>NC_071503.1:89380072-90739000 GCF_028408465.1 Anastrepha ludens | reverse complement strand
GCACTAAATCACAATATTTCGAATATTTGATACAAACTAACTATGTAAATGTCAAAACATTATGAAGTTAAATGTGGGTAGTTCCATTAAACACGAAAGATACGATTATCGTAAAAACTCAAACTAATAAATTAATTTTAGTTATCAATCCGAATTTTGCATGGACAGAGAAGCAGATATTAGTTTAAATTATTTCGGATACTTTTCCTTGTAGACTAGTGTAATTTAACCATGAATCGTCTTACAAACGAACAACGCTTGCAAATCATTGAATTTCATTACAACAATGCGTGTTCTGCTAAGAAACTTTATCGCGCCCTTCTTCCATTTTATGGTCAGTTTAATCGACCCACTGAAGCAGCTAATCGAGCTATTGTGTCTAAATTTAGAACCAAATTTACATTATTGGACAACAAACCACCAACACGCTTACGTAGAGTGCGAACTGAAGAAAATATTGCAGCTGTATCGGCCAGTGTTAGGATGACCATCTTCAAATATGCTGCGAATCGTAACGTAACTGTGAATGGTGAGCGCTACCGTGAAATGAGATCCACCTTGTTTTTGCCCAAAATGCAAGAGCTTGACTTGCATGGCATGTGGTTTTAGCAAGACGGTGCCACATGCCACACAGCACGCGTAACAATGGACTTGTTGAGAGGCGAGTTCGGTGAACATCTTATTTCACGTTCGGGACCTGTCAATTAGCCACCCAGATCGTGCGATATAACGACTTTAAATTATTTTTTGTGGGGCTATGTTAAAGCTCATGTCTATTCAGACGAGACAGCTTAAATTAACGCATTGGAAGACAACATTAAAGCATTTATATGTGAGATACCGGCCGAAACATTGGAAAGAGTTTGCCAAAATTGGACTAAGCGGATGGACCATTTGAAGCGCAGTCGCGGTCAACATTTGCATGAAATAATCTTCAAACATTAAATTATATGGACTGTACACTCGATTTAAAAAAAAAAATCATGCATTTTTCCGAATTTTACGTTTGTTTTTCTGAAAAGCTTTCCTATAGCTCTTAAAAAATCACCCTTTAGAAGACAATATCAATTTAACAGAAATTGTTAACACCGAACACCTCCACCATAACCGCAGAGGAATCCAGACAATCTATGAGGAACTTCAAATTTTATAACCCCAACTTGAAATTGGAAATAACTAAGTACATTAACAATTTCGAAACATGTATCTTAGAAAAATACGACCGAAACCCACCAAAAATATCATATAAGATTACCGAAACTCCAAATAAACCAAGAGAATTGATTCATATTGACGTTTTTTATACTTTAGAGAAAAAGCAATTTCTAACAATGATGGATAACAACTTCTAAGTACGCTTTAGCTTTTCCGATAAACGGAAGAAGTTGCACAGAATTAAAAAGTAAAATATTACATGTTACAAGTATGTTCGGAAAAATCGAGAAGATAATGGTCGACAACAAACAAATCCAAGCTACAGAAATGCAGACATTCCTAGAAAGGGAAAATATTTGTGTACATTTCACCTCAAACGAGAATCACACATCTAACGCAGATATATTGTAGAAAGATTGCATAATACTATAAATGAACATATACGCCTCTTGAGACATGATGAAAGGAATAAGAATGAAACAATAGAGATAAAAAATGATAAGAATTATAGGGTTCTATAATAATACAATAAATAGGACCACTAATATTAGACAAATTGATTTTGTAAATGGTAAAATTATTGAAGAAAAACATAAAAAGAAATAATAATATATTAGTAAATTTAGAAGAAGGAACTTATTATGTTAAAGAAGTGAGAGGCGATAAAAACCATAAAAAATACAGGAAAATAAACGCCGATAAGATAGACGACACAAGTATTACAAAAAACACATCAAACCCAAAAGAAAATATCAAGCCAGAGACAACCCTAACAACAATTGATGAGCTAACCAATTTTCTTTCAGATGACAAACTTAGAACTTACTCTGTCATTTCTCACAACCGTCACATCGCAATCGATAGACGTTCAAGATTTAACTAACAATAACGGGTTCTTGCGAATAAAAACAGATGAACTTAAAGTCATAGAACGTTATAGCAAAATAATCCAAATTGTCAATACAACTTCCTATAAGAAGACTTTGGACTTAATATTGAAAAATATAAATACTTTGAATACAACCAACACCGAAACAAAGACTTTACTAAAACGACGAACAAAAACTTCCTTCTACTTTCAACTAAAATTGAAGACCTTACCCCAACCTTAGAACAAAATGAGGACATTAGAACATTATAGGAAAAGGTCTAAAATTTATAGCAGGAACTATGGATAGTGACAATGAGACCCAAATCAACGAGTGTCTGAAAGCAGTTAACAATGGCCAGCAAACTCTAACTGAAAAAACGGACAGCCTAACATATTTCTATCATATGATGACCACTCAAATACAGAATATTACAAAACATATAAACAAAAATCTATTTCTAATAGAAACCTATCTAAGTAACTTTAAGAACTGCCTACAGAATAGAATAGCAACTTTAGAAATAGAAGTCACATTTTTATCACACATTTAACAAATAAACAATGATATCTCACTTTTAAGAGACCACATCGATAATATTGGACAAATTATATTTTCCAGTAAACTTGGAATTATTGCTTCAGATATAATGACAAAAACTGAACTAGACCTAATTAATGACTTCAGCAGCTACGTAAATATAAAAGAAGCCGTAGCTTTGCAAGATTATTCCCCTTATACCACAATATTCGAAAATTATTCCTTCAAAAGTCGTATTTGAACCAATTCCAAATATTGATAATAACTCAGTGGCATTGTGGATTCACAAAATAATGTCTTTAATATAAATGTAAAAGATAATATGAAGACGAATTTTGCAAAATCAAAAAACTGGAAGAAACAATAGTAACTGAAGTCACAATTGGCGTTCTTGTATTCAAAAACTTTTTCGATAAATTTACACACAATTGTAATAAGTATTGTATAATATGACAGGAAATTACTTGTTGAAATTGGAAAACTGTGAAGTAAATGCACTAAATACAACATTTCTAAAAATTAATGTTTATGAAAAATTTATATTACCTAACATAATTACAAAAATTAATAAGAAAACTAATTTTTAAGTCAATTTAAAATTAGAATCATTGTATATTAAACAAAAAAAACACGAAGAAACTATAAAAACAACAATATTATATGAGAAAAAAACTCAAACATAATCAACATAAGTATACATATATGTAATAATAATTATTGCAATAATTATTTTAAGCATAATATTTTTTGTAAAGGGAAATATGTCAAACTTAAAAATTTCGTCGGAGCCTCAAGATAACAGTGGGGGTGTTATAGAGACACCTAATCTCTATAATATAATATAGTACCACCCTATTTTTTGTATAAATTAACGCCTCCCAAACTTTCCGTACACGCGCAAACATATTTTTTATTCAGTTCACACGCAAAATTCATTACGGTGCACTTTTATAATTCTTATTTAATTGGTAAACAGTTTTGTGGAATTGTGCAAGTGCATTAACACTTTCTTCGCGAGTCCCTTTTTTCGTTTCCTGTTTACCAAATTGCATGTGCAATCTTTAGTTTTCCTGTTTACCGAATAATTTTGAAAATGTCGTAAACAATTCACTAGAATTATTTACCAAAGTAATTAATTAACGAAAATGCTAAGTGTGACATTTTTTCTCAATAAAAGACTTGAATTGTTTTCAATTCAAGCCAGCCAGTAGTCTTGTAAGTCAGTCTTGTACTCGGTCTTAATCATAAACTTTTTACTGCATTAAATGAATAAATAAATAATATATATATTTTTTTTATAAAAATCAGAGACACCTAAATCAAAAAAAAAAAAAAAAATATTAAAAAAAATAATATAAAAAAATTATAATAAATAATAGTAATAATAAATATATTCAATTATTAATCTAAATAAAACAAAATGATACTTCCAAGCATCCTTTCAAATCCTCCTTCTCAAGCCCTCCGCCATCTGCTCCTTATCCAGACAGACCAGTTGTGAACAACAATCCCGAACTAGAACAGTTGATAGCTACCATTGTGACTAGGGTAATTAGGGAAGAAGGACGACAAAACCTAAGGTCTATACTAAATCCCTTTCAGATAAAAACAAAAATTAAATATCGGATATAGTCCGCAGGCCGGGGGAATTTAGTGGGAATCCAGGAGAATTCAGTTCCTCGTAAAAAGTGTAGACAGAGTTTAAAAATATTCGAATCCCTTAGAGGTAGATACCCCGAAACGCTACGAGATCTTGTCCGATGTCCGAAATAAAATTGTTGGTAATGCCGACATCGCATTAGAGTCATACAGCGCGAATTATGTATTAAAAGGTTATATCTCTTGAGAGACAAATAACCACAGAGAACTGTAAGTGAGCGAATTATGTTATGGCGAAAATAAAAATTCTTGAGAGCTTTTGGTTTTCGACTCAAACGTTTATTAACTCAGTATAGCTTGAATTCGGTCTTAAGACTACTTGTATAATTTTATTTGGCATATGCAAATGCCCTCTTGTTTACGCTTAATGTTGCCAGCTAAGCATTTTGCAACGGAAGCGACGGCGACGCTTACGTTGCTCAAGCTTTTGCAACCTGATCCCTTTTTAAATACTTCTGCAAGATTATGCTGATATCGTCATTATCAGCATTCCCATGCACAAGTATATTTGGTTGTGTAACTCCTCCCCCTTTTGATGAGGGATTCTCCTGGATTCCTCTTTTACATTTTTTATAGGCATATATTCCTATGAAGAGGAGTACAAGAGCTATTGACATTATACCGAAGCTGTTGGAGATTACGGTTTGTGTTCTGATTTCTTTTATAGCTTTAGTGTTTTTAATTTCTTCTAATATGATTTGTTTGAATGTCTGTTTTTCAGTAAAATTAAATGAATTTTCTTCTTCTTCTTCACCAGCGAATGATTGTATATATATTTCTTGGTTATTCTTATAATAGGTTTGGTCTATTAAAATTGTACAATTTGAAAATTCTATTAGGAAGTTTCCTTTTAATATTTCGCTGTTGGTGGTTTCGTTACAGTTATATTGGATTATGTTATTGTCTGCATTACTTATCAATAATGTGCCTTCATTTATTAGTTTTGTCTTAAACTCTAAGTCTTCTACCATTTTACAATTTTTCTTAGTAATACAGTTTGAACTGAGTTTCAACTCTTTTATTGTCTTATTTTCTTCATATGTGTAAGTTTTGTTCTCAATTTTTACTATCCTTTCGGGACTCATGTCGATTCTTTTATATCTTCGGTTTGTTATTGGGGTTATTATAGTTATTGTGGTTGTTATGATGTTAGTTGGTATTTTGATTGCAATGATTATGTTATTTTCGTGAGTCATGACTCCCATGCGGATTAGTTTAATTTTGTAGAAATCTATGTTATAGAGTGTAAACTCTTCTTTTGTTAGTATTGAAGGATGAAAAAGGTTATATTTGGCTGACGCTATTGTGTCCAAAATGGTGTCTACCTTATCATGTAAAAATTTCAATTTCAATAACTGATCGTGGTACATTATGTTTGCTTTGATCATGTTATTGAATGTTTCTATATTGTTAAGGGTATTGGTTATTTTTTCCCTGTCATCTAGTATTGCTTCTTTTAAGGTGTTAATGGATTTTTGTAAATCATTGTTAATTTTTACTTGTTCGTTAATGTTTTTTATTATGTTATGTTCGTTTTCTTGATTATTAAGAAGGTGGTTCATAATGGTCTCCCTGTCGTCATCATCCATGAGACCAGTGAGCCATTTCTGAGCTTTTCCTATTGCGTTAATTAGACCGCGTTTCTGTCTTGTTAATGGGTTCGGGGTTATTGATCTTATTTTAATTTTTATGGTTTCTATTTCGATATCTAGCCTATGCCTATTTTGTTTAACAAGAATTTTCGTGTTGTTTTGGATTATATTAGTTAATTCTAATATTTCCATTGGGTTGATAATGTGCAAAACCATTTTCGACTCGCTGACCAGTTCCGCTGTACTCTCCCCCAAAGATATGAATCCGGCTTCAGCCCGGATTGGTGTTATATTGATCATTGCTGTCGACAGCGTTGGCAACAGGCACATGATGAGAATTGTAATTGTTATCTGAAAATTTTGTAGGTCTTTTAATGTTTGTTGTATGGATATTCTGTAAATTTGCTTTCCTGAATTTCGGTTCTTCTTTGTGTCTTAGGTTTTTATAATTTTTTATAAATCCTTCTGTCCTATTTTCTATGTAAGTTTCCCTATTTTCATTTAGTTTCTTTATTTTCTCGGTTTTTTGTGCTGACATTCTGTCGTACAATTTCTGATGATCTACTTTATGATTTTGTATTTCAAACGGTGTGGATTTTGTGGTGGTGTGGTAAGTGTTATTGTAGAAGTATACAGCTTTTGCCATTTGTTCAATTATGGGTCTTTTCTCTTCTATGTTTAGGGTGCGGATTTTCTCCGTCAATGTATTGTTAAGCCTTTCGACGTCACTATTCCCGGTGTGACTATTTGGTTTGGTTGAGTGGTATTCTATACCTTCCTTTTCTAAAAATTCTTTGACGTTTAAACTATTGAATTCGTTGTCGAAGACAAACTTTTGGATTTTCCCTTTTATTGATAGGAATTGTTGGATATGTTCTACTATTGTAGTGCTGTTCCTATCGGTTAATGGCAAACAAGTGGCGTGTTTTGAAAATTTATCGATAAATATTATAAAAGATTGCTTCGAGTTTACGTATGTGTCTACATGTACTATCTCGTTGCATGTTTTTGGTGTTTCTGTTATGTGGAAATTGTTCCTAATGGGTTTTCTATCGTATTTGCCACCACTGCAAATGTCACAATTATTTATTATTCTGTGGATGTGTGTCTTAAGGTTGGGGTGGTAAATTTCGAGTTTAAGCCTCTGATAAGTGGCATCTATCCCGCAATGGCCACTTTCATTTTTATGAAATAAAGCTATTTGGGTGTGTAATTCATCTTCGGATTCGATATCCCTAGCGAACCTGGTGCATTTTACGAACTTTACCTTCGGGTTGGAGGTATATTCTTTTTCTAGTATTTTCTGGAATTAGTAAAACTCATGGTCGCTAAGGTGTGAGAAAACTCCTATTTTTCCTGTTGTTATTTCTCGTCGGAGGGTGTTTACTGCTTGGTTATCTTCCAAGTCTTTTTTGCTAATGTAAATTCTTTTTTTTCCGAACACCTGTACGATGGCCTCAGGTTTTCTCTCCGCAAAAATTAGCTGTACTTTGAATCTGTTAACGGCTGTTTCTAGGATAGGCATGTCGAAACCCTGATCTTCTTCTTTAGAGTGAACCGTTTGAACGGCTAAGGACCTATTGTCTTCCTCGTCGGTTGATTCGACCTCCATTATGTTTATCTCGTCCTCTCTGATCCTACTCAGGAAATCAGCGATATTGTTATTTTTCCCTTTTATGTATTCTATGTGGAAGTTGTACTCCCCCAGATTAATGAGCCATCTCTGTAATCTTGGGCTTATGTCTTTTCCCGTATATTTAGTCATCAGCCACTTTAACGGTTGGTGATCGCTTTCGAGGTCGAATTCTCTTCCATAAACATATGGTCGGAAGTACTTTACAGCCCAAACTATGGCTAGGAGTTCCTTCTCTATAGTTGAGTAATTACATTCGTGCTGATTTAACGTTCGGGATGCATATGCGATTGGGTGGCCTTCTTGAGAAAGCACTGCCCCTATCGCGAAATTACTGGCGTCCGTTGTGACAGTGAATTTCTTGGAGAAATTTGGGTATCTAAGGACTGGACTATTTGTAACTAGTGTTTTCAACTTCTCGAATGCTGCTATGTAACTTGGGTCATTGATGTTGATCGTCTCATTTTTCTTGAGATATCTTGACATAGGGAACGCTATTTTTGCATAATCCCTAATCAATTTTCTGTAAAACCCTGTCATTCCCAAAAATGATTTGATCTGCTTTGTAGTTCTGGGTAGTTTTAAGTTTTGAATGATATTTACTTTGTCTGGGTTTGGTTTGATACAGTGAGTGGTCAAGATGTGACCTAGAAATTGTGTTTCTTTCTTAAGAAAGTCGCACTTGTCTACTTGAATTTTCAGATTCGCTTCCTTTAGCGTTTTGAATATTTTTCTGAGAGTCGTCATATGTTCCTGAAGGGATGTGCTAAAAATTAGTATGTCGTCCATGTAGACGACACAATTGTTGCCGATAAAATCCTTCAAGACTTCATTCATGAGTCTCTGGAATGTCGATGGGGCATTCTTGAGTCCGAACGGCATTCTGACAAACTCATAGTGACCTGACGGTGTTGAAAATGCCGCCTTTGGTCTGTCTTCTTCCCTAACCAGAATTTGATGAAAGCCTTTCGCCAGATCGAGGGTTGTAAAATATTGGGATCTACCTAACTTATCTAGCAGAGAGTTCAAATTGGGAATCGGGAATCTGTCATCGACCGTGAATTCATTCAGTTTACGGTAATCGATGACTATTCTGAACTTTTTTGACCCTGAATTATCGAGTTTTTTCTCGACAATCCATAAGGGACTGTTATAGGGTGAATTGCTTTCTTTTATTATATTCTGCTCAAGCATTTCTTTTATCTGTCTATTTATTTCTTTTTCATGGATTTGGGGATACCTATATATTTTAGAATATAAGGGCCTGTCCACTGTAGTAATGATTTCGTGGGAAATCCGGTTTGTTGTTGACAAAACATCTCCCTCTCGAAAAAATAAATCATCGGACTCTGAAAGTAGAGTTTCGATAGCTCGACATTCCTCGTCGTTCAGATGTGCGAGGTTGAAACGAGCTCGTATGTGATCTTCATTTACTGGTTGTAAAGCACAAGCGTTGTGCATTGATTCTGGGTATTCATAATCTAAAAAATAAAATTTCTTGTCGAGTAACCTTACGTATCGCTCAGTACTATTGACTTGAGCATTGAAAGCTTTTAAAAAATTTTGGCCTATTATTGCCGAGAAATTTTTGTTTGGAAAATCTATGAGTTTCCACTGTAGTGTTCCTAGGTAAGGTATCTCTTTTGGAAATGGTGTGGTTATGGCGTATTTTACGATGTTAACACCGTTAAGGGTTTTATAAGAGCATGGTTTGGTGAGTTCAGTTTTAGGATACTGGTGCTCGACAATTCTTGATTTTAGGATGCTTGTCGTTGCACCGGTGTCGACTAAGCATTTAATTTTCTCTTTTCCTATTGTCCACATTATTATGGGTAAGGTTGTTCTGGCTTGGCTTGTTGTTAGTGGTGACAGTGTTATTGTTAGTGTTATTTTGTTTATTGAATGTGTTGTTAGATATTTTCCTGTACCTTTGTGATATAGCTCTGGGGTCATCCAGTGCTTTGATGTTTGAATACTTTGTTTCTAAGGCATGCATAGATATACCCTGATCGACATGAATTCTGAATGGAGTGTCTATTTTATTTATTAACATATTTAATAAATCTCGATCTACTTTGTCGTTCTCGTATATTGCTGGTTTAAGCTCATCAAACATATATATTTTATTTATTTCACATTTTGCCTTTTCAAATTCATTAAATAACTCTCTTAAATTACTTACTTTAATGAATCTGCATCTGTCGAACACATCTTCGTAAGTCGTCTTGGGCCGCATTTGTTGCATCAGCTTGGCTTTCATCTGTTCCCAGCTCGGCTCCATCCCCAATTGTCTGACAAAGTTCGCTGCTGCTCCTGAGACTTTTTCATTGGCAACAATGTTTGTGCCGAATTGAATCAATAGCTCGTTTCCCTGGCATAGCGCCATAAGAAATTCGACAGATTTTATGAAAGCCAACACGTCATGTTGGTCGTCCAACTGTCTTAGTTGACGGAACTGCTGAATTACGTCTTTGTTGGACATCCATTGGGTTGATTGTTGCTGTTGTTGTTGTTGTTGCCTGAGTAGGTTTAGGGCTGCTTCCTGTTGGAGTACGACCTCCCTCAAGTTTTGAAGCTCCTCTTCCATCGTTGTATCTTCGATTTTACGGTTTTCGTCGAATTTGTGAGCACTATTTTTTCTTGGGTACATAAGATAAGATTGTAACGCACTGATTTGTTGTTTGTGTTTTTAATTGTTTGTATTTGTCTTTTGTTTACTCGCACTAAGTAATATTTTAACGTTTTTATGTTAATTAACTTCGGTTAATTCGGAACGTTTTTGTTCGAGTCCGACTGCGCCAATTATGTATTAAAAGGTTATATCTCTTGAGAGACAAATAACCACAGAGAACTGTAAGTGAGCGAATTATGTTATGGCGAAAATAAAAATTCTTGAGAGCTTTTGGTTTTCGACTCAAACGTTTATTAACTCAGTATAGCTTGAATTCGGTCTTAAGACTACTTGTATAATTTTATTTGGCATATGCAAATGCCCTCTTGTTTACGCTTAATGTTGCCAGCTAAGCATTTTGCAACGGAAGCGACGGCGACGCTTACGTTGCTCAAGCTTTTGCAACCTGATCCCTTTTTAAATACTTCTGCAAGATTATGCTGATATCGTCATTATCAGCATTCCCATGCACAAGTATATTTGGTTGTGTAACTCGCGCCTTCAGATTGGAAGGCAATATCTAGATGCCTTTCCCTACGCCACACTACGGTGACAAACGAAATATCATAACTCTCGAATGTCAACTGACGTCCGTAATTCAAGGAAATGGGACTATCCAAAAACTCTATCAAAGCGTCTACATCCATCTATCTATTATTCTCAATCAGTTGAGTAACCTTGAAATGAGTCAGGAGTCAGAGTCAGTAACGCAGACTTACAGGCATAAAGGCTTAGATACTTTCGTAAGAGGACTTAAAGGTGAGCCTCATAAACTTCCAGGAATTAAAAAGCCCGAAGATTTTTCTCAGACACCACACTTGTGCCTAAAATTAGAAAATCGAGTTGCCCGCAGCAGCTACGCATTCTACCAACACAGTGCCATTCGAAGGCTAAATGTAAATCCACCAAGGAGACCACTTGGTTTTCCACAACTTGCACACATTCTAGGATCGCGTGCGCAGCCCCAGTACCAGCAACCACCTCAATACTATCAACAACCCCCCAGATACTATCAACAGGCTTCCCAACGAAACCAAAATTTCTAGGAGCCTTGGCAAAGCAATCGTCAAGCACAGCCACCTAGACCATTTGCTCCGAGGCCACAACCCCGTCTAGAGCCAATGGACATCGATCATTCTATTCACAGTAGGAACGTTAACTATATGAATAAACCTACATTTAGCAAACCGTATGAGAAAAGAGCGTAACATTTTTCTCGCCAAATACCATTAAAACAACAAAGAAATTTCCGTTTGTAGAGGAAGCAAAATGTGTCCAAAATGACCGAAAATACGAAACGAAATGGACTCCAGACTTGGGCGAATACCAGTATCACATGACGGATACATCATACGACCAGCAGCCTCAGGAATATCTTGAAGACCGAGAAGACTATATCGACGTACGTATTTTAGGATCAAGAGTTCTTCCTTGTCTTATATTGTATTTAAAACGAAGAACGGTAAATTTCTGAAAATTCTGATAGACACGAGATGAAGCAAAGATTAGCTCCAGCCACAGTTAGTAGCAAAGCCTATGCCTAACGACAAACCCTTTTTCGGTAAATCAATAGCACGCGAGATCACTTATCGCACAATAATTAACATGTTCGGCAAAGAAAATACAAACCAAAAACTTTTCCATGTTAACTGGTTTAAAAACATTTGACGGTGTTATCAAGGAACTCCTGCAACCATAACTGACGATATTATCAAGTTCAGGAATGGCAGAGAAGTCAAAATTAACCAAATGTTCTCCCCCACAGTAAATAAAATTGATGTTAGAACGGAACACATGACCTATTCCCAAAAGCTCAAAATGCAACAATTTATGCAAAAGTATAAATAAATATTTACCGACCCAAACGAAAAGTTAGCCTACACTACTACAGTATTGGGCGAGATAAGGACTTCTTCGGCCACCTATGTGTACCCAAAATATTACCCCTATCCTGTTGTGATTAGAGAATTTGTGAATAACGAAATTCAAACACTGCTAGAAGATGGCATAATAAGGTCATCGCGTTCCCCATACAATTCAAAAGTTAGACACATCTGGACAAAGAAAATTTAGACTGGTAATTGATTATAGGAAATTAGGCCACGTTACACAATTCGGAAATAATAAATATTTCTCTGTACTAGACTTAAAAAGCGGACTCCATCATACTCCCTTAAAGGAATCCAATATAGAAGAAAACCGCCCTTTCTGTCAATAATAGCGAATACGAGTTTACACGACTTCCATTCGGGTTAAAAAATGCGCCCTGCATTTTCCAGCGAGCCTTAGATGATAATCTAAGGGAACACATTGGGAAAATTTGTTATGTGTTTATTGACGATATAATAGTGTTCGGCGAAAATGAAGAAACGCACATCCAAAATATTGAAAAAGTTTCTCGTACTCTCGAAAACGCAAATATGAAAGTGCAGCTGGTCAAATATGATTTTTTTCGAAAAGAAGTCGAAGTCAATACGCCAAACTTTACGAAGACAAATCCTTCTAAAGTTGAAGCAATATGAAATTTCCCCAGATCCAAAAATTTGATCTCAGGATACTATCGCCACTTCATCAAGAATTACATTAAGCGAAAAAAAAAATTAAATTTAATAGCGCAGCATTACCAGCCTTCAATAAAATAAATCTTCTCTTGCTTCACAAGAAGTGGGGAATTTGCAGACCCAGACTTTATCTAAGACTTTCACCTCACTACTGATGCATCCAGCTACTAGAAGCTGTTCTCAGGCAAACCCATTTCTCGTTCATTAGACAAAGCTAAAAAGAACTATGTCGCAAACGAAAAGGAAATGCTGGCAATAATATGGGCACTTAATACGTTTAGAAATTACTTATATGGTCTACCAAAAGTGGTTATCTTTACGGATCACCAACCTTTGACGTTTGCGTTGAGCAATAAAAACAATAACTTCAAAATGAAAAGGTGGAAATGTATCCTTGAGGAGTACAATTGTGAGCTCAAAGACAAACCGGGAAGACCAACGTAGTTGCCAGTGCACCCTCTAGGCCTTCAAAACAGGGTGTAATGCAGTCTTGACAGTTACTTCCCATAGCAGCGGCAGTTCTTCCCATGATCGATTTCCCTGCGTTGAAATACCCGTTAACGTCCCCAGTCATGAGGACTGCCCGGTCATGCTTCTACGTCGTCGCCTAGGCCGAATATTCACGCTGCGAAGGTTATGCTTTGTATTTGGTGGGACCAAGTTGGAGTTATTTATTATGAACTGTTAAAACCAAGCGAAACCATCACTAGGGCTCGGTATCGACTTCAGTTGATGCGATTGAGCCGAGCACTGCGCGAGAAGTGTCCGCAATAGGCGGAGAGGTATGAAAAAGTGATTCTACATCATGACAACGCTGGAAACACTGAAATGGGAAATCCTACTCCACCCGCCATATTATCCAGATATTGCGCCGCCCGATTATCACCTGTTCTAGCTGACCAGCAGTTCCATTCATATGAAGACATCAAAAAATGGCTTGATCCGTGAATAACCTCAAAAGATGAACAGTTTTACCGCGACGGTATACGAGATCTACCAGAAAGATGAGCAAAAGTAGTAGCCAGCGATGGGCAATACTTTCAATGATTCACTTGTAGCCATTCTTTCAGAATAAAGTTGCATTGCCATCAAAAAAACAGCGCACCTAATATCTTGCTGGATCATAGACCACGACGACCTACAAATCATGAAGAATAACCTTATGAATTTAAGTCAAAATGATAATAAACAAACAGTAATTAACGAGCTTTTTAATAAGAGATTAAGTAATATAATATCTATGACAAATTTGATTTAAATGCAATTAGAAAAAGTAACAATGTAATAGATGAGGTAGTAATAGATTTCCAAAGTAACATAAGATTGATTGAAGAGGAATTAATATATTGTATATAAAATACGCTATACAACGGGCAAAAGGAAATATCCTAGATACGGTAATATTGAAAAAAAAACGCAGTAAAAATTAGATTAATTAAGAAAGAAGAAATGACTTTTAACAACGCAGAAGAACCGTTAGAATTTTCCAAAATAAGTGTTTTGAGTAAAGAAATGCAAATCGTTTATATGGTAAAAATTCGACTAACAAAAAGTGAAAGCTTTAAACTAATTATTTGAAAGCCAGTACAAAAACCAAACAATAAAAAATTTCAAAATAAGAAATGTAACATATGGCATCCGAAAGCCTTGCGAAATATGTTATGATATATCAATATATCAAAGGAATAATTCATTAGATTAAAGCGAAGATCAATGCATACCTAGATTATTAAGTAGTCTGAACTCTAGCTGTTAGGTCACAACTTATCTGCTATAGAAGAAATTCAAGCAGACGTAATACTGCTAAACAGCTTTAATGGACAAATAGAAATTAATGATGATATTGAACAAATTAATGGAACACGTTATCAAATTCTACAATTCATCAATACAAATTAATAACCAATTATATAGAAATTTTGCGGCGTAGCCATTTGAAGCTATTCCCTCAGTCTTGCAGCTAACTCCAACCGAAAATAAGCATATAAATCTACTTTCAATAGAAGTCTTGCAAGATCTACACATCAACAACACTCAGCGAATTGAATTTTTGAAAAACACACCACTTTCTATAGAAACATTTACAATCGCAATAATCATAACACTAATAGTCATATTAAATATTCTTCTTAGACGTAAATCCATCAATATTGAATACGTTGAGAAGAAGCAAGAGATTCCATCAGAAATTACTTTAACCACTTTATCGTGTAACGGTAATATACCCACCTTTATTAAATTCTAGGATCTATCTTACTTTTAATGATCAAGGACGATCATTTTTGAGAGGGGGATAGTTAACGTATGATGTGATGTGATGCGATTAGGAAATATCAAATATCACATTTCATAAAGCAGGGTCCCACGGATAAATGACACTACACGCACTAGAATAAAGTGATGACGACGCATCAACCATAATAAGGAATTTTCCCAGCACATGCAGGTGCAACGTGATCTGGCCGAATTTTAGTTGTTAATTTATAGTAGGAATAACTTGTACATTCAGTTTTAAGTTGACAATCTGAAAGTAAAGACGTGGACTCAATATCACTTTAAAAAGTCAATAAATTACATAAAATTGTAACTTATGTACATACTTATGTGTATACTAATAAGCTCTGTTTTGCTGAGAGTTCAAAATACAAATATGTCCGTACATAGGGTACGGCATTAAGTGTACACACGCGTATACATATACTCGAATATATGTATATGCGTTGATACACTCGTAGATATGATGTAGCGATTCGTCAGTACATATGTACATACATACATTTGTCAGTTGCATCTACAAACTATACTACTTTTGTACAAACATAGCTAAAATAATATACATATATATTTATATATACCACATATATCAATTTACCAAAATACTTGTACGCTCTATGCATTCTCATCTAAAATTAGTTTTAACACAAAAAGTTAGTAAACATTTTCATCAAGTTTGTGTAGAGTCTCAAATTTGATAAAAACGTACACACCAAGTTGTGAGGTCGTTTTACAATGTATTTTGTTTCTGTTGTAATCTTCTTTTTAAATAAAGCAGAGAACATTAAAGTTACTTTGATTTTAAATTTTGTAGGGTGTAATTCAAATATATTAATCTGCGAAAGCACATTTAATTTTTGGTTTGAAAATATAAATTGAACAAAATTTCTTTTGTCATGAGAACATAGAAATAAATTCATTCAAAAGTCTTGCAAAATGTCATCGGCCATTAGTCATTTGTTTTTCCTACAGAAGCCAGCTTATATACTAAAGAGAGAATTCTTTGATATCAGCTCTGTTAAAAACTTCACCACATCATGACAATTTACGCTATTCGTAGCCCGTGAGACTTCTCTATATTAACATTAACGTCCTCTAGAAATAAAGCCAACGAACGAAAGTAAATAGTGAATGGTAAGTAAAGCGAGAAATAGTAATGTATATAGAAGTACATACTTAGTCTTGCCATAAATTCTCTGACAATTTTTACAATGCATGCGGTGAGAACGAATTCGTAGAAAAAATTTCCTTTGAATTATACTCAGTTTCGTGGCAAATTTCGCTTGTTAACAATGTAGTGGGGAGTTAAGGAAAATCGCATTGCAGTGATTGCATTACATAAGAGTGGTAAAAGTGCAAGTGAAATTTTCAAAAAACTTAATATTTCGAGAATGTTTGTTTACTGTACGATCAATCGTTTTTCGCAAACATCTTCAGAGGAACAGGACGGACAAAAAAAGAAGTGATTGTCCTCGTGTGGCTCGAACCAGTGCAACCATAAAAGCCGTTCGAGAAAAAATTCGCAAAAATCCCCTTGGAAAGCAGAATTTGCATTTACTTTCATATTCCTACTAGATCGTTACGCAATACTTATCCATTTCATCTTAAATTTCTTAATACGAATAATGTACGTAATGCTCCTATTGCCCGCCCTTTAAGAGAATTCAATGAGGTCTCGAGTTCTATTCCGCTTGACTTTTCAACGAATGAATTTTATAAATTTCTAAAGTCTTTTTTCTAATTTATTTAATTATTATAGTAAAATTGTAGTAATATAAGTTTGTATTAGATCTAAGTGGTCTGTAAAAACAATAATTATGTTTTAGACTTATAATAAACGAAATAAACTGTTTTCTAAATTTCTTCGGAACTAAGTTATATCGCTTCCATCATAAAAATGTTTCTTGCTTCGTACGATTATTATTTCTGCTAGAATTTCAAAGTCATACTTGCTCACATCACAAGTAAAGGGGTTTTCAAAGAGATCAAGGCAATTCTGACTTGCTTTAATGTCGTCAAAACTGTCCACAAAATTAAAGAAAAGAGTTTCCAATAGTTTGGCATGATTATTTTTTGGCAACCCTTGAACTAAAGGAAAGTGAAAAGATCACCCGTGAATTAATTATTATCGAATATTCAGTGATTGTTGTGAAAATATTTGACAAATCAGTGTTAATTCGATAAAAGAAAGTTTTCCCTATCGGAAGTGTATAAAAACAAGCCAATTTTACGGCTAATAAAGCAAATATTGCTTTAATAAAACATCGGCGCTCAAATTCTGAGCAGTGAATAGTGCTAATCAAACAAAACAAAGAAGAAAAAAAAAAGAAGAGCGAAGTCATCTAACTGAGCTCAACTCAGCCAGCTGAAAATAAGCCCGGCCTAAAACTATGCTAACTTTTTATGCTCCACTAGCTAATCGTTATAGACTTGCCATCGCGTAAAATATTTCCAAATAAATAAATGGATTCTAGCCGCTTTCCTCCTCCGGGCGGTGGAACGATCCCTAATTTTCTTATAAATAAAGACTCTGAAATATCAGAACTAAAAAAAGATTAAGTGAACTAGAAACTTTTTGCCGTCAACTCAAAGAAGAAAATGAAAAACTCAAACTCGAAAATAAAGGTGTTGCTAATTATGAAGCCTCTAAAAATAATGAAAATGAAATCGAAAAAATACACTATGAGACAGATGAAGAAGAACTAGCATTAGAAACCAATTGGATTCTAAAAAAAAATAATAAGCGACCAAGCAAAAAACGAAAAGCTGACGGTTCACCTGAGCCGATTATAGTTGAACTGAGCGCTAAAAAATCGCTCAATCAAGGAAAATCAGCAGATAATAATACCCAGAAATATGAGCCTCGTCCTCCGCCAATTATGATATCGAATGCTAAAAATTATTAAAAGCTAAGCGACGCAATCAAAGAGCTGGCAAAAAATCAATTTACTACATACGCACAAATTACCAAAAATTTATTACCGAACGAACCTATTGTGCAAAATCCCCTTTCAGCTATATTAAGCAAATTAAATGAACAAAGCCAAATCTTCAAATCAATTGAAAAACGCTTGTGTGCCCTTGAACAAAACATGCAATTTTTTGACTATGAATAAAACACTAAAAATAATATTATGGAATGCCAACGGTCTAGCTAAACACCAAACAGAGCTAGAAGTTCTGCTAAACAACGACGAAATTGATGTATGCCTAATAGCTGAAACACACTTCACAAGGCATTCATATTTGAATTTTAAACATTATTCCCTATACCATACTATTCACCCCAACAATTGTGCAAGAGGTGGCAGCGCCGTTCTCATAAAAAATAATATAACCCACCACTTGGAAGACCAACTCAGCGCCGAGGAATTTCAAACAACTTCCGTTTCTGTCGAGGCCTTCGAGCAACAAATATTACTAACAGCTTTATACAGCCCACCCAGACATCAACTAAAATCTGAAGATTACGTATCTCTCATCGAAAGATACAAAGGACGTTTTATTATAGGAGGCGATTTCAACGCTAAGCACGTACATTGGGGGTCTAGGCTTACAACAACGAAAGGGCGCGAAATGTTTAAAGCCATAAGACAAAGAGGTTGCGAAATAATTTCAACTGGCAAGCCAACATATTGGCCTACAGACACCAACAAAGTACCTGATTTGATTGACTTTTTTGTCTTCAAAAATATTCCCGCAAACCATCTTTCTATTTCCGAAGGCTTCGATCTGAACTCTGACCACTCACCGATCCTTTTAGAAATATCAGGGAATGCGGTACTAAATAAAACGTCTCCTCGTCTATTTAATAACTTCACCGACTGGCAGTACTTCCAACTGCAATTACAAGCTGTAGTGGTAGACACCGGCCGTATCGTGACTGTTGATGATCTTGATGATGCCGTGCTTCAGTTCACGCAAATAATTCAAAACGCAGCTTGGAACAGTACGCCCCAGCAAGAAGTCACATCAAACAAGAAAAAATACCCATCATATATCAAGTTGCTGATAAATAAAAAACGAAAACTTAGACGTCGTTGGCAGCAAACCAGATATCCTGAGGACAAATTGAAACTCAACCAAACAACAAAACAACTACACATTCAAATTCAGACATTTAAAAATGATAATTTCAATCGATTTCTTAAGAGCCTCACATCTGATAAATCCACAGACTACTCTTTATGGAAGGCAGCAAAGTCATTTAACCGACCGATAAAACACATAGCACCCATCAAAATAAACGACACCCAATGGGCAAAATCCAATGAGCAAAAAGCAAATTTATTTGCAGAGAATCTTTGTAAAACCTTCTGTGCCAATGATGGATCTGAAGATATTGACATCTCGTCAAATTGGATTGAAAGCGATGTCAGCATTGAGCCAGTTAGTAACGAAGAAGTAATGAGCGAAATTTTCAAAATGAAAGCGAAAAAAACGCCTGGTTTCGACCTCATAACTGCAGAAATTCTTCAGAGATTGCCCATTAATTGTGTTACTTGTCTGTCTCAATTGATTAATTTGTGTTTTTTGTTAAAATATGTTCCTATGTACTGGAAGACAGCAGAAGTAATTATGATTCTGAAAGCCGGAAAATCGCCAAATGATGTGTCTTCATACCGACCTATTTCTCTGCTACCAATGCTGTCCAAACTTTTTGAACGACTGCTACTGACTCGAATGTTGCCGATTATAGAAAACAAGAGAGTTATTCCAACGCACCAATTTGGCTTTCGAAAAAATCACTCCACTATCGACCAAGTTCACAGAGTTGTTAGAACCATAGAGTGCGCGATAGAGGAAAACAAAGTTTGCGCAGCGGTGTTCCTTGACGTCTCGCAGGCGTTTGACAAAGTTTGGCATACGGGCTTACTCCACAAACTAAAATTGATTTTGCCCAGGAATTATTGCGAAATCCTTTCTTCCTACCTTGATGGCAGATACTTTCGTGTCAGACTTGACAACGCCTATTCCTCATTGCAAAAAGCACGCGCGGGGGTACCTCAAGGAAGCATCCTAGGCCCTCTCTTGTACCTCTTGTATACGTATGACTTACCGGTTCACGAGCAACACGTTACCGCAACCTTTGCAGATGACACGGCTATCCTAGCAGTTGGAGAAGTGATAGAGACTACAACGACGAAATTGCAATCAGCGGTGAGTTCTATTGCAACATGGGCGAAAAAATGGCGTATCAAATTAAATAACTCCAAATCAGTTCACATTGTATTCGGCCTGAAAAAAACAATTTACAAGCCAGTCTACATAAACAGCGTAAATATACCGTACGTCAACGAGGCAAAATATCTTGGTATAACCCTTGATGCTAAACTGCGTTGGAGGGCGCATGTCAAGAAAAAGCGTAAAGAGCTGGAATTAAAAACAAAAAACCTTCTTTATCTTATTGGCAGACACTCTATTCTGTCAACGAACAACAAACTACTGCTATATAATCAAATACTCAAACCGGTCTGGACGTATGGCATTCAGCTATGGGGATGCTCAAGCGAATCTTGCATGACTGTTATCCAACGATTCCAAAATAAAGTGTTGCGCAACATCGTCAATGCTCCATACTATGTGAGAAATCTCGACCTCCATCGTGATCTTGGTATCTTACCCATCACTGACGTGGCGAAAAAGTACGCCATGGCTCACAGACAACGTTTAAGTACACATGTCAACGCTGAAGCATTGGCTTTGCTTCAGCCAAATACTCATCGTCGGCGGCTCAAGCGTAAAACAGTTTTAGACCAGATGGGCACCCAGTAGCAGCTGTACCTTATATATTTATACATTCATAATGAATTTATGAATATTGAGGCATCTTAGTTTTTTCCTTTTTTAATATATATGTTCAATAAAAATTGCTCGTTAGTATCTTTATTCCGTTGTACTAGTTGTAATTTCTAAACGTTATTCTGCCTATACTTTAAGATGCGTTAATAAAAAAAAAAAAAAAAAAAAAAAAAAAAAACTATTAAATTATTAAATAATGACATTTACAAAATTAACGTAATTCAAAGTGATGACTATAGGTCAATAACAAAAATGTTAACCGAATCCGGAACACCTTGGTATTCTTATGAAAACAAACAAACACGACCAATCAAAGTAATGGTAAAGAACTTACAAGTCAATCATCGCTGAATTAAAAAATCAAGGTCTTGACGCCATAAACGCCTGTAGCAAATTGAAATGGAAAAGTAAGGAGCCATTGAATATGTTTCTGGTTACATTTGATCCAAAGGAAGACGTCAAAAAAATATACAACATTAAGCATATCCTCCATTCAATTGTTAAGGTTGAGCCAGTCAAACTGTCAAACCTAATCCCACAGTGAAAATTTGTCAAGCATTTGGGCATACGAAAAACTATTGAGGTAAAGAGCCAAGATGTGTAAAATGTAGTGGAAAGCATAATACAATAGACTGCAAGAAACTGTCAGACCAAAAACCAAAATGTTGCAATTGGGGTCAAGACCACCCTGCAAATTATCGGGGATGTGTTGTTGCTAAGGACCTGCAAAAAATTCGCGACAAGAATAACTACAAACCAGCAATACAAAATAACCGAGCTGAAAGTACTGGCACTACAAATGGTGTTACCCAAAGCAATGGAGCCAATACTGTGAAGGCAAAGAAACTATCTTTCGCTGAAGTAACAAAAGAAACTATAAAAAGCTGAAAACCAAATGTCAAGGCAAGTAATGATGAAATTCTAGCTCAGATACCTAGTAAATTAAATAAGCAGGAAGAATTCAACAAAAACCTTCAAAAACGGCTGAGTGAACTTGAACAACAAATCAAATCTCAGTATTAAATAATGGTTGACATGTTAAGAATTATGGCATGGAATGCGAACGGTTTAAAAAAACACCAAAATGAGCTAGAAGTACTATTAGATTTAGAAAAAATTGACGTTTGTCTAATATCTGAGACACACTTCTCTAGACAATCCCATATAGAATTTAAATACTACAACGTTTATCATACCGTCCACCCGAGTAATTGTGCAAGAGGTGGTAGTGCCATAATTGTAAAGAAATCAATCAATACGAAGAACCCAATATAAGTGCTGATATTTTTCAAACTACCACTATCACAATTAAAACAAAAAACCAGCCTCTCTCAATCACTGCTATATACTGCCCACCGAGATACTCTATCTCCTCAGGCAAATTTAAAGAACTTATAAATATGCATAAATTTAAGTTTATAATGGGTGGAGACTTCAACGCGAAAAATACCATCTGGGGGTCGCGCTTAACTACGACAAAAGGACGGGAACTATATAAAGCAGCACAAGAAACGGGCTGTGAGTTTCTATCAACAGCTAAACCAACCTACTGGCCAACAGATGTCAACAAAACCCCAGACTTGATCGACTTTTTCTTAATAAAAAAAATATCACACAACTATGTTCAAATTAGTGAGGGAACTTATCTTAACTCAGATCATTTCCCAATATATCTAACAATCAGCGAAGCAATTGTCGAAAAATACCAACCACCAACTTTATACAATAAACACACAAATTGGAAATTCTTTAAAAAAGTCATCCTAGGCAATACATGCAATAATTCCTTGATCACAACAGAGGAACAACTAGAAGTAGAAGTTTTCAAGTTTACACAAGATATCCAACAAGCAGCGTGGAGTAGCACACCTTTTTTAAAAAAGAAAGTAATCGGATCCAACTATCCCAAAGAAATAAAGCAACTCATAGCAAGGAAAAGACAACTCCGGCGAAAATGGCAACACACACGATTCCCTGGAGATAAGGCCACTCTTAACAAAGCTTCTCAGGAACTAAGACGAGAAATAAATAATTTAAAAAACGAGTCAATGAGTCGATATTTATCTGAGTTGACAGCTGATAAAAGAAATGACTACTCTCTTTGGAAATGCACAAAATATTTAAAAAGACCAAACTGTCACGTTCCGCCAGTAAAAAATGCAAATGACACCTGGACGAGAAGTGATAAAGATAAAGCTATAACATTTGCAAATCATCTATCCAACACCTTTCAACCGAACGAGAGCCAATCCGATGACTTATATCCCTCCTTAGATCAAGAAACAACCCTAATCCCGCATATAACTGTGAGCGAACTGAAAAGAGAAATCAAGCAACTAAAAGACAAAAAGGCACCTGGTTTTGATTTAATCACAGCGGAAGTACTAAAGCAACTACCCAACAAAAGTCTAGTAAAATTAGCCAATCTATTCAATTCGTCGATCCGACTCCAGTATGTTCCAAGCCTGTGGAAAGTTGCAGAGATGATTATGATTGCCAAACCAGGAAAGGATCTACATATTGTTTCTTCATACCGCCCAATCTCCTTGTTGCCACAAATTTCAAAACTACTAGAAAAGCTCATTCTAAATCGCTTAAAACCAATAATTGAATTTCGCAACCTGAAATAGAAAAATCGTTCGAAGAGAAAAACATATGCTCAGCAGTCTTCCTGGACGTCGCGCAAGCATTTGACAAGGTTTGGCATGAAGGCCTTATCAACAAATTGAACTCATGCTTGCCACTTCAATATAGTGCATTTATGAAATCGTATATAACTGAACGGTATTTTCGCGTAAAACAAGGGAATGAGTATTCCAAACTGCAGAAAATAAACGCTGGCGTGCCGCAAGGAAGTATCCTTGGACCCCTTCTTTACCTTATATATACGAAAGATATACCAATACCTCCAAGCACTATGATCGCCACCTTTGCTGACGACACAGCAATCCTCGCAACAGGAAAAACCGCCGAATTAGCTGCAACTAAACTTCAAACTGCTATAAACGCAGTAGAAAAATGGACGAAAATTTGGCGAATAAAATTAAATAGTAACAAATCAATTCATGTGACCTTTACCAATAAAAAAGTAAACCATCACCCAATAATGCTACTAGGCGCTCCAATTCCAGTCAACAAACATTGTATACCTATATATAGTTAAATGTTTGTAATAAAAAAACAAAAAAAAAAAAAAAATTTTTTTGTTGGGATCTTGTCTTCAATAATACAATATTAGCGGTTTGTGGGAAATTTTAATAATCCTCTGAAAAAGCAGAAAGTAAAAATAAAATGGTTTGAAAATTAACCATTTCTTTGGATAAACAGGTTACAGTTCTTGCATTCCTTTGAGTTTCAAATTCAGTTCATTTAAATAATATTATATCAGAGAGAAATGCTACGAGTTTGTTGAAAATAAGTTATCTATTCTGCAAAGCCTGTACTAATATTTGTAGTCCAACAAAATTGTCAAAACGTAAAATTTCAATACTTCTTTCCCAAGAGCGAATAATCCATTCAGCGGACTTGCGTGAATATTTTAAGATCATAATATCTGACATTAGTATTTAAAAAAAAAAATGACGTAAATGCCCTTCCTTTATTTTGTTAATTATTTCTCCGGCAGTTTCCATGTTAAAAAATGCTTCAACATTTTGTGTTCGGAGAGAGATAATGAATTACTCAATGAAAGGAAAAACATTAATATCGTACTTTTTTAGCTGACCGACAAATCTTTTGCCAATCGTGACGTTTTCACCATCCGTAATCCGTACATACCCCCAGCGAATTTACGCATTTCTTCTTCATATAGAAATTTTTCATGAACGATGTTAAACACTAATTTACCGGTCACATTTCCATAAAAAGTGTTTAACGAAATTGAATTAAATACAAATAACCAATTAACTGTCAGAGCTCATTTATATCCGTCCTTTCATCTAAACATATGCAAACAGATTTGCATAAATTAATTTTTTTTTAATATGCGAATAGCTAATGTCAAACATCATACCTGCAAGGGAGTTCCTGTAAAACTGGTTTCAAAATTTCTTTGATATAGATTTCATCTGGAAAAGTCTTCCTTTTTTACTAATATTTAAGGTAATTCAGTTTGCCAATGTCTTTTCTAACGAATTTATGCCGTAGTAACGCATAGTAACAATAAATTTAGTGCTTTTTAACACGCTTTTATTAGCTCGGGTTGTATGTATGTATGTATGAATGTAACGGAATCTTTGAGCTTAATTTTCACTGGCTTCTAAAAATCTGATCGACTTGGAATTTTGCACACCTATCAAGGACCGATGACAATGCAATAATTTGATAAAAGTTTTCCATTATCCTTATTAGGATTTCCAGGATTAATATTTTCTTTTTTAGATCTTCTGTAGAAGAGTAAGAAAGACACAGCTAACGCGCGGTCTGCGCATGCCTGCACTCTCCGAGTTACTCTTACTGATTTCGGGAGTCTACGACTTACTCTTTCGAATTCGAACTTGCTCGGGCACGCGCCACTGCAGTACGAATAGAAGGCTAAAACGTTTTCAGGGTAGTTGCATTCTCACTTTGTATAGTCTTTACACATGCGTAGATACTACAAGTCTCATACACGCAAATTTACTCTATTCAATGTTCATATATTGTAAGATGAAATAATTTTCATATAAGATGTAATTTTGTTAATACAATAAAATAATGAAAACATAAA
The DNA here is from genome assembly GCF_028408465.1 of Anastrepha ludens. Taxonomy (NCBI): domain Eukaryota; kingdom Metazoa; phylum Arthropoda; class Insecta; order Diptera; family Tephritidae; genus Anastrepha; species Anastrepha ludens. The sequence continues at coordinate 90,713,536 of NC_071503.1, read as the reverse complement.
TTTTGAAATTATTTTACGGACCAAAATTTTGGAAAATAAAGAAGGAATTTATCATTACCATAATTTCATTTATAAAATTGTATCGATTAAAGTACAATTCACAACAAAAATTAGCTAAAAAAAACCAAACTGGAACTTTACATCTCGTTTTGATTGTGTCAATATAATCCACGGTCTCCTTTTTCTGTGCTGAGAGTATCTATTCTGTGTCAAGGCCAATGCTGGCTTTTCTTTGGACACATAGTCGGTAAAGAAGAAATTAAATATAACACAATTAAATCGGACTATAAATCACTGGCTAAATGAAAACAATAATTTTCATTCAGAAAAACAAGGCTCGACCTTCAATCAATGATCTATATGGCAAAAAGTATGTAACATATTGATTATGTCAGTATATTTTGTTGTTACCTCTCCGTTTCAGGAGTGGGGTAGCCGTTTCTTTGGCTCCCTCCACGAAATAAGTTCTTCATCCCGATTACTTCTTTATCACGGCCGATAACTGCATAGCTTTAGACTCACAGTCGATATGAAAGGAATTAAATATAACACGAAGATATCGAGTTATTAATTCACTGACTGAGATGATAACAATAATTTTCATTCATAAAAACGAATCTCGTCCTTCAATTAACTATTTAATGGAAAAAAGTCTGTTGAATGTTAATTATGTCAGTATATTCTGTTGTTATCTCTATATTTCGGGAGTGGGTAATTTGCGCGTCCGTTGCCTTCCATGGATGGGGTAACCGTTTCTCAGGTTCCTTCTCCAAGAACGAAGTTCACTCTTCCGATTACTTCTGTATGAAGGTCGATAACTGCATAGCTTTGGATTGTCAATCGATAAATAAAAAATAGTTTAAAAAAACTAAAAAACACGCTTTTATTGCTAATCGAACTGAAAAGTAGAAAATATATTAAAAAATAGTTAAAAAAAACTAAAAAACAAACTTTTATTGCTAATCGAACTAAAAAGTATAAAATAAACTTTAATGACAAGGAGACCTATAATGAAGTAATAGCAAATCGAACGATCAGTCATAGTCAACTACGTCAGAACAGAATTATAACAAAAATTAAGATACAAATAGAATAATTCAAATTAGAGTTCAAAGCGCGGGATGCTTGATATAGTAAATATTACAATCATTCTATTGGCAACTACCTATGTACAGAGGGTTATGGAAGTGAAGCAAAATGCATCCCATGCTTTTAACTCTAATTTGAATTATTCTATTTGTATCTTAATTTTTGTTATAATTCTGTTCTGAGGTAGTTGACTATGACTGATCGTTCGATTTGCTATTACTTCATTATAGGTCTCCTTGTCATTAAAATTTATTTTCTACTTTTTAGTTCGATTAGCAATAAAAGTTTGTTTTTTAGTTTTTTTTAAACTATTTTTTATTTATAACCAAAATGTGAAAATTTTTGAGTTTTGTGCCTGCTTCGTTTTTTATTTAAACCTACCAAAACTGTAAGTTGAAAACAATGTTTCGTATAATTAAAAACAAGGCTAAAAAAGGTCACTCTGAGAAGATTTCAGAGCCATTGAAAATTTGTTGATTCTTATAAAATTTAATGTTTTGAAAGTGCAAATCTCATTTTTTGCTCCTTTCGAGGTTATGCAAGAATATTGGATCTACTTCACTTAAATCTTCTTAACATTTAACACATTTTCATAAATTTTAAAAAGCCTCCGAATTTACTGAATACAAATTAAATCCATATAGTAATTACATTAATAAGACATAAAAAAACAGATAACAGTGCAGAAACCATAACGACCTTTTTGAAAAGATGGTACTCCTGTTAAATAACCTCAAATACAGCAAGAAAGTGTTTTTCGATTCTTTTTTAAAGATATTCTCTTAACATAAATTTTAAATATATACAAGGATGGAGTTTTAAAACACTGTTTTTTCCATACAGTATCTTGTACATAACCATAATACATTTATTTTATAAATCGCACACAGTCAATTTGTCAAGCATACAAACAAAACTAGGCAACACTACAGCTCTGCTTCAATCCTTCAAACGATTAGGCCATTCAGCTATTGTAATTCGCGAGGTTTCCACGGATATTGACGTCACTGCTCCGACCAAAGATTGTTTGAGACTCTTCAAATTTCTGTGAGGTCTTCGATAGGCCATGCTCTCCTATTCTGACTACAAATTGAGGTCCAATGGATTCAATGGCTATGAACTCAGGAATACTGTTTTTCAGCCACTGCTGGGTGGTTTTTGAATTATGCGCTGGAGCGGAATCTTACTGGAAGATTCAACGCTCTCCATTGAAGAGAGTACAACTCAGCTGCTTTACCACGCCTTCTAAGACATCCTGTTGGTACACTTTTGCCCCAGTTGTAACCCCTTTTTCGCAGAAATGAAGAGATGTAACACCTTTACAAGACAGCCCTCATGCTGACCACGCTGAACCCTTGGAGCAACATTTTTTGCCTCTTTAGAAGTGTTAGCATAGATTTTGTCGTTTTGCGTATTAAAAACTTTTTACAATGTTCACTATTTTCTCATCTGTTAATATGAAATTATTTTCATGAAAATATTATTTTTCATGACTGCTAATCGCGAGTCTAATTTTTTTCAAGCGCGTTGTCAAAAGATGACCAGTTGAGCGACGGAAGGCTTTCATGTGGAGATCATCTCTAATTAGTCTTGAAATGGATCTGGTAAAAAACTCATTTCCCTGGACAAGATTTTCTTCTTTCTAAGGAGATATCTGCGAATTCTTTCTCGAACGGCTTTTACGGCTGCACTGGTTCGAACCACGCGAGGGCGACCACTTCTTTTTCTGTCTGTCCCTTCAGTTCTTTGGGAAAAACGATTGCGATAAACAAACATTCCCGAAATATTAATTTTTTCAGCAACTCAGAAATCTCACTTACACTTTTACTAGATACATTTTTGTAATGCAATCACTGCAATGCGATTTCCTTTAGCTCCGCCCTCCATTGTTAACAAGCGAAAGCCACGAAATTCGATTTAATTTATGAGTAGACAATGCATACGAACGAAGGCAAAAATAACGAAACCTTTTTCAGCGCATTTCTTCTCGCCGTATGCATTGTAAAATTTGTCACAGAATTTATGGCAAGACTAAGTAAATAAGGACAGAAATGTGAAATTAAAATCGTTGCAGATTTTATTAGAAAATATAAAGAAGTAGGCAACAACGCTAATATAGAAAGTGTGAAAAATGTATATGCCACACTCTCATCTTTTAAATCAGTCCTGCACCCACTTTTTTCCTCTTTCTCTTCTCACTTCTTTTCACCCGTAAATAAATACCACACCACGTCCCGTCTGTGAACTGCTTAACACACGCACATATAATCACAATTGCCGATAGTGTGACCAGATGATAAAAAAAATATAGTTTAAAAAAAACTAAAAAACAAACTTTTATTGCTAATCGAACTAAAAAGTAGAAAATAAATTTTAATGACAAAGATACCTATAATGAAGTAATAGCAAATCGAACGATCAGTCATAGTCAACTACCTCAGAACAGAATTATAACAAAAATTAAGATACAAATAGAATAATTCAGATTAGAGTTAAAAGCGTGGGATGCTTGATATAGTAAATATTACAATCATTCTATTGGCAACAACCTTTATACAGAAGGTTATGAAAGTGAAGCAAAATGCATCCCACGCTTTTAACTCTAATTTGAATTATTCTATGTGTATCTTAATTTTTGTTATAATTCTGTTCTGAGGTAGTTGACTATGACTGATCGTTCGATTTGCTATTACTTCATTATAGGTCTCCTTGTCATTAAAATTTATTTTCTACTTTTTAGTTCGATTAGCAATAAAAGAGTGTTTTTTAGTTTTTTTTAAACTATTTTTTATTTTCTACTTTTCAGTTCGATTAGCAATAAAAGCGTGTTTTTTAGTTTTTTTTCATTAAATAGTTAAATGAAGGTCGAGATTCGTTTTTATGAATGAAAATTATTGTTATCATCTCAGTCAGTGAATTAATGATTCGATATATGCGTGTTATATTTAATTCCTTTCTTATCGACTGTGAGTCTAAAGCTATGCAGTTATCGGCCGTGATAAAGGAGTGATCGGGATGAAGAACTTATTTCGTGGAGGGAGCCAAAGAAACGGCTACCCCACTCCTGAAACGGAGAGGTAACAACAAAATATACTGACATAATCAATATGTTACATACTTTTTGCCATATAGATCATTGATTGAAGGTCGAGCCTTGTTTTTCTGAATGAAAATTATTGTTTTCATTTAGCCAGTGATTTATAGTCCGATTTAATTGTGTTATATTTAATTTCTTCTTTACCGACTATGTGTCCAAAGAAAAGCCAGCATTGGCCTTGACACAGAATAGATACTCTCAGCACAGAAAAAGGAGACCGTGGATTATATTGACACAATCAAAACGAGATGTAAAGTTCCAGTTTGGTTTTTTTTAGGTAATTTTTGTTGTGAATTGTACTTTAATCGATACAATTTTATAAATGAAATTATGGTAATGATAAATTCCTTCTTTATTTTCCAAAATTTTGTTCCGTAAAATAATTTCAAAATTTATGTTTTCATTATTTTATTGTATTAACAAAATTACATCTTATATGAAAATTATTTCATCTTACAATATATGAACATTGAATAGAGTAAATTTGCGTGTATGAGACTTGCAGTATCTACGCATGTGTAAAGACTATACAAAGTGAGAATGCAACTACCCTGAAAACGTTTTAGCCTTCTATTCGTACTGCAGTGGCGCGTGCCCGAGCAAGTTCGAATTCGAAAGAGTAAGTTGTAGACTCTCGAAATCAGTAAGAGTAACTCGGAGAGTGCAGGCATGCGCAGACCGCGCTTTAGCTTTGTCTTTCTTACTCTTCTACAGAAGATCTGAAAAAAGAAAATTTTAATCCTGGAAATCCTAATAAGGATAATGGAAAAGTTTTATCAAATTATTGCATTGTCAACGGTCCTTGATAGGTGTGCAAAATTCCAAATCGATCAGATTTTTAGAAGCCAGTGAAAAGTAAGCTCAAAGACTCCGTTACATACATACATACATACAACTCGAGCTAATAAAAGTGTGTTAAAAAGACCAGAATTATGGGCCGACAATTCTTGGTGTTTGCATCACGACGCATCAGCGCCGTCTCACACTGCACTCGTTCTTCATGACCATTTCGCCAACAATTCCACGCATATCGTTCCGCAACAACCGTATTCGCCTGATTTGGCTCCGTGTGACTTCTGGCTAATCCCAAAACTCAAGAGACCACTCTGGGAAATGCGTTTCGAGTCGATTGAGGAGATAAAAGCTGAATCGAAGAAGGTGCTGATGGCTCGACCGGAAATGGACTATTTGGCATGTTTCGGGGATTGGAAAAATCGTTGGTATAAGTGTATTTCATGGAAAGGGGATTATTTTGAAGGGGATGAAATTGATTTACAAGAATAAATAAAGATTTTTCATTTTACAACCAAATTCATCTTACTTTTTGCCCACAGTTAAAAAAAGAAAATATTAATCGTGGCAATCCTAATAAGGATAATGGAAAACTTTTATCAAATTATTGCATTGGCATCGGTCCTTGATAGGTGTGCAAAATTGCAAGTCGATCAGATTTTTAGAAGCCAGTGAAAATTAAGCTCAAAGATTCCGTTACATACATACATACATGCATACATACAACCCGAGCTAATAAAAGTGTGTTTAAAAGGAAAAATATAATAACTAGAACTGAATGTTTGTATTTCACATAAAATAATATCTTAAAATTTTTTGGTGCCTTATCCCTTTTATAGATCCGTTTGTTACTAATTGGGTTAAAATTGTTTTGGTGCAGGACGATTATATCGCTTTCGAATTTAATACGATGTCGAATAGGTAGGTAGGTTAAAAGGTTGAAGCGCCAGTCTTGCACCCCTCAAGTAGCACTAAAGCGCCGCTTTGATACCATTATGAGACCTTTAACAGGCGGATATCTACATTCAGCCATAGCTGTGGATATAGTGGAGAAGGTTGATGGGATTTAAGTTGGCGCACTGCCCCAGGCTGCCGAAAAAAGGAGCGCCCAGTGACCTTAGTCGTCTATCTGCCAAACCCGGACATAGCTTCTGCGATGGGGCTTAGATGGTAACCCTAGCTTTTCCGCGTGTATGCCGATCGTACAGGGACCGGTAAACACAGCTACGACTTTGGAAATTGAATGGCGAGGAGTCCCAAGGACTTTCCGATTCCTTCGTATATCGTATTGGGGCCAAAGGGTTCTCGAAATAGCACATGAAGAAATGGAGCTCCATATTTTCTGCGATTTCCTGAGAAATAAATTTTGCAGTTCCCTTTTAACAACTATCAGGGGGATGTCGATGCCCGGGTAGAAGGTCTCTGAGGCCAATTCAGTCCCCTTCCTGGCAAGCTCATCAGCAATTTCATTTCTCTCTATGTTCCCATGTCCTGAAACCTAGATCAGAGAAATGTTACCTTCACACCCAAGAGATTTGATCTCCTCCTTATAGGAGTTTACTTATTCCGTTCTGCACCATGGCGTCGTCAGAGCCTCAATCGCGGCTTCACTATCGGAGAAAATTTCAATATCTCCCTGACTCCCGCGTTTCCTAAGCATTTTGCATGCCTGCAGGATCGCAAAGATTTCTGCTTGAAAAACACTAGCAGTATTCGGCAGCTTAAAAAAGATAGATAAATTGGCTGATGTAGAGAAAACTTCTGCTCCGACTCCCGATTCCATCTTGGAACCAATCTCCTTTAACCCGATCGCACTTTGAGCTGCGATGGAAATAACGGAAAAGTCGATGGTAAGCAAGTGCAAAATAACGTTCAGGGCGGCTAGTTTTATATGCTCCGGTAATGCCAAAGCATGCAGTCCTTTGCACCCTCCCCAGTTTAGTGTTATTAAAGCCCTTCCGAAGAGCTTCCCACCAAACCCGGCATCCATATGTTAAATTTGGCAAAACCACAGCGTTGCGCATCCACAGCACGAGCTGAGTCCCCATTTTTTTAGCGAACATAGATTTGCAGGAGAAGAAGGTTTGACTGGCCTTCTTTACCAGATTTTTAATGTATAGCTTTCAATGGAGTTTGGAGTCAAGTATCACTCCAAGATACCTAACTTCCGATGAGAGCTGGAGAACGTGGTTGTTCAATTTGGGAAGTCGAAAGGATGGAGGTTTATATTTTCTCTCAAAAAGCACCAGCTCCGTTTTGTCAGAGTTGACTCGGAGGCCGCAAGTGGCAGCCCGATAACTAAAAATTATTTTTTTTTTCACCATTGAATTCGACAATATAATTGTATTCTTTTTAGTCAACTTGCATTTTAGTTTTAACACTTTTTATTTGCTGTTCTATTAATATATTGTTTATATTAGTAGTAAATCAATAGTCAGTAAGAACCTTAATGCCTTTTGTCTAAATTAAATAAAGCAAATACATAAAAACTCCCAGCATTCTTCTTCTTAATTGGCGCGATAACCGGTGACGCGATTTCGGCCGAGGTTAACAAAGCGCGCTAGTCGTTTCTTTCTCGTGCTAACCGGCGTCAATGGGACACACCAAGTGAAGCCAAGTCCTTCTCCACCTGGTCTTTCCAACGCAGAGGATGTTTTCCTCTTCCTCTACTAGCACCAGTTAGTACCGCATCGAATACTTTCAGAGCCGGAGCGTTTGTATCCATTCGGACGACATGACGCAGCCAACGTAGCCGCAAGTTCTTTATTCACTGCGCTATATCTATGTCGCCGCAAAGCTCATACCGCTCATCGTTCCGTCGCCTGCGATATTCGCGTTGCCAACGTGCAAAGGTCCGAAAATCTTGCGCAGAATCTTTCTCTCAAACACTCCAAGCGTCGCTTCATCGGATGTTCCGACGGGCATGATGAGAGTCTTGTAGAGTGTTAGTTTTGTTTGTCGAGAAAGGGCTTTACTATTCAGTTGCCTACTTAGTCCAAAGTAGCACTTGTTGGCAAGAGAAATTCTACATTGGATTTCAAGGCTGACATTATTATAGGTGTTAATGCTGGTTCCTAAATAAACGAAGTCTTTCACAACCTGAAAACTATAACTGTCAACAGTGACGTGGGTGCCGATACGCGAGTGCGCCGACTGTTTGTTTGAAGACAGGAGGTACTTCTTTTTGTCCTCGTTCACCACCAGACCCATTCGCTTTGCCTCTTTTTCTAGTTTGGAGAAGGCAGAACTAACAGCGCGATTAAGGCCGATGATCAGCGGTATACTCCATCAATTGGACGCTCTTATAAAAATTGTGCCTGAGCGATTAAGTTCTGCGGCTCGTAAGGTAAAGGTAAAGGTAACGTAAGTGTGAATTTATTTGTCAAACTTCGCGGGATTAAAATTTCGCTCTAGTTATTTTTTCATGAGTTGGCAGCACTGTTAATAATATCTGGGCCAACTTTCAAGTGAATGTCATTATCAGTAATATATTTACGCTTGTGTTTACCAAACGACCAAGAGGGCATTTTTCGATTTTTACAATGTCTGATTTGATTGAGCAGAGAAGTGCCATCAAATTTTGTTTGCGGAATGAAATTTCGGCTGCGGAAACGTTCAGCATGTTGCAGAAGGAATTTGGTGATTCGACCATGTCGCAGAAAAATGTTTATAAGTGGTACAAAGACTTCAAAGAGGGTCGAGAACGTGTTGATGACTTGGAGCGCTCCGGACGACCATCGACGTCAACAGATGACCAACACGTCAATAAAGTAAAGGAGTTAGTGCTCAAAAATCTTCGGTTGACTGTTAAAGACCTTACTGATATGATTGAAATATCAGATGGATCTGTGAAAACCATTTTGAAAGATTTGGGCCTACGGAAAGTCAAATCTCGTTTGGTACCGAAAACTCTCGATTTCTTGGAAAAAAGTCGTCGCGTTGATGTGTGTGCAACAATGCTTCCAGACGATCAGGACAAGCTCAAATGCATCATTACGGGAGATGAGACTTGGATTTATGCTTACGATCCTGAAACAACCGACCAATCAAGCGAATATCGTGCTAAAGGCGAGGCCAGAGCGAAAAGAGCACGTCAAAGTCGTTCAAAAATAAAGGTCATGATGACAGTTTTTTTCGATTTTCGTGGTGTGGTGCACAATGAATTCCTTCCACCTAGCCAAACTGTTGATAAGGAATATTATTTATAATCTAAAAAGACCAGAATTATGGGCCAACAACTCTTGGTTTTTGCATCACGACGCATCAGCGCCGTCTCACACTGCACTCGTTCTTCGTGACCATTTCGCCAACAATTCCACGCATATCGTTCCGCAACCACCGTATTCGCCTGATTTGGCTCCGTGTGACTTCTGGCTAATCCCAAAACTCAAGAGACCACTTCGGGGAACGCGTTTCGAGTCGATTGAGGAGATAAAAGCTGAATCGAAGAAGGTGCCGATGGCTATACCGGAAATGGACTATTTGGCATGTTTCGGGGATTGGAAAAATCGTTGTCATAAGTGTATTTCATCGGGAGGGAATTATTTTGAAGGGGATGAAATTGATTTACAAGAATAAATAAAGATTTTTCATTTTATAACCAAATTCCCCTTTCTTTTTGCCCACAGTAGTACAATCCTCTCCAACATCAGGTTAAAAAACCACACGACAGCGAGTCACCCTATCTGAAACCTTATTTGGTATCAAACGGCTCGGAGAGGTGCTTCCCAATTATGACGGCACCGCTCGTATTGAGCAACGTCATCTTGCATAGCCGTACTAGTTTTGCGGGGATACCAAATTCAGACATCGAGGCATATAGGTAAGTCCTTTTCGCACTGTCGAAAGCAGCTTTGAATTCGACGAAAAGATGGTGTGTGTCTATTCGCCTTTCATCGGGTTTTTGCAAGATTTGGCGTATTGTGAATATTTGGTCGATGGTAGACTTTCCAGGTCTAAAGCCACTGTGATAAGGCTCAATCAGTTGGTTGACGGTGGGTTTCAGCTTTTCATACAATACCCTCGCTAGAACCTTATAAGCGATAGGTAGGATACTAATCCCACGGTAATTGCCACAGATTGCAGGATCGCCCTTCCTATGGATTGGGCAGACCACACTTAAATTTAAATAGGCAGGCATGCTTTTATCCGACCATATTTTGCATAGGAGCTGATGCATGCACCTTGCCAGCTCCTCGCCGCAATGTTTGAACAGCCCAGCCGGCAGTCCGTCGGTTCTCGCGGCTTTGTTGTTCCTTAGCCCAGTGATCGCTATTCTCACCTCGTCATGGTCGGGTAGCGGAACGTCAATTCCGTCGTCAACGATTGGGGTATCAGGTTCGAGAAATGTTCCCTTCATAATTTAAGTATGCTCTGGATGCCAGTCACCAGATAACCGTCTTTGTTCTTACAGAAAAACGCCCCGGTCTTAAAACCTTCTGTAAGCTGCCGAACTTTCTGGTAGAATTTTCGGGCGTAGTTCCTATGGGCCAGCATCTCAAGTTCCTCGCACTAACGTATTTCGGCCTCTCGTTTCTTGTTTCGGATAATACGTCTCTCTTCCTTTTTTAGCTCTCGGTAGCGATCCCACATGGCTCGCGTTGCTCCAGATCGCAGCGTGGCTCTATAGGCGGCATCCTTTCTTTCTCCGACAGCATGACATTCCTCGTCGTACCAAATGTTTTTTCGGGCTCGCCGGAATCCGATTTCTTCTTCGGCGGCGGTACGAAGAGAACGAGAAATGTTGCACCATTGTTCGTGCTTGCCGGTTTGAGAGCAGGAGTAAGAGTCGAGTGGAGAATCTTCTGGCTGTCTGTGGTGATTGCAGCTTTTCGATGTTGAACATTCTTTGCGTAGTTAGATGTACGTTTTCTGCTGCACAGAGGCGTGCGCGCAGTTTGGGTGCAACAAGGTAATGATCCGAGTCGGATAGTATGTACATCTTAAACACTAGAAGCGTGTCTTCCATCTATCACAACATGATCGATCTGGTTTCGCGTTTTCCGATCAGGAGACAATCAGGTAGCCTGGTGTATCTTTTTATGGTGGAATTTGGTGCTACAGACTACCATGTTTCGGGCCCCGGCGAAGTTGATCAGCCTCTGTGAGTTACCGGATTTTTCGTTGTGTAGGCTGAATTTTCCGACTGTGGGACCCAAAATTCCCTCCCACCTTGGCGTTGAAGTTGCCATGCACGATTTTTATGTCGTGGCGGGGGCAGCGCTCATAGGAACGCAACTCAGAGGATGCTTGGGCTTATCCCGGGAATGGTGTGCTGCTTGAACCATATACTGCTCTTCAACTGCTCAGTGATAAAAGTACCATTGGAATACCTTTTCCCACGAGTAAACTAATAATCAAAAACAACATTATCCAAAAGACCAATAGGTCATGGAGATATATAGATACATGGGTAACAGCTAGGCTAGTATGACCGCAAATAAACAAGAAAAGGGCAAAGGAATTGCTTAACCTCTCAAGAGATGATATCTCAAGGGTCGTTGCTTATACTACCGGTCAATGGCTATTTGGCAAGCATTCCTCGAGACTAGGAGTTTTCTCTCATGAATATTGCAGAAGTTGTAGAGATGATGAAGACAAAGAAATAATTGAGCACTTCCTTTGCAATTGTCCAGCCCTAGCTAAAATCAGAGCAGGTTACCTAGGTAAATACTTTTCCAATTCCCTTACAGAGCTGTCTGGCGTGGGATCAATTCTACGCTTCATAATAGCCACAAAATGGTTTCACGAAGGAAAGTAAATGGGGTTCCCGTACAGCACAGTGGTATCACAACGGACCTGTAAAGTCTAAGTCAGTTGGTCGTACAGATCGACTGCCGCCAAACCTAACCTAACCTAACCTAATGTCGTTGTCTTGTTCGAATTGTATAAATTAATTTTTTTAATAAAACACAATTTATTTTCGATGTTGTGTTTATTATCCTTGCTATGCAAGGGCAGCCGTAACGCTGAGCGAGTTAATACAAACTGATAAATTCGGTGACTGCACCTGAATACCTAACTTCCCTGACCTTGAAACTTAGCTATTGCATGTGGACAACGCAAGACTTGAAGTTGCTGATAGAGCATCTGCCGCATGTTGGTGATATCGGCTTAAGCTCGCTGCTTGAACGTGGGAACCACTGACGATCGCTGCCTAACTCCGCGACTGAATTATGCTGTGGGTATTGTTACTCATGCTGCATTGCTTGCTCTGAGGATATGGTGGATATTGTTACATTTATTGTTGCGACTACTTTGTTATTAGAGCCGCAACATGGGTTATTGCTGGTGTTGTTGTCATGTGCCAAAAATTATTATGTGTTAACTTATATAAACAGCTCTTTTGGCTATCTCATCTACAATTTCGTTTCCTGCTATGCCCTAATGACCGGGTATCCAATAGATGTATGACCGTCTGCTTGCAGCTAGTCTCTCTATGGCGACCCTGGTCCTAAGAAAATTTTTGAACGAAATTTCATATGAGTTTATTACCTTTATTGCCGCTTGACTGTCAACGTATATATTTATGTTGGAGTTGGTCGTTGCCCTTACTAGTGCTGTTTCTGCAGCCTTTCCTACCGCAAAAACTTCTGCTTGAAAAATACTGCAATGATCAGGGAGCTTAACTGGCCGCCTGATGACCAGCTCTGCACAATAAATCCGTGCACCTACTCCGTCCATCATTTTCGTGCCGTCGGTAAATATGTTAAGCGTATTGGGGCTAGGTTTCATACCTCTTTTCTACCCTCATCTTCTATTGTTGTTCGGAATCTCTTCACCCAATTACATTTCGGAGTCATATAGTCCGTATTGGTCCGATAACTCATACCTATTGAGCATTGTCCGAATATTTTACAGGTAAATTCTCCCGTTGCGTTAAGTCTTGCATCCGATCTAGCTGCTAGACCTTCTGCCGCAATGTCAATGGGTGGTAAGTTGAGTATTCCTTCAAGTGCTGCCGTAGGAGTAGTTTTAATTGCCCTTGTCGTGCTGAGTGCACAAAAACGTTGACTACTTTCAATAGGTGTTTTGTGTGTCATTTTTCTCAATGCAGTCCACCACACTAGAGCACCATAGAATAATATTAGCTTTACTAGAGCTGAAAAGCACCAATACATTATTGAAGGAGATAGACCCCATGTAACCCCCAGCATTCTTTTACATGCATTTAGTGCGTTATTGGCCTTTTTCTTCCTCTCCAATATATTGTGCTTCTATGATAGTTTGCTATCCAGAATTACTCCAAGCTACTTTGAGTGGCCTTTAAGAATCAGTTTTACGCCGTGTAGTTTCGGGGGATGCCAATTCGGCGTCTAGTAAAAAGTATCATATCCGTTTTATCGGTGTTTATCCCCAAGCCTGTCTGCGTTGCCCATTGATGCACTGTTGCGAGTATATTATTTATTATGTCACTCACGGTATCTAGGTATTTGCCTCTTACTACTATGGCTATGTCATCTGCATATGCTATTAGCTTAGATGCCGTGCCTTCAAATTTCGTTAATAGCTCATGAGCTGCGAGTAACCAGAGAAAGGGCCACAGAACATCACCTTGTGTCGTACCGCCACATGCTAGTTTAGTGAGTTTAGCTTCGTTCCATTCCGGTCGTATTATTCTCCAACCTAAGAGGTTCTTTATCCATGAATAAGCAGCGGGTTCTGTATTTGTTGTATCTAAGCCCCTTAGAATGGCTTCCCTCACACATTGTTGAATGCACCACTATTGTCTAGAAATACTTCTAAAGCGTATTCCTTGTACTCTAGAGCTTTCTCTATAACTAACACTACTGAGTGTAACGCAGTCTCTGTGGATCTGCCTTTGCGTGTTGTGCCTTAGACATAAACTTTGACATCCTATTTTCTCCAATATGGGCGTCGAGGATTTTCTCTAGCGTTTTCAGAAGAAATGAGGTCAAATTGATTGGCCTATATTCCTTTAAGAGTATGGGGTTGCTTTTATCTGCTTCCCGAATAAACACAACCCTTGCTTCTCTCCAGATAACAGATATATAAATAGTTACACCTCAGCCATCCTGTGTATATCGCTTTTAACCATGGTACCAACAGATTGCCTAAAAGATTGTCAAAAGTGCTTATTGCCCATTCTATTTTTTGCGTTCTAATAATGTGCTCCGGAATGTTTACTACATTATTTCTTACAGGCTTCTGACCGAAGAAGCCTATGCATCCTGGAAAATGCGTACAGACTAGTGATTCTTCACAACTATCAGTCCAGTCTACTTTGGACTTACTTATTAAGTTGGGCGTAGTCGGGTGTTTTTATAACAGTTTCCTGAGCCTAGCCGCTCTCTCTATGCTTTCCATATTGTCACAGGAGTCTTTCCATGACTCTGTCTTGGCTCTTCGCACCTCTTTCTTGTATGCTCGTCGTAGATCATTATGCTCTTCCCAGCAGGATTCATTATCGGCTACTCGAGCCAGTTTATAGAATTCTATTACGCAACGCCTTTTTGATCCCAGCGCCTTGTTCAACCGAGGTGGCTTTGATCTGCATTTTAAGCGTAGGAGAGTGCATGCTGCGTGATGTGCTTTATTAAGTGCCCTTGTTACCGTTCTAACACTCTCTTCCAGTTCAACAAGAAGCTGAAGCTGCGAGGTCTCAATGGTTTGTGCAATAGCACTTTCCTAAACAGATCCCAGTTTGTGTTTCTAGGATTTCTGAACGTTTTGCTCCTTAGCTTAGGCGGAAATGTTATTTTGAATTGAATGTATTTATGGCCGGAGAAAGGTGGCGTTTTTAATACTCTCCACACTTCCACAATCGTTTACGAATAGTTCGTAAAGAGAGTTAAGTCTAGAACACTTTTGGAGGTAGGCCCAATAAATGTTGTTCCTCACCCTGGTTTGCTGTTCCTAGGCTAGTCTGAATAGTCACCACTGTCAGATCATCTGTGGAGAGATTGGTATTAAAGTAGGAACATACACTTAGTTTGGTCAGGCCAGTCCAGATACCACGTTTCCCGAACCAATCTATGTTTCCTAGACTAGAACCACTTCTTAGTTGACCCCTTCTAAATTTTGAAGGAGCTCAACTGAGGCCTCCTTGTGAAGGTTAATTTGAAAGATCTTCAGGATACCTGCTCCAGCTCACCCACCTTCTTGTCCAAGTTCCTAAGATAGGTTTCGAGGATGTCTTCAATGTCGAGATCCTTCTCCCTTTCCCCAATTTTGAGCGCGTTTTCGTTTTCATCCGTTGGATTGCGTTTTTTGAGACGAAGGAACACGCTTCCAATGCCCCACACCATCGTTCATTCCCAAATCGTTCATACAAAATATCCTCCGCCGTTTTATTTATTTCGAGGATGTAGGCGGCCGCCGTAGCCGAATGGGTTGGTGCGAGTCTACTATTCCGAATTCATAGAGAACGTACGTTCGAATCTCGGTGAAACACCAAAGTGAAGAAAAATTTTTTTTCTAATAGCGGTCGCCCCTCGGCAGGCAATGGCAAACTTCTGAGTGTATTTCAGACATGGAAAAGCTCCTCATAAAAAATATCTGCCGTTCGGGGATGGGGACCATTTGTGAAAAATGTGTACGCGCCAATTATATATATATAAATATATATATAGTTCTGGCTTCGATCTGCGTTCGTTGATTTAGCTACTTTCAACACCTTCCAGTCGTTGGTAGGAACTTCTTTGTTCTGCATTTGTAACAGACGCAGTGCATGCTCCGCGTTGACCGTGCGCGGTATTAACACCTTCGCCTTTGGTATCAACGGTACACAGATGCGATCTACTATTTCAAGTGATGCACCTTTTCATATACATTACAACTTCTTCGCAGCCTCCTTAACCCATGTGAGAGAGGGGTCGTCCTTGCACTTTATGCTTTTGACGCCGCTGAACCATCCTGCTCCATCGAATGTAGGCATAGATGTGTTCGGATCTGCGTCCATTCCTGCGAAAGAAGCTTCCAACGGCTACATTTCCACTGATTTCCACTGGTCCTGCGACATTTACCCCAGCGGGTTACCTTGATCAATAAATGCCACAGTCAGGGGATTTTTGGCAATCTCATTGGCCGCCGGCGCTGCTTTGGACGTTGTCAGCTTTTCGTCGTCCTTTTTACTGTGCTTCACATTTTCGCACTTTCTTTTTGTGGTGAGCATCCTACCGTCGGATTTCGGATTTCCTCAACCTTATTGACAAACTCCGGGCCTGATGCAGCACATCCAGCGCGATTCGCAAAGAGAGCACGGCCCTTTTCAACTTCCTTTTTAGCCCATGCCAATCGTTCCGCTTTAGCTTGCGTCAGATTGGACATACCACTAAACCGGACGCAGATTTTGACCGCAGCCTTGTAGGGTGCTTTCGCTTTCATCCCCTCCTTGGTTGGCTTAGCTCTAGGCCCTATCTTACCCCCAGAACTAGCACCATCAAGCTTCACCGGAGAGCGAAGTAAAGCTTCTTCTTCGGAGGTGTTCACGCTTGTAACACTTTCTACGTCAGAGTCTTTGCGGACTATGACACCCGTACGTTGCTTAGCGTTTTTCGTATGTTTGGCAGTATCACTACGACCACGGTAACCTGCTCCCAATGCAGTAGAAGTTTGGTCGCCTGAGTCAATATTTGAATTCATCTTTCTCGTACGACCACCTGCTCGACAAGGCAAGCGCAGTGGGGGAATTCAATGGTCCACCACGGCAGCGCTCCATGCCGTGACAAGACCACAGTTACTCACTAAGGCGGACCGGTATTAGAGAGTCACCGTTAAGATACAACCCGTCTGGTAAGCCCCCTGGCTGCAAGCCATCCAATGGGCACGGTGTGGTATAACACCCCGGACTAGGGGGTGGGCAAGGAGAGAAAATAATGGGATGCCGGGGGCTTAGCAATAACAAGGGATCTTCGCCGGTACGGTGATCTTCGCATGGGGATTAGATGGCCACCAATTTCGCCATAAAACGGATGGATACTAGCTAATTCTCATATGGAGCTTCCCTCTTACTTCATGTTGAGTTAGTTCCCATTTAAGCCTCATTCCCGCGACAAGGAGACCAACATGATGAGAGGATTCCAGGTTAAGGCTATATTAATTTTTATTTGATTTAAATTTATTAATCAACAAACAATATATGCTCACAGACTACGATATTAAAATAAAGATAACAGATCCACACAAAAAAGATATAACAATATTATTGTAACTGGCGTCTTACTAATTGATTCTTAAAAATTAGCGTAGAAGAGAAGAAATCAAATTCTATGGGAAAAAAATAAGCGTTGTCTTGTGATAGCGCCGCCTTAAGAGAGTACTCATGTCATATGCAGCTTAAGATATATATACGCTTACTTCTTTTTTCCGTTATTTAATAGCCACACCGCATATATAATATATATATAGAACCTCGATGTTCTATATTGCGTTTATTCAAATCAAAGTAATTATAAAAGACAAATGTTTGTTGTGTACTCGCGTGAGTTTTTACATCGAATGAATAGTCAGTTGCAATTCAATTTTCTTCAGCGAACTTAGCTACGGTTCCTAACAATTAGCTGTTTCAATGTTGCCACCTCCTGTTATACTTGTAGTTAGGGTACTCACTACATCTGCCCCTTTCCAAAAAAATTGAGAAAACACCTCACTGCTTAACCGCTATTCGTTACTTCTCCCCATCGGAAAATATGCCGGTTTAAGTCTGTCGATCGATACTGTGACTGGTTTTGACCCCATCAGTATGGTGTATGTCTTAGGGTATCTGCTGATCACCAGGTATGACCCGTCGTACGGTGCTTTCAGTGGCTTCTTAATAGTGTCATCCCGCAGAAAAACGTGACTACAAAATCGTAGATCCTTAGGAATGAATACAGCAGGTTTCCCATGTTGCGAAGTCTGTACCGGCCTAACTGTTTCGAAATGTTGACACAATTCTCGTACAAAATCCTGTTGATTCATGGAGTTGTCTTCATCCGTCTCTATTATATCGCCCGGGAGTCTGATAGTTTGCCCATATAACATTTCTGTCACCGAGACGCCTAAATCTTCTTTCACTGCCGTTCTTAGTCCCAACAGAACTATAGGCAGCACATCTACCCAGTTCGCATCTGCAGAGTGACACCTAAGCGCAGCCTTTAAAACCCGGTGCCATCTTTCCACCATACCATTAGCTTGTGGGTGGTAGCTGGTGGTGTGTATATGTTTGACTCCCAAGAGCTTTGCCAACTCCTTGAACAAACTGCTGTCAAATTGACGTCCTTGATCAGTGGTAATGAATTTCGGTAAGCCAAACCGACTGATCCACCCACTAAGGAATTCCCGGGCTACAGTCTCGGCTGTCATATCCTCCAAGGGAATTACCTCTATCCATAGTGAGAAACGATCCACACTAATCCAATGGCTACAATGTTGTCAGCCCCACTGATGTGTCGTATACCTGAAGAAAACTGACTGATGAAGTTCAGTTGTCGAGTTTGTCGTGGCGAAAGCTTCTCCCATTTTTGCTCAAATACGTGTGTTAACGGTTTGTGGTCGGTGAAAATTGTGAAGACAGATCCCTCTAAATGGTAACGGAAATGTCGAATGGCCTTATAAATCGCTAACAACTCACGATCATAAGCACTGTAGCGTTGTTCCGCTGGATTAAACTTTTGTGAAAAAAACCCTAATGGCATCCATTTACCGTCGACCAACTGCTGTATAACTGCTCCAACCGCGATATCTGAGCCATCAGTCATCAAACCAATTGTAGCATCCCGCATTGGAAAAGCCAAAAGGGTAGCTTCAACTAACTGCTTTTTAAGTTTTTCGAATGCTTCCGTCGCTTCTTTCGTCCAGTTGATCTCTGTCTTGTCACGTTTCTTACACGGACCCATTAACTTCTGCAACGGTGCCTCCGTAGCAGCAGCATGAGGCAAAAATCGCCTATAAAAATTAATGGCCCCCAAAAATCTTCTCAGCTCCTGTACTTGCTTCGGTTTTTTGTACTGCAAAATACCCTCCACCTTCTGCGGCAGCTGCCTGATACCCTCGGCTGAAACTAGATGACCCAGGAACTCCACCTTCGCTTGACCCAGTTGACATTTTTGAGCATTGATAACCAACCCTTTCTCACGATATCGTGCGAAAACCTTGTTAAGATGTTCTGCATGTTCCTCTGGCGACGTCGAAGCAACGATCTCATCAATGTAGCGTTGAAATGTTTGGGCAGCGTTTCTAAGCCCGAAGGTCATATATTTAAACTCAAAAAGTCCAAAAGGCGTCACGATAGCTGTCTTCGGTACGTCTGCAGGGTGCACTGGTATCTGATGATATGCCGTTTTGCAATCAATCACCGAGAAAATCGTCTTCCCGAACAAATCGCTTCCAAAATAGTGAATATGTCGTATGGGATAGTTGTCAGGAATTGTTTTGGCATTTAGCCTTCTATAATCCCCACAGGGTCGCCACGTTCCGTCGGACTTCTGCACCATGTGCAACGGACTTGCCCACTGACAACAAGAACGCTGACATATACCTCGTTCGATGAGATAATCAAATTCTCTTTTTGCAGCTTCCAGTTTTTTAGGTGAGAGACGGCGCATCTTCTGCACTACTGGTGCTTTTCGCGTTTCTATATGGTGTTGTACTGCTGTCATAAGCCTTTTATTTTTTGGTATGTCGTCAGTCAGATCGGGATAGCGCGCTAAAATTGTATGAAAGGAGTCCGCTCGCCTCAAAGAAAGTACCCTATGAGGCGGCATCATGACTTGGCATAATGCTTGAGTACTCGTTACTCTATCGATAATAGTTTTGTTTTTTAAATCTACCAAAACGTCGTAGTGCTTTAAAAAATCCGCACCTATTATAGGCTGCGCTACATCAGCAATGATGAAATGCCAATTAAATTTTCGCTTAAGGCCTAAATCTATCGTGATATGTCGCCTACCGAAAGCATCAATTGTAGGGTTGTTTGCGGCAACCTGTCTCAAGACGGAAGGTTGTTTACTCTCATCGTTACGCTTGGGCACCACCGACACCTCGGCCCCCGTATCGATAAGAAACTTCATTGAGGAAATTCTGTCTCTAATAAAAAGGCGGCTGGAATTAGTTTCCTCCTCCGGTTTAGCCGCTTTAAACGGAGGACTGACTAGTTTTCCGAGCGCTTTCGATGGAAAACACACGGCTGTCGGCATCGTGTTGCCTTCTCGCCGAAAGTGCGATGGTACCAGCAAAAATCGTTATACCTATCTCGTGTTGCTCCGCTGCGACTGTTTACTGATCTTGCCCGTTGCGGAGGTGCGCCACTCCGTCGACCTACATTGCGGCTTTCTAAACGATTTAACCTATTTACCAATTCGGAAATGGTTGCTGGTTTGCCAAGTCCTTCATCTCCCGCAATAACGATGTAGGTTTCTTTTGACCTAACTCGCAACTTCCCACTAAACGCCTGAGCCGCTTCTCATTAGTCTCGCCGAACTCTCCAATTAGCCCCTGTTTTAATGCATCATATTTTCCCACACTAGGTGGAGTCGAAATAATGTCGCTAGCATGCGCCAGTACCGCTGAATCGAATCGTTTCGTCAGTGGAAATTCCAGCTCGCGCGAATTGAGCTTCCACCTGCGCAAACCATAGCCGCGGATCTGGTTTCCAGAACGGTGGTGGCTTAACTGCTACTGCATCTTGAAAATTATCCTCATTCTCGACAGGCATGATGTTGTATATGTAGGTGTAATTTACGTATATGATGTTCCACTGCCATCGGGGTCACCAATTATAGAACCTCGATGTTCTATATTTCGTTTATTCAAATCAAAGTAATTATAAAAAACAAATGTTTGTTGTGTACTCGCGTGAGTTTTTACATCGAATGAATAGTCAGTTGTAATTCAATTTTCTTCAGCGAACTTAGCTACGGTTCCTAACAATTAGCTGTTTCAATGTTGCCACCTCCTGTTATACTTGTAGTTAGGGTACTCACCACATATATATATACAATACTTATACGAAACACATATATAGATATAAATAAGATTTGATATATATATAAATATATGTATATATTTAAAGTGGTTTCGATTCGCCCCTTCTCTGCTCGATTAAAAAAATGGTGAGAACTCAACCTTAAAAGCGTTTGAAAGCGGTTGAAATTTTGAGTTAATGCATTTTATTTAACTAGCTGTCTAATCTGTGCTTCAGATAGTCTAGTTTGGTAATCAGTGAGTTAATTACTTGTCTAACATAGATTTAAAGAGAGTCAATCACTAAACATTGGTTTACTTGCAAGTCCCAGAACTAACGTTTTTACCTATAATTACTATTTTATGCCTTTTAATAACTATTTTATACAGCAGAGATATGCATATACATACACTTATTAAAAATATTATATATATATTACATATATACATATTAAAAATATTTTTAAAAAATAATATCTCTTAACATTAATGCCCCAAAATAAAATATGATTGCTACAAGGAAGCCCCTCATTATTACTCAAAGTTAGCCCAAGTTACGGATTTTGCGTATACCAGCATCTTTATATAAGTGCATGTATGTAAGTGTATGTTGTCCAAGTCTTTCAGAACCTTGATGTTGGGTAGCCAGTATGCATCGTTACTTTATCTACATGTATATATATATGAGTACAAATTGCTCTCTTACAATAATTGTTCCATTTTACACGATACATCGGTATTAAGGCCAATAATTTCAAACACATTTACACCAGATCGGAAAGCCAACAACATGAGTCAACCAATCCTCACCAGCTACAAAACCAAGAATCGTGATATAAAAGAGTTATTATAATTTTATAAAGAAGAAATTAGTAACTATATCCTTTATATACATAGTACCTAGCGCAAAAATAACAAAATCATGAACTGTCACTGTCATAAAATCCATTCGTAAAAATCCTTTCAGATCCATATGTTAAGGTGTGGCTTCAATTCGGCGATAAACGTGTTGAGAAACGAAAGACTCCAATATTTAATTGCACACTCAATCCTGTCTTTAATGAGTCCTTTAGTTTCAATGTACCATGGGAGAAGATACGCGAATGCTCCTTAGATGTTATGGTAATGGATTTTGATAATATTGGACGAAATGAGTTAATTGGAAGAATTTTATTGGCTGGTGAGTAAAAAACAACTAAAATACATTCAAAATCCTTTAAAAAATCAAATATGCAAGTGTAATATAATTTCAAATGATATAGGAAAATTATGCGTAAATTAAATGTACATACATATTTGTGTTTGTACATAATAAACTATGCATTATTTATGCAAATACTAAATACTAATCACATGATATAAAATTATGCTTATATCCGAATAGCTCAAATGGAATTAAGGTCTTGAATAATGGTTTTCCTACTATAGTAAATCATATTTTTTGCATGCCCTTTTCTTACAATAATATACCTTTTAAGCAAGAAATATATGTATGCGTACTGAACGCACAAAACTCAAGTTTTATAAAATTGAGATCTGCTAGTATTATAATGTACCAAAATATACATCAACAGAATATAAATTCATATGATTTTGTAGTAGAGCATGAACAAAATTTTGAAATTAATATTTAATGCGGCTTTAAACTGGCTTTTCTCTTTTACGTACAAAACTATTGAAAATGAATTTGGAAACCATTCTATAAAAAGTGGAAAGCGAATTTAGCCAATAAGTTATTTTGATACAGGTAAACCACCTGCAGCAGTGTTTTTGACAGAAACCGTAGGCGCTCCTACTTTACTAATTACTGGAAGATACTATCGACGCAACTAAAGAATTTGTATTAGAAGGCCTTCAGAGTTATTCATCTAGTTTAACTCGGAATAGGTTTGCTTGTCTATGTTCAACTTTATTATCAGTTGAGATAAAAGCAATACGATCAGAGATGAATAAACGCCATATAGCGCCAGTAGTGCCAAAGTGCGAAATCCCCTGTGGCCATAAAAAATAATAATGATCAAAAATGATATATGATTATAATGATAGAAAAGTTTTTTCTCATCACTTGCCAATCGGCATGCAATGGCGAATCTCCGACTGTATATCTGACATGAAAAAGCTCCTCATAAAAATCACAATATTCAAGACGCCGTATAACTGTAGGTCCACCCATTTGTGGAGCAACATCAAGACGCACAATACAATACACGAAGTACCATATACATATGCATATAATCCTGCAATCATTTTAAGAGTTTAGACGAATTATTACAAAATGCTTTAGTATTATAAGAACATTCCCAAAAAGAATTTGCCGAAATGGTTACTGTCACGACGAAAAGTATTTTTTTACTTTAAGAACCCAGTTAGTAACGTAGTAATTTAATTCCAAAAAATTCGCTTTGGATCCAAATAAAGTTTCAATAGTTTTGAGGTTTTCTAAATTAAATCGTTTCTGATATAAGGAAACTTTATATAACTGTTGCACCCAACTACAAGTAACGAAAAGTTAAAAAAGTAGCACTATACAACAGCAATGGATTCTGGTAGAGTGGAAAAAATATATAAGTTTAACGGCGATTTAAAAATTTACGTCAGATTATATTTTAGCGGGGGTCAAATTTATTAAAATTAATAATTATTTTTAATCTAGAAATCCTGAATTTTTTTCAGACTATGAAAATCAAAATAATGCTAAACAAATATGTTTTAGTATAACAATTCAATTAAAAATGATTTAAACAGTTTACAAAGTACGAACTTTATAGAATACTTAGAAACTAGTACGAGTATTTTGCAATAGTACCTTGTGGAAGAAAAATCAAGACCAATAGGATTTGAAAGCGAATTAAATTATCTCAAAGGTTTAAAATCGGAGCATGCGGAAACATAATTAGTTCAACCATCCCTAGTAAGAAAATATCAAGAGGCTTTGCTGAGGAATATTGAAATTAATTTCCTTGGTTAACAATTTTGAGTCAAATGGGAAACGAAAGTGAAATAGAGAATAGCTCTTCTATATACTATCTAGTGATTTTAAGTTAAGGAACAAGAGTCGACCTCTGTAGGATGGAATTGAATCAATGAAATTCGAAGAATGCAAAGTATAACGGACACAGACTTTCTGGACGCTTTGATTTCCAAAGAAAGACTGCATATTCTAGATTTAAACGCACCAGAGAGGAATATAACAGCTTAAAATAATATTATTATTATTAGAAGGCCATTACGCACTGCGATCAGAGCTGATCTATTGTGAAAGGCCTATTTTTGTAACCCCAATTTTAGGTTTGTTGTTCCAAAGATTTCATGGAGATACTACGATACCACCAAGGTGATGAAGTCTCTGCCTGCAACGCAGGACATTCACAAAGCACATGTTCTGAGCTTTCTATGTCCATTTCGCAAAAGCGGCAGACATTGGTCTCAGATAGACCAATATTATTTAGATGATACCTGAGGCTGCAGTGACCTGTAAGATATCCTGTTAAAAGACGCAGATCTACTCTGCTTAGTGAGAGTAGCTTGTCAGATTTTTCTTTGTTGGGACTTAGGAATAGCTTGGCTTGAGTTTAGCCAGTGTGCAGCAAATTTTCATTCTTCCCATTTCCTAAGGAATTCATTAATGTGGCTTTTTGTGAGTCCACAGAAAGTCTCAGGACCAGTAAGTTGCATATTTGCTCCTTGTTTTGCAATGTCATCAGCCATTTCATTTTCACCATGTAAGTTGCATATTTGCTCCTTGTTTTGCAATGTCATCAGCCATTTCATTTTCACCATGTCCTTCATGTCGCGGAATCCAGTCTAGTGTTACTATGTTGAGGTTTCCTAACGTGTTGAGAAGGTTTAGGCAATTATTTACCAATTTAGAGGTGATAGTTGTTGATAGAAGGGCTTTTATAGCAGCTTGGCTATCTGTAAGTATGTAGATGTGAGTACCTCTCATTTTCCTGCTAAAGCATTCTCTCACACATATTTCAATGGCATGTATTTCTGCCTGGAATATTGTTGGGTAAAGTCCCATCGGAATCGATTTTTTGAACATGGATTCCGATGGATTCCTGCCCCTGTTACCATTTTCCAATTTGGACCCATCAGTAAACCATAGCTGAGAGCCAAGTTTGAAAGTGATAGAATTAGTTCTCCAGTCTGTGCGTTCATTAATTATAACTTGGAAGTTCCTGGAGAGTATTGGTTTGGGTGATAGTATATCATCCCTGTGAAGAATGGGACTATGTAGGAAGTCTTCTAAGATCTTTAAACGTCCTTTCATATCCCCACTTTTAAGTTCAGATATACTTTTAATCTTAAGGCACTCGAGCGAGCTTCCCTTTCAATCAAGATTGGAAGCGGTGGTATGTTCAGGAGCACACCCAATGCATCTGTGGGACATGTTTTCATAGCCCCTGTAATACCAACACATATCAGGCGATGCAGTTTGTTTAATTCGTTTACTGATTTTCTTTGCTTGAGCTTGGGCCACCATGCTAAGGATGCATAAGTGACTATGGGTTTCATAACTGCGGTGAATGTCCAGAAGGGCATTCTAGGGTTTAGTCCCCATGTCTTACCAAAAAGCCTTGTGCAGGCAAAGAATGCCCTTGTGGCTTTTGAAGTAACTCTCTCAATATGGGAATTCCACGTAAGCGTTTTGCCAAGACTGACTCCAAGATAGTTCGCTTCTGTCGAGGGTTGAAGTGTTGTTCCATTAAGGGTCGGACATTTGAGATTTATGTTCCTTCTCCTAGTAAACGGTACAAGTGCTGTTTTGGATGGGTTAATGGAAAGCCCGTTTTCCGTGCACCATTTGTTTATTATTGTAAGGGTTTGCTGTTTGCGATCCGAAATGGTTTCCTCATGCCAGTCTAATGCATAAACTACTAGTTCATCAGCGTAACCCTGAGTGTGAAAACCTAGGTTGTTCAGTTTGTGGAGAAGTTCATTCATGACTAGAGTCTACAAAAGAGGAGAGAGTACGCCTCCTTAGGGGCAACCTCTTGTGGCTTTGATAGATTTGATTGCTCCTCCTAGTTTGGTGCTGATCGTCCCATATTTCAACATGAATATTATCCATCTAGTGATGGGTTCAGGTGCCTCCCTTAGATGTAGGGTATTATAGATTGCCTCATAGGAAGTGTTATCAAAAGCCCCTGATATGTCAATAAATGCACATAGAGCTATCTGTTTGGACTCAATAGCCTTTTCAATAACTGTTACCAGGCTGTGTATTGCAGTCTCAGTGGATTTTCCCTGTTGATAGGCAAATTGAAGTCGATGAAGTGGGAAGTTAGCTAAATTGTTTTCCCTAATATTTGATCAGTATATCTATCTATCTTTTCCATTGTTTTAAGGGAAAATGAGCTGAGACTAATTGGTCTGTATGATTAAGGCAATTGTTCGGGTTTTTTCCCTACCTTTGAAATAAATACAACCTTAACCTCAGCCCATTTTGTAGATAAATATCCTAGCAGTAAGCTTGCTTTGTATAGTTTGGTCAAATTAGGCATAATATGGTGTGCACCCTGCTGTAAAAGACAGGGGAATATCTCATCAGGTCCAGGAGAATTGTATGGGCTTAATGTTGATATCGTCCATTGTACCCGCTTTTCATTGTGTAGCTTCCATCTGGCTTTTTCAGGGTACTACTGCCGTTTGAGTGATCTTGTTGTAGGGCTTTTTGGTTAAGAATAGCATTCGCAAGGCTACAAATCTTTTCACAATGATTCCTCCAAGTAGCCTTTTAGATTTCCTCAATTCTTTGTTGTAGTTGGTGAGGGTAGTTGAGCAGGAGGACCAATCCCCCGTTACTTTAGCTCTATTCCATAAAGTTCTTGTTTCTTTACGCAGGTCGGAAAGTGTACTATTCCACCAAGGAACATTTCTTTGTGACTTTTTCACTTTTACTGGACAACTTTCGTGAGACGCAGATGTTATGTTTGAGTGTAGTTCGTTCGATTCGAACTCAACCTCTGATATAAGCTGAATATGACGCCTAGAGCAGTTAAAACTTTGTTCTAAACAAAAGTGAAAGTAGTCCCAATTAGTTTTTCTGGGGTTTCTGTAAATTGTCATTTGTAGTTTGGTCGCACCTATATCAAATCTAATATGTCTGTGATCCGACATAGATGTTTCCTCTGACGCATGCCATTTTGACAGTTCAAACAAAGCATTATGACTAGAGACAGCAATGTCAAGGACTTCTCCCCTGGTTGCATTAATGAAAGTCGGTTCGTTGCCTTGATTTAGGGTAGATATATTATACCTAAGTATAAATTCAAGAAGATACTCACCTCTTGGATTTATGTTTGTGCTCCCCCACGCGGTGTGATGGGCATTTGCATTACAGCAGAGGATCCACCGGAGACGTTTTTGTTGACAGTATTCCACCAGGGCTATAACCTCCCTTGTTGGAGCAGTAACCTCGTCTCCTGGAAGGTAAGCGGAGGCAAGTACTACCTCATGCTCACCTTTGCTCGTTTGCACTTTTACCCAAATTGCCAACAGTTCTTCTGTAATAAACTGTTAAATTAGGATAACGGTTAGTTGATTATTTATTATCAACGCCACTTTGGAACGGTCTTTGTTATCAACTTACCGTTTACGTCCCAGAACGACTCCTTTACGTACCCATGGTTCTTGAATGAAAGCTACATCCAAGAGTTCTTGGTTAAATCTCCTCGTAAGCACGTCCGAGGTTGGAGATTTATTTGAAGTCATCCGAGTTGCCTTCTGCTGTTACGAGGTTTTTGCGGTAGCCAGGTTATCCAGTGATCTTTCGCTTGGCAATGGCTGCCTTTTTTTTACCTCGGTTGCTTTTCAACAAGACTGCTTCCTCAGCGGACATCTGATCCCCTCTTCGAGCCTTGTTATGGCTGTGCGTCTTTTTATCGGCCTCCAGCGTGGGTCGCATGCTAATGCCCTCAGCCATGTTATAGCGCCATGTGCTGGTTGTTGTTGGCTTTTCTGCATCGTGTCTGGAGCAACTGACTTTATCGTCCTGGGCTATTGAAGCCGGTGGAGTCAAAGTTCCTGCTTCCTCCGAGCTTTGTTTCACCGAAGGTTCAGAATCCTTTTCGGTAACCTTGGGTGAATCAATCGGGGCTTTAGATTTTGGCCGAAGTTGGGTTTTACCGAACCCGTAGTTCAGCCAATTGTTGAAGGTTTTTATGACCTCTGCGGAGATTGGGTCGATGGCAACAGTGATTTCCACCACAGTACCCTTGCGCACTCTGTTGAGCACCCGCCATTCATTCGTGTTGAGGCCCTCATTTTGGCCATTTTTTTGTATCCTGAGCGAAAAGTGCAGCTATTAAATTTGGGCTTTGCAGCACCAGTCTGCTTTTTCCTTATAGCCTCCAGGATAACATGTTTTATGGCCGTTAGTTTTTCCGTCGACCATATTGTAGTTGGATAGTCAGGAGGTATTATTCACAACTTCGTGCTACACGCCGCGTCTTTGTAAGACATTTTTGTTAAGTCTACCTTGACTTCTGGATTAGGCACTGCTGCCTTTGGCCCTTCCATTTCGGTAGTCTCGTCTGCCTTTCTTCCTACGCTAGAGCTCCCCTGTAAATTGGCACGCTTAGGGGAGCTTTGCTTTGACGTGGTGCTGCTGGAGCGTTGTCGCTTCAGATCAGCTGGGCTTTGAGGCAGCTCTCTTGCCTCGTCAATGCTGTGACCCTTTCTCAGGAAGCACTTTAGACGCTTTCTGGCGGCACCACACAGCCGCACCTTGTTTTCATCCTTTCTTCCTGAGTCACGAGTGGGAGAACCTAGTAGTTTCTCCTCTTCCTCTGGTGATATTGCAGAAGCTTTGCCATCTGGCCCCAGGGCCATGTCGTCAACTTTCATATACTTGATTTCGCTGGCAGTTGGAGGGCAGTGGTTGCTCTGAGCTGCCTGCGATATTGTTGGTAGTTCGGCACTGTTTACCGAAAGGTCGTTAGGCACTCCCTTTTTAATAAATTAAACACTTCTTTTTTGAATTTTTTACAGAAATATGGCTTAAGATACTTTAATAAAATCAGTTGCATGTTATTGTACATCTTTTCAATAAGTTTTTAAAAAATATTAATAATAAAATATTGACAAATAAGCCCATGACAGAGTTTTTTTGGAGATATGTTTTTCGAGAGGTGCTCTGCGGTGCCAATCGGCATTCGTCGTAGAATCATCTGAATCTAAAAAAGTCGAATTTTTCAGTTAAAGTATGACGTAATGCTCCCCCCTACATTAATACAATTTTTTTTTTTTTCATTTTTGTAGTTTTGGTGGCAAAAAAACGTAAAACGAGCATTTTTGGCGAAAAATTTCGCCATATTTGTAAGTGAAAAACAACCTTAAAAAAAAAAATAAAAAAAAAACAGTGTAGGGGGGAGGTATTTTTGATTTAGAAAACGTGTGCCAAATTTGAAAAGAATCGGTTGAATAGTTTCGGAGTTGTGATTGGCACCGACTTTTAAGAAGTCGTTTCGGGAAAAACGCGTTTGAAAAAATGACTCTGAGAAATTATCGATGCTCCGCATTCGAGGTAGAGTGCCTACAAAGGCTATAACTTTGGGAGTTCTACTCCGATCCACTTAAAATTTTGACACAACATTCTTGAAATGATTTACTATAAGATGAGTGAAGAAAAAAATTTCGATTTTGTGACCCTACCCCCCCCTTAATGTTTGACTCTGCCATGTGGTCCCACGAGTAAAGGCGAAGGGTAAGGTGGAGCCATGACAGTGCGTCGGTGTCGCGGTAAGGCTAATTACCGTTATAAGACACACTTACGTAGTGCCATTCATCCTATAGGCACGGTTCGAATTACACCTAGGATTACGGGCTTTTTCGAGTTTTGCCTCTCCAGATCCGCCATTTTTAGTTAAAAGCAGGGGCACCTCGTGCAGGAGTGGCATTCTACCACAATGGTCGGTATTTAGGCTACTGGCACAACTGCCATACGCCTCTGTGTGCATTGCCCCAAGAAGCAACGTACACTTCACCCCCAACAGCTTAATGTATATATGCGAGTATGTTCCAATAAAGGCTGGACTAAAACGTCTAATAAAAGCAAGTACAGAATATGACCATCTCCTCAATAGATAATCATAATAGAGGGATATAGCAGGTAAAAATGTACCAAAAATATATTTTCCATAAACAGGGGGTGAACTCAAAATTCAACTTAAACGCAATAAATAAGTCAAAACGGAAAATGTATAACGGTTATTTAGTGTTAGTGTTGAAAATATTGTTGCCATTATTTGTAGTTAGTGTATATATTTATAGGCGTTTATTTTTGTTTGCCCGCTTTGCCATAATCCACTGCCGCTACGTTGTTATTTTGGAAAAAGGTTATTTGATTTTTTCTATCCTACAAGATACGAGATGTGTTCAAAACGTATTGCGAATTTTGCACTTGTGCCAAAGTTTTTTCCAATCTTCGAAGCACTTCAAAAATAATTTTTTTATCTTGTTCAGCTCCTCCTTCGATGCCGTATTTATCTCGTAAATCGTAGCGTAGCGTCGTTCTTTCATGGGCTCTTCGGTTTCGGGAACAAGAAAAAGTCACAGGTGGCCAGATCTGCAGAATACGGTGGCTGTGGCATCATTAGTGTGTAGTTTTTGGCCAAAAAGTCGCGCACAAGACACGATGTGTGAGCAGGGGCGTTCTCGTGATGCAAGAGCCAATTTTTATTCTTCCACAAATCCGGGCGTTTCTGGCGGATTCCTGCTCGCAAATTGCGCGTAACTAGCAGGTAATATTCTTTATTGATCGTTTTACCCCATGGCAAGAACTCATGATGCACAACGCCCATGCAATCGAAGAAAACGGTAATCAAAACTTTTGCATTCGACCGAATTTGGCGCGCTTTTTTCCGTCTTGGTTCGTGCGGCAGCTTCTATATAGGTGATTGAGCTTTGGTTTCCACGTCATAACCATAAACTCACGATTCGTCACAAATTTGGGTCGTCGCGGACAGTGTGCAACATCTCTTTAGCAATGTTCACGCAATGTTGCTTTTGGTCGAAATTGAGCAGTTTTGGTACAAATTTCGCGGCGACCCCTCTCATGCCCAAATCATTGAAAAAATCAAATGGCCCGAGCCAATCGATATGTCTAGGTCCTCAGCAAATTCTCTAACGGTAATTCGACAATTGGCCAATACCATTTTCTTGGCTTCATCAATTTTTTCGTCTGTTGTTGAAGTGTTCGGGCGTCCGGCAGGTTTTTCGTCGTTCACATCTTCTCGGCCTTATGAGAACATTTTGTACCACCGATAAACGTTGCTTTGGTCCAAAGTAGCTTCTCTGTATGACACAGTCAACATTCGGAATGCATTCGCGTACTTAATTTCGTTTTTTACATAAAATTTGATACAGGTTCTTTGATTCTTCTTTTTGAATAGGTAAAAATTGAAGACGAGCCGAAAGACGAGCAAGCAAAGCAGCTGTCAACAATTAACTGAAAATTCAAAATGGCCGAACTCGTCAGCATGAGTGAGAGACATGAGTACCAACATATCGCCACAAAAAAATCGAAATTAGAATATACGTAACCTGCGAAAATTTAAAATTCGCTATACATTTTGAGCACACCTCGTATATTTTCCTTTACAATTTTTTGTTTCTTATTCTTTTAACAAATTAATCATATACAAATTGTACTAAAACTATGAAGTATAGAATTATTTTATTTGTTGTTTAAGGGTCTTAAACGCGTCACGTGCTCTAGTATTCGTATATAACTAGGTATATTTCCTTACTGACAAGCTAGGGATTAATACTACATTATAAATAGATATTTTTTTTACACACAATAACACTAACTTTCGAACATTTAAAAAAATTGTTGGGTTCAAAAAAACTCAGAGACAGGGGTTATAGCTTGTTACATCAAAGGACGGACGGAAATTTCGTCTTCACATATAAAAAGTGGGCGTGGTTTTTATTCGATGTCTATAATATTTCGGTTGGATATAAATGAGGGGGGAGATGTACGGATTTACTCAAAAGTGGACGCGTGATTTCAGTCCAGCAAAAAGCGTCCATTTTTCAATTGGTTCCTGGTAGTCAGTATTATTAATGCCAACATTATTTTATGTGACGCTCTCACCATGATCTAGGCCTCAAGCTAGCTGGCTAAAATCTGATATCCCTGGAACTGCACGTGTATTAGTTTGCAATAAACATTGCTCATGCTACTTATTACGATACGCAATTCAAATATTCAAGATTGAAGATGAGCGGCCAATATTGCAGGCATTGATAATGAATGGCGCATGGGCAAAGTCGGTAGTGCAGCAGTTGAAACCCGTGCATGAAACACCAAATGATAGAAAAAGTTTTTTCTAATAGCGGTGGCTCCTTGAAAGGCGATGGCAAGCCGAGTGTATTTTTGTGTAAATATACAATATGCAAATATACATACAATCACTCACACCTTATTTGAAGCAGATACGATTTTTTTGTGGGTTGCTCTATACTTCATAATATTTTGCAAAAATAGAAAAACAAAGTGTTAGAGGAATTATGGTAAGTATTTTCTTAATCCCATAACACTGTGGAACAAATTCAGGTTAGCAAAAATTAGGTCCATTCTGAGAGTGGCGGGTGAAAATAGAGGCGAAATTAGAAGACCCGTATCGCGCCGTTTTTTTATGTTGGTTCGAATTTTTTTTTAATCGGCCTTCGAAGTTCGAAATCGGAGCAAAATTGTTTATATGGTTTTTTGGCTATAACTCGTCGACTAATTGATATTTTTTCAATCTGTAAAAGCCAAATTATTGCTAGAGACCTGTGCAATTTTTACAATTTTTGAAAAAATTGATTTCGAAAATTTTTGTGGTACTTATGAAACAATATACTGAAAATCGGCATTTGACTGCAAACTTCGAAGGCCGATTAAAAAAAAAATCGAACTAACATAAAAAAAGGCGCGATACGGGTCTTCTAATTTCGCCTCTGTTTTCACCCGCCACTCTCAGAATGGACCTAATTTTTGCTAACCTGAGTGTGTTCCACAGTGTAATAGTATGTCAAGTTAATAGTCAAGCAGAAGTGACAGGATTTATGTTCCTTACTTGTAATTACAGGCAAGTAAAATGATAATTATGATTGCAATATTGTGCATACAATGCTTACTTTTTGTGCGCTTACAGAAATCCTGTAGGAATAACGAAATTCAACCTTAAGGTATTTTCGATAAAGACAAACCAACTTGAAAATTAATTATTTATGTTTGACTTAAAACCACATAGGGCTCAGCCGATTTCTTCGGCATACACAGAGTATGCAGGTTTCTTATTTATTTTGCTTTCATCCAGAATGCAACTAGGGCTTCCGCACCATTTTGTTGCCACATCCTCGGTACCAACTTGTTTAACAGTTATTTACAGCATGACTATATTCAGTCTGTGCGGCTTAAGAACCTTATTTGACAGTTGTTCGAGACACTCGAGCAGGGGTTTCCCCAGGGTTAACATTATACCCTTCTGTAGGGCAGGGCGTTATGGAAGGGCATTCACAGAGGAAATATAAGATTGTTTCCTTTTTTCCGGTTGTTTACAATTGTGACAGTATGTGTTGGAGGGATGCCCATTTTGACCAGTTGTGACTGCCGTTAGTCTCCTGGCATCCCGTCGTTTCATGTTTATCAATGTTGACGATTACTTGAGGTTGTAATAATGTTCTGCTAATTTTGCATTTCTTCTGGTCTCTCCATCTACAATCCGAGATTCGGAGGTATTTTATGGAAATTGTATTCTTGACTGAACCTAATGGTGTGAATAGCGATTCTGCAAGAATGTTATTCATGGCAGATCACTCTCTTGCAAGTTCATCTGATTTTTCGTTATCTTCCATGTTCCGATGCCCCGGGACCCAAATTAAGGTAACTTTATGGTTTTCACTCAAGGTAGTAAGGCAATTCCTACTTGGTTCCACCACTTTGGAGGATATTGTAGCCGAATCCAGTGCCTGTATTGCAGCTTGGTTATCCGAAAGAATAGCGATATTGCCGTTAAAAGAAAAATCTGCGATTAGTTTCCTACAGACTATCGAACCATACGATAAAATTGGTCATATAATCGCCTTATACAACCATAGTGCATGCTTGGGTTGAAGGCCCCGTCTTCTTGCAAGCATACGTTTACAGGTAAATAAGGCAATTTCTGCTTTCTTTACCCGTTCCTCAATATTTAATTTCCAGCTAAGTTTGGAGTAAAAAATTACCCCTAAAGACTTTGCACTGGGTGGAAGTGAAAGAGTTTGTCCATTAATATTTGGTAGGGTAAAAATTAATACCTTGTATCTAGTAGTGAAACGCATAGTTCTGTTTTACGCGGGTTTAAACTTAAGCCACAGCCTGAGATGACCCAATTACTGATGCATATATTGGATGGCTATATTCAAGAATACCGCTATGGTATAATGTTTGTTCTCTAGAGAGCCTATTGTTTGGATAACCTCGTGAAGGGCTGTCTCCGTAGCTTTGCCTTTAAGGTACGCATGTTGTGCAGTTGATATACCAGAGCATTCCAAAGAGCTTCTGAGGTGTTAATCCACAAGTCTTTCAAAGGTTTTTAACAGGCCTAAATCTTTCGCTGATTCCTGTCCTTTTTGGTATGAAAACGATCTTAACTAGTTTCCAACTGTCTGGAATATGGCTTAAGTTTAAACACGCTCCAAAAATTTCTGACCCCGGAGATTTAAAAGGTGAAAAAGATTTGATTGCCTTTGCAACTATCTCCTTGGTAATTATTTTATTTGCAAGATTTTCTGGATTACATTGCCTCCATTTAATACTTCCCCTCCCACTTTCGTGGGCGCTGCTTTCCGGAAAATTAGTGTTTAGCAGAAGTTCTAGCGATTCTTCTGTCGTAGCAGTCTAATTGATCAGCCTGCTTTGGCTGGTGTTTCTGGCCACGAGTTGATATTCTTATCCTACAACACCCAGTTCAATAGACAAAATGAACTGAAGGATATTTTAAGCTTATTTAACATGATTTCGTAAATAAGGAGGCTGCTGAGCTTAATTGAAATATGTGTTGGTTATTCACATTCAACATTTTCAACATTTCAATGCTTTAGTCAGTCACCTATTTGATAGTCCTGTTCCGTTGCATATAATATATAATGTTGCAAGAAATAAAGAAACGCAAGCACTAGAGATGCCAAAAGGGTATATCTACAATAGAAGTTCAATAATAGTTTACCTTGGAAAGTCCTTTGGAAAAACCGTAAAACCTTAGGTGTCTCAGGAGAGGATAAGCCCGTGTTCAGTTTGGATCCAGAAGTTTTAAATACCCACTTTCTAGCATCTAACAGGGCTCCACTCGGCATACCTATAAAAGTTCCTCTAGGAGAACATGCTGATGACGGTGAGTTTGAATTTGTGTCTGCAACAGGGGCGGATTTGATACAATGTGTACATACTGTCGAATCTAATGCTATAAGGACCGACGGTATTTGTCTTAAATTCCATAAAATTATTCCACCATTTGTTATACCATCACTTACCCTCATCTACATTTCCATATCTCTGGAAGACGGCAAATATAATACCTGTTTCAAAAATAAAATGTTCTACCGCTCCTCAGCACTTCAGACCAATAAGCATTTTATCTGCCCTATCGAAAGTATTTGAAAAATGTTTGGCGCGACAAAGTACCTGCTACTTGGACAAGAATAATCTGCTGAGTAGTTTCCAGTCGGGTTTCAGAAGCCTGCATAGTTGCTCTAGAGCTATGCTTAACATTTTTGAAGCTGTTCGCCCTGCTTATGATAAAAACTACCTAACAATGTTAGTATTATTTCAAAGGCTTTTGATACATTTTGCTGCGGAAAATTGAGTTATCACTATAAGTTTGGTGCATTTTCGTTTGCGACTAATAAAAAGTTACCTTTCGAATCGGCTACAAGTTAAGTGTAGTGATAAATACTCAAGCCTAAAACCAATTACATGAGGTGTGCCGCAGAACTCTATTTTGGGTCCCACTTTATTTTGCATTTTTATTTATGATATTGTTGAGTGCTGCCAAAATTCGTCGATACATCTGTATGTTGATGACACTCAGATCTACCTGTAAAAGCCTACTTACTGTCACGCCAAACTAAATTAAAACGTGTTAGATCACTCATTGTTCCGCATGTATCATACGCTAAATTAGTATATTGCAGGCTTGATAATTATTCGAAATATAAATTGCAAATCTCTGTAAATAATGCAGCGCGTTCCGTGTTTGAAAAAAGAAAATATGACCATATATCTCTTTATTCAAAAAAAATCCCTGATTCCAGATTCCATTGTTCCGACTTATACTTACTTGGAATCAGAGCGTATGTTCTTTGATAGTGCTATAAAACTATGGAATTCTATACGGACTACAATAAAGCTTATAAAACAAGCAAGGTGTTTTAAAACTGCAGGTTCTAACTACTTCTAACCTTTCAATCTTCCTCATTACAAAGGTCTATACCTATGTGCCTGAGTCCAGGTAGCCCTTTTTATTTGGAGAATTCCCTTCGCGAAACTATTGATGATCTCCCACGTTTCTTCGCTATTTAGGTTAGGTTAGGTTGGTATGGTTGCCCTGGGAGTGAGCGCACTTGGACGAAGAGAGATTCGACCTTTTTGATACCATTGTGAGGTGGCGATGGTATGGTGCGTGCGAATTACTAACGATGACTATGTTTGCGTCAACCTCTTTGTGGCGCTGATGAAATTCATCACATTTTTAATGTCAGCGCCAGTTATATCAGCAGGCGTGGCAAAGAAGTAAGAGCCAGGATGCCTGGATCTTAGCCCCGTCAGAGCAGGGCAGCTAAGGAGAAGGTGCTGAGATACTTCCACCTCATCCTCCATACATCCAGCGCAAAAAGGACTCGAGGTGATTCCAAGTCTCACAGCATGCATTCCTCGCGCATTGTGTCCTGTGAGAGAACCCACTAGATTGGAGAGCTGATATTTTGTCAGCCTCAGAAGCTCGCCCGAGCGCCTCCGGTCCACACGTGGCCAGAAGGATTTCGTGACCTTACACGTTTGCGTATTTGCCTAGCGCTCGTTGAGTTGGCGCGATGCCCATTTTTCCAGGAGCAGACCGCAGGTAGTCAGGGGGATCACAATTTTCTCCATTCGCGGGGAAATTACCTCACATGCCCCTTGTCTGGCCAGCTCATCCGTCTCACAGTTTCCCACAATGTCGCTGTGACCGGGAACCCAGATGAGGCTGATGTCAAGAAATTCGGGCGCAGTCGAAAGTGAATTCAAGCATTCTTTGACCAATTCCGAATGCACCGCCAAAGACCCGAGGGCAGTTATTGCCGCTTGGCTGTCGGAGTAAATATTTACTTTCTTGACTGTTAGTACGCATTTGAGCAGCCAATCAGCTGCCTCCTTGATTGCGGCTACCTCCGCCTGGAACACACTGCAGTGGTCCGGTAACCTGAATTTGAGTCTGATGCGGAGCCCCTCGCACAAGACTCCTCCGCCAACGTTTCCTTCCAACTTCGATCCATCCGTGAACAAGTTCACCAGGCCTTGCCCCCAAGTGTAGCCCTCCGTCCACCCATCCTTTGACGGGATGAGAGTAGAGAATGTTCCGGTTGGACTAAACGAGGGTATACACTGGTCTGTTGACAGAGGGATGAACTCGAAGTTTCTAAGAATGCTTAAGTGCCCATAAGTGAGGTTATGGTCTTGAGGTATAGATCCCGCCACTCAGTCTAATTGCGGTACGTGTAGCGGCAAGTCTGCCTGCGATGTCTACGGGTACCACATTTAACATTGCGTCGAGCACCAGAGTAGGAGTCGTTCGAAGCGTCCCACTGATTCCAATGAGTGCCGACCTCTGAACTCTCTCCAGCTTCTTCACCAATGTCGTCTTCTCTAGTGAGTTCCACCAGACTATGACTCCATATAACAAGATAGGCTTTACAATAGTATTATATAGCCAGAAAACAACTCTAGGCGAAAGGCCCCATCTTTTGCCAAATGCGTCCTTGCACCCATACAAGGCGATTGTTGCCTTCCTCACTCTGTCCTCAATATTGGGCTTCCATGTAAACTTGCTGTCAAGAATAATACCTAGGTACCTCACCTTGTCAGAAAGCAACAGAGGAGCGCCCCCTAGTGAGGAAAGTTGAGCTCTGGGTATTTTATGTTTCCTCGTAAATAGGACGAGCTCCGTCTTAAGAGGATTCACCGACAGGCCGCAATCCGTTGCCCATCTAACAACTGCATTCAGATATCCCTGCGTCAAGTTGTACAGAGTGTCCAAAAATTTTCATCTTACAATAAGTGCCACGTCATCCGCGTAGGCAATTACCCTGCAGCCCCCTTCACCAGCTCCTCCAGCAGGTCATTTAAAACAACAACCCAAGGGAATGGTGAGAGAACCCCACCTTGCGGAGTGTCTCTACTCACCTGCCGGTGGATGGAGATACCGCCCCACTCTGCCGTGACAGTTCTGTCGCTAAGCATTTAGTGGATAAATCTTATAAGGTCGGTTCCGACCCCTGGTTTACCTAGAGACCTGGTAATTGCCTCCGGGAGGACGTTGTTAAAAGCCCCCTCAATGTCGAGGAAGGCGCCTACCACAAACTCCTTCTGAAAAAGAGACTCCTCAATCTGTTCCACGATTGTATGTAGGGCAGATTCCACAGATCTGCCCTTGCAATAAGCATGTTGAGTATGCGACAGCCGACCCCGAGGAAGTTCGCTTTTTATGTGCAGGTCAATCAGCCTCTCAAGGGTTTTCAGTAAGAAAGATGAGAGACTAATTGGCCTGAAGTCCTTAGGGGAGACATGCGAGCTCTTGCCTGCTTTGGGTATAAAGACAACCCTCACGGCCCTCCATGATCTTGGTATATAGCCCCTGGCTACGCAGCTCGCATAGATGGGGCTCATCCAGCGACATGCTACCTCCGCAGATTTCTGCAGTTGGGCAGGAGTGATGCCGTCAGGACCAGGCGACTTGAAGGGCCTAGAGGAGACAATGGCCCAAGCCAGGCGACGCTTATCCAGCAACCAGCCCCGGTCCGGAATGCAAGTTGAAATGCTATCCAGACCGGTGCTACTAGGTGCTGGGCTCATCGGAAAATGGGCGTCGAGAAGTAACTTCAGTGACTCCTCGCCGCTCATCGCCCAACGCCTCAATTCGTCTCTTAAGTACCCCAAGGGAGCGGAATTCTTCGTGAGTACTCGTCTAAACCTGGAGGACTCATGCCAGTGCGTCGATCGCTTCTTCCGATAGATCTGGATTTCCTCCCGGTGCTTTGGGGAGTAAGCTCAGCAGATTTCTGTAGTATGCATCCTAGTCCGTCCTCCTCAGGTTCCTGTAGGGGGATCTTATTGGACGAGTTTGAGTGAGAGAGAACTGAATATACCTATGGTCCGAGAAGGAATGAGTGTTAAGCACCCTCCAATCGGAGATTCGGATTATCAGTGAAGAAGAGTAATGTAAAGCAACCTTTCTCTAGCTGCGGTAATAAAAGTGGGGTCCTTACCCCTGTTACATATAAAAAAGTCCTCGTTTAAAATATAATCAAAAAGTGACTCACCTCGTGCATTGATGTTTGAACTTCCCCAGCAGGTGGGATGGGAGTTCGCGTCAGTGCCTATGATAATGCCGATTTTCCTGCGTTTTGCTTCAGCCAGGGTTTCCCTTAGCAGCGCCGGAGGTGGTTCCACCTCGTCATCATGTGCCATATAGACGGACATCAGCCATAGCTTTCCAGCCGGGCCCTCCAGAGTCACCGTCGCAATGTCTTCATTGCTGAAATTAGGCAAAATAAATGCGTTAAGTTCCCTCCAGTTGTGCGTGGGAAGTTTGGGGTTACAGTAGCGGAGGATTTCCTCCATCTCCTTCGAAGCAGAGGGTTCGGAGTGGAGCCAGACACGTGCTCGCGGACGCACAGGTAGATCCCTTCTGTCCACTACCTTCAGCTTGGCTCCCTCACATACCATACTATTCCACCAAGCCACAGCCGCCCTATAGATTGAGACTGACCGTTCGTCAGCGCAGACGATTCTCTTGTAAGAACTGTAGTGCCATCCGGCACTTTCAGAGCTTGGGGGTGGTCCAGGGTTTTCCCTCACTACCTTCATGATGCTGCTGAGATGGTGGACGCTACCCTCTTCCACTCCTCCCTAGATATGGCGCCGTCTTCTCTACCGCTGTTCATCACCCCGAAAATGATGGAACCCACCTGTTTAGCGACTTCGCTAAACGATTTTGGCGGGCCACCACCAATCTTGGGTCTCTTTTCTTGGGAGACATCCTCCTCCTGCGAGCGTTGCCTTTTTACTTCCGGCCGTCATCGTTCAGGAGGCCGTTGAGGCCGCAGATCATTTAGCGCTACCTAGGGTTCACCACGCGGAGGTGATCTGCCTTACACCCCCTATCGCTACTTAGCATCTTATCGATTACATTTTTAGTGGTTATGCATGCATTGGAAGAATGTATGTTCGACGTCATCTCCGGCGGCATCCCCGTATATGTATGTGGGGTGTTCGCATTTCCCTATTTTGAACAGGTATTTCTGGAAATACCTGTGCGCCGAAAACATTTGGGTTGTATAAAAATTGACTTCGCCGAAGTCCCTGTGTTCCATTTATAAGCCTAGCCGTCCATCTGCCGTGGGTTTTGTTAATCCATCAGTCTTGGTTTTCTAACTCTTTCTTCCATTCCCTCTGGCCATAGCTTTTTCCTTTCAAAAGCTAGTAAGTCTATCAGTTCGTGCTCGGACTATAGATATATTGAGTTTCAGTGTGGCGAGGAGGCACAAGAAAAATCGACTGGCAGATGCTTGGGAGGGCGTTGCGGGGCTTTGACGTGACGCCACCAAGATTTCGGAAACAACAGAGTATTGAGGCCTGTTCAATTCGACCTCTCCTTAATCGGACTCGCGTTCCGTGGTGGAACCGAGCACTCCAAACATTGAGGCGCGAGTCGGGAAAACTTCTAGACAGGGCCTTCAAGACTAATCTTGCTGAGGACTGGGAGCGACAGCATCATGTCCAGAGGAACTACCAGGAGCTTATTCGGGAGTCGAATATGGCCTCGTTTAGGAAATTAGCTGTTGTCAGAGCTGCTACACCTTCTCGGCGTGACTGGTACGTTACCAGATCTGGGGTGAATGAAGCCGCCATTCAATTTGCCATCGAACCTGCTTCTTTCATGCTGAAAAGTCTCGTACGGCTAGTGGAATTACATATGTGTCAGAAGTCGCTGAAGGTTCACCCACTCTCTCCATTTCAGCATGTCTATCAAAGCGGCACTGCAAAACCTTGTTGCTAGGGTGAAGCAGGCCATCGACAGGAGCGACTACGCTATTGGCATCTTTTTGGACGTGTGCAGCTCTGCCAGTAGACATGGCGTATACCGAGTGCTAGTGAATCGGATACGTTCAATGCTAGCCCAAAGAATCGTTACGGTGCGGGTGGAGCAGGATCTGCTGATGTCATCTGAAGTTAATAGAGGCTGCCTCCAAGGTGGTGTGCTGTCTCCATTTCTCTGGTGCATGGGGATCGATCCTCTACTCACCACCTTAAATGAAGCGGGAGTCTACACGCAGACATATGCGGACGACTTTGACTGTTTGTTAACGAGCCTTTCGCTTATAAACATCAGTAGGTAGAAAACTCTGGATTTGATCGACATTTGGGGCTGTGCAAATGGACTTATAAACATCTGTAGAAAACAACTCTGGAATTGATCGACATTTGGGGCTGTGCAAATGGACTATCGGTCAACCCCACCAAACCTGCTATTGTCCTCTTCACCAGAAGAAGGAAGCTTGATGGACTCGTTCTGCCTAAGCTGAAAGGAGTCTCAATCCAGTTATCTAAAAAATCAAATATCTTGGAGTAATCCTCGATAGTAAACTTTTTTCAAAGTCATACGTTGAAACAAA
Organism: Anastrepha ludens; assembly: GCF_028408465.1. Classification (NCBI taxonomy): domain Eukaryota; kingdom Metazoa; phylum Arthropoda; class Insecta; order Diptera; family Tephritidae; genus Anastrepha; species Anastrepha ludens. Next base: position 90,671,751 of record NC_071503.1, on the reverse strand, counting down.
GACATTCAAAGCACTGACAGCTTCCTGGCGGACCAAAGGAGTCTTTGGGAAAACGCGGGGTCTTTCTTCTAGCAAATTTCTATGGATCTACACGGCTATGATAAGGCCTATTGTCACCTATGTACTGTGGATAAGTAGACTATCTCTCGCGGGAGTCAGGAGGACCTTATCAAAACTACAACGCACTGTGGCCATCATTTGCACCGGAGTTTTTCCGACTACTTCAACCACAGCATTAGAAGCAATGGTTGGTCTACCACCACTTGATGCTTTCATCTAAGGAGAGGCCTTCAAGGTCGTTTGTTGGCTGAAACACGATGGGCATTGGTAAGGCCCCTGTCCGGTATTGGAAAACAGAGAAGGCATGGACTTCGATCCAACGATTCCTTCCATGCCCCTTGACTCTATGTCATCCAGAGGCGTACTTGAAAAGAGATACATTGTGGTGTTGTCAGAGGCTCAATTGTGGTCAAACTTTGAAAATGAGCCCGGCAAACACTGTTTTCGCATTTTCACGGATGGCTCCATGACCGAGCACGGTTCCTGCTCTGGATCTACGTGGAATCAAGCAGGACGAGACTACACTTTGCTATTGGAATGCATGCATCTGTGTTTCAAGCGGAGGTGTATGCTGTTTAAGAAGCGATGAACTTTATTGTGGAAAATAGATGGACAGGCAGATCTATTTGTGTCTGTAGCGACAGCCAAGCTACACTCATGGCCACGCTGACAGGCTGACTATGTCGGTAGACATAATAGCCTGATGCTAACATGGTCACGGGACATGTGGGTATCGTGGGTAATGAGACCTCTGACTCCTTAGCTAGGATGGGCTCTAAGGCCGGAGCCCGTCTGCAACTCCTTTCTGCAGCCATCAAAGCCACGGTCAGCAAATGGGTTACTATAACCCACAAGTGAGGTTGGCAGGCTGAGAGAGGCTGCAGTTGGACTAAACTGATGTTACCTGTCATGTCCGACCGACTGTTGCAAATCCTCCTGATGACGGGCCACTTTCTGTGGGCAAATCACTTGGAAAAGGAAGACATCTCAGACAGTGTACTCTGCTCAGCGTGTGGAGAGGAGGATGAGACGGCGGACCACTTTCTGTGCGTCTGCCCCGCCTTCGCTCGAATCAAGCTTGAGGTGATTGGCACTGAAGATCTACTCAGATTTCTTCAGAGGTCAGGTAGATGTAAAGAAAATTAAAAGGGAATCCGAGTGCAGTATAATGGACTTAATTGGGTCTGAGTGCTATTCTTGCTAATCTCTCCTGACAAAAACCAAAAAAAAAAATTGTTATTAAGCATATGTATATGAGTCGAGACGCCGTAGCCGAATGGGTTGCTGCGTGACTACCATTTGGAATTCACAGAGAGAACGTAGGTTCAAATCTCGGTGAGATGCCAAAATTAAAGAAAACATTTTTCTAATAGCGGTCGCCTCTCGGCAGGCAATGGCAAACCTCCGAGTGTATTTCTGCCATGAAAAAGCTTCTCGTAAAAATATATTGCCGTTCGGAGTCGGCTTAAAACTGTAGGTCCCTCCATTTGTGGAACAACATCAAGACGCACACCACAAATAGGAGGAGGAGCTCGGCCAAACAGCCAAAAAGGGTGTACGCGCCAATTATATATATATATATATATATTATATATAAGCCGAGGTGCATGTTGAATGAGATATTCAGTTGGAAATTAGTCTTGGTCTAGTCTAGCGCATAAAAGAAATAGAGTGATTCAGTCTAACGCTGAATATGTACATTTGAGCCGCTTTTTACAGCTGGCTTGATAGGCGGATACAATTTTCAGGGCTGCCGTTCTTTGCCAGATGCTTTAACTTTAGCGCATTTGCCCACAGTTCAGCTCGGTATAAGAGGACGAAAAGCGTGGTATTCATCATTATTTCCCCTTTCGTTGGACCTCCTATGTTTGCCATTAGTCTACTGAAGAGGGATGTTGTCTTAGCAGCTTTCTCTGCTGCGCCCTTTATTTGGCCCCAGAATGTTAGTCTTGAGCCAAATTTTGTGTCTATGTACTTTAGAACCTATTTTGTGGCTAGCGTATTTGAGCAAGTTTGCATGCTAACTTCTAATGGAATGTACTTCTTTGTTAAAAGTATTAGCACCATTTGATCTGTGTTTACTTTGAGTCCACTTGACTCTAGCCACGTTTGTGTGTGCGTATCAGAACTTGGTTAAGTTTTCTACGAGCTTCTTCAAAGTCTCGTGCTGTGATGACAGCTGCGATATCGGAGATTGAAAAGGTGCTATCGGATATTTCTATATTGAATATCTCGTCTTAACTAATGTTTCAAAAGTCCGAACCGAGAATTGATCCTTGTGCCGCTTTTAATGTGACGTCTATATGACGATAACCCTCTGCGGCTTGATAGACGAGTTTGCGGTCTCGTAAGTAATTCTTCATTATGCGCTGTAGGTATGTCAGAATTTTGAACCTTAGCTCTAAGGCGGCCAACATGCCCGCCCATCTTACGCTATTGAAAGCATTCCTTACATCTAAGGTGGCAAGGAGGACTATATTTTGCTGCGCTGCTCTCACGCTATTTATGACAGTTTCAATTGCCTCTATTGTGGACTTTCTGCGTCTAAAGCCATACTGTCTTGCTGATACGGCCAGTCGAGGCTTGATCAATATTTCAAGGAGCTTTCCTGCTGCCTCGAGCATGCATAATGGCCGATATACTGATGGGAGTTTCGGGTTGCCTTTCCATTGCTTATTAGCAACGGCTGCTCCTTTCTCCAGATTTCCGGGAAAATTCTACCCCTAAGACAAGAGTTGTACATGTATAGTAAGTCTTGTGGTCGCATTTTTCCGATCTCCTTGAGGACTTTGGCGGGTACTCTATCCCTATCCTTTTGCCTTATTGTACTTTAGCTCGCTCGCAGCTGACTGGTGTTCCTCACTGGTGAATACTGGAGGCTGTTCTGTTACGTTTATTTCGCACTTGGAAAGAGTTCTTTTACGATGTAGTCCATCACGCTCGAGCTTAGTTCCGGTGTAGGTATCCTGGCTACCAGCTTTTTCACCACAATCTTGTACCTAACTCCGTACTCCGGTCTGCCAGGAGTTCCTCTCATTTTTCTTTCTTTCTATTTGCAATAGCGGTCTGAAGCTGCCTCTTTCTACTCTTCTATGCTTCTGCGATCACAGTGGCTTACCCGATTCGTCTGCCTCTAGTGTATTTCCGTCTGAGGCGAAGACAGTCACGTCTTAGTTCGGTTATTTTCTTCGTCTACCAACAAACATAGCTATTTTTCGTTGTCAAAGTCGAAATCGCTTTATTACAAGCTTGTTTGATGCATCGTATTTCAGCTTTTACAAGTTGCGTGGCGGTTTTAAGCACTTTGCCACGGTTTGTTTTAGCACTTTGCCACGAAGTTTTGATACATTCCACTTCCGGATGCCACTTTTCCTTATATTTGTTCGGGTGCTCTGATACCGTCAGCGGATTAAAAATGTGTTTAAATGTTTTTTGGCTACAATACATGATTTAAAATTTAATTGTAATCGCTTATAGTACAGATTGTTCTTTTTCCCAGAGACCCTCTTCACCTCGATGCTCCGCACCCAGGGTTTCTGGATTAAGGCGATGTTAACGTTCTGTTCCCCTAGGAAAACGTTTAGGTTTGTTCGTTGCAGTCTGTGAATGCAACAAATTATTTGGACAACCTTTAAAACTTAAAACCATGTTTATTTATTTTCTTTTCCAGGTTCAGCGCCATTTAGCTGCATACCAGCCAGCAGTTCGCGGGTGCCGTAGACCTCTTCCTGCTCCTCCTCCGGATTCGCAGAACGTGCATTCGCTTAGGCCTTCCGTATACCGAACCAAAGTTTATTTTCCACTTTTCCAGGGATTCGAGGCTCTTTTCTGTGATTTGAAGATGAAACGACATGCTGTGCTTCTGCGGAGCCTCCGCTTTGGTAATCGACCAGTCGGTCATCGGCACTGAGCGGCTTTGAACTTGGAGGTAAGAAATCAGCTGATTGGTTTCAAACTCCATATTTGGTATATAGCTGCGAGTCCTCAGCTTCGTTGTATCTCGCTGGCTGGAATGAGCTTGAGCTTCAAGTCCTCCCAGCTGCTCTTAATTTCGCCATTCGCGTTTATCAGAAGAGAGAACTATGAGAACTGTTCATCGCATTTGATTGCATGGTAATCGCGAACCACCTCGACCGAGTCGAAACCTGAAGATTGACCCTCCGGGCTTGCCATAACATGGTTGACGATTATACGAGACAGCAGTGCCACAATCTCCGACCATTTTTCGAGCACAGGTTTGCCGCGGTTGAAAGTTTTGTCTACCAGTGCCATTTACAGAAAGTGGTACGGGACCTCCTCACTAAATTGCTTGATAGGTTTGGAGGCAACCGCACCCTGATCTGAGATCTTGTGCTTCTTTGTTCCTTTGTTTTCCTGTCCGAACGGCTTGCTTTTTTTTGCTTCTGTCTTACAGGCGGTTTGGAATTCCAACCTTTTCCACCAACCTTTTCACAACTTGCCTTGTCAGCCTCATCTTTGGGATGAGCTTTACCTTCGGTCTCGTTCTTACGAATCCTGCCAAGGATAGCGAGAGACCTCTGGTAAAGCTTATGCCTCGTTCGACCTTTATTTACGTGTTTTTGCCCCATGGCTTTAACGGTCCACAGCTTTACCCTCAACTGCCAGGAACTCATCCTCAGCGGAAGACCCGATCATCACTATATCATGGATGACCGTTTGCTTGAATGTTTTTGTTTGTGTTCATTATCCATTCCGTACGGTCACCTGTCCCGATCAGGGAGTTGCGCATGTTGCCATGCGCGGTGACCAAGGAGGATTAAAGGCAAAATAACCTGTCGACCAGGGCAGTGCCCCATACCACGGTAAGGCCACCATTACAACCTGAGCCGGCCTGATATCAGGAGGGCTCCGTTAGAAGACAGCCTTATTTAGTCCTTCGGCTGCTAAACCCACCCAATAGGTACAAGTGGCATCACACCTTGGGTTGAGGAATTTTTTTCTAACGAAGTTTACGTCTTCGACCTGTGTGGTTCGCGGTAGATATCTATTCTCCTATCCACCACCTGGGGATGCGCCCTCTCCCCCGAGCGACGTAGCATGGAGTCAACCAATTTGTTTGCGTATCTGGACTAATTTGGTTCCACTCCACTCCTTTTTAAGATGAGATGTGATATGGATGCCATATGTTCTCATATTTGTCTAATAACCGACCGAAAAATTTCGATAATGTTCAAATTCGTCGTTATATTGATGAAAAGCGAAAGTCATCTTCAATTTGTAATTGTTTAGCACATCACCAAAAGTACGGCGCTCCACAACGTTGCAGTCTTATTTAGATGGTCACGCGCAAACTGCAATTTCTTGCTTCTATTCGTTTCTATTTAAATTTACCTGCCTCAGTACTTTTCGAACAGCTTCCGAATGGAAAGTCCTATCTAAACCCTTTTCGGCCTTTCCAGCTAACTTTGAAGCACTTGTTGCCGGATTTCTTCTTCACACTCTTTCTCCGTGAAAGTTGCAGCCTGCCGTCCCTTATTTACCATCTACTCGTACAGACATTTTCATACATATAGCGCTCAATAATGTGCTCAAGTGTTGACGAGCTTAAATGTACCACTTCAACTATTTTACGTTGCAAGATTCCTATTTTGAAATGCTTCAAAACTAATTCAAGCATTTCTATGCAAGTATTGGCCATGGGAATAAGTTTTCGTTCTTTCTTAGCCAAAGTTATGAATTATTTAAACAATTAAATAATAAATGATATTATGTGAAGTATGTGCCATTGGGAGCTACAACTTTACTCCATCGTTTAGGCAGCATAAGGATTCCTCTGACGAAAAATTAGAGTTCTTATGACTTGATCCATTCATTAACTCAGTTTGCAATGCTGTAGTGAAAAGTGAACCGCTCTCCAATAAGGGCTGACTGTAGTGTTCGGAACAGATGGTAATCCGAAGATGCAATGTCTGGGGAACACGGCGAGTGGGGCACGATTTCCCAATTCAGTCCCTCTAAATATTTCTGGACCGATTTAGCAACTTGTGGCCTGGCGTTGTCATGCAACAAAATCAGTTAGCATGTCTACTGTCCCATTCCGGCCGCTTTTCTTTCAGAGCTCAATTCAAACGCATTAGCTGAAGTCGCTAACGATCTCCAGTGAAGGTTTCTGTTGGTTTAAGGATTTCATAATAGATGACATCCTTCTGATCCCACCAGATGCACAACATAACCTTTAAAGCATGAATATTTTTTTTCACTGTCGTTGGACCCGGTTCACCTGACAGGCTCCATCTTTTTCGACGCTTAGGGTTATCATTATAGATCCAGTTTTCGTCGCCATTGACGATGCGATGCAGAAAACCTTTTCTTCTCTGCTGTTCAAGTAGCATCTCACACGTCACCAAACGTCTCTCGATATCCCATCGCATGCAAACGTTTACCGACGGTTGATCTGTCAAGATCCAACTCTTTATACATATCACCAAGCGTTCGACATGCGACTTCATCCAATAATGGTTTTAGTTGAGTATCTTCGATTTTTTTCGGTGCCCCTTCGCGATCTTTATCACTCACGTCGAAACCACTCTTTACAAGTTGTATTTGATGGAGCGTGATTAGCGTAAATTTTGATCAATATATGACACGTTACAGCTGCACTTTTCTTTAAAAGGTAGTAATGAAGTACAACTTCCCGAAAATGCTGTTTTTTCGGGACGAACATACGCTTCAAACGAATGTCAACTACAGCGATCGAGACCTCACATAGAAACCTTCAAATCACCAGAATATTATTAGACCGAACACTGAAATAATATCAGTAGCGATATATCTTGTATGAGGGCGGAAACTTATTACCATACCCAATAGTTTAAAGAAACATATGTTAAACTTAATATTGTTTTATGTCAAATTCTCTCATACTAAGAATACATTTTTTTTTTGTCGAATCTTGCCCCGGAAATAGCAATACTTTTAACTATATATAATATATGATTTAGACTAGTGAATTCTCTTTTCTTTTTGTTTGTATTGCATTACAATGAAATGTTTTTTTTTTAACTTTATGTTGAGAGATATAATGAAGCAAAATAAATAAGGTGCTTGCTTAATGTGTTTCTCAATTTTCGCAAAATATTATGAAATCGTGTCTGCAGCAAATAAGGTGTGAGTGACTGTATGTATAGTATATAAGTATATATATGTACACATATACATATATATACATATGCGTATGTTATGTTACTACTTTTATTCACTATTGGTTTAGTTTTTGATGAAAATGTTTTATAAATACGGCAACCGAAATTAAGCTCGAATAAAGTTGTTTTAAGCATTGAAAACACCATAAAATCCTCGAATTAAGCCCAAAACAAACGAATAAAACTTATAAAAGTAAAAAGCAATCGCTTGAATTCATAAAACAATATTGACTTAAAAGTAGCAGCAACAAAATAAATAAAACTCTCAAGTGGCGTTAGTCTTCTAGTATGTAAAAACTAGTAAAATTTGCATTTTTCACGAATAAGTATCCACCATCAATTCAATAAAAGCTTAATTTTGGTTAGCCGGTTTATAAGTATAGCTATCAAGTGCATAGCTGTAAGATGCATCTTTATTTAGAATTGACACCTTTAATTTTGTCATTAACGTTCAATTGACTCAATTTTTGTTGAAATATGTAAGACGTTTAAGCATATCTTAAACTAACCCTACATTTTTGATAAAATACAAGCCTTATTTCCGTTAAATAGTAAAAATGAGACTTTTAAATAAAGCCGTCTTCATATTTTTTATACAGGGTGGCTGATGAATTTTGCTACATTAAGAAACTCAAATAACTTTTTTTTTAGTGTATGGAATTCATTTATTTTTTTTTTCAAGTTGAAGGTCATTAAATTTTATTAAATGTAGCTTAACTAATATAGTTTTAAAAATAATTGAATTTAAATGCCCCCCATGCTCGTTGACACAAGTGCGGCATCTTAGTAAAAAGGTGTTCATTGCTGCTTTGAGAGTTGCGACAGGAATAGCCGCAATTGTTGCCCGAATGGATTGTTTTAGTTCATCCAAATTTGTTGGCTTTGTTTTATAAACTTCTTGTTTACATAAACCCCATAAGAAAAAGTCAGGTGCAGTAAGGTCAGGCGACCTGGGGGGCCAACGAAATTCGGAGTTTCTTGAAATCAGTTTATTGGAAATTTTCGTCGCAACTCTGTCATAACAGTCTGGGCTATGTGAGACGTTGCCCCATCTTGTTGAAACCACACAGAGTTGAAAGGAATTCTCTTTCGGCGTAGTTCTGGATAGAAAAATTCTTTCAGCATTTTCAAATAACGGTCTCCAGTAACCGTAACGGTGTGACCATTTTCTTCAAAAAACTAAGGCCCGACAATACAGCGTGAAGAAACCGCACACCACACTGTCACACGAAGAGGATGCAATTCCGTCTCGTGGAGTATCTGTGGGTTAGAAATACTCCATATTCGACAATTTTGTTTGTTCACATTGCCGTTTAAATCGAAATGGGCCTCATCAGACATGAAAAGGCAGTTTAACATGTTTTGGTCTTCTTCCACCATTTGCAGGATCTTCTGGCAAAATTCCAAGCGAATCGGCAAGTCTGCTGCATTCAGTTTGTTAACCATTTGAATTTTGTAGGGAAATAAGTCTAAATCTTTGTGCATTATTGTTTGCAAAGACTGTCGGCTGACACCAAGTTGAGCAGATAAGCTTCTTGTTGAAACCCTTGGATTGCTTTGTATAGCTGCAGCTACAGCAGCGATCGTTTCCTCCATCCGAACTGGTGGGTTTGGATGATAAGGCCTTCTTGCGACTGTTCCTTGCTCAGCAAAATTATTCACCAGTCTCATTATGGTCCATCTGCTCGGGGGATCACCGCCAAACATCCGCCTGTACCCTCTCTGTACCAAAACTACGAACTCCAGTGCGTGATAGCGGCGGACTATCCAAATTCTTGTTTGCGTGTCCCAGTTATCCATTTTAATAAATTTTAAAGATCAATCTGCAAATTAAAACAAAAATGGAACAGATAACTTAAAAAGAAAAAAAGTTATTCAATTTTTTTTTGGTAGCGGCTTTCATCAGCCACCCTGTATATTTATTTATATTTTGAAATTAGGAATTTCGTTGGTTACATTTTTCCAAAAAATTCTTTACATTTCAAGTTTGAGCTGCGAAAATTCATATTCAGATTCTGAAAAAATGGCACTGCCACAATTTCTTCTTCTTGATTGGAGCGCTAACCGCGTAAACGATTTTGGCCAAGTTGAACAAAGGGCGACGACAGTCGTTTGTTTCGTGTTAGCCGGCACCAATGCAAAGGAAACCTTCCTCTCCTATCACCAGTATCACCAGCAAGTGCCGCATCGAGTACTTTCAGCAACTACTTCAATTATAATTTACTTCCCTAATCATATTTTCCAAAAGACTTTTACTTATGTAACATATATACATATTTGAAAATCAAATGCTTAGTGAATATGACGGGGGAAAATAGAAAAAAGAGCTTTCCGTTATGTTTGGTAATGAGAGCAACATTATATGAGGGATATTGTCGAAGAAGAAAACGAACTTAGCAACAAGGTCGAGCGTTGTAAAAGTAAGCATAAAATGACAATAATCGTTCTATTTATTACAAATATCATAATTTTTGACCTATAAATAAAAAACTCCAATTAAATATTAGTGTGGGGAAAAAGAAACCCATAATTTTTCCGCAAAATTTTTGCGCAAATGGCTTAAAACTGTTTCATGGTCGATCTTTAACTCGTGGGCGATGCTACGACTATTAACATGCCGATCGATGCCTTCGATTATTTCTGCTAATTTATCGACATTTTCTTTAACATAAAAAATGCCTGAACGGAATCGATGAAACCAAAATTGCAAGTAATTAGCTTCCATTGTTAATACCCTATAACTCAAATGAATCAAACAAAAAACAGCAAACAAAATTTTTTTAGTGTTAAATGTCACCTTGAAAACAAGTACTAAATTTAAATTGTTTGATCGATACTTTACGAGATATCGATCACTACAGCCATCTACCGAAAAATTTATTTTTCCCCATCCTAATGTATAAAAATTTTTTTTTATTGTTAATTTAAACCAACATTTAGTATAAACGAAAAAAATTGGATTAATTATTTCCCTTTAAGGAAGTAGGGTTAAAATATTCGGTTACATTTTGAAGGTGTAACGCAGCGTAGTTAAATATATAGAAAAAACTTGAACAGTTATTTGTAGTGGGTGTCTAACTGATAAAAGTAATATATTTAAAACAAAACCAGCCATACAAATCTGACAATATCATACAAAACCTATTTAAAATGCAACTATTGTCATCATAAGTAAAAAGCAGAATTGAACTTGCGATAAAATAAATTCTTTTAAGCTCATAATGTCGAAATATTGTCATTAATTCTTTATAACCATAAACGAGCGAATACCCCAGAGGATCACGTAAGGAACTCGTAGCAGCAATATTTTTCCAACCAGCAATTGCACCACAAAGGATTGTTTTGTCTCTTATTTACCAGTTATTTATGGATTGCAACTGTTGATTTGAAAAAATTGTACGTGATGAACTTTAATTTCCCATTAAATGTTTGGACACAGTAAATATTTTAATTTTATAAAAATAGTATATTTTGCTAATTCACGCTGTATACAATAATCGTTTTATTAATTTTTCCGTTTCTTTACGAATAAAACAATCAACTCTTATAACTCCAACTGACCAAATAATCACCGCCGCATACATTAATGACCCACTGAATCATCACAACCAACTAAAACCACTTTCGCCATTATATCACCACTTGGCCTTTGTCTCTTACCATCAATATTGCGAAAAATAAATTTCGATAAAACATGCCCGCTTGGCTGATATGAAATATAACTTGGCGACAACTAATCACCGTTCTAATCGTGTTTTCATATCTGCACGTCGACGCAACAGGCAAAAACGGCTCCGGCGCCTCCGAAACTAAACACTGGCAGGATATGATCTCGAAGCCGCGTCAAACTATTGTCCAGTGGCATAGATTGAAACCGGAGTAAGAACATCAAACCAGAAAATATAGGAAAGAGAGAGCAAAACAGCCTCGATATAGGCTGAACCTCTAACTCATTACGTAAGCTAAGAAATCCGTGGACCAGCAGGGAAACAGGACGCAGTACTAACTAATCATCAAATAATCTTTTATCACTTATCAATTATGAAATGCAAAGAAACGTAAATGTTATTCTCGCTGTTTTGAATTGACGTTTGAAGTTGGCAGAGCAGTCGGATAAGCTTTGAGGATCTTAAATTGTGAATAGAGGAAAATAATACAGAATGACAGTAATAAGAAAAATACTATAAATTCATAGTTATGTATTTGAAGATACCATATAAATGAGACCAAACAAACTTGTAGAAGGTAACGCTTTTAAAGATTACCTTAACAAATACAAAATGAGGCTTCATAATATATTATTATTATTATGAGCAGATTCAGGACAGCGACCTGAAAGATCTATTTTGCATCATGATATAGTATATACAAATGTGTTTATGCAAAAATGCCTTCAGTTATATATACATGCATGCCCCAATATACATATGTACATGTGACAGGAAATATTTACATGCTAAAATTGACTGGTAAACCTATGCGATTTCATACAGGCAAAAAAAATCGCGAAAAACACAAAGTATTGCTAAAATCCACATTTGGGCGATGAATATAGAGGTTTGAAGTATTTTTCTTAACCATTAATGCAAGGGGAATCTATTAAAGTTGATATCAGTAGAACATCTAGTTTGCTTTTTTCTAGCGATTTGGTGGTTTCAATCTTAAGGTGATATGTTTCCTGTTTGTTTGATTATATTATAATTTAAATTTTGATATTCCAACCACCAAATTGCAAAAACAAAATCCAAAAAAAAAATTTGGTTTTTGTATATTGCTGTCACCTTGTTTAGATTCATCTTGCTAATATGCAATCGTTATCGTAAATATAGTGTTTCTTATTTTTTATCAATCGAAGAATATATACATATGTATGTATTTAAAATAGTAAAGCTTAGAATTTCGCATGTGGAGCTCATAATGTTTAGTTCATGAAATCATAGAGAAAATGTCAAAGGTTTGTGTGTAAGAGTTTCAATAAGAGCCATATGATTAAACTTACGAAATGTGAGATACATACATATGAGAAAGGCAATGTTTATATATTTGTACTTATTTAAATACAATACGAATCTACTCATATATGTATATAGTCCAGCGGGTAAGAAAATTTTCTAATCCTAAGTCTGGAATTTGACGTTAAGATTAATGCTGAAAACAGTGAACACCCTACGCAGTCCCTTACCGTGCACAAAAACGCACCCCCGAGAACAACTGCGTTCTTTAAATTACATATTTACACAATACGCCGGTTTGTGTGTGTATGTGTTTGGTTGTATCTACACAATGTTGCCATTGATATTTTTGCTTACACACATTTTCACACATCCGCGTTATCAGTTACAATTTTTCATTGTTTAATAAACCAAAGCCAAAAACCAACAAATGCAAATAGTTCATTTATCTATATTTAACATTATTCAACAGTATTTTTAAGCTATTTTAACAAAAATTATCATTTTTCTAGGTTTATTTTGTAAATGATTTCGAAATGTACTGCTTGGCAACGCTGTATGGTGAGAGAGCAATCAACTGAGTCGGTATTACGGGATTTTTTAAAAATCGTGAAATAAAATCTACGGTACTACGATACGGAAGGAAGGAATTTTTCATTTACATGGGGTTCTCATTAGTTTGATCGGAACAGCTGACTGGGGATTGCGTTTACGGTGTTCACTGCTTTCAGCATAAGTGTTTATAAAGCCTTGCACGATTAAATTACTTGGAATAAAAGTATATTAATTTATGTAAGTGTAAAATTATATTTTCCAGGGCCCATTTCAAAATTTCAATAATAGGAAAGAACAAAAATAAATCAGAAAAAGGTATTCACGTAGAAAAATATCAACGGTTGTTCTTCAAGAACAAAGACTTTTTGGACCTACTTAAATTTATTAAAAAAAATAGACTATTATTTTTTATTTACTATTATTATAAGGCGATCATCTCGAATACCTAGTTTAAATGCTATTTGTTTTATTTGTTCTAGTATATTATGTATAAAAATTAAATAATACCTACTGATGTGTCCCCTATAAACTCGGAAGGCACTTAAAAGAAATGTGTTGGTCCAAAATTTACTCTATAGGTGGCGTGAAGTCGAGATACTTCTTAAAAAAGTAGGTTATTTCACAACATTCCTGCTTTAATTATATTAACAAAAAACTTATAGATTGCCTAATAAAGGTCATCACTATTACTGGAAAATGCGAAGAAGAAGATACACTCTTGCATCGAGCTCAAATTGTACCCACAGTCGTTTTATTTCAAATGATTGCAGTTTCCTGCCCTTTTGCATTACGATGGCAATCAACAGATGGAGGCAAGTTTCTTCAAGTACGCGGATTAAATTTAGAAGACCGGTGTTGCTCGCAGGACTTGTTTTCACATATGTAGCTGCTTTCACTTATTGCATACAACTATACATGTACATATGTATGTATTTAACAGGATAGAGGTGTTACGCTGATAATTGGCCAAAAAAATAGTTGTGCTGAAATTCGTGGAGAGCACGGAAAATAAACCAACCAAAATGTCTAAAGAAAATATAAGAAAATTTGGTAAGTAATCATCTTTTCTATTTACGAATGTGACTATAGTCAATAATTGAAATTCGTGCAGTATTTAATTGGAAGTAGAGATAAAAGCAAGTTGCTTACAAGCTAAACAGATATAAACAAACTCGTTTAATGTGACTGCCGCATTAGCGAAAATGCTCGTCAGTTTTGAGTGAAAGCTCATAATGGCGACATTCATTCATGTGTAAGCTGATTTAAGCTGAGAAATTTGAACAAGAAAGATTGAACAAAATAAAATTGAGTTCACTTTACTTCATTAATAAAAAAAATGTAACAAATGGACCAAATTAAAAACGTGATGGGTTGCTAGGAGAAAAAAAGGGTTGGGTACGTAATGCTGTATGATACAATATTCTGTTTACAAAATGCTGTATACAAAATTCTGTATTTAAGAATTCTGTTTTATAGAATTCTGTATACGAAATTCTGTATTTCAAAATTCTGTAAAAAATATTCTGTATTGTCGAAATGCTGTATTGACGAAATTCTGTATTGACGAAATTTTGTATTGAATAAATTCTGTATTGACGAAATGCTGTAAGTAAATGATAAGAAATTCAACAAATTTTATAAAAAAAGTGCGCACTTTTTTTCTTCAGTTTCGATAGGATCTACCGCATTTTTGCGTAGAACTTACTTTTCGCGTGGGCGGCCTTCGGCCGCGCTTCAAAAAAATAACCCTCATCAGTCCAACTCTGGCTACGCAATCCACCGTATTTTTGCGTAGAACTCCTTTTCGCGTGGGCGGCCTTCGGCCGCGCTTCAAAAAAATAACCCTCATCAGTCCGACTCCGGCTATGCAATCCACCGTTTTTTTGCGTAGAACTCCTTTTTTCGTTGACGTTTGTCAACACAAAATTTGTTCAATACAGAATTTTGTTAATACAGAATTTCGTCAGTACAGAATTTCGTCAATACAGAATTTTTTTAAGACAGTACAGAATTTTGTTTTTACAGAATTTTGTAAATACAGAATTCTGTAAATACAGAATTTTGTCACTGCAGAATTTTGTTACGTTAATTTACAGTATTTCGTACGAAACGAATTTTGATATACAGCATTTTGTAGGGATCCCGAAAAAAAATTATTATAATATATATAGATATATTTACATAATTGCTGCGTACACCCTCTTTGTGTGTTTGGCCAAGCTCTTCCTGCTATTTGGGGTGTGCGTCTTGATGTTGTTTCACAAATGGATAGACCTACAGCTTCAAGGCGACTCCGAATGGCAGATATTTTTTATGAGGAGCTTTTTCATGGCAGAAATACACTCATAGGCTTGCAATTGCCTGCCGATGGGCGGCCGCTATTACAAAAACCTTTTTCTTCATTTTGGTCTTTTACCGATATTCAATCCAACGTTCTCTCCGAATTCACGCACCAACTCATTCGGCAAGGGCAGCCGAAAAAAAAATTATTATACGTGAATATTTGAAAAGAAATTCACGAATTTAAGCCTGATGACCTTAAAAACTAGTTTAGATGTCGTGTAGTGAAAATTATAATTATTTTCTGAAACTCATAACGCCACATACACGAAAATATAATAAGAGCCGGATAGGTCTGATATGATGGATGCCTAAAACTGTAAACGTTCAATTACGATGGGGAGCATAGATGTGAAGGCTTCACATATCCTTTTTCTCATTATCAGTCACAAAAGCAATATAGCCCCTGACTTACAGTTCAGAGAGAGAAATTTGAGCAAACTGACGAGAATGTACAGCAATGTGTCAATCATTTAAGTCGCTTCTACTTGCTTATATAACAACTGTTTTTTCGTAAAACTTTTTCCCTAAGTAATCCGACCTTAAAAAAGCATAGAAGTGGCGAATAGAAGGCCATTGCGCATTGCAATAAACTTCCATTATTTAGTAAATAAATGCATATATGCGAATTAAAGTTAGTCTTCAATAGAATCACAAATACTTTTCTTCCATTAACACTTTAAGACCGTCACTAAGGCAATAAAAATGAATAGGTTATGACACACGCTGATCAAGTGCCACGTTAAAATTTAAATATTACTCCAGCATTTTGTGGGTGCATAAATATTAACAGCGCAAAAAGAGTATCGCAAATCCTTCAAAAATTAAATGCAGTGTTTGCTAAAATAAAAACTGGATATTAAAAAAAAAGCTTCCAAGCGATACTTTAAAAAATTACTTTGTTGGGTAATACGTATAAGAATATTCAAAGTAAAAACATTACATGCGAAATGAAATAACTATTGGGCACAAGAAATACAGGAGGTATCCCTTTCAAAAAGTTTTTTCACAATATACAAAAAAATATACCTTTTAATAATTTTGATAAGACTTTGTCAAAAAAAACCTATGAAAGAAGAATTATAAACGAATTAGGGAATTAAGGCATACAGAACTTTAGAATCTATTGTATATATACGAGGTTTGTTAAAAAATAAGGTGAATTTTCAAATTTCGCGGGCTACGTACATTCTACTTTCGATTATTTTTATTTTTTTTGTGTTGGTACACTAGTACCGGAAATATGTTCACGGTTTTAGGAATATAGCATGATTAGTTTGTTTGTGAGAGACATAAATAAGACAAGTGTTTTTTTGTGTGTTCGGGGATTTCATCGAATAAAATTGATCAAAGAAGTTGCATCGAATTTTGTGTAAACAATGGAATTAAGTGCTCAAAACACTTGACAATGGCATACGGTGAGAGTACTCTGAGTCAAAACAATTTTTACAAGTGATATGAGCTTTTCACAGAAGGCCAAGAAGATGTGAATGACCACGCTAGCTCTGAATACCCTAGCGCATCAACAACCGATGGAAATGTTGAGAAAGTGAAGAATCGTCGAATCACAATTGGAACAGTTGCTGAGGATGTGGGCATATCGGTTCATGCCATGCAATCTTTTCGGAAATTTTGGTCATGAATTTTGACCAAAAGCAACGCCGCATGAGCATCACTCAGGAATTGTTAAATGACGTCAATGGTGATCCAGATTTGCTTAAAAGGTTCATGAGTATATGGTTATGACATCGAAACCAAAGCCCAATCGGCCCAATGGAAGAGTCCAGGAGAGCCAATGGCAGAAAATGGCAGAGAGAGTCGATGGCAGAAAATAGCTGAACTCGCAAAATACTTGTCTTATTTATGCCTTTCACAAACAAACTAAACCTGGTGTATTGCAGAAAATCGGCGAACAAGCAAAATACTTGTCCTATTTATGCTTTTCACAAAAGAACTAAACCGTGAACATATCTTTGATACGAGTGTACCAACATAAAAAAAATAATAATCGAAAGTCGAATGTACATAGCCCGCGAGTTTTGAAAATTCTCCTTATTGTTTTAACAAACCTTGTACATATATAATATATTTAGATGAAACAGTGCCGTTTATAAAGTCCCCGAAGCTCCCTCAACCGCCCTCGATCCACCCGTGCCTGGGAAGATCTTGAGATCGTACACGTTTATCTTACCTTATATTTTGCTCAACGCTGGGCTCCCACATCGGTATTTAGGTACTTTCATTTTCTTTTTGGTTGACGCGATAACCGCTTACGTGATTTTGGCCGAGTTTAACAAAACGCGCTGGTCATTTCTTTTTCGTGCTAACCGGCGTCAGTTGGAAACACCAAGTGAAGCCAAGTCCTTCTCCACCTGATCCTTCCAACGCAGAATAGGCCTTCCTCTTCCTCTGCTACTACTACCTGGTATCGCATGGAATACTTTCAGAGCCGGAACGTTTTTATCCATTCGGACGACATGACTCATCCAACGAAGCTGCTGGATTTTTGTTTGCTGCACTATGTCTATGTCTTCATAAAGCTCATACAGCTCATCGTTTTATCGTCTGCGATACTCGCCGTCGCCTACGTGCAAGGATCCAAAAATCTTTCACAGCATCTTTGACTCAAGCACTCAAAGTGACGTCTTATCGGATATCATCGTCGTCCAAGCTTCTGCGCCATACGTTAGGACGATGATATCAATATCAGCAGCATATAAAAAATCGTTATAACGGTCATGTTGAGAGCCTTATATAGTGTTAGTTTTGTTCGTTGAGAGAGGATTTTGCTATTCAATTGCCTACTTAGTGCAAAGTAACACTTTTTGGCAAGAGAGATTCTCCGTTGGTGATTAAGTCCGATGATATCAATACCATCAGCATATAAAAAATCGTGCATGAGGTATTAAGTTCTGCGGCTCGCACGATCTTTTCTAACATTAGGTTAATAAGGTCACACGATAGCGATTCACCTTCTATGTAACCACGTTTGGCATTCAACGGCTCGGAAAGGTCCTCACCAATTCTCATGACGCTGCTGATTTTGAGCAGCGTCATTTTGCATAGCCGTATTAGTTTTACTGGGATTCCGAATTCAGACATCGCGAGATATAAGCAACGCTTTTTCGTGCTGTCGAACCCAGCTTTGAAGTCGACGAAAAGATGGTGGGTGTCAATTATACTCTCATAAGTCTTTTCCAAGACTTTGCGTATTGGGAATATCTCCTCGATTTTGGATTTTCCTGGTCTAAAACCACGCAGATAAAGTTCAATCAGTTGAACGATGGAGGGTTTCAGCCTTTCACACAATACGCTCGCGAGAACCCTCTAAGCGATATTTAGAAAACTAGTTCTGCAGCAATTGGCAAAGATTGCAGAACCACTCTTCTTATGGATTTGGCAGAGCACTTTAAATTCCAATCGGCAGGCTTTTATCCGACCATATTTTGCATAGAAGCTGATGCAAGCACCTTACCATCTCCTCGCTGCCATGTTTGAGTAGCTCAGCCGGCAATCCGTTGTTGTTCTTTGAACGCGTTATCGCTATTTTCACCTCGTTATGGTCGTATAGCGTATAGCTGCCACTGTTTAATAAGTTCCCTTCACAATTTTAGTTTGCTCGGGATGTCGTCGCCTTATTGAGTGCCCCTACTCACCTACCGGCGGAAAGAGGCGCCGCTTCACTCTGCCATGACCGTTCTGTCGCTAAGCATTTTATGAACTTCCAGTTTATCCGAATAATATGTGATTGCCTCCGGGAGGGTATTGTTTAATACCCCCTCAGACGAGGAAGACGTTTACTGTAAACACTTTTTAAGATATCTTTAGGAATCTTATGCAGAACATACCCCTTTCAAGAAAATACTGACTAAAGCGAAGTCTTCAGAGAAAACATGATCCCCCGGCAGGTGTTGATCTATTCCGGATCCATGGGCAAATGGGCTTACAGAACTAATTTTAATGATTCTTCGTCGTTTATTGCCCAACCATCACCGACTCTTGGTAGCCTTCTAAGCTTTCATGAGTCCCTCTTAGCTTCACTAATTTCGGACTTATAGATTCATGCTCCTAACTTATACAGTTCACATCTGAAGCAAGTCTTACTCTTTCTTTTCTTATTATTAAAAGTAGCTCTAAGTTCAGAGCGCTCAGTTAGCTTAGGGAGCATTCTCAATGGTCGTAAGATCTATTGAAAGCTGAGTTGAAAATCTCCCCCATCGATCCCTGCGACAAATCTTGATTTGCCCACGGTGATTACCTGAGTAAGACCTGCAGATTTCAACCGCGCCTACACAACCAACTCAATAGCGACGGAGATCCAGGAAATAGTAAAGAACATAAAGGATAGTCCAAAAAAAGGAAGCAAGGGCTGTCACAGTTCAAGTCTAAAATACGCCGTTCAAGCAGCAGGTCACGTAATATACCCTGCACTGTAATATACCTACATAAATGAAACTCAAAACATTAAAACATAAATTTTTGAATTTCTTTACATATTTTAAAGTTTGTAATCCTTAAATATTTAAAAAAAGTGAACAGGCGTTTTCCTTCCTACGTTATATAATTTCTATCTTATATATAGATTTAAACCGGACATTGAAATGAATTTGATTTTTAAGGATTGTTACATATTAGATGAGAATTTGTTGATATGAATAGAGTAATATAACATTTCCAAAAAAATAAAGCTGATGGCTTTGACTTTTAGCGATTGGGTGATTCTCGATTGGGAATGCGTTTCTGTATACTCGATATATGATACCAATCCTGGATTATAAAATTATTGATACATCCGACACATACGAAAGCGATATTGATACTTAACGGACGCCAGAAATAAGTTAGTTAAGATAATTATTGTATAAAGAAATTCTCTAATTCAAGGTCTGAAACAAGAGGAACTCGTGATCTAAGAGAATAATTTAAGCTTGCAAATTTTAAGAGTTACTAATTAATGAAAACTTTATAAATATGAATATATGTAAAAGCATTGACCTTCTCTTGTAGCACTTGATCCACCTTGATACGATAAGAGTTTATTCTAAATTTTCCTTTCCAAACACATTCAACTTACTAGAACTATTTGATATTTACGATTGCATTAAATCTCTTAAGCACCTACATTAAATACGTTTAAATCAAGCTTACGTCCCATCAAACGCTTAGGTTACAGATTATATAAATAATGTCATATTTAAGTTGCATTAAAATAAAAAGATCTGAGCACATTTGATGTAAAAGCTTCTATATGAAACATAAACATTCAGAAGATTCAAAAACAAATGAAATTACCTATAACTCTGAAACTGTATCAATATACCGCCGTTTATCCTGAGTCAGTCCTGTAAGCTTATGAATGCTAATCTATTGGGTTGTAATAATAAAATAATTTTTAATATAAAATTAAATATTTAGAAAACATATATGTATACATATTCTCATAAAAAATATATGTACTTAATCAAAGATTGCTGAAAATGTATAATGTAATATCCCCACCGATTACAGCTTCCCAATATCACGTACGCACCTGAGCTACTGGGAGGGAAAAGTTATAGACATTTATATAATACGTATAAATGTATTTACGTCTGTAGACCGTAAAGTAAAACCACAAAATTCGCAAATACTGAAAAAGTGTCGTACATGATTTTTTTGTTTTAATTCTTAATTAATGTCAGATTTTCACTAAGCAAGTATGTACCTTATATGACAATTTTTTTTTTCTAATTTCGAAATGCATACCCACTACACTTTTTACTAATACTAGAAGATTCTCAAATATATAATTTAATCTTTCTTGCATAATTGCAAGCAGTGCCCACCGAGCTTCAAAGTTTAGTAAAAATCGTGTTTTGTCCTGATATTTCGGTCTGCTATAAACTCACTATAAATGTAATAAATTAACTGAATAAAAGTAAAAATTAAATGAGATGAACATTAATATTTAATTAAAAACTTAAAGTAATAACAATCAGTCAAGGTAACTTCTTTTTGGAGTAGTTTTTTTTACAGTCCGGATACAATTTTCTATGTTTTTGGACACAGCGCATCAAGAACTGTTTTTGTTCTTCTTCAGCCGTTATAAGTCCGTTAAAATCTTGCATTAATTTAACCCTTTCGGAGTATTGTTCATAACTCTCAACTGCCTTATTATTCTCTTTGCTTCCCGAGAGGCAGTATTATTATTCCAAGAAGATACCCTATGATCAAAAAGTATCGGGAATAATTAATGTAAACAAACCGCGCACGTGGGAACTGGTCCATATTTTTTTCTTAAGTTGGTAGGACTGTAAGACACACATCTGTCACTTTTTAGCGCCATCGGATCATTAGTGTCTGCCTGGCGTTTGTTTACATCAGTCGAACAATTCTTGGATTTTACAAGATGATAACACGTCATCTTTTTGTTTCCCAAGTTGAAGTTACCTCTTCGTGGAAGCAGATTTCAGTCGATAGAGGAGATCAAAGATAGTGCGATGAAGGAGTTGAAGGCCATACCCTCATCGGCCCACCAGCGTGCATGGAGGACTGGGTTAAACGTTGGAGCATGTGTGTTGCCTTAGACGGGTCATATTTTGAAGGAGATAAAATAAATTTGCCTCAAATTTAACTCTGTTTTGTTTTATTTAAACATTCCCGGTACTTTCTGATCACAGGATACATGTTCCTTTAGAAAACTTTCGAAGATCTGCAGTGGTGATAGAAAATAGAAAAACCAGTGCTTTGTCTTAAAAAAAAATTCATAAACAAAAAGAAATCAGCAAAAGATTTAAAAATATCACAAAAAGCCAATTTAACTTACCAAACCCCTTTTGAGTCAGTTTTTCCTTCGAAGGGACATACCGTTTGATAATTTTTGATGTTTTTTCCCTGTTGAAGTTGGAAATAATTTTCTTTTTAGTTTGGTTATCGACTTCATCATCAAACAGAGATAGGAAGGCTTTCTTTTCACATAAATACCACAAATGATGACTAAGCTTGCTTTTAGAAGCTTTAGATACAGTTGCATCAACTTTTTCGTGCTCTTTTAACATCTTCAAGAAGCGCAAATCTTGGTTAGGTGCTTCGGTCGAAACTGTGCATTCGAGTCAAGCTTTAACATACAACATCGCGACAAATAAATACACATCTTGTAGAGCCTTTATGTCCTTCGCAGTTATTTTTCATTGTAATATGAAGTAAACATATTTTTCAAGAATAAATCGTTGTCGCCATCCAGCGTCCCTGATGCATAGCTCCAGGGGCCCTTAGCTTTAATTTTTGCACTGTGTCTCCTCCCAAAAATATTACGCACAGTTCGACCAATTGGCGGTAGTCATCTCTTAAAAAGCCTTTGTCTAATTCTGCCTTATAAAATATTAACAAAGCTTGAAGGCCTGTTTCTGCGATACGTTCTTTTATGAAATTGAGAGGTGGTTCAGTGCTACTAGAATCGATGTTTTTCCCTGAACTTTTTGTACATCGAAATATATGGGATACTAGTAATTTGCTCAATCTTGGTTTCAAAGGCAGCTTTTAGGACCAATTCATAAACATGAGGACACCAGGCAAAAAACAGCGATTCTTTTCCCAAAGTTTGCTCCAAAATAGCACCAGCTCCATTGAAAGGGCCAGTATTGGAAGCTATTGTGTCGCAGTATATTATTTGTGGTTTATCGTTTCCATGCAAAGGTAGCTGTTGAGACGGCCTTAGCGTGATGTTTTCCCAAAGAAATGTCGAGTCTTGGCACTGCAAGAAACTGTTCTCTATCGTGAAACGAATTTGGACTTCGTACATCCAACCCGGGTAATAGTTTTCCAGCCCAATGGAATGTGACTACTTCGGGTACATTGTTTCGGAAGCCAGATTCGCTAGATTCTCAGATTCTTTATGAGGTTTCAATTTCGACCTTGTGGTCTTTTGCGCCCTCCACTCATCGCATTACTTCATACAAAACCAGTTCCTTTATTAAACTTAGGATAGAGCTGGGTTGGATTGAGCATGTGTGCCTTTATTCTGGATGCAACTGGCCTTCTCCGCGCTATAGCACTGCATTTCAGGAGAAGATGCACTGGAGTCTCCTGAGACTGGTCGCAGAAACGGCAAGAGTCCATGGACCAAATCCCGATCTTGTGCAGATGCCTATGTAGTCTGCAGTGGCCTGTGAAAATGCCCGTGAGCTTTCTCATATTATCCTTGGGGAGGATTATGAGTTTTTTACACCTCTTTTGGTTGTACCCTCCCAGTAAAGATTTCCCCGGGCGTAGCCCCATAGTTTGATGCCAGCATACCTCCCTTAGCCCTAGCTCTACACTCTTGAACTTCTCCGTGGGAGTGTGTTGTCCCATAGCAAAGGAAGAGCTCGGGTCTTATTAAAGGCGGGGCCGCAGCCTGTCTCTCCAATGTGTCCGCTATTTCGTTCCCAGTTATACCCCTGTGTCCTGGGATCCACATCAGCTGGATGCAATTGTGCATTTCTAGTAGTTTAAGTTTCTCGATACACTCATGTAACAGTGAAGATTTGATCGCACAGGACGATAGGACCATGAGTGCCGCCTGACTGTCACTCGGAATAGGGATTCGCTCATTTCGGACATTCCTGTCCAAGCTTACCCTCCTGGATTTTCTTTTCAAATGAAGGTCTATTCCAGTTAAACTTATTGTTTCGTTCAATTCTGAACTTCTTTTCAAATCTGATCTCCTTAGTGATATCTTTGAGTAGTTTTGTGAGTGGGAGCTGCAGCCTTAGCACTTGCAGGTTTGGATGACATCACTTTTCCTCTCCCGAAGCCTTCCCTGGTATTATTCAGCAGGATACGCTTGGCTGATTGTTGAATAACTATATAGACCGGTGTCAGCTCAAGCATCAACCCCATTGCAGCTGTAGGGCAGGTCCGCATCGCTACAGTGATGCACACGCATGCCAAGCGCTGAAGCTTAGTTAGCGCAAGGGACAGTTCCATATGTCATCATTGGTCTTATTATCATGATATACATCCATCTCAGGATTCTTGGGCTACAGCCCAGGAATTTTCCTGCTAGACGTTTGCAGATCATGAGAGCCTTTGGTGCCTTGGACAAGGTTGCGTCAGCATGCCTTTTCCAGTTAAACTTGGCATCCAGGTTAAGACCAAGATACTTAACTCTTCTGGCCGAATCAATAGCAACCCCGTCTATGCTGATATCTTTCATTCCCGATAAGGCTCTTCTCCTGCTGAATGGAATGGTGGCTGTTTTGGACAAGTTCATATCCAGACCTACCCCAGCCCACTATCTTTTTGTCTGGTTTAAAGATCTTTGCAGTATATCGCAAATAGTGTTTTTGAACCTACCTTTAGCTATATCCATGACAGCGGATTCCATTGTTTGTCAGCAAGTGAAGTGAAGTGTTTGTCAGCCGATCATCTAATACTAGTAGTAATGGAGTCGTTAAGACTTCCTACCTTTTCTTCCAGCATCATATTGTTAGTACCTGGCCGCTTACCCATGCTATGTAAATTTATACCTAGCACATTTCTAAACTTGTCTTGGCTGTCTTCCTGGGGTTTCTTCTCTGATTTCCTTAAGTGACTTCTTTTCCTAGTTCAAACTTATTTATCCTGAGGTCAGATAAGGAAGGCTAGGAGGAAACTTTGCAACCCGACACTAGGTTTCTAACCAGTTTATTGCATTGGGTCACATCAAGAACTACGTGTCTATTCCTTGTTTCAAAAGTTGGTGTACAACCAAAATGTTGCATATATAAATAAGTACTTAAATTAAACGGCCTGAAGTAAACCCCACATAAGGCCAACGGGTGAGTCCATCCTTTAAAGACCCCATCCTTTATAGCCTCTTGAAGCACAGTTAGGTCTTCCTGCCCTAGCGTCTCCGCAGGATAATTCTGGGGCAGCACTGCCAAACGGATGCCTTTGAGAACATCTGAATAGCTTGTTTGCTGTCCATTATTATCCAGCGGGGCTGCCAGGAGAGGAATACTCTGCCGCTCCCTGGGCCACACTGAAGCAGGCAGTTGATGTGCTCGATGTCTCTTAGCACTGAGTGCCTGCGGGGCCATCTTCCTGCTTTGAAGTGAGGGTGGGATAAACTATTATTTCCGCTTCCCTGTTCTGGGACGGGTGCAGGTGAAGTTCTTTTCCTGTCTGTCCTATAGACTCTGAGTACCGGAGAGGTTTGTGGTTCTTGCTTATGAGAGATGGCTCCCGACTTCGCCGCTGATATACCTCCTGTCGGTTACTAACCCGAGAGGCATCCGGCCTTGTCCTAGGCAGCAACGGCGACGGTGTTAGTTGGTGAGAACCAACGGTTGCTTCTCCTCGAGGGTCTCCCCGCTTTACTGTCTTAGATGCTGAGTTTGTGGTGACTGATCCGCTCGTTTTCTCAGCATCTAGGGCTGGTTCGCAGTACAACCCACGGCTGGTAGATGGATCATCATCTATACGGGTGTGGTCTTTAATAGCGATACTTCCGACCCTCAGAGCCCCGCGAGGAGATGTTTGCCCTGCCTTTTCCTGTCCTTTTTGTTGTTGTTGTTTTGTGCTGATTTTTATTGTGGTTCATCTTGTTCGAACGAACATCGGCTTGACAAGGCAAGCGCAGAAGTCTTCAAATTTTTTGGGGATCTCAATGGGTCCGCCGCACCAGTGCCCCCTGCCGCAATAAGGTCACAGTAACTCGTCAATTCTGCCCGGTGTTGAGCAGGCGCCGTTAAAATACACCCGAATTTATCTTCTGGCTGCAAATCACCCAATGGGCACGATGACGCATAATACCCTGGATTAGGAGGTGACAGCTCTTGGTCATCATTCTCAAGCGGTAGCAGACATCTGGATGAGTTATCGTTTGAACGATAGTTCCTCCTGGTACTTGGATCTGTTTTGAGATTCGATTAAGCCCCTGCACCGCGTCAAGGTGCCTGCCGTAGCAGGAGTTCAGATTCATTGCTTCTGCCATTGATTTTCTAGTGTCAGTACGAATTCGCTGAATCGAGGTTTTGTTAATAGGGAAATAATGGCTACTGCGACCAAGCGCTTTTATCACCGCCTTACGAATATAAACAGAGTCTCTTATGCTTAACTGGCATCGATCTAAAGCTGCAACTAGTTAGGTGTTATGAGATTCATTCTAATGCTTTTTGAACTCTGTTTATGGCAAGGAACGTCCGGCAGCTGAGTTCAGAATTAAAAATCTGTTGGGTTGTTCAATCTTCTATACTTTCTAAGTTATTTGTGGTGGAAGTTGATGTAACAGCCAGTGATTCTCTTTGTCTTACAATCCTTTCCCCTTGTTCCAGTCGTCGTCGCCTAGATATTTCTTCTTTTCACGCCAATTTGTGTCTACACCACCTAACTATCCCGGGCGACCTAGCTCTCTCTGTTTCAATAAAAATAATGTATCTTCCTCTATTTTCATTCTCTCTAAATCATCAGCGTGTGCAATATCAAACAAATTATGAGGTGATTTTTGAAATTGTTCTCACTTCTCTTAAACGTAACCTGAGTTTTCTTAAAATTTTTTTGTAACTCTCTCCAAACATGATATAAATCAACAAGTTTATTTACGCAGTTAGGAAATGCTCTTGTCAGAATTCTTGGTTTTTCCTAATTCCCTATTCACAAGATTTGCATTTTCACTAACAGTCAGTTTAACCTGCCGAATATTGTAAAATAGGACTGATTGAACTTGTCGAATAGATGTAACTTTGCACCATTTATTTGATAGCTCGGCAATCCGATAAGGAAAATATTTTGTTTGTCACTCCGTAGTTCCGCCAACATTTTTTTGCACTAAATAATGGAGCACTAATAATCTCAAAAATAACGTATGAGTATGCAACTTGTATGGAACAGTTTAAACCGCGAGTTGGCACGGGTTATGGTTTATAAATCGAGCTAATATTTTTTTCTAGATAATATCGGGTTATTACGAGACTTTTATGAAGGTGTGCGTAAAAAAATATTGAACTTAAATTTAAGAGACACTTTAATATACAATCGAACTTCGATAACTCGAACTATGGCTAGCCACAAAAACAAAAACCGAGCTATCAAGATTTCGAGTTATCAAATATAATATACATATGTACATACATACATAAAAATCCATAAACAAAATAAAACCTGATGGAAAAATAAAACAATCCATAAAACTCAAGGGTTAGCAAACAATTTTATTGATAAAACAGTACATGCTTCAAATTATGTATAGTTGCTATATATTATTGTATGTGTATATTCTAAAATTATGTATATATACATAATTAAGAACATTGTATGAATAGATGTATAGCTTTCATTCGCTTAAAGTAAAAAAGTCAGTTATTTGGGATTGACAAGAGGATTTTTTATTATGATCTTCAAAAAAAGCTTCAATATTATTTAAACCATTGTACAGAGAATCGGTTGTATGTTCATTGGCTTTTAAATATGACCGCAAAATCTTGAACGGATTTGCAACTAGCTCGTTTGAAACTGGTTGCAGCATATCATCTTGCAAATCATCTTCTATATCACTTTCGCTATCATGCTCAAATTCGGATTTAGATCCCAATAGCTCCACAATATCTTCATCTGTGGGAAACTCTGAAGTAACAATATCGTCATCCACATGCATAAAATCATTAAAGGTGACACCTTCTGTACCTCTGATATTTTGCCAAGCTTCATAATCATTCTGCAGTTGAATTTCTTCCTTACTCCTTTCTTTTATGCGTTCGCTTATGAAAACCAATGGAATGTCACCTTCTTCCACCCATTCAGAATATTGACCGAAGCCGACTTTTCTAAAACAATTAGAGATGGTTTCAGGCTTAACATCGATATTCCATGCATTAGTTATTTCATCGACAATCGAATTTAATTAATTAATCTAGATTTTTTTAAAGACGACCAGCGGAACGGGCGGGTTTTCGCTAGTTCAGTATATTGACCGAAGCCGGCTTTTCTAAAACAATTAGAGACGGTTTCAGGCTTAACATCGATATTCAACACAGCCCATTAATGTAATGTTAAGATTTTTGTTTACTTCAAAGCATTTTATAGTATTTTATAAAATTCTGCGACGATAATGACATTTTAAATTTTGTATGACACCTTGATCGAGTGGTTGTAATTTTGATGTCATATTCGGGGGCAAAAATGCAAGTTTGAAACTTTAATCTCTGTTGGATGTCTTTAGGATGGGCTGGGCAGTTGTCAATAAAAAGTAGAATATTTCTTCCGGCTTTTCCAAATTGTTTGTCTAAGTTAAGAAGCCATTCTTCAAAAAAGGCTCCCGTCATCCACGCCTTTGAATTTGCTTTATAGTCGAGAGGTAACCATTTAACACCTCTAAAACAGCGGCGTTGATTAGTTTTACCTATCAAGAGTAATTTCAATTTTTCTGATCCATCCATGTTTGCGGCAATCATCAATGTAACTCTCTGTTTACTGTGCTTTCCTCCATGGCATTTCTGGTTTTTTAAAGTTAAGGTGTTATCTGGAAGACATTTAAAGAATAAACCCGTCTCACCTGCCTTGAATACGTCCCGTGCTTGATAACCTTCTAATAAATGAAGTAAAACGTTGCCATTTCATACAGTCATCTTCACTTACATCATTACTCTCACCACACGCCTTTTTATGACATATACCAGATCTTAGAAAAAAAAAAAACTTTAGGTGCCAGCTTGCACATTTATTTTATGAATGTACATACCTTCGTTTCCAATTATTGAGCCAACCAGTGCTTGCCTTGAAATTCGGTTGTTCTATATTAATTTTTTACTAAATTCCAATGCTTTTTCTTTAAGTAATCCTCCGGATATAGGCAAATTCCGTGTTCTTGCCGATTTAAACCATTCTAAAACTGCTTTGTCCACATTTACGTATGTTGGCTTTTTTAGTCTCTTTGAACTCCCACTTGCACCACCATTTTCGATTGCAGTAATAACCGTTTGTTTATTTTTTAAAATAGTTGACACTGTATTTGCCGGAATAGCATACTTTACAGCTACATCTTTTTTTCGCGCACTAGAAATGTTTTATTATTAGTTTAAATTTTTCATCAATAGATAAAGTTTTTAAACAACGTTTTGATGACATGTCAACAGAGTTTATTTTCGCGTAAGAACTACTAATAAAATACATGTTTGCTATAAAGTAAGCAACACGTAATAAGGGGATTCCCCCGGAAATTCGACTTATCAAAGCTGGCGCCAAATATTCTGTTCGAGTTATCAAGATATTCGAGCAGTAGAAGTTCGAGTTATCAAGTAAAAATTACACACAATTCTTACTCTAAACGCCATTGCCAAGCAATTTGATTCGAGATATCAAATATTCGAGATATCGAAGTTCGTCTTATTGAGGTTCGACTGTATATGTTATAATTACAGGTCAGCAAATTCTAGGGATTCTAGTTGCAGCTTTGTCAGCTAGCGGAACCCTTTTCTGCGCCACACAACTACTTTTATTGGAACAAAAAATATGTATATGAACATGAGGCCGGGTCGATTTGTGGGGAGGCAAAAAAATCGTCCATTGCTCTGTGAAAATCATATTCTAGGGATCAAAATAAGAAACTTTGCCGAAGGAACCATACCTCTAAAACGAATTCTGATGTCCCCCAATTTGGGTCGAACTTTTTAGTTTCTTTTCTAATTTAAAGGCCAAAAATGGTGTTATTTTGAAATTATTGTATGGGGAACCCCCCAGGGGAGTTCCAGGGGGTGTGCCACTGGCATGGGTGGATCGGCCGTCCAAAGATAGTGGGGATCGGTCATACATTTGGACTCGATTGGAGCACTCTAAATGGGTCAAAGTGGGAGTTTTCGTTCGACCCAAATTGGGGAACATCAGAACTCGTTTTAGAGGTATGGTTCCTTCGGCAAAGTTTCTTATTTTGTTTCCTAGAATACGATTTTCACAGAGCAATGAGCGATTTTTAAATCGACCCGCCCCAATGATATGTGGATATATATGTAAGTATATATATTGTATATTATAATTGGCACTTACATCCATTGTTGGTTGTTTGGCTAAGCTCCTACTGCAATTTTTGGTATGTACCTTGATGTTGTTCCATAAATGGGTAAAACTTCAGGTCTCAGTTTCAAGTCGCCTCCGAAAGGCAGATAGTTTTTCATGGCAGCAAAATACTCGGAGGTTTGCCATTGCCTGCCGAGGGGCGACCGTTTTTAGAAAAAACAGTTTCTATCATTGTGATGATTCGTGCCAACAATGGGTTCCCAGCTTGGGCTGAACACTGACACAGAAAGTTTTCCGTAGATAATTGATCTTATTTATTGGAACGAGACTGATTCTCTTGACTTACGTCCCATTAAACAGTTTCTTGCTACTGCATCTACATCATATGCATATACATCTATAACTTTTTTCTTTGTATAACTTTGATCATATATCTTACAGATAAAATTAATTCTAAAATGGAGAACCTCTATCAGGCCCGTACGCAGACCCTCAGATGTAGGGGGGGTTTTCAAAAAATGTTACAATAAGCGTTACATTGTGTCATTTCTTAAAGTTATTATAAACAATGAGATTTTGCATAATTTTTTCTGTTTGAACCCTGAACTCATAGAGATTTAGAGCAAGGGCTGGTTTTAGACAACTATGGGTTTTAATATTAAGAGGTTGTTCTTATTGTTGTGTAAGTTAATTACATTCAAAGGCAATTTAAATTTATGGTTGCTGTGATTGATGAGCGCCAATTTTCTACTTTTTCAATGAAATTTCAAATAAAAAATTAAAATATATGCAAAGAAATGTGCCAAAAAATTAAATACATGATTATAAAAAGGAGGGCTTGCAAAGGACCAGGAACTAATAATGAAGGTATGATGCCTAATTGAAAAAGACACTTTAACGAGAGTGATAATATGTACATTTACAAATAAAGGTAAAAAAACTAAAGAAAATTGTGAAAATCTAATGAAAATTCAAAAATTTCATCAGTTTAATGGCCTACGTGAAAAAAATATTTAGGTACCATATACCTGAAAAAATACAGAGTATATAATATTATATATGTGTATGTAATTTCTATATATTTATATAAATGTATTATAAAAACCATTTTTAATTTTTGTTAATTTCTGTTTAAGTCTTTTTGTATTGTATTTATACACCACCAGCTAAAACTATCACAGGGACATTTTGTGAGAACTATTGGTATAGAATACTATTTTAAATTCATTAATTTATCTCGTTGAGTTAAAAACTTTTAAAATATGTAAATATGAAATTTAGTGCATGTGCACACTTGTACGTTCTTTTATTATATATAATATATGCATATATATCTTATGGTAAACAGTAACGAAACCAAAACCAAGTGAAATATAATATACATGTATGTTTTAATTTTGAAGCATAGAGTTATACAGGCCGCTCCAGTGCCTCACCAAACATAAATGATGAAAACGTTGATATCAAATAAGTCCTACATACATAGTTATAATAAGGGAAATTCTCAATGATATGTGTATGACTACATGAAACAACAGCGTGTAGATGCAAACAAGCTGTATATTTCCAGGAATCTATAAAGTGATTAATACTTATTTACTACAAACAAAGGTACTCTGTAGTACGGAAGTACATACGGACAACAAAAATCTGGCATACATACCTACATATTTCCATATTTAGTTAGAAAGCGCTGATATACATATTTCTGCAAATATCGGGTGTTTTTTTAGCCGCATGAGAACTATGGTTTGACAGAGAATGGCAAACTATGTTGACATTTCTCTTCAGTAAGGTTTGGCAAGTCATCCTGAATCATTAAACGCCAAAACAACGCTTCTAAATTTAGGAACGCTTCTACTTTGAAAAAAATGTCTTCCATTTTACGATCAACACAATCGGCCTAAGGAGCAAGTAATTCGTGTAGTCATTGATCATTTTCGTAATAGTTTTACTCTTCTCGGATTAAAACCATTAACAAGACAAAGAAATGTGCGTACCGAAGAGATTATTGGTGCTGTAGCGCGAAATGTTGAAGAATACGTTAAATTACATAAGTATCTTGGCTGATGTGCCTATAAAATACAGTTCGTGCAAGAACTGAAGCCAAATGACTATCGTTTGCGTCGCATTTTGCTTGATTGGGCTCATTTACATTTATTTTTCAGATTTATTGGAAAAAGTAGTTAAAAATGGGATTAATCGAATGGACATGGCGGATATCATACACAAAAAATAAATGCCATGAAATTATCTATCAGATTGCAATAATAAAAAATTATTCTAAAAATATTTCGGTTTTGCATAATATTATAATTTTTAGTTGTCAAGATCTAAAAAAAACGCCCGATGCATAACCGACATTCACCCTATGTACTACTAAAGTATTCATGTTACGTATATTGCGGAGTAGCTTTTTCTTTTTCATATTGATAGCTATTTTCTCTCTCATTTTAGCTAGAAACTAGTTTTAACATATCTATGGTATACAAAATTTTAAAAAGGAATTTTAATTTAAGTTGGCTTTTCCTAAACTATCCTTTAGCATGACGTCGGGCCAATACGCTTGCTGCTTTGCTATATTATTTAGCTCAAGATGCCGGTCCCAATAATGGATATGTGTATAATGTAAAATGAAAAATGAAATGCTAATTGCAATTCATTGTGGTAAGGATTGGCAGCACACACAGAGAAACAAAAACGCAGAAATGGAAAAGGTTATGTTACAAAATCACAAAAATACATTACAAGTTATGTAATTGTACGCGAAGCAATTTCTTTGATAAGAAAAATCACGCCACAAGCGTGTATTATATACATACATATGTATATACATACAAAATTCTTATAATTTTTCGTTACAAAATGCTGTTATATCTACAATAGACAAATTTACATAATACATTATTGTAGGAGTATCTATATACATATTAATAAGAATAAAAAGCAGGATAAATCAGTGCAATGTGAATAAAAATGTATGCATAGATAACGCATGCACATAGAATAATGGCACAAAATGGACTCAGCCAATAGAGCCAGCGTATATGTATGTATGTATATTCTTTCATTGTGATACAAGTGTTACAATGGCAAAAAATTATAGTAGCGGGAAGAAAATAATACGTCAACTTACAT
Source organism: Anastrepha ludens (assembly GCF_028408465.1). NCBI lineage: Eukaryota > Metazoa > Arthropoda > Insecta > Diptera > Tephritidae > Anastrepha > Anastrepha ludens. The sequence continues at coordinate 90,638,594 of NC_071503.1, read as the reverse complement.
TTTAGCAAACTTTAAAATATTATATATCTAATAATTATAGAATGAAATAATAATATACATTGATATATTCAAAAGCCACCAATATCATTATTTTCGTTACCGAGAACGAAAAGTTTCATTCATCTTTCTAAAGCGGTGATGTTTCCTAACAAAATTTTGTCTATTTTCTTAGAAGGTGAGTATAGATAGGCAGCGTAGTCTCGCCAACATTGCTGCTCAGAGTTGCAAAAATGAATAAGGTTGTTCATATCGAAGTACCACTACTCCAATACGTTGTAATTTACAATAATTAGTCCGAAATAGAGACATTGGGCATCAATAACAAATACGCGCTACCGGCTGAGAGAACTGAAATTTGTGAAAGTAACTTCAGCTGTCACGTCATTGGGGATTTGGTACGGTGTACAGAAACTAAAGGTGGGACCTTTCGAAAATCGGTAGTTCATTTTTCGCGATTTTGACAAGCGGTTGATGCCATCACTGGAAATAAACAAAAGGAGAAGAAATTACTTGTTTGTAAATATTCAGTGTATGGCTTGGAAATATTATACGTTTAAAATTTGTGATTTTTAAATTAAGCAAACTAATACAAAAAGAAGTGCCGTGTGTTAAACTGGGAAAGCACACATTATAACAATACCTCCAAACGCAGTTTTTTGCCATGACTCCGTGGCTAAAAAGTGTCTGTGTGCGTGTGTATACTTACATAATTTCTTATATTTGGCAGTATCTATAGCTTTCGGCTACTCTTCCGCTTCACAAAACAGTTAAGGTATATTCCGTTTGTTTGTATATTCACAGCGATTACGTCACAGTGAATTCGGAAAGCACAATCTTGTATTCCATCATTTCTGGGGATTCGGCAGCAGAACTCCACGCGTTTATTTCAAACGTATCCACACATTCGTATAATCACACCTTGTACAGATGACAACAAAGTAATATCAGTGCTGGTTGCGTTGTTTTTTCGCATATCATCAACACACATCAGAGAACGTTAATATATAGAGAAGTCTCACGGACTACGAATAGTGTGAATTGTCAAAAATTAAGTCTAACCGCCGCCATGGTGTGGTGAAATTTTTAACATAGCTGATTACAGTGAACTCTCTCTTTAGTATAAGAGGTGTGTTCAAAAAGTATAAAGAGGGTATAAATAAGACAACTATTTTGCGTGTTCGGCGATTTTCTGCCATCGACTCTTGGCTCTCCTAGACTCTTCCGTTGAGATGATTGGGCTTTAGTTTCGATGTCATAACCATATAATCATGATTCGTCAGCAGTTATGACCTTTTTAAGCAAATCTGGATCATCGTTGACGTCATTTAACAATTCCTGAGCGATGCTCATGCGACGTTGCTTTTGGTCAAGATTCAGTAATTTTGGAACGAACTACGCTGCCACACGCTTCATGCCGAAAAGTTCTAATTGAGATTCGATGATTTTCCTTAACCATTTTCTTCACCTTCTCAACATTTTCATAGGTTGTTGATGCCTTGGAGTGTCCAGAGCGAGCGTCGGCATTCACATCTTCTCGACCTTCTGTGAAAAGCTCATATCACTTGTAAACATTGTTTTGACTCAGAGTACTCACACCGTATGCCACTGACAAGTGTTTTGACCACTTAATTCGATTGTTTACACAAAATTTGATGCAACTTCTTTGGTAAATTTTTTCGATAGCAGAAAATCGCCGAACACGCAAAACACTTGTATTATTTATGCCACTTACAAACAAACTAAACACACGTGAACATATCTTCGAGACGAGTGTACCAACATAAAAAAATAATAATCGAAAGTCGAATGTACATAGCCCGCGAAATTTGACAATTCAACTTATTTTTTGAGCACACCTCGTACACTAAAGAGGGAATTCACTGTAATCACCTCTGTTAAAAATTTCACCATACCGTGGCGTCGGTTAGACTTAATTTTTGACAATTCACACTATTCGTAGTCCGTGAGACTTCTCTATGTATTAACATTCTCTGATGTGCCTCTCAAAGAATTTGAAGGAATCAGCTGAGTTGCGCACGTAACCAGGGTTATGACAGCGGTTTGTTCACGGTAAAACTGAGATAGAGTTGGTGATATGCAAAAAAAACCCACGCTGCTTTAATTTAAAAAGACGATTGCACATACACAAAATATATTGTAAAGCAACCTCACAACTTGGTGCGTGCGTTTTAGTATATTTAAAACTTTCCACAAATTTTTACTAATTTTTTGTGTTGAAACTAAGTTTAGACGAGAATTCATGGGGAGTACAAGTGTTTTGGTATATTGGTATATGTATGCATTATATATACATATAATTGGCGCGTACACCCTTTTTGGGTGTTTGGCCGAGCTCCTCCTCTTATTTGTGGAGTGCGTCTTGATGTTGTTGCACAAATGGAGGGACCTACAGTTTCAAGCCGACTCCGAACGGCAGATAGTTTTTTGAGGAGCTTTTTCATGGCAGAAATACACTCGGTGGTTTGCCATTGCCTGCCGAGGGGCGACCGCTATTAGAAAAAACTTGTTCTTAATTTTGGTGTTTCACCGAGATTGGAACCTACGTTCTCACTGTGAATTCCGAATGGTAGTCACGCACCTACCCATTCGGCTACGGCGTATGTATATATGATGTTGGTTATGTTTATGCAAAGTTTTAATGTCGTATATGTTCGGTATATTCTGCCATTCGTCCATTATTACAGCTGCAACGCTGCTGTATTCTTTGGATGTCTTTTGTGGACTCTTTTCTATAAAAAGGCCCACAAATTTTCAATTTCAATGTCTTGGTAAAATTTAAAATTTGGCTTATTTTCAGTGATAAACCCAAATTTTTTAGCCGACTGCCGACTGAGCTTTTTGTTCAATATATTTAAGTGTTTTATGGCGTGCATTATGACGTCAATAACCACCAAGCTTCCTACTCCTTTGCTTGAAATACACCTCCCAACCATAACGGAAATTTAAGTAAAGCTTTCAAGGGCTTTCGCCATACTCTAGTCGGTCCATCGTTGTAACACAGCATTATCTTTGTCTCGTCGCACAATATAACATCGTCCCAATAGTTTTTTGGTTCGGAAATGTGGTTCAAAGCAAAAGACAGGCGTTTTTCAAAATTTTGTACAGGCAGCGATGGTTTCTTGCGTCCTGATCTCGATGAATATTTGTGGTGCAGTATGGCTTGACGCACTGGTTCATGAGAAACAACAATATCACACTTCTCGTTAAGCTCGTTTGAAAGTTTTCTCAAGCAAATTATCGGGATCGAGCTTATATCATCCATGTACACCTACATGTGTATGTACATAAATATTAATAAAAAAATTCAAAAATTGATATGTAAATGAAATTATTCAAATTTGAGATACAAAAAAAATACAAGGTGGCGCAAAAGTAACCTTGCAATGTTTCTGGCTGTAATTTAAAAAAATGAAAAACTTTGATTCTTCTTGTGGATTATTTTTATTTGGTCTTTTAATTTGTTTTACATCAAGTCGAGAATATGATGTCATGTAAATGGCCGCCGCCACAGTTGATTGCCATTTGAGCCCTTTTTATGGCATTTTCCATCACTTTGGCCAAAACTTCCGGCGATAGGTCCTCACATTCTTGACGGATATTGTCTGTAAGAGCTGTAAGAGTCTGAGGCTTGTTGACATAAACCCGCGACTTCAAAAGCCCCACAAAAGGAAGTCTGGAGCGGTCAAATCAGGCGATCTTGCTGGCCAGTGCAAATCGCCAAAACGGGAGATTAGGCGCCCTGGAAATGCATCCTTCAGCATATCGGTTGTGGCACGTGCAGCGTGTGCCGTTGCACCGTCCTGTTGGAACCACATGTTTTCCAATCCCAATTCATCAAGTTGCAGCAAAAAGAACTCGTTGATCATTGCTCTGTAGCGCTCACCATTCACAGTAACCGTTTGGCCCGTGACGTCTTCGAAGAAAAAAGGTCCGATGACTCCTCCAGCGAAAACAGCACACTATACAGTGACTTTGAGCGGGTGTAATGGCTCTTCGTGGGTTACACGCGGATTTTCAGTGCCCCAGAAGCGTAAATTTTGCTTATTTACGTACCCGCTAAGATGGAAATGGGCGTCATCACTCATGATTTTTTTTGATGAAAAATCATCTTCCTCTTGGTGGTGATTAAGGATGGCTTGAGCGTATGCTAGACGCGATTGACGGTCAACAGCTAACAGCTGATGCACCGTCTGGACTTTGTACGGAAACGTCTTGAAATCTTGTACCAAAATTCGCTGTAAAGACCGTAGACTGATACTCATTTGCGTGGCACATCGTCTGGTCGATGTCGACGGCGCTTCCATGACATCCTCGGCTACAGCAGCAATATTCTCTGCAGAACGGCTACTCCGGGGTCTGCCACGCCTGGCAGCATCTCATGTTGTGCCAGTCTCTTCGAGGCGAGCGTCTAAACGTCGCAGTGTTTCACCAGTAGGCGTTGGACGGCGAGGAAATCTGCGACGAAATTCACGTTGTGCCAAAGTCACCGACCGATTATTGGTGAAATAAATACTCGTAGTCAGCAATATTCCGCGTTCTGGAGCAGTGAAGCGTAACATTGTTTATTAACGTGTATTTCGCATGTGTTTACTACACAAATGTCAAAACAGAACTGACATTAGGGGCCAATCGCTAAATTTATAGCATTTTCTTATAGGAGGATTACTTTAGCGCCACCTGTTATAATGATAATAATGTAATGAACGCGAAAAACACAAGTATAAATAAATACATAAAATATTGCAATTTTTTAATATAACATTAAAACTGTGTAACAAAAAAAAAATTCTGAAACAATGAACAGAATAAGTTAAAGCGGATAACCTTTAATCTTTGTAAAATATTTCAAACTCCAATGCCCTTACCCACACTTTTCAACCATAACATATTTACGTAAATACAAATTTACAGACATAAACCAACACAAAGTTTTTAATAAAATTACATATATGTAAAATGTATTCATATATGTACATAATACTAATTAAAAGTACAAGCCGAAAAGGATATAAAAGGCTTCGGAAAATTCTAAAAACTCACTTGAATTTAAATTATTATGTTTCAATTAATTTCATTTTAAGACAAATAATTATAAATATTTCCATCACGCCATTTTTCCATGAAGCAAAAACGAACTGTTTTCGTCAGTTATTTTCGGAGCGTTTTTGTGGCAGCCCGCCATTTTGCCTATCAGCTGTTCATCACTCCATGATGTGTGAATGCTGCCAAGTTTTGAAACGAGCTCATGGACGCGCTAACCTCAAAGGCAGTGTGGAAATTAAAAATTCCCAATTCTTGTTTAAAAAATACCCATTCAATGTTTCTTCCAGTGTTGCCTTACTGACGAATGTTATAAAAAATGCACATTTTGCAGCGCTCTCACCAGAAAAAAAATTTCGCATCTAGTCATCTATGTTCCTGTGTGCCTGCATTGAGTAAGTAGATAATAAGAGAGTCACAATTACTCAATTTTTAGGAAATGGGCATATTTATGCGGTCGGTCGGGTGAAAAGAAAAGAAAGGGTGAACCGTTACAATAAGTTCTAGAGGCGATAAACGATGTCCTTGCACGTATACACAAAAAAAAATTGATGCGAAATAATTGCGAATGCGTCGATTTGTCTTTGCCTAAGCACTGAGCAAACGAATGGTAAACGTATGTACATACATTTCGAAAAAAGTATCCGTACACAAAGAAATGAAAGCAACATATTAAGAAATTCATTGTAAAAAAACTAAAACTTTTCAAACTTTTATGAGAAATGTTTAGTAAGTAATTTTTCTACAATTTCTATAAATTTTTTCCAAAGTACATTTTAAAAATTGAATTTTACAAAACAAAAACAAACTTCACTTCAAGGAAGCAGAAAAAGTTTCCGTACACATTAAATCGGGGATTCCCCGCAGTATGCAGTGGCATATTCATACCCAATAATGGTTTTATTTCGGTTTGTAATTGATTTAGCTATGAATACATTACTTTGGAGTTATTTTAAAGTTTTTGTGTACAAAAATAGCGATGGCCCTTAACCCTGGATGGTTACTCTTCGTCGAATCGACGAGACTCGTTTACTCTTCACTGCATAACTTTATTATGTGTGTTCTAATTACGCTCTTTTTGTCAACAACGTCAGTTGGTAACTAAAGCTTGCAGTGAGCGGACGCATGCTGTATATTTATTTTGTTCAAGCTGAAATTTACAGGTGTGTACTCGTCACAATGACGAAGAGTAACTTTACTGTGACTTTTTGCTCTCACAGTGTAATAAATTTGTTGTTATATTTTGATGTTTTGTTTAATAGTTTTGTATTAGTATTATTAAAAATTATTTATTTTCAAGCAGTTTATTATTTTTTATGTTAAATATTTTAAACTTTTTATTTAATTAGAGCAAAAAATGAGTTCTAAGAAAGTACTAACTGAAGCTGATATCGAGAAGATGACGATAGCAATCAAGGTGGCGAAAACAATGAAGAAGAGCAGGCACCAGTTGCTGGAGATGACGTTTCACTATCGTCTGAGTTTTCTGAAGAACTTTCCGATGAAGATGATATTCCGCTAAATATGCTTCGCTCAAGAACGAATGTAATTGACTTTTCAAAAACAATTCTGCGCGGGAAAAATTTTCATAAATGGTCCACTAAAAAAGGAAAATCACACCATCGGGCTATGAACTACGTGCACAAAGCTAGAGGCTCGTCTCGTGAATGCAAAGGAGTAGTAGATCCTCTTGAATGTTTTAAATTATTCATCACTTCTGAAATTGTTGATGAGATTGTGCAGTGGACAAATGTCGAAATACAGAATCGTCAGAAATCTAATTCGCAAATGGGTCCTACTGATTTATCTGAGATATATGCGCTACTAGGACTCCTAGTTCTTACGGCTATTAAGAAGGATAATCACCTTACAACAGACGAACTTTTTGATCCTACTTATTGTGGTTCGCGCTACTTGGCTACTATGGGTAAATTTCGCTTTAAATTTTTGATGTCGTGTCTTCGCTTTGTTGACAAAAGTGTCAGATTGAGACTGATAAATGACAAATTTGCTCCTATAAGAAAGGTTTGGGATCTTTTCATCCAAAAATGCCGCCAAAACTACGTCTCCGGTTTGTACTTGACAATTGATGAACAGCTACTGGCTTTCAGAGGACATTGCCCCTTTCGCATGTATATCCCAAATAAGCCAGCTAAGTTTGGGTTAAAATTAGTAATGTTATGCGATAGTGGTACAAAATATATGGTAGATGCTAGCCCATATCTGGGGAAAGGCTCTAATCCAACAGCAATTTCTCTTGGAGAGTACTATGTAAAAGAACTGACGAAAACTGTCCATGGAACGAATCGCAACATAACAATGGATACCTGCTTCACATCAGTTCCCCTTGCCAAATCTCTGCTTTCCGAACCCTATAAATTGACAATTATTGGCACTTTACGGTCGAATAAAAGAGAAATACCGAAGGAAATGGGCAACGTTAAAGGACGGAAAGCCGGAACATCCATGTTTTGTTACGACAATGAACTGACTTTATTATCGTACAAGCCAAAACCAAATAAATTTGTATATCTTTTATCCAGCTGCAATGAAGAAGGAACAATAAATATGAAAACCGGAAAGCCACACATGGTAGAATTTTATAATCAGACTAAAGGCGGTGTCGATACTCTAGACCAAATGTGCAGTGTTGTCTCGTGTTCTCGAAAAACCAACAGGTGGCCAATGTGCCTATTTTTTGGAATTTTAAATATCACTTTTGTGAACAGCTACGTCATATATACACACAATATGCTGCATAGAAATCAAAAACCCAAAAACCGACGACAGTACCTGAAAGATCTTCATGAATCTCTAGTGGTTCCCTTTTTAAGAGACAGACATGAGAAACCTACCTTGCAGACCTCAATTAAGGAGAGTATTGAAAATATAATACCTAATCCGCAGGAAGGCATTGACAACGCTGATAAAGGACCAAAAAAACGTAGAATTTGTCACTTCTGTCCGAGTAGCAAACGAAGAATGACAAAAGCCACGTGCAATATATGCAAAAAAAGTATTTGTGGTGAGCACAAAGTTGAACTTTGTGTCTCATGTAGAGAAAAGGCTATTTACTAAAAAAACTTTTTTATATTATATTATTTGATTTATTTTCTTTAAATGTTGTATATGAAAAAAGCAACTTTTATTTTTATTTGTTAGTTTTTGTTTTTATAAAAAGTTAATTATTTTTAAAAGACCAAAAAAAAGAGTACAAACTCATATTGAATTTAAGAGAGAAAAAGACTATTTATTTTTGTATTTAATTTTTTTTCATTGTTTTAAATAAAAAATGCAACTAAAAAAAGAGTTTTCTTATTTTTATTTTTAAAAAGTATTTTTCTAGAATCTTCATAAAAAATAGGTCGCCGATCCGACGAAGAGTATCCTTAATGTACTAAAATGAAGAGTAACCATCCAGGGTTAAAACTAAGGAAATTAGTGTTGGCGAGAGAACGATGGCCCAGAAACTTAGAAAAGTCGTGCAGACATATGGTACAACTGGTTCAATTGTGTCAAAGCCTCGTTCTGGTCGACCTAGCAAGCTGACCGTACGTGAAAAAGGAACCAATCAGTGAAAAATAATCCTCGAATTACGGCTTTTCCTACGGAAATTCCTTTGGTATGTGTTTGACGATACTGTACGTAAAATTTAAAAAAAAAAAGATGGGTATCGCGGACGTATAGCTCGTAGAGAACCGTACATATCCGAAAAAACGCATGGATTTTGCAATCGAATATGTTAGCAAGCCTCCAGAATTTTGGAAACGTATTCTAATTTCGGATGAAAGCAAATATTGCATATTTGGCAATAAAGGAAGAAAACTAGTTTGGCGTAAGAGCGGTACTGCGCTGGAAAAAGAAAATGTTGTACCAACTGTGAAGCATGGCGGGGGAGGTGTGATGGTCTGGCGGTGTATGGTGGCGCAAGGAGTTGGCAAACTTGTTTTTATAGAGACAGCAAGGGATCAATTTTCTTATTTAAGTAGTTTAAAGACTAGCATGATGCAAAGCGTTCAACAGTTGGAGCTTGGTGATGATCTCTGGTTTCAACATGATAATGATCCCAAGCATTCGGCATATAACACTGTGTTGCAAAAACGAACTTTTTTCTGTCCTATGAACCAAATATACTTTTTCGGAAAGGGGAGAAAAAATAAAAATACACGGGTATCGGCGATTTTCATGTACAGGTCAGATTTTTTTTTTTTTATGTATAAAATATAGAGCTCGTAGTCCGCCTTTGTGAAAAGCTTTGGATCAATTTTTAACCCTTTTTCCGTGATCCAATCGCGCTGAATTTCTGCAGGCAGACTCGTGGAAATGTTTTTATTATGCAAAATTAAAAAAAAAAATTGTATCAATTGTCAGATTTTCTTGAATTTTTTTTGTCTAAAAAAAAAATTTTTTCTAATTTTTCTAAATTTTTTCGGCATAAAAATTTTAAAAATATTGCTTATGTTCCTTACTTGTGGTATACTCCGGAAGTCGTGTGCGACTATTGCTATAGAAATTTATGCAAGTTTACTGATGGAAGGTCAACAATAAAGTACTCTGTACCAACAATTTGGCTACCACGTACGGAGCACTGCAGTGAACTGTGCTACTTTTGCGTAACTTTTACTCAAACTAAAGGGTACCAATACTTTCGTCGCAACAAAATTCGCTACGCTAATGTAGAATCGGTTATTCCAGAGGTTCTGTACTCACCAGAAGATCGTATAGCGGCTTCAATGGAGATTTTTGATGATGTTCCCGAATTAAGGGATGGAGAACCAACAGTAGCACCAACAGTAGCACCAACAATGCCATCAACATTTCTTGCATCGAATGCGAGATGCGGGGAACCAGAAGTATCGGAATTTGTACCAACACCCAGTGAACTTGGGACTGCAGTGTACGAGAAGGAAATTTGTCAAAGAGAACAGCCGAACTCTTTGCATCACGCTTTAAGCAGTGGAATATAGTGGCGGCTGATTTTAAAATGACAGCCGCTCGTGATCGACGTAGCAGTATTCCATATGACGAATTTTTAAAATTGCACGAAGATCGGGAAAATAACCTGGCTTATTGTTGTGATATTGATTCGATGTTAGAAACAAAGGCTTTCAAACGCAAAAATAAAAGGCCTAAGTTTCTTTAAAATCATTAAAATTTTTAATGTAACAATTTTTAATTTTAATATAATAAAATAATAAAAAAATTCGAGGTTTTATATCTCTATTGTAATGCGGAGTGAAATACCTTTCTTTTGATACCCACATCGGCATATCTCATCCAATTTTTTTTTTAAATTTCGAACAGGTGGCAACCCTGTGAAACATTGTCAGTGGCAACACCTCGGTGAAAAGTCTAGAAATGTGATATACTATCTGTGTGCCCAACTTTATTCAAATCCGTTAAGCTAAACCTGAGATCGTGTGGCTATACAGATATGCATACAAGAATTGCTCGTTTGAAGTTATAAAATAAAAAAAATAAAAATTGTGACGTGTACATGAAAATCGCCGATACACGTGTATTTTTATTTTTTATCCCCTTTCCGAAGAAGTATATTTGGTTCATAGAACAGAATTTGTGTAACGCAGTGTAATGTTAAGCTCTAGTTGCTGTATATTAGACAAATCACCAATTGTCCGAAATATAGACGTATTGGGTTATTAAAATGCTTCAGAAAAAACATTTTTAAACCTCATTTAAGACTTAATTTCATCGAAAATATTAAAGCTATTGTTGGGTCCAATTTAGTATAGTCCAATTTAGTATTAGTTTAAAATACTTTAATGTTTTTCAACTCATGTTATTCGATATAATTTTCTGTGAACATAAGCAGGTTTTGTTTGAAATAATTGTGTATATATAGGGAATAGTTTGTAATAAAACTGTGAGGAAAAATTGTAATTTACATTGAAAAACAACGAGTTCTTAAATTTTGGAATTTTGCCGCAACATCATCGTTTTGTGTTCATCATTTTTGGTCCTTCGAGCTGGATATTTCATCGCTTCAATCAACTTGGTCCTATCGCAACATTAAGGATTAAGGATTCTCCCCGCAGCGAATTTATAGCCGCCTTCAAGATTCTTCCCGCATTATTGGTTCTTCCTGCATATTAAGGATTCTCCCCGCAACATTTTGGTCCTTCGAGCCGGATATAGTCACTCCGCTTGGCTTTCGCATATACGCATTCGCATGTGTACATACATACGGGTAGCAAAAGGCGCAACGAATATTAAGTAAATTATTTTTGTGCATTAAATCGTGTGTACGCTTGTGCAGCCGTTCCTGCATTTAACATCGCGAAAATTCTAAAAACTGGTCATTGCTTTTCTGTTACATTAAAAAAGTCGAATTCTACTAAAACGCGCGATTCCGCTCTCAATGCCATTAAACGGTATATGGCAAAAAGTATTGATATGGCATTCACTATGGATGCAGAAAATATTGCAAGCTACCTTCAGTTATTGAGTGAACAGTGGGTTCGTTTTAACGTTGCTCAAGACGCTGTAGAAATTACTTGTGGTGCCGATGTTATTGAGATTGAAGAAAATGTGCGCATCCAAGCCGAAACTTGGTACTCTACAGCTTCAGCTAACTTTAGCCGCGTGAAAAATTGTCGTACTAAATCGCAAGATAGCTCCACAAAGGCATCTGTGTCCACGGTTATACGTTTACCGAAAATGGAGTTGCCCACATTCTCTGGTGACTCTACAGAATGGATTGGTTTTAACGGCGCGTTTTCCTCGTTAGTTGATAGTAACTCTGCTTTATCAGATGGACAAAAGTTGCACTATCTCCGAAGCTGCTTGAAAGGTGACGCGTTGAAAATTATCAGTGGTTTTAAAATATGTGACGCAAATTACGTTGAAGCTTGGGGTCTATTAACATCGCGGTATAAGGTTATTAGTGTAATTGTGGAATCTCATCTTCGCGCGTTGGCTGAAATTAAAAGGGCTACGCATGACATTGCTGACGCAATCAAAGAAGTAATTAATGCGTTCCAACAGCATATTCGCGAGCTTAAAGCATTGGGTCATCCGATTGATTTTTGGGATGACTGGTTGGTACATGAGGTCGTCAGTAAGTTGGCTTTCGAAACGCGTAAGCAGTGGGAGTTATCGCTCGTTAGTGATGCACGTCCATCTTTTGAGCAACTAATAACATTTTTAGAGATACGATGTCGATCGTTATCGATGTTTTCGTCGTCAACAACATCAGTACCAATTAAGGTTAAAACTGCATCAGCAAGCAAGTCGACAAATGTGTTCCACGCGGTATCAAAACAAAATAACGTGTGTGCACGGACCTCATAAAATTTACAGTTGTGAAAAATTTCCTGAATTGGACTTGTCCACAAAATCACAGTTCGTGAAGCAAGGTCGCATATGCTTCAACTGCTTAAGTTCAGGTTACTATAAAGACCGTTGTGCTTCCACTTGACGCATGTGTAAACAACGTCATCACACTCTGTTGCACGGTGCTTTGCATTCAACGACCGTTACCGCAGTGAACAATTACATCGGCAAAGCGACACATCCGTTATGCGCTGCTGACGCCACATCAAAGGTAAGCGCAAAAACTTTTGAACTTCCAACAAGCGTCGACGTTCCACGCGTTTCTTCATGCTTGAACTCGAGCTCCAGACCACCCATAGCGGTAGAAAGAGTTGTGCTGTTATCCACCGCATTAGTGAAGGTACGCGACTGTTCTGGTAATTGGCAGCCCGCACGTGCACTTTTCGATTCTGGATCACATGCTTCCTTTGTGACCGAGGCGTGTGTGCAACGCTTAGGTCTGCCACGATCAACATCTGAAGTTAACATTACTGGAATTGGGTCAGCGAAAGGAGGACGAGCTAGAGGTGAAGTATCACTTTCTCTTTCTGCTTTCTCTACAAATCAATGCTTTACTGTCAAAACGTTAATTCTATCTAAAATTACACGCGACTTGCCAACACAGACTATAGCTACTTCATCGTGGCCACATATCCGCGGTTTGTTTTTAGCCGATCCCCATTTTATGAAGCCTGGGCGGGTCGATATATTGATTGGTGGGGACGTTATGGATCAACTGATCTGTACAGAACTTCGTAAGGGTCCATCTGGAGCTCCTATGGCTCAACTGACAGTCTTTGGGTGGACTCTGTTTGGAAGCGTGAATGGATCTGAGCCTGATATGCCACGCTTATAGTCGTTATATTGCTATGTTCATTTGGATCGAGCATTGAACAAGTTATGGGAGTTAGAGGAAGCTCCGCAAAAAATGTATCTTACGCAAGAGGAGCGTTACTGTGAAGATCATTTTGAAACAACACATCGAAGGGAACCTAACGGACGGTTTGTCGTCGAATTGCCACTGAAGCCCGATGTAGCTCTGGGAGAGTCGCGAAACTTTGCTATCCGGAATTTGTTACGATTTGAAAGAAGACTCGCTTGTGACTCCGATCTTCGTTTACGCTACAATGAATTCATGAATGAACTCATTGACATGAAACATATGCATTTCACGTCAGAGACTATGAATCCAACGTATTATTTGCCTCATCATCCTATTTTAAAGGAAAGTAGTATCACGACCAAATTGAGGGTTGTATTTAACGCGTCCGCAAAATCGACTTCCGGAAATTCGCTGAATGACGCATTATTTGTAGAACCTCAATTGCAAGAAGATTTGTACACGATCTTACTTCGCTTTAGAACACACCGCTATGCTGTAACGGCAGATGTCGCCAAAATGTATCGTCAAATCTGCGTATCCTTAAAACACGCCGATTTGCAACGCATCGTATGGCGTAGCCACCCATCCCTGCCTATCCAAGATTTTCGCCTGGCTCGCGTAACGTACGGAGTGGCAGCTGCGTCTCATCTAGCTGTCCGATCACTTCAACACACGGCAAGAGATTCGTCGAATGGTTGTGCTAGGGCTGTTAGTGTTATTCTCAAGGATTTTTACATGGCTGATCTACTTACTGGTGCATCTAGTAAAGAATAACTTCGATTGTTGCAGCAAAATATTTCCGAAATATTGAGGGAAGGGGGGTTTTGAACTTCGTAAGTGGGCATCGAACTGCGCTGAACTAATCGCAAGCATTTCCAATGCATCTACGAACATATCACATTATATTGTCGACGATAAGGATGTTCACGCTTTAGGTCTTATCTGGAACTCAGAAGGAGACTACCTCACGTTTACCATTAACTTGAGGGAACCGCCAGTTAGGTTGCCCAAGCGCATGTTTCTATCAGATGCAAGTACGCTCTTCGATCCTCTAGGCCTACTTGCTCCCGCAACTATAAATTCAAAAATTTGGTTTCAAGACATATGGCGCACTAAGGTAGGTTGGGATGATATCATTCCTGAGTCTATCGCAACGAAGTGGTTGGAGCATCGCATAGAACTCAAGCAATTGGCACATTTGAAGGTGAACCGTTGGTTTGGTACTGAAGTAGCTGGGTCATTTACGCAATTGCACGTATTCGCAGACGCGTCCGAGCGCGCTTACGCCGCTGTTTTGCAGAGAACGTTAATGAATAGAGAAGTCTTAATGACTGGAAAGTGTTCATTTTCAAGGGGTACTCGTCTCGCGAAGACAATTTCACCACAGACACATTTTTCAACAAAAATTAACAGTAAGGGGCTGAATTATGTAAATTTAGCAGCAGTCGATAAGGATTTGTTGGTGATTAGAAGCAAAGAATGCTAGGTAGCTTTTTAATATGACCTATATATTTGAATTTCTCCAAATCATCCAAATTATGTACATATGTTATGTCTGTCTGTCTGGTGTCTGTAAAACTTTGTTGAATTCCCCTTCAACTGAATCAAAATCCTCTATAGCAAACGCTTCATTACCAGGCGCACAGGAAGATGGCATATGCAAATGTAAATTTGTGAATTTATATACATTTGCGCATATGTATATGCTGTGTGTATGTGTGCTCACCAGCCACAGCTCAAGATAAAACGGTAAAACTTCGCAAGAAATCCAGCGCGCATTCAAAGGCGCAGCGCACATTCATAGGCACAGCATTGTATGTACAGTAACCTTGACATGTTTACAGGCACCTACAAATGCTCTGATTTCAGAGTAAGTTTCTAACTGCAGATATATGCATATGTTTTGTGCACTTTTTATCAATTGAAAAACTACATACGTAAAGTAATCTACTAATTAACTATTTGCCTACTATCAGTTAACATAAAATAATTGTTTCCAAATTTTATCTTAGTATTAAAATGTCCGAATCAGACCTTTTTTTTAAGCTACTTGTTTTCTTCTGCAACTTACTGTATGCTCATGCGCGCACTTGACGCACAGCAGCTGCGGCTGTCGAGCATTTAGAAAGACATATTTACATACATATATTTTTGCATACATATCTACGATGCCGCGGGCACTCGACTTGACAAAAATTGAAGATTTATCAAATATTGGCAAATAATTCTACGCGAAATATTCAAATATTGACTATTTTCGAATTGTCGAGAAAATTGGCATATGGGCGGCTCGTTTTATGAATGAAAGTTCTTGCTCTTAGAACTATGAGCTCGAATTTATCAATGAATTTTTTGAAGATGAGTTTTTGTTGCACAGTACAATAGTTGAAACTGTTCGGCGCCGCCGCGACTGTTCAGCGCTACGGCAACTAGAATGATGGCCGCTACGCCTGCGTCTATGACTGCATTTTGTTCTTGTGGTCGCTAGGCATTTTGAGGAATAAAGCGAATGCCCTGTGTGTGCGGTTGTATGTACATGCATATGTGTATATTAATAAGCATTGTTTTGCTTGAATTCAATATTTATATTTGCATATGCCATCTTCCTGTGTGCCTGGTAATGAAAATGTAATGAAGCGTTTTGTATACAGAATTTTTTGATTTGATCGATTGATTGATATATAGATATAGTTAGGGATCAGGTGTGCATATACATACGCACATGCACATGCGTCGATGCATATGCAGAAGAAGTTGTTTTAGCATTTGCAGGAATTCGATCATTCGAATATTTACATCCTAATTATGGCATGAAATATGATAAGACGATGCTCGTGAGGTAGGTCATGTTGCTTCAGTGCATACATATGCGTGCAACACTATATTAAAGATGCAATAGAACTTAGTTGTCCCATATATGTATGCAAATACGTTTCTTTGAAGTTTTCTTTTATTTATTTTAAATCTTAAAGTTTTGTACTATCTATAAAATGCATACATATATGAATTATTCCCTGTAATATACATAGGTAAATTTAAAAAATTTTCGTTTGGCACAGGACCAAAAAATGCATATTCAAATGCACATAAATATGATAAGGCAATGCGTCGTGAGGTAGGTCATTGTTGCTGCAGTGCATGTGCACATACATACATTTCTAACACTATAAGAATTGAAGATGCAATTGAACTTTTGCACAAATATAACTAACAAAATATATGTATGTATATATACATATATTGATATACATACATATATTCAATGCTCTTTGAATTTTTGTCTAAAATTAATTTCGACTCGAAAAATTAGTAAAAATTTTCATCAAATTTACTAAAACGCACACAACAAAATGTGTGCATTAAAGTTACTTTGATTTTAAATCTTGGATTTTAAATCTTTATTTGGTTGTATTTGTTTGAAAATACAAATTGAATAAATTTTCGTTTACCAAGGGAACATAAAAATGCACAAGCAAATGCCTTGCAAAATGCCGTCGGCATTTGTCAATTTGATTTCATACAGAAACCAAAAACTGAGCAGAGCCAATGTACTTGTACATAATTCACTGTAATCAGGACTGTTAAGAACTTCCCCGCCTTCGAGTTAAGCGAGGTGAAATAGTGTTCGCGGTTTCACTTCATTTTTGACAATTCACACTATTCGTAGCTCGTGAGAATTCTCTATATTTAACGTTCTCTGTGTTTTGTATGCATGAATAACACAAAGCGACGGTAGCATTACTGTGTCATTAATTTCGTCGAAAACCAAGGTTGCTCCGCTTAAGCCGACAACGTTGCCACGTCTTGAATTATGCGCCGCTCATCTTGCTGCTAAACTAGTGCGAAGCGTGCTGCACTGCTGGTCTGATCTCCGTTATCCGCTTTTCGCTTGGACTGACTCTACTATAACATTGGCATGGTTACAAGCTCACCCCAGCAGATGGGTGACATTTATAGCCAACCGCGTCGCTGATGTTCAAGAAGTTTTGCCTCCCGAATGTTGGAACCACGTTCGTTCTGAACAGAATCCTGCAGATTGTGCTTCAAGAGGTATAACCCAATCCGAATTATTACGTCATCAATTGTGGTGGGCTGGTCCCATTTTCCTGAAAAGCACTGAGCAATTGTGGAAGCAGAAAATATCTAAAGAGCACACTACAGAGCTGGGCATACGAAATAGTATTCGTGCCTATGTGACTAATTCTACAGATTATTGGTCCGTGATGACAAAATACTCATCGTATTCTAAGCTGCGTCGAGTTATTTCCTACGTTTTACGCTTTTTGACTAACATTCGGGCTAACAGACGGCTTAATGTTATAAAGCGTTTTGGTACACCGAGTTGCCAAGAGTTATGTGAAGCTGAACTTCGCCTAATCAGGTATACGCAACGGTTTTATTTTGCTAATGAAATTTCTCTTTGCAGCGCTAAAAGACCAATCCCATTTCGCAGTAGTCTTTTGCGTCTGCAGCCCTTTCTGGATGGGACTTGTGTTCTACGTGTTGGAGGAAGAATAAAAAATGATGAAGTCGCTCCAGATGTTAGGCATCCCATTATCTTGCCTAAGAATTGTCCGCTTGCTAAGTTAATAATCTGCGAAATATACAAGGTCACTTTGCACGCTGGGCCCCGCATTATGCAAACTGTCTTGCAACGTCGTTATTGGGTTATCGGCGCTCGTAGCTTGATCCGTAGTATATACCATAAGTGCGTGAAATGCACTTATTTGACCAGCAATCTTATCACACAAGTCATGGGTGATCTACCTGTCATTCGCACAACCTACGCCCGTTGTTTTACTCACACTGCTGTCGATTTCGCTGGATCTTACCTCTACAAGTTCACCCAAGGAAGAGGAGCTAAGGCTACCAAAGGCTACATCTGCTCGTTCATTTGTATGTGCACTGGTGCGATGCATCTCGAATTTGTTGGTGACCTGTCAACACCAGCATTCCTAAATGCGTTTAAAAGGTTCACAAATCGTCGAGGTTTTTGTAAGGTCATGACATCAGATAGCGGTACAAATTTCGTTGGAACCGAGAAGGAGTTGCGCATTTCATTTCAACAGTGCATGGCTGATATTAAACTTCGCTCTTTCTTTGCGGATTCGAATATCGAATGGCGTTTTAATCCACCGGCTGCACCCCATATGGGAGGTTACTGGGAGACTGGAGTCAAACGTGTCAAGTATCATTTAAAACGCGTACTAGGAGAAGTTCCACTATCATACGAAGAGTTCAACACACTTTTGACTGAAATAGAAGCTTGCGTAAACTCTCGCCCACTCTGTGACAACTCTGAAGCTGCTGGTGACTTAGAAGTTCTAACTCCCGGACATTTCATAGTCGGTGAACCGCTTAAGTAAATACCGGAACCTGAGGGTCAAGGGTTTCGTGGAAATCTTCGTCGCTGGAGAGACGAGTACCTCGTACAACGTCTCACCAAGTGGTCTCGTTCTTCACGCAACATTGAAGAAAGGGGTGTGGTTGCTGTTTTCAACGAGCCTAATCCTCCGACGAAGTGGACGATTGCACGAGTGATCAAATGCCATCATGGTACCGATGGACGCGTAAGAGTAGTTACGTTGAAAACACCGCATGGCGAATTGGTTCGCCCTATAGTCAAACTTTGCCTTTTGCCAACGAAAGGAGATTTATTTCATGAAGAAACTAATAACTTATAGTAAATGTTTTTCAAGGCTTTTCATTTTCCTTTTAATATTTTATTTTGAACTTATTCAGATAGTTCAAGGGCGGCGGTAGCTATGAAAAACCAAAAAACAATCCTGAATATGAAAGATTCAGCGTAGTCTAGCCAACTAAGGAACTTTTTTATCAAAATACATTAAATTTTTCCCACTGTTTATACTCTTTGTGTTTACGAGCAAAGCCATCTTTGGTTGCCTTTATTACTCGACACAATGCATTGCAATGGTTTGCGTATCTTTATGCATTGAGTAAGTAATATTATGATATTATCATGGAGTCAAACCAACTCGCTTTGAAATTCGAATTGAATACCATCTAATATGAAAATATTACATGGTCCATCGAGCGTTTTCACCGGATGCATTAGGATGAAAAAGTTTAATAATTGAATCCTATGTGCTCTACACTCACCAGTAAATCAACTAGTTGTATATAAAACACATTTATCAATTATCAGTACCTTAGTTCCAAGTTCTTCTGGCTCAGATTTAAACAAATTTCATAATTTTCACCACTTCACCTTATTGTCCTTATAAATAGATATGTATGTGTGTACGTGCATGCGGAATATCATCATTCTTATGGGAATGTAGAAAAACAAACGCACATACAAAAAATCATCATTATTCACTGCGACAATATTTTCCTTTCCTTAATACATACATACATATGTACGTACATATAAGTCGGCATACATATTCGATTATATGCACCGGCACGCACTCTCCTCAGCAAAAATATCACCATTAGCCAAATTCGGAGCAATTCTATTGTATATTGCGAAGCTAGCATTATATATGTACACACATATGTATAGGGTGGGCCATGTAAAATTTGCTTTTTGAATCCACTGTTGTGAATATCCGACACATATTCCAATTAAGCTCGGCAGCCTCCTTATTTAAGAGATCATGCTGAATAAGCTTAAAGTCTCTAAAAAATATCTCCTTTACTTGATTGTGTCTGTTGAACTGGATGTTGTAAGATAAGAATATCAACTCGTGGTCGCAAACTCCAGCCATAGGAAGCTGATCAATATGACTGACGTAATCTCTGTCACTAACGCAAAATACATCCAAAAGATTTGGTTTGCAGTGGGAGGCAAATCGAGTAGCATATTCATTGATTAAGGAAATTCCTAATGATTGGAAACTATCTATCAAACTTCTGGAAGAAAAATTATCACAAAAAAGGTCTACATTTAAATCACCACACACAATAATATGTTCATAGGAGATGTGGAATTCCGCTAACTTATCAAATATCACTGAGAGGTCCTTTCTATTGCTAGGGTTGTAAATGCATGCAACAAGACATTTGGTATTGTTATCATAAAATTCAACAAAAATGTATTCGACTTCTTGAAAATGATCTGATCTACAGATCTTTTTCCATTTAAAATTATTTTTAAAATATAAAGCAATGCCAACTCCTCGAGTCTTCGTAGTCCTATCACATCTAATAATAGTGTAGTCGCACAGGGAATATATATTATTATCAATATAGTCTTTAAACCATGTCTCTGTAATACATATTAAGTCAATGCTCAAATTATCAAAAACAAAATTTAGATAGTCAATTTTTTCAGCATTCAAACTTCGTGCATTCAACTGACAGACATTAAACCCATTGTAGCGATTAGAAATGAGTTTAAGCAATCCTCTTGCATGTTCTTTGTCTACTTGTTTTGCTATTTCATTACACATTGACAGTTTATGGTTGGGAGGATACGCAAGGTGGAGGAATTTAAATAAAGCAAGGGGATAATGAGATAGATAGGAATGAGATCAAAATAAAAAAGATTACATTGTAAAGCCAAGAATATGAAAAGTACAAATGAGATGAACGAAATAGAAATGATACTAAAATAAAAATGATTACAATGCAAAGCAAAGAGTTTGGAAAACATAAATGATAAGTAAGAGAATAAATTTTACGCAGACGTAACATTAATAATATATCGCATAAATGTTTTTGTTTTTACATATTAGCAGTTGCAATGCTCTCTATACTCGTTTTTTCAGTTATAATATCAGTTTGGGGTCGAGCTCTAACAAACACTTGTCCACGAACAGAGAAAACTGACGTTAGACGCTTTTGCTTTTTATACTGCATAGCCAAACGCATTAGTTCGCGATTATGAACACATTTGACATGTCATTTGTGTTACCATTCTCAAAAAAATAGGTGGTTCAAAAAGCAAACGCTATATGGCCCACCCTTTATATGCATGTTATCTACATAAATGCGTATATTTTAATAATTAATTTAATAACATAATTAAAAGTAACGTAGTAGTCTAACGTAAGGGTACTAGCCAGCCATCCCAGAGGTTGTGGGTTCGAATCCCACGCAAAGAATGGTCCTCGCACTTTTCGAAATTTACCTATTTTCCCTGTTTCTAAAAAAAATTATCAAAAAAGAATATTAAAATTAAACATAATAAGTGAATGTACAGAGAAGCCGGTCATAGGATTTAAAGCTGGTGCCAACATCTACGGCTCTTGGTGCAAAAGCGATCATTGAGTAATTCAATGAAGCAATAAAACATCGCAGCCACAGGGGCGTTCTGAAAATTGTAACAAACTTACATATTAAACCATTGAGTAAGTAATAATACTTAGTAAAGTAATACTTACTCAATAATTAAACTCCCATATCGAACTCACACATTAACTGGCCTCTAAAATATGTGCTGTATATGTTCCACAACATGCCATATTTTTCAATTTCCAGTTCTGTCCACATGATACTGAATTATTGTCATACTTCGCAAAAATGAGTCGGGCAACATGTTTGAGTGACAAGGTGGTGCCATTACTGGCAAATATGTGTACGCATATGCAAAAATTAATTGTTTTAGCTTAGTTAGGCACGAATTCAATCATTCGGGTATTTACTCCCTAATTATTACATGTATATATGATAAGACGATGCCTCGTAAGGATGGTCATTGTTGCTTCAGTACATATGTATGTAACACTATACATAACTTAACAACGTAACTAACATAATATATACTGTGAGCGTCAAAATAAAGTGAACAAAGCATTTTATTATAATATGGATTTTATTTCAGTTTTTTATAACAAAACAATATATTTTAATTTCATGTTTTTTAAATTAGTATTTGATTCTCTACTAATTACTAGAAAACAACAAAAAAATAAATTACAACAACAAAATTTGTAAGACAAAAACAAAATTTAGTGCCTATTTTACGCGTCAAAATAAAGTGTACAGAGATATATTTTACAAAAATGATATCGATTTAGTATTTTGTTGATTTCACTTTTGCTTTGATAACGGAAGACAGTCTTGGGGCATCGACCCAACTAGTTTTTTTGTCACGTCAGATGAAATTTTATCCCACTCTTCCTTTATAGCGAGTTTCAGCATATCCATATTGGTGATTGTCCTTTTCCGGATTAGGTGGTCTAAATGCGCCCACAAATGTTCAATAGGGCTTAAGACCGGTGACTGTGGAGGATGATCCAATGTCTTAGGAGTACGATAAAGCAGCCATTCTTTTACTATTTTTGCTGTGTGCTTGGGATCATTATCTTGTTGAAAGATCCAAGATCCCTGCAAGTCTAATTTCTGCACACTGGTTAGTAAATTATTTTGTAAAATATTCAGATAATCTGTTTTGCTCGTGGTACTTTCAATAAAAACCAAATTGCCAACTCTGCTTGCCGCCATACATCCTCACACCATCACCGAACCCCCACCGTGCTTAACTGTGGTTATCAAATCTTGGTCGGCAACTCTTTATTTTTGGTTCTCCAGACTTTAACCGGTTTTTTCTGCCCAAATACCTCGAACTTACTTTCATCGCTAAACAGGCCATTATTCCAAAAAGAAACATCCCGATTTTCGTATTTTTTTGAATAATCAAGACGTTTTTTTTTATTAACTGTCGATATTAGCGGCTTTTTTCGTGGGAGACGACCATGCGTGCAACGCTCGGCGTATTGTACTGCCACTTACGCCAGTATCTGATGCAGTTGAAACTTCTTGTGATATTTTGACCGCATCAGTCTCATTCAAAATTTTTGGACGGCCTGCACCTGGGCGATTTTCTACTTTGCCGAACTTTTTGTATTTGTCAACTTTTTTTTCACAGTATTATGGCTTCTGTTGACAATAGAGCCAATTTCACGAAAGGTTTTACCTTCATTGCGAAGCCTTAGTACCAGTTCTCTAGCATCAGTCGAAGTTTGTTTGCCCATCATTAAAAAAAAATAAACAATAGCATTTAATTTACTGTAGACAAAAATTTTTCACTCTGCCGATCGCAACAAATTAAAATACAATATGAAAAAAGTTTCAATGCATCGAAAAAGGAAGTAAGCAACCAAATATAACGGTATTTTTTACCGTACAACATCGCTAAAATGCTACTGATGTACGCTGTACATATTATTTTGACGCGTAAAATATGCACTAAATTTTGTTTTTGCCTTACAACTTTTTTTGTTGTAATTTATTTTTTTGTTGTTTTCTAGTAATTAGTAGAGAATCAAATACTAATTTAAAATACATGAAATTAAAATATATTGTTTTGTTATAAAAGACTGA
Source organism: Anastrepha ludens (assembly GCF_028408465.1). Classification (NCBI taxonomy): domain Eukaryota; kingdom Metazoa; phylum Arthropoda; class Insecta; order Diptera; family Tephritidae; genus Anastrepha; species Anastrepha ludens. The sequence continues at coordinate 90,615,028 of NC_071503.1, read as the reverse complement.
AATAAAATCCATATTATAACAAAATGCTTTGTACACTTTATTTTGACGCTCACAGTATACTATATGCATCAACATACAAAAACACTTCTACGCTCTATGCATTCTATCCTGAAATCAGTTTTAACATACAAATTTTTTAAAACTTTTCATCCAATTTGTATAATGTTTTAGTCTTATTAAAACGCACGCACCAAGTTGTGAGGTCGTTTTACGATGTATTTGGTTTATGTTGTAATCTTTTTTTTTAATTAAAACAGAGAACATTGAATGATTGAATGATTTTAAATGATGGTGCTCCTAATTAAGATATACATATGTTTCGTTGAATGTACAGTTCAGGTATTTTTTAAATATAAATTGAATAAAATTTCGTTTGTTAACGGAACATAGAAATTAACTCATTCAAATGCCATGCAAAATTCCGTCGGTTATTAGTCAATTTGATTTCCTACAGAAGCCAAAAACTGTGCAGAGCCAATATACTGAAGAGAGAATCAGACTTTATTTTTGACAATTCACACTATTTCCAGCCTGTGAGACTCTCTATACATAAATGTTCTCTGTAAGCCCTGAGCAAGCGTACGGCAAACGTACATACATACCTATGTACTACATATATTCATTCAGGCATTCGTAAATTTGCACAAATTTAATATATATGTAGTATATGTAAACATAAATCTGTTCATCATAAATGATGATTTAGCAATACTTTTATTTGCCAAATTTTGATTTTTGTAAGATTTTTATTTATTTTAATTTTATTTAGTATATAGATAATATTTTATAGTACTACATAAATAATGGTTACATTAACAAGTTAGAAGATTTCAATATTGCCTTGAGTCTAATACAGGGTGAACGATATGAAGTGTTACCTATTCAAAACACCATAACTTTTTTGTGTGAAATTAATTTTTATTGATTTCAAAGACAAAATTGTTCAAAAATGATTTAACATATATTCACTTTAGCTCGATATGACCACCTTTTGCCTTGACTATAGCCTTCAAACGGTCAAAAAATGAGTTGCATGCTGCACGAATGTGATCTTGAGGTATTTTGGCCCATTCTCGTATAATCGCTTTTTTCAGCGCATCCATACTGGCATATTTTTACCTTGCTTCACCTTGCTCTCCAAAATGGACCAGATGGAATAGCCGATCGGATTTGCGTCTGGCGAATTCGAAAACCATTGTGTGGACGAAACGAAGTGTGCAACATGATTTTTTAACCATTCTTGTTTCCCCACGAGCTTTATGAGACGGTGCCGAGTCCTGTTGGAACGTCCATGGTCTACGACCGAAATGTTTGCGTGTCCACGGCTCTAAAGCAGCTTCTAAAACATTTTCCCGATAATAAGTCGCATTCACTTTGACACCAGGCTCGATAAAAACGATTGGAGAGCGTCACTGCGGCCCAAACCATTACTTGCGATGGGAAATTGCTTCGAGTGGCCATGGTTAATGGTTAATGGTAGTAAAGGGTTAAGGTATGGGCCTTTAGCACTGCGACCATATTGATCTATTGTGCACCATATGCTGTATATTGACTATTAAGTATGCTTATGAATTGTACCAGCTCCTTCTGAGGGAGTGATTTTAGGTCTTCATCTATAAGCATGAAGTTGTTTAAAAACTTTTTCCTTCTATGCGTCAACCCCGGACATTCGATGATGAGATGTCCTATAGACTCCTCATCTTCGCAGCAAAATCTGCAGGTGCTGGTGTTAGTTATGCCTAATTTATGTAAGTGTTTGTTGCAGGTGAAGTGACCCGTGAGGTCGCCTGTGAGAGTGCGAATGCTCTTTTTTTTTAACGCGAGGGCCATGTTAGCTCTTTTAGCATTGAAACTTTTTGGAGTGTCTAAGACCCTCTACGTTGTTCCAATGCTGATTTATTAGAGTATTGGCCCAGTATTTTACTTTTTGTTTTAGGCTGTTTTTGTTAAATCCAAACATGGGACTAGATGCGATGAAATTTACATCTGTCCCTTTTTTTGGCTTGAAAGTCTGCCTTTTCGTTGCCCTCATATCCCTCATGTCCTGGTACCCAAATTAATGAGACATTGTTTTTGGATGACAGGTTATTGAGTGCCTTGTGGCATTCTAAGAGAGTTTTTGAGTTGTAGGTTTAGCTATCTAATGCTTTTAGAACTGATTGCCTGTCCGAGAGTATTCTAATCTTTACTCTCTTGTGGTTTCTACGTTGCATAATGTTTGCTGCTTCCATTATTGCGTATAATTTCGCTTGGAAGATGGTGGTGTCCTTGGTGAGAGTGAAGGATTTGTGGATTCTGGGCCCCACACCTGCTCCTACACCATAAGGTGTTTTTGATCCATCAGTGTACCATTTTTGTGAATCATCATTCATCCATTTTGGGTTTGTTTTCCACTCGTTCATCTCAGGAAAGGTAACTGTGTATCCTTTTGTAAAACTGAGGGTTGGATCAATGTGTTCTGAAACTTGAGCCATGCTTATGGTGTTTTTGACTTTATTTAGGATACTTAGGTGACCGGCGAGGTTGCCTAAATTGAAATTTTCTTTCATGTGTAGCATGAGTGCTTGCGTAGCTGCATCCTCTTGGATTGCTATATGAAGTGGTGGGAGATTAAGGAGTGTTTCCATGCCAGCTGTTGGGGTAGTTCTCATAGCCCCAGTGATGCATAGGCAAGCAAGCCTTGTACTTTTCCCAGTTTGGTTACCGCTGTTTTTTGAATAGATTTGCTCCACCATACTAGTGCCCTATACAGTATGATTGGTCTAACCATTTGGGTGTATATCCAGAGGGCCATACTAGGGCTGAGGCCCCAGGATCTCCCTAGTAATTGTTTGGTTGTCCACAAAGATTTCGTGGCTTTTTTTGTTATATTATTTATATGTGACTCCCAAGTGAGTTTTTTATCAAAGGTTAAACCTAGATACTTGACCTCTTCCTTTATTTCTATCACTGTTTTATATATTTTCAATATAGGAAACTCCAACTTTCGTTTTCTGTGAAGGGGATAATTGTGGTTTTTTTAGGGTTGATCGACAGCCCCTCCTTTGCCATGTTGCGTTCAAGGCATTTTTCATTAAGTCTGTTAGTGTCCTTTATGATTGCCTTTTATTATAACAGATACGACGTCTTCATAACCAATGGATATAAATCCCTTATTGTTGACAACGAGTGTGTGCAGTGCTGTAACTGTGGATTTACCTTTTTGGTAAGCAAATTCCAGCTTATGGAAGGGTTTTTTGAAGATTACTTCTTTTCTTAGATGGTATTCAAGTAGTTTTTCAATTCTTTAACATAAATGACGATAGACTGATTGGTCTGTAAGATTTTGGAGAATCAGGGGGTTTTTTACCTCCCTTAGGAATAAATATTACTTTCACTTTCCTCCATATCTTTGGAATGTATTCCAATATTAGACTAGCTCTGAATATTTTCACCATGACTCGGATCAGTTCCACAATGCCTTTGGATAGAAGTGCTGGGAATATTCCATCCGGCCTGGTGATTTAAAGGGTTTAAAGGAGTTAATTTCCCACTCTACCCTTTCAAAATTTATGATTTTGTTGAAATGAGACCGTCGATCTCCGTTGATGGTGAGTTACCATGTCTAGACTATTGTCGATTGATAAGCCATGACTTTTACAATCTGGGAAGTGAGTCTTTAGAAGAAGCTCTAGTGTTTCTGAGAATGGGTTGGTAATAGTTCCGTTTGGACCTTTTAGTGTGCCTATGGGAATTGAGTCACCTTTGGATAGTGCTTTTTGAATTCTGGCTGTTGCTGGAGTATCTTTTAGGTCCTCGCAGAAGTTTTTCCAAGAGTTTCTTTTGGACTCCCTTAGTTCTTTGTTATAGTTAGTCAGGGATTTCCTATACCCGTCCCATTTATTTGTTTTCTTTGCAGTGTTGAATAATTTCCTCGTTGCTTTCCGAAGTTTGTCAAGTTCATTGTTCCACCAGGGGACCCTCTTCGTGGAGGATTTCATTTTTAGCGGACAACAATCTTGGTATGAGGATATAATTGAGTCAGTCATGTCTGTTACTGCCTTTTCAAGCTCCTAAGTTGATGTTATTTTACTTACGCTGTTATTAAGCTTAGCTGAAAGACATTCATTGTATCTTTTCCAGTTTGCTGTTTTTGGGCTTCTGTAAAATGTGGAAAACTTAACCACCCCATTTAAGTCAAAGGGTATGTGTTTGTGGTCAGACATTGGCTCCTCACCCGAGACTCTCCAGTTACTGATCAGATTCAAAGATTTGTTAGTAATTAGAGTTAAATTGAGTACCTCTTGTCGTATTGCGTTTACAAAAGTGGGTTTATTACCCCTGTTTACTATTGTTATATTACTAAGTAATAAAAATTCAAGGAGTGCCTCACCTCTGTTATTTGTATTTGTGCTACCCCATGCCACATTGTGGGAATTTGCGTCGCATCCAATTATGAGGGTTTGATTGTGGGTTTGGCAATATTGAACTAGACCTCTAATTTTCTCTGGTCGTACTGTGTCGGCGTCTCCAGGGAAATAAACTGAGGCGATTACGACCTCTCTTTTGGTTCCACCAAGCTCCGTTTCGAACAGTATTGTAGATGTGTCGCCATCCAAGAATTCTGTGAATGGCAAAAATTTAATGTTGGTATCTATGATTATCGCAGCCCTAGGTTTGACAGCGCTTTTGTCATAAATTACCTGTGTATTTTTGACATTGAGGCCTGGAGGACGGTCTCTGTAGATCCAGGGCTCTATGTTGATACATCCGGCAAGTCTTCTGCTAGCAGCCTTAGCATGGGGAAGATTTGCCTGGAGGCACCTCATTTCGGTGGTTGGTTTTCGGAGTCGTTGGGAGGACTTTCATCCACTTCTTCTAACTCCACTGCCTCCATTTGGTCAACTAACTCCTCCGTTGTTATGTCTTCAGCTTTCAGCCTAAGGGTCACTAGGATGAATCGGTAGTTTACTCTACCATTCTAGAGGCTGGCGGCTGATTTTTGATCTACCGCTACGACTAGCGTTACGTTGGAGCCTCTTTCGGCTCTTTTTAGCAGGCGCCAGGAATCAACATTGAGGCCTTTATTCTGCCCCTGCACAAAATCCAGTATCCTGGCTGTCTCAACTTTAAGGCAGTTGGGAAAGTATCCCACTGCGACCCGAGAGAGAGGAATTTTTGGATTCCTCTGTGGCCCACAGTGGTGCACCCTCCCACGACGACGCATTTGAAAGGGCCGCCTTGACTCATTCTGCCGATGTGCTCTCCTTACACTGCAGGACAGGGTATCCTGCCTTATAAGTAGTGCCCAAGAACGCTGGTTTTGTTGCCATGTTTTTCTCCGCCAGTATTTTGCCCAACAGAAGTTGTTGGGTGGAGTCCATTTGTTCGGTTGTCAGTACCGTATTAGGGTAGTCCCTAGCAAGTACTGCCAACCTGACTCCTGTTGTTATATCTTTATATGTGGCAGTGGGCTGCCATTTTGCTTCTTAGAGCTGCGTCTCTCGATGTAGACGGACCATCATCTTTAGGCCGCTTTTTGGCTGTTGCCTCGGGTGGTGTGTCCTCAAACGACCTTAGTCGTTTCGGCCCGTCGTTGTTCTTCGGGCGTTTTTGGTAGTCATGGGCCCCAGCGCCTTAGCATATGCTTTTACTCTAGTTAGCCCTTTTTTTAGGAAATGTGCAAATATTTTCCTGCCCGCGCCACTGAGCGTTTTTGGCATTTCCGTTGTCGGCCCTTCGCCATCGGTGTTGTTCGGAGTCGTCTCGGCAGTTCTCACGTCTTCAACTGCGGACCGTTCCTCCTTATTAGTTTGAGGCATGGTGGCCTCTTCCTGCTGAGGTGTGACCGCCTCTGTTTGTTGAGGTTTTTTTTTTAGCCTCTTGGTTGAAGCCTTCTTGGCCGCTTCCGCCATTGTTTGTTTTATTATAATTGGTATTCATTTTTGTTCCCACGAGTAAAGGGGTATGTCGGTCACCTACGCCAGTGCCCCGGTAGCGCAGGAAGGCATTTTTGAAATGAGGCCTCGCCAGGGCGCTCCAAGTCCGCTTACTAGCGACTAGATCACCCACTAGCCAATCATCCCTCGGCGTACGCTGTTCCAACTTGGATTGGGGACTTATACTTAACCAAGGAAGTTTACTCTTCCCGCCCGACTATATTAGCCAGGACCCCAACAGAGACATGACCATGCTGGGGTATCCTGTTTCGCACTTCCGGCAGTCTTGCAGTTACGGCACAAAGTCCACGAAGGCCTCTGCGCTGTTCCCCCTACAAAGACTACCAGCAATGGCCATACGTAGACTCAAATTCTCGTATGAGCGTTTGGTCAAGTGTCCATCGTTTTGAGTGTTTATGAACTGCTCAATTGGGACGTTTTTTTCATCAGAAAACACATTGTTAGGAAATTCACCACGTTCGTGCAAGCGCAACCACTCCTTTGCTCTTTCGCACCGAATTTTTTTTTGCTGGGGTGAAAGATCGTGTGCTTTATAACTTGTAAGCCTTGACCTTGAGCTCATTTTTCAATATACGTCGAATGCTGTCTTGCGATATTATCAGTTCTTTGGCCATTTTTCTTCCACTTCGACGTGGATTTCGTTTAAGTCGAGCTTTCACTTTTCGAACCGTTTCTGGCGTTGTTGCGGTTTTCTTTGGTCCACCTCCATAGCGTTTTGCAATGCTACCAGTATCATTGTAACGTTTTATAGTGCGATACACAACCATTTTATTTACTTTGAGGTGACTGAGCTCACGAACAATGGCTGGTTGTGATTTTCCAGCCAAATATAACGCAATCACACTATTACCTTTGAATTCCATCACAGAAAAAAAAAATTCAACAAAACTGAGACGCAAATGCTTTTGGTGGCTTATAAACAATATATTGAACTGTCATTAGAACAATTTTGACGTTGATGTCATAAGCTGTTTTATAGATACAAGCAGTGTTAAATTGGTAACAGTTCATATCGTTCACCCTGTATATACATACGAATATTTGCGTACTTATTTACTGTTACACATAAATATTAAAATAAATATATTACATAGCATAGACTAATTCAGAATTATCTCAGAAATTAAGTGAAACTAGTCCGGATCATCTAATAGCGGATTAGGGTAATTTTCGATGGCAAAACGGTCGGAAAACTACAGTTTAAATCTATTGTGAATTAAAAATAATCAAATTTTTACGAAAGAAGAAGAAAGACTGAAAAAAATCACTGCAACATTAATATTCTGGATCAATATAATGAGCACAACAGGAGTATTTATTGTATTTTATAGCATGAAAATATTATATGAAATATATAATATATATAAATATATATATATATATATATGTATGTATATATAGATATATATAGTCTTATATATATATATATAATTGGCGAGTACACCCTTTTTGGGTGTTTGGCCGAGCTCCTCCTCTTATTTGTGGAGTGCGTCTTGATGTTGTTGCACAAATGGAGGGACCTACAGTTTCAATCCGACTCCGAACGGCAGATTGTTTTTTGAGGAGCTTTTTCATGGCAGAAATACACTCGGAGGTTTGCCATAGCCTGCCGAGGGGCGACCGCTATTAGAAAAAACTTTTTCTTAATTTTGGTGTTTCATCGAGATTCGAACCTACGTTCTCTCTGTGAATTCCGAATGGTATTCACGCACCAATCCATTCGGCTACGGCGGCCGTGTATATATAATATGAATTACAACCCTATAAATTGTATAATATCAAACTTACAATTTTCCAGATTTCTCGTTGCCTTTCCTGAGATAGATTGGATGCAATGCAACAGTTTCCACTAACTGGTTCAAAATTATATTAATTATTTTAATATTTCTGCCGGCATAGTCGAAAGGTTTGTGCGTGACTACCATTCGGGAGTGCGTATGTTCGAGTCTCCGTGCATGAACATCAAATAATAGAAAAAGTTGTTTCTAATAGCGGACGCCTCTCGGCGTCCTCATAAAAACCATTAGACCTTCGGAGTCGGCTTAAAACTGTACGTCCCGCCACAACATCAACACACACACCACAAACAGGAGAAAGAGCTCGGACAAAAACCTAAAAGAAGTGTACGCGTCAATTTATTTATATTAATTTTAATACTTCAAAGCAGTTTAAGAAATAGCAGTTTGAGATTTTTTTTTATATAAATCTTTATTTTTTAGCAGCTAATACCCATCCGTCATTTACTGAAACATGCCAAACTTAATGTTACGGTGCCTAAGTTAACAACTCATGCAGATACCATTTTAAGAGATTAACGCCGCCGCTTGCCAATACTATTACATCTGAAAAAATAAAACAACTAACGTATGCTTTTATTTGATGGCACAGATTATTTTATTGTACCTACCTGTCTCTGTTTACATATTTGATTAGTATGATATAGTATGATTTCAAATATCCTTGTGACTACAAAAGCAAAATATATTAATAGGCGCAGACGCAACGGCTTGTCATTAGGGATTCGGCAGCAGAATTCTGCCCGCTCATTTCACACGTATTCACACACTTGTCCATTGAGTCGTTGTGAAGACGACATTCAAGTAATAGAAGTGTTTTCACTATTTTTTTTTATCCGAAGGGGGAGTCTTACATAGATACCGTCAGCATAGCTGGCATGCATGATCGCATGATGTTTGCTAAAGGTACACCTCATTCGGGACCACTCACAGGCAGCATTATCTTACTAACTGGACTTGCGGAAGAGTACACCTACGTACTAAACCCTTACCCCGACCATGTCTTCTCTCAACCCATGTCTGTACGTTTCTGATGAGTTTATGTATCCACCTCCCTTTTGTCGCTAGATTTCAGCGATTTTGCCATTCATTTTTGCTTCCTGTATTTTTTCCTTGAGCTCTTCCGCCGTTAGTCACCTGTTGAGGCTTTTGGATTTGTTGTACGGACTTCGGAGGTCATTATATCTGTCGGTGGCATAATATCGGATATGACAGACACCGCTACATATGACACTGTCCTGAAAGCACAGGCAACTCTAAGTGTGCTTAGTCTAAAAACTATTTCCGGCTTTCTCGCGGGCTTGGTTGTGTGTGGAAAGAGTGTCGATACCACCTTTTCTAAAAGAAAGTTCTTCGTCAAGCGTCTTCACCCTCCAGCCCTTATTCTGTATTTTCTGTACGGCTTCCTTTCCATGCGAAAAGTCCACCCTAATCGTACTAGGGTCTTGCTGGCGAAAATTATGTCGATTCCTGTTGGAAAACCATTCACTTCGAAGGTGATTTTTCCTTCAGTGTTTAGCAGAACCGCATCAAGCAATGATAATACCTTAATCAAGGCATCACCTCTTTTATTGGTGTATCTGCTGCCCCATTTCAAGGGGAAATCACCTGCTTTCACGTTTGGGGGGTACCACGAGCGTTGTACTCAAGCTCATCCAGCAGGTTACCAAATTCTGTTTACGTTAACTTCGGTGGCGCGTAACAACTGTAGAAATAGATGCCAGTTATTTTTGCTCAGATAAATAATCGGTGAGCGGTTTGTCCTGCAGGGTATTTATTCCACAGGCCCATATAGTAGCTTTACTTTTCCAGTCCGAGACCCACGTTCCGGCGCTGGTCACTGACTAGCACCACATCCTCCTTATTTTCATATGTACAACTTTTGTTTTAGCTGCCTCGCAATGGTTTACATTAATCTGCTCAATCCTCATTCTTTCACCTTAACGTATGCCGCTTGATACTTATGGCATTTTCTGCTTCCAATCTGGGAACTTGTATCCCCTCTTCGGTTTCTTTTACACGCTCCGCTTTTTTCGCATACTTTCGCTTGGTGACCCTTCACGCCACATTTGAGACCCTTCTGTCGTCTAATCACCGCTGTGTGTGTGCCTACATACGCCGCTCTAACACTTTTCATTGCGCTTTCACTAAATAGGTTAAGCTCGGTTACTTACGATCGTATTGTCTCACCTATCTCCATTTTGGGTGTGCTTTCGTCTCGATCGTGGATTTCCACCAACATTTCGAGGGTTAGAATCTTGATTTGCGCCTGGTCACCCGGCACTTTGCCAATCTTCTTCTGGTACATTCCTGTGTTTGCCATCTGCTCTTTTTTCAACTCTCACCAAGTTCTTGTAAACCATCATCATGTTTCCAGCACGCTCAATGATAATCGCATCCGGCCTCGGGGTAGCTTATTTGCCACTTTCTTCTTGACTGGTTTGCGCTTGACCCTAATCCAGCTGTTTTCCATTTCTTCCTTGCTTGTCTTCTTGGCAGAACTCTCTCCTTTGTCTCTCTTGCCCGCCTTGCTGCCACTTTGTGCTCTTCCTCGTGCATGATTTTTGTTTTCTTAGGTGGCGTATTTCTGCTCGGCTGTTTGTCGTCGCGTGGTCTTTTCGGCGTTCCTTCAGTCATTACACTTCCACGAACGTTTCGCCTGGCTTCCTTGCTTTAGAATTCTTCTATTCGGAGCTAAGTGATCGATTCGAGGAGTTCTCTTATGTGCTTGTTGATCGAGCGCTACGGTAGACGCCTTGCTTCTGTCAACTCACCAATCGTCTCACCAAGAAGCGTTAAGGTATCCCTATTCGTTAAGGTATCACTACTCGATTGTTGAAGGTGGTGTCTTTCTGGTAGCCTCTTCCAAGTTTTCGGTACCGCTCTCCATAATGGCTCCATATAAAGCGCTATTCAGTAAGAGCGCTTCAACTTTTTTTTTGAATAAAACACAAACGGTTTGACTTTTTTAACTAATTTTTTTTTATTATCGAGTTTGAACATATACATTTAAGTATAAAAATCGATTTCTTTTGCATGACTACCGCGTGCACGTTTTACGAAGTCCAATCGTTGAACCCAATTTTCGACCACTCTTTTGCATAAATCGGCCGAAATTCCAGCAATTTCGCGTTCAATATTGGCTCTGGGAAGAACAATGGGAAGAACAATACTTCTTCACAGTTTGTTTGTTATGTAATACATCTGTGTCAGTTCCTAAAAAAGGAAATATTGAGAGGCATCATAAAACTGTACATTCGAATTTCGAGAAGGCATTCCCGTTAAATTCTGCCACCAGAAAAGAAAAACTGAAACATTTAAAAATCCAGTTAATTGGACAACAGTCAATATTTTTGAAAACAATCGACAAAAGTAAGGCTGCAACTGAAGCATCTTATCGCGTTACCCAGATAATTGCACAAAAGAAAAAACCTTATGAAGACGGGGAAATCATAAAACAAGCATTTTTGGAAGCTGCAGATTCTTTATTCGCCAACTTTAGAAATAAAGACGAAATAGTGTCTGTTATAAAATCTATGCAACTTTCTGCTAATACAGTGATGAGGCGAGTAGAAGCAATGAGCAATGATATTTTTTACAGTTAGATACAGTGACTTAGATAACTGTATTTATTTTTCACTGCAACTGGATGAATCAACAGATGTAATTGACACCTCACAGATGGCCATATTTGTCAGGATGGCTTTTAGTGATTTTACAATTAAAGAAGATTTTTTGAAGTTTATTCCACTCAAAGGACATACTACTGGGCTAGAGCTGTTTTCTCATTAAAAAATCTCATCTCTTCTGAGAAAATTCCAATATCAAAAATGGTAGGCCTGACAACTGACGGTGCTCCAGCTATGGTGGGTTGTGGTAAGGGGCTCGTGGCGCTATGTCATAAGGATGAAAGTCTTCCACAATTTCTTAGTTACCACTGTATTATACATCAGCAAGCATTATGTGGAAATTTTCTAAACTTGAACAACGTTATGAAACTGGTGGTGAAAATTGTGAACAAGATTAGAGCTCAAGCGTTACAAAGAAGATTATTTAAAACCTTGGCTGATGAAATTGACTGTCAATACGGAGAGCTACTTCTTCACTCTGAAGTGCGATGGTTAAGCAGAGGACGAGTGCTCAAACGTTTCAATGATGGCCTGCCTGCTATACTGCAATTTTTCAAAGAACGCGATGAACCGATTCCTGAACTGGAAAATTCGACTTGGCTCAGAGATTTTGGTTTTCTTGTGGACATTACAGAGAAATTAAATGAGCTTAACTTGCAGCTTCAAGGCAGGGATAAAGAATTAGCGGAAATGATTTCTGATATAAATGCATTTATTACAAAACTTGCATTTTGGGAACAAAACCTAAAAAACCGCGATACTAAGCATTTTCCTTTTCTTTCCGAAAAGATATCCAAAAATCTATTAGAGCCCTACGACAGTAAATATCATATGGAAATAGTTTCTAACTTGAAGGAAAACTTCAAAAATCGTTTCAAGGATTTCAGCAAAATTGATTTAGTGACGCAATTTGTTGTTTCACCCTTCATGGACATTGATATACAACAGTTTGCAACTTGTGTTATGAACAACTTTGGCGAAGACATTGCTGTGACAGAAATGGAACTGATTGCTTTTCAAAGTCACTTGACTTTAAAATCTTTAGGTTCAAATACAAAATGTATATGGACTTTAGTGAGTAAAGATAAGTATTCAGTTTTATGTCGTGTTGCGCTGAAAGTGAAAGCGTTATTCAGTTCAACTTATTTGTGTGAATCTTCTTTTTCCTATATGAAATTTATTAAAAATAAATACCGCAATCGGCTTACAGATATACATTTGGATAACTGTATTCGAATGACTGTATCAAATTATACTGCAAATATTAAAAAAATTATCAATGAGTCAGAATGTCAACCTTCTCATTAAATATGCTCTTTTTATCTGCCCATATTTGATTTATATAATAATGTACTATTACTGTTTTGTTGTTTTTTTAAGTCGCTTGTGATTTGCCATTATGACTGCAAAAAATTTTGTTACGATTGATAGGTGTGAACATGGATGTACAATAGTTATTCATAAGTATAAGCACTATAAGTCATAAGTTTATTATATATAGAACGTAAAATAAATACATGTATTGTATGTCGAATATAACTGTGTATTATTTAATTTATGTTGGCTTGTGCAAGTAGCTCGCTGTTTATTTCAAAATCTTGAAAGTAGCTCAACACATTGAAAAGGTTGGAGACCACTGCTGTAGACCAATGACTTCACATAACCCCAAAGCAAATAGTCTAGAGGCGTCAAATCACACGAGCGCGGCAACCATTCGACCGGCCCATTTCTGGAAATAATGCGCTCATCGAACTTACTCTTCAACAAATCAATTGTAGCGTGTGCTGTGTGGCTTGTGGCCCCGTCCTGTTGAAACCACATGTCGTCTAAGTCCATACCATTCAATTGCGGCCAAAAATAATCGTTTATCATGTCGCGGTACTGATTTCCATTCACAGTAACGTGGCGATCGTTCTCGTCAACGAAAAAATATGGGCCAATTACGCCGCCGGCATGTAAACAGCACCAAACAGTGATTTTTTCGGGATGCAACGGTGCCTCATAAATCACGTGTGGATTGCTTTCTGTCCAGTAACGCATATTTTGCTTGTTGCTTTCACTGAAGATGATTTTTCGACTTTAAACTTTCTTAACAGAACACGCATTTTTATAATAAAATTCAATAATTTGCAAGCGTTGCTCAGCGTTCCATGTTGAAAAGTATACTAATGAAGTTTACAAATGACAAGCGAGAAATAAAAAATATTGCGTCGTTCGCCCTCCCTATCGGAAAAAAGTTGAAGCGCACCTATTGAAAAACGCCTTATGTTGCTACTGTTGTTTGTTTTAGTTCTCACTTTATTTTCCATTCTCTGTTTTGTTTATCGGGCGGGCCGAAATAAACAGGAATATTTATACCTTCGGGGGCAATGCCCCTACCTCAGTTTCCTGAGGCCTGTTCATCGCTGTGCCGATCCCCTAAAACGTGGACGGACCAGAGCTCGCCCGGGGCAACGCATACTCTACCTCTGCGTCCAATACATACCCCCTGACTAGGGTCCGAACAGGCTGGTCACTGATACTCCCCGTGGCTAACACGTAGGCAGAGCGTTCTCAGATGCGTTGTCTTTTCGCCACTGTCACCGGTAACCCCAGCGGATAAGTCGTCTATTAGCGCATTCTCTGCTCCTGGCCACTCATTGTCGGGCATTGTTTATTCGTTTAAACTTATTGCACAACTAATCTGCTACTACACGCCTTCTGGCTATTCGCAACCTGCCGACCACCTCGGGAGCTTAGAGCCCAGCTTAATCGTCTGACCCCGAAGCACTTCCGTGAATATTAGTTTAGACTATTGTCTTCGTATATTACCAACACAATCTCAGTTTTTTTGTAAACAAACCGCGGTCATGACCCGGTTACGCCAGCCAATCAGCTGATTATTTCAAGTTCGCCGGGAGTCGGTTGACGGCCTGATATAAGCCACTGCTACCGAATTTTTTTCACCATAGGACCATTTGCCAAAATGCCATGGTTCAAAGCTAAAAGCCTATATTGAACGGTAGCAAAATTTCATCAGATGGAGATTTTTAACTATAGTGTAACAGTACTGGATAGTAAATGTATGGAACACCATAATAACTAATGAAGTAAAAGATACCCTTATGTAGTGTTTATTTTTTAAGAAGAGAACTTACTTCGAAATCTTTTGAAAAACACATATTGAAATGTTTGGTGCGAATTTTATACGCCAACAAGAATAGTATAGCCATGATGTAAGTCCCTTGCTAAGCACATTTAAATGAATACTATATTTGAAAAGCACCGACTTTAATAAAATTTTAATTTGAAAAATTATTACTAAATGGTGGACTTTGCATCGAGTTTTATTCTAAAAAAACTAAAATTAGTACTGGTAAGTAACGTCTGGAGGATGGTTCCATGTGTAGAAGTCCACGCAAGTGGGGAAAGTTACTGATCGCCATTCACTTGGGAGTGGCCAGGACGATTCTTCTACATATGGTTCAAGCAGCTCACAACGTCTGGGATTAGCCCACGTATCCTCTGGGTAGCTCCCGAACACCCGTTCGGGAGTGAGCTAACGTGAGAAGGCGAAGCATTCCAGGATAGCTGGTTGTGCGCTGGGTTTGGGACCCGCCACCTTAAAATCCCCCCCAATGAAAAGAATTACAAAGCCTCGGATGAGAACTGCCTTTACTGATGACGACCCCTGCAAACGAAATAAGGAATATGATTTGAGGGCATGCACCTGGAATGTCCGGTCCCTTAATGGGGAAGGTGCCTCTGCCCGGCTGGTTGATGTCCTCGTGAGAGTAAAGGCTGACATCACTGCCATCCAAGAGATGCGATGGACGGGGCAAGGTAAGAGAACCATAGGACCTTGCGACGTCTACTACAGCTGCCATGTAAAGGAGCGCAAATTCGGTGTCGGATTTGTTGTGGGAGAGAGACTTCGTCGCCAAGTACTGTCGTTCACTCCGGTGGGCGAGCGTCTCGCAATAATCCGCATCAAAGCGCGATTTTTTAACATCTCGCTAATTTGCGCCCACGCCCCGACGGAAGAGAAGGACGATGCGACCAAAGATTCCTTCTATGAGCGCTTGGAACGTTCCTATGAGCGCTGCCCCCGCCACGACATAAAAATCGTGCTTGGCGACTTCAACGCCAGGGTGGGCAAGGAGGGAATTTTTGGTCCCACAGTCGGAAAATTCAGCCTGCACAACGAAACATCCGGTAACGGACAGAGGCTGATCGACTTCGCCGGGGCCCGAAACATGGTAGTCTGCAGCACCAGATTCCAGCATAAAAAGATACACCAAGCAACCTGGCTGTCTCCTGATCGAAAAACGCGAAACCAGATCGATCATGTTGTGATAGATGGAAGACACGCTTCTAGTGTATTAGATGTACGTACGATCCGAGGGCCCAACATCGACTCGGATCATTACCTTGTTGCAGCCAAGCTGCGCACCCGCCTCTGTGCAGCAAAAAACGTACATCTACCTACGCAAAGAATGTTCGACATCGAAAAGCTGCAATCACAACAGACAGCCAGAAGATTCGCCACTCGACTCTCACTCCTGCTCTCGGAGAGCACTGCCCAACAAACCGGCATGCGCGAGCAATGGAGCAACATTTCTCGTTCACTACGTACCGCCGCCGAAGAAGAAATCGGATTCCGGCGAGCCCGAAAAAACAATTGGTACGACGAGGAATGTCATGCTGCCGCAGAAAGAAAGGATGCCGCCTATAGAGCCACGCTGCGATCGGGCGCAACGCGAGCCATGTGGGATCGCTACAGAGAGCTGAAAAAGGAAGAGAGACGTATTATCCGACAGAAGAAACGAGAGGCCGAAATACGTGAGTGCGAGGAGCTTGAGATGCTGGCCAACAGGAACAACGCCCGAAAATTTTACCAGAAAGTTCGGCGGCTTACAGAAGGTTTCAAGACCGGGGCGTTTTCCTGTAAGAACAAAGACGGCGATCTGGTGACTGACGTACAGAGCAATCTTAAATTATGGAGGGAACACTTCTCGAACTTATTAAACAGTGACAGCTGCGCATGTCACCGAGAAAGTGAAGATCCCGATACCCCAATCGTTGACGACGGAATTGTCGTTCCGCTACCCGATCATGACGAGGTGAGAATAGCGATAACGCGGCTAAAGAACAACAAAGCCGCGGGCGCCGACGGACTGCCGGCTGAGCTATTCAAACATGGCGGCGAGGAGCTGGTAAGGTGCATGCATCAGCTCCTATGCAAAATATGGTCGGATGAAAGCATGCCTGCCGATTGGAATTTAAGTGTGCTCTGCCCAATCCATAAGAAGGGCGATCCTGCAATTTGTGCCAATTACCGCGGGATTAGTCTTCTAAATATCGCCTATAAGGTTCTAGCGAGCGTATTGTGTGAAAGGCTGAAGCCCACCGTCAACCAACTGATTGGACCTTATCAGTGTGGCTTCAGACCTGGAAAGTCCACCATTGACCAAATATTCTCAATACGCCAAATCCTGGAAAAGACCCATGAAAGGAGAATCGACACACACCATCTTTTCGTCGACTTCAAAGCTGCATTCGACAGTACGGAAAGGAGTTACCTGTATGCCGCGATGTCTGAATTTGGTATCCCCGCAAAACTAATACGGCTATGTAAGATGACGTTGCTCAACACCAGCAGCGCCGTCAGAATTGGGAAGGACCTCTCCGAGCCGTTTGATACCAAACGAGGTTTCAGACAGGGTGACTCGCTGTCGTGTGACTTCTTTAACCTGATGTTGGAGAGCATCGTACGAGCCGCAGAACTTAATCGCTCAGGCACAATTTTTTATAAGAGCGTACAATTGCTGGCGTATGCCGATGATATTGACATCATCGGCCTTAACAACCGCGCTGTTAGTTCTGCCTTCTCCAAACTGGATAAAGAGGCAAAGCGAATGGGTTTGGTGGTGAACGAGGACAAAACGAAGTACCTCCTGTCTTCAAACAAACAGTCGGCGCACTCGCGTATCGGCGCCCACGTCACTGTTGACAGTTATAATTTTGAGGTTGTAAAAGACTTCGTGTATTTAGGAACCAGCATTAACACCGATAACAATGTCAGCCTTGAAATCCAACGTAGAATCTCTCTTGCCAACAAGTGTTACTTTGGACTAAGTAGGCAATTGAGCAGTAAAGTCCTCTCTCGACGAACAAAACTAACACTCTACAAGACTCTCATCATGCCCGTCCTAACGTATGGCGCAGAAGCTTGGACGATGACAACATCCGATGAAGCGACGCTTGGAGTGTTCGAGAGAAAGATTCTGCGTAAGATTTTTGGACCTTTGCACGTTGGCAATGGCGAATATCGTAGACGATGGAACGACGAGCTGTATGAGCTTTACGACGACATAGACATAGCGCAGCGAATAAAGATCCAGCGGCTTCGTTGGCTGGGTCATGTCGTCCGAATGGATACAAACGCTCCGGCTTTGAAAGTATTCGATGCGGTACCAGCTGGTGGTAGCAGAGGAAGAGGAAGGCCTCCTCTGCGTTGGAAAGATCAGGTGGAGAAGGACTTGGCTTCACTTGGTGTGTCCAATTGGCGCCGGTTAGCACGAGAGAGAAACGACTGGCGCGCTTTGTTAATCTCGGCCAAAATCGCGTAAGCGGTTATCGCGCCAATTAAGAAGAAGAAGTATCGTCTACATATTTGTAAAATTTCTTCCAAGCTTTGTTTTGTTCTTCTCTGGAATAATGCAATTGTTTCAGTTTCAATGCAGGAAAAAGTTTCTAATTGACGCATCGGAAAACGCATCGGATATGTAGATTATATCGCCACGATATGCCGCACATCGTATAACGAGATGGCTCAGTCATTTCACCAACATATGTTCCTGGACATTGTGACATTGAGGGTAACTGCAGAGCCGATGAACTAGCGAAACTCGGTACTAAATTGACCGATGAGTTAGCACACTGATTGCAGTTATAATGGGGCATTGCCCGATCGGCAGGCACGCCCAGAGGATTGGCTGCAGAAGTTGTCTAGATGAGGAAGAGACGATCCCACACCTTTTATGCGATTGTCCTGCTCTATAAGACGTTGATTTACCATTTTAGGTACACAATTCCTTAATGAATCGGAAGTCTTCTTTTCTTTTTAATTGCGCGATAACCGCTTACACGGCTTTGACCAAGTTTAACAAAGTGCGCTAGTCGTTTATTTCTCGTGTTAACTGACGCCGGTTGGGTACACCAAGTGAAGCCGACTCGTTCTCCACCTGATCTTTCCAACGCAAAGGTGGCCTTCCTCTTCCTCTGATACCACCAGCTGGTACCGCATCGAATACTTCCAGAGCCGGAGCGTTCTTACCTATCTATCACTAGGTCTATGTCGTCGCAACGCTTATACAGCTCATCGTTTCACCGCCTGCGGCGAGTGCCTACGTGCAAAGGTCTAATCGGATATTATCATCGTCCAAGCTTCTGCGCCATACGTTAGGACGATGATATCAATATCATCAGCACATAAAAAATCGTTAGGACGGGCATTATGAGAGCCTTATTGAGTGTTAGTTTTGTTCGTTGAGAGAGGATTTTACTACTCAATTGCCTACTTAGTCCAAAGTAGCACTTTTTGGCAAGAACGACTCTCCGTTGGTTGTTAGGTCCGATGATATCAATACCGTCAGCATATAAAAAAATCGTGCCCGAAGCATCATCAGCTACATTACTGTCTGAAAATACTTCAGTGAGGGTAGAAAATTGGAGAGTCTCAAGCAAAAAGTCCTTTTCGGACCACAGCTGGATCCTCTACCACCTGGATCTTGAGGTAGATCCACCCTTACCATATCGAAACCCACTTAGAACAAATTGGAAACGGTTCAAAAATGTAGTAGGGAATAGGATAGGAAGGATTCCGATCCATCAAATCACTCTCGCAGAAAACATTGAGAGTAGGGTCACAACATTGGAAAAGACATTCAGTAGGGCCTACAAAACGTCATGTCCAATTAAATATAGCAAAAAATCCTATCCTCCTTGGTGGAGCAATGAGCTCTCAAAATTAAGGGAAGAAGCCAGATCGAATTTCAATCTCAGCTACTCAACAGGTAATTGGCAGTTGTATAGAGAAAGTCGGAGACAATACAAGAAGGCAATCAGGGCCGCCAAGAAAGAGAGCTGGAGAGATTTCTGTTCTTCTATCGAATCTACCAGAGATTCTGCGAGACTTAGCCGTATTCTGTCCAAGGACCATTCAATGGCTTCTTGGGTCAAGAGGCCGGATGGCACTTGGACTTCTACGGCGGAAGAGTCTCTAGAACTTCTTTTAGATACACATTTTCCGGGATGTAACACCCATGACAGTGATGCTGGGAGAATCCGGCGGAGCCGATATGACCCACAGCATCTTGTCGATGTAATAGTTACGAAAGAGAAGGTTGCATGGGCAATCAAATCATTCTCCCCTTTCAAATCTCCAGGCCCTGATGGGATCTTTCCTAAGATGTTACAGGAAACTCTTGATAGTATTCTACCATGGCTAATGGAAATTTTCAAAGCGTGTCTAAATCTAGGTTATATTCCAAACAGCTGGAAACTTGTTAGTGTCGTCTTCATACCAAAGGCAGGCAGAAGAGGACATGAATCAGCGAAGGACTTTAGGCCGATCAGTTTGTCGTCCTTCCTTGTTAAAACTTTGGAACGGCTTTTAGATATGCACATTAGAAGTTCGCTGGAGAGCTTTAGTATATCAACTGCACAACATGCTTACCTCAAAGGCAAATCGACGGAGACAGCGCTTCACGAGGTAATCCGAACAATAGAGGGGTCTCTAGTAAACAAACAGTATACGATGGCAGCTTTTCTTGACATAGAGGGCGCATTTAATAACGTTAGCACGAATGCTATCCAACGGGCGTTAATAGACTTAGGGGTGGAAAATTGTATCACCAATTGGATCATCTCTATGCTAGAAACCAGGATCATTAGAGCTAATATGGGTAACATCAACATAACTAAGAGAGTCCACAGGGGTACTCCACAGGGGGGAGTACTATCTCCACTTCTTTGGTTATGTGTGATTAGCAAAATCCTAATAAAACTTAATAGAGGAGGGGTAAAAGCGGTGGCGTACGCTGATGATGTGGTGCTAATGGCGTCAGGACTGTGTCCTAATACGATCAGTGGGATCATTCAAAGGGCGTTAGGCGAGCTTAATTCTTGGGCAACAGGCTGTGGCTTAAGTTTAAACCCGCGTAAAACAGAACTCATGCTCTTTACCACCAGATACAAGGTACCAAGCTTTACCCTACCAAATATTAATGGACAAACCCTCTCACTTTCACCCAGTGCAAAGTACTTAGGGGTAATTTTGGACTCCAAACTTAGCTGGAAATTAAACGTCGAAGAACGGGTAAGGAAAGCTGAAATTGCTCTATATGCCTGTAAACGTATGCTTGGAAGAAGATGGGGTCTTCAACCTAAGCATACATTATGGTTGTACAAGGGGGTTATACGACCAATTTTATCGTATGGTTCGGTAGTTTGGTGGAAAGCTCTAGGGAGAGATTACAACATCAAATTACTCGGCAGAATACAAAGATCAGCCTGTGCAATAACGGTCGGCGCAATCAGATCATGTCCTAGGGAGGCTCTGAACGCACTGACACACGTTATTCCAATAGACCTACATATTAAGAAGACGGCAACCATGAGTGCGTTTAGGTTAAACGAAGCGGGCCGCTGGAAAGAAAACACTTATGGTCATGCCAGTCTACTATTGCGGCAAACTCAGTTAACCTCGGTGAGGACTGACTACATCGTCCCGACGGTAACATTCAATAGGAATTTTGCCACTCTCTTTCCATCTAAGGAAGAGTGGAATAAGGGATTCTCATTAAACAACTTCGACACTACAGTCTATACAGATGGTTCTAAAATGGATTGTGGTGTTGGAGCTGGTATATATTCTCATAGACTTAAAATTGAAAAATCTGTGCGCCTCCCCAATACCTGCAGTGTCTTCCAGGCGGAAGTACTGGCAATTGGGGAAGCTTGTAGGCTACTAATCACAGACTTCTCTTTTAAGAGCAATATCGCTATTCTCTCGGATAGCCAAGCTGCAATCCAGGCACTGGATTCAGCGACTACAACCTCAATGGTGGTGGAACAAAGTAGGAATAGCCTTTCCACCTTGAGCGAAAAACATAATGTTACCTTAATCTGGGTCCCAGGACATCGGAATATTGAAGGTAACGAAAAAGCAGATGAACTGGCAAGAGGGGGATCTGCCATGAATAACGCTCTTGCAGAACCGGTATTCACACCATTAGGCGCAGTCAAGAGTACAATTTCCCTAAAATACCTCCGAATGGCGGAGTGTAGATGGAGGGGCCAGACGAAATGCAAAATCAGCAGAACGTTATGGCCCACCTACAACCTTAAACAATCATCAATATTGTTAAACATGAAACGACGGGATGCCTGGAGACTAACGGCAGTCATAACTGGCTTTTGGTCTGTCGGAGAACAGGCAGCCAAAATGGGCATCCCTCACAACACATACTGTCACAGTTGCAAACAACCGGAGAAAAAGGAAACAATCTTCCATTTCCTCTGTGAATGCCCTGCCCTATGGAAGGACAGAATGTTAACCCTGGGCAAACAGCTGTTCGAGGAGCTCGAACAACTGTCTGGCTTAGATGTCAACAACCTAATAAGGTTCCTGAACCGCACAGACTGGGTATAGTCATGCCGCAAATAACAAGTTGGTAAAGAGGATGTGGCAACAAAATGGTGCGGAAGCGCTAGTTGGATTCAGGATGAATCACCACTCTAACCAACCAACCAACCAATCATCAGCTTAAAGAAGTCACACGACAGCGATTCACCTTCCCTGAAACCACGTTTGGCATTAAACGGCTCGGAGAGGTCCTTCCCTATTATAATGGCGCTGCTGGTGTTGAGCAACGTCATCTTGCATTTTTTTTTTTTTTTTTGTTTTTTTTTTTTTTTTTTGTTTTTAAACTTTATTTTGTATTCTGTCTATACTTACAATTCTTAGAAGACATTTTACAAATATTTGGTTACATTTAAGAGTGGCTTTGATTTTAGTATTAAAGGAATATTTCCAGTGAAATATCCTTTCTAATAAATAAATTCAATATTTTATAGATGGCTCTTGGACGAGCTGAATTGGTGTTTTTCTTTTCAACCTTAAAAAGACACATGATGGTGACATGAGGGTAGAGGCCAGTTCATTTGGGTGCGATTGAAGTCGATTTCGGTATTTACTGGTTACATTTCGTATTTCCTCTTTTATTGAAGGGATGTCTAAGTCCCGATGAATTTGGGCATTTGTAACGTACCACGGAGCGTTGACTAGGGTGCGTAGAGTCTTGGACTGGAAACGCTGCAGGATTTCCAAGTTTGAATTTGACGCAGTACCCCACAGTTGGATTCCGTAAGTCCAGACTGGTTTTATCACGGATTTGTAGAGGATAAGTTTGTTGTCCATTGAGAGGGTGGATTTGCGGTTTAGCAGCCAGTACATATTACGAAATATTAAACCTAGAGCTTTCCTTTTTGTAAAGATATGCGTTTTCCACGTAAGCCTTTTATCCAAATGAATGCCTAGATATTTAGCACTATCACATTGCGGAATTGGAATACGGTTTAAGTTGATTTGTGGGCAGGTGGTTCTTTTTGTGGTAAAGGTTACGTGTTGAGATTTGTGTTCGTTTACTTTCAACCGCCAGCTCCGGAGCCATTTGGAGATTTTATTTATGCTTATTTGGAGCATATAAGAGGCTTCTACGTGATCCACTGCTGTCGCCATAATAGCGGTGTCATCGGCAAAAGTGCCAGTTAGTACACCTTTTGTGGTTGGCAGATCGTGTGTAAAAATTAAGTACAGGATTGGACCTAATATACTGCCTTGTGGGACCCCAGCTTTGATTTGTTGGAAATTGGAAATTTCATTTTCGTAATTTACGTAGAACATTCGTTGGTTTAGATATGATTTAAGGAGCAAATAAGCATTTAGTGGTAATTTCTTTTTTATTTTAAAGAGTAGGCCTTGGTGCCACACTCGTCGAAGGCTTGTGATATGTCCAGGAAAACTGCTGAACAGATTTGTTTTCGGTCGAGCGCTGTTTGTATTTTTTCGACAAGTCTATGGACTTGCTCAATTGTCGAATGCTCATTCCTGAAACCAAACTGATGTTTCGGAATTATTTGTTTGCGTTCGATAAAAACCATTAAACGTTCAAGGAAGATCTTTTCAAAAACTTTTGACAGTATTGGTAGAAGACTGATAGGGCGATAGGATTTCACTTCATCGCCTGGTTTTCCTGTCTTGAGCACCATTTTAATTTCTGCTACTTTCCATTGAGCCGGGAAAATGTTTCTGGTTAAGCACGCATTAAACAAATGGGTAATGAAATTATAGGGTTCAGGAGGTAGTTTTTTGAGAATTTCGGCCGTGATGCGATCATATCCTGGTGCCTTGTGATCTTTTAGCTTTTTAATAGCGCTAACTATTTCACTTTTGGTGAACTTCTTCATCGGTAGCTCCATTTGGTAGGGTTCGTTTAGAAAGGCAGCAACAGTGCTGTCAAAACAAAGATCAGCTTCAGTATCGTTTGGTGGGGGGGGGGGGCCTATAGGTAACTCCTTTTCGTACTGTCGAATGCAGCTTTGTCGACGAAAAAAAGGTGTGTGCCGATTCTCCTTTCAAGGTCCAATCAATTGATCGATGGTGGGCTTCAGCCTTTCACACAATGCGCTCGCTGGAATCTAATAGGGGATATTTAGAAGACTAATCCCATCACAATTAGCACAGATTGCAGGATTATCCATCTTATGGCTTGGACGAAGCACACTTAAATTCCAATCGGCGCGCATACCTTCATCCAACCACATTTTGTGTAGCAGCTGATGCATGACCCTTACCAGCTCCTTGCCGTCGTGTTTGAATAGCTCAGCCGGCAGTCCGTCGGCGACCACGGCTTTGTAGTTGTTTAGCCGTGCTATCGCCATCTCACCCCGACATGGTCGGGTAGCGGAACGATAGTACCGTCGACAACGATTGGGGTATCGGGATATTCACATTATTTGTGACATGCGCAGCTGTCACTATTTATTTTGTTCGAGAAGTGTTTCTTTCATAATTTGAGTATGCTCTGGATGTCAGGCAGTAGATCGCCGCTTTTGTTCTTACAGGAAAACGGCTCGGTCTTAAAATCTTCTGTAAGCCACCGAACTTTCTGGCGTTCTTTCTGTTGGCCAGCATTTCAAACTCCTCGCACTCATGTATTTCCACCTCTAGTTTTTTTCTTTCGGATAATAATGAGTGTGCGCAGCTTGGCTGCAACAAGGTTGTGATCCGAGTCGATGTTGGGTCCTCGGATCATACTTACATATAAAATCCTAGAAGCCTGTCTTCCATCTATCACAATATGATCGATCTGGTCTCTCGTTTTTCGATCAGGAAACATCCACGTTGCTTGGTGTATTTTTTCATGCTAAAATCTGGAGCTCCAAACTACTATGTTTCGGATCCGGCGCTCATACGAACGTTCCAAGCGCTCATAGAAGAAATCTTTTGTGCATTCGTCCTTCTCTTCAGTCGGGGCGTTGGCGCAAATGAGCGAGATATTAAAACATCGCACTTTAATGCAGGTTATTGCGAGACGCTCATTCACCGGAGTGAACGGCAGTACTTGGCGACGAGGTCTCTCTCGCAGCGCACAACCAGCTGTCCTGGGATGCTTCGCCTTCTCCGTTGGCTCGCTCTCGAACGGGTGTTCGGAAGCTACCCAGATGATACTTGGGCTAATCCCGGAAGTTCTAAGCTGCTTGAACCATGTGTAGAAGAATCGTACTTGCCATTCCCAAGTAAATGGCGATCAGAGACTTTCCCCACTTGCGTGGACTTCTACATATGGAACCATTGGAAGTTTTAGTACTGTGGAAATCAGAGATCTACTCAAATTTTTGAAAAGTACATAGTTAAGGAGAGATAAGGACAAGTTCCCACACGACATCACAATTTGCTATGAGTCTGAGTATGTTCCACAGTGAACAACCGCTTCAACTTAACCTAACCTACATCTACATATCGCAATAGTAAAAGGGTTTCTTACTATACCCTTTGATCAAAATGTACCGGGAAGGTGATGTTGACTGATTTCTTCGAATGCCAAGGCGTAGTGCACCACGAGTACCTTCCATTGGTCCAGACAATCAATAAAGAATATTATTTATCTGTTTTGAAGCGTTTGAGAGATGCGACGTACGCAAGCAACTCTTGGATTTTGCACGATGATAACGCGCGATCGCACCGAACCCCAATTGTGCTGGATTATTTGACCAAACACCTAGTAAATACCATCGTGCAAGCACCGTATTTACTCCGTGCAACTTCTTTTTGTTTCCCAAGTTGAAGTTACCACTTCGTAGAAGGCGATTTCATTCGATAGAGGAGATCAAAGAGAATGCGACGAAGGAATTGAAACCATACCCTCGTCGGCCTACCAGTGGTGCATGGAGGGATTGGGTTAAACCTTGTCACATGTGTGTTGTTTCAGATGGGTCATATTTTGAAGGAGATAAAATAAATTGGCCTGAAATTTAACTCAGTTTTGTTTTATTTAAACATTCCCGGTATTTTCTGATCATAGGGTATAGCAAAAGGTAGCCACGTTTGGAACTGCTCCGAAAAAGTATATTTTAAGCGTGTTTTTGTGTTCTGATTGATTTGTTATACATATATGTGTATTTACGTCGATAATTTTTAAATTTTGTCGTTGATGATTTCCCATCGAGCTAACGATTTTATGAATAATATAATAATTTTTATCCTTTACATCTCCATGTGAACAACGAATGCATGAGCACTGTTAGTTGCGCAGTGGCACTGAAGTTGCACTGTAGTTTCAAAAGCCGACTTTTCGCCATTTCGAATCATTAAAATTTATCATAGTTTTCTCTTAGTACACAACATATGTTCCAACAAGGAGCAATATAATATGCAAGTTACGGATCTTGAGTCCGTTACACTAAAAAAAATTAAGGGCCAGCTGCCCAGGAAAGAAACACTTATAATTCTTTTGATAGTTCACAATTATTTTTATTCTACACAAATTACTTAATCTAATACAGCTAACGTGGTGACGGTCGC
The DNA here is from genome assembly GCF_028408465.1 of Anastrepha ludens. NCBI lineage: Eukaryota > Metazoa > Arthropoda > Insecta > Diptera > Tephritidae > Anastrepha > Anastrepha ludens. The sequence continues at coordinate 90,588,534 of NC_071503.1, read as the reverse complement.
TTACTTTACACCTTCCTTCCCCAGCTGCGGCGCAGTCGTTGTGTAATTTGTCTGAGACCGGACTTGGCCTTGACTTCCCACGGGTGCGTTATTGAATGTAATTGTGCAACAGGTAACGTCTCCTGTTGCATTGCATTGCGAAATTGAAATATGCTGACACTGCGGCACGTGTAGCGAGCAGCCGTGGGAGCGTCGCAACAAGTGCGACTGCAGCGTGTTAACTCTTCCCCCTCTAAAGATCTGCGTCCCGCAGATCATGATTTGGAGAGGTGACCTTTTTTGGTCGGTTCCGAGAACTTGATTGCAGTATCGACATATTCAGCTCAGGAAGTTTTGCTCCAGTTGTTAGCTTTCTCCAAATTAGCAAAATGAAGACCATTAGCAAAATAAGTCCTAGGGCTTCGGATGTTGCAAACCAGTTGGTTTTATCTTTCAGGTAACCCAAGAGTCGTATTTTTCCGGAGGTCATCTCGTGGACGAGATTGAGATCCACAGCCAGGCTTCTATTCATTATGGTGGACAACACGGGTGGGAGCACCTGCACGCCTGAGCTGCTAGTACTCCAGTAGGTTTGGTTATTTATTGTAATAGTCTCGTTCTCCATCTGCAGGATATAAGAGCCAGACAAGTGTTTATGTGTTTTACCTGACCATATGCTGCTGTTGAAATTATCCAAGAATATTGTGTCCTCCTTGAGCACCTCAACCGTTGTTTCCGTGCCAATTACGTAGCGGCAACTTGTTTGCCCACCCTTGAGTAGACGTGGTAGACATTCATCTTCGGACAATAAATCTAGGGCTTCCTGCTTGCAGACCATGGCGGTGGCGAGGTGGAGACAGCTATTTTTAATACCATATGTCAGCTGTTTATTAATTAAGATTGTCTTGTACTTCAGATCAACTCTATGACCATCCTTCAAAATAGAGCGTGTGATCAAGTGATTAAACCTCGTTTGAGCCACCTTTGGCATGGACAGCACGTAAAGTAGAAGAGTGCCGTTCGTGTAGATTGATGGTTCACTATATTCGATGGCTTCGACGACGTTACTATACGGAAGGACTTCGATTTCGCTTATTAGGCTATTTATTTCCTCTTTATTCAAAAGATTGCTGTTTGCTACGCCTGCTTTGGCCATTTGACATGCCCGTATTAATTCACTAACGTCATCCTTGAGAATCATCAATTTGTGCTGTATCTCCTGTGAAAATTTGGCTTGGTGGGTACGTCCCAGGACGTCATTTGTGGCCGTTGCAATCCCGTTCACGACCTGTAATAACTCTTCAGTTTTTTTGAAAATTTCAGAGTTTACCTTATACTGTAAATTATTGTTGTCTATTATTTCATTTTGGCTCCGCAGGACTTCATCCCAGTCTAAAGCATCAGGTGAGCCAGCAATCCACTTCCAAGCTGACCCGATCCAGTTGATTGAACGCTTTGGTCTTTTGGCTGTAGGACCCTTCAGCTCTTCAAGTTGAGTTCGAATTTTTTGTAACTGATAAATGGTGACATCTGTAATTGGATCGGTCTCGTTCGTCCTGGCAGTTTCATATTCTAGCCGGTTTGCAACCCTCTCGTAGCGCATTAAGTCGATGATGTGGACCAGTTTGAAGTGTCCGTTGATTATCCAGCCGTACCCATCACGAACAGTTAGAACAGGGGAATCTAGGTTGAATACAACATATGCTTGTGCGTTTGCACAGAGGCAGATTCTACAAATTAAATTACAAAATGTTAACTTAATCCTAGTTTATTTTCCACACAGTTTACATTTTATAAATTGAATTTAGACTAAAACACTAGTATTTCTCTTAAGTAATGTTTACACATTTGGTTGGAAATTACGAAAAGAGGGAAATTTAAACGTAAATACCAATTAAACAATTAAATAGAATGCAATTGATTTTTAAACTTAATTATAGCTACTTGAAATTTATTGTAGTTACAACCTTCGAAAACATTTCTCCATTCATTGGCAATCAAACTTAGTAATAAGGCTTTAAATTTCTAATACTATTACTAGTGAGTGGAGTCTGGTAGGGTAAGGGTTATCGGAAGTTCGTGAGGACTCAGGAAGTGATGTTAAGAGTGGAACTTTCTTTGACAATTATTTTTTAGTATTTTATTACTATGGTTAGTTTCATTAGTAAACGTTAGTAAGTTAGACTAATTTTATCCTTTTGGAATTGTAGTAGTTTCTGTAGATTAATAAGTTAGTTTCATTTATTAGTTTTAGTTAGCGAGTTAGTGATTCTTTATTTTTTCTTTTAGGAATGCTTTCCCCTTTTTTTTTTTTTTTTTTTTCTTTTTGCTTTTTGCGCTTTATAGCGTTTATTCGTGTGCAATTCATGCAGTTTTATTTCTATGGTCTTAAACCTTTCATATTTCCATCGCTTTTGTTTGCCATGGCACAATTTTATTTGTCGTTCTTTTTGTTTTTTTTGTTTTGTTTTTTTTTTTTTTTTTTTACCATAGGAATACAGACGTAAACTCAGATGACATTGGAAGGCTCGCGGTTATCCCTTTTAGCCATAAGCGTTAATGATTGCAAATGGCCTACTCATGCCACGAGTGACTTCACGTCAATTAAAGCCATAGCCTTTTGGTGGAGTTGAACCACTTCGATTGTCGTCACTCGAACCATCGAGTAAACTGGAATTGAACCAATATGACTTGATCGAATACAAACAAAATTTGTACCCAAACGCCTGGGACTTAAGGATCTATGCATGAGTTTTTTGTCTCTTGACCCATGTTGGTTGAAATATTCTTGACATTTTTTTGTCTCATTTGTGTGTGGGATTACCCACTTTGGATAACATTAGTATTTTTTTATATTACTAGACATTTCTTATGTCTGATTTGTGGAATTTTTTCCCACTTTGCGTGATAATTGTCGCATTTCTATTTTCAGCGACAGCTTCTTTTTTATAAAGCGGTTTCTTTTTGCTTTTAATTTGTTTATTGGCGATAAATAATTCATCACCACTATGAAAATTGCGAGGGGGCGAGCGATTTTTGTTATGTCTTGTATTTCTACTTTCTTGTTCGTGTAATAGAAGGGCTTTTACGTCATCATTAGTATGTTCCCTAAAGTTTGTCAATTCTTGGTAATTTATTCTCGCAGTTCTGTTAAGGAAAATATCAGCGGGCTTTCGTTTTGTTACCGAATGTATTGTATTATTGTACCTGTCTACCGTTATGGCAACGCGCTCTTCGGGTGTTAATCTAGGAAACTCAACGCAAAGGCAGCGATATATTTCAATCAGAGTGGAATGTAATCTCTCGACTTGACCATTGGCCTCACTTCGCTGCGTTGGCGTTTGGTAAACCTCTATTCCTAAGGATCTAATATAGTTTAATACAAGTGGTGTCAAAAATCCGCGCTCATTGTCCATAACTAAAGCCCGTGGCACTGTGAAGTAGTGCAGCGCAACTGTTAGTTTTATTCGCAAATGGGTGGAAGATTTGTTTTTTATTGGAAATAGTTTGGCAAATTTTGTAAACTTATCGATGCAACTCAAATATTTTTGTCGCTCTATTTCGAAAATATCGATGTGTAGGATCTCACACGGATAACTAGGAATTGGGGTTGGCTGAAGATACGGTTTTGAAGGGTGCCTATCATACTTATTTAATTTACATGTTTCGCATTGACTAACATACTCTCTGATTTGCTTGGACATTGCTGGAAAATAGAATTTTTCAAGGATTTGTTCCCTGTTTTCGCGAGCATTTCGATGAGCACGTTTGTGTTCTTGCTCGATTATGTTGAATACCCTATCAGCAATCGTTACATCCTCTACTATGCGTTGCGTGATCCTGATTTTGTATCTACTGAAGTTATTAACATACGCATTTTGCAAATTATGAATTGAACCTTCAGGTATTTTAATTCCATTTATTACGTTTGGGTTAAGATTCTTTTTGAGAAGAGGCACCAGGTTTGCACAATTTAGTATGGGCATCGTAATAAAGTATCTTTTATAGCCCCTATGCGGTTCTTCGCTACATTCGCAACTCGCCCCCTGCCTAAGTATTATTTGGTTCCTAAACACGTTTATGGGTGCTTCTACGTGTGGTATGAGGTCTGAGCTATCCTGTTCGGCAGAATGCATAGTACCTTCCGATGCAGTATCTGTATCAGATGGTGCGTCAGCTACAGTACCCGATGGCTGAGCAACGATTGAGTCTGTGAGTGCGTTCACTTCCGTCTTAAGACGGGAGAGTGCATCGGCGACCACATTCGTCTTTCCTGGTTTATAAATTATTTCACAATTATACTCCTCTATTCGAGCTTTCCATCGCTTGAGCTTTGCGTTGTAGTTGCGATTACTCACTGAAAAGGTCAGCGGCTGGTGGTCTGTGTAAATCTTAATTTTCTTTGCACCATACACATAGGAACGTAGATTGTCAAGTGCCCAAACAATAGCGAGGAGCTCTTTTCATTCGTGGCGTAGTTCTCTTCTGACTTATTCAGGGATCGCGAAATATACGCTATAGGTTTATCTTCGCCTATCACCCCTTGTGATAGAACCGCACCAATAGCGTAGTTCGATGCGTCTGTCGTCAGGTTGAAGGGTTTGGCGAAATCTGGGAAGGCTAAGACATCAGCAGACACTAAGAGTTGTTTCAAATCATGGAAAGCTTCCAGAGCCTTCTCGTCAAGCTCAATTTTTACTTTTTTAGAGGCGTTGGCTTTTACCTGTGCATTTACCCCTCGTGTGAGGTTGGTCAAGGGTTTAGCGACCTTGGCATAGTCCCTAATAAACTTCCTATAGTATGAGGTCATACCAAGGAAACTCTTTAAATCCTTCAGGTTTTCTGGAGGTGAAATCATTTTAATTGCTTCGACTTTTTTAGGGTCAGCGCGTACTCCTTCGGGAGTAATTATATAGCCAAGAAATTCGACTTCTTTTTCAAAAAAACATGTTTTTTCAAGATTAACTTTCAAGTTTGCTTCTAGGAGTCTTGAAAAAACCTTCTCAACATTATCCAGGTGTTCGTTTGGATCTTTGCCAAATACGATGATGTCATCGATGTAGACATAGCAAATTTTGCCAATGTATTTCTTCAACACATCGTCTATCATTCGCTGGAAAATAGCGGGCGCATTTTTTAGACCAAACGGTAAACGGAGGAATTCATATTTCCCGTTTATCGTAGAAAAAGCCGTTTTAGAGATGTCCGAGTCTTTCATTGGTATTTGGTGGAATCCAGACGTTAAGTCTATTGTCGTGTAGTAATTCGCCTGTCCAAGGCTGCAAAGGGTCGCGTTTATGTCAGGAATTGGGTAAGTGTCAGCGATCGTCACTGTATTTAGTCGTTTGTAGTCGATCACCATTCGGTACTGTTTTTCCCCGTTCGCCTTTGGTTTTTTAGGCACTACCCATATTGGTGAATTATAAGGACTCTTTGAAGGCCGGATGACACCTTCCTCAAGCAGCTCATTCACTTGTTTTTCAACTTCGTCCCTCATACACGCTGGGTACGGGTAGCTTTTACTGTATATTGGTTCGGAAGTTGATGTTTTTATTTCAGCACGGATGTTTGTCTCTACGAGCTCATTGCCATTTAAAGGTTTAAAGAGCTCCGAATATTTTTTTAATAAGGTTTCGACCTTCCGATGAATTCCCAGAGGCAAATCCTTGCCTATTGTAAAATTGACATGGCAAGACGTGCGTGCCTTGAGTGGAATTTTGTAATTCCCTATTTTTAGTAAGTTATTTTTCCTATCAATTACCGCACCTAATTCTCTCAAGGTGTCGTCCCCAATGATCCCGCAGAATCCACTTAGAGTAGGTAATACAAAGAAATCAAATTCAGTGGAGTTCCCAATGCTTTCAAATAATTTTACTTGTACCTTATCTTTTATTGGCACAGTACCCCCCACAGATGCCACACTAAAAATTTTCTGCACCGGAGTCGTTTTTTTCGTAATGGTTTGTCTAATGAAGTTTTTGTTGGCACCGGTGTCTACTAAAAAATCTAAAACGCGGCCATCCGGCATCGTATATTCTAGGTATGGTACGCTAGATGGCCGGAGGACAGAAAATCCTCAGATTCTTCGTCATTGCTAGGTTCTTGATTGGCATCCTGTTCTTCGCTCACCCCTTGAGCTATGTGATACAGACTTTGCTGTTTGACGTCCTGCTCCTCGCGTTCCTCCTGCACAGTGTGATACAGCCTTTGTTGCTTCCGTGGGAGATTTTCAGACCTCGCACTACGTTTAAAAGGATTGGGTCGATTGATATAGTTTACTTTGCGTGTCTGCACTGAAGGATCAACCTCCATCCTCTCAACTGGCGGACGCGACGTGGAACTTTGGATGTCATCTCTTGAAAAAGGACGATAATTTTTTGGGTATTGTGCACGCTGCTCTTGAGCGTGCCATGTAGGTTTTGGTGGCAATTGTGGAGGTTTGATCCTATTTGGGGAGTAAGGGGTGCTCGGTAAGTTGTTTATGGGCACCACCACACGATTGCTAGCCGTGGAAGAATGAATTGTAAAATTTCTAAAGTCGACGTTTTGGATCTCTAAGCATGCCGAGTAAGCTTCCGGCAATGTTTTAGGACGCTGTATAAGCATCATTCTCGACATTTCCCCATTCAACCCGCGTATGAATACGTCTAGCGCACGGTTGCGGTAAGTTTCAACTAAAACTCTTACTGTTTCGTCCGTGTAGGACTCGGTTTTTATCTTATTAATTATGAGAGAGAATTGATGATTCACCTTCGCGTAGAATTCATCAATTCTCATTCCCTTTTGCTGAAGTTGATGCAACTGGTGCTCAAGGGTGCGAATATCCCTTTTATCTGCATAGTGCAGAGAAAGGCACTCTTTGATTTTCGACCAGTTGCTATCGAAAATGTTATATGAAATTAGTGCGGAATCAGCAGCACCCCTCACCTTTTGTCTAATGTGCTGTAAAATTGCCCGATATAGGGGCTTACCCCTCACGACCTCGAAGTCCGAAAGGATGACTTCTACCGAGTGCACCCAGGACACGTAGTGGACAGGATTCCCATCAAAAATCTGCAGCTCCTTGACACAGTCAGGGAGTCGACTGATGTCCCTTATGTCGGCTTCCGTTTTAGGGGCTTGTGCTACCATCTCTTCACTGGGTTCCGTCTGGTCATTGGCGGTTGGTGTAAACATCCTGGAGCTTATTGAGTCCAGGCGGGATACCCGTCTTTCGATGGTGTTCATTTTTTCAAGCAGGGCGTTAACTGCCCCCGTTAAATTTGTTACCGTGGCCCTCAAATCTTCCATCTTTAAAAGAAAATATAAAAGGAAATGCTTAAGTCAACTTACGCAAGGATACACTCTAGTTTCATCAGCGCCTTTATTGTATGTTCAGCGTATTGTAGCTCTCCTTGGCCTTACGCCCTATGATCCTTTAGTTTTTTGCTGAGCAGGTTTATCAAAAACCCTTTTTCACTTTTTTAATTTTGCCAATCGATTTTTTATTTATTTTTGTTATTATTTAATACACTTTCTTTTATTTCATCCACTCTCACTTTTAACACTCCTGGGTCCCTGCTCGGGCGCCAGTTACGGATCTTGAGTCCGTTACACTAAAAAAAATTAAGGGCCAGCTGCCCAGGAAAGAAACACTTATAATTCTTTTGATAGCTCACAATTATTTTTATTCTACACAAATTACTTAATCTAATACAGCTAACCCGGAACCCGTCTCAAACTCCACTAACTGGACGTGGTGACGGTCGCTTACTTTACACCTTCCTTCCCCAGCTGCGGCGCAGTCGTTGTGTAATTTGTCTGAGACCGGACTTGGCCTTGACTTCCCACGGGTGCGTTATTGAATGTAATTGTGCAACAGGTAACGTCTCCTGTTGCATTGCATTGCGAAATTGAAATATGCTGACACTGCGGCACGTGTAGCGAGCAGCCGTGGGAGCGTCGCAACAAGTGCGACTGCAGCGTGTTAACTTGCATTATGATGTTTTTCTTAAATAGTTCGTTTATTTTTAATTGAGATTGGATGGCATTGATCTGTACAACGTTTACTTTCAACAAAACGGCGCTACGTGCCACACAACCAACGAAACCATTGATCTTTTACGGGAAAAGTTTCCGGACCGTGTTATCTCTCGAAGAGGTGATCACAATTGGCCACCGAGATCTTGTGATTTAACACCTTGTGCCTTTTTTCTTTGGGGCCACGTGAAAGAGAAGGTCTACGCCAACAGCCCAGGGTCCATTCAAGACCTCAAAGATGGCATTCGTGAGACTATCGAGGACATAGGGCAGCCACTTTGCAATTCGGTTACGGAAAATTTCATGAAAAGGATATTGTCCTGTAAACGTGGTCGTGGTGGTCATTTGCCTGATGTTATTTTCCACTGTTAACGGCATACCTTTCTCTGTGTAATGAAATAAACATCAGATCATTTATATTGGAAGCCCATATAAAAAAGTACACGGTGGAAAACTTAAAGTTAAACAATGATGACTAATAGAAATCAAAACATACATAATACAGTAGGTCCTGTTTTTATGCGGCTTTTTTTTATGCGGTTTTGAAATAGTGCGGTTTTTTTTCAAATTACAAAATGCATGTCGACCTATCGGGAATTGTACATATAAACAAGATTCTTAACCAGCTAAGCAAAAACTCATCACAGATTACATCAGAAATGCTAACCCTACAAGTATGGAACCGCCTGCATCACCATCCAGATCAGACGTGTACATTTCCTCAAGTGACGAAAGTGATTTTACGCCAAATCCTAAACGAACGCGCAACATGTGGGTATTGTCTGATTCTATTTCTGACTTAAATTTATTTTTCGATTCTGACGTTTCTTAAATAAAGATATAATTTTCAAAAATACAATATTTTGTTTATGCGATTTTATTTAATTATTTCAGATTCATGCGGTCTATGGAACGTATCTATAGTTATAATATGGGACTAGTGCCCTTTTTTATGCGATTTTATTACATTATTTCAGATTTATGCGGTTTTAGCACTTTTGAAACGTATCTATAGTTTTACTATAGAACTAGTAGCTTTTTTTATGCTGTTTTTTTTTATGCTGTTTCTTGCGGAACGTATCTACCGCATAAAAACAGAACCTACTGTATATTGAAGTGTTGCACAGTCACTTTAGTAAGCATACACTTGATATATCGGCATTAATTATAACACAAGCATTGAAATAACACAAATTATATTAATATGTTGCTGTATTCACATGAAAAGAAATTAAAACTACAGAATATTTACAAAATGTTGCAAACGAACAAAATTATAGCATCTTAAGCAAAATTTAATAAAAATTCATATCACAAAATAAGTATTCAATGAAATATATGATAAGCTTATTATGAAAAAAACATTATTTCTTAAAATCAAATCCTAGTGATTGGTTTGATTACCATTGGGCTTAATAATAGCTTTAAGTTATGATGACATGGATCTCACAAAATTTTTAGTTACCGCTGGCGTTTATTTTATTCCACTCATCTTGAAGGACTTTTCGTAATTGCTTCTTATTTCATGTCGAGTGTTTACGTATTTGACGGTTTAAATGTTCCCGTCATATTGGGTTTGTATCCGGTGATTGGGGGCGGTGCTATAGCACATTTTATAAAGCCATCCTCGGGTAATACTTGGGATTTTTCTGGAATATGAATGAAGCCTCTATGACCAATCTTATAGTTTAGACAGACGCCGGTGCTAATCGGGATTCCCGGCGCAGCTAATTCTGATTCAAGTTTTGGTGTGACGGAGGGTTTTACGCGAATTAGTGAATACCTGATTTGTTTATTGGATGGTTTTTTCAGTAAAATATGGACAAATAATCGGGCAACAAATACGGGTATTAGCTGCCCTGATACTAAAATATAATTATTTATTTAAAAATCCTAAGTTGCAATTTCTCAAACAGCTCCGAAACATCCACACAATAATGTAATATAATCGAACGTGCAAACTAGCAAACTAGCATTCTATCCAGTCTTTCTTGTTCTTATGTTTAAAAGTTTGATAATTTTTCATTCAGAATAGATATTGTTGTCATAGAAAACTCCCTTAATCCGCTTAAGTTATGAGAATTAAATCTAGTAGTTAATCAGTATTAGTTGCTCTTAATTCTTGAGATAATTCCGAATTAAGCTGTTTTGTTCTAGATTATTTTTGAAATTGTTAAAAAGCCATATCGCCTGAAGCCTGTGGAAGGACTTCAATTGATGTTAAGATGTTAAAAAAAAAAATTTGATAAATTTCAATTGACGAATTCAATGGGCACGGGACAGTTTTGTGGTTTAACATACATGTATATTAAATATTTTCTCTTTTCATTCAGGACGTGTTATGTTTCCAATGTTTGAATCCAGGCCATACCGGTCCCAGCGATGCTTACCGACAAGATAATAATGTCCCTAGTGGAGCCCAGTAAATATTATAGTTTGATAAATAGCTTTTATAGAAAAAACACAGTTGATTGCTTCACAACCGTTTACTAAAATTTATCATTTCTTATACCTATTTTGACCAATTTAGTAATTGCTGATATGCTGTTTTTTCTTGACTTTTTAAAAATCATACATAAATGTGACTGGCCGATTTTGACCATTTTTAACATCAATCATGTCTATGCCAAGAATGACATGTGTCATTTTTTACTCGAGTTATTCGTTGTATACATATGTATGTATATGGACAGACAGATGAATGTACACACAGTCTTGAGTAAATAGATTACTCTCACGATTTAAAACATAACGATTTAAAACATATTGATAAATTTCCTCTATTCCGTTATACTGCCACAAACAACAATTATGTGAACAAAACTATAATAGCCTTGTTTGTATATTAGTACACGCAGACACATAATTCATAAACTTTTAAGAACCGGAATTTGCCTTTCAGAAATTTGTTTAAGGTAAACCTCTGCAAGATTCCCAGCCAGGTAATCTCATCTAGCATTAACAATTTTTGTTTACAACTTCTTTCGGCGAAATCTACCTATGCCCCTATATAGATATTAGGCCGGGTCGATTTGTGGGGAGGCAAACAAATCGCCCATTGCTCTGTGAAAATCATATTCTAGGGATCAAAATAAGAAACTTTGCCGAAGGAACCATACCTCTAAAACGAATTCTGATATCCCCAATTTGGGTCGAACTTTTTAGTTTCTTTTCTAATGTAAAGGCCAAATTTTTTTTTTTTTTTATAACTTACTTTATTTGCAATCTATCTACTATAAGACATTCAGCAAATTAGATCTTATAAGATAATGGCAGCGGTAGTTTTGCTTTTGTGTAAATCTAATATACATAGAAATTACAACAGCTTGTTAAATTGTACAGTTCGTTCTTAAATTATTAAAATTCATTAGTACTTCAAGATTGCTTAAATTCATTGTTTGTTAATATAATCACTTAAGATTAACTTACTAAATTTTACCTTAAAGTTTATAGGTTGAGTAGATTCATACTAGAGGAATGGCAAGTCTAAGATATGATTGCGTTTTAACCGTTTAGTTTCATTGGTTGTGTCTAATAAACAAATAGCAGCTGGATTTATGTGATTAGATAATCGTTTCAGATATCTAGTACTATATTTTCGAATTTCATTCTTTATAAAAGGAATACCTAAGTCGTTATGAATAGATTCATTGGTAATAAACCAAGGGGCATTAACAAGGCTTCGTAATGTTTTTGATTGGTAACGTTGCAATATCTCCACATTGGAGTTGCTAGCAGCTCCCCAAAGCTGTATTCCGTAGGTCCAAATGAGCTTCAGAATAGCTTTGTAGATCCGTATTTGGTTTTCTAGACTAAGTTGAGAGTTACGGCCAAGCAGCCAGTGCATACGTGTTGTTTTAATTTTTAGTTGTTGTTGCTTAGCCTGAATGTGACTTTTCCACGTGAGGCGTCGATCAGGATGCATCCCTAAATATTTGACTCTGTCACTAGTGGGAATTTGTTTATTATTTAAAAATACAGCAGGGCATTGCTCTCTCTTAATGTAAAAGTGGCATGTTTAGATTTTTCCGAATTAACTTTTATTTTCCATTTGTTAAGCCAAGACTCCAAAATTTGGAGTTGATTTTGCAAAAGATATGAAGCTTCTACAGGGGACTCGTTAGTAGCGATAAATGCTGTATCATCAGCAAAAGTTGCTACTTCTACTTTTTCTGAATTGGGCATATCAGCTGTAAATATAGTATACAGGACAGGACCTAAGACACTACCTTGGGGTACACCGGCATTAATGTTATAATTTTCAGATGAGGCCTCCCCGTGCCTTACATAGAAGTGTCTGTCACTTAAATAAGATTTAAGTACCAGATAGAAATGTGCTGGTAATATCTTTTTTACTTTGAACAGAAGTCCCTGGTGCCATACCCTGTCAAATGCTTGTTCAATATCTAAAAAGGCTGCAGAACAGTATTTTTTCTCTTCCAGTGCAGCTGTAATTACATTTGCGACCCTGTGGCACTGCTCTGGTGTACCATGTCTTACTCTAAACCCAAACTGATGTTCAGGTATGATGTTATGATCCTCAATTACAGGCAACATTCTTTGCAAAAATATTCTTTCGAATATTTTCGAAAATGTTACCAGCAGACTAATAGGACGGTAAGACTTGACACTATTCTCGGGTTTATTGGGTTTTGGTACCATGACCACAATGGCACATTTCCACTGGGTGGGATAATGGTATAAATTAAGGATAGCATTGTATATTATGGTTAGGAATTGTATAGCTTTTTCAGGAAGAGCCTTAACTACTTTGCTATCGATGTAGTCATATCCAGGTGATTTGTAGTTATTTAATCTATGAATTTCTGTAGTAACTTCATTATTTGATATCTTACTGATTGGTAAGTCCATTTGACATGGAGATTCGACAAAGTTCAAGGTCTGGTTTTTTAAATCAGCAAGCTTTAATTTCAGTTGTTTCTTTGCTCTATGAAGATCTCTCTTTTGAGCAGGGTATCTATTTTCCTGCCAGGCTTTCCTTAATCTTCTTTTAGTATTAATGAGCAGCAATATCTCAGATGGGACTTGGGAATGGTTATTATTCGGCAAAGTTTCTTATTTTGATCCCTAGAATACGATTTTCACAGAGCAATGAGCGATTTTTAAATCGACCCGCCGTAATAAATATATATATAGTACATATAGTATATAATGACACGTGCATTTTTTCTTGGGTGTTGGTGTTGTTCTACAAAGTGGAGGAAAGTAAGGTTTTATGACATCTGTTGTATGAAGAATTTCAAATAACTTTCCAATATCAAAGGTCACAAAAAAATGAAGTAGTTTAAAAGAACAGCTAATGCTTAGAAACAAATCCTCGCTTTTTTATCCAAAATATTTCTAGTGTTGATCTAAAATTACTATTTGTTGTTGTCTCATTTATTGAATCATTATGAACTATAAGCATATATATCCTGGGAGTTTGCATTTTTCTCAAATTCAGATTTCTTGTTTTTTTGCTGACCTTATTTTATATCTTCAACATATCCGAAAATGGGGAGGACATATGGGTGGTGTTTATATTTTTTGCTCTATACAGCTGAATTTAATCCCATCTCAGTAATTTTCATGCACACACAACGTAAGGTTATTCAAGTTATTTAAATTTCATAGGTATATTTTTTGCTTTTATCCTCTATGGACATGCATTAAAAAAATATAATTATGATCAAGACTTTTTGTTGGGTAAAACAATGAGAGTGCCTCGCATTTTAGTAAGCAGTCAGAAATGTGTGCAATTCACATGCTTATTATACATTGGTAAATTTGCAAAGTAACTTTAAGTGTACTCGTGCTACTCACGTATGCATGATACATTTAAATCATTAATTTTATCTGCGTACGACTTAAGAGTTTATAGCCACTATAGCGAAACCGCAAAAAATCGTAAAGTAATAACATTAAATTAAACAAATCCGAATAAATGGTAAAGAGTAACATTAAATATGAATAAGTTATACTAATAATCGAAGAATAAGCCCACCTTGAAATTACAAATTTAAAGAAATAAAACCAAAAACAGTATGTAAGCATATAATAAATATTATTATTCTAATCGAGTCATTTAATCGATTACTATATAAAAAATTGTGAAAAGTAGTGAATAATAATTCCGACTATTAATAGCGTGGCTAAGAATTAAATATATTGAATTCCAAACTTTAAATTGTTATAACCAATAATATATACATATGTATATGCGTTCAATATTATGAGTTGTTCAGAGCGATAAATGCCTAAACGTGGGAATAACCTATTACGAATTTCTATAAATAGATCAAGCAAACAAAAACGAATGAATAAAAAAATGTTTAACGAAAATTGCATACAAAATTTAAATGAATAAATAGAAATTAAACTTAAATAAACTTCATTATATATTATAAGCACATATATAAAATCGGTATACATAAGATCGAACACATACACACAAATTATTCGCAGTTACTACACATAAAAGAAAATTACTGTTACTAACATTGTCAAAACTCTGACTTATCCTCGCTGAATAAAATTTTTTATACATATAACAGTTCCATTGAAGACATTTCGCAAAAAAACGCCTTAGATGTTGCTAAAAATTTTACTATTATGTCCAATCGTGTTTTCAATATATCATATTTCTACGTATCTGCTTACTGGTGTTTTTTTGTGCATAACGCGAAGACTATTTTGAATCATTGAGTAATAATACGTTCACATATAAGTAGATGATCTACTTTTTCGTGCTTAACTCCCAATTCGTAATTAAAAAGCGGGATTCCCCATACAAACTTTCTCTTCCAAAATCTGAGATTATAAAATAATCCTTGATAATAACCATACTTTTTGGCATACAACCCTGTGATTTCTGTGTAATAGATCATTATTTTTACGCGTGTAAAGAAAAACGTCAAAATAAAAACTAAATAAAATGGATTCCAGCAAAGAAAACGGGTTTGTAGACATAATTCCAATTAAATGTTTGTTAGGTATTATTAACTATGGATTTATATAGGAGAAAAAAGTGTGTGTCCATAAACGTGTGTCTTCTTATCACTTATTATAAAATGTAATATCGAATTTCAAACGCGTATTGCTACCATAATTTTTTAAAACCTCAGTAAACGTCGTTTACGGATTTCCTCCAACTGTTTATTATTAGCAGCCAATTCCGCAATGAAATAATCTATTCCTTCTCCTTGCCTTTTGTTCATATCGTTAATAATAGTTAAACAAACCAAAAACACCAAAATAATTTCTTTGAAGAAAAACCTTTCGCTACAGTATTGACAGCTGATTGTCAATTTTGCAGGTAATCTGCCATATGTGAACACGTAGATTAATTTTGTGGATTTATTGGTAATTAATGCATATGTGAACGTACTTTAAGTAATATTCAGCCATAATCTCGATCAAAAAATTATTTTGTTTGTTGCGTATCTCACTTTTGTGAAGTAAGAAGCAGAGAACGTTAATGCATGGGGTAACGAACAGTGAGAATTGTCAAAAATGTGTGTAGTGTGCTGAAGTTTTTAACAGAGCTGATTACAGTGAATTCTTTCTTTATAGTCTAAGAGCTGGTAAGCATTTTTGAGCAGGTATTTGAGGCACAATGAAACTCATCTAGAATACTATTTTTATGTTACATAAACACAGGAACGCAGACCTCGCTAGATTAAAAAAAAAAAATTAAAATTTAATATGTTAAAATTGAAGGTTTGGAAAACAAGCACAATTATTTGGCTGGGTCTGAAACTTTGCCAGATGATTGCAAAATAATTTTTTAAAAAGTGAAAAAACGTTTTTGAGGCACGTTGAAATTTTTACCATATTTATTTATGATTTTAAAAAAATATTCGCAAAAAGAGAAAATGTTCTGATGGGACTTTCTACCTCCCAGGTGTTCGACAATATTTTCGTGAGTGCGAGTGAACAGCGCTATGCCTACACTTAAGTGTGAGTGAGATCGTATATCTGCAGCTCTCTGCGTCGAATAATACTGCAATGTGCTTGGCTCTGGCGGAATCACGTGATTTAAAGTTCCCATGCTGTAGTCAAATAGTAATTTTGGAGTTTGAATTCTGAGTTGTATTTTTTTGTTTGAACTTTTTTTAATTTAGTAATTTATGACAAAAAATTAGTATATATAATAAAAATTTGTAATTAACTCTGAATATAAATTTAATAATAAATCTTTTGCTATCGTCTCTCTGATCATTTTATTTAACTTTTATTTTTATTATTTTTTATTATTCATTACAAAAGTTAATGAACAAAGTAGTGATTTTATATATTTGTTTGTTTCTTAATTTAAGTATTTATAAAAGTAAAAAACATATAGATTTCTTATTAAAAGTCAGAATTAGTATCTTCATCTGAATAGCTCGATGAAGACACTAATTCTGATTAGTGTTTAGTGTTTTTAGTTACACAGCTTGAATACTGGTCTTCTTCGAAGTCATCGGAATTATCTGTGAATAATAATAAAAGTATATTTAATAATTATATACTGATAAGCTAAAAAATTTATTCATAAAAAAATTATTGCTGCTTACATGTTGTGCTGTTTTCATCGATAGTATTCGTTTCGTCGATAATAAATCTTTGAGCAATTTCTCTACGAGTGGTGCTTTGCAAAACTTTATTACAAAAAAATATGTGTTTCAAAATACATATAAAAATATATAATATACATTATTTTTGGTTTTATTTAAAAGCCAGCTTTTAAATTTCTTACCAAAAAAATATCGGTAATATGTAAATATCCTTGTATGGATAAAAATTTACGATAATAAAAAAATATTAATTATTACAATACCTGATTGACGTATACCAGATTCCCTTGAAGTGTTGACATAATATTTTTTCATAACATCAAGAAAATTTTTAAATTGTATTTTAAAATTTGTATTTTAATTCATGGAATTGTCGAATTATCAATATCCCATGGAAAAAGGATAACTTTATCATTGCTTTTACCACAAATCGCGCATACTAATTTTTCACAATTCATTTCGATGTTTATAAATAATACTTGTTAAACAAATATGTGGAAAATAACATGAAACAATTTTACTCCAAAATTACTATTTGACAACAGCAGGGGAACTTTAAATCACGTGATCTCGCCGGGGCCAATCACATTGCAGTATTTTTCGGCGCAGAGAGCTGCCGATATACGATATTACTCACTCTTAAGTCTAGCCATAGCGCTACTCACTCGCACTCACGAAAATATTGTCGAACACCTGGGAGGTAGAAAGTCCCATCAGAACATTTTCTCTTTTTGGGAATATTTTTTTAAAATTATAAATAATATATGGTAAAAATTTCAACGTGTCTCAAAAACGATTTTTCACTTTATAAAAAATTATTTTGCAATCACCTAGCAAAGTTTCAGACCCAACCATCTTATCTTTTGTTTTTTTTTTCAAACATTCAATTTTAACATAATAAATTTTAAAAGTGCCTCAAAAACATTTTTTGCATTCAAAATGTATTTGTTTTTTTAATTTACGGGTTGGTTTAGCCCCGCCATCCCTTAGCCAGGTCTGCATTTCTGTATTTACATAAAAAAAGTATTCTAGATGATTTTCAGGATGGTTCCATGTCCACGCAAGTGGGGAAAGTTACTGATCGCCATTCACTTGGGAGTGGCCAGGACGATTCTTCTGCATATGGTTCAAGCAGCTCACAACGTCTGGGATTAGCCCACGTATCCTCTGGGTAGCTTCCGAACACCCGTTCGGGAGTGAGCTAAAGTGAGAAGGCGAAGCATTCCAGGATAGCTGGTTGTGCGCTGGGTTTGGGACCCGCCACTTAAAAATCCCCCGAATGAAAATAACTGCAAAGCCTCGGATGAGAACTGCCTTTACTGATGACGACCCCTGCAAAAGAAATAAGGAATATGATTTGGGGGCATGCACCTGGAATGTCCGGTCCCTTAATGGGGAAGGTTGCTGACATCACTGCCATCCAAGAGATGCGATGGACGGGGCAAGATAAGAAAACCATAGGACCTTGCGACGTCTACTACAGCTGCCATGTAAAGGAGCGCAAATTCGGTGTCGGATTTGTTGTGGGAGAGAGACTTCGTCGCCAAGTACTGTCGTTCACTCCGGTGGACGAGCGTCTCGCAATAATCCGCATCAAAGCGCGATTTTTCAACATCTCGCTAATTTGCGCCCACACCCCGATGGAAGAGAAGGACGATGCGACCAAAGATTCCTTCTATGAGCGCTTGGAACGTTCCTATGAGCGCTGCTCCCGCCACGACATAAAAATCGTGCTTGGCGACTTCAACGCCAGGGTGGGCAAGGGGGGAATTTTTGGTCCCACAGTCGGAAAATTCAGCCTGCACAACGAAACATCCGGTAACGGACAGAGGCTGATCGACTTCGCCGGGGCCCGAAACATGGTAGCCTGTAGCACCAGATTCCAGCATAAAAAGATTCACCAAGCCACCTGGCTGTCTCCTGATCGAAAAACACGAAACCAGATCGATCATGGTCTGATAGATGGAAGACACGCTTCTAATGTATTAGATGTACTTACGATCCGAGGACCCAACATCGACTCGGATAATTACCTTGTTGCAGCCAAACTGCGCACTCGCCTCTGTGCAGAAAAAAACGTACATTTACCTACGCAAAGAATTTTCAACATCGAAATGCTGCAATCACAGCCAGAAGATTCGCCACTCGACTCTCGCTCCTGCTCTCAGAGAGCACTGCCCAACAAACCGGCATGCACGAGCAATGGAGCAACATTTCTCGTTCCCTACGTACCACCGCCGAAGAAGAAATCGGATACCGGCGAGCCCGAAAAAACAGTTGGTACGACGAGGAATGTCATGCTGCCGCTGAAAGAAAGGATGCCTCCTATAGAGCCACGCTGCGATAGGGCGCAACGCGAGCCATGTGGAACCGCTTCAGAGAGCTTAGAAAGGAAGAGAGATGTATTATCCGAAAGAAGAAACGAGGGGCCGAAATACGCGAGTGCGAAGAGCTTGAGATGCTGGCCAACAGGAACAACGCCCGAAAATTCTACCAGAAAGTTCGGCGGCTTACACAAGGTTTTAAGACCGGGGCGTGCTTCTGTCAGAACAAAGACGGTAAACTGGTGACTGACGTACAGAGCAATCTTAAATTATGGATGGAACACTTCTCGAACCTGTTAAACAGTGACAGCTGCGCATGTCGCAGAGAATGTTCAATCCCAATCGTTCCGCTACCCGACCATGACGAGGTGAGAATAGCAATATTACGGCTAAAGAACAACAAAGCCGCGCGCGCCGACGAACTGCCGGCTGAGCTATTCAAACATGGCGGCGAGGAGCTGGTAAGGTGCATGCATCAGCTTCTATGCAAAATATGGTCGGATGAAAGCATGCCTGCCGATTGGAATTTAAGTGTGCTCTGCCCAATCCATAAGAAGGGTGATCCTGCAATCTGTGCCAATTACCGCGGGATTAGTCTTCTAAATATCGCCTATAACGTTCTAGCGAGCGTATTGTGTGAAAGACTGAAGCCCACCGTCAACCAACTGATTGGACTTTATCAGTGTGGCTTTAGACCTGGAAAGTCTACCATCGACCAAATATTCACAATACGCCAAATCTTGGAAAAGACCCATGAAAGGAGAATCGACACACACCACCTTTTCGTCGATTTCAAAGCTGCATTCGACAGTACGGAAAGGAGTTACTTGTATGCCGCGATGTCTGAGTTTGGTATCCCCACAAAATTAATACGGCTATGCAAGATGACGTTGCTCAACACCAGCAGCGCCGTCAGATTTGGGAAGGACCTCTCCGAGCCGTTTGATACCAAACGAGGTTTCAGACAGGGTGACTCGCTGTCGTGTGACTTCTTTAAGCTGATGTTGGAGAGCATCGTACGAGCCGCAGAACTTAATCGCTTAGGCACAATATTTTATAAGAGCGTGCAATTGTTGGCGTATGCCGATGATATCGATATCATCGGCCTTACAACCGCGCTGTTAGTTCTACCTTCTCCAAATTGGATGAAGAGGCAAAGCGAATGGGTTTGGTGGTGAACGAGGACAAAACGAAGTACCTCCTGTCTTCAAACAAACAGTCGGCGCAACCGCGTATCGGCACCCACGTCACTGTTGACAGTTATATTTTCGAGGTTGTAAAAGACTTCGTTTATTTAGGAACCAGCATTAACACCGATAACAATGTCAGCTTTGAAATCCAAGGTAGAATCTCTCTTGCTAACAAGTGCTACTTTGGACTAAGTAGGCAACTGAGCAGTAAAGTCCTCTCTTGACGAACAAAACTAACACCCTACAAGACTCTCATCATGCCCGTCCTAACGTATGGCGCAGAAGCTTGCACGATGACAACATCCGATGAAACGACGCTTGGAGTGTTCGGGAGAAAAATTCTGCGAAAGATTTTTGGACCTTTGCACGTTGGCAACGGCGAATATGGCATGCGATGGAACAATGAGCTGTATGAGCCTTACGACGACATAGACATAGCGCAGCGAATAAAGATCCAGCGGCTACGTTGGCTGGGTCATGTCGTCCGTACGGATACAAACGCTCCGGCTTTGAAAGTATTCGATGCGGTACCAGCTGGTGGTAGTAGAGGAAGAGGAAGGCCTTCTCTGCGTTGGAAAGATCAGGTGGAGAAGGACTTGGCTTCACTTGGTGTGTCCAATTGGCGCCGGTTAGCACGAGAAGGAAACGACTGGCGCGCTTTGCTAAACTCGGCCAAAATCGCGTAAGCGGTTATCGCGCCAATTAAGAAGAGAAGAGATGATTTTCATTGTGCCTCAAATACCAGCTCAAAAATGCTTTCCAGCTCTCCTACTATTATCGTAGTATATTGGCTCTGCACAGTTTTTGACTTGTAGACGAAATTAAATTGAGTAAGGCCCGATGGCATTTTGAGAGGCATTTGAATGAGTTTTTGTTTCTATGTTTCCTTGCCAAAGGAAATTTAATTTAATTTTTATTTTCAAAAAAAACTTAAATGTACATTCAAAGATACATATATTTGAGTTATAAGCACCCACATTTAAAATCAAAGTAACTTTAATATGAACTGCTTTAATTTAAAAGACTTCAACAGAACTTGGTGCGTGCGTAAATTTAAAACTTTATGCAAATTTGATGAAAAATTCGAATTCCTGCCTAACATGCTAAAACATTTCTCTTTTGCGTATGCATATTTGTATGTGCGTATTCACACTTGATGCCTTAGCCGCTACCAGCAAACCTCTGATTATAATTATAATTATAATTATAATTATTAGTATACACGTATGCATGTACATACATATAACCGTGCACACAGGGCACTATTTAATCCTCTAAATATGTATGCCGCCCAAAGCTAAAATTCTAGGCCTTGCGAATACAAGAATAAAATACTTTCATAGGCGCAGCCGTAGCGGACATGATTATTTTAGCCCCGGCGGCGCTGAGAGATTAAAATTTTGTAAATCACAACAAAAACAAATTTATTGATAAGTTCGAGCTCATATTTCTAGGAGCAAAATACATTCGTTCATAAAACGAGCCTTTGGGGAATCGTGAATTTTTGTCACGTGTCACACATGTATGTACGTAAATATATCTTCTAAATGCTCAACAGCTGCAGTTGCTGTGCGTCAAGTGCGCGCATGACCATGCGGTAAGATGCAGAAAACAGCAACAAGTAGCTTATAAAAAAAATGTATTTCGCAAACATTTCGATACTAAGGAAAATTTCGAAGCCATTATTTTTTGTTTTCTGATAGTAGGTTAATATTAAATTAATATATTGATTTACGTATGGGGTTCTCCAATTGATAAAAAGTGCACAAAAACATACATATGTACGTAACCCCAAAGTTGGAAACTTACTCTGAAATAAGAGTGCGGCTAATTTGGAGATTACTGTACATTCATTCGTCTTCGGATGAAACCCAAAGTGCCAAATGTTTAATATGCAAGCTTCTGTGAGCTGTGCTGCGCTATTCAAAACAACAGTGACCAAGACTAGAATCTGTTTCCCGCTCCATCTCCTCCCGATTATCCATTCGGCTACTTTTAGGATGGCAAAAACTTCTGTTTGGAAAACAGTTGCCATTTCCCCCATAGCATAGTGATACTTATTACTATCGTTTAAGTATCATCCGGCTCCAGACCCTATTTCATTCTTGGACCCATCGGTAAAGAAAATATCCATCAAACCTCCCAGCATGCATTCTGGATTGCTCCACTGCTCACGCAATGGAAATCTGACATCAAATTTCCTTCCAAATGAAACTGTGGGTATCAGGTCACCTTTAGGTGCCAAAAAACGTGGATACTGCCCCGACAGCAACTTAAAGATTCCTCTGTGTCCCGAAGTTCCATCTTCGTGCCAGAAACCATATTTATGGAGACTACACATTGCTTTTATTACTTTCTGTTGTATCTTAAGATCCAGGGGGAGCAAATCAAGCATAGCATTTAGGGCATCACCAGAGGTTGTACTCATGGCACCCGTGATTCATAAACATACACTTCTTTGCAGCCTGTATAGCTCCCGGATTGTGGACTTAACCATGCTCCGTCGACACCAGACCACAGAAGCGTAAATGATGATTGGTCTGATAAGTGCTGTGTATATCCATAGGACCACAGTAGGTTTCAGACCCCATGTTTTGCCAAAGGTTCTACGGCATTGCTGAAAAATCTTGAATGCACGATTCACCTTCAGTGAAACGTGTGTCTCCCAAGTCAGCTTCTTAGCCAAGATTACTCCTAGATATTTAAGGGGGGAGCCTGGTTTATAAGGTAAAAAAAATCAATTTTTTTTTTCGTTTTAAGCGATTCCTAAAATATTTCAGAATGTTCAAACACAGTTACAAAGCCTAATTCTCAATATTTCCGTAGATACAACGCCAAAGGTAGGCGAGCGTTAGGTAGTTACGCTGTGACCGGACAGGTATAGTACAAACTCTATCTCCTTTTCTCGACTTTTCATTTTTACGATTTCTTTGAATTAGCGGACATGAATGAAAAAAATCGAATAAACCTTTTGAAATGAATCATAGCTTGTTCCCTTCAGTATTAAATTCTCTTCTATTTGAAGTAACAAAATAGATTAAAAAAAATGTGACAAGATTTTTATACCAAGTTGAAGTGATTTTTTTTTTTATAGAAAGGCATTTTTTTATTTAAAAGCTCCAAAAAGGTGAAATTTTGGAATTTCTCTCAGTTTTCTTAATTCATCTAGAATAAAAAATCATGATAATTAGAAATCCATTTGAATTTTTTGCTTTAGATAACAATTACGAGCTGTATCTTGTACTCCAGTTGGAAACTCCAGCGTTGCAGCGCTCCACTAATTTGTATGTTAAAGGTTTTTTTCAACTTATTTTACCCAGTACAAAATTTTTTTATACTTTTGAAATGTTCATTAAAAGATAGAAAAAACTTTGCAGTGCTTAATTAAAAAAAAAAAACGCAAAGAGATGCAATTTTTAGACCCCATAAACCAGGCTCCCCCCTTAACTTCGTTGGAAAGACCTAATGTCACACCTTTCAGTGTTGGAAGACTGAGTCCATCCAATTTCCGTTTTCTCGTAAACAAGACCATGATTGTTTTGTTTGGATTAACGGAAAGACCTTGTCTCATGCACCAGTAATCGATTTTGACAAGAATCCTCTGCACTTTCGTGCAAAGCATCCTTAAGGATTTATCCGATGTTAGCGCACAGACGTCGTCCGCATATGCTTGGACGTGAAAACCGAGTTCTTGCATCTCCACTAATAGAGAGTCTACGACGAAGCACCACAGCAGCGGAGAAAGAACACCCCCTGGAGACATCCTTGCTTGGCCCTGACTGTGATTTGTTCGTCACTGCTCCCACCAGCGGTTAACAGCCTCTCAGAGAGCATGGAATATATCCATTTTATAATGGCTTATAATTAATTCCGTGTCGTTCGGCAGAAGAACATATCGAGCCGAAAGTGTCATTATCAAAAGCCCCCTCAATGCCCAAGAACACGCCAATTGTGTATTCGTCATCTTCCAGCCCGGCTTCAATCTTGCTAACAAGATCGTGTAAGGCTGATTCACATGATTTTCCACTCTGGTAAGCGTGTTGATTTCTACTAAGTGGACTTCTCGGCAATACCCCCACTCGAATATGTTTCTCCACCACTCGTTCCAGACTTTTGAACATGAACAATGTCAAACTGATTGGTCTTAAACTTTTTGCTAGGGAATAGTCATCTTTTCCTGGTTTCGGAATAAATACTATTCATACGCGTCGCCATTGGGATGGTATATAACCAAATGCGAGACAGGCTGTGAAGATCCTTTTCAGGGCCTCAATCAGCCTCTCTCCTCCTTTTTTAAGCATAGCTGGATATATTCCGTCAGGTCCAGGGGACCTAAAGTTCTCAAAGGAAGACAAGGAAAACCTTATCGATTCCCTTGTCACTATCCGACTAGCAATGTACCACCGTTGCTACCGTTATTGTTCATACCACTCTCTACTTCAGAGAGAGTTCTACTACCCGGAAAATGGGTTTCGAGTAGAGCATTAAACGTTTCCGATTTGGAAATGGTGTATGAACCATTGGGTTTTCGAATGGAATCCAGCCTTACTAAGCGGTTTAAATGAAGGACCTTATAAAGTCTCGCTGTTTCCCTCATTTCTCCGACGTTACTGCAGAAATTTCTATAGGAATCAAGTTTGGCTTTCCGTACTTTTTTCTTATATTCTCTCTGTGTCAGTCGATGATTAGCCCAGTCCTCTTCTGTTTTGGTCTTCAAGGCCTTATTAAGAAGTTTCCTGAACCGTACACGAAGCTTCGACAGTTCAGGGTTCCACCAAGGAACCGCTTTCCCCTGTCTGCTTTGCCTGAGTGGGAATAGTTCCTCAAAGCAATTGATTAAAGTACCTTCTAATTTCTTAGTAGCATCTTCATTTATTTCTGCTGATTTGAGTTTTTTCAGGTTTGGTAATCGTTCTGTTACAAGCTCACCATACCTGTCCCAGTCCACATTTCCAGAACTCCTACCGGAAGGTATTGATATTGTGTCAATTCCCAGTCGGAGTTCGATAAGGTGATGATCAGAAAGAGAATCCTCTTTCAAAACTCGCCATCGGTTGATTTGATTTCCAACTGACCTATTGGTAAGTGTTAAATCAATCACCTCTTGTCTCCTTCTGGTCACAAAAGTTGGTTTGTTACCAGTGTTTTGAATGACCAATTCGGATGACAGGATAAAATCCAGTAACTAGAGACCTCTGGGGTTGCATTTGCTGCTTCCCCACAGAATGTTCTGTGAATTTGCCTCACAACCCACTATTAGCCCCAGATTATTGGATTCTGCATACTTGACCACTTCTCTTAGCTCGCTCGAAGAAGGTGGCTGTCAAAAGTCGTAGGGTAGGTAGGCCGAAACTATGTTAACTTCGACACTGTTCCCACTTTTCAAGTACTTTATTTTTGCAGCAACGATATCTGCGGTGCATAGCTCTTTTAACATCGAGTGTTCGATCAACCTCGGCATGATAATATCATGCATGCTCGCGGTCTCACATTCCCTTCACCATGAAGTATTTGTCCCCACGACATAGCACCTAGACCACAGATACGTTTGTGGCATACCCATGGTTCTTGTATTAGTATTATGTGTGGGTTTGTTTGCAGTTTTGCATGCCTACGGCACAAGAGAGCCGTAGACGCTTTGCTATGCTGCAGATTTATCTGTGTAAATATTACTTCAGTCATTAGACTGAGTATATTTACGCTTTGTCCTCCAGCTTATCCTGGACACGGAAGTGGACTCGCCCCGTACTTCGACTTAAGAACCTTGAGGGACCCAAGATCGATACCCAGTACCAGGTGTGAACCCGCCTCCGAAGTGGTAGCGGATTTGTGCCTAGTGCACGAGTATACTCTCCCGAAAGTCGTGTTAAGATCTTTGTTCTGAAAACGGATGCGTGTGAGGGGTCCTGGTGAGTTACAGGAAGGACCCGGAATCCAGACACTCGCTCGTACCAGCCTTTCTTTGCTATTTTCAACTGAATGAACTTGCTGCTTTCGCATGCTGGAATCTTTGCTATCGCTTTTTACAGCCATTCTCGGGAAAAAGCGTTGGAACAGTGCACCTCTATGATGCCGCCAACCTCGCTTTTCCCCTCGAAAGTCGGCGCGTCTTTCGACTCACCGATAGCTTTCCAAAGATAGCTGTCAAGATAGTCTTGTTGCCCTTTGGAGAGTAGACCGTCTTGTTTGTCGGTATGTATCTCCACTGTCATTGCCTTTCTGCCATTCTCGCGAATGATTCGCCAGACGTTGACGGAAGAGTATCATTCGACATTTGGGGTCCCTTAGCCTTTGCCTTGTCAGGCAAATGTTTGTCTGCCTTGGATTGGGTTGAGGATGCAGGCATTTCCGAGTTCCGTCTCTCGACTTTCCCCTTCTTTGCCTTTCTCCTCTTCTCGGTCGTTGGCACAGACCCCGTTTCGTTCGCGGAAGAGCGCAGCGCTACAGAGGAATCCTCTGTTCTGCCACGCTTTCCCGTTTCCGTTACAGGTGTCGAAGTTGACGGAGCTTGAGTCCTTGCCTTAGCTAGTGCTTCGGCTTGCCTCGCCTTCTGTCTTCTTCGTTTGATCTGCCTTGCGGTTAGACCAACACCTGCGTTCGACTCTCCAAAAACTTCAGTGTTTTTACCGGTACTTACCTGATTCGCACCAGGTTTAACCCTTGCCAAAGACTTACTCGGTACCAGAGATCCGTCTGAGTCTACTGAGAGATTGTCCGCCATCTCCACATCCTCCACAACTTGTTCAGTTGCTTCAGATCGTTTCGACGACGGTATATCGCTCAATCTCACTCGGCTCTCCATTGGCATAGCCTATGTGCCATGTTTCACCACTAGTAGTGCTCAAAATACATTTTATACCTCCTGCCAGGTTGTCGGTACGGTACTCTCCACATAGTACTTGGGTGGCCACCAATTCCGCCGTTCCGCGGATGAGTGGATACCCAATTCCTATATGGAGCTGCCCTCTTAGTTCGTGGTAAGTTAATCTCCATAGCATGGGGTTAACTCACCACTTAAGCCTCATCCCCGCGGCAAGGAGACCGACATGACAAGGCATGAGAATTCGTATACTCGTACATATGTATGTATGCATGCGGTGGCGCGCACTTGGCATGGCAAAAATATTACGATTCGCAGAAAGCGCCCAAGGAATCCAGCGCACAGCATTGTGCCAAAAATTATGAATTAGAAGCGTGAACAAAATTGCTTCATAATTTACTGACGCATTTTTTCTGGCCTTTACTGTGAAGTAGTACATTATTATTCGATATGTGAATTTTAATGTGCAAGACGAAAAGTATGTAGTACATTTTAGAAATAAAAAATGCATATTGACTGAAAAATATTAGTTTAAAAATTTGCGGCTTTGCTCCCTGTTGTTATGAACAGAGCTGCCCAGCTCACAGAAGCTTTAATATTAAATATTTGGCACTTTGAGCTTCATTCGAAGTATGAAAGCATGTTCCTTCCAAATAAGCTGCACTGCGATTTCAGAGTAAATTTCTAACTTTGCAGCTTTATGCATATGTTTTTGTATCAATTGATGAACTATGTATGTAAAGTAACATACTAATTAATTATTTACCTACTATCAGAGAACATAAAATAATTGTTTCGAAATTTTCTCCTAGTATCGAAATGTTCGGGACAGGACTTCTTTATAAGATACTTGCTGCTGTCTTCTGCATCTTATTGTACATTCATGCGCGCGCTAGACGCACAGCAGCTGCGGCTGCCGAACATTTAGAAGATATATTTACATACATCTATGTGTGCAAACATATATTCGGGGCCGTGACCATTTGACATGACAAAAGTTCACTATTCACCAAATATTGGCAAATATTTCGGTACGAAATATTCCAGTATTGATTATGATTTGATGACTATGACTTGATTTGATTTCTTCAATCGTATATGAACAACTTTGTCATCGTTGGCAAAAATTAGCTCGTTTTACGAATGAAAGTATTTTGCTCCTAGAAATATGAGCTCGAACTTATCAGTGAATTTGTTTGAGTTGTGCTGTACAACATGTGAAACTATTCAGCGCCACCGCGACTATTATAGACTGTTCAGCGCCATGGCAACTAGAATCATGGCCACTACGGCTGCGCCTATTAATTTATTTTGTTGTTGTAGTCGCCATCTATGGAATTTTAGCTTTGGACGATATACACGTTTAGAGGAATAAGTGAGTGCTCTGTGTGTACTAACCATTGTTTTGCTGGGAGTTCAGAATACAAATATGTACGTGCATAGGCTAGGACATCAAGTATACATTCGCACATACAAACAAGTACATCCATATGCAACAGAGAATTGTGTTAGCATTTGCTAGGTAGGTATTCGATCATTCGGGTATTTATTTCTTAATTATTGCATGTAAGTTTGACCTCGTGAGGTAAGTCATGGTTGTTTCAGTGCATACATACTCGTACTTATGTCTGCAGCACCATATTTATTAAGGATGCAATTGAACTTAGTTCTCCCATATATGCAAATACGGTTCTTTCAATTTTTCTTTTATTTATTTATCTTAAATTTCGAAGTTTTATACTATCTAGAAAATGAATACAAGTGCATATATTATTCCCTATAATAAAGTGTAAATTAAATAAAATTTCGTTTGCCAAAGGAGCAAATAAATGCATATTCAAATGCCGTCTGCAATTTGATTTCATACAGAAACCAAAAACTGTGCAAAGCCAATGTACTCATACAGAATTCACTGTAATCAGTTCTGCCTAGTTGGGCGAGGGGAAAAAGTCTTCGCGGTTACATTTCATTTTTACAACCCACAATATTCGTAGCTCATCAGACTTCTCTGTATTATAAACGTTCTCTGTGAGTTTCATATGTAGGGATAGGGTCCAAAAAGCGTTAATTACGCAACGCGAAATGTAAGAAAACTTTCTGGATTCGTTCAATTCTAGCAGCATTGCACGTACCAACGCATGTGAGGGACCAACTGAAGGATGCATATTCCAGTTTGGAACGCACAAACGCCGTATACAAAAGCTTCAGCGTATAAGAGTCGAAGAAATCGGAGCTATGATGCCTAACAAAAGCAAGTGGAGTATAATTTGGTAATAATAAAATTTATATGACTAGCAAAAGTAAGTTTCGAATCAAATATTACACCGAAGTCTTTAATTTCACTTACACGTGACAGGGGTGTTCTTGATATGTGATGAGATGTGTCAACATCAATGACACGCTTGGAAAAGTTAATTGGAAACAGTTATTTATGTTCAGCGGTAGACGGTTATTGATAGACCAGTTGCTGAAATTATCTACATCAATTTGCATCAATTCAGAATCGAGCGAGCTAGTGAGCGTTGAATAAACCTTAACGTGGTTTGCATAAAGCAGGAATCTTGCTGACGAGAAGCAAGAGTAAATACCATTGATAAATAGAACAAAAAGAAGCGGACCCAGAATACTACCTTGCAGAACCAAAGAGCAAGCGACGAAAGGAATAGACCTAATATTGTCAAGGACAACCAAGCAATGGCGATTGTGTAAGTAAGATGAGATCCAACTTAAGAAGACTGAGTGGAAGCCAATGCAGGCTAATTTTTTTTATTAATATTATATGAGGAAATCCGATCAAAGGCCTTGGAGAAGTTGGCATAAGCGGTGTCAACCTGATGCCCTGATTGGAGGGCAGCGATACAATCATCGGAAATTACAGCTAAATTAGACACTGCGGAGCGGCCCGGAAAGAGGCCATGCTGCTCCTGACGCACCATGATCTTGACAGCAAAAAGCAATTTTTCCTGGATGATGCATTCAAAAAGCTTTGAAGTAGCGAAAAGCTTTGAAATAGACCTTGAGTTACTAATATCGTTTTTATTACCGCTCCTGAAAATAGGTGAAATGAAAGCCAATTTCCAGTCATCAATAGAAGTATCCGAAGTTTGTGATTTTTAAAGAATAACAACAGTGGGAATATTAAAGAATCACACTGCTTATATAACAACGCAGACAAACCATCAACATCAGTGCCTGAAGAGGGCTTAGCCTTCGGGTACGTTCTTTACACGTCACCATTAGGTTGGTGGTGCAGGCTCAGTTGGGAAATCCTGACTAGTTCCTGTCCTGGCTCCGAACTGTATTGCACATGGAGCTAGAGTCAACCCTCGCGTGCCCCCCTGCTTGCATAGATAACCAAGGGAACAATTAGGGAAACTGCACTTTCGTGTAAGGATAGCGGCCTGAGGTCGGGACTCGAAAGAATTGATTATGAATACTCAAAATCGAAAACAAACCACCGACTAAAAAACAGAAGAAGGAAGCAGAGATGTTCGAAATGACAACCTGGATCCAAGAAGAAGTAGCTCACTGTTAAGATCCCCACCGGCAAAGAAAGCATCTTGCAGCTGGAAGCAGACCACCCCGCACTGCGTTCAAAAATGCCACACTAATAGCCCCGCTAACGGCAACGGGAACAGTAACATCTGCATTCAGATGAGGTATGCCTCCATTAACGCCATTGGAGGGCTACAATCAGCGCAGTATACGCCAACCAGCATTCTTGCAGCGGCAGAATGGCTCGTCACTCCCATTCCAGCACGTCAATCGACGCAATTGAAATGCCTCTTCGGTTTGAGCTAATAAAAAACATGAGAAGGATAGAAAAAGATGCGATCTTCCATTACAAGCTGGTGATAAGATCTGTGCAGCATACGTTTAGATGTTAAAGGAACATTAACAACGAAGTCAGGATTATCCAAAATGACTAAGCTGCTGACTGTAACTCTGAACCACAAACGTTCGTGGGAGGCAGCAGAAGACGGAAGGGCGCTCTCGAGCCCCCATAAGAGCACTGCCATCCAGCGAAGAGCAGATACTCCCAAATCTGCGACGACAAACCCGAAGCGAACGACAACTAGTCTGGAATAATTTACGCTTTTACTTAAAAATATCAAATCTAAGATCCGACCAAGTTGGTTTGGAAAACAATTAAGCCTAGTATACTTAAGCTCCTGTTTGAAACGACAGAACCAACAAATCATTAGAGTACTGTAGAAAAAGATTCTGCATTGGTTGTCTCGCTCAATGGTTCCGCCGCCGAAATACTGCAGACAGTTCTAGCCAATCGGGGTAACTATGAAAGTCTGATGTCAGCAATAGAAAGACGTTACGGAAGTGACCACAGGCAACAAATATTCCAGAAATGAATCGTTGTCAGAGGGCAAATGAGAAGACGCAACAGATATCGAGCGACGATGTGGCAAATCAAATAATCCAGGATACGCCGGAAAATGGAGTTATTGAGCCGTCAATAAGCCCGTGGAGCTCACTGGTTGTGCTGGTTAAGAAAAAATGAAAGTACCCGATCTTATGTGGATTATAGAAACCCGAATGAAATCACGAAAAAGGGCAGTTACTTGCGAATAGACGACACCCTGGACACTTTATTTGGCGCGAAATGGGTTTCCACGCTTGATTTGAAAAGTGCTTACTGATAGGTACATTCCGATCGTGAGGAGACAGCCTTCAGGAGATGGGTAGTGGCAGTTTTCTGTAATGCTTTCGGGTTATGTAGGGGTGTTACACAACCTTTGAGCGCCTGATGGAGTTCGTGCTAAGAGGACGACATTGGAAAACGTGTTTGGTCTATCTAGATGACATCATCATCATGGGTAAACATTTTAGCGAGCGTCTGAAAAATTTGGAAGAAGTCCTTCAGCGCAACGCCTCCCCGGGATTACGATTGAATTCGAAGAGCTGTGCCTTGTTTGTGCACACGACCAAGAAATGTGCACGAAGTGCGGAGCTTTATAGGACCGTGCGCGTATTACCGTCGTATTGCTCCAAGATTCGTAAATGTTTTACGGAGTCTTCACAATCTCACAAAGAAAATTTGCGCGTTTGTGTGGCACAAAGAACAAGAGAAAGCGTTCCAGCAGTTGCAAGAGCTTCTTAGTACTGTGCCTATATTAGCGTATCCAGTCGCGGGAGAAAATTTCTTTGTGGACACAGATGAAAAAGCATACGGAATAAGTGGAGTGAGAATCATTAGTAGGAAGAAAAAGTGATCACACACTATAGCAGAGTCCTCGCAGAGAGGTAGGCTCTTCAATTTCATCCTGATGGACTTTGTGCACTGGCTTGCCCAAGTGCGAAAGACACTGTCTCAGTATATTGCCATTTCGTGTTTTGATCTCGTATACCCGTTATGAATGCTTGGCACTTCATCGTTTGTAAGAAACCTGCTGCTTTCTTTGCATACGCCTAAGCACTCAATCTTAAACGTGTATTCCTGCAAAGTCCAATTTATCCTCTGGCAGCGATTCATCAGTTCCATTTACATGAACATTTGTTGATTGTGGCTAGTTCTGTCTCGCCTCAAGCAAATTATTAATTTTTTTTTGGTATCTCATTCGCTCGATTTCGTTGCCACTCGGTTCGTTGACTTTCTCGGCTTGCAAATTGTTGAAGGAAATAATAACTGAGCTCTGTTAGCCAAGACTTAGATTTGACAGCATGATTCTCTCAAGGCTTTCTTTACACTTAGAAACATAATTTAAGAATCTGAAATCTAATGCTCTGTATTTTCTCTAAATTAAGTTTAGTATTCGCCAACAAGAAACACGTGTTGTTGGCATCGTAAGTTGATCTAAGTTATGTAAATCTATGTCTAAGAGCTCTTTTAGCTCTTTTCTCTGTTTTACATTTGGAATAGTATCTGTAAACATACTGACGACGGGACTTCACGACCTAGTGATAGTGAAATTTTTCTTGTATGCAATTGTCTTCGAAAAGTCAGCTTGATAAATATTTAGAAAATGGCAGGGACAAGCAAAACAGCTGATTTAAAGGTTCTGCGATTTTATTCATTTCAAATTTGTGTTTTTAGCATTTGCGTTTGGTTAAGAAGAAATTAAACATGAACGACCAGGAACCTATTATCAATTCCGTAGCTAAAATTGCACAGATAAGAAACTCAGCTTATGAAATATATAACGAGCTCAATGGACACAAGCGTAAATGGTGGGTTCATCCAGTTAGTATGACTCGCGTGGAAATAGGATTTTTCAAGATATGCATTAAGCAGCTAAAGGAAAATGGTGAGGAATATTTTACAATGCAACTGAAATAAACGTTGATAGTTTCAATTTATTCTTGGCCATGTTACAATCAAAAATGGAGCTATTCTGTAACGGAATCTTAGGTTTTGGGCGGAAAGTTATATATGAAGCATGTGACGCCATTTGGGCTGAATTAAGTGTAAGTGTGTAAGTGAACTTAGAGGAATTGGAAACTAATTTTATATAAAGACTGTCATGCCAAATTGCTTGAAAGCAATCTATGCGAAGAAAACCTGCCAAAAAACCGCGGATCCTTATATAATTATATTATTAGAATAATTATATTACTTATTTAATTATAAAAAAATGTTTAGCATTGTTTTACTGACAGCCTTTAATGCCAATTACATGTTCACTTATATAGATGTGGGGCCTCTGGGTAGCCAAAAAGACGATGGCGTACTTGCTCGAAATGTTTTTGGAAGAAAATTATTGGATAACACTTTAAAAGTACCTTGTGATGCAATCTTACCTGGCACATCGACTAACCTTCGACTTTATTACGTCACCGATAATGCGTTTCCTCTAAAAAGTAATTTGATGCGACATTTGTCGTCGTCTAAAGCCTGCATTTGCATTGAAAATGCATTACTAATTTTGGCCCACCGATGAAAAGTACTGCACGCAACGATATTTTGTACACATGCTTGCACAAATAATGCAGCCAAATTGTTCTAGCTACGGTTGTTCCTCATAACTTCCGAATGTTAAAAAAATACACATACTATTTTACCATTCAACTTGTTGACTCTGTCTGCAATGAAGTCATTCAGGGTGGTTGGAATACAATAAACGAACTCTTTAGAATCATATCTATACTTCTCACAAAAATTAAGGGAACAGTAAAATTTCCTAAATTTGAAGCTTTAAATTTCTAGTTTTAAGATCTTTGCGCAACCATTTTTTTTATTTAACGGTTATTTTGTAATCGTCAGTTAAAGGGCGACACAAAAACTTTCGAACTTGGCTTTGCAAAATGTTTCTGACTAAAACTAGCTGTACCGTCAACTAGCTTGATTATTTAGCTTCAATTCGCATTTTTGGAACTCTCGCTACGATCATTTCTCTCTGAGATATCCGCATTTTACGAAAAACGACCATTTGAAATTTTTTTTTTTGATTTTTGTTTTTAATTTAATAAGATACTAATACGAAAAAAGTTAAAAAAAGATGTAATAATGTTTAGCCAATGCTTCCTTTCATTCTCTTGTAAAATTGTGATCAAACGGTCCGGAACAACGGCTTGATGGATGGATGGATAAACTGTAAAAATCCCTGGAAACATGAGTTCCCACATTAATATTTGTAAGTATGCGATAGATTTTCTGAAAAACCGTAAAAAGGCGTTTTTTTGTGTTCACTTCAAACCAACGTTAAGGGTAAAAAGCAAAATTTAAATTAGGATCTTATAGGAAATTTATTTTACTTTCCAAAACTATTGTCCCATTTATTTATATTAGTTTCTGATATATCAATGATCAAAGATAAAATGGTCTTTTTTGGTAAAATGCGGATATCTCAGAGAGAAATGATCGTAGCGAGAATTCAAAACAAGCAAATTGAAGATAAATAATCAAGCTATTTGACTGTATGACTAGTTTTAGTCGAAAAAATTTTTCCAAGTCCGTACAATCAAAAATATAAAAGGAAAAAATTTCGAAAATTTTCGTGTCGCCTTTAACTGACGATTACAAAATAACCGTTAAATAAAAAAAATCTTGCTCAAAGATCTTAAAACTAGAATTTTAAAGCTTCAAATTGCTTTTAGTCGGAACTCTGTGTGAGCATTTTTCACCGAGATACATATATTTATATGTAAATATATATAATTGGCGCGTACACCCGTTTTGGGTGTTTGGCCGAGCTCCTCCTCCTATTTGTGGTGTGCGTCTTGATGTTGTTCCACAAATGGAGGGACCTACAGTTTCAAGCCGACTCCGAACGGCAAATATTTTTTATGAGGAGCTTTTTCATGGCAGAAATGTAGTCGGAGGTTTGCCTTTTCAAAAATCACTAAGAAATTTAGGAAATTTTTCTCTTCCCTTAATTTTTGTGAGAAGTGTATATTCCAATGAATTCCACGCCACCATCATCACAATTCGCGCTGGAAGTGATCTAGCATTAACAGCTGTTTATAATCCTCCAAGATACCAAATGAAATGCGATCAATATGTCCATCTTATTTAGCGTCATAAAGCGAAATTCATTATGGGCGGAGATTTTAATGCTAAACATATCCATTGGGGATCTTGGCTAACAACCGACAAACAAACTGCAGTACTGCATCTTCATGGCTGCCAACGTATTGACCCTCTGATCCTCAAAAAAAAAAAAAACCGGACCTTATGGACCAGAAAAGTCTCCAGTGCAGATTTCAATACTGAGAACGGGCTAGACATGAATTCAGATCACTCGCTAATCTGTCTAATTCTCAGCGAAACAATAGTGTTAACAGATCCAGTTCTCAAACTAACTATTCAATTCACCGACTGGTATTATTTCCATAAAATGTTAGAAGAATCTGGAGACAATACGTTTCCAATGGACTCAGCAACAAAGATAGATGACGAAGATCTAAAACTGACAAGAGAAATACAACACTCTGCTTGGTCGAGCACACCATCTTTATTGAAAATTTCCGCTGGCCACTAATACATAGAAGATATAAAAGAAATGGTGCTAAAGAAGCGAAAAATGCGGCGTAGATGGCAGCCGTTGATAAAGCAGTTTGGACAAAGATCTTAGCCATAAAATTAAAGAATACGAAAATCAATCGTTTACAAACTACGTACAGCAATAAAATATTAAAAGAGACACATATTACTCACTATGGAAATGCACCAATAAGCTTAAACAGGCAGTTAACCATAATCCACCAATTAATATAGACAATAATGGATGGGCGAAAACATACACAGAAAAAGCTAACATATTTTCAGACTACCTAGCAACAGCGACTCATCACTAACACCTAATAATGATGGCGATATATATGATAGTACCCATAACTGAAGATGAGATGTGCGACGAGATACAAAAGTTAAAGTTGAAGAAATCTCCAGGGTTTGATTCAATAACTGCCGAAGTCCTCAAACAAGTTCCGCAAACATGATTACAAAACTAACAAACATAATGAATGTTTGCTTTAGATGCAATACTTTCCGATTTATTGGAAAAAAGCTGAGCCTCCAAACGATGTAGCATCATATCGACTAATATCACTGTTGCCCATTTTATCAAAAATGTTGAACCAATTTTTGATAAAGCGCCTGAACAATATCATAGGAAATAAACATAAAATACCAACACACCAATTTGGACTCCGCGCACTACTCTCAACAATTGACAAAATTCACTCGTATCACCGAGAATATATTTGAAGAAAAAAATATACCAGTCTAACGGTTAGACGCGATAGAAGTGAAACCTTCCGTAAAACTAACTGAGAGAGAATGAGACGAAAGCAGCATTAGGAGCGGGATAATTATAGGTTCATTATAATATTGCTATAAAGTTCATATTTTATTTTCTTCATTTTATTATTATTCATCCTCAATGTTTTCAATTTCAACAAATGATACGAGTGGCTTATGATAGCTAAAATATGATACAAATGCTTTGGTTTCGATGTTGTCAACATGTCTTTGAAATACCGCGTTAATGGTTGCTTTTGATCGTGTTCTCGATTCAGTGCGATTGTTACACATTTTTAAATTGAATGTTGTATTGAGAAAGTCAATTAAAGGAACCGCTGTGTCCAATGCAAAATTTATGTTAAAATCGCGACTTAAAATCATTGGAACTTTATCGTAATCTTTTCTAAGTAGATATCCGCGATACTTCTGGTGTATACTTTATTAGATTTTCGTGAATGAATTCCGTGATGCTATTTATTGAGTATTAGGTAGTGTAGTATAGGTATACATAATGCCTTCTCGCTCACCGTGGCTCCGTAATACGCAGGAGCGCACACATACGTACTAGCATACATACAAACATACATACGTATGACGCTTGAACTAAATACCAAAGCAAGTAATAGGCAGTGTAGTATACATACTACAATACTCACTATACTAGCGTGGCTCAGCAGTACGCAGCCACACACATATACGTATATCAACATATAACGCTTCGTAGTGTCGCTTTTTCATTTCATCGAGTCTCAAATCACTCCCAACGATTCTAAAGAAGTTTTCACTTCAAAAAGTCTGTTCTACTGTATTTCTCGATGTCTCTAAAGCTTTCGATAAAGTATGTCATGCTGGCCTGCTGTGAAAAATAAAAAATGTATTGCTGCAACAATTGCTTTACAGCTACATTTGTTGATGACACTGCAATACTAACTGTCGGAAAGACAGAATAGAGTCTACTACACAAATGCAGCTAATGGGTAAGCAATCAGCTTTATCCGCACACAATAAGATACTGATTTACAAACCAGTTCTCAAACCTGTCTGGACCTATGGGGCTCAACTATGGGAGTGCACCAGTATCACATTGCATATACAAAGATTTCAGACTAAGGCACTCAAACTGCTGTTTGTGCTCCATGGTATAGTATGACGCAAGATCTAGAACGGGATTCAGTTACGGCAACCATAAAGAAATTTGTAAAGTCGCATGCGGAGCGACTAAACAAGCATGTGAACAACGAAGCTTCGGTTCTTAACGATAATACAAAATGGAAGCGAACGCTTAAACGTATATTTTTAGTTTTTATATCATTGCTTACCTTAAAATGTTACTAACCGCTTATATGTAACGGTCCTTGTACATATATTAAAAAGAGAACCATGTAAGTATGTAAAATTAATGTTATTTTATATGGTAAGTATATATATGTATATAGGTAATGACATTGTTTTGTCGTGCGACAGGATTAAGCTTCTTCATACATTCTTGAACAATCTTTGAGGTATGCTTCGCGTTCTCCAGGGCCTTCAGTGCAGCCTGATGGTCACTGAAAATCCAGTCTATTTCCCGTTCCATCTCCTCTCGATTATCCATTCAGCTATTTTCAGGATGGCAAAAACTTCCGTTTGGAAAACAGTTGCCATTTCCCCCATAACATAGTGATACTTATTACTATCGTTTAAGTACCATCCGGCTCCAGACCCTATTTCATTCTTGGATCCATCGGTAAAGAAAATATCCGCCAAACCTTCCTGAATGCATTCTGGATTGCTCCATTGCTCACGCAATGAAAATCTGCCATCAAATTTCCTTCCAAATGAAACTGTGGGAATCAGGTCGTTTTTAGGTGCCAAAAACAGTGGATACTGCTCAGATAGCAACTAAAGATTTCTCTGAGAAAATCAAGCATAGCGTTTAGGGCATCGCCAGAGGTGGTACTCATGGCACCCGTGTTCACCCGTATAGTTCCCGGCTTGTGGACTTTACCATGCTTCGTCGCCACCAGACAACAGAAACGTAAGTGATGTTTGGTCTGATAAGTGCTGTGTATATCCATAGGACCACAGCAGGTTTCAGACCCCAGGTTTTACCAAAGGCTCCGCGGCATTGCTGAAAAATCCTCGAAAGTGCGAAAAATACCTTAAGTGAAACGTGTGTCTTCCAAGTCAGCTTCTTATCCAAGATTACTCCTAGATATTTAACTTCATCGGAAAGACCAAGTGTCACACCTTTCAGGGTTGGAAGACTGAGTCCATCCAATTTCCGTTTTCTCGTAAACAAGACTATGGTTTTTTGTTCGGATTAACGGAAAGACCTTGTCTCATGCACCAGTAATCGATTTTGTCAAGAATCCTCTGCACTTTCGTGCAAAACCTCCTTAAGGATTTATCCGATGTTAGCGCACAGACGTCGTCCGCATATGCTTGGACGTGAAAACCGAGTTCCTGCATCTCCACTAATAGAGATTCTACGACGAAGCACCACAGCAGCGGGGAAAGAACACCCCCTTGGGGACATCCTTGCTTGGCCCTGACTGTGATTTGTTCGCCACTGCTCCCACCAGCGGTTAACAGCCTCTCAGAGAGCATGGAATATATCCATTTTATAATGGCTTATAATTAACTCCGTGTCGTTCGGCAGAAGAACATATCGAGCCGAAAGTGGCATTATCAAAAGCCCCCTCAATGTCCACGAACACGCCCATTGTGTATTCGTCAGCTTCCAGCCCGGCTTCAATCTTGCTAACAAGATCGTATAAGGCTGATTCACATGATTTTCCACTCTGGTAAGCGTGTTGATTTCTACTAAGTGGACTTCTCGGCAATACCCCCACTCGAATATGTTTCTCCACCACTCGTTCCAGACTTTTGAACATGAACAATGTCAAACTGATTGGTCTTAAACTTTTTGCTAGGGAATAGTTATCTTTTCCTGGTTTCGGAATAAATACTATTCTTACGCGTCGCCATTGGGATGGTATATAACCAAATGCGAGACAAGCTGTGAAGATCCTTTTCAGGGCCTCAATCAGCCTGTCTCCTCCTTTTTTAAGCATTGCTGGATATATTCCGTCAGGTCCAGGGGACTTAAAGTTCTCAAAGGAAGACAAGGAAAACCTTATCGATTCCCTTGTCACTATCCGACTAGCAATGTACCACCGTTGCTACCGTTATTGTTCATACCACTCTCTACTTCAGAGAGAGTTCTACTACCCGGAAAATGGGTTTCGAGTAGAGCATTAAACGTTTCCGATCTGGAAATGGTGTATGAACCATTAGGTTTTCGAATGGAATCCAGCCTTACTGAGCGGTTTAAATGAAGGACCTTATAAAGTCTCGCTGTTTCCCTCATTTCTCCGACGTTACTGCAGAAATTTCTATAGGAATCAAGTTTGGCTTTCCGTACTTTTTTCTTATATTCCCTCTATGCAAGTCGATAATTAGCCCAGTCCTCTTCTGTTTTGGGCTTCAAGGCCTTATTAAGAAGTTTCCTGGACCGTACACGAAGCTTCGATAGTTCAGGGTTCCACCAAGGAACCGCTTTCCCCTGTCTGCTTTGCCTGAGTGGGAATAGTTCCTCAAAGCAATTGATTATTGTACCTTCTAATTTCTTAGTAGCATCTTCAATCATTTCTGCTGATTTGAGTTTTTTCGGGTTTGGTAATCGCTCTGTTACAAGTTCACCATACCTGTCCCATTGCCCACATTTCGAGGATTCCTACCGGAAGGCATAGATATTGTGTCAGTCGTAATTCGATAAGACGATGATCAGAAAGAGTCCTCTTCCAAAACTCGCCATCGGTTGATTTGATTTCCAACTGACCTATTGGTAAGTGTTAAATCAATCACCTCTTGTCTCCTTCTGGTCACAAAAGTTGGTTTGTTACCAGTGTTTTGAATGACCAAATCGGATGACAGGATAAAATCCAGTAACTTGAGACCTCTGGGGTTGCATTTGCTGCTTCCCCACAGAATGTTCTGTGAATTTGCATCACAACCCACTATTAGCCCCAGATTATTGGATTATGCATACTTGACCACTTCTCTTAGCTCGCTCGAAGGAGGGGGCTGTAAAGAGTCGTAGGGTAGGTAGGCCGAAACTATGTTAGCTTCGACACTGTTCCCACTTTTCAAGTACTTTATTTTTGCAGCAACGATATCTGCGGTGCATAGCTCTTTTAACATCGAGTGTTCGATCAACCTCGGCATGATAATATCATGCATGCTCGCGGTCTCACATTCCCTTCACCATGAAGTATTTGTCCCCACGACATAGCACCTAGACCACAGATACGCTTGTGACATACCCATGGTTCTTGTATTAGTATTATGTGTGGGTTTGTTTGCAGTTTTGCATGCCTACGGCACAAGAGAGCCGTAGACGCTTTGCTATGCTGCAGATTTATCTGTGTAAATATTACTTCAGTCATTAGACTGAGTATATTTACGCTTTGTCCTCCAGCTTATCCTGGACACGGAAGTGGACTCGCCCCGTACTTCGACTTAAGAACCTTGAGGGACCCAAGATCGATACCCAGTACCAGGTGTGAACCCGCCTCCGAAGTGGTAGCGGATTTGTGCCTAGTGCACGAGTATACTCTCCAGAAAGTCGTGTTAAGATCTTTGTTCTGAAAACGGATGCGTGTGAGGTGTCCTGGTGAGTTACAGGAAGGACCCGGAATCCAGACACTCGCTCGTACCAGCCTTTCTTTGCTATTTTCAACTGAATGAACTTGCTGCTTTCGCATGCTGGAATCTTTGCTATCGCTTTTTACAGCCATTCTCGGGAAAAAGCGTTGGAACAGTGCACCTCTACGATGCCGCCAACCTCGCTTTTCCCCTCGAAAGTCGGCGCGTCTTTCGACTCACCGATAGCTTTCCAAAGATAGCTGTCAAGATAGTCTTGTTGCCCTTTGGAGAGTAGACCGTCTTGTTTGTCGGTATGTATCTCCACTGTCATTGCCTTTCTGCCATTCTCGCGAATGATTCGCCAGACGTTGACGGAAGAGTATCATTCGACATTTGGGGTCCCTTAGCCTTTGCCTTGTCAGGCAAATGTTTGTCTGCCTTGGATTGGGTTGAGGATGCAGGCATTTCCGAGTTCCGTCTCTCGACTTTCCCCTTCTTTGCCTTTCTCCTCTTCTCGGTCGTTGGCACAGACCCCGTTTCGTTCGCGGAAGAGCGCAGCGCTACAGAGGAATCCTCTGTTCTGCCACGCTTTCCCGTTTCCGTTACAGGTGTCGAAGTTGACGGAGCTTGAGTCCTTGCCTTAGCTAGTGCTTCGGCTTGCCTCGCCTTCTGTCTTCTTCGTTTGATCTGCCTTGCGGTTAGACCAACACCTGCGTTCGACTCTCCAAAAACTTCAGTGTTTTTACCGGTACTTACCTGATTCGCACCAGGTTTAACCCTTGCCAAAGACTTACTCGGTACCAGAGATCCGTCTGAGTCTACTGAGAGATTGTCCGCCATCTCCACATCCTCCACAACTTGTTCAGTTGCTTCAGATCGTTTCGACGACGGTATATCGCTCAATCTCACTCGGCTCTCCATTGGCATAGCCTATGTGCCATGTTTCACCACTAGTAGTGCATAAAATACATTTTATACCTCCTGCCAGGTTGTCGGTACGGTACTCTCCACATAGTACTTGGGTGGCCACCAATTCCGCCGTTCCGCGGATGAGTGGATACCCAATTCCTATATGGAGCTGCCCTCTTAGTTCGTGGTAAGTTAATCTCCATAGCATGGGGTTAACTCACCACTTAAGCCTCATCCCCGCGGCAAGGAGACCGACATGACAAGGCATGAGAATTCGTATACTCGTACATATGTATGTATGCATGCG
The DNA here is from genome assembly GCF_028408465.1 of Anastrepha ludens. Classification (NCBI taxonomy): domain Eukaryota; kingdom Metazoa; phylum Arthropoda; class Insecta; order Diptera; family Tephritidae; genus Anastrepha; species Anastrepha ludens. The sequence continues at coordinate 90,546,102 of NC_071503.1, read as the reverse complement.
GTGGCGCGCACTTGGCATGGCAAAAATATTACGATTCGCAGAAAGCGCCCAAGGAATCCAGCGCACAGCATTGTGCCAAAAATTATGAATTAGAAGCGTGAACAAAATTGCTTCATAATTTACTGACGCATTTTTTCTGGCCTTTACTGTCAAGTAGTACATTATTATTCGATATGTGAATTTTAATGTGCAAGACGAAAAGTATGTAGTATATTTTAGAAATAAAAAATGCATATTGACTGAAAAATATTAGTTTAAAAATTTGCGGCTTTGCTCCCTGTTGTTATGAACAGAGCTGCCCAGCTCACAGAAGCTTTAATATTAAATATTTGGCACTTTGAGCTTCATTCGAAGTATGAAAGCATGTTCCCTCCAAGTAAGCTGCACTGCGATTTCAGAGTAAATTTCTAACTTTGCAGCTTTATGCATATGTTTTTGTATAAATTGATGAACTATGTACGTAAAGTAACATACTAATTAATTATTTACCTACTATCAGAGAACATAAAATAATTGTTTCGAAATTTTCTCCTAGTATCGAAATGTTCGGGACAGGACTTCTTTATAAGCTACTTGCTGCTGTCTTCTGCATCTTATTGTACATTCATGCGCGCGCTAGACGCACAGCAGCTGCGGCTGCCGAACATTTAGAAGATATATTTATATACATCTATGTGTGCAAACATATATTCGGGGCCGTGACCATTTGACATGACAAAAGTTCACTATTCACCAAATATTGGCAAATATTTCGGTACGAAATATTCCAGTATTGATTATGATTTGATGACTATGACTTGATTTGATTTCTTCAATCGTATATGAACAACTTTGTCATCGTTGGCAAAAATTAGCTCGTTTTACGAATGAAAGTATTTTGCTCCTAGAAATATGAGCTCGAACTTATCAGTGAATTTGTTTGAGTTGTGCTGTACAACATGTGAAACTATTCAGCGCCACCGCGACTATTATAGACTGTTCAGCGCCATGGCAACTAGAATCATGGCCACTACGGCTGCGCCTATTAATTTATTTTGTTGTTGTAGTCGCCATCTATGGAATTTTAGCTTTGGACGATATACACGTTTAGAGGAATAAGTGAGTGCTCTGTGTGTGCGGTATTTGTTTTTTTTTTTTTTTTTGTTGTTTTGGAGGTGGCAAAAAGCATTGAAAGCCGAAAAGTGTGAGACTTGTCTTTCGACTCACCCACTAAAAACCCCACCCCAGCTCCGTTTCCCTCCCGCGGGACGACCGTTGGGTAATACTTCACGGGAGGGGGAGCGGCCTATTGCCTCTTCGTGAAAATCTGCGCTGATGTTCAGCACGTCGCAGTTTGGTATTTACTTATCGTTAAGTATTAATTCTGGGAGGGGGGCGGCCTATTGCCTCTACTTGAAAATCTGCCCTGCTGTTCAGCGTGACGCAATTTGGTGATTCCTAATACCGTTAAGAATACTAGGTACTACTTCACGGGAGGGGGTGTGGCCTATTGCCTCTACGTAACAATCTGCGCTGTTGTTCATTGCGACGCAGCTGGGTAATTACTATCCTTGCCATGTTACTGACAGCGGACCAATGTTCTTCTGAGTCAAGCATGATATCTACTAGGTTGCTAACCATTATTGGCTTCCCCACCCTATCACTCAATTCTACTCTTTCCAGCTCGAAACGAGGGCAGACAAAGAAAACATGTTCTGCATCTTCAACTAGACTGTCGCAAAAGGTGCAGTACGGGTCATCTTCGTGCTTAAATCTATGCAGATAAGCCTTAAAGCATCCATGCCCACTAAGTACTTGGGTCAGGTAGAAGTCTATCTGACCATGCTTTCGATTTATCCATCTTGTGATATTCGGGATCAATCGATATGTCCATCGTCCGTTCATGGAGTTCCTCCATTCCTCCTGCCAAGTACGGATGCTTCGCTCCCGTTCAGTCCTTCGGTTAGTCAGCTGCGCCGGATCCGCTCGATGTTTTTTTATTTCGGCGAATTCTAGTGCAGTCAGCTTAACTGGTAGCATACCCGCGAGGACTAATACAGCATCTTCCGATACTGTGCGGAATGCACAGCACACCCTGAGGGCACATAACCGGTATACCGATTTAATGCCTTTCATGTATGTGCTGCAGTTAGTTGCTTCGACCCAGGCTGGTACCGCATATAGCAAGATAGATGATACCACACTGCTAAGCAACTTCCTAGAAGCCTGCCTAGGTCCTCTCGTATTCATCATAATACGTGTCAATGCGGTTACAGCCTTCGCTGCTTTATCGCTGGCGTATGTTAGGTGCTGTTTAAAGCTTAACCTGTGGTCAATCATTACTCCGAGATATTTGATGTACAGCTTAGATTCTAGTGCGTGGTCACCTACTCTGAGATTTTCTGTTTCAACTATTTTCCTGCTACTTATGAGAACTGCCTCTGTTTTATGATTTGCAAGGCTTAAACCACTAGTGCGCAGCCAATCTTTTGTGATTTCGACCGCTTGGTTGCAAATCGCTTCGGCCTGGTTTAGGAATTTAGCAACTACTACGATTGCAATGTCATCAGCAAACCCTATGATTTGGGATCCTGGAGGTAGTTGGAGACGCAAAACTCCATCGTACATTATATTCCAGAGGACTGGGCCCAACACTGACTCCTGTGGTACTCCTCCGGTTACTCTGTACCTTTTCATTCCTTCGTCAGTTTTGTATTGCAGCACTCTGTTAGTGAAGTAGCTTGCAACAATTTTCCGAATGTAGGCTGGGACTCGGAAATTCTCCAGCGCATTTAGGATTTTGCCCCAGTTTGCTGTATTAAATGCATTTTTTACATCTAACGTTGTGACTAGGCAATACTCTTTATCTCCGTAGAGCCAGCGAGAACCTTCAATCGCTTTGTGAGCAATGCGCTTAACCGCTATAACAGCATCTGTGGTAGAGCGTGTTTTACGGAAGCCATATTGGTGCGGCGATAACCCTCCGGCACTATCGATGGAAGATTCCAGGCGATTTACAATTAGCCTCTCTAGTATTTTCCCTGCCGTGTCCAGTAAGCATAGTGGGCGGTATCCTGAGGGGTCTTCCGCCGGCTTAGACCCTTTTGGTATTAGCACTAGCTTTTGCAGTTTCCACTCTTTCGGGAATGTGCATTCTTCTAAGCAGGAGTTGTAAACATCCACAAAGATTTCTGGATGCTTTTGGATTGCGAACTTAAGAGCTTCATTCGGGATCGCATCGGGCCCGGGTGCCTTATTGCCTTTGATCTGTTTGCAAATGTGCAAAATTTCGTCAGCGTTGGCCAGGCATCGATTTCCATCGTCCTCCATACAGCTGGCCGCGTTGGCTGCGATGCCTTGCTGTTGGGGGAACAATGTTTTGACCACGTTGCGCAGAATAACCGGGCACGTCGTGGGCAGCGGTTTGAAGGCTTTTGTTTTTTTCATCACCAGCTGGTATGCAAATCCCCATGGATTGCTGTCAGCATCCTCGCATAATTTTTGGAAGCACTGGCGTTTGCTGCTCTTAATTGCGTTTTTTAGCGTTTTCCTTTTTTGTTTAAATAAGAGTCTGTTCCTTTCAAAGCTGGCCGTTCCTCTTGACCGCTGATATGTTCTTCTTGCTCTATTGCATTCTTCGCGTGCTGCAGAGATTTCTTCCGTCCACCAGTAAACGGGCTCTCTGTGGTTTTTATTAGGCCTTGTTTTACTCATAGCTGCATCACATGCTTTAGTGAGTTGCCTCATGACTTGGTTAGTTTTTTCAGCCGCATTTCCAGTAGGTGTAAAATTTGCCATCATTATCTCGAACACTTCCGGGTCCAAAGTTCCCACCCGGTATCTGACCTCGTGCGAGTTAGATGACTTCGGCTTATCATGTTTGCCTATAGCGCAGAGTATTGCGAGGTGATCACTACCAGTGTAATACTGGCTAAGGGACCATCTCGTACTACTCACGAGGCTAGAGCTAACAAATGTCAGGTCGATTATTGACCCTTTCCCTGCTCTTTGGAATGTTTGCTGGTTCCCGGTATTCATAAGCGCTACGTCAAGCATAGCGAACGCTTCTAAAAGGGCTTTTCTAGGGGTGGTTCGAGGGCATCCCCAGTTCACTGCCCAGGCGTTAAAGTCGCCAGCTACAATGACCGGACTATGATCTTTAATGTCGTGTGCAAGTTCTTCCAGTGCGTGTATGGCTTCCGCTAGGGTTAAGCTAGGTGGACGATAGCAGCTGTAAGCAAACAGCTTACCAACACGGGCTCGTACATAGCCACGTGTTGCGTTTATACTCGTCATTCGTGACCTAGTCATTCCGCAATTCCATATAGCCGATTTGCCTGTTGTGTCGGATACCCAATCATTCCCATTTCCGTATTTATAGGGTTCGCTGAGTATTGCAAATCTATTTTGTGCTCTCGCACAGACTGTTCGAGCAGGCTTTGAGCCTTCTCGCAGTGATTTAAATTCAGTTGGAGAAACTTCATTTATGTCGCATTTCTTTGAGTGCTCTTTGATATAAAGGGCACTTGTTGCTAGTCATCGCGTGTGCGGTGTCGCTTATTTGTTTCTTTTTGCAAATTAAGCAACTTGCTGTTTGGGTACAACTCTTCGCCTGGTGATCTTTACTGCCGCATTTAAAGCAGGACTTGGTGAAGTCGTCCGTACTTTTGCATCTCGCTGCGACATGCCCGTACTCCATGCACTTGAAGCACCTTTTCGGGTCAAGTTTTTCTCTGATACGGCAGATAACTAGGCCAATCCGTATTTTTCCTGCTGCTGTAAGCTTAGTGGCGATCTCTGGTGTAACTTTAAGGGTCGCCGTTTGCGTCCCACCATAAGCTTTTCGCAAGTTAGCAACTGCAGACAAAGGCACATTTAGTTCCCTGAATTGGCTAGTTATGGCTTCATGAACTTCGTCTTTCGTCGTGATTTCGTCGAGATCACGAATTTCGATTTGGTGTAGTTCAGTTAGTGCCCTTACTTCCACTACATCTCCTAAGGCAGCTTTAACTGCTTCGTTGATCTTCTGAGTGTTTGGATCAGATGATCGCTCAAGCACCAGTAGCAAGTCCCCATTTGCAGTTTTCTTAACACCATATACTTTCGAGTTAAGCTCCTGTAAACATGGCTCTGTTTTCACACGTTTCAGGATGTCAGCGTATGAGACATTGCCAACGCTTTTCACAACGATCGCGTCTTTACGGGGCGGTCTCTGTCGCCTGCGATTTCCCCTCGTGTTTGCTTCGTCTCTTTGTTTCCCGTCTATTTTTGGGCTTTTATTGTTGTTTCCTTTACGGTTTTTCTTATTTATTACCGTGTTCCATCCTTCGGAGCTGGTTTGCTCTTTTGTTGATACCGGCGTTGCCTTCAGTGTTCCATCGCGGTCACTTTTGCTCTTTTTTGCCGGGCTTTTCCGTGCAGCGACTGTGTCTATACATCTCTTTGGCGTACCATCCGTGACGCGCTTTATAAGAGGCGATGTTTGCGTGCATTCATTTTTTGCTTCGAGAACCACACTTTTTGACCCTTTTAGCATCCTTATTCTAGAAGTCAGAATCGACCTTTCTAACTTCTTATGGAGCTCCGAAATGCTTGAAACCAGATCACGCATTGGCTGGTTAATGTTACGCTTTGGGAGTTCCATCATCTCCGTTAGCTCTTTAATTTTGGCACTGATGCTGCGGTTGAGCTCTTCTGTTGTGGCCTCCTTTGCGACACTGCTGTACTGCATGCATGGTGACGCAGATCGGGTTCTTCCAATCAACGGAGGCGAATGAGCCAATCTCGAGCTCCTTTGAAAGGGGTTTTTTACCAGCTCCCCACTGCTGTTACTGCCGTCTGCAGTCTCCTTTGGGAAATCCAATGATGGAGTGGTCGTTGCTATTTTAGCTTTTTCTAAGATATTTATGTTTAAGTTCTGATTGTTAGAATTCATGTTGTTGGACCCCAACTCGTAAGCCGTTATCCCTATCCCGGTGCGTAGTCACTTATTCATGATTCCATGGTTATCTTTGCAAGCAGGGAGGCCATGCGAGGGTTGACGAAGGCTCCTTATGAGAGCCTAAGTTCAGAGCCGAATCAGTGCTAACTAGGAATATTACATCTAGACCTACGCCGACACTTAATGTCGACGGGATATGGAGCGTTCTTAGAGATTTGCCATAGTTTTAACGGGGTGGGGGCGGCTGCACCATTAACCTGAATGCCATTTCAGCTAGATTTCACTCTGCTTACTAAAGAAACAGAATAGTGCAGCCGTCAGCTCGTGGCAGTATGTTCCAAACATTTTCCAGTATATCGTAATTAAGACCTTACTGGGCTCGGTCTTAATGTAGATCATATTAAATTTGCAGCCGCCCCTAACATGGGGGACAGACGCTGACCAGGGAGCCGCCCAATATGAGTCAGTCGCTTCTGGATTTTTGTATTTTCACCATGCCTTTGCATGGTGAGGGGGACACTTAATTTATTAAAGGCGGTGTCGTTTCGCCTTTGTCACAGAAACCTCTTCGGATTAGCTAGCTTTTAGGCCGCTTCCTCCGTTTCTGCCGCTCATTGTCGGGGGCTGCTTATTTGTTAGAACTTATTCGCAACTAACCTGCTACTACAGGCCGTCCGGCTATCCGCAACCTGCCGACCCCCACGGTAGTTTAGAGCCCAGCTTAGTCGCCCGATCCCTGGGGAGCGCGACCTCCATACATATGTATCTACGTGCATATATGCGGTATATGTACATGCATATGTGTATACTACTAACCATTGTTTTGCTGGGAGTTCAGAATACAAATATGTACGTGCATAGGCTAGGACATCAAGTATACATTCGCACATACAAACAAGTACATCCATATGCAACAGAGAATTGTGTTAGCATTTGCTAGGTAGGTATTCGATCATTCGGGTATTTATTTCTTAATTATTGCATGTAAGTTTGACCTCGTGAGGTAAGTCATGGTTGTTTCAGTGCATACATACTCGTACTTATGTCTGCAGCACCATATTTATTAAGGGTGCAATTGAACTTAGTTCTCCCATATATGCAAATACGGTTCTTTCAATTTTTCTTTTATTTATTTATCTTAAATTTCGAAGTTTTATACTATCTAGAAAATGAATACAAGTGCATATATTATTCCCTATAATAAAGTGTAAATTAAATAAAATTTCGTTTGCCAAAGGAGCAAATAAATGCATATTCAAATGCCGTCTGCAATTTGATTTCATACAGAAACCAAAAACTGTGCAAAGCCAATGTACTCATACAGAATTCACTGTAATCAGTTCTGCCTAGTTGGGCGAGGGGAAAAAGTCTTCGCGGTTACATTTCATTTTTACAACCCACAATATTCGTAGCTCATCAGACTTCTCTGTATTATAAACGTTCTCTGTGAGTTTCATATGTAGGGATAGGGTCCAAAAAGCGTTAATTACGCAACGCGAAATGTAAGAAAACTTTCTGGATTCGTTCAATTCTAGCAGCATTGCACGTACCAACGCATGTGAGGGACCAACTGAAGGATGCATATTCCAGTTTGGAACGCACAAACGCCGTATACAAAAGCTTCAGCGTATAAGAGTCGAAGAAATCGGAGCTATGATGCCTAACAAAAGCAAGTGGAGTATAATTTGGTAATAATAAAATTTATATGACTAGCAAAAGTAAGTTTCGAATCAAATATTACACCGAAGTCTTTAATTTCACTTACACGTGACAGGGGTGTTCTTGATATGTGATGAGATGTGTCAACATCAATGACACGCTTGGAAAAGTTAATTGGAAACAGTTATTTATGTTCAGCGGTAGACGGTTATTGATAGACCAGTTGCTGAAATTATCTACATCAATTTGCATCAATTCAGAATCGAGGGAGCTAGTGAGCGTTGAATAAACCTTAACGTGGTTTGCATAAAGCAGGAATCTTGCTGACGAGAAGCAAGAGTAAATACCATTGATAAATAGAACAAAAAGAAGCGGACCCAGAATACTACCTTGCAGAACCAAAGAGCAAGCAACGAAAGGAATAGACCTAATATTGTCAAGGACAACCAAGCAATGGCGATTGTGTAAGTAAGATGAGATCCAACTTAAGAAGACTGAGTGGAAGCCAATGCAAGCTAATTTTTTTTATTAATATTATATGAGGAAATCCGATCAAAGGCCTTGGAGAAGTTGGCATAAGCGGTGTCAACCTGATGCCCTGATTGGAGGGCAGCGATACAATCATCGGAAATTACAGCTAAATTAGACACTGCGGAGCGGCCCGGAAAGAGGCCATGCTGCTCCTGACGCACCATTATCTTGACAGCAAAAAGCAATTTTTCCTGGATGATGCATTCAAAAAGCTTTGAAGTAGCGAAAAGCTTTGAAATAGACCTTGAGTTACTAATATCGTTTTTATTACCGCTCCTGAAAATAGGTGAAATGAAAGCCAATTTCCAGTCATCAATAGAAGTATCCGAAGTTTGTGATTTTTAAAGAATAACAACAGTGGGAATATTAAAGAATCACACTGCTTATATAACAACGCAGACAAACCATCAACATCAGTGCCTGAAGAGGGCTTAGCCTTCGGGTACGTTCTTTACACGTCACCATTAGGTTGGTGGTGCAGGCTCAGTTGGGAAATCCTGACTAGTTCCTGTCCTGGCTCCGAACTGTATTGCACATGGAGCTAGAGTCAACCCTCGCGTGCCCCCCTGCTTGCATAGATAACCAAGGGAACAATTAGGGAAACTGCACTTTCGTGTAAGGATAGCGGCCTGAGGTCGGGACTCGAAAGAATTGATTATGAATACTCAAAATCGAAAACAAACCACCGACTAAAAAACAGAAGAAGGAAGCAGAGATGTTCGAAATGACAACCTGGATCCAAGAAGAAGTAGCTCACTGTTAAGATCCCCACCGGCAAAGAAAGCATCTTGCAGCTGGAAGCAGACCACCCCGCACTGCGTTCAAAAATGCCACACTAATAGCCCCGCTAACGGCAACGGGAACAGTAACATCTGCATTCAGATGAGGTATGCCTCCATTAACGCCATTGGAGGGCTACAATCAGCGCAGTATACGCCAACCAGCATTCTTGCAGCGGCAGAATGGCTCGTCACTCTCATTCCAGCACGTCAATCGACGCAATTGAAATGCCTCTTCGGTTTGAGCTAATAAAAAACATGAGAAGGATAGAAAAAGATGCGATCTTCCATTACAAGCTGGTGATAAGATCTGTGCAGCATACGTTTAGATGTTAAAGGAACATTAACAACGAAGTCAGGATTATCCAAAATGACTAAGCTGCTGACTGTAACTCTGAACCACAAACGTTCGTGGGAGGCAGCAGAAGACGGAAGGGCGCTCTAGAGCCCCCATAAGAGCACTGCCATCCAGCGAATAGCAGATACTCCCAAATCTGCGACGACAAATCCGAAGCGAACGACAACTAGTCTGGAATAATTTACGCTTTTACTTAAAAATATCAAATCTAAGATCCGACCAAGTTGGTTTGGAAAACAATTAAGCCTAGTATACTTAAGCTCCTGTTTGAAACGACAGAACCAACAAATCATTAGAGTACTGTAGAAAAAGATTCTGCATTGGTTGTCTCGCTCAATGGTTCCGCCGCCGAAATACTGCAGACAGTTCTAGCCAATCGGGGTAACTATGAAAGTCTGATGTCAGCAATAGAAAGACGTTACGGAAGTGACCACAGGCAACAAATATTCCAGAAATGAATCGTTGTCAGAGGGCAAATGAGAAGACGCAACAGATATCGAGCGACGATGTGGCAAATCAAATAATCCAGGATACGCCGGAAAATGGAGTTATTGAGCCGTCAATAAGCCCGTGGAGCTCACTGGTTGTGCTGGTTAAGAAAAAATGAAAGTACCCGATCTTATGTGGATTATAGAAACCCGAATGAAATCACGAAAAAGGGCAGTTACTTGCGAATAGACGACACCCTGGACACTTTATTTGGCGCGAAATGGGTTTCCACGCTTGATTTGAAAAGTGCTTACTGATAGGTACATTCCGATCGCGAGGAGACAGCCTTCAGGAGATGGGTAGTGGCAGTTTTCTGTAATGCTTTCGGGTTATGTAGGGGTGTTACACAACCTTTGAGCGCCTGATGGAGTTCGTGCTAAGAGGACGACATTGGAAAACGTGTTTGGTCTATCTAGATGACATCATCATCATGGGTAAACATTTTAGCGAGCGTCTGAAAAATTTGGAAGAAGTCCTTCAGCGCAACGCCTCCCCGGGATTACGATTGAATTCGAAGAGCTGTGCCTTGTTTGTGCACACGACCAAGAAATGTGCACGAAGTGCGGAGCTTTATAGGACCGTGCGCGTATTACCGTCGTATTGCTCCAAGATTCGTAAATGTTTTACGGAGTCTTCACAATCTCACAAAGAAAATTTGCGCGTTTGTGTGGCACAAAGAACAAGAGAAAGCGTTCCAGCAGTTACAAGAGCTTCTTAGTACTGTGCCTATATTAGCGTATCCAGTCGCGGGAGAAAATTTCTTTGTGGACACAGATGAAAAAGCATACGGAATAAGTGGAGTGAGAATCATTAGTAGGAAGAAAAAGTGATCACACACTATAGCAGAGTCCTCGCAGAGAGGTAGGCTCTTCAATTTCATCCTGATGGACTTTGTGCACTGGCTTGCCCAAGTGCGAAAGACACTGTCTCAGTATATTGCCATTTCGTGTTTTGATCTCGTATACCCGTTATGAATGCTTGGCACTTCATCGTTTGTAAGAAACCTGCTGCTTTCTTTGCATACGCCTAAGCACTCAATCTTAAACGTGTATTCCTGCAAAGTCCAATTTATCCTCTGGCAGCGATTCATCAGTTCCATTTACATGAACATTTGTTGATTGTGGCTAGTTCTGTCTCGCCTCAAGCAAATTATTAATTTTTTTTTGGTATCTCATTCGCTCGATTTCGTTGCCACTCGGTTCGTTGACTTTCTCGGCTTGCAAATTGTTGAAGGAAATAATAACTGAGCTCTGTTAGCCAAGACTTAGATTTGACAGCATGATTCTCTCAAGGCTTTCTTTACACTTAGAAACATAATTTAAGAATCTGAAATCTAATGCTCTGTATTTTCTCTAAATTAAGTTTAGTATTCGCCAACAAGAAACACGTGTTGTTGGCATCGTAAGTTGATCTAAGTTATGTAAATCTATGTCTAAGAGCTCTTTTAGCTCTTTTCTCTGTTTTACATTTGGAATAGTATCTGTAAACATACTGACGACGGGACTTCACGACCTAGTGATAGTGAAATTTTTCTTGTATGCAATTGTCTTCGAAAAGTCAGCTTGATAAATATTTAGAAAATGGCAGGGACAAGCAAAACAGCTGATTTAAAGGTTCTGCGATTTTATTCATTTCAAATTTGTGTTTTTAGCATTTGCGTTTGGTTAAGAAGAAATTAAACATGAACGACCAGGAACCTATTATCAATTCCGTAGCTAAAATTGCACAGATAAGAAACTCAGCTTATGAAATATATAACGAGCTCAATGGACACAAGCGTAAATGGTGGGTTCATCCAGTTAGTATGACTCGCGTGGAAATAGGATTTTTCAAGATATGCATTAAGCAGCTAAAGGAAAATGGTGAGGAATATTTTACAATGCAACTGAAATCAACGTTGATAGTTTCAATTTATTCTTGGCCATGTTACAATCAAAAATGGAGCTATTCTGTAACGGAATCTTAGGTTTTGGGCGGAAAGTTATATATGAAGCATGTGACGCCATTTGGGCTGAATTAACTGTAAGTGTGTAAGTGAACTTAGAGGAATTGGAAACTAATTTTATATAAAGACTGTCATGCCAAATTGCTTGAAAGCAATCTATGCGAAGAAAACCTGCCAAAAAACCGCGGATCCTTATATAATTATATTATTAGAATAATTATATTACTTATTTAATTATAAAAAAATGTTTAGCATTGTTTTACTGACAGCCTTTAATGCCAATTACATGTTCACTTATATAGATGTGGGGCCTCTGGGTAGCCAAAAAGACGATGGCGTACTTGCTCGAAATGTTTTTGGAAGAAAATTATTGGATAACACTTTAAAAGTACCTTGTGATGCAATCTTACCTGGCACATCGACTAACCTTCGACTTTATTACGTCACCGATAATGCGTTTCCTCTAAAAAGTAATTTGATGCGACATTTGTCGTCGTCTAAAGCCTGCATTTGCATTGAAAATGCATTACTAATTTTGGCCCACCGATGAAAAGTACTGCACGCAACGATATTTTGTACACATGCTTGCACAAATAATGCAGCCAAATTGTTCTAGCTACGGTTGTTCCTCATAACTTCCGAATGTTAAAAAAATACACATACTATTTTACCATTCAACTTGTTGACTCTGTCTGCAATGAAGTCATTCAGGGTGGTTGGAATACAATAAACGAACTCTTTAGAATCATATCTATACTTCTCACAAAAATTAAGGGAACAGTAAAATTTCCTAAATTTCTTAGTGATTTTTAAAAGGCTGTATCTCGGTGAAAAATGGTGGCACGGAGTTCCGACAAAAAACAATTTGAAGCTTTAAATTTCTAGTTTTAAGATCTTTGCGCAACCATTTTTTTTATTTAACGGTTATTTTGTAATCGTCAGTTAAAGGGCGACACAAAAACTTTCGAACTTGGCTTTGCAAAATGTTTCTGACTAAAACTAGCTATACCGTCAACTAGCTTGATTATTTAGCTTCAATTCGCATTTTTGGAACTCTCGCTACGATCATTTCTCTCTGAGATATCCGCATTTTACGAAAAACGACCATTTGAAATTTTTTTTTTTGATTTTTGTTTTTAATTTAATAAGATACTAATACGAAAAAAGTTAAAAAAAGATGTAATAATGTTTAGCCAATGCTTCCTTTCATTCTCTTGTAAAATTGTGATCAAACGGTCCGGAACAACGGCTTGATGGATGGATGGATAAACTGTAAAAATCCCTGGAAACATGAGTTCCCACATTAATATTTGTAAGTATGCGATAGATTTTCTGAAAAACCGTAAAAAGGCGTTTTTTTGTGTTCACTTCAAACCAACGTTAAGGGTAAAAAGCAAAATTTAAATTAGGATCTTATAGGAAATTTATTCTACTTTCCAAAACTATTGTCCCATTTATTTATATTAGTTTCTGATATATCAATGATCAAAGATAAAATGGTCTTTTTTGGTAAAATGCGGATATCTCAGAGAGAAATGATCGTAGCGAGAATTCAAAACAAGCAAATTGAAGATAAATAATCAAGCTATTTGAGTGTAGGACTAGTTTTAGTCGAAAAAATTTTTCCAAGTCCGTGCAATCAAAAATAAAAAAGGAAAAAATTTCGAAAATTTTCGTGTCGCCTTTAACTGACGATTACAAAATAACCGTTAAACAAAAAAAATCTTGCTCAAAGATCTTAGAACTGGAATTTTAAAGCTTCAAATTGCTTTTAGTCGGAACTCTGTGTGAGCATTTTTCACCGAGATACATATATTTATATGTATATATATATAATTGGCGCGTATACCCTTTGTCGGTGTTTGGCCGAGCTCCTCCTCCTATTTGTGGTGTGCGTCTTGATGTGTTTCAAGCCGACTTGACAGTTTCAAGCCGACTCCGAACGGCAAATATTTTTTATGACGAGTTCTTTCATGGCAGAAATGTAGTCGGAGGTTTGCCTTTGCCTGCCGAGGTGTTTTTGGTGTTTCACCGAGATTCGAACCTACATTCTCTCTGAATTGGTTGTCACGCACCAACCCATTCGGCTACGGCGGCTGCCGAGATACAGCTTTTCAAAAATCACTAAGAAATTTAGGAAATTTTTCTCTTCCCTTAATTTTTGTGAGAAGTGTATATACCAATGAATTCCACGCCACCATCATCACAATTAATGCTGGAAGAGATCTAGCATTAACAGCTGTTTATAATCATCCAAGATACCAAATGAAATGCGATCAATATGTCCATTTTATTTAGCGTCATAAAGCGAAATTCATTATGGGCGGAGATTTCAATGCTAAACATATCCATTGGGGATCTTGGCTAACAACCGACAAACAAACTGCAGTACTGCACCTTCATGGCTGCCAACGTATTGGCCCTCTGATCCTCAAAAAAAAAACCGGACCTTATGGACTTCTTCATCACCAGAAAAGTCTCCAGTGCAGATTTTAATACTGAGAACGGGCTTGACATGAATTCAGATCACTCGCCAATCTATCTAACTCTCAGCGAAACAGTAGTGTTAAGAGATCCAGTTCTCAAACTAACTAGTCAATTCACCGACTGGTATTATTTCAAAAAAATGTTAGAAGAATCAGGAGACAATACGTTTCCAATGGACTCAGCAACAAAGATAGATGACGAAGATCTAAAACTGACAAGAGAAATACATCACTCTACTTGGTCGACCACACCATCTTTAATGAAAATTTCCGCTGGCCACTAATACATAAAAGATATAAAAGAAATGGTGCTAAAGAAGCGAAAAATGCGGCGTAGATGGCAGCCGTTGATAAAGCAGCTTTGAACAAAGATCTTAGCCATAAAATTAAAGAATACGAAAATCAATCGTTTACAAACTACGTACAGCAATAAAATATTAAAAGAGACACATATTACTCACTATGGAAATGCACCAATAAGCTTAAACAGGCAGTTAACCATAATCCACCAATTAATATAGACAATAATGGATGGGCGAAAACAAGCACACAAAAAGCTAACATATTTTCAGACTACCTAGCAACAGCGACTCATCTCTAACACCTAATAATGATGGCGATATAACAGGTGGCGCTAAAGTAATCCTCCTATCAGAAAATGCTATAAATTTTGCGATTGGCCCCTAATGTCAGTTCTGTTTTGACATTTGTGTAGTAAACACATGCGAAATACACGTTAATAAACAATGTTACGCTTCACTGCTCCAGAACGCGGAATATTGCTGACTACGAGTATTTATTTCACCAATAATCGGTCGGTGACTTTGGCACAACGTGAATTTCGTCGCAGATTTCCTCGCCGTCCAACGCCTACTGGTGAAACACTGCGACGTTTAGCCGCTCGCCTCGAAGAGAGTGGCACAACACGAGATGCTGCCAGGCGTGGCAGACCCCGGAGTAGCCGTTCTGCAGAGAATATTGCTGCTGTAGCCGAGGATGACATGGAAGCGCTGTCGACATCGACCAGACGAGGTGCCACGCAAATGGGTATCAGTCTACGGCCTTTACAGCGAATTTCGGTACAAGATTTGAAGATGTTTCCGTACAAAGTCCAGACGGTGCATCAGCTGTTAGCTGCTGACCGTCAATCGCGTCTAACATACGCTCAATCCATCCTTAATCACCACCAAGAGGAAGATGATTTTTCATCAAAAATAATCATGAGTGATGAGGCCCATTTCCATCTTAGCGGGTACGTAAATAAACAAAATTTACGCTTCTGGGGCACTGAAAATCCGCGTGTAACCCACGAAGAGCCATTACACCCGCTCAAAGTCACTGTATGGTGTGTTGTTTTCGCTGGAGGAGTCATCGGACCTTTTTTCTTCGAAGACGTCACGGGCCAAACGGTTACTGTGAATGGTGAGCGCTAAAGAGCAATGATCAACGAGTTCTTTTTGCTGCAACTTGATGAATTGGGATTGGAAAACATGTGGTTCCAACAGGACGGTGCAACGGCACACACTGCACGTGCCACAACCGATATGCTGAAGGATGCATTTCCCGGGCGCCTAATCTCCCGTTTTGGCGATTTGCACTGGCCACCAAGAGCACCTGATTTGACCGCTCCAGACTTCTTTTTGTGGGGCTTTTTGAAGTCGCGGGTTTATGTCAACAAGCCTCAGACTCTTGCAGCTCTTAAAGACAATATCCGTCAAGAATGTGAGGACCTATTGCCGGAAGTTTTGGCCAAAGAGATGGAAAATGCCATAAAAAGGGCTCAAATGGCAATCAACTGTGGCGGCGGCCATTTACATGACATCATATTCTCGACTTGATGTAAAAAAAATTAAAAGACCAAATAAAAATCATCCACAAGAAGAATCAAAGTTTTTCATTTTTTTTAAATTACAGCCAAAAAACATCGGAAGGTTACTATTGCGCCACCTTGTATATGATGGTACCCATAACTGAAGATCAGATGTGCGACGAGATACAAAAGTTAAAGTTGAAGAAATCTCCAGGGTTTGATTCAATAACTGCCGAAGTCCTCAAACAAGTTCCGCAAACATGATTACAAAACTAACAAACATAATGAATGTTTGCTTTTAGATGCAATACTTTCCGATTTATTGGAAAAAAGCTGAGCCTCCAAACGATGTAGCATCATATCGACTAATATCACTGTTGCCCATTTTATCAAAAATGTTGAACCAATTTTTGATAAAGCGCCTGAACTATATCATAGGAAATAAACATAAAATACCAACACACCAATTTGGATTCCGCGCACAACTCTCAACAATTGACCAAATTCACTCGTATCACCGAGAATACATTTGAAGAAAAAGAAGTCTGTTCTACTGTATTTCACGATGTCTCTAAAGCTTTCGATAAAGTATGTGATGCTGGCCTGCTGTGAAAAATAAAAAATGTACTGCCGGTAAACTTTTTTTAAATCCTAAAAACCTTCCTCTCCGAGCGCTTATTTCGCATCGGATATGAAGAATTGAAAGAGATAAAAACTGGTGTGCGGCAAGGAAGTGGGCCAAGCACACTTCTTTATCTACTTTTTACTCACAACCTGCCAAACAGCAACAATTGCTTCATAGCAACATTTGTTGATGTCACTGCAATACTAACTGTCGGAAAGAAACAAAGTCTGTACATATCAACTTTACAAACAAAAAAATCGACTACCTCGCAATATACATACATAAACAGCATTAAAGTACCATACTCTAATATAGCTCGACACGAAACTTAGGTGGAGTGCGCACGTGAAAAAGAAAAGAGAAAAACTGGATCTAAAATTCCAAAATATGCGTTGGCTAATGGGTAAGCAATCAGCTTTATCCGCACACAATAAGATACTGCTTTACAAACAAGTTCTCAAACCTGTCTGGACCTATGGGGCTCAACTATGGGAGTGCACCAGTATCACATTGCATATACAAAGATTTCAGACTAAGGCACTCAAACTGCTGTTTGTGCTCCATGGTATAGTATGACGCAAGATCTAGAACGGGATTCAGTTACGGCAACCATAAAGAAATTTGTAAAGTCGCATGCGGAGCGACTAAACAAGCATGTGAACAACGAAGCTTCGGTTCTTAACGATAATACAAAATGGAAGCGAACGCTTAAACGTATATTTTTAGTTTTTATATCATTGCTTACCTTAAAATGTTACTAACCGCTTATATGTAACGGTTCTTATAC
Organism: Anastrepha ludens; assembly: GCF_028408465.1. Lineage (NCBI taxonomy): Eukaryota > Metazoa > Arthropoda > Insecta > Diptera > Tephritidae > Anastrepha > Anastrepha ludens. The sequence continues at coordinate 90,528,713 of NC_071503.1, read as the reverse complement.
GTATATTAAAAAGATAAGCATGTAAGTATGTAAAATTAATGTTATTTTATATGGTAAGTATATATATGTATATAGGTAATGACATTGTTTTGTCGTGCGACAGGATTAAGCTTCTTCATACATTCTTGAACAATCTTTGAGGTATGCTTCGCGTTCTCCAGGGCCTTCAGTGCAGCCTGATGGTCACTGAAAATCCAGTCTATTTCCCGTTCCATCTCCTCTCGATTATCCATTCAGCTATTTTCAGGATGGCAAAAACTTCCGTTTGGAAAACAGTTGCCATTTCCCCCATAGCATAGTGATACTTATTACTATCGTTTAAGTACCATCCGGCTCCAGACCCTATTTCATTCTTGGATCCATCGGTAAAGAAAATATCCGCCAAACCTTCCTGAATGCATTCTGGATTGCTCCATTGCTCACGCAATGGAAATCTGCCATCAAGTTTCCTTCCAAATGAAACTGTGGGTATCAGGTCGTTCTTAGGTGCCAAAAACAGTGGATACTGCTCAGATAGCAACTAAAGATTTCTCTGAGAAAATCAAGCATAGCGTTTAGGGCATCGCCAGAGGTGGTACTCATGGTACCCGTGATGCATAAACATACACTTCTTTGCTGCCTGTATAGTTCCCGGCTTGTGGACTTTACCATGCTTCGTCGCCACCAGACAACAGAAACGTAAGTGATGTTTGGTGTGATAAGTGCTGTGTATATCCATAGGACCACAGCAGGTTTCAGACCCCAGGTTTTATCAAAGGCTCCGCGGCATTGCTGAAAAATCCTCGAAAGTGCGCGATTTATCTTCAGTGAAACGTGTGTCTCCCAAGTCAGCTTCTTATCCAAGATTACTCCTAGATATTTAACTTCATCGAAAAGACCAAGTGTCACACCTTTCAGGGTTGGAAGACTGAGTCCATCCAATTTCCGTTTTCTCGTAAACAAGACTATGGTTTTTTGTTCGGATTAACGGAAAGACCTTGTCTCATGCACCAGTAATCGATTTTGTCAAGAATCCTCTGCACTTTCGTGCAAAACCTCCTTAAGGATTTATCCGATGTTAGCGCACAGACGTCGTCCGCATATGCTTGGACGTGAAAACCGAGTTCCTGCATCTCCACTAATAGAGATTCTACGACGAAGCACCACAGCAGCGGGGAAAGAACACCCCCTTGGGGACATCCTTGCTTGGCCCTGACTGTGATTTGTTCGCCACTGCTCCCACCAGCGGTTAACAGCCTCTCAGAGAGCATGGAATATATCCATTTTATAATGGCTTATAATTAACTCCGTGTCGTTCGGCAGAAGAACATATCGAGCCGAAAGTGGCATTATCAAAAGCCCCCTCAATGTCCACGAACACGCCCATTGTGTATTCGTCAGCTTCCAGCCCGGCTTCAATCTTGCTAACAAGATCGTATAAGGCTGATTCACATGATTTTCCACTCTGGTAAGCGTGTTGATTTCTACTAAGTGGACTTCTCGGCAATACCCCCACTCGAATATGTTTCTCCACCACTCGTTCCAGACTTTTGAACATGAACAATGTCAAACTGATTGGTCTTAAACTTTTTGCTAGGGAATAGTCATCTTTTCCTGGTTTCGGAATAAATACTATTCATACGCGTCGCCATTGGGATGGTATATAACCAAATGCGAGACAGGCTGTGAAGATCCTTTTCAGGGCCTCAATCAGCCTGTCTCCTCCTTTTTTAAGCATTGCTGGATATATTCCGCCAGGTCCAGGGGACTTAAAGTTCTCAAAGGAAGACAAGGAAAACCTTATCGATTCCCTTGTCACTATCCGACTAGCAATGTACCACCGTTGCTACCGTTATTGTTCATACCACTCTCTACTTCAGAGAGAGTTCTACGACCCGGAAAATGGGTTTCGAGTAGAGCATTAAACGTTTCCGATTTGGAAATGGTGTATGAACCATTAGGTTTTCGAATGGAATCCAGCCATACTGAGCGGTTTAAATGAAGGACCTTATAAAGTCTCGCTGTTTCCCTCATTTCTCCGACGTTACTGCAGAAGTTTCTATAGGAATCAAGTTTGGCTTTCCGTACTTTTTTCTTATATTCCCTCTGTGCAAGTCGATAATTAGCCCAGTCCTCTTCTGTTTTGGGCTTCAAGGCCTTATTAAGAAGTTTCCTGGACCGTACACGAAGCTTCGACAGTTCAGGGTTCCACCAAGGAACCGCTTTCCCCTGTCTGCTTTGCCTGAGTGGGAATAGTTCCTCAAAGCAATTGATTAAAGTAATATACCTTCTAATTTCTTAGTAGCATCTTCATTTATTTCTGCTGATTTGAGTTTTTTCAGGTTTGGTAATCGTTCTGTTACAAGCTCACCATACCTGTCCCAGTCCACATTTCGAGAACTCCTACCGGAAGGTATTGATATTGTGTCAATTCCAAGTCGGAGTTCGATAAGGTGATGATCAGAAAGAGAATCCTCTTCCAAAACTCGCCATCGGTTGATTTGATTTCCAACTGACCTATTGGTAAGTGTTAAATCAATCACCTCTTGTCTCCTTCTGGTCACAAAAGTTGGTTTGTTACCAGTGTTTTGAATGACCAAATCGGATGACAGGATAAAATCCAGTAACTTGAGACCTCTGGGGTTGCATTTGCTGCTTCCCCACAGAATGTTCTGTGAATTTGCATCACAACCCACTATTAGCCCCAGATTATTGGATTATGCATACTTGACCACTTCTCTTAGCTCGCTCGAAGGAGGGGGCTGTAAAGAGTCGTAGGGTAGGTAGGCCGAAACTATGTTAGCTTCGACACTGTTCCCACTTTTCAAGTACTTTATTTTTGCAGCAACGATATCTGCGGTGCATAGCTCTTTTAACATCGAGTGTTCGATCAACCTCGGCATGATAATATCATGCATGCTCGCGGTCTCACATTCCCTTCACCATGAAGTATTTGTCCCCACGACATAGCACCTAGACCACAGATACGCTTGTGACATACCCATGGTTCTTGTATTAGTATTATGTGTGGGTTTGTTTGCAGTTTTGCATGCCTACGGCACAAGAGAGCCGTAGACGCTTTGCTATGCTGCAGATTTATCTGTGTAAATATTACTTCAGTCATTAGACTGAGTATATTTACGCTTTGTCCTCCAGCTTATCCTGGACACGGAAGTGGACTCGCCCCGTACTTCGACTTAAGAACCTTGAGGGACCCAAGATCGATACACAGTACCAGGTGTGAACCCGCCTCCGAAGTGGTAGCGGATTTGTGCCTAGTACACGAGTATACTCTCCAGAAAGTCGTGCTAAGATCTTTGTTCTGAAAACGGATGCGTGTGAGGGGTCCTGGTGAGTTACAGGAAGGACCCGGAATCCAGACACTCGCTCGTACCAGCCTTTCTTTGCTATTTTCAACTGAATGAACTTGCTGTTTTCGCAGGCTGGAATCTTTGCTATCGCTTTTTACAGCCATTCTCGGGAAAAAGCGTTGGAACAGTGCACCTCTACGATGCCGCCAACCTCGCTTTTCCCCTCGAAAGTCGGCGCGTCTTTCGACTCACCGATAGCTTTCCAAAGATAGCTGTCAAGATAGTCTTGTTGCCCTTTGGAGAGTAGACCGTCTTGTTTGTCGGTATGTATCTCCACCGTCATTGCCTTTCTGCCATTCTCGCGAATGATTCGCCAGACGTTGACGGAAGAGTATCATTCGACATTTCAGGTCCCTTAGCCTTTGCCTTGTCAGGCAAATGTTTGTCTGCCTTGGATTGGGTTGAGGGTGCAGGCATTTCCGAGTTCCGTCTCTCGACTTTTCCCTTCTTTGCCTTTCTCCTCTTCTCGGTCGTTGGCACAGACCCCGTTTCGTTCGCGGAAGAGCGCAGCGCTACAGAGGAATCCTCTGTTCTGCCACGCTTTCCCGTTTCCGTTACAGGTGTCGAAGTTGACGGAGCTTGAGTCCTTGCCTTAGCTAGTGCTTCGGCTTGCCTCGCCTTCTGTCTTCTTCGTTTGATCTGCCTTGCGGTTAGACCAACACCTGCGTTCGACTCTCCAAAAACTTCAGTGTTTTTACCGGTACTTACCTGATTCGCACCAGGTTTAACCCTTGCCAAAGACTTACTCGGTACCAGAGATCCGTCTGAGTCTACTGAGAGATTGTCCGCCATCTCCACATCCTCCACAACTTGTTCAGTTGCTTCAGATCGTTTCGACGACGGTATATCGCTCAATCTCACTCGGCTCTCCATTGGCATAGCCTATGTGCCATGTTTCACCACTAGTAGTGCTCAAAATACATTTTATACCTCCTGCCAGGTTGTCGGTACGGTACTCTCCACATAGTACTTGGGTGGCCACCAATTCCGCCGTTCCGCGGATGAGTGGATACCCAATTCCTATATGGAGCTGCCCTCTTAGTTCGTGGTAAGTTAATCTCCATAGCATGGGGTTAACTCACCACTTAAGCCTCATCCCCGCGGCAAGGAGACCGACATGACAAGGCATGAGAATTCGTATACTCGTACATATGTATGTATGCATGCGGTGGCGCGCACTTGGCATGGCAAAAATATTACGATTCGCAGAAAGCGCCCAAGGAATCCAGCGCACAGCATTGTGCCAAAAATTATGAATTAGAAGCGTGAACAAAATTGCTTCATAATTTACTGACGCATTTTTTCTGGCCTTTACTGTCAAGTAGTACATTATTATTCGATATGTGAATTCTAATGTGCAAGACGAAAAGTATGTAGTACATTTTAGAAATAAAAAATGCATATTGACTGAAAAATATTAGTTTAAAAATTTGCGGCTTTGCTCCCTGTTGTTATGAACAGAGCTGCCCAGCTCACAGAAGCTTTAATATTAAATATTTGGCACTTTGAGCTTCATTCGAAGTATGAAAGCATGTTCCCTCCAAGTAAGCTGCACTGCGATTTCAGAGTAAATTTCTAACTTTGCAGCTTTATGCATATGTTTTTGTATAAATTGATGAACTATGTACGTAAAGTAACATACTAATTAATTATTTACCTACTATCAGAGAACATAAAATAATTGTTTCGAAATTTTCTCCTAGTATCGAAATGTTCGGGACAGGACTTCTTTATAAGCTACTTGCTGCTGTCTTCTGCATCTTATTGTACATTCATGCGCGCGCTAGACGCACAGCAGCTGCGGCTGCCGAACATTTAGAAGATATATTTACATACATCTATGTGTGCAAACATATATTCGGGGCCGTGACCATTTGACATGACAAAAGTTCACTATTCACCAAATATTGGCAAATATTTCGGTACGAAATATTCCAGTATTGATTATGATTTGATGACTATGACTTGATTTGATTTCTTCAATCGTATATGAACAACTTTGTCATCGTTGGCAAAAATTAGCTCGTTTTACGAATGAAAGTATTTTGCTCCTAGAAATATGAGCTCGAACTTATCAGTGAATTTGTTTGAGTTGTGCTGTACAACATGTGAAACTATTCAGCGCCACCGCGACTATTATAGACTGTTCAGCGCCATGGCAACTAGAATCATGGCCACTACGGCTGCGCCTATTAATTTATTTTGTTGTTGTAGTCGCCATCTATGGAATTTTAGCTTTGGACGATATACACGTTTAGAGGAATAAGTGAGTGCTCTGTGTGTGCGGTATTTGTTTTTTTTTTTTTTTTTTGTTGTTTTGGAGGTGGCAAAAAGCATTGAAAGCCGAAAAGTGTGAGACTTGTCTTTCGACTCACCCACTAAAAACCCCACCCCAGCTCCGTTTCCCTCCCGCGGGACGACCATTGGGTAATACTTCACGGGAGGGGGAGCGGCCTATTGCCTCTTCGTGAAAATCTGCGCTGATGTTCAGCACGTCGCAGTTTGGTATTTACTTATCGTTAAGTATTAATTCTGGGAGGGGGGCGGCCTATTGCCTCTACTTGAAAATCTGCCCTGCTGTTCAGCGTGACGCAATTTGGTGATTCCTAATACCGTTAAGAATACTAGGTACTACTTCACGGGAGGGGGTGTGGCCTATTGCCTCTACGTAACAATCTGCGCTGTTGTTCATTGCGACGCAGCTGGGTAATTACTATCCTTGCCATGTTACTGACAGCGGACCAATGTTCTTCTGAGTCAAGCATGATATCTACTAGGTTGCTAACCATTATTGGCTTCCCCACCCTATCACTCAATTCTACTCTTTCCAGCTCGAAACGAGGGCAGACAAAGAAAACATGTTCTGCATCTTCAACTAGACTGTCGCAAAAGGTGCAGTACGGGTCATCTTCGTGCTTAAATCTATGCAGATAAGCCTTAAAGCATCCATGCCCACTAAGTACTTGGGTCAGGTAGAAGTCTATCTGACCATGCTTTCGATTTATCCATCTTGTGATATTCGGGATCAATCGATATGTCCATCGTCCGTTCATGGAGTTCCTCCATTCCTCCTGCCAAGTACGGATGCTTCGCTCCCGTTCAGTCCTTCGGTTAGTCAGCTGCGCCGGATCCGCTCGATGTTTTTTTATTTCGGCGAATTCTAGTGCAGTCAGCTTAACTGGTAGCATACCCGCGAGGACTAATACAGCATCTTCCGATACTGTGCGGAATGCACAGCACACCCTGAGGGCACATAACCGGTATACCGATTTAATGCCTTTCATGTATGTGCTGCAGTTAGTTGCTTCGACCCAGGCTGGTACCGCATATAGCAAGATAGATGATACCACACTGCTAAGCAACTTCCTAGAAGCCTGCCTAGGTCCTCTCGTATTCATCATAATACGTGTCAATGCGGTTACAGCCTTCGCTGCTTTATCGCTGGCGTATGTTAGATGCTGTTTAAAGCTTAACCTGTGGTCAATCATTACTCCGAGATATTTGATGTACAGCTTAGATTCTAGTGCGTGGTCACCTACTCTGAGATTTGCTGTTTCAACTATTTTCCTGCTACTTATGAGAACTGCCTCTGTTTTATGGTTTGCAAGGCTTAAACCACTAGTGCGCAGCCAATCTTTTGTGATTTCGACCGCTTGGTTGCAAATCGCTTCGGCCTGGTTTAGGAATTTAGCAACGACTACGATTGCAATGTCATCAGCAAACCCTATGATTTGGGATCCTGGAGGTAGTTGGAGACGCAAAACTCCATCGTACATTATATTCCAGAGGAGTGGGCCCAACACTGACCCCTGTGGTACTCCTCCGGTTACTCTGTACCTTTTCATTCCTTCGTCAGTTTTGTATTGCAGCACTCTGTTAGTGAAGTAGCTTGCAACAATTTTCCGAATGTAGGCTGGGACTCGGAAATTCTCCAGCGCATTTAGGATTTTGCCCCAGTTTGCTGTATTAAATGCATTTTTTACATCTAACGTTGTGACTAGGCAATACTCTTTATCTCCGTAGAGCCAGCGAGAACCTTCAATCGCTTTGTGAGCAATGCGCTTAACCGCTATAACAGCATCTGTGGTAGAGCGTGTTTTACGGAAGCCATATTGGTGCGGCGATAACCCTCCGGCACTATCGATGGAAGATTCCAGGCGATTTACAATTAGCCTCTCTAGTATTTTCCCTGCCGTGTCCAGTAAGCATAGTGGGCGGTATCCTGAGGGGTCTTCCGCCGGCTTAGACCCTTTTGGTATTAGCACTAGCTTTTGCAGTTTCCACTCTTTCGGGAATGTGCATTCTTCTAAGCAGGAGTTGTAAACATCCACAAAGATTTCTGGATGCTTTTGGATTGCGAACTTAAGAGCTTCATTCGGGATCGCATCGGGCCCGGGTGCCTTATTGCCTTTGATATGTTTGCAAATGTGCAAAATTTCGTCAGCGTTGGCCAGGCATCGATTTCCATCGTCCTCCATACAGCTGGCCGCGTTGGCTGCGATGCCTTGCTGTTGGGGGAACAATGTTTTGACCACGTTGCGCAGAATAACCGGGCACGTCGTGGGCAGCGGTTTGAAGGCTTTTGTTTTTTTCATCACCAGCTGGTATGCAAATCCCCATGGATTGCTGTCAGCATCCTCGCATAATTTTTGGAAGCACTGGCGTTTGCTGCTCTTAATTGCGTTTTTTAGCGTTTTCCTTTTTTGTTTAAATAAGAGTCTGTTCCTTTCAAAGCTGGCCGTTCCTCTTGACCGCTGATATGTTCTTCTTGCTCTATTGCATTCTTCGCGTGCTGCAGAGATTTCTTCCGTCCACCAGTAAACGGGCTCTCTGTGGTTTTTATTAGGCCTTGTTTTACTCATAGCTGCATCACATGCTTTAGTGAGTTGCCTCATGACTTGGTTAGTTTTTTCAGCCGCATTTCCAGTAGGTGTAAAATTTGCCATCATTATCTCGAACACTTCCGGGTCCAAAGTTCCCACCCGGTATCTGACCTCGTGCGAGTTAGATGACTTCGGCTTATCATGTTTGCCTATAGCGCAGAGTATTGCGAGGTGATCACTACCAGTGTAATACTGGCTAAGGGACCATCTCGTACTACTCACGAGGCTAGAGCTAACAAATGTCAGGTCGATTATTGACCCTTTCCCTGCTCTTTGGAATGTTTGCTGGTTCCCGGTATTCATAAGCGCTACGTCAAGCATAGCGAACGCTTCTAAAAGGGCTTTTCTAGGGGTGGTTCGAGGGCATCCCCAGTTCACTGCCCAGGCGTTAAAGTCGCCAGCTACAATGACCGGACTATGATCTTTAATGTCGTGTGCAAGTTCTTCCAGTGCGTGTATGGCTTCCGCTAGGGTTAAGCTAGGTGGACGATAGCAGCTGTAAGCAAACAGCTTACCAACACGGGCTCGTACATAGCCACGTGTTGCGTTTATACTCGTCATTCGTGACCTAGTCATTCCGCAATTCCATATAGCCGATTTGCCTGTTGTGTCGGATACCCAATCATTCCCATTTCCGTATTTATAGGGTTCGCTGAGTATTGCAATATCTATTTTGTGCTCTCGCACAGACTGTTCGAGCAGGCTTTGAGCCTTCTCGCAGTGATTTAAATTCAGTTGGAGAAACTTCATTTATGTCGCATTTCTTTGAGTGCTCTTTGATATAAAGGGCACTTGTTGCTAGTCATCGCGTTAAGCAACTTGCTGTTTGGGTACAACTCTTCGCCTGGTGATCTTTACTGCCGCATTTAAAGCAGGACTTGGTGAAGTCGTCCGTACTTTTGCATCTCGCTGCGACATGCCCGTACTCCATGCACTTGAAGCACCTTTTCGGGTCAAGTTTTTCTCTGATACGGCAGATAACTAGGCCAATCCGTATTTTTCCTGCTGCTGTAAGCTTAGTGGCGATCTCTGGTGTAACTTTAAGGGTCGCCGTTTGCGTCCCACCATAAGCTTTTCGCAAGTTAGCAACTGCAGACAAAGGCACATTTAGTTCCCTGAATTGGCTAGTTATGGCTTCATGAACTTCGTCTTTCGTCGTGATTTCGTCGAGATCACGAATTTCGATTTGGTGTAGTTCAGTTAGTGCCCTTACTTCCACTACATCTCCTAAGGCAGCTTTAACTGCTTCGTTGATCTTCTGAGTGTTTGGATCAGATGATCGCTCAAGCACCAGTAGCAAGTCCCCATTTGCAGTTTTCTTAACACCATATACTTTCGAGTTAAGCTCCTGTAAACATGGCTCTGTTTTCACACGTTTCAGGATGTCAGCGTATGAGACATTGCCAACGCTTTTCACAACGATCGCGTCTTTACGGGGCGGTCTCTGTCGCCTGCGATTTCCCCTCGTGTTTGCTTCGTCTCTTTGTTTCCCGTCTATTTTTGGGCTTTTATTGTTGTTTCCTTTACGGTTTTTCTTATTTATTACCGTGTTCCATCCTTCGGAGCTGGTTTGCTCTTTTGTTGATACCGGCGTTGCCTTCAGTGTTCCATCGCGGTCACTTTTGCTCTTTTTTGCCGGGCTTTTCCGTGCAGCGACTGTGTCTATACATCTCTTTGGCGTACCATCCGTGACGCGCTTTATAAGAGGCGATGTTTGCGTGCATTCATTTTTTGCTTCGAGAACCACACTTTTTGACCCTTTTAGCATCCTTATTCTAGAAGTCAGAATCGACCTTTCTAACTTCTTATGGAGCTCCGAAATGCTTGAAACCAGATCACGCATTGGCTGGTTAATGTTACGCTTTGGGAGTTCCATCATCTCCGTTAGCTCTTTAATTTTGGCACTGATGCTGCGGTTGAGCTCTTCTGTTGTGGCCTCCTTTGCGACACTGCTGTACTGCATGCATGGTGACGCAGATCGGGTTCTTCCAATCAACGGAGGCGAATGAGCCAATCTCGAGCTCCTTTGAAAGGGGTTTTTTACCAGCTCCCCACTGCTGTTACTGCCGTCTGCAGTCTCCTTTGGGAAATCCAATGATGGAGTGGTCGTTGCTATTTTAGCTTTTTCTAAGATATTTATGTTTAAGTTCTGATTGTTAGAATTCATGTTGTTGGACCCCAACTCGTAAGCCGTTATCCCTATCCCGGTGCGTAGTCACTTATTCATGATTCCATGGTTATCTTTGCAAGCAGGGAGGCCATGCGAGGGTTGACGAAGGCTCCTTATGAGAGCCTAAGTTCAGAGCCGAATCAGTGCTAACTAGGAATATTACATCTAGACCTACGCCGACACTTAATGTCGACGGGATATGGAGCGTTCTTAGAGATTTGCCATAGTTTTAACGGGGTGGGGGCGGCTGCACCATTAACCTGAATGCCATTTCAGCTAGATTTCACTCTGCTTACTAAAGAAACAGAATAGTGCAGCCGTCAGCTCGTGGCAGTATGTTCCAAACATTTTCCAGTATATCGTAATTAAGACCTTACTGGGCTCGGTCTTAATGTAGATCATATTAAATTTGCAGCCGCCCCTAACATGGGGGACAGACGCTGACCAGGGAGCCGCCCAATATGAGTCAGTCGCTTCTGGATTTTTGTATTTTCACCATGCCTTTGCATGGTGAGGGGGACACTTAATTTATTAAAGGCGGTGTCGTTTCGCCTTTGTCACAGAAACCTCTTCGGATTAGCTAGCTTTTAGGCCGCTTCCTCCGTTTCTGCCGCTCATTGTCGGGGGCTGCTTATTTGTTAGAACTTATTCGCAACTAACCTGCTACTACAGGCCGTCCGGCTATCCGCAACCTGCCGACCCCCACGGTAGTTTAGAGCCCAGCTTAGTCGCCCGATCCCTGGGGAGCGCGACCTCCATACATATGTATCTACGTGCATATATGCGGTATATGTACATGCATATGTGTATACTACTAACCATTGTTTTGCTGGGAGTTCAGAATACAAATATGTACGTGCATAGGCTAGGACATCAAGTATACATTCGCACATACAAACAAGTACATCCATATGCAACAGAGAATTGTGTTAGCATTTGCTAGGTAGGTATTCGATCATTCGGGTATTTATTTCTTAATTATTGCATGTAAGTTTGACCTCGTGAGGTAAGTCATGGTTGTTTCAGTGCATACATACTCGTACTTATGTCTGCAGCACCATATTTATTAAGGGTGCAATTGAACTTAGTTCTCCCATATATGCAAATACGGTTCTTTCAATTTTTCTTTTATTTATTTATCTTAAATTTCGAAGTTTTATACTATCTAGAAAATGAATACAAGTGCATATATTATTCCCTATAATAAAGTGTAAATTAAATAAAATTTCGTTTGCCAAAGGAGCAAATAAATGCATATTCAAATGCCGTCTGCAATTTGATTTCATACAGAAACCAAAAACTGTGCAAAGCCAATGTACTCATACAGAATTCACTGTAATCAGTTCTGCCTAGTTGGGCGAGGGGAAAAAGTCTTCGCGGTTACATTTCATTTTTACAACCCACAATATTCGTAGCTCATCAGACTTCTCTGTATTATAAACGTTCTCTGTGAGTTTCATATGTAGGGATAGGGTCCAAAAAGCGTTAATTACGCAACGCGAAATGTAAGAAAACTTTCTGGATTCGTTCAATTCTAGCAGCATTGCACGTACCAACGCATGTGAGGGACCAACTGAAGGATGCATATTCCAGTTTGGAACGCACAAACGCCGTATACAAAAGCTTCAGCGTATAAGAGTCGAAGAAATCGGAGCTATGATGCCTAGCAAAAGCAAGCATGGAGTATAATTTGGTAATAATAAAATTTATATGACTAGCAAAAGTAAGTTTCGAATCAAATATTACACCGAAGTCTTTAATTTCACTTACACGTGACAGGGGTGTTCTTGATATGTGATGAGATGTGTCAACATCAATGACACGCTTGGAAAAGTTAATTGGAAACAGTTATTTATGTTCAGCGGTAGACGGTTATTGATAGACCAGTTGCTGAAATTATCTACATCAATTTGCATCAATTCAGAATCGAGCGAGCTAGTGAGCGTTGAATAAACCTTAACGTGGTTTGCATAAAGCAGGAATCTTGCTGACGAGAAGCAAGAGTAAATACCATTGATAAATAGAACAAAAAGAAGCGGACCCAGAATACTACCTTGCAGAACCAAAGAGCAAGCGACGAAAGGAATAGACCTAATATTGTCAAGGACAACCAAGCAATGGCGATTGTGTAAGTAAGATGAGATCCAACTTAAGAAGACTGAGTGGAAGCCAATGCAGGCTAATTTTTTTTATTAATATTATATGAGGAAATCCGATCAAAGGCCTTGGAGAAGTTGGCATAAGCGGTGTCAACCTGATGCCCTGATTGGAGGGCAGCGATACAATCATCGGAAATTACAGCTAAATTAGACACTGCGGAGCGGCCCGGAAAGAGGCCATGCTGCTCCTGACGCACCATGATCTTGACAGCAAAAAGCAATTTTTCCTGGATGATGCATTCAAAAAGCTTTGAAGTAGCGAAAAGCTTTGAAATAGACCTTGAGTTACTAATATCGTTTTTATTACCGCTCCTGAAAATAGGTGAAATGAAAGCCAATTTCCAGTCATCAATAGAAGTATCCGAAGTTTGTGATTTTTAAAGAATAACAACAGTGGGTATATTAAAGAATCACACTGCTTATATAACAACGCAGACAAATCATCAACATCAGTGCCTGAAGAGGGCTTAGCCTTCGGGTACGTTCTTTACACGTCACCATTAGGTTGGTGGTGCAGGCTCAGTTGGGAAATCCTGACTAGTTCCTGTCCTGGCTCCGAACTGTATTGCACATGGAGCTAGAGTCAACCCTCGCGTGCCCCCCTGCTTGCATAGATAACCAAGGGAACAATTAGGGAAACTGCACTTTCGTGTAAGGATAGCGGCCTGAGGTCGGGACTCGAAAGAATTGATTATGAATACTCAAAATCGAAAACAAACCACCGACTAAAAAACAGAAGAAGGAAGCAGAGATGTTCGAAATGACAACCTGGATCCAAGAAGAAGTAGCTCACTGTTAAGATCCCCACCGGCAAAGAAAGCATCTTGCAGCTGGAAGCAGACCACCCCGCACTGCGTTCAAAAATGCCACACTAATAGCCCCGCTAACGGCAACGGGAACAGTAACATCTGCATTCAGATGAGGTATGCCTCCATTAACGCCATTGGAGGGCTACAATCAGCGCAGTATACGCCAACCAGCATTCTTGCAGCGGCAGAATGGCTCGTCACTCCCATTCCAGCACGTCAATCGACGCAATTGAAATGCCTCTTCGGTTTGAGCTAATAAAAAACATGAGAAGGATAGAAAAAGATGCGATCTTCCATTACAAGCTGGTGATAAGATCTGTGCAGCATACGTTTAGATGTTAAAGGAACATTAACAACGAAGTCAGGATTATCCAAAATGACTAAGCTGCTGACTGTAACTCTGAACCACAAACGTTCGTGGGAGGCAGCAGAAGACGGAAGGGCGCTCTCGAGCCCCCATAAGAGCACTGCCATCCAGCGAAGAGCAGATACTCCCAAATCTGCGACGACAAACCCGAAGCGAACGACAACTAGTCTGGAATAATTTACGCTTTTACTTAAAAATATCAAATCTAAGATCCGACCAAGTTGGTTTGGAAAACAATTAAGCCTAGTATACTTAAGCTCCTGTTTGAAACGACAGAACCAACAAATCATTAGAGTACTGTAGAAAAAGATTCTGCATTGGTTGTCTCGCTCAATGGTTCCGCCGCCGAAATACTGCAGACAGTTCTAGCCAATCGGGGTAACTATGAAAGTCTGATGTCAGCAATAGAAAGACGTTACGGAAGTGACCACAGGCAACAAATATTCCAGAAATGAATCGTTGTCAGAGGGCAAATGAGAAGACGCAACAGATATCGAGCGACGATGTGGCAAATCAAATAATCCAGGATACGCCGGAAAATGGAGTTATTGAGCCGTCAATAAGCCCGTGGAGCTCACTGGTTGTGCTGGTTAAGAAAAAATGAAAGTACCCGATCTTATGTGGATTATAGAAACCCGAATGAAATCACGAAAAAGGGCAGTTACTTGCGAATAGACGACACCCTGGACACTTTATTTGGCGCGAAATGGGTTTCCACGCTTGATTTGAAAAGTGCTTACTGATAGGTACATTCCGATCGCGAGGAGACAGCCTTCAGGAGATGGGTAGTGGCAGTTTTCTGTAATGCTTTCGGGTTATGTAGGGGTGTTACACAACCTTTGAGCGCCTGATGGAGTTCGTGCTAAGAGGACGACATTGGAAAACGTGTTTGGTCTATCTAGATGACATCATCATCATGGGTAAACATTTTAGCGAGCGTCTGAAAAATTTGGAAGAAGTCCTTCAGCGCAACGCCTCCCCGGGATTACGATTGAATTCGAAGAGCTGTGCCTTGTTTGTGCACACGACCAAGAAATGTGCACGAAGTGCGGAGCTTTATAGGACCGTGCGCGTATTACCGTCGTATTGCTCCAGGATTCGTAAATGTTTTACGGAGTCTTCACAATCTCACAAAGAAAATTTGCGCGTTTGTGTGGCACAAAGAACAAGAGAAAGCGTTCCAGCAGTTACAAGAGCTTCTTAGTACTGTGCCTATATTAGTGTATCCAGTCGCGGGAGAAAATTTCTTTGTGGACACAGATGAAAGAGCATACGGAATAAGTGGAGTGAGAATCATTAGTAGGAAGAAAAAGTGATCACACACTATAGCAGAGTCCTCGCAGAGAGGTAGGCTCTTCAATTTCATCCTGATGGACTTTGTGCACTGGCTTGCCCAAGTGCGAAAGACACTGTCTCAGTATATTGCCATTTCGTGTTTTGATCTCGTATACCCGTTATGAATGCTTGGCACTTCATCGTTTGTAAGAAACCTGCTGCTTTCTTTGCATACGCCTAAGCACTCAATCTTAAACGTGTATTCCTGCAAAGTCCAATTTATCCTCTGGCAGCGATTCATCAGTTCCATTTACATGAACATTTGTTGATTGTGGCTAGTTCTGTCTCGCCTCAAGCAAATTATTAATTTTTTTTTGGTATCTCATTCGCTCGATTTCGTTGCCACTCGGTTCGTTGACTTTCTCGGCTTCCAAATTGTTGAAGGAAATAATAACTGAGCTCTGTTAGCCAAGACTTAGATTTGACAGCATGATTCTCTCAAGGCTTTCTTTACACTTAGAAACATAATTTAAGAATCTGAAATCTAATGCTCTGTATTTTCTCTAAATTAAGTTTAGTATTCGCCAACAAGAAACACGTGTTGTTGGCATCGTAAGTTGATCTAAGTTATGTAAATCTATGTCTAAGAGCTCTTTTAGCTCTTTTCTCTGTTTTACATTTGGAATAGTATCTGTAAACATACTGACGACGGGACTTCACGACCTAGTGATAGTGAAATTTTTCTTGTATGCAATTGTCTTCGAAAAGTCAGCTTGATAAATATTTAGAAAATGGCAGGGACAAGCAAAACAGCTGATTTAAAGGTTCTGCGATTTTATTCATTTCAAATTTGTGTTTTTAGCATTTGCGTTTGGTTAAGAAGAAATTAAACATGAACGACCAGGAACCTATTATCAATTCCGTAGCTAAAATTGCACAGATAAGAAACTCAGCTTATGAAATATATAACGAGCTCAATGGACACAAGCGTAAATGGTGGGTTCATCCAGTTAGTATGACTCGCGTGGAAATAGGATTTTTCAAGATATGCATTAAGCAGCTAAAGGAAAATGGTGAGGAATATTTTACAATGCAACTGAAATCAACGTTGATAGTTTCAATTTATTCTTGGCCATGTTACAATCAAAAATGGAGCTATTCTGTAACGGAATCTTAGGTTTTGGGCGGAAAGTTATATATGAAGCATGTGACGCCATTTGGGCTGAATTAACTGTAAGTGTGTAAGTGAACTTAGAGGGATTGGAAACTAATTTTATATAAAGACTGTCATGCCAAATTGCTTGAAAGCAATCTATGCGAAGAAAACCTGCCAAAAAACCGCGGATCCTTATATAATTATATTATTAGAATAATTATATTACTTATTTAATTATAAAAAAATGTTTAGCATTGTTTTACTGACAGCCTTTAATGCCAATTACATGTTCACTTATATAGATGTGGGGCCTCTGGGTAGCCAAAAAGACGATGGCGTACTTGCTCGAAATGTTTTTGGAAGAAAATTATTGGATAACACTTTAAAAGTACCTTGTGATGCAATCTTACCTGGCACATCGACTAACCTTCGACTTTATTACGTCACCGATAATGCGTTTCCTCTAAAAAGTAATTTGATGCGACATTTGTCGTCGTCTAAAGCCTGCATTTGCATTGAAAATGCATTACTAATTTTGGCCCACCGATGAAAAGTACTGCACGCAACGATATTTTGTACACATGCTTGCACAAATAATGCAGCCAAATTGTTCTAGCTACGGTTGTTCCTCATAACTTCCGAATGTTAAAAAAATACACATACTATTTTACCATTCAACTTGTTGACTCTGTCTGCAATGAAGTCATTCAGGGTGGTTGGAATACAATAAACGAACTCTTTAGAATCATATCTATACTTCTCACAAAAATTAAGGGAACAGTAAAATTTCCTAAATTTCTTAGTGATTTTTAAAAAGCTGTATCTCGGTGAAAAATGGTGGCACGGAGTTCCGACAAAAAACAATTTGAAGCTTTAAATTTCTAATTTTAAGATCTTTGCGCAACCATTTTTTTTATTTAACGGTTATTTTGTAATCGTCAGTTAAAGGGCGACACAAAAACTTTCGAACTTGGCTTTGCAAAATGTTTCTGACTAAAACTAGCTGTACCGTCGACTAGCTTGATTATTTAGCTTCAATTCGCATTTTTGGAACTCTCGCTACGATCATTTCTCTCTGAGATATCCGCATTTTACGAAAAACGACCATTTGAAATTTTTTTTTTTTGATTTTTGTTTTTAATTTAATAAGATACTAATACGAAAAAAGTTAAAAAAAGATGTAATAATGTTTAGCCAATGCTTCCTTTCATTCTCTTGTAAAATTGTGATCAAACGGTCCGGAACAACGGCTTGATGGATGGATGGATAAACTGTAAAAATCCCTGGAAACATGAGTTCCCACATTAATATTTGTAAGTATGCGATAGATTTTCTGAAAAACCGTAAAAAGGCGTTTTTTTGTGTTCACTTCAAACCAACGTTAAGGGTAAAAAGCAAAATTTAAATTAGGATCTTATAGGAAATTTATTCTACTTTCCAAAACTATTGTCCCATTTATTTATATTAGTTTCTGATATATCAATGATCAAAGATAAAATGGTCTTTTTTGGTAAAATGCGGATATCTCAGAGAGAAATGATCGTAGCGAGAATTCAAAACAAGCAAATTGAAGATAAATAATCAAGCTATTTGACTGTAGGACTAGTTTTAGTCGAAAAAATTTTTCCAAGTCCGTGCAATCAAAAATAAAAAAGGAAAAAATTTCGAAAATTTTCGTGTCGCCTTTAACTGACGATTACAAAATAACCGTTAAACAAAAAAAATCTTGCTCAAAGATCTTAGAACTGGAATTTTAAAGCTTCAAATTGCTTTTAGTCGGAACTCTGTGTGAGCATTTTTCACCGAGATACATATATTTATATGTATATATATATAATTGGCGCGTATACCCTTTGTCGGTGTTTGGCCGAGCTCCTCCTCCTATTTGTGGTGTGCGTCTTGATGTGTTTCAAGCCGACTTGACAGTTTCAAGCCGACTCCGAACGGCAAATATTTTTTATGACGAGTTCTTTCATGGCAGAAATGTAGTCGGAGGTTTGCCTTTGCCTGCCGAGGGGCGACCGCTATTAGAAAAATGTTTTTCTTAATTTTGGTGTTTCACCGAGATTCGAACCTACATTCTCTCTGAATTGGTTGTCACGCACCAACCCATTCGGCTACGGCGGCTGCCGAGATACAGCTTTTCAAAAATCACTAAGAAATTTAGGAAATTTTTCTCTTCCCTTAATTTTTGTGAGAAGTGTATATACCAATGAATTCCACGCCACCATCATCACAATTAATGCTGGAAGAGATCTAGCATTAACAGCTGTTTATAATCATCCAAGATACCAAATGAAATGCGATCAATATGTCCATTTTATTTAGCGTCATAAAGCGAAATTCATTATGGGCGGAGATTTCAATGCTAAACATATCCATTGGGGATCTTGGCTAACAACCGACAAACAAACTGCAGTACTGCACCTTCATGGCTGCCAACGTATTGGCCCTCTGATCCTCAAAAAAAAAACCGGACCTTATGGACTTCTTCATCACCAGAAAAGTCTCCAGTGCAGATTTTAATACTGAGAACGGGCTTGACATGAATTCAGATCACTCGCCAATCTATCTAACTCTCAGCGAAACAGTAGTGTTAAGAGATCCAGTTCTCAAACTAACTAGTCAATTCACCGACTGGTATTATTTCAAAAAAATGTTAGAAGAATCAGGAGACAATACGTTTCCAATGGACTCAGCAACAAAGATAGATGACGAAGATCTAAAACTGACAAGAGAAATACATCACTCTACTTGGTCGACCACACCATCTTTAATGAAAATTTCCGCTGGCCACTAATACATAAAATATATAAAAGAAATGGTGCTAAAGAAGCGAAAAATGCGGCGTAGATGGCAGCCGTTGATAAAGCAGCTTTGAACAAAGATCTTAGCCATAAAATTAAAGAATACGAAAATCAATCGTTTACAAACTACGTACAGCAATAAAATATTAAAAGAGACACATATTACTCACTATGGAAATGCACCAATAAGCTTAAACAGGCAGTTAACCATAATCCACCAATTAATATAGACAATAATGGATGGGCGAAAACAAGCACACAAAAAGCTAACATATTTTCAGACTACCTAGCAACAGCGACTCATCACTAACACCTAATAATGATGGCGATATAACAGGTGGCGCTAAAGTAATCCTCCTATCAGAAAATGCTATAAATTTTGCGATTGGCCCCTAATGTCAGTTCTGTTTTGACATTTGTGTAGTAAACACATGCGAAATACACGTTAATAAACAATGTTACGCTTCACTGCTCCAGAACGCGGAATATTGCTGACTACGAGTATTTATTTCACCAATAATCGGTCGGTGACTTTGGCACAACGTGAATTTCGTCGCAGATTTCCTCGCCGTCCAACGCCTACTGGTGAAACACTGCGACGTTTAGCCGCTCGCCTCGAAGAGAGTGGCACAACACGAGATGCTGCCAGGCGTGGCAGACCCCGGAGTAGCCGTTCTGCAGAGAATATTGCTGCTGTAGCCGAGGATGACATGGAAGCGCTGTCGACATCGACCAGACGAGGTGCCACGCAAATGGGTATCAGTCTACGGCCTTTACAGCGAATTTCGGTACAAGATTTGAAGATGTTTCCGTACAAAGTCCAGACGGTGCATCAGCTGTTAGCTGCTGACCGTCAATCGCGTCTAACATACGCTCAAGCCATCCTTAATCACCACCAAGAGGAAGATGATTTTTCATCAAAAATAATCATGAGTGATGAGGCCCATTTCCATCTTAGCGGGTACGTAAATAAGCAAAATTTACGCTTCTGGGGCACTGAAAATCCGCGTGTAACCCACGAAGAGCCATTACACCCGCTCAAAGTCACTGTATGGTGTGTTGTTTTCGCTGGAGGAGTCATCGGACCTTTTTTCTTCGAAGACGTCACGGGCCAAACGGTTACTGTGAATGGTGAGCGCTAAAGAGCAATGATCAACGAGTTCTTTTTGCTGCAACTTGATGAATTGGGATTGGAAAACATGTGGTTCCAACAGGACGGTGCAACGGCACACACTGCACGTGCCACAACCGATATGCTGAAGGATGCATTTCCCGGGCGCCTAATCTCCCGTTTTGGCGATTTGCACTGGCCACCAAGAGCACCTGATTTGACCGCTCCAGACTTCTTTTTGTGGGGCTTTTTGAAGTCGCGGGTTTATGTCAACAAGCCTCAGACTCTTGCAGCTCTTAAAGACAATATCCGTCAAGAATGTGAGGACCTATCGCCGGAAGTTTTGGCCAAAGAGATGGAAAATGCCATAAAAAGGGCTCAAATGGCAATCAACTGTGGCGGCGGCCATTTACATGACATCATATTCTCGACTTGATGTAAAAAAAATTCAAAGACCAAATAAAAATAATCCACAAGAAGAATCAAAGTTTTTCATTTTTTTTAAATTACAGCCAAAAAACATCGGAAGGTTACTATTGCGCCACCTTGTATATGATGGTACCCATAACTGAAGATCAGATGTGCGACGAGATACAAAAGTTAAAGTTGAAGAAATCTCCAGGGTTTGATTCAATAACTGCCGAAGTCCTCAAACAAGTTCCGCAAACATGATTACAAAACTAACAAACATAATGAATGTTTGCTTTAGATGCAATACTTTCCGATTTATTGGAAAAAAGCTGAGCCTCCAAACGATGTAGCATCATATCGACTAATATCACTGTTGCCCATTTTATCAAAAATGTTGAACCAATTTTTGATAAAGCGCCTGAACAATATCATAGGAAATAAACATAAAATACCAACACACCAATTTGGATTCCGCGCACAACTCTCAACAATTGACCAAATTCACTCGTATCACCGAGAATACATTTGAAGAAAAAGAAGTCTGTTCTACTGTATTTCACGATGTCTCTAAAGCTTTCGATAAAGTATGTGATGCTGGCCTGCTGTGAAAAATAAAAAATGTACTGCCGGTAAACTTTTTTTAAATCCTAAAAACCTTCCTCTCCGAGCGCTTATTTCGCATCGGATATGAAGAATTGAAAGAGATAAAAACTGGTGTGCGGCAAGGAAGTGGGCCAAGCACACTTCTTTATCTACTTTTTATTCACAACCTGCCAAACAGCAACAATTGCTTCACAGCAACATTTGTTGATGTCACTGCAATACTAACTGTCGGAAAGAAACAAAGTCTGTACATATCAACTTTACAAACAAAAAAATCGACTACCTCGCAATATACATACATAAACAGCATTAAAGTACCATACTCTAATATAGCTCGACACGAAACTTAGGTGGAGTGCGCACGTGAAAAAGAAAAGAGAAAAACTGGATCTAAAATTCCAAAATATGCGTTGGCTAATGGGTAAGCAATCAGCTTTATCCGCACACAATAAGATACTGCTTTACAAACAAGTTCTCAAACCTGTCTGGACCTATGGGGCTCAACTATGGGAGTGCACCAGTATCACATTGCATATACAAAGATTTCAGACTAAGGCACTCAAACTGCTGTTTGTGCTCCATGGTATAGTATGACGCAAGATCTAGAACGGGATTCAGTTACGGCAACCATAAAGAAATTTGTAAAGTCGCATGCGGAGCGACTAAACAAGCATGTGAACAACGAAGCTTCGGTTCTTAACGATAATACAAAATGGAAGCGAACGCTTAAACGTATATTTTTAGTTTTTATATCATTGCTTACCTTAAAATGTTACTAACCGCTTATATGTAACGGTTCTTATACGTATATTAAAAAGATAAGCATGTAAGTATGTAAAATTAATGTTATTTTATATGGTAAGTATATATATGTATATAGGTAATGACATTGTTTTGTCGTGCGACAGGATTAAGCTTCTTCATACATTCTTGAACAATCTTTGAGGTATGCTTCGCGTTCTCCAGGGCCTTCAGTGCAGCCTGATGGTCACTGAAAATCCAGTCTATTTCCCGTTCCATCTCCTCTCGATTATCCATTCAGCTATTTTCAGGATGGCAAAAACTTCCGTTTGGAAAACAGTTGCCATTTCCCCCATAACATAGTGATACTTATTACTATCGTTTAAGTACCATCCGGCTCCAGACCCTATTTCATTCTTGGATCCATCGGTAAAGAAAATATCCGCCAAACCTTCCTGAATGCATTCTGGATTGCTCCATTGCTCACGCAATGGAAATCTGCCATCAAGTTTCCTTCCAAATGAAACTGTGGGTATCAGGTCGTCTTTAGGTGCCAAAAACACTGGATACTGCTCAGATAGCAACTAAAGATTTCTCTGAGAAAATCAAGCATAGCATTTAGGGCATCGCCAGAGGTGGTACTCATGGCACCCTTGATGCATAAACATACACTTCTTTGCTGCCTGTATAGTTCCCGGCTTGTGGACTTTACCATGCTTCGTCGCCACCAGACAACAGAAACGTAAGTGATGTTTGGTCTGATAAGTGCTATGTATATCCATAGGACCACAGCAGGTTTCAGACCTCAGGTTTTACCAAAGGCTCCGCGGCATTGCTGAAAAATCCTCGAAAGTGCGCGATTTATCTTCAGTGAAACGTGTGTCTCCCAAGTCAGCTTCTTATCCAAGATTACTCCTAGATATTTAACTTCATCGGAAAGACCAAGTGTCACACCATTCAGGATTGGAAGACTGAGTCCATCCAATTTCCGTTTTCTCGTAAACAAGACTATGGCTGAAAACCTTATCGATTCTTTTGTCACTATCCGACTGTAATATACCAGCTGTACCTAGAGGTTCCACCGTTGCTACCGTTATTGTTTATGCCACTATCTACTTCAGAGAGAGTTCTACTACCGGAAAAATGGGTTCCGAGTACAGCATTAAACGTTTCCGATTTGGAAATGGTGTATAAACCATCAAGGTTTCGAATGGAATCCAGCTTTACTGAGCGGTCTAGATGAAGGACCTTACAAGGTCTCATTTCTTCGACGTTCGGCTTTGCGTACTTTTTTTTATATTCTCTCTGTGTAAGTCGATGATTAGCCCAGTCCTCTTCTGTTTTGGTCTTTAAGGCCTTATTAAGAAGTTGTCTGGATCGTACACGAAGCTTCTACAGTTTAGGACCGCTTTCTCCTGTCTAGTTTGTCTGAGTGGGCACAGCTCCTCAATGCAATTGATTATTGTACCTTCTTGTTGTTGTACCGCTCTGTTACAAGTTCACCATACCTGCCCCATTGCCCACATTTCGAGGATTCCTACCGGAAGGCATAGATATTGTGTCAGTCGGAATTCGATAAGACGATGATCAGAAAGAGAGTCCTCTTCCGAAACTCGCCATCGGTTAATTTGATTTCCAACTGACCTATTGGTAAGTGTTAAATCAATCACCTCTTGTCTCCTTCTGGTCACAAAAGTCGGTTTGTTACCAGTGTTTTGAATGACCAAATCGGATGACAGGATAAAATCCAATAACTTGAGACCTCTGGGGTTGCATTTGCTGCTTCCCATGCAATGTGCTGTGAATTTGCATTACACTACTAGCCCCAGATTATTGGATTCTGCTTACTTGGCTACTTCTCGTAAAGAGTTGTAGGGTAAGTAGGCCGAAACTATGAGGCACCAAGATCGATACCCAGTACCAGGTGGGAACCCGCCTCCGAAGTGATAGCGGATTTCTGCCTGGTGCACGAGTATACTCTCGAGAGAGTCGTGTCAAGATCTTTGCTCTGAACACGGATGCGTGAGAGGAGTTCTGCTGAATTACAGGAAGAACCCGGAATCAAAACACTCGCTCGTACCAGCCTTTCTTTGCTACTCTCAACAAGAATGAACTTGCTGTTTTTGCAGGCTGGAATCTTTGCTATCTCTTTATCCAGCCATTCTCGTGAAAAAGAATTGGAACAGAGCACCTTTACGATGTCGTCTTTCACGCTTTTCCCCTCGAAAGTCGGCGCGTCTTTCGACTCACCGATAGCTTTCCAAAGATAGCTGTCAAGATAGTCTTGTTGCGCTTTGGAGACTAGGCTAACTTGTTTGTCGGTATGTATCTCCTCCGTCATTGCCTTTGGTGCCATTCTCGCGAATGATTCGCCAGACGTTGACGGAAGAGTGTCATTCGACATTTGAGGTCCCTTAGCCTTTGCCTTGTCAGGCAAATGTTTGTCTGCCTTGGATTGGGTTGAGGATGCAGGCATTTCCGAGTTCCGTCTCTCGACTTTCCCCTTCTTTGCCTTTCTCCTCTTCTCGGTCGTTGGCACAGATATCGTTTCGTTCGCGGAAGAGCGCAGCGCTACAGAGGAACCCTCTTTTTTGGCACGCTTTCCCGTTACAGGTGTCGAAGTTGACGGAGCTTGAGTCCTTGCCTTAGCTAGCGCTTCGGCTTGCCCCGCCTTCTGTCTTCTTCGTTTGACCTGCCTTGCGGTTAGACCAACACCTGCGTTCGACTCTCCAATAACTTCAGTGTTTTTACCGGTACTTACCTGATTCGCACCAGGTTTAATCGTTGTCAAAGGCTTGCTCGGTACCAGAAATCCATTTGAGTCTACTGAGAGTTTGTCCGCCACAGTTGCTTCGGATCGTTTCGACGACGGTGTATCGCTCACGCTCACTCGGCTCTCCATTGGCATAGCCAATGAGCCATGTTTCACCACTAGTAGTGCGCTTCGTCCGGAGCCCTGGGTGTCAGTTCCTGTCATAGGGGGTGTGGGGCTCAGGCCTGCACATCTGATGCCCGAGCCGTCGATTGCTCGACGGGAGGATTTCCCGAAAGTGTGTTACCTCGTGCGGAAAGATCCATCGTTAACCTCCACGTTTTAGAAAATGCATTTTATACCTATTGCGAGGTTGTCGGTACGGTACTCGCCACATAGGACTTGGGTGGCCACCAATTCCGCCGTTCCGCGGATATGTGGATACGTAGTTCCTATATGGAGCTGCCCTCATGGTTCGTGTTAAGTTAATCTCCATAACATGTGGTTAAATCACCACTTAAGCCTTATCCCCGCGGCAAGAAGACCGACATGAGAATGAACAGCGATGGCTTGTTGCTGACAATAACTTACGATCACGTTACAATAACTTCATACGAGATCATCTCGAAATTGGTTATATGGAGGCTGTATCCATAATATACGAAATACGCTTATTACATGCCCGATCGTCCAGTAATAAATGAATCCAGCGTTACACCGAAGCTAAGATATCTCGACAGAAAACTCTCTCAACAACGCATTATTTATTAGGCCTCAGCTACAACAAGATTTATACTCAATATTAATCCGCTTTAGAACGCACCAGTTCACTGTAACCGCAGACATAGCGAAAATATATCCACAGGCTACAACAAGATTTATACTCAATATTAATCCGCTTTAGAACGCACCAGTTCACTGTAACCGCAGACATAGCGAAAATATATCCACAGGTCTGCGTTTCATCAAGGCACGTTGATCTGCAACGTTCGGCGCTCTAATCCGTTTTCGTCCACCAAGGATTATCGCATGCTACGCGTAACTTATGGGTATATATGCGCATTCATTTGTATGTGTACCGCGGCTATGCACCTAGAGTTCGTAGGGGATTTATTAGCATCCGCGTTCAAAATATTAATAAATTGTGGAGGATTTTGCAAAGCCTTGTTTTCGGATCATAGTACGAATTTTGTGCTTGAGATGCTGGCCAATAGGAACAACGCCCGAAAATTCTACCAGAAAGTTCGGCGGCTTACAGAAGGTTTTAAGACCGGGGCGTGCTTCTGTCAGAACAAAGACGGTGATCTGGTGACTGACATCCAGAGCATACTGAAATTATGAAGGGAACACTTCTCGAACAAAATAAATAGTGACAGCTGCGCATATCCCTGAGAATTTGAGATCCGATACTTCAATCGTTGACGGCGGAACGGTCGTTCCGCTACCCGACCATGACGGGACGAGAATAGCGATAGCACGGCTAAAGAACAACAAAGCCGTGGGCGCCGACGGACTGCCGGCTGAGCTATTCAAACAAGGCGGCGAGGAGCTGGTAAGGTGCATGCATCAGCTCCTATGCAAAATATGGTCGGATGAAAGCATGCCTGCCGATTGGAGTTTAAGTGTGCTCTGCCCAATCCATAAGAAGGGCGATCCTGCAATTTGTGCCAATTACCGCGGGATTAGTTTTCTAAATATCGCCTATAAGGTTCTAGCGAGCGTATTGTGTGAAAGGCTGAAGCCCACCGTCAACCAACTGATTGGACCTTATCAGTCTGGCTTCAGACCTGGAAAGTCTACCATCGACCAAATATTCACAATACGCCAAATCTTGGAAAAGACCCATGAAAGGAGAATCGACACACACCATCTTTTCGTCGACTTCAAAGCTGCATTCGACAGTACGGAAAGGAGTTACCTGTATGCCGCTATGTCTGAATTTGGTATCCCCGCAAAACTAATACGGCTATGTAAGATGACGTTGCTCAACACCAGCAGCGCCGTCAGAATTGGGAAGGACCTCTCCGAGCCGTTTGATACCAAACGAGGTTTCAGACAGGGTGACTCGCTGTCGTGTGACTTCTTTAACCTGATGTTGGAGAGCATCGTACGAGCCGCAGAGCTTAATCGCTCAGGCACAATATTTTATAAGAGCGTACAATTGTTGGCGTATGCCGATGATATTGATATCATCGGCCTTAACAACCGCGCTGCTAGTTCTGCCTTCTCCAAACTGGATAAAGAGGCAAAGCGAATGGGTTTGGTGGTGAACGAGGACAAAACGAAGTACCTCCTGTCTTCAAACAAACAGTCGGCGCATTCGCGTATCGGCACCCACGTCACTGTTGACAGTTATATTTTCGAGGTTGTAAAAGACTTCGTTTATTTAGGAACCAGCATTAACACCGATAACAATGTCAGCTTTGAAATCCAAGGTAGAATCTCTCTTGCTAACAAGTGCTACTTTGGACTAAGTAGGCAACTGAGCAGTAAAGTCCTCTCTTGACGAACAAAACTAACACCCTACAAGACTCTCATCATGCCCGTCCTAACGTATGGCGCAGAAGCGTGGACGATGACAACATCCGATGAACCGACGTTTGGAGTGTTCGAGAGAAAGATTCTGCGTAAGGTTTTTGGACCTTTGCACGTTGGCAACGGCGAATATCGCAGACGATGGAACGATGAGCTGTATGAGCTTTACGACGACATAGGCATAGCGCAGCGAATAAAGATCCAGCGGCTACGTTGGCTGAGTGTCATTTGCACGACGTGCGAATGGATACAAATGCTCCGGCTTTGAAAGTATTCGATGCGGTACCAGCTGGTGGTAGTAGAGGAAGAGGAAGGCCTCCTCTGCGTTGGAGTGGAGAAGGACTTGGCTTCACTTGGTGTGTGCAATATGCACCGGTTAGCACGAGAAAGAAACGACTGGCGCGTTTTGTGGCAATTAAGAAGAAGAAGAAGAATGAGATGCAAAAGCTGTGAAGTGCTTGGGTATACAGCTAGACGCTGCCAGAAAACACCTGCATACGATGCGTGCGCTCTTCCTTCCTATCTTCCAGTACCATTCACTCGAATCTTCTGCGTAAACTGCGCTGGTAGCCGTTTCGCTTCCAGCAATCTTTGCCCGAAGTTTGAGCAAACGAAAGAGATTATTGTTATTAAAGCCAGCAACAAACGCTCAGTGAGAGAAGCAATATGAATACATAAATTGCAAATTCCACCTCTAATCAACGACAGCTCTACTTCTTTTTCTACTGTAACTAAAGATTTTCTTATTTCTTCTCCTTTCCCTACTGCAACTAAAAACAACATCTTAAATATTCAAGAACAAAATTACACGAAAGCTTCACCACTCCTTACTTCAGCCTCGAACAATATTCTAAATAGCCAACAACAAAGTGGCAAAAAATATTTCTTCACCACCCTCCTCTATTGCCGAAAATTGCATTTCAAGTAACCAACAACAAAGTAATACAAACTTGTTTTCACCATCTATTTCCATAGCTAAAAACAGAAAAAAAAACAATAATCAAAACTTTAACATAAACAACTTTTCAACATAAAAGCCTAAACTTCTCAAATAAAACTAATATACATCGCCAATAAATTCAGTCGATGACTTAAAAAATCCGAACTCTTCTTCGTACAATTTTTCTACATTAAATAAAATCTCCAAATCCGATTAATTGTAAAAAAATCTTTCGGACATAAAGCTATCCCCATTTCGTCAAACATATCCGCTTTAGCAGTTGAAATAGACATTAGCTTAATTGTCATTATAACCTGCTATATTCTGCCACATCAGAGTTTTAATAGTAGGTAACTTCATAATACCCAAATCTTATTTCTCCCTCCCAACGTCTTTCTTGGTGATGTCAATGCCTGGAGCCCACTTTAGGGCTCTCCATCATTAAATCATAGTGACGAAATAATTGCAGATATCCTCTTATCCAACAACCTCATCACCCTTAACGACGGTTCACTCACTCACTTTTCCACTCATGGTTCGTTCACCCACCCTTACATTATCCTCCCTAGGTCCCAAACTGTCATCCCAAACACTTGACGAGCTCCATAACAGTGTTCACTTCCCTCTAGTTACTACCCTCAACCTACTGACCCAATACCAAATTAAGCTTAGAGCAAAGTTTTTAACAGGCAAAGCTGACTGGCCTAAGTTCCTCTCTCTTTTGGCAGATACATGTAGTAGTAAGCCATGTTTATATAATAAAAATGCTGAGACCTCATCAATTTAAACAATAATCAGATCCGCTCCTCACATTGCCATCCACAGTCAGGGATCAAGACAGTCCGCTACAAGGCTTCCTTACTGGTCTGCCGTTCTCTCATCCCTAAGAAACCACAAACAATCATTGTGGGCCAGTTATAAACAAAGTAGAGCATTTTACAAAAGCGAATGCGGTATTTAGGAGAGAGTTAAAATTAGCAAAAAGGAAAGCATTAGAAACACGTATGGGCACAATTACTACGGCATCTAGTCCCAAGCATATTTGGACAGACATTAAGTCTTTTTACAGGATCAGCCCAACGCAATATAATCCGAAGAATTTGCAGCCACTTGGGGGGATTATACACATTCTTCTAATTCTCTCACAAATTTGAATGCCGTAAAGAATAAAATCCTATCTGAACTCTACCACAACTCCTCACCTTGCCCCAAAGCCATCCTTTCTGATTACCGATTACGCTAGAAGAATTTGAGACTAGAATATGCTCAATGACTGGAAAAACCCCAGGAGCAGATATAATTGATTATCCCCTCCACAAAAATCTCCTATTCAATCTTAGAAACAGACTCGCAAATTTCTATAACAACATTTTAAACCAGGGTATTTACGCGCAGGCCTGGAAAACTACAAAGATTATTCCTATCCTTAAACCCAATAACAAAATTCTCAACTACAGACCTACATGGTCTGATTGAGGCTCATTACTTTTCAATCAAACCCTGTATAGTCCCTTGCATGTCTTAAGTTTTCGAGAGAATAATTTCAACTCGGTTACTGTGGCATGCTAAACAAAAAGATTTCATATCTGACAATCAGTTTGCGTTTCAAGGAGGTTTTGGTGTGATTGACCCACTTCTGTATTTTGAACTCTTTGCCTCTACCTTTATCCTCCCGAAAATACGTTTCAGTTCTCAACATAGATTTCGAAAAAGCTTTCGATAGGATAGGTCCTCATATTGTTCTGCAGCAATTAAGACGCTGGAAAGTCAGCAACGAAATGTACCATACCATTAAGTCTTTTGTACAGAACCGAAAATTCTTTGTTAGTACCAACAACCACAATTATAATATTTTAAGCTTACACAATGGCATACCACAAGATTCCCCGCTTTCAGTTATATTGTTCATCATAGCTTTCAATGAAATTACATCCTTAATTTCCACACTCTCATATGTATTAATCATTTTGTTTATGCTGATAATTTAATAATTTTCTCTGACTTAAACGAACTTCCCAATAAATTCATTTTTCAAATACAGTAGGTTCTGTTTTTATGCGGCTTTTTTTTATGCGGTTTTGAAATAGTGCGGTTTTTTTTTTATTTAAAAAAAGCATGTCGACCTATCGGGAATTGTACATATAAACAAGATTCTAAACCAGCTAAGCAAAAACTCATCACAGATTACATCAGAAATGCTAACCCTACAAGTATGGAACCGCCTGCGTAACCATCTAGATCAGTCGTGTACATTTCATCAAATGACGAAAGAGAAAAAATACAATATTTTGTTTATGCTATTTGATTTAATTATTTCAAATTCATGCGGTCTATGGAACGTATCTATAGTTATAATATGGGACTAGTGCCCTTTTTTTATGCGATTTTATTACATTATTTCAGATTTATGCGGTTCTTAGCACGTTTGAAACGTATCTATAGTTTTACTATAGAACTGGTAGCTTTTTTTATGCTGTTTTTTTTTATGCTGTTTCTTGCGGAACATATATACCGCATAAAAACAGAACCTGCTGTATTTGAAGTCAGATCTCTGAGTTGGCTAAATCATCAGGAGCTTTGAGCAAGTGTGCAACATTCCACATCTGCCGAAAACACAACTCAGAAATGGTTTGGCTACTGGCTACCCATAAAACAGAGGCCGTACTCATCGGCAGCCGTAAGAGAGTAGAAAAGGTGCAGCTCAGAGTTGGCGGTGACATCATTGAGTCTAAGCCATATGTGAAGTACTTAGGCATACTGATAGATCATAGACTTAATAATGCAGCAACTTCGATACAGCAAACAGGCAAGGCGAAGACGCATGCAAACGGCAAGACAATGTGGAAACCATCAAACACGAACGTGCAGTCCAACTGACACAGAAACTTACCTTTCTATGACAAGGACAGGGAAATAGCGGGTGGGGGAGTACTGATAGGACAGGGGTGGCTCTCTCATAAAAATACCTAAATAGTATGTGGTAACAAGTAGATGCTAATTTTGACGCATTGCATCAGCACAGTGATGGACGTTGAGTCTTGTTCTCAAATCGCCACCCGACAAAATACTTAACGGTTGTACCGGTGGATTGCTACTTCGACGGTAGGAAGTTAAGTTCGGGTGCAAGTCCCACACTGACGGGGTTAGGTTTTCGATGCTTCCTCCTCGTAAAAACAAAAAAAAAATGTTGTGTGCATATGTGCATATGTATGATATGTAGTTATGTGGTATTCTATGTATTGTTTTCTACGTTTGTTTGTTTATTTTATTCCACCTTTTGTCATTAGCCCTTAACGAGAAACTGGACTTGCAAGGGACGCGTTGTTGCAGTTGTTGCACTGTTAATCAGCACGTAGGATGTAAAGTACATATATATTTTATTGCCAATTATGTCTTTTCTTAATTAGATTTTTTGTATTTGGAAATAACTTCCATAACAGTTTGCTTATGTTCAAAATATTATTTTAAGAACACACAAATAAGTCGGGTTTTCCTTCCTGACGCTATAACTACAGAACGCACGAACCGATTTTCACGGTTTTGCATTCATTGGAAAGATCTTGGGCTCCGTGAGCTTTATAGCTTGTACTCTGCTCAGTTAATTTCATGCGACATTTATTATGCTTACGTTTTTCAAACGCTAACCTAAAACCGGTATTGTGTTCACTGTGAAATAGAGGTTAAAGTAATTCATTTCCTAACAGTTCAATTGGAAACCATAAAATCAATCGCACGTACTACTGTGGGCAAAAAGAAAGGTGAATTTGGTTGTAAAATGAAAAATCTTTATTTATTCTTGTAAATCAATTTCATCCCCTTCAAAATAGTCCCATCTCGATGAAATATACTTCTCTCAATCGGGCATAATTTACACAGTTCAACTTACCACCTTAAGGACAAATGCCTGCTGTTGAAGTTGAATAAAAATTTGCACAATACGTGTGGTTGATTTTATGGTTTCCAATTGAACTGTTAGGAAACGAATTACTTTAACCTCAATTTCACAGTGAACACAATACCGGGTTTAGGTTGGCGTTTGAAAAACGTAAGCATAAAAAATGTCGCATGAAATTAACTGAGCAGAGTACATGCTATAAACCCCACGGAGCCCGAGACCTTTCCAACGAATGCAAAACCGTGGAAATCGGCTCGTGCGTTCTGGAGTTATAGCGTCAGGAAGGAAACTTCGACTTATTTTTATATTATACTCGTATGTAGATGAGTATTTGACCAGACTACTACCTCAAAAGCGATGCCAAAACACATAGATGAATTCGTTACAACTCGCCCTTTATATAAGCAGCGGTGCATGCGCATAGAGTATTCAGTGGTAGGTGGACCGTGTAAGCTAGTAAACGACAAGTAATGAAAGAATTCAGTCGCAAGGTGAGCGTGTACACGTAAAGTAAAAAAGTTAAGTGTTAGAATTAAATAGAGCAATTTCTGTTTCCATTGATTTTTGATTTATTTCATGTGTTTTCGAATTTAATGCGTGATATCAATATCATCAACATACGCCAAGAATTGTATGATCTTATAAAAAACTGTGCCTGAGCGATTAAGTTCTGCGATCCGCACAATCTTTTCCAGCATCGAGAAGTGTTCCCTCCATAATTTAAGTACATTATTGATGCCAGTCACCAGATCACCGTCTTTGTTCTTACAGGGAAACGCCCTGGTCTTGAAAACTTCTATAAGCCACTGAACTTCCTGATAAAATTGTCTGGCGTTGCTCCTCGCACTCACGTATTTCGGCCTCTCGTTTCTTCATTTAGATAATACGACTCTCTTCCTCTTTCAGAACCAAGTAGCGAACCCACACGGCTCGCGTTGCGTCTGATCGCAGGGTGTCTCTATAGGCAGCATTTTTTCTTTCTACGGCAGCATAACGTTCCTCGTCGTACCCATTCTTTCATACGTAAAGAACGAGAAAATTAGCTCCATTGCTCGTGCGGGGCGGATTGTTTGGCAGTACTCTCCGAGAGCAGGAGTGAGAGTCGAGTGGTGAATCTTCTGGCTGTCTGTTGTGATTGCCGCTTTTCGATGTCGAACACTATTTGCGTAGTTAGATGTACGTTTTTGTTGCACAGAGGCGGGTACATTTAAAACACTAGAAGCGTGTCTTCCATCTATTACAACATGATCGATTTCGTTTCGTGTTTTTCGATCAGGAGACAGCCAGGTGTATCTTTTTGTGCTGGAATCCGGTTCTGCAGACTACCATATCTCGGGCCCCGGAAAAGTCGATCAGGCTCTGTCCGTTACCGGATGTTTCCTTGTGCAGGCTGAATTTTCCGACAGTGGGACCAAAAATTCCCTCCTTGACCACCCTGGCGTTAAAGTCCCCAAGCACGATTTTTATGTCGTGGCGGGGACAGCGCTCATGGAGGGAATCTTTGGTCGCATCGTACTTCTCTTCCCCCGGGGCGTGGGCGCAAATTAGCTAGATGTTAAAAAACGGACTTTGATGCGGATTGTTGCGAGACGCTCATCCACCGGAGTGAACATAAGTATTCACGACGTTATAAGACGGTGTAATATTGTATTGTCGCATTATCTTCCGATGTTTCTGTTTTGCTGCAGATAGAAAATAAACTATAGATACCACTGGTATGACGGTACAAATATGGTGGACCCAGACGTGGATGAATAGTATTGGTCCATTTCATGGAAGCCATTCTGGGCCCTCCCGAAGTAATGCATAAAGTAGTTCCGTGAAGAGAGGCTCACCAGAAGAGAAGGAGAGACTGTTTTAGTGGCACATAATTCAACGCGGTTGACGATGGCCGCTGTAAGTACGAAGGCATTTTGAACTCTACCTCACCCACCAAAAAAAGAGTACCTAGCTCTCAAAAGGTTGCTCGGAAGTTGTGAGCTGGTTCAACGATATGCTGAAGAATCGTCCTGGCCACTTCCTAGTGAATGACATTCGGTGACTTTATGGATAAAAATGAGTCTAAAGCCGCCAAATCTAATTTACAATCCGACCACTCGGATAATGGTTGCGAAAAATTTTGAAGCGATAAATCTCCTACTTTACAAAAGGATGGTGGTGCAAGATTAAAGTTTTCGGATGCAGAGGCAGAAGCACAAACCATCGAGAAAACAGGTATGGGTAGCATTAGTGAAGAGAATGCTGATGCAGTTGATGAACAAGAGAATGATGATGAATATGCTGATGATGCAGAGAGTAGCAGCGTCATTGAGTTAGTGGAGAAGACAATGTATCTGCACCGCCTGCCATACTCATTCAACTATATGTTGATGAATGGCGAGACAGAACTCGCCAGAAAATACGAGCTGCCATATCTAGAAATTACGATAGTTATTAAGCACATGTATATAAGCAAAGGTGCATGCGCATAGATTATTCCGTGATAGGTGGAGCGTGTAATCAAATAAACGACAAGTAATAAAGGAATTCAATCGTAAAGTAAAGAAGTCAAGTGTTGGAATTAAAAAAAGCGAGTTGTGTTTTTATTAATTTCTAACTTTTATTTTACAATCTACTTAGTCTTGCCATAAATTCTGTCACAAATTTTGCAAAGGATATGGCTTGAGTAAATGCGCAAAAAAAGTTCTATTGTTTTCCCTTATGTTCGTATGCTTTGTCTTCTCATAAATTAAACTTCTAAACAATAATACTTACAAAATCAATGCATCAGATCCTGATGACTATAGAAACCTGACAAAAATGCTGACCAATAAAAACCTATCTTGGTATACATATGAAAACAAGCAAGCCCGGCCGATTAAGGTGATGTTAAAGAACTTGCATCATACGAGTGATCCAGGAGAAATAATATCAAATCTTCAAAAACAAGGACTTAAAGCCATCAGCGCAGTCAATAAATTGAAATGGAAAACTAAAGAACCTTTAGATATGTTTCTCCTTACGTTTGATTCCAGTGAAAACATTAAGAAAATACATGAAGTAAAAACTATCTTACACTCTGTTGTTACTATAGAAGCAGTGAGGCAATCAAAACTCATACCGTAATGCAAATCATGCCAGGCGTATGGGCACACGCAAAACTACTGTGGCAAACAACCAAGGTGTGTCAAATGCGCAGGGAAGCATAAAACGATTGAATGCACAAAGCTTGAACAACAACAACCAAAATGCTGCAATTGTGGTGAGTCCCATCCTGCGAACTACAGGGGATGTGTTGTTGCCAAAGAACTACAAAAGATACGTGATCAACGAGCTGGCTCAAAAATAAAAAATAATATAAATAGTACTCAAGGCAAAAAATATAAATAAAAATATTATAGGTAGCTACCCAAATAACCTTACCAGCAAACCAATTTTGCAAAACAATACTACACCACTTAAAAGACCCACATTCTCACAGGTAGTAAAAGGAAACAATCACTCGGAAAACGCTAACATACTACAACAAATATTGGAAAAAATAACGACACAAAACGAGTATATGACTGCACTAGAAAAGAGATTGCAGAAGATCGAAAAAACACTACACCTAGTTGAATAAAAATGACTAAATTTTTAAAAATAATGCTATGGAATGCAAACGGCTTGTTTAAACATCAAAGCGAGCTGGAAATGATTTTAGAAACCGAAAAAATCGACATCTGCCTAATATCCGAGACGCACTTTACCAAGCAGTCATATATCAAATTCAAAAACTACAATACATACCATTCAATTCACCCAAACAACGCCGCACGAGGAGGCGCTGCTATTATTATAAGAAACAATATAAAGCATTACGAAGAAGGCAGCATCTCTATACCTGAATTTCAAGCAATAACCATAACAGTGGAGAGTGATAGGAATTTATCAGTCACTGCAGTCTATAGTCCCCCAAAACATCAGATCAAATGCGACCAATACATAGAGCTAATTAATAGTCACGACAACCGATTTTTAATGGGCGGTGACTTCAATGCGAAGCACACACACTGGGGCTCGAGATTAACCACTACAAAAGGTAGAGAATTATGCAAAGCTCTTCAACAGACTGGATGTATAACATTTTCTACTGGGACTCCAACATACTGGCCAACGGATTCACAAAAAATACCCGACCTAATCGATTTTTTCATTGCCAAAAAAATATCAGCTAATTATATCAGCATAGAAAGCGGGTTGGATATGAACTCGGATCATTCTCCAATTTTATTAACATTATATGAAAATGCGCTTATCAAGAAATTGCCATTTACGCTAACAAATAAATATACGGATTGGGAATATTTTAGGACCGTTTTAACCGCGGATAATCACAATGTAGAAATTACCAACACTTCCGATTTAGATGATGAAATATTAAGATTATCTAACCTTATACAACTGGCAGCCTTGAGTAGCACTTCGGAAAAAAAGTTTGTCACATCAGGTCATAAATATACCAAAGATATTAAAGATATGGTCGCAGAAAAACGCAAAATACGAAGACGATGGCAGCAAACAAGATCTCCCTCCGACAAAAAACGACTAAATAAAATTACGAAAGAAATTTCCAGGAAAATAAAAGATTTTAAAAACAGATCTCTGAGTACGTATCTAAAGAGCTTATCGAACGAACGCAGCACTGATTACTCGCTCTGGAAATGTACAAAAAACTTTTCACAGCCAGTAACACAGTACCCACCAATCAAAAAAGAAGACAGTTCTTGGGCCAAAAGCAGTAAAGAAAAAGCTAATGTTTTTGCTGAGTACCTCGAGGGCATCTTTAAGCCATATGACACGTCGAGGATAGCCGGAATGCAGCCACTTACCTATGAAACTGATGCCGAAATTCCCCTTGTTACGGATTCCGAATTGCTTGGTGAAATAAATAAACTAAAATCAAAAAAAGCGCCTGGGTATGATCTTATTACTGCTGAAATTTTAAAACAACTTCCTCCATGCACGATATCTAGGTTTACTGAAATAATGAACGCCACATTCAAATTGCACCATATCTCAATATATTGGAAAACTGCTGAAATAATTATGTTTAATAAACCAGGGAAGCCAGCGCATGATGTCACATCTTATCGGCCTATCTCGCTCCTACCAATTATATCAAAACTGATGGAAAAGCTTTTAGCCAAACGTCTCAACATAATTATTAAGCAAAGAAATATAATACCAGTGCATCAATTTGGTTTTCGCACAAAACATTCTACCATCGATCAAGTGCACAGAATTACTCGCATCATTGAAAACGCCTTTGAGGAAAAAAAGGTGTGCTCTGCTGTCTTTCTCGATATGTCTAAAGCCTTTGACAAAGTTTGCCACATTGGACTCCTCAACAAAATAAATGCGCTTCTACCAATACAATATTTTAATGTTCTAAAATCGTACTTATCCGATCGTTTTTTCCGAATAAAATACGAAGACACATATTCCGAACTTAAGGAAATTAAAGCTGGCGTCCCACAGGGCAGCGTGCTGGGGCCCATTCTTTATATTCTTTTTACGTGTGATCTACCTATTGACATAAATTGCTCCACAGCAACTTTTGCTGACGACACAGCCATCTTATCGGTAGGAGAAACTCAGATTGACTCAATCAAAAACCTTCAAATTTATTTAAATAAAATCTCCGAGTGGACCATTAAATGGCGCATAAAACTAAACGAAACAAAATCGGTTCATTTAGACTTCACACAGAAGAAAATCAAATATCTGCCACTACATATAAACGGCGTACAAATCCCGCATCACAACACCGCCAAATACTTAGGTGTGACACTAGATACCAAGCTTAGATGGAATGCTCACGTTAAAAAGAAAAGAGAAGAGTTAGATATCAGATTTAGAAATATGTACTGGCTTATGGGCAACCAATCAGCCTTATCCCTATACAATAAAATTCTTTTATATAAGCAGGTGCTTAAACCAATTTGGACATATGGGATCCAGCTATGGGGCTGCTCAAGCTCAACCAACATAAAATCCATACAAAGATTCCAAAATAAGGTACTACGATGCGCTGTTAATGCACCTTGGTACGTCCGTAACACCGATATCGAACGCGACCTTGGCATCGAATCAGTTGCCACTTCGATCAACATCAACGCTAAGTCTCATATGGAAAGACTACGCCACCATGTAAATAGCGAAGCCTCAGCCCTAATTGACCCCGTTAAATGGAAAGAAAGGCTGAAACGAAAAAAACCGCACCAACTCACGCAGTAGCCCATTTCCCTGCAAGCCTGATGCAGAGTATTTTTAAATTTAGTTGTATTGTACAAAATTAAATCCAAATTGTTCGTTAGTTTATAATTTATTAACTAGTTACAATGTAAATAATAATAAAAAAAAAAAAAAAAAAATTATACTTAGTTTCGAGGCAAATTTCACTTATTGACAAAGTAGTGGGGAGTTAAGGAAAACCGCATTGCAGTGATTGCATTACATAAGTGTGGTGAAAGTGCAAGTGAGATTTACGAATTGCTGAAAAAACTTAATAGTTCGAGAATGTTTGTTTATCGCACGATCAATCGTTTTTTTCAAAATATCTGAAGTGACAGAGAGAAAAAGAAGTGGTAGTCCACGCGTGGTTCGAACCAGTGCAGCCAAAAAAGCCGTTCGAGAAAGAATTCGCAGAAATCCCTTTATAAAACTGGAAATGATATCCAGGCAAATTAATGCTTCGACCAGGTCCATTTCAAGGCTAATTCGATATGATTTTCACATGAAAGCCTTCCGTCGCTCAACTGGTCATCTTTTAACAACGCGTTTGAAGAAAATTACACTCGACTGATGCAAGCAGCTGCTTCAGCTAAAACTTCTAACGACGCAAAAATAACGGAACTTTTTTCTGCGAATATGTTCTCGCCGAATGTATTGTAAAATTTGAATTTATATCAAGACTAAGTATGCAAAATGTTGGGGGTATTCCAATTTTCGTAACGAGGAATATACATGAAGTCCTGTGACCTTCTGCAACAAGCTGGTTGAAAAGCTGGTGTCAAGTTGGAAAGTTGCCTCCGAGACTTCCCTATCAGACCACAGGATAATTTAGGGGAGGAAATCACGAAATCCGTTGCGGCTAGGCTCTACAAAGCTATGACTAGGGAGCGAGTGGATGTTAAATTGATGTTTTCGAGGCCGACTCAATCGGACAAGAAAGCAGCTAAACAAATGTTTACCCAGCAACCCATAAGGTGAGCCCTTAGCTCCTTTAACCCATACAAGATCCCGGAGGCTGATAAAATCCGCCCGGTAGAGCTACAGCAAGGCTGGAGTTAATCACACCACATCCAGTTGGGATAATGCGAGAAAGTTTTCCGCTAATATATGTACATACCAACAAAGTGGTTTTCAATCCAAAGTAGGAAAAAAGGCCAAATCTTTCTGTCCAATTAGTCTCTCCTCCTTTGTATTAAGAGCAATGTAGAAGATTATTGATACTGAAATCAATACAGTGGACAGTACAATTCAGCCACAAACAAATAAGAGATGTTCGCAGGGGGTTAGCGGGTCTTATCACGCCTCTTGTGCAGCCTAGTAGTAGACGACCAGCTTCACTTACTGACAAACAATGGCATTCGTTGTCAGGTATAAGCGGATGACGTTATAATTATAGCGAGAGGTAGGTTCGATACCACTCTTTGTGACGCACTACAAAGAGCTTTAAGCCTGACAAAAGATGGTGTACTGCGGTAGGTCTGGATATAAATTCGTCGAAAACAGCCATCATTCCTTTCACTAGGAAAATAATTTTACCAGGAATGAGAGAGATCTGCGTAGGGTGGCTATTGGTTTGGCCAGAAGAGTTAAGTATCTTGGTCTTAACCTGGATGCCAAGTTTAACTGGAAAAGGCATGCTGACGCAACCTTATCTAAACAACAAAGGGTCTCATGACCTGCAAACGTCTAGCAGAAAAATCCTGGGGCTGTAGCCCAAGAATCCTGAGATAGATTTATATCATGATAATCTTACCAATGGTGACAAAATGGTGGTCGTACAAAAAAACAGAAGCGGTCCTCGTAACTGCATGAGATTGCGAATAGGTGGCCATGAAATACTGTCGCAAGAGGCAAACAAGTATTTAGGCGTAATGACTGCTGCACGGCTCTGCTTTAAGCAACATTTAGCACCTGTGTGTTCCAAAGCAGCGTCAGTTAACGGTGCTCTTACAAGAATTCTTCCAAACATAGGCGGACCGCAAGGCGCCAGAAGGCACCTCCTGGCAAGTGTGGTGAATTCAGTCATCTTATATGCTGCTCATATATGGGCAGGAGCTAAGCCATCGAATGCTAGACCAGTAGCTTAAGTGCACCGGCGAAATGCACTAAGAGTCGCGTGCGCATACAGGACCGTATCAGACGACGCGGTTTGCGTCATCGTTGGAAAGCTCTCAATAGATATACTTGTGCAGGAAATGGGACAACTTTATGACAGACAAGGAGTAAAGCCGACAACTGAAGCGAAAGCTGAAGAACGTCTGCATTCGTTAGAAAAATGGCAAAGCAGAAGGGACTCGTCTGTTGACGGACGTTGGACCTATAAACTTATCCCCAAAATTAGCCAATGGGCGAGCAGAAGGCACGGTGACGTAGATTACTGTTTAACACAAATGTTGAGCGGCCATGGATGTTTCTTGGAGTATCTCCATCGTTTTCACTTGGAGAACACTTTTTTCTGTCCAAGCTGCGACCCTGCAATAGAAAGCGTGGAGCACATGTTCTTCTACTGCGATCGTTTCAACGAAGAACGCCAAACGCTTGAGTTAGTCATGGGCGAACAGCTGAGCCCAGACAGCTTAATCAATAACATGTGAGCATCACATGACTATGCGGAGTAGACCAGCATTTGAAAAGAAACTCCAGCGACTAAACTGGAGTAGACCTGCATTTGAAAAGAAACTCCAGGAGTGTACCCTGCACTCCAACCGATATGCCGACATCCTCAGCAACTTCTCTTATTGTGATTTGACAATTCTCCATAACAATTTTCTCCACTTTCTCAACATTTTCATCGGTTTTTAATGTGTTGGAGGCGTCCAGAGCTATGGTCGTCATTCTCCACCTTCTGTGAAAGGGTGGTACAAGCCTTAAACATTTTTTTGACTCAGTGTACTCTCACCGTATGCCAGTGTCAACAATTCAAGTGCTTTTAAGCAGTAATTCCATTATTTACACAGTATTTGATGCATCTTCTTTGATGTATTTTTTTCGATAGCAGAAAATCGCCCAACATGCAACACACTTATTTTTTTATGCCTCTCAAAAACAAACTAAACATGCTATATTGCTAAAATACGGAAAATATCTTCGGGACGAGTGTACCAACATAAAAAAAATTAAAATTCGTCTAATTGTTTAAAGAAATGTATACGAACAAAGGATTTATTTTAATCGAAGGCTTCATAGGACTTAACATACTGCCGCCCTTGAACTATTGGTATGGGAATAAGTTTCAGTCCTTTCTTAGTCAAAGCTTCGAATTATTTAAACAATTAAATAATAAATTATATTATGTGAAGTATGTACCATTGGGAGCTACAACTTTACTCCATCTTTAAGGCAGCATACGGATTCCTCTGATGAAAAATTCGAGTTCTTTTGACTTGATCTATTCATTGAGCCAGTTTGCGATGCTCTCGTAAGAAGTAAACTGCTCCCCAATAAGGGCTGGCTGCATTGATCGGAACAGATGGTAATCCGAAGACGCAATGTCTGGGAAATACGATGGGTGAGCAAGATTTTCCAATTCAGTCCCTCTAAATACCCTCTAAATATTTCTGGACCGGTTTAGCAACTTGTGACCTGGCGTTGTCATGCCGCAAAATTAGTTTGTCCTGTCTACCGTTCCAAAGAAAGAGCGAAGTTTAGTATCAGCCATGCACTATTGCAATGCGACGCGCAACTCCTTCTGAGCTCCAACGAAGTTTGTACCGTTGTCTGATGTCATGACATTACAAAAACCTCTGCAATTTGTGAACCTTTTAAACGCACTTAAGACCGTTGACGTGGACAGGTCACCAACAAATTCGAGAACGAGCAAATGTAGCCTTGGCAGGCTTAGCTCCTCTACCTTGGGTGAACTTGTCACGGTAGGCAGGAAGCATCGATAGGTTGCACAAAAATGTCGACAAAAACTGCAAGCTGGGTTGTATTTGTTGATGATTATAGGTGCAAAATCCGTTGGAATTGAAATCCTACCTGCTCCTTTTCAAAAGTTATTCATATTTTCATATTTCAGGTTGGGACAATTTGGAATAAATATCAAAAGTTATTTTCTAAATAGATATGTAAAAGTGTTGTATACTCAATACATAGTATATAATACGTATATCAATATTATGTAGCTATATTATATATAATAGTTACGATAAATGCCGCTAGGTGACAGAGGGCAGTCGAGTACTTCCCGCAATAAAAAAGTACAGTTTAAACTATTAATATTAGTGTTTTATGGCAAATGTATTTTCTAGTTTTAGAAATTCTTATATGAGAAGATTAATTAATAATGAATAGTCAGCTGAATAGTCGGGTGAATAGTCGGCATCCGCTTTATAAATGCGATCATGAAGAAAATCGCAAAAAAGTATGCGCTTGTGGGAAAAAAATTATTTTCCAAAATAAACCTTCCCATCATTTCTTGCTATCTGAAAAACATATTGAAGTTATAAAAAAGCACATTAATGGTGAATTTAATATTTATAATAGTAAATTCCCAAAAAGTTTATGTAGCTCTTGCCGACTAACTATAAATGAATATGGAAATGATATTTTCAAAAGACCTTGTCCAACTATGACCAATTACGAGGACCTTAAATTATCAAAAGAAACAAGAACGATGGGGTTGCAATTGTTACATCTGTCACGAGTTACGAGTCATAAAAAACAAAAAAAAGGTGGAGGTCAAATTAGGGATTTCTCTACAAATATTGACGTAAACAAGTGTTTTGATGATACTTCGCAACAAAAAGATTTACTTTCTAAAAATGAGGCAAAGGCAACTAAACCGAGAACTTCTACTGAGTTATGTAACAGTTGTTTTCAACAAATAGGTAAAGGCATATCACATTCTTGCAGAGGTCCTTCTAGTTCTAATGCTCGTAAGAATGTTTTGAATATAGTACAAAAGTTACCCGAGAAACAGCAGAACCAAATAATAACTAAAATTTTGAAAAAAAAATATCCAACAATGATAACGAAGATAAAGATG
This sequence comes from Anastrepha ludens, assembly GCF_028408465.1. Lineage (NCBI taxonomy): Eukaryota > Metazoa > Arthropoda > Insecta > Diptera > Tephritidae > Anastrepha > Anastrepha ludens. Next base: position 90,485,507 of record NC_071503.1, on the reverse strand, counting down.
AGCTCGTGTTAAATACTCTGGGATCGAAGGTTCGGGTAACTGTTAATAAAAAAAAAGAAAAAGAATTAAGATTTTCTGCCGAAAGATTAGACAATTTCCAAGCTAATACTGGATCGTCTACAAATGATATGAAAAAATTGGCTAACTTCATTCGTAGTTCTGCTGGTAGAAACTCAGTTCCCAAGAATTACAATCAACATTTGTATGAAAAATCTAATATCCTGGAACACATTTATAAAGAAGGTTTCTACGAATTCGAAACATCCCAAGATGGCATTAAACAGAGACCAGTTGTGTATGCTACTGCATCAGAACTCGTAGACTTTGTCTTTGAAAATCGAAACATTGATCATATGGAACAATCAAAAATAAAAGTAATGGCAGATGGAGGACAAGATTTCTTCAAAGTTTCTTTTTCAATATCAATTCCAGAAGACGACTTGAAAGAAAATGACTTCGATAAAAGTATAAATGTTTTAACTTACTCTACTGGTGGAAGTATGGCAAATAAACGTAAGTTGACTAGTGTATTTAAATTGCTTTTATTAGGCATAGTGCCTCGGATTAAAGGGACCTATGATAATTTTAAAATTTTGGTTGAATTGACGAAACTCAATGAGATACCCTTTAAATTTGTTGGAGATTTAAAGCTCGTTCTAATGGTCAATGGGCAGCAAACTGCAACGGCTTTCTACCCTTGCCCTTATTGCTTCGTCACATTAAATTAATTAAAAAGTTATAATAAAATGATTGAGGAAAATTATATAAGCAGTGATGACAAAAATCTTGATTTAAAGACCTACAAACATTTAAAAGATGACTACTTTAAATTCAAGAGCTTGGGTAATGACAAAAAAAAGTCTAAAGAATGTCGCAGTACAGTAAATCACCCTTTATTCATTGAATACGGCACTACTGAAGATGATAACTTGTCCGTACTTCAGAAGTGCATTCCTCCTGAACTACACCTATTACAAGGGTTTGTCAACCATCTTTTCTGGGACGGTATAGTAAAAATTGAGGAAATTGGAAAATATAGAGCGTTATTGTGGCCGAATAAATTAGGTATATCTCATAAGAGCTATCAAGGAGATGTGTTTGAAGGCAATCAATGACGAAAATTACTTAAAGAGGCCGATAAATTGCAGGATCCTGAAATTTACGAGCTTGCAGGACCATTTCGTTTACAGCCTTATATTGCTGCATTTAAAGCTATGAATAAAATTGTTGAAAAGTGCTTTGCTGCCAAAAAAGCTGATCTTACTGACTTTAACAAAAATTTAAAAGAACTCCGTGAAGCCTTAAAAAGTACTGAAATTTCTCAAACACTAAAAATTCATATTATCCTGGAGCATTTGGAGGAAGCAATCATATTCTTGAATAATGATGGCTTAGGTTTATGGTCCGAGCAGGCTGAAGAGTCAGTTCATAGCGAGTTCAATAAATATTGGAATAGATTTAAAATAAATTTGCTAAATGAACCATCTTTTATAAGTCGCTTAAAGAAAGCTGTCGTTACATTTTCATCACAGCATGTTTAAATTTACAAACTTAAGTTTACAAATTCTAAATAATATATACAGAAATATGTAGTAACATATCTTAATATCTAAAAATAAAAAAATAAAAAAAAATCTAAACCTGAAAAAAAACAAAAAAACTGAAAAAACATAAAAAAATAGAAAAAAAATGGTACAAAGTAAGTTACCTCCACGTGGTGTACCTTGGAAACGATTAAAATCGGCTAAAAACTTACGTAAGATTCTTTATTATTCTCTTGCATAATACAAATTCAAACGAGATTATACTTTTGATATTGATTCCAAATTGTCCCAACATGAAATATAAAAATATGAATAACTTTTGAAAAGGAGCAGGTAGGATTTCAATTCCAACGGATTTTGCAACTATAATCATCAACAAATACAACCCAGCTTGCAGTTTTTGTCGACATTTTTGTGCAACCTATCGATGCTTCCTGCCTACCGTGTTGTAGAGCTAAATCGCAGTGTGAACAACATGCGTAGGTTGTGCAAAATACAGGTAGATATCCTGGTATGATTGCGGTTCAAACAAGAGCACTTCACGCTCTTTTTTTCCAGAGGAGGTTCAAATCGAAAATTTCAGAGTCATCAGCAAAGGGCCGTCACACCAGTAGTATGTGAGGCATGCTCCCACTAACCCTATAATATTCCTCCCCTCTCGGCTGATTCCAACCTGGGACTGCTAAAGCAATTTCATTTCGGTTATTTTATCTTCAGATGTTGGTTTCTGTCCACGTGAGTGATACAGTCGTTTAAGTTCTTCCGCTCGTATATCGAGAGGAATTTTACTCGCTATAATGCAGATGGTATCATCAGATACTGTTCTGTATGCAAATGCTACTCTGAGCGCGCTAAGTCTGTTAGCTTGCAGTACCACCTTTGAACGTCTCGTTCGTCCTTGACCATACTAGAGTGGCGTATGAGCGAGTAGAGTCAGTAAACATTGAAATAATATTTCTTCTACCTTCTTGGGGTCCTCCAACGTTTGGTAGCATACGCATGAGTGCATACTGCGGTCTTAAAAAGAATTTTTGGTATACCGTCAGGACCCGACCCTTTCATCGTTTTACGTATCGTTTATACGAACCAGTGTGTTCAGTACCTTTGCTACCGATACTGCAGGGGTCTCATATACATCCATAAGCGTGCTCATTATTACCTTCCTGTTGGGGAAAGAGTTTTGCGACTATTTTTTCTAGCAGAATAGGGCATGTTGGTTGAGGAGATTTAAGACCTTTAACCTCTGCCATAACCACTTTGTACGAAAGACCTTACGGATTGTCATCAGCACCATCAATTTTTGAAAATTACTACTTTTTACTCGCTTTTCTTAGTTTTCGTGCGTTGTTCAAAAAACAGTCTGCCCCTTGATCTCTGGTATCTAATTCACGCCTTTTTGCATCTTTCTCACAGATCTGCTATTTAATCTGACTACCAGTACACCGGTTGGGAACCTGTTGTCCCTATAGGGCGCGTCCTCAGGTGGTGGATAGAGGAACGCCTCCCAGATATGGAAGGTAGGAGAGTAGGTCTCCCGCGAAACACATAGGTCGAAGACGTAAACTTTGTTAACAAAACTCCCTCAACCCAAGGTGTGATGCGACCCGTGCCTATTGGGTGGGTTTGGCAGCCGGGGGACTAAATAAGGCTGTCTTCGAACAGAGCCCTCCTGATATTAGGCCGCCTCAGGTTGTAACGGTGGCCTTGCCATGGTATGGGGCACTGCCATGATCGACTGTATATTTCCCCTTTAACCTCTTTGGTTACCGTGCATGGCGACATGCGCAGCTCTCTTGGCGGGGCAGGTGACCGTACGAACCAGATGAAATGTTCAAAAAACTTACAATTCGGATAAGGGAAAAACAAACACGAAACAAACTGACAAAATGACAGGAAAACATACTGACGCATCAACAGCACGGACTGATAAAAAGACGAACACGCGGACAAAACCACAGGACAAGCAAACAGATAGACAGGAGAAAGGGACGGACGCGCCTAGAAAACAGTAAGACAAATGGACAAGACGTAGGAGCAAGGACGAACTGAGGATGGCTGTGTTACCCTCAGAGGATGAGCTCTTGGCCTCCAGCCAAGAAACAGTTGAGGGCAAAGCTGTGGGCCACAGTATGCCAACAACTATTAATCAACAAACAACATCTGCTAAGGCCATGGGGCAAAAGCGTGGTAATAAAGGTCCCTCGAGGTATAAACTCTCCAGAGGTCTCTCGCTATCCTTGGCAGGATTCGGAAAAACAAGACCGAAGGTAAAATTCATCCGAAAGATGAGACCGACAGGCAAGATGTCAAAAGGTGGTTGACGAATACTAGACAGATGCCAAAAACTAAACCGCTCGCTTGACGAAACTGGGAAGGTAACAAAGAAGCACAAGATATCGGATCAGGGTGCAGTTGTCTCCAAACCTACCAAACGATTTAGTGAGGTGGCACGGGACCATCTTCATACAGCATTGGTAGATGAAACCTCTAACCGCGGAAAACCAGTGCTTGACAAGTAGTCAGAGATTGAGGCACGGTTGTCTCGCATAGTCGTTGACCATGTCAAGGCGAACCCGGATGGCCAAACCCCAGGTTTCGACTCGGCGGAGGTAGTCCGCGGTTACCGTGTCATTAAATGCGATGACCAATTCTCACTGCATTTTCTGACAAACGTGATTTGTAAAATCCAGACCTGCTGGGAAGGCTTGAAACTCAAGCTTATTCTGGCTAGCGAAATTCCACGAAGGCCGAGGGCTCGCATCTGGGTACCAGACATGGAGTTTGAAGCCAATAAATTAATCCCCGATTGGTCGATCATCAAGGCGGAGGCTCCGCAAATGCACAGCATGTCTTTCCTCCTTCTAATTACAGAAGAGAGTCTGGGACCACTGGAGAAAGTGGAAAACAAACTCCGGTTTGGCATTAGGAAAGCCCAGCTGAAGATATCCCATTCTGGGAACCCGGAAGAGGAGGAGGATGAGGTCTATGGTGCCAACGAACTGCTGACTAGCATGCAGCTAGATGACACCGAGTCCGAGAAAGGAAGCCAATAAACAGGGGTTTAAAGGTTGTCCAAAATCATCCGCAGCACTCACAGACTACAACGGACAACCTAACTGTCCTCCTGGCGGAGGAGGACGTGGACATCGCATTATTTCAGGAACCCTGAGTGCGTAGCACCGAGGTAAAAGGGTTCGCTAGGAAAAACTAGAATATCTACTATAAACGGATAGAAGGTAATCCCAGAACATGTATTGTAGCTAAAAAACACTTAATTACATTTTTAATTCCATTATATAGTTCACAGGATGTGACAGCTGTTGAGATGCAAGCCACTGACGGAGTCAGAATAACACTTGCCTATATATACATACATGGCACATGACAGACCAGCACCGCCTGAGGAGGCCCGTAAACTTGTGCAGGAAAACCCGAACAAAACCCTGCTTCTCGGATGCGATGCCAATGCAAGCCTCTATGGGGAAGCTCCGAAACAAACGACCGAGGTGAGTTTCTTTATCATTTTATTATAAATACTAACTTGTCGGTACTTAGCAAGGGTAACACTCCCTCTTTCACCTTTCCCAGTACGGAGTACTTCAGGATGTAGGAGGAAGTGATTGACGTTACTCTATTTTCTGAAAACAGCTCAGTAAGGTTAGACAATTGGAGGGTCTCTCATAAAGGGTTTTTTCGGACCACAGCTGCATCTTGTACGATCTGGATCTTAATGTTGATCCGCCCTTACTGTATAGAAATCCACTAAGAACCAACTGGAAGAGGTTCAGAAACATAGTCAATAAAAGGATAGGAGAGATTCCCATCCACCAAATCACTGTCACCGAAAACCTTGCGAGAGGGTCACAACACTGGAGAAGGCATTTAGTAGGGCCTACAAAACGTCCTGCCCCATAAAATTTAGCAAAAAATCCGACCCTTCTTGGTGGAGCAGTGAGCTCTCATAACTAAGGGAAAAATCTACGTTTAACTTCAGCTACAGGACAGGAAATTGGGAATTCTACAAAGAGAGTCGGAGACAGTACAAGAAGGCAATTAGGGCCGCCAAAAAAGAGAGCTGGAGCCAATTTTGATCGTAAATCGAATCCACCAGGGATTCTGCCAGACTTAGCCGTGTTCTGTCCAAAGATCATTCAATGGCTTCTTGGGTCAAGAAGTCTGATGGTACTTGGACTGCTACGACAGAAGAATCGCTAGAACTTCAGCTAAACACGCATTGCCCGGGGTGCAGCGTCCACGAAAGTAGGAGGGGAAATATAAACCACAGCATCTTGCAAATGAAATAATTACCAAGGAGAAAGTTGCATGGGCAATCAAATCTTTTTCACCTTTTAAATCTCCGGGGACAGATGGGATTATTCCAAAACTTGGACTGTATCCTACCATGGCTAGAGGAAACTTTTAAAGCGTGTTTACACTTAGGCCATATTCCAGATAGTTGGAAACTAGTCGTCTTCATACCAAAAGTAGATAGGAGGGGACATGAATCAGCGAAGGACTTCAGCCCCATAAGACTTTCGTCTTTCCTGTTAAAAACGTTTCAAAGACTTTTGGATATACACCTCAGAAGCTCTTTGGAGGGCTGGTATTTCAACTGCACTACACGCATACCTTTAAGACAAATCTACGGAGACAGTGCCTCACGAGGTAATCCGAACAATAGAGGGCTCTCTAGAGATCAAACATTATACCATGGCGGCATTCTTGGATATAGAAGGCGCCTTCAACAATGTTAGTACAGATGCCATCCAACGGGCGTTGATAGACTTAGAGGTGGACAGTTGCATTAGTAACTTGGTCATCTCTATGCTAGAAACCAGGATCATCAAAGCTAATATGGGTAATATCAACATAACCAAGAAGGTCCACAGGGGCACCCCACAGGGGGGAGTATTATCTCTACTTCTTTGGCTATGTGTGATCAGCTAAGTCTTTATAAAACTTAATAGAGGTGGGGTAAAAGTGGTGGCGTACGCTGATGATGTGGTGCTAATGGTGTCAGGGCTGTGTCCAAATACGGTCAGTGGAATCATCCAAATCTTAACTCTTAGGACACAGGGTGTGGCCTAAGTTTAAACCCGCGTAAAACAGAACTTATCCTTTTTACCACCAGATACAAGGTACCAACTTTTATCCTACCAAATATCAACGGACAAACTCTTTCACTTTCACCCAGTGCAAAGTACTTAGGGGTAATTCTGGACTCCAAACTAAGCTGGAAATTAAACATCGAGGAACGAGTAAGGAAAGCAGAAATTGCTTTATATTCCTGTAAACGTATGCTTGGGAGAAGATGGAATCTTCAACCTACGCATACATTATGGCTGTATAAGGCGGTTATAGGACCTATTTTATCGCATAGTTCGGTGGGGAGTACAGGGGCAGGAATGATGCTCCAAAATTCTATCAACAAGTCAAGCGTCTGACACAGGGTTTCAAGACCGGAGCATCAGCCTGCAAAGATAAAAACGGAAATCTGGTTATGGATACACAGTCCACACTGGGCATATGGAGGGAACACTTCTGCAATTTACTTGCTGGCGATGACGCACACAATTCCGACCCAGTAGAAGATGACCCGATACCGCCAATCGACGATAATTTGGACGTTCCATCACCTAGTCATGCCGAAGTCAGAGTTGCCATTCAGCGGCTCAAGAATAACAAAGCGGCTGGCGCTGACGGCTTGCCCGCTGAATTGTTCAAGACTAGCGGTGATGTGCTGATAGGGAGCATGCATCAGCTCATCTGCAAAATATGGCTAGCAGAAAGCATGCCCGACGATTGGAATCTCAGTGTCCTTTGTCCTGTACTGAAGAAGGGTGACCTGACGATCTGCACCAACTACCGGGGCATCAGTCTTCTAACCATAGCCTACAAGGTCCTATCTAGCGTCCTATGTGGAAGACTTAAGCCGTTTGCCAACACACTGATCGGGCCTTATCAGTGCGGCTTCAGAAGTGGTAAGTCCACCATCGACCAGATTTTCACATTACGCCAAATCCTGGAAACGACCCATGAAAAGCAAGTCGACACCCATCATCTCTTTGTCGACTATAAAGCTGCGTTCGATTGCCCGATAAGGGATTGCGTGTACGCCACCATGTCTGAGTTCGGTAATACCAGCGAAGCTCATACGGCTTTGCAGAATGACGTTGAGCAACACAACCAGCTCCGTCAAGGTAGGAAATAACCTCTCCGAGCCATTCAGTACCGTTCGAGGTTTCAGACAAGGCGATCCACTGTCATGCAACCTCTTCAACCAAATGTGTCCAGCTCCTTGCGTACGCCGATGACATTGACATTATCGGCCGCTGTAAGCGAGATGTCACGGCTGCGTTTTCTGCTATCGAGAAGGAATCATCACGAGTGGGTCTGGCGGTGAACGAGTGTAAAACGAAGTATATGTTGTCTACAACGCGGAACACACGGCGTGTAGGAACGCACGTCATTGCGGACAACTATACTTTCGAAGTTGTGCCAGAATTTAACAGCAACAACGATATCAGCCTGGAGATCAAACGAAGAATCACTCTTGCTAATAGGTGTTACTATAGGCTAAGTAAGCAATTGAGTAGTCGAGCCCTCTCTCGCATGACCAAACTGACACTTTACAAGACGCTCATCGTACCCGTGTTGCTTTATGGCGCAAAGGCATGGGTAGTGTCACAAAGCGATGCAGCCGCTCTTGGGGTGTTCGAGAGAAAAGTTCTTCGTAAGATCTTCGGTCCTGTGCGCGTTGGCGAATACTCTTTCCATCTAAGGAAGAATGGAATAAGTCTATACGGATAGCAGTAAAATGGGCTGCAGTATTGGAGCTGGTATATATTCTCATAGACTTAAAATTGAGAAATCTGTGCGTCTCCCTAATACCAGCAGTGTCTGGCCAGGAATTATTGGCAATTAGGAAGCTTGTAGGCTACTAATCACAGATTTCTCTTTTAAGGGCAATATCACTATTCTCTCAGATAGCCAAGCTGCAATCCAGGCACTGGGTTCGGCTACTACAACCTCTAAAGTGGTGGAACAAAGCAGGAATAGCCTCACCATCTTGAGTGAAAACCACAAAGTTACCTTAATTTGGGTCCCGGGGCATCGGAACATGGAAGATAACGAAAAATCAGATGAACTGGCAAGAGGGGGATCTGCCATGAACAACGCTCTTGCAGAATCGGTATTCACACCATTAGGTGCAGTCAAGAATGCAATTTCCCAAAAATACCTCCGAGTCGCGGATTGTAGGTGGAAAGTCCAGACGAAATGCAAAATCAGCAGGACGTTATTGCCAACCTACAACCTCAAGCAATCGTCGGCATTAATAAGAATGAAACAACATGACGCCTGGAGACTACCGGCAGTTATAACTGGTTTTTGGTCTATCAGGCAACAAGCAGCCAAAATGGGTATCCCTCACAATACATAATGTCACAGTTGTAAACAACCGGAGAAAAAGGAAACAATATTCCATTTCCTCTGCGAATTCCCTGCCCTATGGAAGGACAGAATGTTAACCCTGGGCAAACCGCTGTTCGAGAATCTCGAACAACTGTCTGGCTTAGACGTCAACAACCTAATAAGGTTCTTAAAGCGCACAGACTTGATATAGTCAGGCTGTAAATAACCGTTAAACAAGTTGGTAACGAGGATATGGCAACAAAATGGTGCGGAAGCGCTAGTTGGATTCTGGAGGAATCACCACTTTAACCAACCAACCAACACCGGTTGTCTCCTGTTATGAGATTTGCATCTGGGCATTGCTGCATCACATGCTGCCATAAGTCGCTTCTCTATAATTCCTGCCATAATCTCTGCCGAATCGGACTCTATTCCGCAGCTTTGCCAAGCTTTGCGGAAAGCGCTTTCGTTGAAAGACCCTTGTTTCCTGCTGGACCTTTGTGTGGCGGGGTTTTTTTTTTGGCGGGACAACTAGCAAGTGCAGCCGTCAGACATTAATTAAGTCCATTGTACTACACTTGGATTCCCTTTTAATTTTCTTTAAATCTACGCGATCTCCGAAGAAATCTGAGTAGATCTTGGGATGCCAAGGAACCAAGAGGGTCGCTTCTTAACACATCAGTGCCAAAGACCTCAAACCTGGTTCGAGCGAAGGAGGGGCAGACGCACAGGAAGTGGTCCGCCGTCTCATCCTCCTCTTTACACGCTGGGCAGAGTACACTGTCTGAGATATCTTCCTTTTCCATGTGCTTCGCCCACAGAAAGTGGCCCGTCATCAGTCCAATCAGCTGTCTGCACTCCCTTCTGCGTAATGACAGAAGGATTTCCGACAGTCGATCGGACATGACAGGTAACATCAGTTTAGTCCAATCGCAGCCTCTCTCAGCCTGCCAATCTCGCTTGTGCGTTGTAGTACCCCATGTGCTAACCGTGGCTTTGGTGGCCGCAGAAAAGACGGGCAAAACGGGCTCTGGGCCAAAGAAGTTTACCCACGATACCCCCGGCCGATGTCTGCCGACATAGTTCAGTCTGTATTTACAAGACTCGACTACCCCTGATGTGGTTGGGGGGCTGTCTAAAGTAATGAGCGCAACTTGGCTGTCGCTACAGACACATATAGATCTGCTTCTCCATCGGTTTTCCACAACAAAGTTCATCGCTTCTTGAACCGCATACTCCTCCGCTTGAAGCGCAGATGCATGCATTTCCAGAGCAAAGTGCAGTTTTGCCCTGCTGGATTCCACTTAGACCCCCAGTCCTGGAGCCGTGAATATGCGAAAACCGTGTTTTCCGGGCTCATTTTCAGAGTCTTCCCACAACTGAGCCTCTGGTAGCACTACACTGTATTTCTTTTCAAGTACGACTCTTAACGGCATGGAGTCAAGGGGCATGGAGAGAATCGTTGGGTCGAAGTCCATGCCTTCTCTGTTTTCAAATGCCGGAGAGGGGCCGTATCAGTCCCCATTGTGTTTCAGCCTTCAAATTGAAGGTCTCTACTCGGATGAAAACATCAAGTGGTATTAGACTAGCCTGAAGTAGTCGGAAAAGCTCCGGTGCAACAGATGGCTACAGTGCGTTGTAGTCTCGAAAAGGTCCTCCTGACTCCCACGAGAGAGAGTCTACTCATCCAGACCACTGATGCAAAGGTGAAAATAGGTCTTATCATAGCCGTGTAGATCCATAGGACCTTGTTAGGAGAAACACCCCACGTTTTCCCAAAGACACCTTTGCACTGCCAAAGAAGTTTACTATCAAGGATTACTCCTAGATATTTGATTTCTTTGGACAGCTGGATTGTGACTCCTTTTAGTTTAGGCAGAACGAGTCCATCAAACTTCCTCCTTCTGGCGAAGAGGACAATACTAGTCTTGGTGGGATTTGCCGATAGCCCATTCGCACAGCACTAAGTGTCAATCAGGTGCAGAGTTTTCTGCACTTTCTGCAGATGTTCATAAGCCTGTTACCAAACAGGCAACATCGCGCGCTTAAGTCGCTTAAGGTGGTGAGTAGAGGATCGATTACCATGCACCAGAGCAATGGAGACAGCACATCGCAACCTCTTTTAACCCCGAATGACACCAGCAGATCTTCCTCTGCTCGAACCGAGACGAACCAGCATCGAACGAATCCAGTTCACATACTGTCAAAAGTGGCATAATCAAACGCCCCCTCTATGTCTAAAAATATGCCCATAGCGTAGTCCCTTCTGTCGGTGGCCAGCTCTACCCTAGCAACAAGGTTTTGCAATGCCGACACGCAGGATTTTCCACTTGGATAGCCATGCTGAAATGGAGACAGAGGGTGAGCCTTCAGCGACTTCTGACGTATGCGCAATTCCAACAGTCGTCCGAGTGGCGAGGTTTACTCGCAGCTATATTGGTCTCCAGTACAATGGCAAGATGATCGCTACGGGTGTGGATATCTTGCCCCAGTTTCCCCCTAACTTTTGATGCAGTCGCACGATCTGCAAAGGTTAAATCAATAACAGATAGCCCTCTCCCATTGTCGAATGTGTGTACTCCGGGGTCATTCAGAAGTATCATATTCATGTTCGCGAATGCTTCTTCGGTGGCCCTTCCTCTTGCGTTAGTGTTTTTACTTCCCTATTTGGTAGACCAAGCGCTGAAGTCTCCAGTAATTATTATTGTTCGTTTTCCGCTCAGATCTGTTTCCATAAGTGATAGCATTCATTCAAATTGTTCGAGTGACCAGCGGGGTGGCACGTAGCAGCTCACTAGGGAGGAGTTTTTTATCTTACCAAAGGTGAAACCCTCGTTTTCTGCCCTCATCCTACATTGAGCACTTTTGTCTCCGGTAACCCAAATCGCAGCAAGATTCTGTTTATCTGCCGTCCAACCGCATGTGCTTTTAGGGGCTACCGGCTCCGAAACAGCACCGCATCAATCCTTTTCTCTGTCACCAATTGGTCTAAGAGACCTTGTGCCGTTTTGCAGGGGTTGATATTAAGCTGCAGTAGTTTCATGGTCTTCGCGCTCTCACTGCCTCTTGGTAAGGCGGACACTTTGCACTTCCGGCTGCATGTGCGCATTTGAAAAATGCACAAATCTCTTTTTTACAGCAATCTACGACTTTGTGACCTTCTTCATCGTATCTTCTGCACTGTTTGGTGTGTCAGCCTCCTTGCAAGCTGTGGTAACGTGTCCATATCCCCAAGATCTATGACAGTGCTTGGGTGACACTACATGCGAGACTCGACATCTTATCCAGCCAACTCTTAGATGGCCTAGAGCTAGAGTCCTCTTAGCATCTTCTGCCGGAAGCTGTATATAAACGGCGGGCGTACCTTCATATGTATCGCACCTTTGTCCGCCCTTTTAATATGCGCTTGCTCCACCATCCAATAATTCGTCTGTCGAACTTAGTTCCAATATTAGGTCTCTAATCTGCACTGTTCCATGTGGGTTCGCAGATCGACCGTAGCTATGTTCGCAAGAGTTTTTTTTTCAATTACAGCCTGATATCACTGGTCGACAAAAAATGATTATTTTTCTGATTCAAGCATCGGACCCGGCCTATCTTATAGATTTTTCATCGCTGAATACGAATCTGACCTTAAAAAGATTCCATCACGTCAAGATTTTGAAAAAAATTAGTTCAAAAAGTCAAAAAAACGTGTTTTTGACCATTTTTGACCAAATGTAGTGGATGAACCTGAGGTGATGGAAGCTTCTACCTAGCCTTAAACTGAAGCCTGAACCTTCAGTTATAAGATCCAAATCGAAAATACCCTGAATCAATTGTAAATTTTGATGTAGGACAATTTTTTTAACTGCTCGCGCACGATTTTCATAGGTGCAGCCATGCAGGCTAGTTAGCCTTATCATAGTGGTGCGCTGACTTGTACCTTTTACCTATCATGTTTTTAGTTATTGGGTTTGCTTAGCACGATTCGGAAGTTGTAATTTCAAAATTGAAAGTGTCGGATTCAAATTTTTTTTTTATATGTGCTTTTTTTTATATTAGATATATATGTTATCAGAACTGCACTTTACATATCTTTTGTGATAAAAAGTTCATTTTTAATTGACACTTCAACATAAAATGGTCAATCAATATCTTCTTTATCATCAGTTTTTTTCAGGACTACATCTCAATTTCTTAATATTAGAATCTGACCTTTACCTACATCAGATATTTTTCAAATATATAAGTTTTTTGGTTTTTATAATATACTTTAACTGATTCCTCAGGTTTTACTGTGCCTAGAGTTTGTAAAACGGATTCAAATTTATTCTGTTACATTTGTGGACAGTTTATGACAAGAAAGCAGAGACGCACATTAACTCCTGCTACTAAAGAGTCATATGAATATTATTTTAGTTTAAAAATAATAAATTTTGATACAAGTTGGACTCCAAACTTTTGCTGTAATCATTGTACATCAAATTTGTTTTTATGGAGACGAGGACAGCGTCCTTCCATGTCTTTTGGTACTCCAATGATATGGAAAGAACCAATAGATCATTTTACTAATTGTTACTTTTGTAGTATAAATACTTCTGGTTATTCTGGGAAGAATAAATGTAAAATCGAATATCCAAATGTATCTTCAGTGACTTACCCGCAAAATCACAGTGAACTCTTACCTGTACCAAAACTACCAAAACTTGCTCAAGAAGACGATTTAGTGACAGATAAATGTACTTATTTACAATCAGTGGATGGTTGTAAAGAACCAGAAGAAATGTCCGATTCTGAGCGTTTTGATACCATTTCTGATCAACCAATTCTTATAAATCAGTCATAACTAAATGATTTATTTAGAGATCTGAAATTATCAAAACTTCAGAGTGAGTTACTTGGTTCTCGGCTAAAAGAATGGAATATGCTTGAACCCGGAACTTTTATAACTCACGTTAGAAAGCGACAGAGAAATTTGGAATCGTATTTCTCTATGAGTGGTGAACTTGTCTACTGTAATGATGTTGACGGCCTTATGATGGAATTAGGAAGAGAACATAAGCCATGTGAATGGCGTTTATTCATAGACGCATCCAAAGACAGTTTAAAGGCAGTTCTTCTGTTTAATGGAAATTTATATCCATCTGTCTCTGTTGCTCACGCTGCTAAAATGAAAGAGACATATGAAAATATGAAAGTGCTTCTAGATTGTATTAACTATTCAAACTACAAATGGCAAATTTGTGCAGACTTAAAAGTTGTAGCAATTGTACTTGGCTTGCAAACTGGATATACGAAGTTCTGCTGTTTTCTTTGCGAATGGGACAGTAGAGCAAGAGATAAGCATTACAATTAAAGCGTGGCCTAAGAGAAAGGAATTTATTCCAGCAGCCAAAAATGTCTCAAGTAAACCTCTTGTTGATTCAAATGACACCATTTTACCACCACTTCATATCAAACTTGGCCTGATGAAAAATTTTGTAAAAGCCATGGATAAAACTGGTAAAGGATTTCTACATTTAAAAGAAAAATTTAAATATCTGAGTGATGCTAAGTTGAAAGAGGGCATTTTTGTTGGTCCAGAAATTCGCCAAGTGTTAAAAGATGAAGAATTTCAAAAAAAGCTCCTTCTCCGGTGGCAAAGCTCGCAAGGGGCAACCGATTAGTAGAAGTGCCGGCGTTAGCACCTCGTCGTCGTTGGAGTTGTTGCTGAGTGGTGCGAGCGGTCGGGAGTTCAGTACTGATTCCATTTCGACGTGAAGCGTTCGGCGGTTAACAGCGCGTTGCCTACGGTGCGCATTAGCAGATATTTGGCCGACTTCACTGCTGCTTCCCACAAGCTACCGAAGTGGGGTGCCTTCGAAGGTATGAAGGCGAAGATGCGTCCTTCGTCGGCGGCTTATTGGAGAATCTCCTGCATCTGTGCCAGAAAGGCTTCCCGGAGCTCCCTCAGTTTCCTCTCTGCTCCCATAAAACTCCTCGCGTTTTCGCAGTACATTTTGGCTGGCATTCCCCGGCGCTCAATGAACCTTTTGAGAGAGAAAAAAATGTATCAGCAGTTAAATCAGTTACAAGTTCTAGATGAACTGCCTTTGAAGCGAAACACACGAAAATGGCACTATACATTTTCACGGGAGGGCAAACGCGAATTTTTAAGGTTCTGTGAATGGGCCATCAATAATCTACCCCACATATTGTGAAGGACCGTTGAGGAAGTAGTCGATCGACGGGTAGATTGCCCATGATCTGACCTTGCAATTTTTGCTTATAACGAGAACAGTGAATGCATTCTCTTACAGTTCGACTACAGGCTTCTCGAGCATTTACCAACCATATTTTTTCTCGCAGAAGCGCTACCAACGCCTTTGGACCGGCGATTACGAAAATGTAGGAACCGGATATATGCCTTCACAAGGTGCGAATTTTCGCTGAATAGCAAAGGAGTTAATTTCTGCAAACTTGAGGGAAGTACGTTATTTTCCGATAATTTATTAATTTCATCGCTAAATTCAAAATGGTGAACTATCTCGAAAATCGTAAGGAAACTCCATTGTAATTCCATTGTCTTTCAATTATTTCGAGAAGTGGGTTTGTTGTGGCATTGATTGCGGTTAATGTAATTGCGTTCTTCTTCTTCTCGAGTGCTTCTTGTTGTGAAGAGTGATTGAAGTTGACATTTTGTGGCCACGTAGCAGGGTCTTCTAGGAGGAGCTGTGGACCACTAAACCATATTGAATTACCCAATTCGTCCACGTTACAACCCCGAGACACTTGATCCGCTGGATTTTGTTTTATGGGCACATGACGCCACCACATATTCTGGGTCCACTCTTGGATTTCGGACACTCTATTTGCGAAGAAAGTTTGCAACGACGATGGATGCGTTTTAATCCAATGCAGAACTATTTCGGAGTCTGTGCAGAAAATTGTTTGTTCTATTGGTCGACTCAACATTGGTGAAATTCTTGACCAGGATTTGCCCAGAGCTCTACACGTGGAAGAGATTTAGTCTTCAGTGGAGCTACTCTAGACTTTGAAGTAAGCAGCGTGCATTTCATACCACTAGCGGATTGGCTACGTATATATACGTAGCAGCCATACGCTTATATTGAAGCGTCGGAAAAGCCTTGACTTCAGTCTGACTTGAATCCTTCCACATGGTAAAACCTGTGTGGTGGTTTTCGAAAGAAAATTTTCACATTAGTCTGCTCTGGAGCCAGCCGTGTGGAATTTACTTGTGCAGGTAGTTCTTCCAATTCTCAGAATTTTCGGATCGTAGCATGAATGCTTTCAACGCTGTCTTTAAATTGACATAATGTGCTACTTGCTTGGGCACTGGTGCTATTATTTGTTTGTGTGTTTACCGTCCGGTCTGGGTGATTGGCTGATATCGAACTCATTACACAAAAGTCCGCCGAAAACTCAAAATTGTTGATCCTCCAATTAATATATGTTTTAATTTGCCTGACCCTCTAATTTGAATTGTCAATTCGAACTATATTTCGACCGATTTTTTCTTTTCGGATTCGCAATATCTGAACAGGCTCTTCGGTCATAAAATTGACTAGAGACCCTGAGTCAAGTAGAGCTGGCGCTTGCACCACGTATACACCTAAGCTGGCCTTTACATTAACTACGACTGAAGCTAACATGACTGGATCAGGCACGCTGCTAATATGCATGGCCTGTGACGTCGAAGGTTGCAGCTCAGCCTCAAAGGAGAGCGGATATTGATGCCACACCACCTTGCTCACACCACAGCGATCTGCTTTGCACTTTGAGACCGCATGTGCCTTGCGCAAGCAATTTATGCGCATGGAAATAGATTTTGCAAATTCAAATCTTTTAAGTGCAGTAAGCGCTTGGAATTTTGAGCAACCTATTAAATAATGGTCCTTAG
Source organism: Anastrepha ludens (assembly GCF_028408465.1). Classification (NCBI taxonomy): domain Eukaryota; kingdom Metazoa; phylum Arthropoda; class Insecta; order Diptera; family Tephritidae; genus Anastrepha; species Anastrepha ludens. Next base: position 90,468,668 of record NC_071503.1, on the reverse strand, counting down.
AACTACAGTGAAGGCAAGTTGGCAGTTTGGAATTTGCCGCGATAATTGTTGTCTTTGAGTGTTGCAGTTCTTGATTTTTTGTCTTCTGCCGCGTATCTTCATTGTTTGGCCTTTGTTGGGATGAGGAAGCTTCTTCAGCTGATAAATGCTAGTATTTCTTATTTAGCATAGCTTCACACTCAGCCCAAACCGGCAGCTTATCATAGTCAAGTTGCTCCTCCCACTTTGACCGAATAGTGGGCTCAACCTTTGTCATGACTATGTGAATCAACATCGAATTTTAAATAAGCTTATCGTCACCCAGCGGTAAAAGGGAGTCATATACTGCAGACACTGTATCATTGATCGGAAAAATGACGCAGAAGGCCTTTATATTTTTGACAATTCAAAAAGTTTTCACACTATATTAAAAAATAATTTTCTTCCGACACTCACTGTGACTAAGGCTTCACCGGATAGACATGAAACTAAATGATTACATTTTTCAATATCGGGGATTGTGGGATCATTGTGCACTAATCTCTAACAGACTCATAAAGTTTTTAAATTCGGAATATTTTCCTTTGAATTTAGGTGACGATTGTTTTTGTAATCGCGAACTGTGAGGTGCAATGAAAGATGTTTCGGCAATTGGCAATTTATTTTTCGCCAGAATGGACTTAAGAATGAACTTTGTTTTTACAATTAAGTCCTCTAACTCTCCACAGGAAATATCTTCTTCGTCGATTTCCTCAATTTTCGACTAACACTTCATGAGTTTTTCGCTGTAGGAGTTCAATATGTCGAGTCGGCACTCCAATTCGATTGGATCTAGCGAAATGGTCCTTTCAATGAGACCCGTTTTTATGCGCACTATACTGTTTTTTGCAATAGTTCTCTGGGGCTTTAAAGACTTTAAGTCCATCACCTCCTTACTTGCAGAGAGACTTGAAATAGCCGCCTTTGGCTTACACATGTTTTGAGATTGAAGTTCGCTGCTTTAGCCTGTGGCTTTTGTAAAACAAAAACGGTTCAGGAAGTTTGTCAGCACAAAAACGAAAGCGATAAATACTGAAATATATATGTAATAGCTGAAACTTGACCAGAACCAACGAAAACGAAAACGAAAATAAGCAGCGAACAATTGAGTCTTTGCTCAAACACTCTTTGTATTGTCAAAAACAATTTTTTGTTTTTTGAAATATTATATATTGAAAATATTTCGGCTCATTAAGAAACCACAGTTTTGTTTGCTTTTTATGTTTTGTAAAAATCCCGAAAATAAACCGAAAAATAGTACTCGCAAGTTATTTGGCGACAAACACGTTCCTCTACTTCGGATCCCACAGTATCCTTCACTTCATAGGCAGTATATGTATATGTATAAGTATATATGTATGGTTTACTTGCATATAACAAGAAGTGGATACACCAGAGCCAATAATTGAAGCCCTTGTAACCAGTGAGACGATTATTAACAACTGCAATAATCTCGGTCAATCACAAAGCCAATTTTTTGCTTCAATTCCTATTTATCATGGATTGGTGTGCTTCCAGCTTCCACTTCCCTTTGGCAGGCCACGCAGTTGCAAGTCATTCCTATTTCCTACGATGTTCTATATAACGGTGGATAATGGTGGTGATGGTTGATGAACCGGTGAGTTGAAGTACAGCTCCAAAGTTTTACTCCCCTTCGTAAACGAATTTCTATATGTTTTATTTTTTATAATTTTTTTTTGTATATAGAAATATTTTATTTTATATAAATATTTTGTTTATACTAGTTTTTTCGTTTAGTTGTCTGTTTGTCTGTTTTTTTTTTTTTATGTGAGACGACTTTTGTTTTTGTTTGTCAACCCACCGCGCAGCCAATATTCTTGTTGCACTATTAATTAGCACTTATATTTTGTTATATGGCCGGTGTCTTGGTAGTTTTATTTATTAAATAATTAGTTTGTAGCTATACACGAATTGCCAACTTGTGGTCTTTTGTCACTTTAACTTTGTTTTTTACCACTTTCGCGCTGCTGTTTGATTACGTGATTAACAATTCAAAAGTGATATTCTTTATTAAGTTGTACCCTTATATTACTGCTTAAAACTAAGATTAAATAAATAGCGGTAACGAAAGAACAGGAAGTGGAGAGTTAGAGAGAGTATAGGTGAGCAAATAGGTAGGTAAAGATTTAGAAATAAGAAGAACGGAAAGTATAGCTGTAGAAATAAAGTTAATGACCGAAAGTGAATAGCGAAAAGTAAGGAAAGTGCGAAACAGTAATGTATAATATTTATATAATAATATTAATTATTTAAAAGTTCAAACAAGTAATGTATATATATATAAAGTTCAAACAATATTTCTATCAGCTACTTAATATTATTTTTAATTTATCAAATTCAATTTCAATTTTAAAATTCTTTCAAAGACGCATGCAACCTAGGCTTTCTACAGGGTCAAAGGCACTCCTAGCCACACACTTCCCCGGAAACAACCTGGTGGAACAAAACGACTTCGCTAATTACACGGTGCTACAATGAATCAGAACTTTTGAAGTGACATGATGAGCACTGTATATATAGATCTAGCCCAGAACGACGCAGAATCGTGTTCAAAAAATTTGTAACACCTTCAAATCTTTTATTTATCGTTAAAAAACCGATTTAGGGTGTTTTCCGGCACTTAAAAATTCGTAGCTCGTCTGCACCTTATCCGATTTTCAATCTTGAAATCAGTAAACTGAAATTTTGTTCACTACTTTTATTTGCGAACTTAATGCGGTTCTCCGTTATTATTCGCGAAATACGTCTTTAATTAAGTATATTTACTCATACCTGTGCCCATTCCGAAACTAGCAAGCATTCTTTCATCAAAATTGATAAGAAATGTTCCAAGTGAAGAACGTTTTTTAGAAATTAAATAAAAACAGAACATTCTCGTGTTGAACAGAGGCCGTAGAAGAATATAATAACTTAAAAAAAAAAAAGCATAACGCAAAAAGTAACGCAATTTGCTGATTTACTTCCGCAATTTTCTGACTTACCCAGACCCAGTATTACCTAACCTAATTTTATCGAAATCAATCCAACCGTGCACAATGTGAGACAATGGAATCCATTGTGCTGCTTTTCTGCATTGCAAAAGGAAGTCATTTTGATTATGTAGTTTGCAATTCCAACCTATCCAAACTCAACGTAAACTTGAATAACTTATATTATATTGTGTATATTAGCTTAATTTAAATAAGGTTAGGTAAGGTTAGGTTGATGCACTTATGCTAAGTTTTAATAGGTCTTGATCATTAAAGAGTGATGATTTTTCACACTCATTAAATTGTACATGCTTACCAGCAAATTGCAACAGTTGCGCTGTGTCATGAAAGCTTCGGTTGGTCAGTTTGGATTAGGTAAGCTTGCGTAATAAGTTTTGATATGTGGATATGTTAGATGTATCTAGTCATAGTTATGTAAACTCATTGCTGTCTTTTAAAATTAGCCACAATGAGCAGTAAAGCATTACAGGTCATGAGGTATTCTCTCGCAGTCTCGGTTCAGCTGGATTTTTAAAAATGTGGAAAAAAACTTTTTTTTTTTAAGGCGTAACTTGTATAGTACAGTTTTCAATGTATGAAGATAAAAAATATTTTGAGCACTTTTTATTGGAGCTTAAAAATATGTATATATAATATTTGTGGTACCCGTTGGAGAATAGTGGCCAAAAAATTGCATCACATTGAGAAAAACGTGGAAAATTGCACAAATCAGTGCTTGTTATTGAAAATTTCTTTTGAACGTCAATCGTTCAATCTTAGAATTATATACATTCATAACGCACATACACTGCCCTTCCCAAGACCATGTTGAAATTAAAAATCGGTTGAAAAATGGGTTAGTGATGTATTTTTACTTCATCAAAAACACCATAAATCGGTTTTTTAACAATAAATAAAAAATGTGAGGAAGTTTTGAACTTTCTAAACACAATTTCGTGTTGTACTGGCCTTGGCCTAAACGTGCACTATATCATTTGAAGAGTTCTTTCGACTTCTTTTATTTGTAGCGCCGTGTTATGAAAGGCAGTCCAACCTAGGAAGTCTGTCAGTTACAAACGCACAGATTGATTGGCTATTAAGACTTTTGGTCCTTATAAATCGGCAGGACTATACGGTATATATTCTGCTGAACTGCATCAATCTCGGGACATTATTTCACCGTTTATTAAAATTATTATCAGAAGTTGTCTTAACATAGGCCACATTCCGCTAGACTGGAGGGAGACAAAAGTCTTTTTCATACCCAAGGTAGGTAAGTCCTCACACACTAAGCCCAAAGACTTCAAAGCCATTAGTCTTACGTCTTTTCTCTATAAGACCCTAGAGATAATAACGGATGAATATATATGGGGCGTTGTACCTTTAAAAATGTTCTCCTCGGCGCAACATGCCAATACTCAAGGGAAATCCACAAAAACTGCCTTACACTCGCTCGTCGGGTTGGTGGAAAAAAGTTTATTAGACAAAGAGTTGAACCACACGTTGTTGTCCTGATAGAAGCTATACTTGTCAGAAGAAAGGTAATGACTAAATTAGGTAGCACTACTCTAAGCAGACAGGTCTGCAGAGGCACACCGCAAGGTGGAGTCCTCTCCCCTCTTCTTTGGATTTTGGCGGTAAACTCCCTATTGCAGACCCTGGAATGAGGGGGTTGCCACGTTACTGCTTACCCAGATGACCTAGCAATTGCCGTTAAAGGCAAATATCCTAACACCCTTATGCACATTTTGCGCTCTAACATGGCCACACTTAGAAACTGGACTGAGAGCAGGAGACTCGGTATAAGCTCCGCAAAAATTGAAATAATTCTGAATTTACAAAGAAACATAGTCCCCCTATAATCTCCCCGCTAATTTTTAAGGGCGAGAAGATTCCTTTGAATGATATACTTGCAAAAAAGCGGTAGGTATTAAATGGGGACTAACACCTCGCGTTACACATTGGTTCTATACTTCTGTAGTTAGGCCAATCTTATTATATAGATTACTTGTATGGTGGCCATGTGCTTTAAAGGCGAGTTACGCTAAAATCATGAGTAAGGTCCAAAGAACAGTTTTTTTATGCATCTCTGGCGCTTTAAGGACCAAACAGTCGACTACCAGACAACTGCAGTGCCTATCAGGCAGAGGTTCTAGCTATAAAATAAGTGGCATGCCGTAACAAAAACGACTTTAAATATATTCTCGGAACAACAGGCGGCCATTAAACCAATGAATGTGGCTATACTAAGGTCGAAGGTTGCACAGGAATGCCGGGCAGCCCTAAATGATATTAGTGTCGTATTCAAAGTCAGTCTTATTTGGGTTCCGGGGCACAGAGATATTGAGGGAAATTGTAAAGCTGATAAGCTAGCCAAAACAGGTACTGTTCGTCAACTGCTCAGTGATAAAAGTACTATTGGAATACCTTTGGCCACGAGTAAACTAATAATCAAAAACAACATTATCCAAGAGACCAATAGGTCATGGAGATATAAAGATACATGTGTAACAGCTAGGCTAGTATGGCCGCAAATAAACAAGAGATGATATCTCGAAGGTCGTAGCTTTCCCGTGCAACACAGTGGTATAACAACGGACCTGTAAGATCTAAGTGAGTCGATCGAACAGACCGACTACCACCATTACCTAACGGTCGTTAAATGCAACAGTTTGTGATGACGTTGTTTACATATGTACTATTACAACGATATTTATAGGGGCCTCAACTTAAGCATTTGAAGCATATATGGGCCTGCTTCATAACTGTGATTTTGCGAACAACCGTAATTTTCACAACCGTAAATTTAATGAGATCCACTGCAATGTGCACGCACGGTATTCTATTCTGATACACACATGTGAAACACATTTGTCAACTTGCTGGCTGATGCAGTTAGACTGCGTCGTCGACGAAAACATCGATAGCGATCGACATCTTATCTCTAAAAATGTTACTAGTTGTTCAAAGGACGGAGGTTCGTCAATAGTGAGTGATAACTCCCACTGCTTACGCGTCTCGAATGTAAATTTATCCGGCTAAAGTTAGCTGAAGATGTAGAGTACCACGTATCGGCTTGAATATGCACATTTTTTCAAGCTCAACAATATCAACACCACAAGAAATTTCTGCAGCGTCTTGAGCAACGTTAAAACGAACCTACTGTTCACTCAATAACTGGAGATAACTCGGAATATTATCTGCATCCATAATGAACGCCTCTCAACATTTCTTGTGATATACCTTTTAATGGCATTGAGAGCGGAATCACGAGTTTTAACGAAATTCGGCATTTTTTTTAATTTGATGCACCTTACCTCCAGTGTTCAAAGGCATCTCGTGCGTATGCATATGTATGTCAGATCCCCTTCGTTTATCTCTATGCCTGAGATTTCATTAATTTGGGGTAAGAAGGGCTTGCCGAAGGAGCGAAATCTTGCTCTAACTAGACCTGGACATTCACGTTAATAGTGGAAGACACTTTTTTTCACCCCTTCCACTCCACAGCTTCTGCAAATGGGATTGAAAGGGAGGTTAAGTCTGGGTGCGTGATCCCCTAATTTCCAGTGACCTGCAAGGGTTGCAGTTAAGTAAAATGTTTGGCCGAGAGCATCCTAACGGGTAGTTTGTCCTCTGGATGTTGTACGACGCCATGCTTTTCTTGTAGTAGTACTACATGAATTTATTTGCTTCCACCTTCTCGTAAAGCAGAGTAGTGCGAAGCAATGGATGTTTTCACTGTGTTAGAAAGGGGAGCGACCGCCGGTGCTTCTGGTCTGTCTAGCTCATCGGACATCTCATTGCTCGCTATATTCCTAGGTATGACCAGGAACCCATATCAGAATAATTTGAAGCAGCTCTACTTCCTTTCTGGACTGTAAAATTAACTTTGATGAAATGGAATTGATATCTAAGGCCTTAATAGCTGCTTGTCTGTCTGAAAAGATAGCTACTCGTTCACCAATTTCTTTGTAGTAATTTAGTGATTTGCATGCTTCTCTGATTGGTATTAGTTCTACCTGGAACACGCTGGCATAATAAGAAAGTCGGATTAATTTGGATATGTTGAGCGGCTCCGAACAGAGGCCAGCCCCAACACCACAGTTCATCTTAGAACCAGCAGTGTAGATTTCAATGTCGAATGTATCAATCACTTATCCTTTCCTCCATTTGGCTCTCGGTGGAAAACGTACCGTAAACACGTTCTTGAAGTTAAGACCGGGGACTGTGTAGTCTGATTTGTTTTTGAGCAGTGAGGGTTCCTATAGAAGGATCTTGTTGTGACCGTACAATCTTGTTGTTCAGCTTCCTATGTATATCTCTGAGTCTCACCGCGCTGCAAGTAGCGATTGTTTTTATATTAGACTTACAATGGTAATAGATGTGTTAGTACATTAAACGACTCAGTAGTACTGTAGCTAAGCGCTCCTGTGGTTAAGATACACGCAGTTCTTTGTATCTTGTTTTAGCTTGGTTTGATTGTATTTCCTTCCTATTACGGGCCACCCGACTAGTGCCGCATATGTTAGTTTGTTTAGATAGTTTTGATTGGAGACCCCATTTTTACACAACACTCCCTTATGCGTGTAAAGTGCTATATTCGCTTCCTTTACCCTATACCCTACATAGGACCTCCAGCTGAGTTTGCGATCTAAGATGACACCTAAGTAGGGAGTAGCATAAGACTAACGCTATTTAATTTTCGGAGATTATAGTTTGGTATCTTGGTTCTCTTAGTGAATAGCATCACTTCAGTTTTCCTCGGGTTTACACTTAAACCACAGTCTGTGGACAAATTGCTGAGTAATCCCAGAGCTCCTTCTGTAATCTCACAGATTACGCTTGGAAAAATTCCTGAAACCATAAGCACTATGTCATCCGCATACGCCACTGCTTTAATTCTGTTTCGGTTGAATTTGGTAAGGATATTTATAACAACTAATAACCACAGCGACTAGTGATAATTGTTTGTATTCTATGCTCCTCTCAATCGTACTTACAACTTCATAAAGAGCTGTCTCTGTAGATTTTCCTTTGAGGTAGACATATTGGGATGATGAAATTGTTGTGCTTGTAATCTTCTCTCTGAGATAGACATCAAACAATCACTCGAGAATTTTAAGAATAAAGAAGGCTAAACTGATGAGCCTGAAATCTTTAGCTTTGGGGATAAAAATCACCTTAACCATCGTCCAGCTTTTTGTAATATACCCTAGCATAAGATTTTTTTTGAAAAAGACCTCCAGCCACGGAATCGTCGTTTCTCGTGTATTCCACGGCATGGCTGCGAATGTCTCATCTGGGCCGATTGCTATGTATGGTTCAAAGTTTTTCATTCAAGTTGGACATTTTTTACACTATTAATATTGTTCTCAATATATTCTGTGTTGCTTTGGAAATGTGTATAGTGCCGATTTCTGCAACTCCAACTGTCAAATAAGGAGTACTAAAGTTAGAGCACAGAAAAGCTATTATATGTTTTTTCTAGTGCCTATACATGATCTTGGCTTACCGTGTGACTTAGTGTAGTACAGGTTAACATTGTTATTTTGGAACCCTTTCATTTCAGTGTCTCTGATCCATGACGTCGATGTGTTCCTCTCGGAGGAAAACACCTGAGTTCTCTGTAGCAGATTTCGAGTCCTGCAGATTAACCTGTACGGCTGTAGGCATCGAGTTTGTTGCTGTCTTCAGCTAGGTCGAGCTTTTCTAGCTTTTCCAGCTGTATATTGTGGTCGATATTTTCTGGATCGTCTTCATTTTTGTCGTTTCTTTCTTCTTTGAATATATTAAGTTTTGTCTTTCTCAGACCAAACCGCATCTTGTTATCAGATTTTGCCAGTACAGGCAAGCACTTGTCATCAATCTACAACACGGCTGACATGCTATTTTTCTGTGGTTTTTCTGCTTTCACGACTGTCCAGTCGTCCATCGGCACCACAAGGTTGTGTGACTTGAGGTACTTCATCCTCATCATGTTGGTCCCTTGCCACGGGGATGAGGCTTTAGTGATGGTCTGACCTCCATTTCATGGGGACCAACCCAACACGAACTAAGAAGGAAGCTACATATGGGGATTGGCTAGTCATCCATCTGCTTTATGGCGTATTTGGTGGCCATCCAATCACCATGCGAAGATCACCGTACCGACGAAGATCCCTTTGTCATTCCCAAACCCCTTTCATCGCACTATTTCCCCTCCTTGCCCACCCCTTAATCCAGGGTGTTATGCAACACCGTCCCCATTGGATGGTTTGCAGCCAGGGGGTTGACCAGACCGTGAGCCGTTTGAAGTCCCCGTTATTTAAATAGACCACTGCGCTTGCCTCGTCAAGCAGGTGGTCGTGCGAAAAAGATAAATATACAAAACAGTTTAAGCGACAAAACTTCCAATGTGATGATGGAACCGAGAAACGGAGACGGAAGACCTTCGACGTCGAAGGTAGCGGCAGATGTGGCTTCTCCACAATTGCGGTAAAGTTATAAATGCACCAGCCCAGAGTCCCGACATAAACGTGATTGAAAATTTCTGTGCCCATATTAAGGTTTATTGACAGTGTCGAAATAGTGTGCTATTTGTTTTTGTTGCTTTAGTTGTTGTTTTTCCAAGGAATTTAAAGTTTTTTTTTTATTAATTTCCTTTATATGGTGGAATAAATATGAAGCAATACAAAAAAAAAGTCAAAGGTAAATAAAGAGTACTATTTTTTGATAATAAAGCCGAAAAATATAATTAATTTTCTATGTCAAAAGTCATTTTTGACAATTTGTGTGTACATAAAGTGCAGTATTTTGGAAAATAAATGCAGAAAAAAATTGAAATTTCGAAGCCGAAGAAACGAGTTTATACTTCGATTTTTGCCACAACATCATCGTTTCAACCTCTCGCTGTATAATTTATTGAATCTATGAACTAGATCTTCTTGCAATGTACTCGTATACAAAACTTTTAAGCAATGAAGGATTTAGGATTTTCCCCGCAACAAATAATAATAAAAAATACACGTAAATTCGTGCCGCACAGCAACACAAAACCCTCTTCTTATGAGGACAACCTACTGGCTTCTAGCCAAGATACGGCTGAGTCAGTAAAGAGGATATGCCAGCCATAGCAATCTTTTACCAAACAAACAACAACAACAAACTCAAACAAAAACCTTACATAAGCATTAGACGGCACTCAGAAAGAGAGCCAAGCCACGAAAAATCCCACGTTAGACGGTGTTCTCATGAAGTCTCGCTACACTAAGCACGATTGCTAAAAATTAACTAGCTGGAGCTGACAAAGCTAAATATCAGCAGGTGGTAAAAGAATATGAAGAATTCATATCAAAAAAAGCGAAAAGAGACAACAACAAAAAAGTGAAGCCACGAAAAGGAACAGATCACAGGACGTGATCGATCAGGCGCCAAAGAAGCGATAACGTAGCCTAACGGCACTTTTTGTTATGTCATCTACTATTTCGTCCTCCATAATGCCTTTGTGACCAGGTAACCAGTTGATATGTAGCCTATTGTTTGCGGCTAGCCTTTCTATGGCCTCCCTGCACCGCCGAACATTTTTGGACTTAATACAATATGAGCTTATTGCTTTTATTGCTGCTTGACTGTCCACGTATATATTAATTGTTGAGTTCTTTCCTGATCTATTGTAGGCTAGCTCCGCGGCTTTCCCACAGCAAAAACCTCCGCTTGGAAAATACTGCAGTGGTCTGGCAGCTTAATAGGCTGGCTTATCCCTAGTTTTCAGCAGTAAATACCCGCTTCCACTCCGTCTAAAGTTTTGGAGCCGTCTCTATAGATGTGAAAAGTTGTATGGCCAGGCTTCATGCCTTTGTGCCATCCCTCCTCTTCAATCGTAGTGCGAAACCTTCTCTCCCAATCAAAGTACGGAGTCATGTAGTCCGTGCAACCTGAGCTCCACTTTCCTATTGAGCTGTGACAGCAGGTTGTGCAGGTGAATACCCCCGCAGCCACTAGCCTTCTCGCGGATTTAGCTGCCAGGTTTTCCGCCCTGAGGTCAATAGGTGGCAAGCTGAGTATCATTTCCAGCGACGCCGTTAGAGTCGTTTTCATCGCTCCTGTTATGCACAGATCAGCGAGTCGTTGTATCCTTTTTAGTAGCATTAAGTATGTCCGTTTTCTCGTCGCAGTCCACCATACTAAGGCCCCTTACAGCAATATCGGTCTAACTACTGCCGCGTAGTACCAACGCATCAGAGAGGGTGATAGACCCAAGGTAACGCCCAGCATTCTTTTACATGCGTACAACGCGTTACTGGCCCTTTTCACCCTTTACTCAACATTGCGCTTCCACAGCAATTTACTGTCTAGTATTACTCCGAGGTACCTTGCATGAACTTTAGGAAGTAGTTCGTTGTTGCCTTGCTTCGAGAGGTTCCACGTCGGGACTTTGTACTTCCTGGTAAAGAGTACCATGTCCGTTTTTCCGGCGTTTATCCTAAGCACTGCGCGAGATGTCCATTGGCGAACCATTTTAAGTGTGTTATTACTCACATTACTGATGGTTTTTTTTTTTTTTATTGAAATGTTATAAATTTTTATTTACATTCCATAAAGATTACACCTAGTATAAAACTAATAAGTAATTTTCATTTTACAATTTCAAGTGTAGCTTAAACAATATTGACAACTAAGTCTTGAGGTTTCTTTCTTTTTAATCTTCTTTTTACAGTTGCTTCATCGCTTAGTACGGAAGCTTCTGCGTTAATGTGTTTTTTTAACTTTTCAGCATGCTTAACTGCACAGAGATTGGCTGTGTCTGAGACGGTTTTTAAATTTAAATCCTTGTGCAGATCTTCATTACGCACGTACCGGGGAGCTTTAACGATTCCCCTGATTACTACAATATATTTTGGAGGCGCTGTATAATGTCGATGTTGGTCTTTGCAGTACATTCCCATAATTGAAGACCATAGGTCCACACCGGCTTTAGCACTTGGTTGTAAATGAGGAGTTTATTTTGAGTTGGTAGCTCAGAGTTTCTACCAATTAGCCATTGGAGTTTTTGCGTCTTTAGATTCAGCTCAGCAGCTTTGATTTTCACGTGCTCTTTCCACTTGAGCTTTACATCTGAAGATACTTTGCACTATTAGCATTTGGCACTATTGCTGACAAAATATGAACTGGTTTGTAGATAATTTTTTTATTAGTAAAATCCACGTGAACTGATTTGGTTTCATTTAGCTTTATGTTCCAATTTTCAGTCCATGTGACTACTTCGTCAATGGACTTCTGAAGCTTCTGGATGGATTCGTTTTCAGTTGATCCAACAGCTAAGATGCATGTATCGTCAGCGAATGTAGCTACTTTGCACATTTTCGGTACTGGCAGGTCTGCGGTATAGAGTAGGTACAGTACTGGGCCGAGTATGCTGCCTTGTGGTACTCCGGCCAATATTTGTTTTATTTCCGAATACGCCTGCTTTTGCTTTACTCTAAAGTACCTATTTGTTATATACGATTCCAAAATGTCAGTGAACTGCAACGGAAGAAGGGCTTTTAATTTACAAGGTATTCCTTGGTGCCATACTTTATCAAATGCCTGGGCAACGTCAAGGAATATTGCTGAGCAGACTTTATTACTCTCTAGCGCGTCTTCTATTGTATATGTTATCCTGTGTATTTGTTCGACGGTAGAGTGTTTTACCCGAAAGCCAAACTGATGTGAGGGTATGATGTTTCTACATGCAATTATAGATTTTAAGCGTTTGGAGAACAGCTTTTCGAATAGTTTACGCATTACTGGAAGCAGAGCGATTGGCCGGTAAGATGACACTTCATTCGGATTTTTGCCTTGTTTAGGTATCATTACTATTTCGGATACTTTCCATTGGAATGGTATATATTTCCAATCTAGGCATGCATTCATTATAAAAGTCAATTTCATTAGCGCCTTAGTTAATATATTTCTCAAAACTTCGGCCCTGGACTCTTCCTTAATTTTAAATTGGAAATTTCGGTAGCAACTTCATCTATACTGAAATGCTTTATTTAAGGCCGGCGGGCCAATTAAAAGGTCAAAAAAATCGATTTTTTTTTTTCCTGAAATCAATAGCTTAGATATTCAAGAACATGAGACACAAATTTTCAGAGTTAAATTCCAAGTATTTGCAGAGCTACAGAGCCGAGCGTAGTGCGGCGTCGAGCAACCGTGCGCTTATTGTTGTAGTTTGAAGCGCGTTTTCTCGGCTTTTCATTTTCACGATTTTACCTAATTTATGTACACGATTGCAAAAAAACTAAACGAGCTATCCATTTCATTCAAAATGCGTTATCTTCAGTATTGTTTTCTCTTCTATGTGAACTAAAAAAAACATCCAAAAACTTTTTTTAAGCGACTTTTTTACCCAGTTGAAGAGTTTTTTTCCCTTGAAAAACCACTTTTTTTTTCTACCTTCCCCAAAAATTCGAATTTTACGTGTTTCTCCCAATTTTCTTAGTTCACATCGAAGATAATTACATCAAAATTAATAATCTTTTTTTTTTTTGTTTTCAGATGAAAATTGCAAGTTGTATCTTGTACAGAAGTTGGATACTTCAGTGGCAAGGCGCTCTGGGAATCTATTGATAACTCGGCTTACAATATATTGTTGGAGATTGTCCAAATTTTTTTTTTTTAGTTCAAATATATATTAAACTATCCCCAAAACTTCATTTGGCTAATTGTTTTTTTTCTCATCCTACAACGCTTCGCGAAAACTACTGAATTTAGGACATCTAATTGGCCCGCCGGCCTTAAACGAACTCTTGTACAGTTGATGGCGGAGTGAAATTTATTGTTTTTCGGTGCGGTTGAAAGATTTTCTGCAGGTGGTTGTCCAAATGTGAATACCATTTTGCTGTTTTATTGGCGGATTATGTTGAATTGGTCGCTTGACACACGTCATCGCTTTCCAAAGCGAGAAATCACCTGTTTTTTCTGCTGATAAGTTTTTCAGAGTGTTTTTTATGATATTGTTTTTATGCTCCTGTATTTTTTCTCTGAGCAATTTTGTTAATCTGTTTAGTTCAGTTTTCTTGGAGGACACCCTTGTTGATTGCCACTTTTTTCTTACTTTTCTTTTTTCTCCTAATATTTCTTGTGGATATCTTTGTTGATGGTTATCTCGTGTTTCGTTTACTTGCTGGTTTGCTTATCCAAGCTGCTTTCTGAATATGTTTTGTAAGTTTTATTGTTTCGTCTTCAATATCTTCTTCGTTGGTAATTGTGTCGGTATTTTCCATATATTTACGTACTTATCGAGTTTATACTTGAAAAAATTCCAGTCGGTCATTTTATTTGAGAGTACGGGACTTCGTTCGTAAAATTTTCATTTCCCATTAGTATACATAAAAATAAGTGAATGGTCTGAGTTTAGGTCTACGCCGTCTTCTACTTGGATAATATGGTTTGGTATTTGTTTGACTACAAAGAAATCTATAACATCGGGGATTTTGTTAGGGTCTGAAGGCCAGTAGGTTGGACTTACGGTTGAGATAATTTGGCAGCCAAGTTGTTTTGCCGCTTTCCATAGTTCACGACCTTTAGTTGTTGTTAGGTAGGAACCCCAGCTTACATGTTTCGCGTTGAAATCTCCACCAATTATGTATCTCCCATTGTAGTTTTCAAAAAGTTGTTTATAGTTTTCTGACTTTAGGTTATCTCTACGTGGAATGTATAGCGCTATTACTGTTAAATATGCTTCAGATAGTTTTATACAAACTGCTACTGCTTGGAACTCTGTTAATCTTATTTTTTCATCCTCGAAGTGATGTATGGATTTCTTTATAATAATGGCGCTGCCACCTCTTGCATTTTCTAGGGGATGATTTGAGCAGTACATATTGTAACCTTGAAATGTAATATACATTTGCTTAGTTAAGTGTGTTTCAGATATAAGGCAAATATCCATTTTTCCCTTGTGCAGCAGTAGTTCTAACTCATTTTGGTGTTCTATAATACCATTTGCATTCCAAGACATTATTTTGACATGTTTCATACTCTTCATGTCATACATTTGCTGTTTTCTCTAGATTGGTAATTCGACTAAGCAAAATTTGATTAAAAGATGTTTGTTCATCCAATTTCTTCAGAATTTGAGCCAAGATATCTTCCTTTATTGGTGCAGGTTTATTCTCGGAAAGAAGTTCAGCAAAAGTTTTGCCTCTTTCGACTCTTGAGAGTTGTTTTTTTAAAATCGGATTAGATTACATTACTGATGGTGTCCAAGTGCTTTCCCGTAACTACTACAGCTATGTCATATGCATATACTACTAGTTCTGGTGCCGGTCTGTCAAATTTCTTGAGCAGTTCATTTGCTCCATAATAGCGGCGATAGTACCCCACCTAGCGGAGTGCCTCTGCATGCATATTTGGTGACGCTCGTATCGTTCCATACCACTCTTATCTACCTGCTAGCTAATAGCTGCCTTATCCATAGATAAATCGTGGGTTGCACATTAAGTGACTCAATGCTATTTAAAATGTCATCTT
The DNA here is from genome assembly GCF_028408465.1 of Anastrepha ludens. Lineage (NCBI taxonomy): Eukaryota > Metazoa > Arthropoda > Insecta > Diptera > Tephritidae > Anastrepha > Anastrepha ludens. The sequence continues at coordinate 90,453,165 of NC_071503.1, read as the reverse complement.
TCGTCACGTTGTTAAAAGCCCCTGATATATCTAGAAATACTCCTAGAGCATACTCCTTATATTCTAACGAGTATATAATCGGCGCTTATACCTTTTTTGGGTGTTTGGCCGAGCTCCTCCTTCTATTTGTGACGTGCGTATTGATGTTGTTTCACATATGGAGTAACCTACAGTGTTAAGTCGACTTCAAACTGCAAATCGTTTTTTTATGATAGTGTTTTCAACAGAAATACACTCGGAGATTTGACATTGCCTGGCGAGGGGCGACCGCTATTAGAGAAAACTTGTTCTTCATTTCGGTGTTTAACGGAGATTCGAGCCAACGTTCCCTCCGGATTCCGAATGGTAGTCACGCATTTATCCATTCGGGTACGGCGTGGCGCGTACACCCTTTTTCGGTGTTTGGCCAAGCTCCTATTAGTGGCGTGCGTCTTGATATTTTTCCTCAAATGGAGGGACATAAAGTTTCAAGACGACTCCGAATGGCAGATATTTTTTATGAGGAGCTTTTTCATAGCAGAAATACACTCGGAGGTTTGCCATTGCCTGTCAAGGGGTGACCGCTATTAGAAACAACTTTTTCTTAATTTTTGTGTTTCACCGAAATTCGAACCTGCGTTCCAACCCCTTTGGCTACGGTGGCCGCCAAATGTAATAAATTTTAGAAATAAAAACTGCATATACAGTGCACTCGCGGTAACTCGAATAGCCGCTAAGTCGAACGACGTGCTAACTCGAACACATTTTTTCCCCTATTGACTTCTTTGTAACTCGAACAATAAAAAAGCGCTATAACTCGAACAAAAAAACAAATTTATTTGTACACACATTCTTTTCAAACATGTACATTTTGTACATAGATACATATGTAATAGTATATGTATATAAATTATATGTATACTAGTGTATTGTCCATATGAATATTTCGACGTTAATATCCCGTTAGTTTTCTGGGAACAACATCTTGCATTGACCAAATTGCTTTAAATTTGTCATTTGTAGTATATCAGTGCACGTGAGTAATGGATCGTAAAAGGTTGAAGTGTTTAACATTAAAAGAGAGGGCTGAAGTCCTTAACAAAATTAAACGTGGACGTAGTGTTACTTCTCTAGCGAAGGAATATGGGGTAGCCAAGTCCACCATAAGTCTTATAAAAAAGAAAGATAAGGCAATTTATGGCTTGCACTAACGCTACCGGCAACCATAAGCTTAAACTTCTCGTTATTGACAAAGCAAGAAATCCTCGTGTTTTCAAAAATTTTAACTGTCCGGTGGAGTACAAAAATTCCAAATCAGCCTGGATGACTTCGGCGATTTTCAAAGACTGGTTTCATAATTCGTTCGTGCCGCAGGTAAAATCCAGATTCATTAAAACAATTTTTTTAACCAAGTTAAATGACTTTAATATTTAGGTAAGAAAAAATCTGAAAGATGGGGACTACCTGAGAAGGCTCTTCTTCTAATTGATAATGCCCCATCACATCCCAACGAAATCGAATTAAAGTCCGAGGATGGTTTAATTTTAACTATGTTTATGCCGCCGAATGTGACACCATTGATCCAGCCAATGGACCAAAATGTAATTCGTATAACGAAACTATACTACAGAAATTTTCTACTGGCTTCCATTTTCAACAATCGATCGAAAAATCGATATCGATGACTGTTTTTTTAACATAGCACACTCAATTGATAAGTCGAACAAATTCGATAAATCGAACAGCGCCTGTTTTAATTAGTTCGAGTTATCGCGAGTGCACTGTATAAGGAAAAATATTAGTTCAACAATTTGCGGCTTTGGCCCTTGTTGTTATGAACAGCGCTGCACAGCTCAAAGAACCTTAATCACTACATATTATAAAACAAAGTCGCTTTTTCTGTCCCTATGTCCCCTTATACGCTTAAATCTTTAAAACTACGCAACGGATTTTGATGCGGTTTTTTTTTTAAAGATAGATTGATTGAAGAGGAAGGTTTATATCTATGTAATGTGAAGAAATATATAAAGGGGGCGTGGCAATCGGTCAAAATGTGGCAAAAAAACATAATTTTTTTGTTTTCACGGCCATAAATCATAAACGAATCAACCAATTAAAATGAAACTTTCTTGAAGTTTAACTTTGAAATATTTACTTTCGTTCTGCATCAAAAAAAATAATTGATTTATTTGTTATTTAACCAAAATTGTTTAAACAAAAGCAGCTCTTTTTCCAAAAAAAGCTGTTTGTGTGTGTGTTCGCTGTCAACCGAATGAAGCAATAGGCGTTAAGCGATAATCTCACCACACCTCATTAATGTTGAATTACATCGTATGGTGACGTATGTATGTATGTATTTACGAATCGCTCGCATTATTTCATTTCAGACATATGTACATATGTATCTATGTATGTACTGAATTCCATGTAATTATATGTACATACAATTTTACAGCGAAATAAAACGCTATTTTCAGGTTCTATATTAGTAAATCGCACATAATTAAAATACAGTTTTTGAATAGTTTTTATTGATTCGGAGCGCGTTTAGTTTGCTATCAATTCCATACAATAACATTTTTTGTCATTTACTTTTTACAACTAATAGCTTATTTTCGAAGCGATTTCAACAAATGGGTACAACATTAATACTTATCCAATTAAATACCTTAAATACATTGTTGTTTTCATATAGATCTATGTATATGGCTCTTTACAGCATATAATTAAAAACAATATTTTTCAAGACATTACAACAGTAATTAGTAATTGAGATCTACCGGAAAAATTGCGTTAGCTGTTGCGTCATCCGGCATTGCCGCTACTCTTTTGGAAATAGTCTTTTGGAAAGAGGCCGAACCACACACGCTACAATGAAGCACCCGCTGAAAATCGCCACCGATGATGATAACAGCGTCTGTAGTGTTTCTAGACAGAGCAATACAGGAAAATTGATGCGTGACTGCTCATTAATAGTCTGGGACGAAGCTACCATGTCAAACAAGACGTCTGTGGAAGCACTGGATAGGACAATGCGCGATTTGCGCAACAAAAATGCACCTATGGGTGGATGTACAATTCTGTTCTCAGGAGATTTCCGTCAAATCCTACCAGTTGTGACTCGAGGAACACGTGCTGACGAAATAAATGCTTCGCTAAAAAGATCCCACCTTTAGTCGTATGTCAATAAATTAGAGCTTAAAACTAATATGAGGATTTCGTCATCTACATGTAAGAACAGGCTATTTCCAGAGATGCTGCTAAAAGTTGGCAATGGAGAATTAACACAAAGTGAGGGAAGGATTAACCTAGAAAACCTTTGTGTTTGATAGACAACATCCAAGAGTTAGTCAACAATGTCTATCCAGACATTGATAACATAAGTTATAAGACAATATCTTGGTTTAAAGAAAGAGCTATTCTGTCACCAACTAACGAACAAGTAGATAAAGTAAATAACTTGATTATTTCAAAGATTGATGCGCCGACGAAAATATACTACTCGGTCGATACTGTTCTCGATTTGGAAGAAGCTGTTCAATTTCCTACAGAATTTCTAAATTCTTTGAAACCGTCTGGACTCCCTCCTCACAAAATGGAGCTGAAAAGAGGTTGTCCTGTTATTTTATTAAGAAACCTAAGTCCACCTAAACTTTGCAATGGCACGCGTTTGCTGGTAAAATCACTGAAAACTTTCATAATAGAGTGCACAATACTCACAGGATGTGGTACCGGAGAAGATGTATTGATTCCCCGAATCCCTCTGATACCATCGGATCTACCATTCCAATTTAAACGCTTACAAACGGTAAAAACAACTTTTGCAATGACCATTAATAAATCTCAGGGTCAAACCTTCAACGTTGCAGGCTTAGATTTGAGTGTTGACTGTTTTTCACATGGCCAACTGTATGTCGCTCTTTCAAGAGTAACCTCTAGAGAAAACATGTTTGTATTGTCTAATGACAAGAAGGCTATGAACGTTGTATATAAAGACATTCTGTAATATAGTAATTGTTGTAAAAATAAAATAAATACATATGTAAAAATGCAAAAAGTTAATATGCAAAAATGTAGGGTATGAATTTAGATATCCCAAAGATAGCAGGAAATCTTCATGCTATAAAGAAAGGGGAATTGTTTTACTCCAAATTTAACGCGTGCGGGCCACGGGCAATAATGAATAAGCCAAAACTACTGGATCGATTTTAATCATTTTTTCAGTGAGTGACATAGGGTATATATTTTATACCCGTGCGAAGCTGGGCGGGTTGCTAGTATTAAATATTTGCCACTTTGGGATTCATCCTAAGGCTGAATGTATGTTCAGTAACATTCAAAAAAGTCGCACTCTGGATTCAGTGTAAGTTTCTAACTTTGCGGCTGTATACATATAGTATGTACGTTTTTGTGCAGTTTTTACCAATTGGAGAACTACATATGTAAAGTAACATACTAATTAATTATTTACCGACCATCAGAATAATAATAAAAATAATTCTTTCGAAATTTTTGTTAGTATACAATTGTTCAGGACAGAACTTTTTCATAAGCTACTTGTGCTGTTTTCTGCATCTTATTGTATGATACATTCCTGTTCGCACTTGACGCACAGCAGCTGCGGCTGTCAAGAATTTAAGAGACATATTTACACATATATTATATAATATATGGGTGCAAACATATATACGGAGCCGCGACCATTCGACATGACAAAAATTCACGATTCACCAAATATTGGCAAATATTTCCACAAGAAATATTCCAGTATTGACAATTTTCGAATGATCGTCAGTGATTTCTTAGAATTTTAGCTTTGGACGACAGGACGAGGAATAAAGTGAATGCCCTATGTATGCGGTTATATGAGCATGCATATGTATATGTAATACTAATAATCATAGTTTTATTGGGAGTTCAGAATACAAATATGTTCGAACATAGGCTAGGGCACAAATTGTGCAGATTCAAATAGAAATATATATGTATGTACATACTCGTATATGAATATGCAACGGATAATTGTTTTAGCATTTTTTAGGCAGGAATTCGATCCTTTGAGTATTTACTCCCTAATTATTTTATGTAAATATGATAAGGCAATGCCTCGTGAGGTAGGTCAAGGTCACTATACGAATTAATTACGAACATCACGAATTAAAGATGGAATTGAACTTTTGCTTAGTTGTCACATATATGCATATGCGTCTCGTTAAATTTTTAATTAATTTATTTTGATTTTCAAAGTGTTACACAATTTAGAAAATGCATGAAGTTGAATAAAATTTCGTTCTAAGGAACATAGAAATGCACATTCAAAAGACTTTCAAAATGCCGTCGGCAATTTGATTTCATACAGAACATAAAAACCGCGCAGAGCCAATGCAGGCCACAAACGGACAACAAATCGAAACAATCGGTTGAAACTTTGCCACTCACGTGTGGATTTGTTGACGATTTTAGTTTCACGCTGCACATAGGAAGATTTTGAAGATTTAGGCGGCCAAAAATATTTGACTGCATATATCGTCTTAAAACTGTTTAATAACTAGAAATTTATAATAATTTGTTTTACTAAACGGTTAAATTAAAAAAGTATATGTATTACACTGTGTAACACTGAAAAATACCTTAGCAGTAAAGCTCCTTTTCTTGTAGTATGACAAGAACTGTCATCACTTGTTTGTATCTTATTGTGGGCTACACATTGAGTTTATACAACAAATCTTGACCTTTCCCAAAGTAAAAATAGAGCCCATATATCACTAGTATTTGCATAAAAGTTACCTTAATCGATTTTGAAAAAATTGTTTTGTATATAATAGAAAAATATTTACAGATATACATAGAATACAGATATACAATAGAATATAAAAATATTTACATATACAGATAAAATACACCAAAAGCACAATAGATATGTATATACAAAAATTATTAATTTATTAGTTTTCGCCTTCTGAATTAAGGTGTTCTGTTACATCTTTGTCCACATATTTAAAGGGTACGAGCAGCTTAATTGTGTCTGGGCTAAACGACTTTGATGGTTTTTTCTTTCTTCTGCGATGAACTGAAATACTGCTCGAAAAGGGGTCCGAGCTTAACAACAATCGGTGGTATATGTCGCGATTGCACTCTTCACGAGAAAACTTCCGTGCATCATTTTCTCGATACATCCGGAAGTGCTTGTTTCGCGCCTCTTGAGCCTCCTCTGACAGTTGTCCTATTGGTAATAATGAGTTTTCAATTATAGCAGCGCCATGGACTAGTATCTTGTGCATTGTGGGTGTCATCGGATGCCAGGCGTAAAGCTTTATATATAATTTAGCGGTATCCAATGCATATTCATCATATTTAGCAGAATCAATTTCATAGCCACTAGATATGGCTTCCAGTATTATTTTAAGCCTGTAAATGAAATTATAATCAACACCTGTGATATCTGCAGCCAATTTTAGGTTTTCGAAAAATCGCCGGCTTGTATTGCCATCATTGGTGTTACCATAATTTGCTTTGGGCGTGTCTATAAGTAAGCCTAACTCATCCCAAAATCTTTTTTGAATGGTTTCTTTACTGGTTTTTTCCAACAGTTCTTCCTCAGCTGCTCTCTTTGCTCTATACTTTTTCACTGGCAATTCGTAAGCCAAATGCAAAATACGGGTGTGTTCGATCCACATTTTATGACAGAGCATCACGTTCTTCGATAAAATTTCGACAACACTGGCAACGTCACGCGTTCGTTTAGCGAAATGTTGACAATCTCTTGCTCATCACTAGCTAATCAAGCGCAACATACAAATTTTCAATGCGCAATCGAGATGGAGGAGGAAGAGTAAGTAAATTTTGTGTTATATGTTATTTTTATGTTGTAATATTGTTAATTATTTGTTTTTAGCATAAAATTAGGCGTTATGGAAACCAAATTACTGGTCAGAACTCGATTAGACATGGAAAATGCCTTTGGTAGCGGGATGAGGAAGAAATCGGTCCTTTGGGGCAAAGTACTGGACAAAATGAAAACCGATGCTCCAGATCTTAGCGCTACAAGAGATCAGTTGGAACGAAAATTTTTAAACATGTACGCAACATATAAAAGAATAAAAAAGAGGAAAAGTGGAAGAGATGCAACCACCTTGGAATTTTTTAATGATTTCGACGAGATTTATGGTACAAGACATTCCATTTCTCCTCCATTTCAAAATTTGCAGAGTTCCCTAAACATTTCAAGCAGCAAAAGTGTACAGGATGATGGAGAATATCAAAGATCTCCAGACGAGAATCATAACTCCGAGACTGACTCCGATGGTGATGCTACTAGGAATAAATATGAAAACAACGCAAATACTCCTAATACAAAACGAAAAATACCAGCCAGCGAGTTACTGGAGTTTTTCAAAAAAGAGGCTCGTGAGGAAAAAATAAGGCACGATGAAGCGATGGCATTGGAAAAAGAAAGGCTTCAAATAGAGAGAGAAAAAGTTTCAAGAATGATGGAGCTCAGAGAAGTGTTAGATAAGTTTGTCAACAAGTGATCTTAATATCTGAAAAAAGTGATCTCACTCAGTCAGTATTTTTACAGACTTCATCATTTAGTTTTTTTATATCATTAAAATGATAATAAGTACCTAAATGAAATGTTTTCTTATTCGTTTTTTTATTAATATAAAATCAAATAAAGTAATTTAATGAATTATTATGAATTAAATAACGTTTCCTCCTGCTTTTCTCCAAGTTTCTTAAAAAACTATCCCCACCCCTTGCCATTAGCTCATCTGCTATCAAAAATGTTAAAAATTCCATTTTTTTAAATAACACGTTCGACGCAAAATAAAGTCTGCAATATTGCTGCACACTATCGCGGCCGCCGTAGCCGAATGGGTTGGTGCGTGATTACCATTCGGAATTCACCGAGAGGTCGTTAGTTCGAATCTCGGTGAAGGCAAAATTAATAAAAACATTTTTCTAATAGCGGTCGCCCCTCGGCAGGCAATGGCAAACCTCCGAGTGTATTTCTGCCATGAAAAAGCTCCTCATAAAAATATCTGCCGTTCGGAGTCGGCTTGAAACTGTAGGTCCCTCCATTTGTGGAACAACATCAAGACGCACACCACAAATAGGAGGAGGAGCTCGGCCAAACACCTAACAGAAGTGTACGCGCCAATTATTTATATTTATTTATTATCAGCTGAGTACACTGGATCACAAATTTCAACTTTTTTTCTGCACCAGAGACGCCGTTATGAAATACCTATGTAAAATCACCGTCTGATTCCGAAAATCAAGGTTATTTTTTTATTCTATAGCAACGTTTTTGAGATATTTACGAATTACCGTTATTTAAAAAAAAAAACAAATTCGGCCCACTTAATCATATATATCTCGAAAACGAATTGAGCGATTCTAAAACCGTTTAGAGCTTTTAAAAGGTAATAAAATGTGCTATAAACTGTGTGTAAAATACTTTTTGCTAGGCCCTGCAGATTCAAAGATAACGAACTATCATAACGGATTTTTTAAATTGTTTTTGTAAAAATATAAAAATATTTGTACTTTGAGAGAAAGGATCTCGAAAACTTTTTACTTTTTCGTGTATTTTTTATTTTCACTCTAAGCTCTGTTTTATTACAAAACAAAACAATTTTGATTCAACAAAATCGATGAACTAATACAAAAGTTACAAGCATTCAAGTAAATATATCCATTTAATACTCAGTACCCTACTGGTAATATGTGTTAGTATTCGCATATCAGTTAGTTGCAGGTAGATTTTGGAAGGGTTATTAGACACAAAAAACTGTTAGTGTCGTTATCTCAAACACAGATACATTTCAAACAAGATCATATGTTTAAGGCAGGTAGTGTTTTCTATGTATAACTGGGAACCTAGGTAGGCTTGCATTTTTAGTTGATCTATGCAAGTATAAATAATAGTACATGTGCCTCGTTCCTTCATAATTTCTGCAAGGATCGCCGGATACTGTTCACTTTATAATTGCAGTTTATAATCCGTAATTTACTTAACCCTAGAACACACACCCGGGTACAAATGTATCCACTTCAACTTTGAAGTGTTGTAACTTTTGAACCGCTATACCTCTATACCGCTAACTTCGGATCTAGGAAGATTATTTAGTTTTGAGTTCAAAGTAAAAATTTGAACCAGATCGGACCATTGGTTCTGGAGCTACAGCCTTCCAAACACATTATATACCTAAACACACACCCGGGATACGTTTGTACCCCAATAGTAAAAATCCTCATAATACTCAAAAAAAAACATTTTTTATATTATTTTTTTATTTGAAAAATTAAAAATATTCGTTTCACACATTATATTATTCACTTTTATTATAAAAATTATAAAAATGCATCTTATATCTAAGGAAAATCATGGCAAATAAAGCAATTTGTTGATATGACCGAATGTTCAAGACACATTGGCTTCTTACATTTGGCGCACAGCTTTCTGGTTTTTCTACGGCGTTTTTCCTCTTGTGCGTAACATAAATAGCAAGATCCGGACACAGGTTTTGGCGTGCGCGCTGCGGCAGATGTTGATGCTGCTGTTGACACCATTGATTCCAGCGGTCGGTCGAAATATGCTTCAATAGCAATTTTAGTCGAAAAATTTCGCGTCACTTGACGATTTATGGCTCTGGCTTCAATAATGGGCATACACAATGCTTCAGCCAAGCTGCGCAGGATCTGCTTACGCTTGTTGTTTGTTCTCCAAGGCAACATAAGGTTATTCAAATCGTAGACAATGTAGGCTGCAAGAGCTGTAATGTCCAACATGTTGAAGAACATCGCTAGTGGCCATCGTTTTGTTTGTATTTGTGTTGGATATTCCGCAAACATTTGGTCCATTCGATCAACACCACCTTTGGTACGATTATAATATTCAATTATTTCAGGTTTCCCACTGTCAGCTATTTCAGCATCATTATGCATGGTCGAAAGCAAAATTACTGCTTTTATTTTTTTTGGGAACATAAGAGCACATTGTCACATTATTTTTGAAGCCAAATGTCGTTGAACCAATTGTCCTGTTTTTGTTCTGCTTCATTTCTTGAGGAATATATGATTTGTTTTTGCGCAAAGTTCCAACGATCGTGAGTTTCCAGGTGAGTTTCCATTGTAATGTTTCGGCCACTTCCTTGGTATTTGGCAGACAAATCCTTCACCACTCGTTCGCCTTGGTTCGTTTCCCTACCAGTTTCTGCTTGGCCAGTATATATTTGTCCATGCAGTGGATATGCATTTGTGGCATCGCAAATCCACCAAACCTTGACACCATATTTAGCAGGTTTTGACGGTATGTACTGCGTAAACCGTGTGCGTCCACGGTAAGGAAATAATTGTTCATCAATCGTCAAGCATGAGCTGGGCTTGTAATGTGCAGCAAGATTATTGTTCATCATCGTCCACAACTCACTGATCAGTGCTGCTTTATCAGTTAGTAAGCGTGTTGCACGAGTGTTTTTATCGTCAAATCTTTGGAAACGCAATATCGAACAGAAACGGTTGACTCCCATTGTGGCGCGATATAAAGGATAGTTTTTGACGCTCCATAAATCTCGAACATGTTCTCCATTGCTATGGTTCGCACCCGTCATAATAAGTATGCCAAAAAATGCATACAGCTCTGTTATTGACACAGGCGTCCATGACTTAGGAGTTGTGTTTGGATGCGCATTGTTGTAAGCATTATAAGTTTCTTTTGCTAACTTATTTGTGTGGCGCATAATTATATCAGCCATTTCAACGTTCATGAAACATTTGAATGTTTGCTCTATTGACAACATTTCAGTGCATCTAGCTGGTCCAGAACGTTCTCTTATAATATTTTGTCTGAGTACCTGACGAATTACATTTGGTTCTTTCATCCACTCAGTACCATCACGTGCAACAAATTTTTCGCCACTAGCAGGTGATTCATTATTTTCTTCTACTTCTTCTTCTTCATCGTCTTCTTCATCATCCTCATAGTCCGCATAATCAGGTAATACTTCTGCGGCACTTTGCGAAACTTCAGCATCGTCATCAGCAATTTCAATGTCATTGAATTGAATTTCTTCTTCATCATCTGAGTCAAAGTCATAGGGAGCGTCATCGTCACAAATTTCATCAAATAAAGATTGTATATATGATTCTCGCTGTTCCTCAGTTAGCCTGCATAATAAAAAAAATTAGTATATGTTTACATTGTTGCTTATTTTACATTTTTTACCTTCTATATGCTGCACTTGATAAATATTCGTTTCTTCTTGAAGTCATTTCGTATCCAGTTATTTATAGTTTCAGTTATATTTATTTTCACTTCTTACACTTTTGAGCACCAAAACAATAATGAAAATATCAACAGGCAGCATTTATAACAACACCTCGTGTGAAAACAACCCTTGCAGCTGCATATAAAATACAAAAACCTGTTATACCAGTGTATTTGCTACCTACGTACCCATACCTTGCGCGACCTTTTTGCACATATCTTTTGAACCAGGTAGAATATTTCAATGAAATAAAAACCAAAATGTGTATTCGTTGTTACTCTACAAGTATATTATTATAAATTACATTATTTTGTTTTGCATTTATCAGGACAACAACAAAAACAAAAAGCCACTGTTGCATGTCCTGACTTTATTTGCCCATATCGCTGGAACCAGTAGGAATATTCGAATGAAACAAAAGACAAAATACTTGTTATATATTAAAATATACATTTCAAAAAAAAAAATCATAGAAATCGGTTGAATAAGCATTAAAAAAACCGCAAAATAAGGTCCCGGGTACAAACGTATCCCGGGAGTGTGTTTACGTGGTATTTTCTGGGTGTGTGTTCTAGGGTTAAAAATATAATATGAATAAAAGGGCGCGAAAGTTTGAGTGTAAAAATGATCCAGATATGTTCTGTTTCATCTGCGGGGAATTTATCGTTAAAAGGATGCGACGTGTGTTTTCAAATCCTTTGAAATTTGCATACCATAAGTGTTATGGAATTGAGCCTAGAAACAATGAAAAACCATGGACACCGAATACTGTGTGCACCACATGTCGAGTCGAATTGATATTTTCGGAAACCGGAACCAAAAGGTACATCGTAAAAATTAGGAGTTTGCTCTCTTTTAATGCGTATCTGACTAATTTCTTAAACTATCTATTTAGGCCAACCAAGAACCAACTTGCCATTCAACGGACTGCTATATTTGTACTACAAAAGTATTTGGGGTTGGAAAGTCAAGAAAAGTAACCTATGCCAGCGTATCTACAGTGTCATTACCAGAACTAAATTCAACGGAAGCTACATTGCCAGAATCAAATTTAATTTTAGTTCCGGCTCCAGTTTCATTGTCAACAGCAGTATCTGATTACGCGGCATCATGTTGTACTGAATTGCAAACGGAAAACGAAAGAAACCCTTTGTCACAAGCACAACTCAATGATTGGATAAGGGATTTGGAATTGTCAAAAGAAAAGGCCGAACTACACGCCTCTCGTTTGCAACAATTTAAATTTGTTTCATCCGATGTTAAGGTAACATATTATAGGACTCGTCACGAACAATTCTCCCAGTACTATACGAAGAAGGACAGTGTTTGTTATTGCAAAAACATTGCTGGTGTATTTAAACAGTTTGGTGAACCATATGATTCAAAAGAGTGGCGATTGTTCATAGACGGCAATAAATTAAGTTTAAAGGCCGTATTATTGCATATTGGCAACCAAAAGCCATCTATCCCGATCGCGCAAGTTACGTACCATCACTCCACCACCCTATCTATTTATTTCTCTTTTTTGAGTTGTGAGGGTATTGTCTTACATTTAATGAAATTGGAATCATACACCAAACTATTTAAATGCTAAGATACTAAGATTTCACAAGTAAAGGTTCCCACCAAAAGATTTGCTAAGTATGCAATATTACACCGACACGTTTTTCGTTCAATGCAGTTATGCTCTCAATAAGCATAAAGTACTGCATAAAGTGAGCGCAAAACAGGTGTTATTAGAATTAAGGAAATTATAAAAAGTTAGTCTGTAGATTCACAGCAACCAAGAAGGTTGAATTTATTTAAAAATAAAACTGTGAAAAAAAAATTAACTTTAGTGTTTCAATTTAAGTCCAAAGACTTAAAACATCTTAGTGGCGCAGTCATTGGAGATATTCTCGAAGGAATATTTAAAGAACAAGGAAGTGAATGTAACGAAGTGAAATTTTTGACCGAAACAGAGGTCTAATAATGGCGAACCAGCACGACGTAGAAGAACTACTGGAGGTCATCCGCAGACAAGAAGCGGAGTTACAAAATTTACAACTGCAGCAGCAACGCTTAATACTGCAGCAGCAACAACAACAAACACAACAGCAACAACAGCAACAACGACAAACACAACACCAACAACAGGAATTGAATTTTAACATGACCGCCAAGGATGTCATCGACCAATTTCGACGCTTGAAGCCCCTTTCAGAAAATCAAAACGCAAGGGCCCTTATCAATGCTGTAGAATCAAACCTTACGTTATGCGGAACAAATCTGAGCCTTATTCAGTTTTGTTTGAGAATTGTGGCCGATGAGAAGATTCATAGCAATGCTGGCCGGCGTGTAAGAGAACTAGAAAGCGGCGCTTCGTGGGAGGAAATGAAGGGAAAAATTCAACAAGAATGCAGCCCAAAGACGACCTACGGAGAAGTCTTCAACTTGTGCCGGACAATAAAAGTAAGAAATTTAAGAGAACTATTTAATATTTTTGAAACTTCAAAATTTCATATTAATGATATATACTTGTCTGACCCATTAAAACCTGGTATCTACCGACCAGAAAATGTAGACAGGGACCTGGTAGACATATTATTAGAAAAAATTGACGGACCAATTAGGGCTCATTTAAGTGAAAATGCGACTTTGAATGAGATAATTACAAAATATACTAAATTGAAACTATTAGATGACACAAGGGCCATTGCATTTAACCATAGAGTTAATATACAAAGTGAACGAAAAACAAACAACAATTGGCAATCATTAAAGCCAAGTAATAGTTTTCTTAGCAATAATTGGAATACTTATAATTGTTTTCAAAACACAAATTGGCAAAAATCTAAGCCAAATAATAACTTCCAAAATGGCAACTTTAAACCGAATAGTAGCATTCAAACCCGAAATTTCAACTGGCAGAATTCAGACCCTTACCACAGGTCACAATACAGATTAATCAATAATTTTCCAGTTGAAAATTACAGCAGAAATTCAACACAGCAATTAAATTCCAGTAAATTATTTAAGTACAATCAACCAAATTCTTCTCAAACTAGAAAATCTTATCATAGTAGGCAACAACGCCAAACTAATGCGTATCAACAAGAACCAGAGCCAATGGATATCGGTAATTTAAAAGAAGAGGAGGACGTAAATTTTTATATGACGGCTTCTCCACAAAATTGCCCATAATATTAGTAACAATTGGAAATTTTAAAATTAGATGTCTCATAGACACCGGATCAGAAACAAGCATAATTAAACCTAATGTCCTTGGGAATTCTTTTCCCACTCAACAACTCAATTCACCCCTTTTTTACAGAACCATAAACGGAATAAATCAAGTGACACATAAATTATTTACCCCAATACCTAGAGAATTTAATATCTCAGGTACCTTCTCTTGGAAGGTTATTGATTTCCATAGCAAAATTTATTGAGCAATAATAGGTCAAAATTTTCTCATCGCTCTTAAAGCTAATATTGATGTAGAGAATAAATTTATTACTATACTAGATAAACATATACCGTTTAGAAATTACAATCCATACAATAGTGTAGAAATTTGCTCACTTGAACACAGCGACCTAGAAAAATTGAATCTGAGACATCTAAATTCGGAAGAAACCCAATTGATAACGAGGTTATTGCACAGTTTCAAAGATTTATTTTATAAAGAGGGTGATAAGCTTTCTGCAACCCATGAAATTAAACATGAAATAATTACATCAACTGATAGAGCTGTATATTCAAAAATTTATAGGTACCCCCAAATTCACGAAGAAGAAATAAAGAAACAAATCAAAGAAATGTTAGAGCAAAACATAATAAAGGAAAGCAATTCACCTTATAATAGTCCTTTATGGGTAGTGCCAAAGAAGATCGGCAATTCAGGCATCCAAAATGGCGAATTGTTGTAGATTATCGGAAGCTAAATGAAATTACTGTTAATGATAAATTTCCAATTCCCAATATGGAAGGAATTCTTGATAAATTGGGCAAAGCTCAATACTTCTCTTCTATTGATCTTGCCAAAGGTTTTCATCAAATTGTTGTAGATGAAAATTACAGAAAAAAAACTGCCTTTTCTACACCTTTTGGCCATTACGAATTCATAAGAATGCCATTTGGGCTTAAAAATGCCCCTTCGACTTTCCAGCGACTTATGAATTCAGTCCTTCGTCAGTATATAAATAAAATTTGTGTTGTCTATTTAGACGACATCTTAATATTCAGTACTTCTTTATCAGAACATATACAAAATATTACAAAAATATTTCAAACTTTGAAAACAGCAGGACTTAAAATTCAAATTGATAAATGTAGCTTCTTAAAGAAGGAAACCGAATTTTTAAGTCATATACTTACACCAAAAGGTGTTAAGCCAAATCCAGCTAAGGTCGAAGTAATTCAAAAATTGAAGCTTCCGACAACACAAAAGCAGATTAAATCATTTTTAGGAATAACAGGTTTCTACCGAAAATTTATAAAAGACTACTCTAAAGTAGCTTACCCCATGATCGCATATTTAAAGAAAAATGCTAAAATCAACATAAGAGACCCAAATTATATTATAGCTTTTGAAAAACTAAAGGATATAATAACAAATCCGCCTATTTTAAAATATCCAAATTTTAATAAGCGCTTTAAGCTTATCACTGACGCCAGCAATTTTGCTATTGGTGCGGTTTTGACCCAAGATGGTCATCCTGTTTCATTCGCATCGCGAACACTAAATAATCGCGAAAAAAAATATTCCACTATTGAAAAAGGGCTATTGGCAATAGTGTGGGGAGTCAAATACTATAGACCTTATCTTTTTTGAAGAGAATTTGATCTCCAAACCGATCATCAACCACTAAAGTGGTTGCAAGTCAAAAACTTGGGTAAGGATATAAGCCCGAGATTACAGAGATGGCTAGTTCAATTAGGGGAATACGACGCAAAAATTGATTACATTGCTGGCAAAGAAAATAAATTAGCAGACTTTCTCAGCCGCATTAATTACGAAAAGTGTGAAATAAACGCGTTAGATTCTGATGATTTAGGAATCACTCTTAACGAAACTTTTATAATAAAAAATCTAAATGCTGAAGAAGCAGCAAATCAATCTGATATATCTCTAGAAGTTCATTCCAACCATTCCCTTGAAACCGTACATTCTCAGGCAGAGAATTGCAATGATCATATTTCTATTTTAGATACCATAGTAAATAGGTTCAAAAACCAACTAATTTTAGTAAATAACAAGGAAGTTGAGGTCATGGAAATTTTCAGAAACAAAAGAATCTTTATCGATAAACAAGATATTGACTCTGACAATGTAACTAATATAGTCCGAAGAAATTTTGATAAAGGAAAAGTGGCGATATTTTCCCAAATTAATGATCATGAATACAACAAATTACAGCAAATTTTAATTAACAATTTCTTAAGTAGTGAACGGTTATCATTTGTAAGATGTAGCTTTTTAGCACAGGACATCCAGGATGAAAGCGAGTTAAGAAAGCAAATATCTCTGTTTCATAAGTACGAAACTGGGCATTCTGGAATATTAGTAACTTACGAGGGCATGAAGCACAAGGTTTATCATCCTCAATTAAAAATAAAAATACATGAAATTATAAATTACTGTGACATATGCTCTGGAGGAAAATATGATAGAAATCCAATTAAAAATAAATTCCATTTAACCGAGACTCCTACTTCTACTAATAAAATTGTTCATGTCGATACTTATGTTAATAGTAAACACTCTTTTATAATTTTTCTTGACAAATTTTCAAAACATGCTGTGGCTTTTTGCCTACCCGATAGGAATAATCAAACTATTATTGGCAAAATAAACGAATTTTTATCAATTAAGGGTTCCATTGAAAAGTTTGTGTTTGACAATGAGTTTAATTCCAAAAATGTTAGAGATTTTTTAACTAGGTAAGGAATTGAGTTTCACGTAACTAAACCAAACAGTCATACAGGAAATGCTGATATTGAGAGACTTAATAACACTCTAACAGAACGCATTCGAATATTAAACCTAGAGGAAAAACTCCCAGTTATAACTCAAATGCAGAAGGCTATACAATTTTATAACAATTCTTTCCATAGTACAATAAAAACTACTCCACAAGAAGTTCAAAATTACAAAGTTGATCACAAATTAATAAAAAATCGAATTGAAAGATCAAAGTTAACCACAATTTATAAACAAAACCAAAAACGGGAAAACTATTCAGAGAATCGACTGGAAGGATTTATAAAAAATTACAAAAGTTTGAGGCATAAAGAAGAACCCAAATTTATAAAAAGGAAATTACAAAATATTCATACATCCAATATTAAAAGGCCAAACAAATTTTCAGGTGGCAACATTCGTACTGGTGATAGCGATATTGGTAACAGGGACTCAAGGGACATTGCAAGTCAATAAAATATTGGAAGAAACAGGTTACACTCAAATTAAATTAAGAGAAGCGGAAGTAATAAACGAAACAATTACCGTAATACATTTAATATATTCAACCGAAATAAATATAATAATTTCACAAATCGAATCCAATATTAAAAATTTAGGCATTCTCCATAAGGATTTATTACTCAAAGAAATAGAAATACTTAAATACTTCGCCAGTGAATTTTAAACAAAAAAGAAGACTTTTAAAAATTGTCGGGACAACACATAAATGGCTATTTGGCACAATGGACGACGATGAGCGTCAAGAAATTTTACAGCATTTAAAAGTTACGGATGAAAATAATCACAACGCTATTGAAACAGTTAATAAACAAATTCAGATAAACCTACACTTTAAACCTACTAAAAAATAATATAGAAGTAGACAGAAAAAGAATCCAGGCAGCTTTTAACGAAATTAAAACCAGGAACAGCGAAATTATAAGATATTTGCTATACTTAGACCAAATGCAAAAAATCAGATACTTGGAAAATAGGCTTAATCAAATTCAAGATAACATATCAGCGGCTAGACATAAGATTTTACACCCTAGTATATTGACGGCCAATGAAATAGAACGTTACAATATTGATTTTTATAAGCTAAAATTAATAAAATTAGATATAATGAAATACGAAAAATCTAAGTTAATTATTGCCATTAAAATACCAACAAATTTTATTAAAACCTATGTAAAAGCTATAGTGCCAATACCAAACAAAGAGTTCATGGAAATAAATACTGATATTGAGCATGTTGTCGAAATAGCAAATAACGTATATTCTTATGAAGAAGAGACAGATTTGAAAAATTTGAAAAAAACTCAAAACTGTGTATATTATAAAAACTGTATGTTAAAGTATAACAATAAATTCGAGATCCTAGCTATGGACGATGAAACTTTAATTGTTAAGAATGCAATAAATGAAACTGTTTTACAAAATTGTGACGATCGAAAAATCACACTTAACAAAAATTACTTAATATCTGTATACAACAGTAAAATAACAATAAAAGAGTACGTTCTTCAAAATAAGATAGAAATTGTAAAAGAGAAATATTACATTCCAGTAAACAACGAAAATAACACGTTTGAAAAAGAAATTAACTTAAAAACAATTGTATTGGAAAATTTTTAAAATATTAAAGAAATAAAAGAATTAAAATATCATAGATGTTTCTTATGCAATAAGCACTTTCTTTTTTGTAAGCATTGTTATAATTATTGTGATATTGTATTTAAGAAAAAATAATAATAAAATTAAGATTATCAATAAAATTGAAAAAAAATCTGAGGAACTGGAAGCCATTAAAGAGAAATACGGCTTAAAAAATAACAAACCATAAGATCCAGGAGAATCTTTTGACAAAGGGGGGAGGAGTTACGTACCATCACTCCACCACCCTATCTATTTATTTCCCTTTTTTGAGTTGTGAGGGTATTGTCTTACATTTAATGAAATTGGAATCATACACCAAACTATTTAAATGCTAAGATACTAAGATTTCACAAGTAAAGGTTCCCACCAAAAGATTTGCTTAGTATGCAATATTACACCGACACGTTTTTCGTTCAATGCAGTTATGCTCTCAATAAGCATAAAGTACTGCATAAAGTGAGCGCAAAACAGGTGTTATTAGAATTAAGGAAATTATAAAAAGTTAGTCTGTAGATTCACAGCAACCAAGAAGGTTGAATTTATTTAAAAATAAAACTGTGGAAAAAATAATTAACTTTAATGTTTCAATTTAAGCCCAAAGACTTAAAACACATTAGTCGCATGCAGTAAATACGAAGAAAACACATGAGACAATGCAAAAATTGCTTAAATTAATTAAATACGAAGAACATGATTGGAAAATATGTGCCGATCTAAATGTCGTGGTCTACAATCTGGATACACAAAATACTATTGCTTTCTATGCAATTGGGATAGCCGAGCACGTCAAGACCACTACATCATAAAGGATTGGCCAGAACGAATCGAGTTTCAAGGTGGGGTGGATAACATAAAATACTCACCACTTATAAAGAAGGAAAAAATAACTCTACCTCCGCTCCACATCAAGCTCGGCCTTATCAAAAACTTTGTCAAGGCTTTGGACAAAGAAGGCGAAGCTTTTCATTATTTGAAAACAATCTTTCCACAGATTTCAGAAGAAAAAATAAAGGAAGGGATTTTTGAGGGTCCGCAAATAAGGAAAATAATGGCCAATACCCATTTCAAAGAACTATTGTCCTAACTTCGAGCTGATAGTGAACGATTTAATCATATAAGACCGTTTTCTCAGTTAACTTTAAAACTAAACAAAAAATTTGAAAGCAAAGTTTTAAATTTACATGAGAATATATAGCCCTTAATCTGAATTTATTGCCCTGCTCCGAACAAACAAGAACGACCAAAATTTGTTCTGAATTGGAAGATTAATCCAGCCTAAGAAAATTATATGCTAATGGGTCACTTATGTATTTATCTAATTCCCTTTTTAATTTTCTTTCAGGAGTAAATATGTCTTTAAAAATTCATTTTCTGCACTCCCATTTAAATTTTTTCCCGCAAAATCTTGGCGACGAAAGTGATGAGCATGGCGAAAGGTTTCACCAGCAAATGAAAATGATTGAAAGTCGGTATCAAGGATTCTGGGATGTCGCTATGATGGGTGACTACTGTTGGTTTCTCATAAGAGAAACCGATCCTTATATAAATAACAAGACACAAAACTTTTTCAATTATAAAATAAGATCATAGAGTTAAGACAGAATCATATGTACATATGCTATTATTTGTAGGGTACTTAAGTTTTACTATATGGATGTATTTACTTGAATGCTTGTAACTTTTGTATTAGTTCATCGATTTTGTTTAATCAAAGTTTATTTTTTTTGTAATATAAAAGAGCTTAGAGTGCAAACAAAAAACACACGAAAAAGTAAAAAGTTTTTGAGATCCTTTCTCTCAAAGTACAAATTTTTTTATATTTTTACAAAAAAAATTTAAAAAATGCGTTATGATAGTTCGTTATCTTTGAATCTGCAGGGCCTAGCAAAAAGTGTTTTACACAAAGTTTATAGCAAATTGTATTACCTTTTAAAAGCTCTAAACGGTTTTGGAATCGCTCAATTCGTTTTCGAGATATATATGATTAAGTGGGCCGAATTGTTTTTTTTTTGAAATAACGGTAATTCGTAAATATCTCAAAAACGTTACCATAGAATAAAAAATAACCTTGATTTTCGGAATTAGACGGTGATTTTACATAGGAATTTCATAACGCCGTCTCTGGTGCATTTTGGCTGTAAACCAGTGGTATCAGCAACAGAGTATCAATAAAGCAACAGGGTTGCAGTATTGCGGTAATTATTGCGCGGCTCGAACACACCCTACTTTCGAATAATCTATTCTAGCGTGCAGAAAGGATAGTCCAAAATCAAGGGAATCTAGGCTAATTCCATTCTTTTTGTCTAGATTGTTAAAGTCTTTCGATGTTGCTTTACACAAATAACATTGACTAGTGAATCTGGTATCGGTGGCAGCATTGCAAACCTTACCATCAATCATCTTCATCTTAAAAATATACCGGAAAACAAATTTATTTCCTTGGAGCTCTATTTCAGAAGCAACTAAGTTGTTTACTGAGGATTCAACAAAATTTATTTCTTCTTTCGTGGCGTCTATACTTTCTTTGATAAACCTAAATCTTATCGGTCTACAGAATCTAGGAGATGACGGAGAAGGGTTTAGCCAAACAATTTTTCTGTTTTCGTTTCCACAGGTGATTTGTAGTGGCACAAAGAGCTAAGAAAAATGTTGGCATTCGAACCAGAAGTATCCTCAATTATTTGTTTATATTTAGCTTGCTGGGAACCATCGCATCCCCACTTGCATATTATTGTAAGAGAATTTCTTTCGTCCTCGCTTAGAGTGAGGAGCACCTCCTCTAAATACATTGATAAGCGCATAATTGTCTTATCGATGAGGCTTTGCAAGTCAGTTTCTGCGTAAGAACTAGTTACCCGTATTTGCGTTTGGTAACATTCTTCTTTAGCTTCTAATAAGCGATCGTAACAGGGATAAAGATAACGGTTTGTATTACGAATTATTTCATATTGCTCTCTTGTTAAGTCTGCTTCTACAAACATAGCTAAGCCTGCATGTGGTGTCAATATATTACCTCTCGTCGGGCTTATTGATTCTTTGTATGCACTTTTGTATTTTGCTGCGCGTGATGGGGATTCTCCGATTTCTTTCAGAATTCGCGAGGCGTCCCTCTGCCCTTTTGCTATTAGAGTGGATCGCGCAGCATGTATAATAACTGTATCTTCTACCATGGAACGGACTTCTTCCGTTTTCCTACGTTTACTTCGCTCACTACACTTTTCGAATGATTTCAATGGACGGCCAGGGCGAAAATGTGACTTATTTGGAATTTCGATTGTTCCATTTAACCAAGACTGGTTAGCTTTTAGAAAAGCGTCCTCCTTTCTTCTGGCTTTAGTCCACTTTTCCTTAAGCTGTGCTTTAAAATAAGAAAAGCTTTTCTTAAATGTTTGCACATATTCAGCTGAATATGCATGACAAGACAGCAGGTTATCTTCTAAGAAATCTAATTTTCCTCAAAAGATGTTAAATTCTGCCCTTGCATTTGATTGTAGAGATATTGACGAGTTACTTGTCTAGTGCCTGATGAGCTGGCAATACCTAAGATAAGCAAAATTGGCTTAGAAATCAATACAAATGCAATAATTTTTATATTGACTTTAGCCAACCGTGTATCAAACCCTTTATATGACTCTATATCTGCAAGGATCTGCAGCTAACTTTTATGCACGTGGCGAGCTAATTGACCAGGTATCATGTTCAGCACTAACTTTCACTTGGACGGACTTGGAAATATACCAAACCGGGTTTTCAAAACCAAAAAACACAAAAAAACAAAAATAAATTATACCCTAAATGAAATAAGCACCACTTATCCATTTATAACTATTAAAGTCACAAACACCATTAACAAATGATAATATTCACCTGAAATATCATAATCCATCACGATTACTCAGCTTGGTAACTTAAATCCGTAAATATTCACGTTAAAACATACAGCGGTTTACAGCGGTTAAACAAAAACGATAACGTGGGTTTCAGGAATAGCTATGTTTTGATTAACTGACAGCTAATGCAAAGTATGGGATTGACCATAGGAGGTTGAATTATTGTTCCTCGGTCTATTTTCAAGTTGTGGGAGTGCTTTTTTTTGTAGTTGTGACAACTTTCTGAAATCCAATTATGGCCGACTAAATAGCTTAAATCTACCTATGTGCGCTGTGCGTTGCTGAGTGAACATCGAATATGGAAAAAAAATGATGGTCATTTATGGTATTTGTTTGTGTTTGAAAACAAGAGGGGAGAAGAAGATTTTGGTCACACTTTCTATATTAGCGTCTTTGTCTACTTCTTATATTTTTCTAATAAAATTTGCCACTATTTTACATTTCTGTCTTTATATTCACCGCTCTTATTTTTCCACAATAATGGCTGACTTTTGTAAAAATTTTTGAGTTCCTCAAAAATTATTTATTTATTTACTACAGATATAATTATACTTACATAATTATTATATTCATATAACTATATTACATTACGAGAGACCCATCTGCTGCTGTGGAGAATGTGCATTCAGTAAAATTTATGACCACTGCTAAGCCAACTTCTTCGAGTACAAAATCGCCTACTATTGTGAAGCCTACTGCATCTACATCTCATGACAGCAAAAAACAGGACTTTTCTTTGGAATCTATGTGTGTTTCGATTGATTCCCTTCGTGCTGAGAATTCCCGCTTTTTAAATTTGCTATCCACCTTGCATAGTGATAACTTAAACCTGCAGAAAAAAATAGATACTATGTATGAAGCTGTTATCGTTTTACAACAAAGTCTCATCAAAAAAGATGAAGCGATTGCGCTTCTCTCTGCGGAGGTCAAAGACCTACATACCGTTGTCAAATCATCATTAGACAAATCGAGTAATGATAACATACGCACAAAAAAATTTAGTGCAGCTACTCGCCTGTCATCGTCGCATACAACGGATGCCGCTCTTTTTTCATCTGACGTCACTTCCCATCTTCCTCATTCTTCTCCCACCTTGAGTTCGGGCAATGCTACTGCTGCTTCTATTGTTTCGAACTGCTCGAATACTCAAGCTGCTGCTGCTATGTCAAGAGAGGCTAAAATACCGGCAGAGCCTCAGAGAAGATCATCACCTAGCATAACAACGCCGACTTCTGCTCCCACTGCTTCTATCAGCTTTGCTACTGCTGCCGCTGCTAACATCAACACGTCGACTGCGCCCATTCTCTTTGCTGATGCTGCTGCTTTTCACATGTCGACTGAGGAAGTTAATTTAAGCTCTGTTCCAATACTACATGATAGTACAAATAATCAAAATACGTGGACAACTATCCAAGGGCGTAGGCGTTTAAATAGTAAAAGATCTCGGAATGTCGTTTTTGGTCTTAATGCGACTACCGAGTTAGATGTAGTAGCTACGAATAAGTGGTTACATCTAGCGTCCTTTAAACCATCTGTTCCTGAGGACAATATTATCACCTATGTTGCTAAAAATTCTAACATTGATAGAAATCTTATCTTATGTTTCAATCTTGTAAAAAAGGATACTGATATCCCTACCGATTTTAAGCTAGGGGTTCCACCATCATTATATAATCAAATTCTCAAACCGTCGGTTTGGCCTGCTGATGTTAAGGTCCGTCCTTTTAAATTTTTTCAAAGGGACGAGCCTACAGACAAGAAAATTTAGTCACTTTTAGAAGAACTACTTCTGCAGCTAACTCCATCGCTAGTAATAAGTTATTAAAATTGTATTTTCAAAATATATCTGGACTTCGGACTAAATGTTCCACGGTATATATGAAAAGTTCTTTCTTAGATTTTGATATTTTTGTATTCGTTGAATCTTGGCTGAATGAAAATTTCTTCGATTGTGAAATTTTTGATCTCAATTTGTACGATGTTTTCCGTAAAGACCGTGACCCTGTCAAATCTGGATGTTCCAGAGGAGGTGGTGTTCTCATTGCTGTTCGGAGAAAATTTCGGGCATCATTGGTTACACTTACCAATTCTGACACACTCATTGATCAGCTTTGTGTACGTGTTTATGGCTCATCTGGATCAGTCTATGTGTGTGCATCCTACATTCCGCCGAATAGTCCGGATTGTTTATATTTTGCACATGCTGATAATGTTGTGTCATTAGCATCAAGCATAGCTGGTGACAGTCATCTTTGTGTCCTTGGTGATTTTAATTTATGTCGTCTGAGTTGGTCCCCACTTAGAAACTCGGCTGCTTTTATGGCTTCTAATGTAAATTCTTCAGCCGAAATTCATGTCATTGATAGCTTTTTAAGCATTGATTTATCACAAATTAATGGTTTTTATAATAGCCTTAATAGAATCCTAGATCTAGTGTTCATTTCAAATAACATCAACTACACGTTGTCGGAAGGCATTGCTCCCATATCTTTAACTGATAAACATCATGTTCCTCTCTCTCTTGTGTTGGAATTTTATGAGTTTTCTCTGAGGTATCCGATGAGCCTAACATCAAATTCAACTACAACTTATGCGACTTCTCAATTTTAAACGAAATTTTATTAAGTATTGACTGGGATAATGCCTTCCACGACAATGATGTTACCTCTTGTTTTCATTTTTTTAAGACTAAGGTTTCTGAGCTGTGTCTGAAGCACATTCCTGTTTATCATAAGAAAGTATATAAGTCACCTTGGCATACCAAACGGCTTAGGCATCTAAAGAATCTAAAAAACAAATTTTCTAAACTGTATAAAAGGTCTGGAGACCCAATGCACTTCTCAAAATTTCAATACCATTTAAAAGAGTTTAACTGTTTGAACAAGTTCTTATATAGAAATTACATCTTGAATTTCGAAAACACTATTATTTCGGATTCGAAGGCCTTTTGGCAATTCATCAAATCAAAAAAGTCTTGCTCAATGGTGCCAAACAATGTTTTTTATAATGGTAAATATGCAAATTCTGCCATAGAATCTGCCAATTTATTTGCTGACTTTTTCTGCTCTAATTTTGAACCCGACTTAGACTCCGATTCTAGTTTACCCTCTAATAGTTTTTCACCTCTCAATTTTGGGACTTTGTGCCTATCTGTTACTGATGTCGTCAAGGGTATTTTGAAGCTTAAGTCTACACCGAAAACTGACTCGGATGGTCTTTCGGGCATTTTGCTGAAGAATTGCTTGTGTCTCGCTGAGCCTCTCACAATTATATTCAATAAATCGTTGTCCTCTGGTATCTTTGTTGACGACTGGAAATTTACTTCCATTACGCCTATATTTAAGAGTGGAAATAAAAACGATGTTAGCAACTACAGACCGATTTCGAAGCTTTCGTCTGTCTCAAATCTTTTTGAGTTAACAGTGAATGAAAAGTTATATTTTGCTGTCAAAGGCCTAATATCTACCAACCAGCATGGTTTCGTTGCAAGTCGCCCCACTGTCACTAACTTGTCTATTTTCAATGATTACTGCATTTCAGCCTTCCAGAACAGATCTCAAGTTGATGCAATTTATACAGACTTCTCTAAAGCGTTTGACAAAGTATCGCACCGAATACTCTTGTCGAAGCTTGCATCATTGGGTATACACTCCACGTTTTTGTCGTGGATCAAATCATATTTGTCCAACAGGCACTGCGTTGTAGCCGTTGATAATATGACATCCCGTGCATTTATTGCATCCTCTGGTGTCCCACAGGGAAGTATTCTAGGACCCCTCCTCTTTATACTTTTTATTAACGATATTGGTTCTTGCTTTTCGTTTGCAGACCACTTGTTGTATGCTGATGATCTTAAAATATTTGCGGTGATTAACAGTGTTAGGGACTCTGAAAAGTTGCAAACCGACTTGCACAATGTCCGGAACTGGTGCTATTTAAACCATTTGTCACTAAATATTAGCAAATGCTTTCAAGTAAAATATGCTAAATCAAACAATACTTTGCGTACTTCGTATAATATTGCTGGCTTACCTTTGCAATCCGTTGAGGAAATTAAAGACTTAGGCGTTATTTTCGACTCTAAGCTGAATTTCACCAGCCATGTTAACCACGTCATAAGACGATCATATGCGATGCTAGCATTCGTTCGCCGTAATTGTTCTGCATTTACCAACCCACACACTCTCAAAACATTGTATTGTGCTTTTGTTAGATCAAGATTAGAGTATGCCGCTATTATTTGGAGACCGTACCAAATAGGTCTGTCTAATCGGATTGAGAGAGTTCAGAAAGTCTTTCTTCGTTTTGCGCTCCGATCTTTAAACTTTTCTGAACCTGTACCATCGTACCGCTCTCGATGTTTATTAATTGACTTAAAACCACTTGATAGCAGACGATCTATTCTATCGTGCTCATTTATTATTCGTATCATTTCTGGATCTATTGATTGTCCTTCCCTTTTAAGTAAAATTCAATTTAATATACCCAATATGAGGCTCCGACAGTATGAAACCTTTAAAATTGGCTTCTCGAGAACCAACTATGGGGTGAATGCTCCGATTCCTAGGGCATGTGCAGATTTAAATATGTTTTTCAATTCTTCTGGTGCTGATTTTACATGGCCGTATGGCATCTTAGTCAATCATCTTAAATCGTTCTTTTCTTAGTATACTACTAAACTATTGTGCATTAGCTTAATATAGTCTGTAAGAATGTATCCATTCAAAGACAATAAATAAATAAATAAAAAATAAAAAAAACTCGCCAGGTATATCCATAGAAAAGGTCCTTTTCCATTTAGGAGGCTGCAAGGTCGTAGAGCTAACAATATTATTCTGACTTACAAAGTTTGATAATGGTATGTCATCCTCGTCGTCGAATAGCCCTTCATGGATATTCTGTACATCTGCCCCACACACATCCAATATCGATTTTGACACTGGCCACTCAGGCGTGTCTAGATTTTCATTCTCATCAGAACTGGCTTCACTTTAAGGTCCTGAAGGTAAATCTTTATACAAACATTCTTCAATTTCCCTTTGCGTCAATGATCGTTGCATTATTGAAATAATTGCCTAAAATATTGTAAATACCAAGGAAAGTCCCACTCATAGTGACCGTATAAAAAAGCAAATTCTAGGAATACTTACGTCACGGTGGTCGACTTATTTCATGCCCACAGCGAAGCGAATAAATTTGCGATTAAGAAGACCGCGCGATAGTTAATATGTGGTGCAGAAGCTAAAGTCGGCGGAATTATTCGTTTTGTTTTTTGGCGCGTATTTAATTCAGGTTCAAGTCCTGAAGTCATATTTTTTTTCTTGCACATTTTTTTTTACAATTCAAACCAGGAAAGTTTAGTAAAATTTTTGAGTTTATTTTAATTAAAATTTCTTTAAAATACTGTTTTTTTTTGAATTTCATAAATGGAAATTTCCTTTCGGTATAAAATAGTTCATACTGGATATGACCTGATTTTTATATAAATCAATCAAAACAGAAAATATGTATATTGATGAGAAAATATCATTCTAATATCCGTTCAGAAAGCCAAACGCGCATACACACATTCATATGCATATAATTACGCATACAAACTTTCAACTAACGCAGAATATGTGCATATTAAACTGCGAATCGAATAAATGAGTGATTTAGAAAATTTCATTATTAATTGTAGTTTAGCGCAATCGTGAAAGACGTGTTGTGTATGCAGTACATCGTCCCATATTTGACTCAGGTTCAAATCCTGTACACACTTTTCTTGGTTCGACATTTTTATTTATTTTTTTGTATTTGGTTTAATTAGAATTGATTTAAAATAGTGTATTCAGGTTTTTCTTATACCTGTTATTTAGAAATTTATTTTCTATATAACATTATTCATACTCCTTTTGAATTGATTTATATGTAAAACAGCCATAAAGGCAATGCATATGAATATGCATTCATATATGTATGTGTGTATTTAATCTCTTCAGTCAAATCTGAACTACTTACATACACATATTGATGAGAAAATATTCTAATATCCATCCAGAAAGCCAAACGCGCATGCACGCATATGTATATAAATATATACAAACCTTCAACGAACGCAAAATGTATGCATATAAAAAACAACAACTGCGACCGTCTTCTTGTCCGTCAGTGAAAATATGGGATATGTATACCCTATGAGCAAAAATAACCGGGAAGGTGATGTTGACTGTTTTCTTCGATTGCCAAGGCATAGTCCACCATGAGTACTTTCCATCGGGCCAGACAGTCAATAAAGAATATTATTTATCTGTTTTGAAGCCTTTGAGAGATGCTGTATGTTGCAAACGGCCGGAAATGTGAGCAAACAATTCTTGGATTTTGCATGATGGTAACGCGCCATCGGACTGATCACAGAGAATACGACGAAGGAGCTGTAGGCCATGTCGGCCTGCCGGGGGTGTTTGGAAGACTGGGTTAAACGTTGGCACATGTGTGTTGCTTCAGACGGGTCATATTTTGAAGGAGATAATATAAATTTGCTTTAAATTTAACTCTGTTTTATTTAATTTAAACATTCCCGGTACTTTTTGATCATAGGGTACATATATGCGGCTTTGCGGATAGAAATGTGTGATTCGCTGGAATTGTTCAAGGCATCTAAGTCGCATTAACTCGCGACTGTCGAACAGTTAGAAGACATATTTCCATACATATAAGGGTGCATACATACATACGGAGCCGCGGCCACTCGACACGACACAAATTCAAGATTTATCTAATATTGGCAAATAATTCCACGCGAAATATTCCAATATTGACTATTTTCGAATGGTCGCGAAAATTGGCATATGGGCGGCTCGGTTATGAATGAAATTGAAATATGAGCTCGAACTTATGAATGAACTTTTTGTTTTTGTTCTAAATTGTTCAGCGCCGTCGCTGATAGAATCATGGCCGCTGCGACTGCGTCTACGAATGTATTTTGTTTTTGTAGTCGCTAGGCTTAGATTTTAGCTTCGGGCGACATGCGCATGTGAGGTATGTGTTTTTGTTGTGTTCTAGAACATTTTAGAATGTGTGGTGGCAAGCGGCCATCGCGTTGCCCTTACTGTTGCTTTTGCGTCTATCAAAGTATTGTGTTTTTGTAAGTACAATATTAGGAATATCGACTGGTGAAAGACAAAAGTACACGGAAGCAAGAAGGGAGCGCTGTGCTCGCGCATATATGCATGAATGTATGAACGTGCATGGATGTAGTAACATATGAATAAAATTATTTTGTAAGAAGTTTAGAAGGCAAGTAGGTATATATGTATGTATGTATATATGCTAGGACACAAAGTGGGTATATATACATACATAGAGTAGAATTGTTTTTGCACTCGTTAGGAAAAAACTCGTTCACTAGTGCGTATGTGTATTTGATTTCTTGTAAGAATGTGATGTGCTGTGACATGTGTACATACATAAGTCAAGGTTATTTGGGCATACTTGCATATGTGATATGATGTTCTTGCGCTTGTGCATTATTGTTTTTCATATACAAATGTACATACATACATATGTATGTAAATGCTGTCGAATACATAAACTATAAATTGACATACAATATAAAATAAGTGTTGATTTATCTTAAACCGTTCTTTTTTTCTGAATGCAAATACCTCCTATTGACATGTACATATGTACATGTTATGTACTTATGTATATTATCATATACCATCATTTATTTACATATAAACTATACGTTCATTTATGTACATATGTGTGTAATGAAAAACTTTATGAATTACTTTCAGAACTTTATTAAAATTTATTCGCGTCGCGCGCATGCACAAAACCTTTTGTTCACAACGCAGGCGCAGAAATAAACGCTCTGCGTATTTATCCTCCCCACGTGACTCGCCATCAATTCTCGGTGCAATTTTTTTTTTTTTCGTTCTTAAATTTTTTTTTTTAATGAAATCGTAAAAAAATTTGTAATAAATTTTGTGTATCCGCTTATCATTTCAAAAGTAACAAAATGGTAATATAAAAAAATAAGCAGTGGAAGAAATTAACGCACCGCCTATTTTTCCTCGCCACATGTTCGACTCGATATCAATTCCCGGCGCCAACTTTTTTTTTATAATTTTTTTTTTTAATTAGTTTTTTTTTTTAAGTAATTGAAAAAAAATTTTGTGTAATAAATTTTACGTATTCGCCTATTATTCAAAAATACGAAAATAGTAAAAATTTAATTGGTTTAATGACGAGGTGAGAAATGTGTTGTGTGTTGAGGTGAAAGATGTGTGGTGCTTTCAATTTTTGTGTGGGCAAAACTCAGTGTGGTGTCTATAAACTCGGTGTGCTAAATTTCCTTATTACAAATCTTTCAAATCTCAATTGTACTAAAAAAAGGTCACAGTAACATTTGCACCTTCTCATTGCATTAACATTCTCTGGTATAACCCCAGATTTGGGCTCTGCACTCAGCTTGAAACAGCTTCCATTTAGCTTTGTATGAGATGTATGGCTTAGATAAGAAATTGCTCTATGTACAATTAATGCTAGCTTTTGCTGAATTATTTCTGGCCTGCATTTGTAGGAGTGTGAAACTGCAAACGAATACCAGTACATAACAAGCATTTAAAATCACGACATTTATTTTTAGTGGAAAATTAACGTTAATAAAGCAAACAAAAGCAAACTGTAAAGAAAAAATTTACAATAAACAAAACTCCGCTATCGCGAGTGTAAAAAAATCTCGTTTGGCTGACAACCAGCTGTCACCGTTGACTGCATTATCGACGCTACGAAAAGAGTGCTACCATACGGCCTATACCGAGGTGAAATGGGTTCTCCACCACAGGGTGGTGGGCCCAATCACTCCAACCCAAACAATGAAGTGCGTAATAAAGACCTAATGCAAAAAATTGTTGAATTAGAAAAATTATGCTCTACTCTACAAAAAGAGATATCCCATCTTAAAATAGAAAACGGCAAACTTAAATCTGCTATATGCGCTGATGATAATAAAACTGATTTAAACATTACAAAAAAAACATGTGTTGAAGTTTATGAAACTGATGAAGAAGAGCTTGCTAGAGAAACCGACTGGATCCTAAAGAAAAAAAGGCCATCCAAAAAACGTGAAGCTGAATCTTCTCCTGAAGCTGTAACACCATCAAAATCTGCAAGTAGTGCTAATGATTCAACAAAAACGGAACAAGTTAATAAAATACCCCGTCCTCCTCCAATAATTATCAATGGTAATAATGATTTTAAAAAACTTCATAGTCAACTTATTACCACAATAAAAAATAAATTTTTCATTAAACTTTTAAACAACGATGCATGCAAAGTGATAACGTTCGATTCGTATGACTATCGGTCTGTAACAAAATTGTTGTCAAATGAAAATATTCCTTGGCACAGCTATGAGAATAAGCAAAATAGACCTATCAAGGTAATAATTAAAAATCTTCACCATTCCTGCGACAGCGACTTAATAGTGAATGACTTAAAATCACAAGGGCTAAATGCTCTAAGCGCCATAAACAAACTCAAGTGGAAAACAAAGGAACCACTTGAAATGTTTCTCATCACCTTCGATCCGTCCGAAGATGTGAAAAAAATTTACGGAATTCAAAATATACTGAATACTACAGTCAAAGTTGAACCTGTCAAATCTACAAATCTGATACCTCAGTTCATCAAATCAAAAAAGTCTTGCTCAATGGTGCCAAACAATGTTTTTTATAATGGTAAATATGCAAATTCTGCCATAGAATCTGCCAATTTATTTGCTGACTTTTTCTGCTCTAATTTTGAACCCGACTTAGACTCCGATTCTAGTTTACCCTCTAATAGTTTTTCACCTCTCAATTTTGGGACTTTGTGCCTATCTGTTACTGATGTCGTCAAGGGTATTTTGAAGCTTAAGTCTACACCGAAAACTGACTCGGATGGCCTTTCGGGCATTTTGCTGAAGAATTGCTTGTGTCTCGCTGAGCCTCTCACAATTATATTCAATAAATCGTTGTCCTCTGGTATCTTTGTTGACGACTGGAAATTTACTTCCATTACGCCTATATTTAAGAGTGGAAATAAAAACGATGTTAGCAACTACAGACCGATTTCGAAGCTTTCGTCTGTCTCAAATCTTTTTGAGTTAACAGTGAATGAAAAGTTATATTTTGCTGTCAAAGGCCTAATATCTACCAACCAGCATGGTTTCGTTGCAAGTCGCTCCACTGTCACTAACTTGTCTATTTTCAATGATTACTGCATTTCAGCCTTCCAGAACAGATCTCAAGTTGATGCAATTTATACAGACTTCTCTAAAGCGTTTGACAAAGTATCGCACCGAATACTCTTGTCGAAGCTTGCATCATTGAGTATACACTCCACGTTTTTGTCGTGGATCAAATCATATTTGTCCAACAGGCACTGCGTTGTAGCCGTTGATAATATGACATCCCGTGCATTTATTGCATCCTCTGGTGTCCCACAGGGAAGTATTCTAGGACCCCTCCTCTTTATACTTTTTATTAACGATATTGGTTCTTGCTTTTCGTTTGCAGACCACTTGTTGTATGCTGATGATCTTAAAATATTTGCGGTGATTAACAGTGTTAGGGACTCTGAAAAGTTGCAAACCGACGTGCACAATGTCCGGAACTGGTGCTATTTAAACCATTTGTCACTAAATATTAGCAAATGCTTTCACGTAAAATATGCTAAATCAAACAATACTTTGCATACTTCGTATAATATTGCTGGCTTACCTTTGCAATCCGTTGAGGAAATTAAAGACTTAGGCGTTATTTTCGACTCTAAGCTGAATTTCACCAGCCATGTTAACCACGTCATAAGACGATCATATGCGATGCTAGCATTCGTTCGCCGTAATTGTTCTGCATTTACCAACCCACACACTCTCAAAACATTGTATTGTGCTTTTGTTAGATCAAGATTAGAGTATGCCGCTATTATTTGGAGACCGTACCAAATAGGTCTGTCTAATCGGATTGAGAGAGTTCAGAAAGTCTTTCTTCGTTTTGCGCTCCGATCTTTAAACTTTTCTGAACCTGTACCATCGTACCGCTCTCGATGTTTATTAATTGACTTAAAACCACTTGATAGCAGACGATCTATTCTATCGTGCTCATTTATTATTCGTATCATTTCTGGATCTATTGATTGTCCTTCCCTTTTAAGTAAAATTCAATTTAATATACCCAATATGAGGCTCCGACAGTATGAAACCTTTAAAATTGGCTTCTCGAGAACCAACTATGGGGTGAATGCTCCGATTCCTAGGGCATGTGCAGATTTAAATATGTTTTTCAATTTTTCTGGTGCTGATTTTACATGGCCGTATGGCATCTTAGTCAATCATCTTAAATCGTTCTTTTCTTAGTATACTACTAAACTATTGTACATTAGCTTAAAATAGTCTGTAAGAATGTATCCATTCAAAGACAATAAATAAATAAATAAAAAATAAAAAAAACTCGCCAGGTATATCCATAGAAAAGGTCCTTTTCCATTTAGGAGGCTGCAAGGTCGTAGAGCTAACAATATTATTCTGACTTACAAAGTTTGATAATGGTATGTCATCCTCGTCGTCGAATAGCCCTTCATGGATATTCTGTACATCTGCCCCACACACATCCAATATCGATTTTGACACTGGCCACTCAGGCGTGTCTAGATTTTCATTCTCATCGGAACTGGCTTCACTTTAAGGTCCTGAAGGTAAATCTTTATACAAACATTCTTCAATTTCCCTTTGCGTCAACGATCGTTGCATTATTGAAATAATTGCCTAAAATATTGTAAATACCAAGGAAAGTCCCGCTCATAGTGACCGTATAAAAAAGCAAATTCTAGGAATACTTACGTCACGGTGGTCGACTTATTTCATGCCCACAGCGAAGCGAATAAATTTGCGATTAAGAAGACCGCGCGATAGTTAATATGTGGTGCAGAAGCTAAAGTCGGCGGAATTATTCGTTTTGTTTTTTGGCGCGTATTTAATTCAGGTTCAAGTCCTGAAGTCATATTTTTTTTCTTGCAAATTTTTTTTTACAATTCAAACCAGGAAAGTTTAGTAAAATTTTTGAGTTTATTTTAATTAAAATTTCTTTAAAATACTGTTTTTTTTTGAATTTCATAAATGGAAATTTCCTTTCGGTATAAAATAGTTCATACTGGATATGACCTGATTTTTATATAAATCAATCAAAACAGAAAATATGTATATTGATGAGAAAATATCATTCTAATATCCGTTCAGAAAGCCAAACGCGCATACACACATTCATATGCATATAATTACGCATACAAACTTTCAACTAACGCAGAATATGTGCATATTAAACTGCGAATCGAATAAATGAGTGATTTAGAAAATTTCATTATTAATTGTAGTTTAGCGCAATCGTGAAAGACGTGTTGTGTATGCAGTACATCGTCCCATATTTGACTCAGGTTCAAATCCTGTACACACTTTTCTTGGTTCGACATTTTTATTTATTTTTTTGTATTTGGTTTAATTAGAATTGATTTAAAATAGTGTATTCAGGTTTTTCTTATACCTGTTATTTAGAAATTTATTTTCTATATAACATTATTCATACTCCTTTTGAATTGATTTATATGTAAAACAGCCATAAAGGCAATGCATATGAATATGCATTCATATATGTATGTGTGTATTTAATCTCTTCAGTCAAATCTGAACTACTTACATACACATATTGATGAGAAAATATTCTAATATCCATCCAGAAAGCCAAACGCGCATGCACGCATATGTATATAAATATATACAAACCTTCAACGAACGCAAAATGTATGCATATAAAAAACAACAACTGCGACCGTCTTCTTGTCCGTCAGTGAAAATATGGGATATGTATACCCTATGAGCAAAAAGAACCGGGAAGGTGATGTTGACTGTTTTCTTCGATTGCCAAGGCATAGTCCACCATGAGTACTTTCCATCGGGCCAGACAGTCAATAAAGAATATTATTTATCTGTTTTGAAGCCTTTGAGAGATGCTGTATGTTGCAAACGGCCGGAAATGTGAGCAAACAATTCTTGGATTTTGCATGATGGTAACGCGCCATCGGACTGATCACAGAGAATACGACGAAGGAGCTGTAGGCCATGTCGGCCTGCCGGGGGTGTTTGGAAGACTGGGTTAAACGTTGGCACATGTGTGTTGCTTCAGACGGGTCATATTTTGAAGGAGATAATATAAATTTGCTTTAAATTTAACTCTGTTTTATTTAATTTAAACATTCCCGGTACTTTTTGATCATAGGGTACATATATGCGGCTTTGCGGATAGAAATGTGTGATTCGCTGGAATTGTTCAAGGCATCTAAGTCGCATTAACTCGCGACTGTCGAACAGTTAGAAGACATATTTCCATACATATAAGGGTGCATACATACATACGGAGCCGCGGCCACTCGACACGACACAAATTCAAGATTTATCTAATATTGGCAAATAATTCCACGCGAAATATTCCAATATTGACTATTTTCGAATGGTCGCGAAAATTGGCATATGGGCGGCTCGGTTATGAATGAAATTGAAATATGAGCTCGAACTTATGAATGAACTTTTTGTTTTTGTTCTAAATTGTTCGGCGCCGTCGCTGATAGAATCATGGCCGCTGCGACTGCGTCTACGAATGTATTTTGTTTTTGTAGTCGCTAGGCTTAGATTTTAGCTTCGGGCGACATGCGCATGTGAGGTATGTGTTTTTGTTGTGTTCTAGAACATTTTAGAATGTGTGGTGGCAAGCGGCCATCGCGTTGCCCTTACTGTTGCTTTTGCGTCTATCAAAGTATTGTGTTTTTGTAAGTACAATATTAGGAATATCGACTGGTGAAAGACAAAAGTACACGGAAGCAAGAAGGGAGCGCTGTGCTCGCGCATATATGCATGAATGTATGAACGTGCATGGATGTAGTAACATATGAATACAATTATTTTGTAAGAAGTTTAGAAGGCAAGTAGGTATATATGTATGTATGTATATATGCTAGGACACAAAGTGGGTATATATACATACATAGAGTAGAATTGTTTTTGCACTCGTTAGGAAAAAACTCGTTCACTAGTGCGTATGTGTATTTGATTTCTTGTAAGAATGTGATGTGCTGTGACATGTGTACATACATAAGTCAAGGTTATTTGGGCATACTTGCATATGTGATATGATGTTCTTGCGCTTGTGCATTATTGTTTTTCATATACAAATGTACATACATACATATGTATGTAAATGCTGTCGAATACATAAACTATAAATTGACATACAATATAAAATAAGTGTTGATTTATCTTAAACCGTTCTTTTTTTCTGAATGCAAATACCTCCTATTGACATGTACATATGTACATGTTATGTACTTATGTATATTATCATATACCATCATTTATTTACATATAAAGTATACGTTCATTTATGTACATATGTGTGTAATGAAAAACTTTATGAATTACTTTCAGAACTTTATTAAAATTTATTCGCGTCGCGCGCATGCACAAAACCTTTTGTTCACAACGCAGGCGCAGAAATAAACGCTCTGCGTATTTATCCTCCCCACGTGACTCGCCATCAATTCTCGGTGCAATTTTTTTTTTTTTCGTTCTTAAATTTTTTTTTTTAATGAAATCGTAAAAAAATTTGTAATAAATTTTGTGTATCCGCTTATCATTTCAAAAGTAACAAAATGGTAAAAAAATAAGCAGTGGAAGAAATTAACGCACCGCCTATTTTTCCTCGCCACATGTTAGACTCGATATCAATTCCCGGCGCCAACTTTTTTTTTATAATTTTTTTTTTTAATTAGTTTTTTTTTTAAAGTAATTGAAAAAAAATTTTGTGTAATAAATTTTACGTATTCGCCTATTATTCAAAAATACGAAAATAGTAAAAATTTAATTGGTTTAATGACGAGGTGAGAAATGTGTTGTGTGTTGAGGTGAAAGATGTGTGGTGCTTTCAATTTTTGTGTGGGCAAAACTCAGTGTGGTGTCTATAAACTCGGTGTGCTAAATTTCCTTATTACAAATCTTTCAAATCTCAATTGTACTAAAAAAAGGTCACAGTAACATTTGCACCTTCTCATTGCATTAACATTCTCTGGTATAACCCCTGATTTGGGCTCTGCACTCAGCTTGAAACAGCTTCCATTTAGCTTTGTATGAGATGTATGGCTTAGATAAGAAATTGCTCTATGTACAATTA
Source organism: Anastrepha ludens (assembly GCF_028408465.1). Taxonomy (NCBI): domain Eukaryota; kingdom Metazoa; phylum Arthropoda; class Insecta; order Diptera; family Tephritidae; genus Anastrepha; species Anastrepha ludens. The sequence goes on along the minus strand of NC_071503.1, from coordinate 90,415,175 downwards.
ATGCTAGCTTTTGCTGAATTATTTCTGGCCTGCATTTGTAGGAGTGTGAAACTGCAAACGAATACCAGTACATAACAAGCATTTAAAATCACGACATTTATTTTTAGTGGAAAATTAACGTTAATAAAGCAAACAAAAGCAAACTGTAAAGAAAAAATTTACAATAAACAAAACTCCGCTATCGCGAGTGTAAACAAATCTCGTGTGGCTGACAACCAGCTGTCACCGTTGACTGCATTATCGACGCTACGAAAAGAGTGCTACCATACGGCCTATACCGAGGTGAAATGGGCTCTCCATCACAGGGTGGTGGGCCCAATCACTCCAACCCAAACAATGAAGTGCGTAATAAAGACCTAATGCAAAAAATTGTTGAATTAGAAAAATTATGCTCTACTCTACAAAATGAGATATCCCATCTTAAAATAGAAAACGGCAAACTTAAATCTGCTATATGCGCTGATGATAATAAAACTGATTTAAACATTACAAAAAAAACATGTGTTGAAGTTTATGAAACTGATGAAGAAGAGCTTGCTAGAGAAACCGACTGGATCCTAAAGAAAAAAAGGCCATCCAAAAAACGTGAAGCTGAATCTTCTCCTGAAGCTGTAACACCATCAAAATCTGCAAGTAGTGCTAATGATTCAACAAAAACGGAACAAGTTAATAAAATACCCCGTCCTCCTCCAATAATTATCAATGGTAATAATGATTTTAAAAAACTTCATAGTCAACTTATTACCACAATAAAAAATAAATTTTTCATTAAACTTTTAAACAACGATGCATGCAAAGTGATAACGTTCGATTCGTATGACTATCGGTCTGTAACAAAATTGTTGTCAAATGAAAATATTCCTTGGCACAGCTATGAGAATAAGCAAAATAGACCTATCAAGGTAATAATTAAAAATCTTCACCATTCCTGCGACAGCGACTTAATAGTGAATGACTTAAAATCACAAGGGCTAAATGCTCTAAGCGCCATAAACAAACTCAAGTGGAAAACAAAGGAACCACTTGAAATGTTTCTCATCACCTTCGATCCGTCCGAAGATGTGAAAAAAATTTACAGAATTCAAAATATACTGAATACTACAGTCAAAGTTGAACCTGTCAAATCTACAAATCTGATACCTCAGTTCATCAAATCAAAAAAGTCTTGCTCAATGGTGCCAAACAATGTTTTTTATAATGGTAAATATGCAAATTCTGCCATAGAATCTGCCAATTTATTTGCTGACTTTTTCTGCTCTAATTTTGAACCCGACTTAGACTCCGATTCTAGTTTACCCTCTAATAGTTTTTCACCTCTCAATTTTGGGACTTTGTGCCTATCTGTTACTGATGTCGTCAAGGGTATTTTGAAGCTTAAGTCTACACCGAAAACTGACTCGGATGGCCTTTCGGGCATTTTGCTGAAGAATTGCTTGTGTCTCGCTGAGCCTCTCACAATTATATTCAATAAATCGTTGTCCTCTGGTATCTTTGTTGACGACTGGAAATTTACTTCCATTACGCCTATATTTAAGAGTGGAAATAAAAACGATGTTAGCAACTACAGACCGATTTCGAAGCTTTCGTCTGTCTCAAATCTTTTTGAGTTAACAGTGAATGAAAAGTTATATTTTGCTGTCAAAGGCCTAATATCTACCAACCAGCATGGTTTCGTTGCAAGTCGCTCCACTGTCACTAACTTGTCTATTTTCAATGATTACTGCATTTCAGCCTTCCAGAACAGATCTCAAGTTGATGCAATTTATACAGACTTCTCTAAAGCGTTTGACAAAGTATCGCACCGAATACTCTTGTCGAAGCTTGCATCATTGGGTATACACTCCACGTTTTTGTCGTGGATCAAATCATATTTGTCCAACAGGCACTGCGTTGTAGCCGTTGATAATATGACATCCCGTGCATTTATTGCATCCTCTGGTGTCCCACAGGGAAGTATTCTAGGACCCCTCCTCTTTATACTTTTTATTAACGATATTGGTTCTTGCTTTTCGTTTGCAGACCACTTGTTGTATGCTGATGATCTTAAAATATTTGCGGTGATTAACAGTGTTAGGGACTCTGAAAAGTTGCAAACCGACTTGCACAATGTCCGGAACTGGTGCTATTTAAACCATTTGTCACTAAATATTAGCAAATGCTTTCACGTAAAATATGCTAAATCAAACAATACTTTGCATACTTCGTATAATATTGCTGGCTTACCTTTGCAATCCGTTGAGGAAATTAAAGACTTAGGCGTTATTTTCGACTCTAAGCTGAATTTCACCAGCCATGTTAACCACGTCATAAGACGATCATATGCGATGCTAGCATTCGTTCGCCGTAATTGTTCTGCATTTACCAACCCACACACTCTCAAAACATTGTATTGTGCTTTTGTTAGATCAAGATTAGAGTATGCCGCTATTATTTGGAGACCGTACCAAATAGGTCTGTCTAATCGGATTGAGAGAGTTCAGAAAGTCTTTCTTCGTTTTGCGCTCCGATCTTTAAACTTTTCTGAACCTGTACCATCGTACCGCTCTCGATGTTTATTAATTGACTTAAAACCACTTGATAGCAGACGATCTATTCTATCGTGCTCATTTATTATTCGTATCATTTCTGGATCTATTGATTGTCCTTCCCTTTTAAGTAAAATTCAATTTAATATACCCAATATGAGGCTCCGACAGTATGAAACCTTTAAAATTGGCTTCTCGAGAACCAACTATGGGGTGAATGCTCCGATTCCTAGGGCATGTGCAGATTTAAATATGTTTTTCAATTCTTCTGGTGCTGATTTTACATGGCCGTATGGCATCTTAGTCAATCATCTTAAATCGTTCTTTTCTTAGTATACTACTAAACTATTGTACATTAGCTTAAAATAGTCTGTAAGAATGTATCCATTCAAAGACAATAAATAAATAAATAAATAAAAAATAAAAAAAACTCGCCAGGTATATCCATAGAAAAGGTCCTTTTCCATTTAGGAGGCTGCAAGGTCGTAGAGCTAACAATATTATTCTGACTTACAAAGTTTGATAATGGTATGTCATCCTCGTCGTCGAATAGCCCTTCATGGATATTCTGTACATCTGCCCCACACACATCCAATATCGATTTTGACACTGGCCACTCAGGCGTGTCTAGATTTTCATTCTCATCGGAACTGGCTTCACTTTAAGGTCCTGAAGGTAAATCTTTATACAAACATTCTTCAATTTCCCTTTGCGTCAATGATCGTTGCATTATTGAAATAATTGCCTAAAATATTGTAAATACCAAGGAAAGTCCCACTCATAGTGACCGTATAAAAAAGCAAATTCTAGGAATACTTACGTCACGGTGGTCGACTTATTTCATGCCCACAGCGAAGCGAATAAATTTGCGATTAAGAAGACCGCGCGATAGTTAATATGTGGTGCAGAAGCTAAAGTCGGCGGAATTATTCGTTTTGTTTTTTGGCGCGTATTTAATTCAGGTTCAAGTCCTGAAGTCATATTTTTTTTCTTGCACATTTTTTTTTACAATTCAAACCAGGAAAGTTTAGTAAAATTTTTGAGTTTATTTTAATTAAAATTTCTTTAAAATACTGTTTTTTTTTGAATTTCATAAATGGAAATTTCCTTTCGGTATAAAATAGTTCATACTGGATATGACCTGATTTTTATATAAATCAATCAAAACAGAAAATATGTATATTGATGAGAAAATATCATTCTAATATCCGTTCAGAAAGCCAAACGCGCATACACACATTCATATGCATATAATTACGCATACAAACTTTCAACTAACGCAGAATATGTGCATATTAAACTGCGAATCGAATAAATGAGTGATTTAGAAAATTTCATTATTAATTGTAGTTTAGCGCAATCGTGAAAGACGTGTTGTGTATGCAGTACATCGTCCCATATTTGACTCAGGTTCAAATCCTGTACACACTTTTCTTGGTTCGACATTTTTATTTATTTTTTTGTATTTGGTTTAATTAGAATTGATTTAAAATAGTGTATTCAGGTTTTTCTTATACCTGTTATTTAGAAATTTATTTTCTATATAACATTATTCATACTCCTTTTGAATTGATTTATATGTAAAACAGCCATAAAGGCAATGCATATGAATATGCATTCATATATGTATGTGTGTATTTAATCTCTTCAGTCAAATCTGAACTACTTACATACACATATTGATGAGAAAATATTCTAATATCCATCCAGAAAGCCAAACGCGCATGCACGCATATGTATATAAATATATACAAACCTTCAACGAACGCAAAATGTATGCATATAAAAAACAACAACTGCGACCGTCTTCTTGTCCGTCAGTGAAAATATGGGATATGTATACCCTATGAGCAAAAAGAACCGGGAAGGTGATGTTGACTGTTTTCTTCGATTGCCAAGGCATAGTCCACCATGAGTACTTTCCATCGGGCCAGACAGTCAATAAAGAATATTATTTATCTGTTTTGAAGCCTTTGAGAGATGCTGTATGTTGCAAACGGCCGGAAATGTGAGCAAACAATTCTTGGATTTTGCATGATGGTAACGCGCCATCGGACTGATCACAGAGAATACGACGAAGGAGCTGTAGGCCATGTCGGCCTGCCGGGGGTGTTTGGAAGACTGGGTTAAACGTTGGCACATGTGTGTTGCTTCAGACGGGTCATATTTTGAAGGAGATAATATAAATTTGCTTTAAATTTAACTCTGTTTTATTTAATTTAAACATTCCCGGTACTTTTTGATCATAGGGTACATATATGCGGCTTTGCGGATAGAAATGTGTGATTCGCTGGAATTGTTCAAGGCATCTAAGTCGCATTAACTCGCGACTGTCGAACAGTTAGAAGACATATTTCCATACATATAAGGGTGCATACATACATACGGAGCCGCGGCCACTCGACACGACACAAATTCAAGATTTATCTAATATTGGCAAATAATTCCACGCGAAATATTCCAATATTGACTATTTTCGAATGGTCGCGAAAATTGGCATATGGGCGGCTCGGTTATGAATGAAATTGAAATATGAGCTCGAACTTATGAATGAACTTTTTGTTTTTGTTCTAAATTGTTCGGCGCCGTCGCTGATAGAATCATGGCCGCTGCGACTGCGTCTACGAATGTATTTTGTTTTTGTAGTCGCTAGGCTTAGATTTTAGCTTCGGGCGACATGCGCATGTGAGGTATGTGTTTTTGTTGTGTTCTAGAACATTTTAGAATGTGTGGTGGCAAGCGGCCATCGCGTTGCCCTTACTGTTGCTTTTGCGTCTATCAAAGTATTGTGTTTTTGTAAGTACAATATTAGGAATATCGACTGGTGAAAGACAAAAGTACACGGAAGCAAGAAGGGAGCGCTGTGCTCGCGCATATATGCATGAATGTATGAACGTGCATGGATGTAGTAACATATGAATACAATTATTTTGTAAGAAGTTTAGAAGGCAAGTAGGTATATATGTATGTATGTATATATGCTAGGACACAAAGTGGGTATATATACATACATAGAGTAGAATTGTTTTTGCACTCGTTAGGAAAAAACTCGTTCACTAGTGCGTATGTGTATTTGATTTCTTGTAAGAATGTGATGTGCTGTGACATGTGTACATACATAAGTCAAGGTTATTTGGGCATACTTGCATATGTGATATGATGTTCTTGCGCTTGTGCATTATTGTTTTTCATATACAAATGTACATACATACATATGTATGTAAATGCTGTCGAATACATAAACTATAAATTGACATACAATATAAAATAAGTGTTGATTTATCTTAAACCGTTCTTTTTTTCTGAATGCAAATACCTCCTATTGACATGTACATATGTACATGTTATGTACTTATGTATATTATCATATACCATCATTTATTTACATATAAAGTATACGTTCATTTATGTACATATGTGTGTAATGAAAAACTTTATGAATTACTTTCAGAACTTTATTAAAATTTATTCGCGTCGCGCGCATGCACAAAACCTTTTGTTCACAACGCAGGCGCAGAAATAAACGCTCTGCGTATTTATCCTCCCCACGTGACTCGCCATCAATTCTCGGTGCAATTTTTTTTTTTTTCGTTCTTAAATTTTTTTTTTTAATGAAATCGTAAAAAAATTTGTAATAAATTTTGTGTATCCGCTTATCATTTCAAAAGTAACAAAATGGTAAAAAAATAAGCAGTGGAAGAAATTAACGCACCGCCTATTTTTCCTCGCCACATGTTAGACTCGATATCAATTCCCGGCGCCAACTTTTTTTTTATAATTTTTTTTTTTAATTAGTTTTTTTTTTAAAGTAATTGAAAAAAAATTTTGTGTAATAAATTTTACGTATTCGCCTATTATTCAAAAATACGAAAATAGTAAAAATTTAATTGGTTTAATGACGAGGTGAGAAATGTGTTGTGTGTTGAGGTGAAAGATGTGTGGTGCTTTCAATTTTTGTGTGGGCAAAACTCAGTGTGGTGTCTATAAACTCGGTGTGCTAAATTTCCTTATTACAAATCTTTCAAATCTCAATTGTACTAAAAAAAGGTCACAGTAACATTTGCACCTTCTCATTGCATTAACATTCTCTGGTATAACCCCTGATTTGGGCTCTGCACTCAGCTTGAAACAGCTTCCATTTAGCTTTGTATGAGATGTATGGCTTAGATAAGAAATTGCTCTATGTACAATTAATGCTAGCTTTTGCTGAATTATTTCTGGCCTGCATTTGTAGGAGTGTGAAACTGCAAACGAATACCAGTACATAACAAGCATTTAAAATCACGACATTTATTTTTAGTGGAAAATTAACGTTAATAAAGCAAACAAAAGCAAACTGTAAAGAAAAAATTTACAATAAACAAAACTCCGCTATCGCGAGTGTAAACAAATCTCGTGTGGCTGACAACCAGCTGTCACCGTTGACTGCATTATCGACGCTACGAAAAGAGTGCTACCATACGGCCTATACCGAGGTGAAATGGGCTCTCCATCACAGGGTGGTGGGCCCAATCACTCCAACCCAAACAATGAAGTGCGTAATAAAGACCTAATGCAAAAAATTGTTGAATTAGAAAAATTATGCTCTACTCTACAAAATGAGATATCCCATCTTAAAATAGAAAACGGCAAACTTAAATCTGCTATATGCGCTGATGATAATAAAACTGATTTAAACATTACAAAAAAAACATGTGTTGAAGTTTATGAAACTGATGAAGAAGAGCTTGCTAGAGAAACCGACTGGATCCTAAAGAAAAAAAGGCCATCCAAAAAACGTGAAGCTGAATCTTCTCCTGAAGCTGTAACACCATCAAAATCTGCAAGTAGTGCTAATGATTCAACAAAAACGGAACAAGTTAATAAAATACCCCGTCCTCCTCCAATAATTATCAATGGTAATAATGATTTTAAAAAACTTCATAGTCAACTTATTACCACAATAAAAAATAAATTTTTCATTAAACTTTTAAACAACGATGCATGCAAAGTGATAACGTTCGATTCGTATGACTATCGGTCTGTAACAAAATTGTTGTCAAATGAAAATATTCCTTGGCACAGCTATGAGAATAAGCAAAATATACCTATCAAGGTAATAATTAAAAATCTTCACCATTCCTGCGACAGCGACTTAATAGTGAATGACTTAAAATCACAAGGGCTAAATGCTCTAAGCGCCATAAACAAACTCAAGTGGAAAACAAAGGAACCACTTGAAATGTTTCTCATCACCTTCGATCCGTCCGAAGATGTGAAAAAAATTTACGGAATTCAAAATATACTGAATACTACAGTCAAAGTTGAACCTGTCAAATCTACAAATCTGATACCTCAGTTCATCAAATCAAAAAAGTCTTGCTCAATGGTGCCAAACAATGTTTTTTATAATGGTAAATATGCAAATTCTGCCATAGAATCTGCCAATTTATTTGCTGACTTTTTCTGCTCTAATTTTGAACCCGACTTAGACTCCGATTCTAGTTTACCCTCTAATAGTTTTTCACCTCTCAATTTTGGGACTTTGTGCCTATCTGTTACTGATGTCGTCAAGGGTATTTTGAAGCTTAAGTCTACACCGAAAACTGACTCGGATGGTCTTTCGGGCATTTTGCTGAAGAATTGCTTGTGTCTCGCTGAGCCTCTCACAATTATATTCAATAAATCGTTGTCCTCTGGTATCTTTGTTGACGACTGGAAATTTACTTCCATTACGCCTATATTTAAGAGTGGAAATAAAAACGATGTTAGCAACTACAGACCGATTTCGAAGCTTTCGTCTGTCTCAAATCTTTTTGAGTTAACAGTGAATGAAAAGTTATATTTTGCTGTCAAAGGCCTAATATCTACCAACCAGCATGGTTTCGTTGCAAGTCGCCCCACTGTCACTAACTTGTCTATTTTCAATGATTACTGCATTTCAGCCTTCCAGAACAGATCTCAAGTTGATGCAATTTATACAGACTTCTCTAAAGCGTTTGACAAAGTATCGCACCGAATACTCTTGTCGAAGCTTGCATCATTGGGTATACACTCCACGTTTTTGTCGTGGATCAAATCATATTTGTCCAACAGGCACTGCGTTGTAGCCGTTGATAATATGACATCCCGTGCATTTATTGCATCCTCTGGTGTCCCACAGGGAAGTATTCTAGGACCCCTCCTCTTTATACTTTTTATTAACGATATTGGTTCTTGCTTTTCGTTTGCAGACCACTTGTTGTATTCTGATGATCTTAAAATATTTGCGGTGATTAACAGTGTTAGGGACTCTGAAAAGTTGCAAACCGACTTGCACAATGTCCGGAACTGGTGCTATTTAAACCATTTGTCACTAAATATTAGCAAATGCTTTCAAGTAAAATATGCTAAATCAAACAATACTTTGCGTACTTCGTATAATATTGCTGGCTTACCTTTGCAATCCGTTGAGGAAATTAAAGACTTAGGCGTTATTTTCGACTCTAAGCTGAATTTCACCAGCCATGTTAACCACGTCATAAGACGATCATATGCGATGCTAGCATTCGTTCGCCGTAATTGTTCTGCATTTACCAACCCACACACTCTCAAAACATTGTATTGTGCTTTTGTTAGATCAAGATTAGAGTATGCCGCTATTATTTGGAGACCGTACCAAATAGGTCTGTCTAATCGGATTGAGAGAGTTCAGAAAGTCTTTCTTCGTTTTGCGCTCCGATCTTTAAACTTTTCTGAACCTGTACCATCGTACCGCTCTCGATGTTTATTAATTGACTTAAAACCACTTGATAGCAGACGATCTATTCTATCGTGCTCATTTATTATTCGTATCATTTCTGGATCTATTGATTGTCCTTCCCTTTTAAGTAAAATTCAATTTAATATACCCAATATGAGGCTCCGACAGTATGAAACCTTTAAAATTGGCTTCTCGAGAACCAACTATGGGGTGAATGCTCCGATTCCTAGGGCATGTGCAGATTTAAATATGTTTTTCAATTCTTCTGGTGCTGATTTTACATGGCCGTATGGCATCTTAGTCAATCATCTTAAATCGTTCTTTTCTTAGTATACTACTAAACTATTGTGCATTAGCTTAATATAGTCTGTAAGAATGTATCCATTCAAAGACAATAAATAAATAAATAAAAAATAAAAAAAACTCGCCAGGTATATCCATAGAAAAGGTCCTTTTCCATTTAGGAGGCTGCAAGGTCGTAGAGCTAACAATATTATTCTGACTTACAAAGTTTGATAATGGTATGTCATCCTCGTCGTCGAATAGCCCTTCATGGATATTCTGTACATCTGCCCCACACACATCCAATATCGATTTTGACACTGGCCACTCAGGCGTGTCTAGATTTTCATTCTCATCAGAACTGGCTTCACTTTAAGGTCCTGAAGGTAAATCTTTATACAAACATTCTTCAATTTCCCTTTGCGTCAATGATCGTTGCATTATTGAAATAATTGCCTAAAATATTGTAAATACCAAGGAAAGTCCCACTCATAGTGACCGTATAAAAAAGCAAATTCTAGGAATACTTACGTCACGGTGGTCGACTTATTTCATGCCCACAGCGAAGCGAATAAATTTGCGATTAAGAAGACCGCGCGATAGTTAATATGTGGTGCAGAAGCTAAAGTCGGCGGAATTATTCGTTTTGTTTTTTGGCGCGTATTTAATTCAGGTTCAAGTCCTGAAGTCATATTTTTTTTCTTGCACATTTTTTTTTACAATTCAAACCAGGAAAGTTTAGTAAAATTTTTGAGTTTATTTTAATTAAAATTTCTTTAAAATACTGTTTTTTTTTGAATTTCATAAATGGAAATTTCCTTTCGGTATAAAATAGTTCATACTGGATATGACCTGATTTTTATATAAATCAATCAAAACAGAAAATATGTATATTGATGAGAAAATATCATTCTAATATCCGTTCAGAAAGCCAAACGCGCATACACACATTCATATGCATATAATTACGCATACAAACTTTCAACTAACGCAGAATATGTGCATATTAAACTGCGAATCGAATAAATGAGTGATTTAGAAAATTTCATTATTAATTGTAGTTTAGCGCAGTCGTGAAAGACGTGTTGTGTATGCAGTACATCGTCCCATATTTGACTCAGGTTCAAATCCTGTACACACTTTTCTTGGTTCGACATTTTTATTTATTTTTTTGTATTTGGTTTAATTAGAATTGATTTAAAATAGTGTATTCAGGTTTTTCTTATACCTGTTATTTAGAAATTTATTTTCTATATAACATTATTCATACTCCTTTTGAATTGATTTATATGTAAAACAGCCATAAAGGCAATGCATATGAATATGCATTCATATATGTATGTGTGTATTTAATCTCTTCAGTCAAATCTGAACTACTTACATACACATATTGATGAGAAAATATTCTAATATCCATCCAGAAAGCCAAACGCGCATGCACGCATATGTATATAAATATATACAAACCTTCAACGAACGCAAAATGTATGCATATAAAAAACAACAACTGCGACCGTCTTCTTGTCCGTCAGTGAAAATATGGGATATGTATACCCTATGAGCAAAAATAACCGGGAAGGTGATGTTGACTGTTTTCTTCGATTGCCAAGGCATAGTCCACCATGAGTACTTTCCATCGGGCCAGACAGTCAATAAAGAATATTATTTATCTGTTTTGAAGCCTTTGAGAGATGCTGTATGTTGCAAACGGCCGGAAATGTGAGCAAACAATTCTTGGATTTTGCATGATGGTAACGCGCCATCGGACTGATCACAGAGAATACGACGAAGGAGCTGTAGGCCATGTCGGCCTGCCGGGGGTGTTTGGAAGACTGGGTTAAACGTTGGCACATGTGTGTTGCTTCAGACGGGTCATATTTTGAAGGAGATAATATAAATTTGCTTTAAATTTAACTCTGTTTTATTTAATTTAAACATTCCCGGTACTTTTTGATCATAGGGTACATATATGCGGCTTTGCGGATAGAAATGTGTGATTCGCTGGAATTGTTCAAGGCATCTAAGTCGCATTAACTCGCGACTGTCGAACAGTTAGAAGACATATTTCCATACATATAAGGGTGCATACATACATACGGAGCCGCGGCCACTCGACACGACACAAATTCAAGATTTATCTAATATTGGCAAATAATTCCACGCGAAATATTCCAATATTGACTATTTTCGAATGGTCGCGAAAATTGGCATATGGGCGGCTCGGTTATGAATGAAATTGAAATATGAGCTCGAACTTATGAATGAACTTTTTGTTTTTGTTCTAAATTGTTCAGCGCCGTCGCTGATAGAATCATGGCCGCTGCGACTGCGTCTACGAATGTATTTTGTTTTTGTAGTCGCTAGGCTTAGATTTTAGCTTCGGGCGACATGCGCATGTGAGGTATGTGTTTTTGTTGTGTTCTAGAACATTTTAGAATGTGTGGTGGCAAGCGGCCATCGCGTTGCCCTTACTGTTGCTTTTGCGTCTATCAAAGTATTGTGTTTTTGTAAGTACAATATTAGGAATATCGACTGGTGAAAGACAAAAGTACACGGAAGCAAGAAGGGAGCGCTGTGCTCGCGCATATATGCATGAATGTATGAACGTGCATGGATGTAGTAACATATGAATAAAATTATTTTGTAAGAAGTTTAGAAGGCAAGTAGGTATATATGTATGTATGTATATATGCTAGGACACAAAGTGGGTATATATACATACATAGAGTAGAATTGTTTTTGCACTCGTTAGGAAAAAACTCGTTCACTAGTGCGTATGTGTATTTGATTTCTTGTAAGAATGTGATGTGCTGTGACATGTGTACATACATAAGTCAAGGTTATTTGGGCATACTTGCATATGTGATATGATGTTCTTGCGCTTGTGCATTATTGTTTTTCATATACAAATGTACATACATACATATGTATGTAAATGCTGTCGAATACATAAACTATAAATTGACATACAATATAAAATAAGTGTTGATTTATCTTAAACCGTTCTTTTTTTCTGAATGCAAATACCTCCTATTGACATGTACATATGTACATGTTATGTACTTATGTATATTATCATATACCATCATTTATTTACATATAAACTATACGTTCATTTATGTACATATGTGTGTAATGAAAAACTTTATGAATTACTTTCAGAACTTTATTAAAATTTATTCGCGTCGCGCGCATGCACAAAACCTTTTGTTCACAACGCAGGCGCAGAAATAAACGCTCTGCGTATTTATCCTCCCCACGTGACTCGCCATCAATTCTCGGTGCAATTTTTTTTTTTTTCGTTCTTAAATTTTTTTTTTTAATGAAATCGTAAAAAAATTTGTAATAAATTTTGTGTATCCGCTTATCATTTCAAAAGTAACAAAATGGTAATATAAAAAAATAAGCAGTGGAAGAAATTAACGCACCGCCTATTTTTCCTCGCCACATGTTCGACTCGATATCAATTCCCGGCGCCAACTTTTTTTTTATAATTTTTTTTTTTAATTAGTTTTTTTTTTTAAGTAATTGAAAAAAAATTTTGTGTAATAAATTTTACGTATTCGCCTATTATTCAAAAATACGAAAATAGTAAAAATTTAATTGGTTTAATGACGAGGTGAGAAATGTGTTGTGTGTTGAGGTGAAAGATGTGTGGTGCTTTCAATTTTTGTGTGGGCAAAACTCAGTGTGGTGTCTATAAACTCGGTGTGCTAAATTTCCTTATTACAAATCTTTCAAATCTCAATTGTACTAAAAAAAGGTCACAGTAACATTTGCACCTTCTCATTGCATTAACATTCTCTGGTATAACCCCAGATTTGGGCTCTGCACTCAGCTTGAAACAGCTTCCATTTAGCTTTGTATGAGATGTATGGCTTAGATAAGAAATTGCTCTATGTACAATTAATGCTAGCTTTTGCTGAATTATTTCTGGCCTGCATTTGTAGGAGTGTGAAACTGCAAACGAATACCAGTACATAACAAGCATTTAAAATCACGACATTTATTTTTAGTGGAAAATTAACGTTAATAAAGCAAACAAAAGCAAACTGTAAAGAAAAAATTTACAATAAACAAAACTCCGCTATCGCGAGTGTAAAAAAATCTCGTTTGGCTGACAACCAGCTGTCACCGTTGACTGCATTATCGACGCTACGAAAAGAGTGCTACCATACGGCCTATACCGAGGTGAAATGGGTTCTCCACCACAGGGTGGTGGGCCCAATCACTCCAACCCAAACAATGAAGTGCGTAATAAAGACCTAATGCAAAAAATTGTTGAATTAGAAAAATTATGCTCTACTCTACAAAAAGAGATATCCCATCTTAAAATAGAAAACGGCAAACTTAAATCTGCTATATGCGCTGATGATAATAAAACTGATTTAAACATTACAAAAAAAACATGTGTTGAAGTTTATGAAACTGATGAAGAAGAGCTTGCTAGAGAAACCGACTGGATCCTAAAGAAAAAAAGGCCATCCAAAAAACGTGAAGCTGAATCTTCTCCTGAAGCTGTAACACCATCAAAATCTGCAAGTAGTGCTAATGATTCAACAAAAACGGAACAAGTTAATAAAATACCCCGTCCTCCTCCAATAATTATCAATGGTAATAATGATTTTAAAAAACTTCATAGTCAACTTATTACCACAATAAAAAATAAATTTTTCATTAAACTTTTAAACAACGATGCATGCAAAGTGATAACGTTCGATTCGTATGACTATCGGTCTGTAACAAAATTGTTGTCAAATGAAAATATTCCTTGGCACAGCTATGAGAATAAGCAAAATAGACCTATCAAGGTAATAATTAAAAATCTTCACCATTCCTGCGACAGCGACTTAATAGTGAATGACTTAAAATCACAAGGGCTAAATGCTCTAAGCGCCATAAACAAACTCAAGTGGAAAACAAAGGAACCACTTGAAATGTTTCTCATCACCTTCGATCCGTCCGAAGATGTGAAAAAAATTTACGGAATTCAAAATATACTGAATACTACAGTCAAAGTTGAACCTGTCAAATCTACAAATCTGATACCTCAGTTCATCAAATCAAAAAAGTCTTGCTCAATGGTGCCAAACAATGTTTTTTATAATGGTAAATATGCAAATTCTGCCATAGAATCTGCCAATTTATTTGCTGACTTTTTCTGCTCTAATTTTGAACCCGACTTAGACTCCGATTCTAGTTTACCCTCTAATAGTTTTTCACCTCTCAATTTTGGGACTTTGTGCCTATCTGTTACTGATGTCGTCAAGGGTATTTTGAAGCTTAAGTCTACACCGAAAACTGACTCGGATGGCCTTTCGGGCATTTTGCTGAAGAATTGCTTGTGTCTCGCTGAGCCTCTCACAATTATATTCAATAAATCGTTGTCCTCTGGTATCTTTGTTGACGACTGGAAATTTACTTCCATTACGCCTATATTTAAGAGTGGAAATAAAAACGATGTTAGCAACTACAGACCGATTTCGAAGCTTTCGTCTGTCTCAAATCTTTTTGAGTTAACAGTGAATGAAAAGTTATATTTTGCTGTCAAAGGCCTAATATCTACCAACCAGCATGGTTTCGTTGCAAGTCGCTCCACTGTCACTAACTTGTCTATTTTCAATGATTACTGCATTTCAGCCTTCCAGAACAGATCTCAAGTTGATGCAATTTATACAGACTTCTCTAAAGCGTTTGACAAAGTATCGCACCGAATACTCTTGTCGAAGCTTGCATCATTGAGTATACACTCCACGTTTTTGTCGTGGATCAAATCATATTTGTCCAACAGGCACTGCGTTGTAGCCGTTGATAATATGACATCCCGTGCATTTATTGCATCCTCTGGTGTCCCACAGGGAAGTATTCTAGGACCCCTCCTCTTTATACTTTTTATTAACGATATTGGTTCTTGCTTTTCGTTTGCAGACCACTTGTTGTATGCTGATGATCTTAAAATATTTGCGGTGATTAACAGTGTTAGGGACTCTGAAAAGTTGCAAACCGACGTGCACAATGTCCGGAACTGGTGCTATTTAAACCATTTGTCACTAAATATTAGCAAATGCTTTCACGTAAAATATGCTAAATCAAACAATACTTTGCATACTTCGTATAATATTGCTGGCTTACCTTTGCAATCCGTTGAGGAAATTAAAGACTTAGGCGTTATTTTCGACTCTAAGCTGAATTTCACCAGCCATGTTAACCACGTCATAAGACGATCATATGCGATGCTAGCATTCGTTCGCCGTAATTGTTCTGCATTTACCAACCCACACACTCTCAAAACATTGTATTGTGCTTTTGTTAGATCAAGATTAGAGTATGCCGCTATTATTTGGAGACCGTACCAAATAGGTCTGTCTAATCGGATTGAGAGAGTTCAGAAAGTCTTTCTTCGTTTTGCGCTCCGATCTTTAAACTTTTCTGAACCTGTACCATCGTACCGCTCTCGATGTTTATTAATTGACTTAAAACCACTTGATAGCAGACGATCTATTCTATCGTGCTCATTTATTATTCGTATCATTTCTGGATCTATTGATTGTCCTTCCCTTTTAAGTAAAATTCAATTTAATATACCCAATATGAGGCTCCGACAGTATGAAACCTTTAAAATTGGCTTCTCGAGAACCAACTATGGGGTGAATGCTCCGATTCCTAGGGCATGTGCAGATTTAAATATGTTTTTCAATTTTTCTGGTGCTGATTTTACATGGCCGTATGGCATCTTAGTCAATCATCTTAAATCGTTCTTTTCTTAGTATACTACTAAACTATTGTACATTAGCTTAAAATAGTCTGTAAGAATGTATCCATTCAAAGACAATAAATAAATAAATAAAAAATAAAAAAAACTCGCCAGGTATATCCATAGAAAAGGTCCTTTTCCATTTAGGAGGCTGCAAGGTCGTAGAGCTAACAATATTATTCTGACTTACAAAGTTTGATAATGGTATGTCATCCTCGTCGTCGAATAGCCCTTCATGGATATTCTGTACATCTGCCCCACACACATCCAATATCGATTTTGACACTGGCCACTCAGGCGTGTCTAGATTTTCATTCTCATCGGAACTGGCTTCACTTTAAGGTCCTGAAGGTAAATCTTTATACAAACATTCTTCAATTTCCCTTTGCGTCAACGATCGTTGCATTATTGAAATAATTGCCTAAAATATTGTAAATACCAAGGAAAGTCCCGCTCATAGTGACCGTATAAAAAAGCAAATTCTAGGAATACTTACGTCACGGTGGTCGACTTATTTCATGCCCACAGCGAAGCGAATAAATTTGCGATTAAGAAGACCGCGCGATAGTTAATATGTGGTGCAGAAGCTAAAGTCGGCGGAATTATTCGTTTTGTTTTTTGGCGCGTATTTAATTCAGGTTCAAGTCCTGAAGTCATATTTTTTTTCTTGCAAATTTTTTTTTACAATTCAAACCAGGAAAGTTTAGTAAAATTTTTGAGTTTATTTTAATTAAAATTTCTTTAAAATACTGTTTTTTTTTGAATTTCATAAATGGAAATTTCCTTTCGGTATAAAATAGTTCATACTGGATATGACCTGATTTTTATATAAATCAATCAAAACAGAAAATATGTATATTGATGAGAAAATATCATTCTAATATCCGTTCAGAAAGCCAAACGCGCATACACACATTCATATGCATATAATTACGCATACAAACTTTCAACTAACGCAGAATATGTGCATATTAAACTGCGAATCGAATAAATGAGTGATTTAGAAAATTTCATTATTAATTGTAGTTTAGCGCAATCGTGAAAGACGTGTTGTGTATGCAGTACATCGTCCCATATTTGACTCAGGTTCAAATCCTGTACACACTTTTCTTGGTTCGACATTTTTATTTATTTTTTTGTATTTGGTTTAATTAGAATTGATTTAAAATAGTGTATTCAGGTTTTTCTTATACCTGTTATTTAGAAATTTATTTTCTATATAACATTATTCATACTCCTTTTGAATTGATTTATATGTAAAACAGCCATAAAGGCAATGCATATGAATATGCATTCATATATGTATGTGTGTATTTAATCTCTTCAGTCAAATCTGAACTACTTACATACACATATTGATGAGAAAATATTCTAATATCCATCCAGAAAGCCAAACGCGCATGCACGCATATGTATATAAATATATACAAACCTTCAACGAACGCAAAATGTATGCATATAAAAAACAACAACTGCGACCGTCTTCTTGTCCGTCAGTGAAAATATGGGATATGTATACCCTATGAGCAAAAAGAACCGGGAAGGTGATGTTGACTGTTTTCTTCGATTGCCAAGGCATAGTCCACCATGAGTACTTTCCATCGGGCCAGACAGTCAATAAAGAATATTATTTATCTGTTTTGAAGCCTTTGAGAGATGCTGTATGTTGCAAACGGCCGGAAATGTGAGCAAACAATTCTTGGATTTTGCATGATGGTAACGCGCCATCGGACTGATCACAGAGAATACGACGAAGGAGCTGTAGGCCATGTCGGCCTGCCGGGGGTGTTTGGAAGACTGGGTTAAACGTTGGCACATGTGTGTTGCTTCAGA
This sequence comes from Anastrepha ludens, assembly GCF_028408465.1. Lineage (NCBI taxonomy): Eukaryota > Metazoa > Arthropoda > Insecta > Diptera > Tephritidae > Anastrepha > Anastrepha ludens. The sequence goes on along the minus strand of NC_071503.1, from coordinate 90,397,060 downwards.
CGGGTCATATTTTGAAGGAGATAATATAAATTTGCTTTAAATTTAACTCTGTTTTATTTAATTTAAACATTCCCGGTACTTTTTGATCATAGGGTACATATATGCGGCTTTGCGGATAGAAATGTGTGATTCGCTGGAATTGTTCAAGGCATCTAAGTCGCATTAACTCGCGACTGTCGAACAGTTAGAAGACATATTTCCATACATATAAGGGTGCATACATACATACGGAGCCGCGGCCACTCGACACGACACAAATTCAAGATTTATCTAATATTGGCAAATAATTCCACGCGAAATATTCCAATATTGACTATTTTCGAATGGTCGCGAAAATTGGCATATGGGCGGCTCGGTTATGAATGAAATTGAAATATGAGCTCGAACTTATGAATGAACTTTTTGTTTTTGTTCTAAATTGTTCGGCGCCGTCGCTGATAGAATCATGGCCGCTGCGACTGCGTCTACGAATGTATTTTGTTTTTGTAGTCGCTAGGCTTAGATTTTAGCTTCGGGCGACATGCGCATGTGAGGTATGTGTTTTTGTTGTGTTCTAGAACATTTTAGAATGTGTGGTGGCAAGCGGCCATCGCGTTGCCCTTACTGTTGCTTTTGCGTCTATCAAAGTATTGTGTTTTTGTAAGTACAATATTAGGAATATCGACTGGTGAAAGACAAAAGTACACGGAAGCAAGAAGGGAGCGCTGTGCTCGCGCATATATGCATGAATGTATGAACGTGCATGGATGTAGTAACATATGAATACAATTATTTTGTAAGAAGTTTAGAAGGCAAGTAGGTATATATGTATGTATGTATATATGCTAGGACACAAAGTGGGTATATATACATACATAGAGTAGAATTGTTTTTGCACTCGTTAGGAAAAAACTCGTTCACTAGTGCGTATGTGTATTTGATTTCTTGTAAGAATGTGATGTGCTGTGACATGTGTACATACATAAGTCAAGGTTATTTGGGCATACTTGCATATGTGATATGATGTTCTTGCGCTTGTGCATTATTGTTTTTCATATACAAATGTACATACATACATATGTATGTAAATGCTGTCGAATACATAAACTATAAATTGACATACAATATAAAATAAGTGTTGATTTATCTTAAACCGTTCTTTTTTTCTGAATGCAAATACCTCCTATTGACATGTACATATGTACATGTTATGTACTTATGTATATTATCATATACCATCATTTATTTACATATAAAGTATACGTTCATTTATGTACATATGTGTGTAATGAAAAACTTTATGAATTACTTTCAGAACTTTATTAAAATTTATTCGCGTCGCGCGCATGCACAAAACCTTTTGTTCACAACGCAGGCGCAGAAATAAACGCTCTGCGTATTTATCCTCCCCACGTGACTCGCCATCAATTCTCGGTGCAATTTTTTTTTTTTTCGTTCTTAAATTTTTTTTTTTAATGAAATCGTAAAAAAATTTGTAATAAATTTTGTGTATCCGCTTATCATTTCAAAAGTAACAAAATGGTAAAAAAATAAGCAGTGGAAGAAATTAACGCACCGCCTATTTTTCCTCGCCACATGTTAGACTCGATATCAATTCCCGGCGCCAACTTTTTTTTTATAATTTTTTTTTTTAATTAGTTTTTTTTTTAAAGTAATTGAAAAAAAATTTTGTGTAATAAATTTTACGTATTCGCCTATTATTCAAAAATACGAAAATAGTAAAAATTTAATTGGTTTAATGACGAGGTGAGAAATGTGTTGTGTGTTGAGGTGAAAGATGTGTGGTGCTTTCAATTTTTGTGTGGGCAAAACTCAGTGTGGTGTCTATAAACTCGGTGTGCTAAATTTCCTTATTACAAATCTTTCAAATCTCAATTGTACTAAAAAAAGGTCACAGTAACATTTGCACCTTCTCATTGCATTAACATTCTCTGGTATAACCCCTGATTTGGGCTCTGCACTCAGCTTGAAACAGCTTCCATTTAGCTTTGTATGAGATGTATGGCTTAGATAAGAAATTGCTCTATGTACAATTAATGCTAGCTTTTGCTGAATTATTTCTGGCCTGCATTTGTAGGAGTGTGAAACTGCAAACGAATACCAGTACATAACAAGCATTTAAAATCACGACATTTATTTTTAGTGGAAAATTAACGTTAATAAAGCAAACAAAAGCAAACTGTAAAGAAAAAATTTACAATAAACAAAACTCCGCTATCGCGAGTGTAAACAAATCTCGTGTGGCTGACAACCAGCTGTCACCGTTGACTGCATTATCGACGCTACGAAAAGAGTGCTACCATACGGCCTATACCGAGGTGAAATGGGCTCTCCATCACAGGGTGGTGGGCCCAATCACTCCAACCCAAACAATGAAGTGCGTAATAAAGACCTAATGCAAAAAATTGTTGAATTAGAAAAATTATGCTCTACTCTACAAAATGAGATATCCCATCTTAAAATAGAAAACGGCAAACTTAAATCTGCTATATGCGCTGATGATAATAAAACTGATTTAAACATTACAAAAAAAACATGTGTTGAAGTTTATGAAACTGATGAAGAAGAGCTTGCTAGAGAAACCGACTGGATCCTAAAGAAAAAAAGGCCATCCAAAAAACGTGAAGCTGAATCTTCTCCTGAAGCTGTAACACCATCAAAATCTGCAAGTAGTGCTAATGATTCAACAAAAACGGAACAAGTTAATAAAATACCCCGTCCTCCTCCAATAATTATCAATGGTAATAATGATTTTAAAAAACTTCATAGTCAACTTATTACCACAATAAAAAATAAATTTTTCATTAAACTTTTAAACAACGATGCATGCAAAGTGATAACGTTCGATTCGTATGACTATCGGTCTGTAACAAAATTGTTGTCAAATGAAAATATTCCTTGGCACAGCTATGAGAATAAGCAAAATAGACCTATCAAGGTAATAATTAAAAATCTTCACCATTCCTGCGACAGCGACTTAATAGTGAATGACTTAAAATCACAAGGGCTAAATGCTCTAAGCGCCATAAACAAACTCAAGTGGAAAACAAAGGAACCACTTGAAATGTTTCTCATCACCTTCGATCCGTCCGAAGATGTGAAAAAAATTTACAGAATTCAAAATATACTGAATACTACAGTCAAAGTTGAACCTGTCAAATCTACAAATCTGATACCTCAGTTCATCAAATCAAAAAAGTCTTGCTCAATGGTGCCAAACAATGTTTTTTATAATGGTAAATATGCAAATTCTGCCATAGAATCTGCCAATTTATTTGCTGACTTTTTCTGCTCTAATTTTGAACCCGACTTAGACTCCGATTCTAGTTTACCCTCTAATAGTTTTTCACCTCTCAATTTTGGGACTTTGTGCCTATCTGTTACTGATGTCGTCAAGGGTATTTTGAAGCTTAAGTCTACACCGAAAACTGACTCGGATGGCCTTTCGGGCATTTTGCTGAAGAATTGCTTGTGTCTCGCTGAGCCTCTCACAATTATATTCAATAAATCGTTGTCCTCTGGTATCTTTGTTGACGACTGGAAATTTACTTCCATTACGCCTATATTTAAGAGTGGAAATAAAAACGATGTTAGCAACTACAGACCGATTTCGAAGCTTTCGTCTGTCTCAAATCTTTTTGAGTTAACAGTGAATGAAAAGTTATATTTTGCTGTCAAAGGCCTAATATCTACCAACCAGCATGGTTTCGTTGCAAGTCGCTCCACTGTCACTAACTTGTCTATTTTCAATGATTACTGCATTTCAGCCTTCCAGAACAGATCTCAAGTTGATGCAATTTATACAGACTTCTCTAAAGCGTTTGACAAAGTATCGCACCGAATACTCTTGTCGAAGCTTGCATCATTGGGTATACACTCCACGTTTTTGTCGTGGATCAAATCATATTTGTCCAACAGGCACTGCGTTGTAGCCGTTGATAATATGACATCCCGTGCATTTATTGCATCCTCTGGTGTCCCACAGGGAAGTATTCTAGGACCCCTCCTCTTTATACTTTTTATTAACGATATTGGTTCTTGCTTTTCGTTTGCAGACCACTTGTTGTATGCTGATGATCTTAAAATATTTGCGGTGATTAACAGTGTTAGGGACTCTGAAAAGTTGCAAACCGACTTGCACAATGTCCGGAACTGGTGCTATTTAAACCATTTGTCACTAAATATTAGCAAATGCTTTCACGTAAAATATGCTAAATCAAACAATACTTTGCATACTTCGTATAATATTGCTGGCTTACCTTTGCAATCCGTTGAGGAAATTAAAGACTTAGGCGTTATTTTCGACTCTAAGCTGAATTTCACCAGCCATGTTAACCACGTCATAAGACGATCATATGCGATGCTAGCATTCGTTCGCCGTAATTGTTCTGCATTTACCAACCCACACACTCTCAAAACATTGTATTGTGCTTTTGTTAGATCAAGATTAGAGTATGCCGCTATTATTTGGAGACCGTACCAAATAGGTCTGTCTAATCGGATTGAGAGAGTTCAGAAAGTCTTTCTTCGTTTTGCGCTCCGATCTTTAAACTTTTCTGAACCTGTACCATCGTACCGCTCTCGATGTTTATTAATTGACTTAAAACCACTTGATAGCAGACGATCTATTCTATCGTGCTCATTTATTATTCGTATCATTTCTGGATCTATTGATTGTCCTTCCCTTTTAAGTAAAATTCAATTTAATATACCCAATATGAGGCTCCGACAGTATGAAACCTTTAAAATTGGCTTCTCGAGAACCAACTATGGGGTGAATGCTCCGATTCCTAGGGCATGTGCAGATTTAAATATGTTTTTCAATTCTTCTGGTGCTGATTTTACATGGCCGTATGGCATCTTAGTCAATCATCTTAAATCGTTCTTTTCTTAGTATACTACTAAACTATTGTACATTAGCTTAAAATAGTCTGTAAGAATGTATCCATTCAAAGACAATAAATAAATAAATAAATAAAAAATAAAAAAAACTCGCCAGGTATATCCATAGAAAAGGTCCTTTTCCATTTAGGAGGCTGCAAGGTCGTAGAGCTAACAATATTATTCTGACTTACAAAGTTTGATAATGGTATGTCATCCTCGTCGTCGAATAGCCCTTCATGGATATTCTGTACATCTGCCCCACACACATCCAATATCGATTTTGACACTGGCCACTCAGGCGTGTCTAGATTTTCATTCTCATCGGAACTGGCTTCACTTTAAGGTCCTGAAGGTAAATCTTTATACAAACATTCTTCAATTTCCCTTTGCGTCAATGATCGTTGCATTATTGAAATAATTGCCTAAAATATTGTAAATACCAAGGAAAGTCCCACTCATAGTGACCGTATAAAAAAGCAAATTCTAGGAATACTTACGTCACGGTGGTCGACTTATTTCATGCCCACAGCGAAGCGAATAAATTTGCGATTAAGAAGACCGCGCGATAGTTAATATGTGGTGCAGAAGCTAAAGTCGGCGGAATTATTCGTTTTGTTTTTTGGCGCGTATTTAATTCAGGTTCAAGTCCTGAAGTCATATTTTTTTTCTTGCACATTTTTTTTTACAATTCAAACCAGGAAAGTTTAGTAAAATTTTTGAGTTTATTTTAATTAAAATTTCTTTAAAATACTGTTTTTTTTTGAATTTCATAAATGGAAATTTCCTTTCGGTATAAAATAGTTCATACTGGATATGACCTGATTTTTATATAAATCAATCAAAACAGAAAATATGTATATTGATGAGAAAATATCATTCTAATATCCGTTCAGAAAGCCAAACGCGCATACACACATTCATATGCATATAATTACGCATACAAACTTTCAACTAACGCAGAATATGTGCATATTAAACTGCGAATCGAATAAATGAGTGATTTAGAAAATTTCATTATTAATTGTAGTTTAGCGCAATCGTGAAAGACGTGTTGTGTATGCAGTACATCGTCCCATATTTGACTCAGGTTCAAATCCTGTACACACTTTTCTTGGTTCGACATTTTTATTTATTTTTTTGTATTTGGTTTAATTAGAATTGATTTAAAATAGTGTATTCAGGTTTTTCTTATACCTGTTATTTAGAAATTTATTTTCTATATAACATTATTCATACTCCTTTTGAATTGATTTATATGTAAAACAGCCATAAAGGCAATGCATATGAATATGCATTCATATATGTATGTGTGTATTTAATCTCTTCAGTCAAATCTGAACTACTTACATACACATATTGATGAGAAAATATTCTAATATCCATCCAGAAAGCCAAACGCGCATGCACGCATATGTATATAAATATATACAAACCTTCAACGAACGCAAAATGTATGCATATAAAAAACAACAACTGCGACCGTCTTCTTGTCCGTCAGTGAAAATATGGGATATGTATACCCTATGAGCAAAAAGAACCGGGAAGGTGATGTTGACTGTTTTCTTCGATTGCCAAGGCATAGTCCACCATGAGTACTTTCCATCGGGCCAGACAGTCAATAAAGAATATTATTTATCTGTTTTGAAGCCTTTGAGAGATGCTGTATGTTGCAAACGGCCGGAAATGTGAGCAAACAATTCTTGGATTTTGCATGATGGTAACGCGCCATCGGACTGATCACAGAGAATACGACGAAGGAGCTGTAGGCCATGTCGGCCTGCCGGGGGTGTTTGGAAGACTGGGTTAAACGTTGGCACATGTGTGTTGCTTCAGACGGGTCATATTTTGAAGGAGATAATATAAATTTGCTTTAAATTTAACTCTGTTTTATTTAATTTAAACATTCCCGGTACTTTTTGATCATAGGGTACATATATGCGGCTTTGCGGATAGAAATGTGTGATTCGCTGGAATTGTTCAAGGCATCTAAGTCGCATTAACTCGCGACTGTCGAACAGTTAGAAGACATATTTCCATACATATAAGGGTGCATACATACATACGGAGCCGCGGCCACTCGACACGACACAAATTCAAGATTTATCTAATATTGGCAAATAATTCCACGCGAAATATTCCAATATTGACTATTTTCGAATGGTCGCGAAAATTGGCATATGGGCGGCTCGGTTATGAATGAAATTGAAATATGAGCTCGAACTTATGAATGAACTTTTTGTTTTTGTTCTAAATTGTTCGGCGCCGTCGCTGATAGAATCATGGCCGCTGCGACTGCGTCTACGAATGTATTTTGTTTTTGTAGTCGCTAGGCTTAGATTTTAGCTTCGGGCGACATGCGCATGTGAGGTATGTGTTTTTGTTGTGTTCTAGAACATTTTAGAATGTGTGGTGGCAAGCGGCCATCGCGTTGCCCTTACTGTTGCTTTTGCGTCTATCAAAGTATTGTGTTTTTGTAAGTACAATATTAGGAATATCGACTGGTGAAAGACAAAAGTACACGGAAGCAAGAAGGGAGCGCTGTGCTCGCGCATATATGCATGAATGTATGAACGTGCATGGATGTAGTAACATATGAATACAATTATTTTGTAAGAAGTTTAGAAGGCAAGTAGGTATATATGTATGTATGTATATATGCTAGGACACAAAGTGGGTATATATACATACATAGAGTAGAATTGTTTTTGCACTCGTTAGGAAAAAACTCGTTCACTAGTGCGTATGTGTATTTGATTTCTTGTAAGAATGTGATGTGCTGTGACATGTGTACATACATAAGTCAAGGTTATTTGGGCATACTTGCATATGTGATATGATGTTCTTGCGCTTGTGCATTATTGTTTTTCATATACAAATGTACATACATACATATGTATGTAAATGCTGTCGAATACATAAACTATAAATTGACATACAATATAAAATAAGTGTTGATTTATCTTAAACCGTTCTTTTTTTCTGAATGCAAATACCTCCTATTGACATGTACATATGTACATGTTATGTACTTATGTATATTATCATATACCATCATTTATTTACATATAAAGTATACGTTCATTTATGTACATATGTGTGTAATGAAAAACTTTATGAATTACTTTCAGAACTTTATTAAAATTTATTCGCGTCGCGCGCATGCACAAAACCTTTTGTTCACAACGCAGGCGCAGAAATAAACGCTCTGCGTATTTATCCTCCCCACGTGACTCGCCATCAATTCTCGGTGCAATTTTTTTTTTTTTCGTTCTTAAATTTTTTTTTTTAATGAAATCGTAAAAAAATTTGTAATAAATTTTGTGTATCCGCTTATCATTTCAAAAGTAACAAAATGGTAAAAAAATAAGCAGTGGAAGAAATTAACGCACCGCCTATTTTTCCTCGCCACATGTTAGACTCGATATCAATTCCCGGCGCCAACTTTTTTTTTATAATTTTTTTTTTTAATTAGTTTTTTTTTTAAAGTAATTGAAAAAAAATTTTGTGTAATAAATTTTACGTATTCGCCTATTATTCAAAAATACGAAAATAGTAAAAATTTAATTGGTTTAATGACGAGGTGAGAAATGTGTTGTGTGTTGAGGTGAAAGATGTGTGGTGCTTTCAATTTTTGTGTGGGCAAAACTCAGTGTGGTGTCTATAAACTCGGTGTGCTAAATTTCCTTATTACAAATCTTTCAAATCTCAATTGTACTAAAAAAAGGTCACAGTAACATTTGCACCTTCTCATTGCATTAACATTCTCTGGTATAACCCCTGATTTGGGCTCTGCACTCAGCTTGAAACAGCTTCCATTTAGCTTTGTATGAGATGTATGGCTTAGATAAGAAATTGCTCTATGTACAATTAATGCTAGCTTTTGCTGAATTATTTCTGGCCTGCATTTGTAGGAGTGTGAAACTGCAAACGAATACCAGTACATAACAAGCATTTAAAATCACGACATTTATTTTTAGTGGAAAATTAACGTTAATAAAGCAAACAAAAGCAAACTGTAAAGAAAAAATTTACAATAAACAAAACTCCGCTATCGCGAGTGTAAACAAATCTCGTGTGGCTGACAACCAGCTGTCACCGTTGACTGCATTATCGACGCTACGAAAAGAGTGCTACCATACGGCCTATACCGAGGTGAAATGGGCTCTCCATCACAGGGTGGTGGGCCCAATCACTCCAACCCAAACAATGAAGTGCGTAATAAAGACCTAATGCAAAAAATTGTTGAATTAGAAAAATTATGCTCTACTCTACAAAATGAGATATCCCATCTTAAAATAGAAAACGGCAAACTTAAATCTGCTATATGCGCTGATGATAATAAAACTGATTTAAACATTACAAAAAAAACATGTGTTGAAGTTTATGAAACTGATGAAGAAGAGCTTGCTAGAGAAACCGACTGGATCCTAAAGAAAAAAAGGCCATCCAAAAAACGTGAAGCTGAATCTTCTCCTGAAGCTGTAACACCATCAAAATCTGCAAGTAGTGCTAATGATTCAACAAAAACGGAACAAGTTAATAAAATACCCCGTCCTCCTCCAATAATTATCAATGGTAATAATGATTTTAAAAAACTTCATAGTCAACTTATTACCACAATAAAAAATAAATTTTTCATTAAACTTTTAAACAACGATGCATGCAAAGTGATAACGTTCGATTCGTATGACTATCGGTCTGTAACAAAATTGTTGTCAAATGAAAATATTCCTTGGCACAGCTATGAGAATAAGCAAAATAGACCTATCAAGGTAATAATTAAAAATCTTCACCATTCCTGCGACAGCGACTTAATAGTGAATGACTTAAAATCACAAGGGCTAAATGCTCTAAGCGCCATAAACAAACTCAAGTGGAAAACAAAGGAACCACTTGAAATGTTTCTCATCACCTTCGATCCGTCCGAAGATGTGAAAAAAATTTACGGAATTCAAAATATACTGAATACTACAGTCAAAGTTGAACCTGTCAAATCTACAAATCTGATACCTCAGTTCATCAAATCAAAAAAGTCTTGCTCAATGGTGCCAAACAATGTTTTTTATAATGGTAAATATGCAAATTCTGCCATAGAATCTGCCAATTTATTTGCTGACTTTTTCTGCTCTAATTTTGAACCCGACTTAGACTCCGATTCTAGTTTACCCTCTAATAGTTTTTCACCTCTCAATTTTGGGACTTTGTGCCTATCTGTTACTGATGTCGTCAAGGGTATTTTGAAGCTTAAGTCTACACCGAAAACTGACTCGGATGGCCTTTCGGGCATTTTGCTGAAGAATTGCTTGTGTCTCGCTGAGCCTCTCACAATTATATTCAATAAATCGTTGTCCTCTGGTATCTTTGTTGACGACTGGAAATTTACTTCCATTACGCCTATATTTAAGAGTGGAAATAAAAACGATGTTAGCAACTACAGACCGATTTCGAAGCTTTCGTCTGTCTCAAATCTTTTTGAGTTAACAGTGAATGAAAAGTTATATTTTGCTGTCAAAGGCCTAATATCTACCAACCAGCATGGTTTCGTTGCAAGTCGCTCCACTGTCACTAACTTGTCTATTTTCAATGATTACTGCATTTCAGCCTTCCAGAACAGATCTCAAGTTGATGCAATTTATACAGACTTCTCTAAAGCGTTTGACAAAGTATCGCACCGAATACTCTTGTCGAAGCTTGCATCATTGGGTATACACTCCACGTTTTTGTCGTGGATCAAATCATATTTGTCCAACAGGCACTGCGTTGTAGCCGTTGATAATATGACATCCCGTGCATTTATTGCATCCTCTGGTGTCCCACAGGGAAGTATTCTAGGACCCCTCCTCTTTATACTTTTTATTAACGATATTGGTTCTTGCTTTTCGTTTGCAGACCACTTGTTGTATGCTGATGATCTTAAAATATTTGCGGTGATTAACAGTGTTAGGGACTCTGAAAAGTTGCAAACCGACTTGCACAATGTCCGGAACTGGTGCTATTTAAACCATTTGTCACTAAATATTAGCAAATGCTTTCACGTAAAATATGCTAAATCAAACAATACTTTGCATACTTCGTATAATATTGCTGGCTTACCTTTGCAATCCGTTGAGGAAATTAAAGACTTAGGCGTTATTTTCGACTCTAAGCTGAATTTCACCAGCCATGTTAACCACGTCATAAGACGATCATATGCGATGCTAGCATTCGTTCGCCGTAATTGTTCTGCATTTACCAACCCACACACTCTCAAAACATTGTATTGTGCTTTTGTTAGATCAAGATTAGAGTATGCCGCTATTATTTGGAGACCGTACCAAATAGGTCTGTCTAATCGGATTGAGAGAGTTCAGAAAGTCTTTCTTCGTTTTGCGCTCCGATCTTTAAACTTTTCTGAACCTGTACCATCGTACCGCTCTCGATGTTTATTAATTGACTTAAAACCACTTGATAGCAGACGATCTATTCTATCGTGCTCATTTATTATTCGTATCATTTCTGGATCTATTGATTGTCCTTCCCTTTTAAGTAAAATTCAATTTAATATACCCAATATGAGGCTCCGACAGTATGAAACCTTTAAAATTGGCTTCTCGAGAACCAACTATGGGGTGAATGCTCCGATTCCTAGGGCATGTGCAGATTTAAATATGTTTTTCAATTCTTCTGGTGCTGATTTTACATGGCCGTATGGCATCTTAGTCAATCATCTTAAATCGTTCTTTTCTTAGTATACTACTAAACTATTGTACATAAGCTTAAAATAGTCTGTAAGAATGTATCCATTCAAAGACAATAAATAAATAAATAAATAAAAAATAAAAAAAACTCGCCAGGTATATCCATAGAAAAGGTCCTTTTCCATTTAGGAGGCTGCAAGGTCGTAGAGCTAACAATATTATTCTGACTTACAAAGTTTGATAATGGTATGTCATCCTCGTCGTCGAATAGCCCTTCATGGATATTCTGTACATCTGCCCCACACACATCCAATATCGATTTTGACACTGGCCACTCAGGCGTGTCTAGATTTTCATTCTCATCGGAACTGGCTTCACTTTAAGGTCCTGAAGGTAAATCTTTATACAAACATTCTTCAATTTCCCTTTGCGTCAATGATCGTTGCATTATTGAAATAATTGCCTAAAATATTGTAAATACCAAGGAAAGTCCCACTCATAGTGACCGTATAAAAAAGCAAATTCTAGGAATACTTACGTCACGGTGGTCGACTTATTTCATGCCCACAGCGAAGCGAATAAATTTGCGATTAAGAAGACCGCGCGATAGTTAATATGTGGTGCAGAAGCTAAAGTCGGCGGAATTATTCGTTTTGTTTTTTGGCGCGTATTTAATTCAGGTTCAAGTCCTGAAGTCATATTTTTTTTCTTGCACATTTTTTTTTACAATTCAAACCAGGAAAGTTTAGTAAAATTTTTGAGTTTATTTTAATTAAAATTTCTTTAAAATACTGTTTTTTTTTGAATTTCATAAATGGAAATTTCCTTTCGGTATAAAATAGTTCATACTGGATATGACCTGATTTTTATATAAATCAATCAAAACAGAAAATATGTATATTGATGAGAAAATATCATTCTAATATCCGTTCAGAAAGCCAAACGCGCATACACACATTCATATGCATATAATTACGCATACAAACTTTCAACTAACGCAGAATATGTGCATATTAAACTGCGAATCGAATAAATGAGTGATTTAGAAAATTTCATTATTAATTGTAGTTTAGCGCAATCGTGAAAGACGTGTTGTGTATGCAGTACATCGTCCCATATTTGACTCAGGTTCAAATCCTGTACACACTTTTCTTGGTTCGACATTTTTATTTATTTTTTTGTATTTGGTTTAATTAGAATTGATTTAAAATAGTGTATTCAGGTTTTTCTTATACCTGTTATTTAGAAATTTATTTTCTATATAACATTATTCATACTCCTTTTGAATTGATTTATATGTAAAACAGCCATAAAGGCAATGCATATGAATATGCATTCATATATGTATGTGTGTATTTAATCTCTTCAGTCAAATCTGAACTACTTACATACACATATTGATGAGAAAATATTCTAATATCCATCCAGAAAGCCAAACGCGCATGCACGCATATGTATACAAATATATACAAACCTTCAACGAACGCAAAATGTATGCATATAAAAAACAGCAACTGCGACCGTCTTCTTGTCCGTCAGTGAAAAGATGGGATATGTATACCCTATGAGCAAAAAGAACCGGGAAGGTGATGTTGACTGTTTTCTTCGATTGCCAAGGCATAGTCCACCATGAGTACTTTCCATCGGGCCAGACAGTCAATAAAGAATATTATTTATCTGTTTTGAAGCCTTTGAGAGATGCTGTATGTTGCAAACGGCCGGAAATGTGAGCAAACAATTCTTGGATTTTGCATGATGGTAACGCGCCATCGGACTGATCACAGAGAATACGACGAAGGAGCTGTAGGCCATGTCGGCCTGCCGGGGGTGTTTGGAAGACTGGGTTAAACGTTGGCACATGTGTGTTGCTTCAGACGGGTCATATTTTGAAGGAGATAATATAAATTTGCTTTAAATTTAACTCTGTTTTATTTAATTTAAACATTCCCGGTACTTTTTGATCATAGGGTACATATATGCGGCTTTGCGGATAGAAATGTGTGATTCGCTGGAATTGTTCAAGGCATCTAAGTCGCATTAACTCGCGACTGTCGAACAGTTAGAAGACATATTTCCATACATATAAGGGTGCATACATACATACGGAGCCGCGGCCACTCGACACGACACAAATTCAAGATTTATCAAATATTGGCAAATAATTCCACGCGAAATATTCCAATATTGACTATTTTCGAATGGTCGCGAAAATTGGCATATGGGCGGCTCGTTTATGAATGAAATTGAAATATGAGCTCGAACTTATGAATGAACTTTTTGTTTTTGTTCTAAATTGTTCAGCGCCGTCGCTGATAGAATCATGGCCGCTGCGACTGCGTCTACGAATGTATTTTGTTTTTGTAGTCGCTAGGCTTAGATTTTAGCTTCGGGCGACATGCGCATGTGAGGTATGTGTTTTTGTTGTGTTCTAGAACATTTTAGAATGTGTGGTGGCAAGCGGCCATCGCGTTGCCCTTACTGTTGCTTTTGCGTCTATCAAAGTATTGTGTTTTTGTAAGTACAATATTAGGAATATCGACTGGTGAAAGACAAAAGTACACGGAAGCAAGAAGGGAGCGCTGTGCTCGCGCATATATGCATGAATGTATGAACGTGCATGGATGTAGTAACATATGAATACAATTATTTTGTAAGAAGTTTAGAAGGCAAGTAGGTATATATGTATGTATGTATATATGCTAGGACACAAAGTGGGTATATATATATTACATACATAGAGTAGAATTGTTTTTGCACTCGTTAGGAAAAAACTCGTTCACTAGTGCGTATGTGTATTTGATTTCTTGTAAGAATGTGATGTGCTGTGACATGTGTACATACATAAGTCAAGGTTATTTGGGCATACTTGCATATGTGATATGATGTTCTTGCGCTTGTGCATTATTGTTTTTCATATACAAATGTACATACATACATATGTATGTAAATGCTGTCGAATACATAAACTATAAATTGACATACAATATAAAATAAGTGTTGATTTATCTTAAACCGTTCTTTTTTTCTGAATGCAAATACCTCCTATTGACATGTACATATGTACATGTTATGTACTTATGTATATTATCATATACCATCATTTATTTACATATAAAGTATACGTTCATTTATGTACATATGTGTGTAATGAAAAACTTTATGAATTACTTTCAGAACTTTATTAAAATTTATTCGCGTCGCGCGCATGCACAAAACCTTTTGTTCACAACGCAGGCGCAGAAATAAACGCTCTGCGTATTTATCCTCCCCACGTGACTCGCCATCAATTCTCGGTGCAATTTTTTTTTTTTCGTTTTTAAATTTTTTTTTTTAATGAAATCGTAAAAAAATTTGTAATACATTTTGTGTATCCGCTTATCATTTCAAAAGTAACAAAATGGTAAAAAAATAAGCAGTGGAAGAAATTAACGCACCGCCTATTTTTCCTCGCCACATGTTAGACTCGATATCAATTCCCGGCGCCAACTTTTTTTTTATAATTTTTTTTTTTAATTAGTTTTTTTTTAAAGTAATTGAAAAAAAATTTTGTGTAATAAATTTTACGTATTCGCCTATTATTCAAAAATACGAAAATAGTAAAAATTTAATTGGTTTAATGACGAGGTGAGAAATGTGTTGTGTGTTGAGGTGAAAGATGTGTGGTGCTTTAAATTTTTGTGTGGGCAAAACTCAGTGTGGTGTCTATAAACTCGGTGTGCTAAATTTCCTTATTACAAATCTTTCAAATCTCAATTGTACTAAAAAAAGGTCACAGTAACATTTGCACCTTCTCATTGCATTAACATTCTCTGGTATAACCCCAGATTTGGGCTCTGCACTCAGCTTGAAACAGCTTCCATTTAGCTTTGTATGAGATGTATGGCTTAGATAAGAAATTGCTCTATGTACAATTAATGCTAGCTTTTGCTGAATTATTTCTGGCCTGCATTTGTAGGAGTGTGAAACTGCAAACGAATACCAGTACATAACAAGCATTTAAAATCACGACATTTATTTTTAGTGGAAAATTAACGTTAATAAAGCAAACAAAAGCAAACTGTAAAGAAAAAATTTACAATAAACAAAACTCCGCTATCGCGAGTGTAAACAAATCTCGTGTGGCTGACAACCAGCTGTCACCGTTGACTGCATTATCGACGCTACGAAAAGAGTGCTACCATACGGCCTATACCGAGGTGAAATGGGTTCTCCACCACAGGGTGGTGGGCCCAATCACTCCAACCCAAACAATGAAGTGCGTAATAAAGACCTAATGCAAAAAATTGTTGAATTAGAAAAATTATGCTCTACTCTACAAAATGAGATATCCCATCTTAAAATAGAAAACGGCAAACTTAAATCTGCTATATGCGCTGATGATAATAAAACTGATTTAAACATTACAAAAAAAACATGTGTTGAAGTTTATGAAACTGATGAAGAAGAGCTTGCTAGAGAAACCGACTGGATCCTAAAGAAAAAAAGGCCATCCAAAAAACGTAAAGCTGAATCTTCTCCTGAAGCTGTAACACCATCAAAATCTGCAAGTAGTGCTAATGATTCAACAAAAACGGAACAAGTTAATAAAATACCCCGTCCTCCTCCAATAATTATCAATGGTAATAATGATTTTAAAAAACTTCATAGTCAACTTATTACCACAATAAAAAATAAATTTTTCATTAAACTTTTAAACAACGATGCATGCTAAGTGATAACGTTCGATTCGTATGACTATCGGTCTGTAACAAAATTGTTGTCAAATGAAAATATTCCTTGGCACAGCTATGAGAATAAGCAAAATAGACCTATCAAGGTAATAATTAAAAATCTTCACCATTCCTGCGATAGCGACTTAATAGTGAATGACTTAAAATCACAAGGGCTAAATGCTTTAAGCGCCATAAACAAACTCAAGTGGAAAACAAAGGAACCACTTGAAATGTTTCTCATCACCTTCGATCCGTCCGAAGATGTGAAAAAAATTTACGGAATTCAAAATATACTGAATACCATAGTCAAAGTTGAACCTGTCAAATCTACAAATCTGATACCGCAGTGTAAAAAATGCCAATCTTTTGGCCATACTAAAAACTTTTGCGGGAAACCCTCACGATGCGTCAAATGTGCAGGTAAGCATGCCACCATTGATTGCAAAAAAACTGAACTAGAAAGCCCAAAGTGTTGTAACTGCGGAGAGTCCCACCCTGCAAATTACAGAGGCTGTATAGTGGCGAAAGAACTCCAAAAGATTAGAACGAAAAAGCTATCCCAAAATTCTAAACCAGTAAACAGTACAAACAAACAACACACAATCCCAAAACGTACTAAAACTACTACAAGTCTTACAAATAATCCGACAAAAATCCCTATATTAAATAAACCGGCTACATACGCACAAATTACCAAAAACTTATTACCGAACGAACCTATTGTGCAAAATCCCCTTTCAGCTATATTAAGCAAATTAAATGAACAAGGCCAAATCTTCAAATCAATTGAAAAACGCTTGTGTGCCCTTGAACAAAACATGCAATTTTTTGACTATGAATAAAACACTAAAAATAATATTATGGAATGCCAACGGTCTAGCTAAACACCAAACAGAGCTAGAAGTTCTGTTAAACAACGACGAAATCGACGTCTGCCTAATAGCCGAAACACACTTCACAAAACATTCATATTTCAATTTTAAACATTATTCCCTATACCATACTATTCACCCCAACAATTGTGCAAGAGGTGGCAGCGCCGTTCTCATAAACAATAATATAACCCACCACTTGGAAGACCAACTCAGCGCCGAGGAATTTCAAACAACTTCCGTTTCTGTCGAGGCCTTCGAGCAACAAATATTACTAACAGCTTTATACAGCCCACCCAGACATCAACTAAAATTTGAAGATTACGTATCTCTCATCGAAAGATACAAAGGACGTTTTATTATAGGAGGCGATTTCAACGCTAAGCACCACCGTCTCCTCGTCTATTTAATAACTTCACCGACTGGCAGTACTTCCAACTGCAATTACAAGCTGTAGTGGTAGACACCGACCGTATCGTGACTACTGATGATCTTGATGATGCCGTGCTTCAGTTCACGCAAATAATTCAAAACGCAGCTTGGAACAGTACGCCCCAGCAAGATGTCACATCAAACAAGAAAAAATACCCATCATATATCAAGTTGCTGATAAATAAAAAACGAAAACTTAGACGTCGTTGGCAGCAAACCAGATGTCCTGAGGACAAATTGAAACTCAACCAAACAACAAAACAACTACACGTTCAAATTCAGATATTCAAAAATGATAATTTCAATCGATTTCTTAAGAGCCTCACATCTGATAAATCCACAGACTACTCTTTATGGAAGGCAGCAAAGTCATTTAACCGACCGATAAAACACATAGCACCCATCAAAATAAACGACACCCAATGGGCAAAATCCAATGAGCAAAAAGCAAATTTATTTGCAGAGAATCTTTGTAAAACCTTCTATGCCAATGATGGATCTGAAGATATTGACATCTCGTCAAATTGGATTGAAAGCGATGTCAGCATTGAGCCAGTTAGTAACGAAGAAGTAATGAGCGAAATTTTCAAAATGAAAACGAAAAAAACGCCTGGTTTCGACCTCATAACTGCAGAAATTCTTCAGAGATTGCCCAATAATTGTATTACTTGTCTGTCTCAATTGATTAATTTGTGTTTTTTGTTAAAATATGTTCCTATGTACTGGAAGACAGCAGAAGTAATTATGATTTTGAAAGCCGGAAAATCGCCAAATGATGTGTCTTCATACCGACCTATTTCTCTGCTACCAATGCTGTCCAAACTTTTTGAACGACTGTTACTGACTCGAATGATGCTGATTATAGAAAACAAGAGAGTTATTCCAACGCACCAATTTGGCTTTCGAAAAAATCACTCCACTATCGACCAAGTTCACAGGGTTGTTAGAACCATAGAGTGTGCGATAGAGGAAAACAAAGTTTGCGCAGCGGTGTTCCTTGACGTCTCGCAGGCGTTTGACAAAGTTTGGCATACGGGCCTGCTCCACAAACTAAAATTGATTTTGCCCAGGAATTATTGCGAAATCCTTTCTTCCTACCTTGATGGCAGATACTTTCGTGTCAGATTTGACAACGCCTATTCATCATTGCAAAAAGCACGCGCGGGGGTACCTCAAGGAAGCATCCTAGGCCCTCTCTTGTACCTCTTGTATACGTATGACTTACCGGTTCACGAGCAACACGTTACCGCAACCTTTGCAGATGACACGGCTATCCTAGCAGTTGGAGAAGTGATCGAGACTACAACGACGAAATTGCAATCAGCGGTGAGTTCTATTGCAACATGGGCAAAAAAATGGCGTATCAAATTAAATAATTCCAAATCAGTTCACATTGTATTCGGCCTGAAAAAAGCAATTTACAAGCCAGTCTACATAAACAGTGTAAATATACCGTACGTCAACGAGGCAAAATATCTTGGTATAACCCTTGATGCTAAACTGCGTTGGAAGGCGCATGTCAAGAAAAAGCGTGAAGAGCTGGAATTAAAAACAAAAAACCTTCTTTATCTTATTGGCAGACACTCTATTCTGTCAACGAACAACAAACTACTGCTATATAATCAAATACTCAAACCGGTCTGGACGTATGGCATTCAGCTATGGGGATGCTCAACCAAATCTTGCATGACTATTATCCAACGATTCCAAAATAAAGTGTTGCGCAACATCGTCAATGCTCCATACTATGTGAGAAATGTCGACCTCCATCGTGATCTTGGTATCTTACCCATCACTGACGTGGCGAAAAAGTACGCCATGGCTCACAGACAACGTTTAAGTACACATGTCAACGCTGAAGCATTGGCTTTGCTTCAGCCAAATACTCATGGTCGGCGGCTCAAGCGTAAAACAGTTTTAGACCAGATGGGCACCCAGTAGCAGATGCACCTTATATATTTATACATTCATAATGAATTTATGAATGTTGAGGCATCTTAGTTTTTTCCTTTTTTAATATATATGTTCAATAAAAATTGCTCGTTAGTATCTTTATCTCGTTGTACTAGTTGTAATTTCTAAACGATATTCTGCTTATACTTTAAGATGCGTTAATAAAAAATAAAAAAAAATAAAAAAACATATTTAGAAAACGCCATTTTGGATGTGAGAAAGACACCACGATATTTATATTCTGCTACCACTTTTATATCCTCTCCTTTGTACCACAATTTTCTGCCTTGGCTAGTTGACCAATTTTTCTAAAGACCAGATTTCATAAAATTTACTTCAATGTTCCACTAAGCGCAATATATTTCTAGCTTTTTAATCAATATCATCAGCATATAGAAGAAGGCGTACATATATTCCATCAATCAGTAGACCACCTTTTAAACAGCCTTGTATGTAGATCATTCCGGTTTCAAAGTAATCTGATACTTCCCTTCCTGTCCAAACTGCTGGTCTCGTACTCGAATATATATTTTCAATCAGATTTGTTATTTTGTTAGATAGTTCCATCTGCCATTTATAAATTAATGGCCTCCTGGGTACCCTGTCGAAAGCCGCTTACAAATCCACAAGGTATGCATAAACCTTTTTGTTTTCATTGAACTTTAAATGTTCTATAGATTGTACATGCTATCCACCGTTGAGTAGTTTTTTCTAAAGGCGGCTTGAAATTCAGTGGGCATGTTAATGTTTTCCATACAGTTTGTAAGTCTTGCATTAATAAATCTCATTAAAACTTTTGCGATACAGTTCATAAAGGATATTCTCCGATAATTACTTGCTATATTTGCATTTTCTTTTTTTTAGCTCATAAGATATTCTGTCTTCTCCAGGTACTTTGATTGTTGTAGCATTTTTAATTATTTGTTGGACTTCGATTATTGTTACATCTTTATCAAGGTCCGTATCTGTATGCAAAGCAGGTGCATAATTAATATCTTTTGTTAACTGGGGCTGATTTAATAAGTCTTGAAAATAGTTTTTAAACTCCGATGTCTTAATATCTGAACCAACTTTAAATGATTCTCCTCTTATTTCTTTGGCGAGGCTCCACCATTCTTTTGAATTTGCGGTTTTATTGATTCTATTTTCCAGTTCTTCATAATAATCATTCTTCGCTTTCTCGCATGTGTTCTTTAACAATTGCTTTCCCTGAAAATGTTTGTGCTTGTCGTCTGCTTGGTTGGATTTTCTGAGATCATTCCAATATTTAAAGGAAAGCTTCCTTGCATTCAAACATTTCATATTAGACCAAGCGCTTATGTAAAACGGCTTTAGTGTTTTCCGCTGTTGTCTTAAGCACAGACATTTTTACTACACTGTCAAGTTTTTCAAGATTTATCATTTCTCCTCCATTCGCCAGCTTAATTAGATTTTTGTTTAGGTTTAATTTCTATTTTGATACATCTTTTTCTTTAAGCATTACTTTTGGTAGCAGGCTTTTATTTTCCATTTCATTCTGCGCTCTATCTACATACGTATGTTTAGTGTCAGTTTAATTGGCATATGATCTGACATTTTTACCGATTGTTTGCATTTGTTTTCCGTTTTTGGCCTGCAGTAGACAGAATTCACTGCACTCAGCTCTGTTAAGAACTTCTCTGCTGTCGAGCTAGGCGAGGTGAAAAGTCTTCGCGGTTACACTTCATTTTTGACAATTCACACTGCTCGTAGCTTGTGAGGCTTCTCTCTATCATTAACGTTCTCTGTGTGTTCCATGATTAACTTCGATTCACCGTTATCTCTGTTGTGCAATGATCACTTTGATGTTTCGTTTTACAATTCAGTCAAAAATTTTGGTTTATTCGGCCTTCAAATTTAAATATTGTCTTTTTAAGGTACCTACCAAGAGATATCCTTTGATATTACGCAATTATTATATTATAATTACCACTTGGGTAAAAGTGTTCACGAACTGTCTGAAATGTTTTCGGTAATACGTCAGACAGTATATAATGTTATAAATCGAAGGGGAAAAAAGCGTAGGGGTGAGTGAAAAATCTTCAATAATTTGTGGAGATATTTAGATTATTTAAAAACTTTATATCCCTCATAGCGCGAAATTAATCTAATATTGCCTGTTTGCCTAATTAAAAATGAACACCGCACACGTCCGATAAACAATTCAAACGTGAAATTCCTTATTAAGTTCTACCCTTACTACGGGGAAACGTAAGTGGACAGTTACATAGAGTATAGGTGAGCAAATAGGTAGGCAAATAGAAATAAGAAGAACGGAAAGTATAGCTGTAGAAATAAAGTTAATGACCGACAGTAAATAACGAAAAGTAAGGAAAGTGCGAAAAAGTAATATACCTTTATATAAATATATATTTATATATATAACTTAATATTAAGCTTAAGTATAGTTTATATATATATATATACTATATAATTGGCACGTAAACCCGTTTTGGTGTTTGGCCGAGCTCCTCCTCTTATTTGTGGTGTGCGTCTTGATGCTGTTCCGCAAATGGAGGGACCTACAGTTTCAAGCCGAACGGCAGATATGTTTTTATGAGGAGCATTTTCATAACAGAAATACACTCGGAGGCTTGTCATTGCCTGCTGAGGGGAGACCGCTATTATATTAGAAAAAACTCTTTCTTAATTTTTTGATCTTTCACCGAGATTCGAACCGACGTTCTCTCTCTGAATTCCGAATGGTAGTCACGCACGAACCCATTCGGACACGGCGCCCATTACATATTTACATATTTACCTATTTATTTAATTTCAATTATTTAAAAGTTCAAACGAGATTTCTATTAGCTACTTAATATAATTTTTAATTTATCAAATTCAATTTCAATTTTAATTTATTATGTTTTATTTTATTACGATGTTTGCCAGAACCGGGCTTGACAACGGCCACCATGAAGGAATCGAGCAGCCTTCAATTTTCATTTTCCATCGATAACACGGAGAGTTTGTGGATAGGGCGTCTCACTTCACCCGACCTAGTTGCGATATCTGCGACGCGAATTTCCCCGCCCGGTTCGGAAACGGTTGCCGTTACTCAATCCATCACCCACTGCTGTGGTGGCACGTTTCCTTCATGGACGACGACGAGTTAGCCTGGGCGGACGTTGGGCTGCACACGCCCCCATTTGTTGCGCTGCTGAAGCTCCAGAAGGTGATTATTCGAACACGCGCGCCAAAAGTGTCCCTTTAGAGAGCAAACAAGCTGTCATATCTCTAACCAGCGCCTGGGGTTGTCGGGTACCTTCTCCGGTGGCAAAGCTCGCAAGGGGCAACCGATTAGTAGAAGTGCCGGCGTTAGCACCTCGTCGTCGTTGGAGTTGTTGCTGAGTGGTGCGAGCGGTCGGGAGTTCAGTACTGATTCCATTTCGACGTGAAGCGTTCGGCGGTTAACAGCGCGTTGCCTACGGTGCGCATTAGCAGATATTTGGCGGACTTCACTGCTGCTTCCCACAAGCTACCGAAGTGGGGTGCCTTCGAAGTATGAAGGCGAAGATGCGTCCTTCGTCGGCGGCTTATTGGAGAATCTCCTGCATCTGTGCCAGAAAGGCTTCCCGGAGCTCCCTCAGTTTCCTCTCTGCTCCCATAAAACTCCTCGCGTTTTCGCAGTACATTTGGCTGGCATTCCCCGGCGCTCAATGAACCTTTTGAGAGAGAAAAAAATGTATCAGCAGTTAAATCAGTTACAAGTTCTAGATGAACTGCCTTTGAAGCGAAACACACGAAAATGGCACTATACATTTTCACGGGAGGGCAAACGCGAATTTTTAAGGTTCTGTGAATGGGTCCTCAATAATCTACCCCACATATTGTGAAGGACCGTTGAGGAAGTAGTCGATCGACGGGTAGATTGCCCATGATCTGACCTTGCAATTTTTGCTTATAACGAAAACAGTGAATGCATTCTCTTACAGTTCGACTACAGGCTTCTCGAGCATTTACCAGCCATATTTTTTCTCGCAGAAGCGCTACCAACGCCTTTGGACCGGCGATTACGAAAATGTAGGAACCGGATATATGCCTTCACAAGGTGCGAATTTTCGCTGAATAGCAAAGGAGTTAATTTCTGCAAACTTGAGGGAAGTACGTTATTTTCCGATAATTTATTAATTTCATCGCTAAATTCAAAATGGTGAACTATCTCGAAAATCGTAAGGAAACTCCATTGTAATTCCATTGTCTTTCAATTATTTCGAGAAGTGGGTTTGTTGTGGCATTGATTGCGGTTAATGTAATTGCGTTCTTCTTCTTCTCGAGTGCTTCTTGTTGTGAAGAGTGATTGAAGTTGACATTTTGTGGCCACGTAGCAGGGTCTTCTAGGAGGAGCTGTGGACCACTAAACCATATTGAATTACCCAATTCGTCCACGTTACAACCCCGAGACACTTGATCCGCTGGATTTTGTTTTATGGGCACATGACGCCACCACATATTCTGGGTCCACTCTTGGATTTCGGACACTCTATTTGCGAAGAAAGTTTGCAACGACGATGGATGCGTTTTAATCCAATGCAGAACTATTTCGGAGTCTGTGCAGAAAATTGTTTGTTCTATTGGTCGACTCAACATTGGTGAAATTCTTGACCAGGATTTGCCCAGAGCTCTACACGTGGAAGAGATTTAGTCTTCAGTGGAGCTACTCTAGACTTTGAAGTAAGCAGCGTGCATTTCATACCACTAGCGGATTGGCTACGTATATATACGTAGCAGCCATACGCTTATATTGAAGCGTCGGAAAAGCCTTGACTTCAGTCTGACTTGAATCCTTCCACATGGTAAAACCTGTGTGGTGGTTTTCGAAAGAAAATTTTCACATTAGTCTGCTCTGGAGCCAGCCGTGTGGAATTTACTTGTGCAGGTAGTTCTTCCAATTCTCAGAATTTTCGGATCGTAGCATGAATGCTTTCAACGCTGTCTTTAAATTGACATAATGTGCTACTTGCTTGGGCACTGGTGCTATTATTTGTTTGTGTGTTTACCGTCCGGTCTGGGTGATTGGCTGATATCGAACTCATTACACAAAAGTCCGCCGAAAACTCAAAATTGTTGATCCTCCAATTAATATATGTTTTAATTTGCCTGACCCTCTAATTTGAATTGTCAATTCGAACTATATTTCGACCGATTTTTTCTTTTCGGATTCGCAATATCTGAACAGGCTCTTCGGTCATAAAATTGACTAGAGACCCTGAGTCAAGTAGAGCTGGCGCTTGCACCACGTATACACCTAAGCTGGCCTTTACATTAACTACGACTGAAGCTAACATGACTGGATCAGGCACGCTGCTAATATGCATGGCCTGTGACGTCGAAGGTTGCAGCTCAGCCTCAAAGGAGAGCGGATATTGATGCCACACCACCTTGCTCACACCACAGCGATCTGCTTTGCACTTTGAGACCGCATGTGCCTTGCGCAAGCAATTTATGCGCATGGAAATAGATTTTGCAAATTCAAATCTTTTAAGTGCAGTAAGCGCTTGGAATTTTGAGCAACCTATTAAATAATGGTCCTTAGAACTACAGTGAAGGCAAGTTGGCAGTTTGGAATTTGCCGCGATAATTGTTGTCTTTGAGTGTTGCAGTTCTTGATTTTTTGTCTTCTGCCGCGAATCTTCATTGTTTGGCCTTTGTTGGGATGAGGAAGCTTCTTCAGCTGATAAATGCTAGTATTTCTTATTTAGCATAGCTTCACACTCAGCCCAAACCGGCAGCTTATCATAGTCAAGTTGCTCCTCCCACTTTGACCGAATAGTGGGCTCAACCTTTGTCATGACTATGTGAATCAACATCGAATTTTAAATAAGCTTATCGTCACCCAGCGGTAAAAGGGAGTCATATACTGCAGACACTGTATCATTGATCGGAAAAATGACGCAGAAGGCCTTTATATTTTTGACAATTCAAAAAGTTTTCACACTATATTAAAAAATAATTTTCTTCCGACACTCACTGTGACTAAGGCTTCACCGGATAGACATGAAACTAAATGATTACATTTTTCAATATCGGGGATTGTGGGATCATTGTGCACTAATCTCTAACAGACTCATAAAGTTTTTAAATTCGGAATATTTTCCTTTGAATTTAGGTAACGATTGTTTTTGTAATCGCGAACTGTGAGGTGCAATGAAAGATGTTTCGGCAATTGGCAATTTATTTTTCGCCAGAATGGACTTAAGAATGAACTTTGTTTTTACAATTAAGTCCTCTAACTCTCCACAGGAAATATCTTCTTCGTCGATTTCCTCAATTTTCGACTAACACTTCATGAGTTTTTCGCTGTAGGAGTTCAATATGTCGAGTCGGCACTCCAATTCGATTGGATCTAGCGAAATGGTCCTTTCAATGAGACCCGTTTTTATGCGCACTATACTGTTTTTTGCAATAGTTCTCTGGGGCTTTAAAGACTTTAAGTCCATCACCTCCTTACTTGCAGAGAGACTTGAAATAGCCGCCTTTGGCTTACACATGTTTTGAGATTGAAGTTCGCTGCTTTAGCCTGTGGCTTTTGTAAAACAAAAACGGTTCAGGAAGTTTGTCAGCACAAAAACGAAAGCGATAAATACTGAAATATATATGTAATAGCTGAAACTTGACCAGAACCAACGAAAACGAAAACGAAAATAAGCAGCGAACAATTGAGTATTTGCTCAAACACTCTTTGTATTGTCAAAAACAATTTTTTGTTTTTTGAAATATTATATATTGAAAATATTTCGGCTCATTAAGAAACCACAGTTTTGTTTGCTTTTTATGTTTTGTAAAAATCCCGAAAATAAACCGAAAAATAGTACTCGCAAGTTATTTGGCGACAAACACGTTCCTCTACTTCGGATCCCACAGTATCCTTCACTTCATAGGCAGTATATGTATATGTATAAGTATATATGTATGGTTTACTTGCATATAACAAGAAGTGGATACACCAGAGCCAATAATTGAAGCCCTTGTAACCAGTGAGACGATTATTAACAACTGCAATAATCTCGGTCAATCACAAAGCCAATTTTTTGCTTCAATTCCTATTTATCATGGATTGGTGTGCTTCCAGCTTCCACTTCCCTTTGGCAGGCCACGCAGTTGCAAGTCATTCCTATTTCCTACGATGTTCTATATAACGGTGGATAATGGTGGTGATGGTTGATGAACCGGTGAGTTGAAGTACAGCTCCAAAGTTTTACTCCCCTTCGTAAACGAATTTCTATATGTTTTATTTTTTATAATTTTTTTTTGTATATAGAAATATTTTATTTTATATAAATATTTTGTTTATACTAGTTTTTTCGTTTAGTTGTCTGTTTGTCTGTTTTTTTTTTTTTTATGTGAGACGACTTTTGTTTTTGTTTGTCAACCCACCGCGCAGCCAATATTCTTGTTGCACTATTAATTAGCACTTATATTTTGTTATATGGCCGGTGTCTTGGTAGTTTTATTTATTAAATAATTAGTTTGTAGCTATACACGAATTGCCAACTTGTGGTCTTTTGTCACTTTAACTTTGTTTTTTACCACTTTCGCGCTGCTGTTTGATTACGTGATTAACAATTCAAAAGTGATATTCTTTATTAAGTTGTACCCTTATATTACTGCTTAAAACTAAGATTAAATAAATAGCGGTAACGAAAGAACAGGAAGTGGAGAGTTAGAGAGAGTATAGGTGAGCAAATAGGTAGGTAAAGATTTAGAAATAAGAAGAACGGAAAGTATAGCTGTAGAAATAAAGTTAATGACCGAAAGTGAATAGCGAAAAGTAAGGAAAGTGCGAAACAGTAATGTATAATATTTATATAATAATATTAATTATTTAAAAGTTCAAACAAGTAATGTATATATATATAAAGTTCAAACAATATTTCTATCAGCTACTTAATATTATTTTTAATTTATCAAATTCAATTTCAATTTTAAAATTCTTTCAAAGACGCATGCAACCTAGGCTTTCTACAGGGTCAAAGGCACTCCTAGCCACACACTTCCCCGGAAACAACCTGGTGGAACAAAACGACTTCGCTAATTACACGGTGCTACAATGAATCAGAACTTTTGAAGTGACATGATGAGCACTGTATATATAGATCTAGCCCAGAACGACGCAGAATCGTGTTCAAAAAATTTGTAACACCTTCAAATCTTTTATTTATCGTTAAAAAACCGATTTAGGGTGTTTTCCGGCACTTAAAAATTCGTAGCTCGTCTGCACCTTATCCGATTTTCAATCTTGAAATCAGTAAACTGAAATTTTGTTCACTACTTTTATTTGCGAACTTAATGCGGTTCTCCGTTATTATTCGCGAAATACGTCTTTAATTAAGTATATTTACTCATACCTGTGCCCATTCCGAAACTAGCAAGCATTCTTTCATCAAAATTGATAAGAAATGTTCCAAGTGAAGAACGTTTTTTAGAAATTAAATAAAAACAGAACATTCTCGTGTTGAACAGAGGCCGTAGAAGAATATAATAACTTAAAAAAAAAAAAGCATAACGCAAAAAGTAACGCAATTTGCTGATTTACTTCCGCAATTTTCTGACTTACCCAGACCCAGTATTACCTAACCTAATTTTATCGAAATCAATCCAACCGTGCACAATGTGAGACAATGGAATCCATTGTGCTGCTTTTCTGCATTGCAAAAGGAAGTCATTTTGATTATGTAGTTTGCAATTCCAACCTATCCAAACTCAACGTAAACTTGAATAACTTATATTATATTGTGTATATTAGCTTAATTTAAATAAGGTTAGGTAAGGTTAGGTTGATGCACTTATGCTAAGTTTTAATAGGTCTTGATCATTAAAGAGTGATGATTTTTCACGCTCATTAAATTGTACATGCTTACCAGCAAATTGCAACAGTCGCGCTGTGTCATGAAAGCTTCGGTTGGTCAGTTTGGATTAGGTAAGCTTGCGTAATAAGTTTTGATATGTGGATATGTTAGATGTATCTAGTCATAGTTATGTAAACTCATTGCTGTCTTTTAAAATTAGCCACAATGAGCAGTAAAGCATTACAGGTCATGAGGTATTCTCTCGCAGTCTCGGTTCAGCTGGATTTTTAAAAATGTGGAAAAAAACTTTTTTTTTTTAAGGCGTAACTTGTATAGTACAGTTTTCAATGTATGAAGATAAAAAATATTTTGAGCACTTTTTATTGGAGCTTAAAAATATGTATATATAATATTTGTGGTACCCGTTGGAGAATAGTGGCCAAAAAATTGCATCACATTGAGAAAAACGTGGAAAATTGCACAAATCAGTGCTTGTTATTGAAAATTTCTTTTGAACGTCAATCGTTCAATCTTAGAATTATATGCATTCATAACGCACATACACTGCCCTTCCCAAGACCATGTTGAAATTAAAAATCGGTTGAAAAATGGGTTAGTGATGTATTTTTACTTCATCAAAAACACCATAAATCGGTTTTTTAACAATAAATAAAAAATGTGAGGAAGTTTTGAACTTTCTAAACACAATTTCGTGTTGTACTGGCCTTGGCCTAAACGTGCACTATATCATTTGAAGAGTTCTTTCGATTTCTTTTATTTGTAGCGCCGTGTTATGAAAGGCAGTCCAACCTAGGAAGTCTGTCAGTTACAAACGCACAGATTGATTGGCTATTAAGACTTTTGGTCCTTATAAATCGGCAGGACTATACGGTATATATTCTGCTGAACTGCATCAATCTCGGGACATTATTTCACCGTTTATTAAAATTATTATCAGAAGTTGTCTTAACATAGGCCACATTCCGCTAGACTGGAGGGAGACAAAAGTCTTTTTCATACCCAAGGTAGGTAAGTCCTCACACACTAAGCCCAAAGACTTCAAAGCCATTAGTCTTACGTCTTTTCTCTATAAGACCCTAGAGATAATAACGGATGAATATATATGGGGCGTTGTACCTTTAAAAATGTTCTCCTCGGCGCAACATGCCAATACTCAAGGGAAATCCACAAAAACTGCCTTACACTCGCTCGTCGGGTTGGTGGAAAAAAGTTTATTAGACAAAGAGTTGAACCACACGTTGTTGTCCTGATAGAAGCTATACTTGTCAGAAGAAAGGTAATGACTAAATTAGGCAGCACTACTCTAAGCAGACAGGTCTGCAGAGGCACACCGCAAGGTGGAGTCCTCTCCCCTCTTCTTTGGATTTTGGCGGTAAACTCCCTATTGCAGACCCTGGAATGAGGGGGTTGCCACGTTACTGCTTACCCAGATGACCTAGCAATTGCCGTTAAAGGCAAATATCCTAACACCCTTATGCACATTTTGCGCTCTAACATGGCCACACTTAGAAACTGGACTGAGAGCAGGAGACTCGGTATAAGCTCCGCAAAAATTGAAATAATTCTGAATTTACAAAGAAACATAGTCCCCCTATAATCTCCCCGCTAATTTTTAAGGGCGAGAAGATTCCTTTGAATGATATACTTGCAAAAAAGCGGTAGGTATTAAATGGGGACTAACACCTCGCGTTACACATTGGTTCTATACTTCTGTAGTTAGGCCAATCTTATTATATAGATTACTTGTATGGTGGCCATGTGCTTTAAAGGCGAGTTACGCTAAAATCATGAGTAAGGTCCAAAGAACAGTTTTTTTATGCATCTCTGGCGCTTTAAGGACCAAACAGTCGACTACCAGACAACTGCAGTGCCTATCAGGCAGAGGTTCTAGCTATAAAATAAGTGGCATGCCGTAACAAAAACGACTTTAAATATATTCTCGGAACAACAGGCGGGCATTAAACCAATGAATGTGGCTATACTAAGGTCGAAGGTTGCACAGGAATGCCGGGCAGCCCTAAATGATATTAGTGTCGTATTCAAAGTCAGTCTTATTTGGGTTCCGGGGCACAGAGATATTGAGGGAAATTGTAAAGCTGATAAGCTAGCCAAAACAGGTACTGTTCGTCAACTGCTCAGTGATAAAAGTACTATTGGAATACCTTTGGCCACGAGTAAACTAATAATCAAAAACAACATTATCCAAGAGACCAATAGGTCATGGAGATATAAAGATACATGTGTAACAGCTAGGCTAGTATGGCCGCAAATAAACAAGAGATGATATCTCGAAGGTCGTAGCTTTCCCGTGCAACACAGTGGTATCACAAGGACCTGTAAGATCTAAGTGAGTCGATCGAACAGACCGACTACCACCATTACCTAACGGTCGTTAAATGCAACAGTTTGTGATGACGTTGTTTACATATGTACTATTACAACGATATTTATAGGGGCCTCAACTTAAGCATTTGAAGCATATATGGGCCTGCTTCATAACTGTGATTTTGCGAACAACCGTAATTTTCACAACCGTAAATTTAATGAGATCCACTGCAATGTGCACGCACGGTATTCTATTCTGATACACACATGTGAAACACATTTGTCAACTTGCTGGCTGATGCAGTTAGACTGCGTCGTCGACGAAAACATCGATAGCGATCGACATCTTATCTCTAAAAATGTTACTAGTTGTTCAAAGGACGGAGGTTCGTCAATAGTGAGTGATAACTCCCACTGCTTACGCGTCTCGAATGTAAATTTATCCGGCTAAAGTTAGCTGAAGATGTAGAGTACCACGTATCGGCTTGAATATGCACTTTTTTTCAAGCTCAACAATATCAACACCACAAGAAATTTCTGCAGCGTCTTGAGCAACGTTAAAACGAACCTACTGTTCACTCAATAACTGGAGATAACTCGGAATATTATCTGCATCCATAATGAACGCCTCTCAACATTTCTTGTGATATACCTTTTAATGGCATTGAGAGCGGAATCACGAGTTTTAACGAAATTCGGAATTTTTTTTAATTTGATGCACCTTACCTCCAGTGTTCAAAGGCATCTCGTGCGTATGCATATGTATGTCAGATCCCCTTCGTTTATCTCTATGCCTGAGATTTCATTAATTTGGGGTAAGAAGGGCTTGCCGAAGGAGCGAAATCTTGCTCTAACTAGACCTGGACATTCACGTTAATAGTGGAAGACACTTTTTTTCACCCCTTCCACTCCACAGCTTCTGCAAATGGGATTGAAAGGGAGGTTAAGTCTGGGTGCGTGATCCCCTAATTTCCAGTGACCTGCAAGGGTTGCAGTTAAGTAAAATGTTTGGCCGAGAGCATCCTAACGGGTAGTTTGTCCTCTGGATGTTGTACGACGCCGGTGCTTCTGGTCTGTCTAGCTCATCGGACATCTCATTGCTCGCTATATTCCTAGGTATGACCAGGAACCCATATCAGAATAATTTGAAGCAGCTCTACTTCCTTTCTGGACTGTAAAATTAACTTTGATGAAATGGAATTGATATCTAAGGCCTTAATAGCTGCTTGTCTGTCTGAAAAGATAGCTACTCGTTCACCAATTTCTTTGTAGTAATTTAGTGATTTGCATGCTTCTCTGATTGGTATTAGTTCTACCTGGAACACGCTGGCATAATAAGAAAGTCGGATTAATTTGGATATGTTGAGCGGCTCCGAACAGAGGCCAGCCCCAACACCACAGTTCATCTTAGAACCAGCAGTGTAGATTTCAATGTCGAATGTATCAATCACTTATCCTTTCCTCCATTTGGCTCTCGGTGGAAAACGTACCGTAAACACGTTCTTGAAGTTAAGACCGGGGACTGTGTAGTCTGATTTGTTTTTGAGCAGTGAGGGTTCCTATAGAAGGATCTTGTTGTGACCGTACAATCTTGTTGTTCAGCTTCCTATGTATATCTCTGAGTCTCACCGCGCTGCAAGTAGCGATTGTTTTTATATTAGACTTACAATGGTAATAGATGTGTTAGTACATTAAACGACTCAGTAGTACTGTAGCTAAGCGCTCCTGTGGTTAAGATACACGCAGTTCTTTGTATCTTGTTTTAGCTTGGTTTGATTGTATTTCCTTCCTATTACGGGCCACCAGACTAGTGCCGCATATGTTAGTTTGTTTAGATAGTTTTGATTGGAGACCCCATTTTTACACAACACTCCCTTATGCGTGTAAAGTGCTATATTCGCTTCCTTTACCCTATACCCTACATAGGACCTCCAGCTGAGTTTGCGATCTAAGATGACACCTAAGTAGGGGGTAGCATAAGACTAACGCTATTTAATTTTCGGAGATTATAGTTTGGTATCTTGGTTCTCTTAGTGAATAGCATCACTTCAGTTTTCTTCGGGTTTACACTTAAACCACAGTCTGTGGACAAATTGCTGAGTAATCCCAGAGCTCCTTCTGTAATCTCACAGATTACGCTTGGAAAAATTCCTGAAACCATAAGCACTATGTCATCCGCATACGCCACTGCTTTAATTCTGTTTCGGTTGAATTTGGTAAGGATATTTATAACAACTAATAACCACATCAACTAGTGATAATTGTTTGTATTCTATGCTCCTCTCAATCGTACTTACAACTTCATAAAGAGCTGTCTCTGTAGATTTTCCTTTGAGGTAGACATATTGGGATGATGAAATTGTTGTGCTTGTAATCTTCTCTCTGAGATAGACATCAAACAATCACTCGAGAATTTTAAGAATAAAGAAGGCTAAACTGATGAGCCTGAAATCTTTAGCTTTGGGGATAAAAATCACCTTAACCATCGTCCAGCTTTTTGTAATATACCCTAGCATAAGATTTTTTTTGAAAAAGACCTCCAGCCACGGAATCGTCGTTTCTCGTGTATTCCACGGCATGGCTGGGAATGTATCATCTGGGCCGATTGCTATGTATGGTTCAAAGTTTTTCATCGCCCATAGACTTCTTTCTTGTGATACGATGTGGTTAATTGTATTGGATGACAAGTTGGACATTTTTTACACTATTAATATTGTTCTCAATATATTCTGTGTTGCTTTGGAAATGTGTGTTTATTAGATAATCTAATGTATGGGCCGAGGATTTTGTCCAATCTCCGTTGTCTTTCCTCAAGAAAGCAGGATAGGGGTGGTCTTTGGAGAAAAGCTTTATCAGACTGGTCATTTCTTTGGTTGATTCTATGGAACTAAAGAAATCTTTCCAAGCTTATGCCTGAGCTTCTCTGATTGCTTTCTTGTATTTTTTAAGGCAGTATTTGTAAGGTTTTAAATACTCATATATATATCGCTGATGTTGAAGATTTCTTTTGTAATTTTTCTAAGATGACTTAAATCTTCATTCCACTAGGCGATATAAGTGGTTTTGCTGTACGTGACTGGACATGAAGCTTCAAATCCTTTCGTCAACGAAACTTCGAAAACTCTTACTTTTTCATCTAAGTCTCTACTTGAAGTTCTGGTTGTATTGATGTGTTGAAGTTCAGACCTGGCTACTTTATTGAATGTGTACCAGTTTGTTCTTGTTGGATTTCTATAAGGGGTCGGTTTCTCAAGCTTGGGATTGATATCGAAGAGAATCCAACTGTTGACACCATTGATTCCAGCGGTCGGTTGAAATATGCTTCAATAGCAATTTTAGTCGAAAAATTTCGCGTCACTTGACGATTTATGGCTCTGGCTTCAATAATGGGCATACACAATACTTCAGCCAAGCTGCGCAGGATCTGCTTACGCTTGTTGTTTGTTCTCCAAGGCAACATAGGGTTATTCAAATCGTAGACAATGTAGGCTGCAAGAGCTGTAATGTCCAACATGTTGAAGAACATCGCTAGTGGCCATCGTTTTGTTTGTATTTGTGTTGGATATTCCGCAAACATTTGGTCCATTCGATCAACACCACCTTTGGTACGATTATAATATTCAATTATTTCAGGTTTCACACTGTCAGCTATTTCAGCATCATTATGCATGGTCGAAAGCAAAATTACTGCTTTTATTTTTTTTGGGAACATAAGAGCACATTGTCACATTATTTTTGAAGCCAAATGTCGTTGAACCAATTGTCCTGTTTTTGTTCTGCTTCATTTCTTGAGGAATATATGATTTGTTTTTGCGCAAAGTTCCAACGATCGTGAGTTTCCAGGTGAGAAGCAGTTCTGCAACTGGCAAGGTCGTAAAAAAATTTTCCATTGTAATGTTTCGGCCACTTCCTTGGTATTTGGCAGACAAATCCTTCACCACTCGTTCGCCTTGGTTCGTTTCCCTACCAGTTTCTGCTTGGCCAGTATATATTTGTCCATGCAGTGGATATGCATTTGTGGCATCGCAAATCCACCAAACCTTGACACCATATTTAGCAGGTTTTGACGGTATGTACTGCGTAAACCGTGTGCGTCCACGGTAAGGAAATAATTGTTCATCAATCGTCAAGCATGAGCTGGGCTTGTAATGTGCAGCAAGATTATTGATCATCATCGTCCACAACTCACTGATCGGTGCTGCTTTATCAGTTAGTAAGCGTGTTGCACGAGTGTTTTTATCGTCAAATCTTTGGAAACGCAATATCGAACAGAAACGGTTGACTCCCATTGTGGCGCGATATAAAGGATAGTTTTTGACGCTCCATAAATCTCGAACATGTTCTCCATTGCTATGGTTCGCACCAGTCATAATAAGTATGCCAAAAAATGCATACAGCTCTGTTATTGACACAGGCGTCCATGACTTAGGAGTTGTGTTTGGATGCGCTTTGTTGTAAGCATTATAAGTTTCTTTTGCTAACTTATTTGTGTGGCGCATAATTATATCAGCCATTTCAACGTTCATGAAACATTTGAATGTTTGCTCTATTGACAACATTTCAGTGCATCTAGCTGGTCCAGAACGTTCTCTTATAATATTTTGTCTGAGTACCTGACGAATTACATTTGGTTCTTTCATCCACTCAGTACCATCACGTGCAACAAATTTTTCGCCACTAGCAGGTGATTCATTATTTTCTTCTACTTCTTCTTCTTCATCGTCTTCTTCATCATCCTCATAGTCCGCATAATCAGGTAATACTTCTGCGGCACTTTGCGAAACTTCAGCATCGTCATCAGCAATTTCAATGTCATTGAATTGAATTTCTTCTTCATCATCTGAGTCAAAGTCATAGGGAGCGTCATCGTCACAAATTTCATCAAATAAAGATTGTATATATGATTCTCGCTGTTCCTCAGTTAGCCTGCATAATAAAAAAAATTAGTATATGTTTACATTGTTGCTTATTTTACATTTTTTACCTTCTATATGCTGCACTTGATAAATATTCGTTTCTTCTTGAAGTCATTTCGTATCCAGTTATTTATAGTTTCAGTTATATTTATTTTCACTTATATTTTCACTTCTTACACTTTTGAGCACCAAAACAATAATGAAAATATCAACAGGCAGCATTTATAACAACACCTCGTGTGAAAACAACCATTGCAGCTGCATATAAAATACAAAAACCAGTTATACCAGTGTATTTGCTACCTACGTACCCATACCTTGCGCGACCTTTTTGCACATATCTTTTGAACCAGGTAGAATATTTCAATGAAATAAAAACCAAAATGTGTATTCGTTGTTACTCTACAAGTATATTATTATAAATTATATTATTTTGTTTTGCATTTATCAGGACAACAACAAAAACAAAAATCCACTGTTGCATGTCCTGACTTTATTTGCCCATATCGCTGGAACCAGTAGGAATATTCGAATGAAACAAAAGACGAAATACTTATTATATATTAAAATATACATTTCAAAAAAAAATCATAGAAATCGGTGGAATAAGCATTAAAAAAACCGCAAAATAAGGTCCCGGGTACAAACGTATCCCGGGTGTGTGTTTACGTGGTATTTTCTGGGTGTGTGTTCTAGGGTTAAAAATATAATATGAATAAAAGGGCGCGAAAGTTTGAGTGTAAAAATGATCCAGATATGTTCTGTTTCATCTGCGGGGAATTTATCGTTAAAAGGATGCGACGTGTGTTTTCAAATCCTTTGAAATTTGCATACCATAAGTGTTATGGAATTGAGCCTAGAAACAATGAAAAACCATGGACACCGAATACTGTGTGCACCACATGTCGAGTCGAATTGATATTTTCGGAAACCGGAACCAAAAGGTACATCGTAAAAATTAGGAGTTTGCTCTCTTTTAATGCGTATCTGACTAATTTCTTAAACTATCTATTTAGGCCAACCAAGAACCAACTTGCCATTCAACGGACTGCTATATTTGTACTACAAAAGTATTTGGGGTTGGAAAGTCAAGAAAAGTAACCTATGCCAGCGTATCTACAGTGTCATTACCAGAACTAAATTCAACGGAAGTTACATTGCCAGAATCAAATTTAATTTTAGTTCCGGCTCCAGTTTCATTGTCAACAGCAGTATCTGATTACGCGGCATCATGTTGTACTGAATTGCAAACGGAAAACGAAAGAAACCCTTTGTCACAAGCACAACTCAATGATTGGATAAGGGATTTGGAATTGTCAAAAGAAAAGGCCGAACTACACGCCTCTCGTTTGCAACAATTTAAATTTGTTTCATCCGATGTTAAGGTAACATATTATAGGACTCGTCACGAACAATTCTCCCAGTACTATACGAAGAAGGACAGTGTTTGTTATTGCAAAAACATTGCTGGTCTATTTAAACAGTTTGGTGAACCATATGATTCAAAAGAGTGGCGATTGTTCATAGACGGCAATAAATTAAGTTTAAAGGCCGTATTATTGCATATTGGCAACCAAAAGCCATCTATCCCGATCGCGCAAGTTACATACCATCACTCCACCACCCTATCTATTTATTTCTCTTTTTTGAGTTGTGAGGGTATTGTCTTACATTTAATGAAATTGGAATCATACACCAAACTATTTAAATGCTAAGATACTAAGATTTCACAAGTAAAGGTTCCCACCAAAAGATTTGCTTAGTATGCAATATTACACCGACACGTTTTTCGTTCAATGCAGTTATGCTCTCAATAAGCATAAAGTACTGCATAAAGTGAGCGCAAAACAGGTGTTATTAGAATTAAGGAAATTATAAAAAGTTAGTCTGTAGATTCACAGCAACCAAGAAGGTTGAATTTATTTAAAAATAAAACTGTGAAAAAAATAATTAACTTTAGTGTTTCAATTTAAGTCCAAAGACTTAAAACATCTTAGTGGCGCAGTCATTGGAGATATTCTCGAAGGAATATTTAAAGAACAAGGAAGTGAATGCAACGAAGTGAAATTTTTGACCGAAACAGAGGTCTAATAATGGCGAACCAGCACGACGTAGAAGAACTACTGGAGGTCATCCGCAGACAAGAAGCGGAGTTACAAAATTTACAACTGCAGCAGCAACGCTTAATACTGCAGCAGCAACAACAACAAACACAACAGCAACAACAGCAACAACGACAAACACAACACCAACAACAGGAATTGAATTTTAACATGACCGCCAAGGATGTCATCGACCAATTTCGACGCTTGAAGCCCCTTTCAGAAAATCAAAACGCAAGGGCCTTTATCAATGCTGTAGAATCAAACCTTACGTTATGCGGGACAAATCTGAGCCTTATTCAGTTTTGTTTGAGAATTGTGGCCGATGAGAAGATTCATAGCAATGCTGGCCGGCGTGTAAGAGAACTAGAAAGCGGCGCTTCGTGGGAGGAAATGAAGGGAAAAATTCAACAAGAATGCAGCCCAAAGACGACCTACGGAGAAGTCTTCAACTTGTGCCGGACAATAAAAGTAAGAAATTTAAGAGAACTATTTAATATTTTTGAAACTTCAAAATTTCATATTAATGATATATACTTGTCTGACCCATTAAAACCTGGTATCTACCGACCAGAAAATGTAGACAGGGACCTGGTAGACATATTATTAGAAAAAATTGACGGACCAATTAGGGCTCATTTAAGTGAAAATGCGACTTTGAATGAGATAATTACAAAATATACTAAATTGAAACTATTAGATGACACAAGGGCCATTGCATTTAACCATAGAGTTAATATACAAAGTGAACGAAAAACAAACAACAATTGGCAATCATTAAAGCCAAGTAATAGTTTTCTTAGCAATAATTGGAATACTAATAATTGTTTTCAAAACACAAATTGGCAAAAATCTAAGCCAAATAATAACTTCCAAAATGGCAACTTTAAACCGAATAGTAGCATTCAAACCCGAAATTTCAACTGGCAGAATTCAGACCCTTACCACAGGTCACAATACAGATTAATCAATAATTTTCCAGTTGAAAATTACAGCAGAAATTCAACACAGCAATTAAATTCCAGTAAATTATTTAAGTACAATCAACCAAATTCTTCTCAAACTAGAAAATCTTATCATAGTAGGCAACAACGCCAAACTAATGCGTATCAACAAGAACCAGAGCCAATGGATATCGGTAATTTAAAAGAAGAGGAGGACGTAAATTTTTATATGACGGCTTCTCCACAAAATTGCCCATAATATTAGTAACAATTGGAAATTTTAAAATTAGATGTCTCATAGACACCGGATCAGAAACAAGCATAATTAAACCTAATGTCCTTGGGAATTCTTTTCCCACTCAACAACTCAATTCACCCCTTTTTTACAGAACCATAAACGGAATAAATCAAGTGACACATAAATTATTTACCCCAATACCTAGAGAATTTAATATCTCAGGTACCTTCTCTTGGAAGGTTATTGATTTCCATAGCAAAATTTATTCAGCAATAATAGGTCAAAATTTTCTCATCGCTCTTAAAGCTAATATTGATGTAGAGAATAAATTTATTACTATACTAGATAAACATATACCGTTTAGAAATTACAATCCATACAATAGTGTAGAAATTTGCTCACTTGAACACAGCGACCTAGAAAAATTGAATCTGAGACATCTAAATTCGGAAGAAACCCAATTGATAACGAGGTTATTGCACAGTTTCAAAGATTTATTTTATAAAGAGGGTGATAAGCTTTCTGCAACCCATGAAATTAAACATGAAATAATTACATCAACTGATAGAGCTGTATATTCAAAAATTTATAGGTACCCCCAAATTCACGAAGAAGAAATAAAGAAACAAATCAAAGAAATGTTAGAGCAAAACATAATAAAGGAAAGCAATTCACCTTATAATAGTCCTTTATCGGTAATGCCAAAGAAGATCGACAATTCAGGCATCCAAAATGGAGAATTGTTTTAGATTATCGGAAGCTAAATGAAATTACTGTTAATGATAAATTTCCAATTCCCAATATGGAAGGAATTCTTGATAAATTGGGCAAAGCTCAATACTTCTCTTCTATTGATCTTGCCAAAGGTTTTCATCAAATTGTTGTAGATGAAAATTACAGAAAAAAAACTGCCTTTTCTACACCTTTTGGCCATTACGAATTCATAAGAATGCCATTTGGGCTTAAAAATGCCCCTTCGACTTTCCAGCGACTTATGAATTCAGTCCTTCGTCAGTATATAAATAAAATTTGTGTTGTCTATTTAGACGACATCTTAATATTCAGTACTTCTTTATCAGAACATATACAAAATATTACAAAAATATTTCAAACTTTGAAAACAGCAGGACTTAAAATTCAAATTGATAAATGTAGCTTCTTAAAGAAGGAAACCG
Organism: Anastrepha ludens; assembly: GCF_028408465.1. Classification (NCBI taxonomy): domain Eukaryota; kingdom Metazoa; phylum Arthropoda; class Insecta; order Diptera; family Tephritidae; genus Anastrepha; species Anastrepha ludens. The sequence continues at coordinate 90,357,002 of NC_071503.1, read as the reverse complement.
AATTTTTAAGTCATATACTTACACCAAAAGGTGTTAAGCCAAATCCAGCTAAGGTCGAAGTAATTCAAAAATTGAAGCTTCCGACAACACAAAAGCAGATTAAATCATTTTTAGGAATAACAGGTTTCTACCGAAAATTTATAAAAGACTACTCTAAAGTAGCTTACCCCATGATCGCATATTTAAAGAAAAATGCTAAAATCAACATAAGAGACCCAAATTATATTATAGCTTTTGAAAAACTAAAGGATATAATAACAAATCCGCCTATTTTAAAATATCCAAATTTTAATAAGCGCTTTAAGCTTATCACTGACGCCAGCAATTTTGCTATTGGTGCGGTTTTGACCCAAGATGGTCATCCTGTTTCATTCGCATCGCGAACACTAAATAATCGCGAAAAAAAATATTCCACTATTGAAAAAGGGCTATTGGCAATAGTGTGGGGAGTCAAATACTATAGACCTTATCTTTTTGGAAGAGAATTTGATCTCCAAACCGATCATCAACCACTAAAGTGGTTGCAAGTCAAAAACTCGGGTAAGGATATAAGCCCGAGATTACAGAGATGGCTAGTTCAATTAGGGGAATACGACGCAAAAATTGATTACATTGCTGGCAAAGAAAATAAATTAGCAGACTTTCTCAGCCGCATTAATTACGAAAAGTGTGAAATAAACGCGTTAGATTCTGATGATTTAGGAATCACTCTTAACGAAACTTTTATAATAAAAAATCTAAATGCTGAAGAAGCAGCAAATCAATCTGATATATCTCTAGAAGTTCATTCCAACCATTCCCTTGAAACCGTACATTCTCAGGCAGAGAATTGCAATGATCATATTTCTATTTTAGATACCATAGTAAATAGGTTCAAAAACCAACTTATTTTAGTAAATAACAAGGAAGTTGAGGTCATGGAAATTTTCAGAAACAAAAGAATCTTTATCGATAAACAAGATATTGACTCTGACAATGTAACTAATATAGTCCGAAGAAATTTTGATAAAGGAAAAGTGGCGATATTTTCCCAAATTAATGATCATGAATACAACAAATTACAGCAAATTTCAATTAACAATTTCTTAAGTAGTGAACGGTTATCATTTGTAAGATGTAGCTTTTTAGCACAGGACATCCAGGATGAAAGCGAGTTAAGAAAGCAAATATCTCTGTTTCATAAGTACGAAACTGGGCATTCTGGAATATTAGTAACTTACGAGGGCATGAAGCACAAGGTTTATCATCCTCAATTAAAAATAAAAATACATGAAATTATAAATTATTGTGACATATGCTCTGGAGGAAAATATGATAGAAATCCAATTAAAAATAAATTCCATTTAACCGAGACTCCTACTTCTACTAATAAAATTGTTCATGTGGATACTTATGTTAATAGTAAACACTCTTTTATAATTTTTCTTGACAAATTTTCAAAACATGCTGTGGCTTTTTACCTACCCGATAGGAATAATCAAACTATTATTGGCAAAATAAACGAATTTTTATCAATTAAGGGTTCCATTGAAAAGTTTGTGTTTGACAATGAGTTTAATTCCAAAAATGTTAGAGATTTTTTAACTAGGTAAGGAATTGAGTTTCACGTAACTAAACCAAACAGTCATACAGGAAATGCTGATATTGAGAGACTTAATAACACTATAACAGAACGCATTCGAATATTAAACCTAGAGGAAAAACTCCCAGTTATAACTCAAATGCAGAAGGCTATAAAATTTTATAACAATTCTTTCCATAGTACAATAAAAACTACTCCACAAGAAGTTCAAAATTACAAAGTTGATCACAAATTAATAAAAAATCGAATTGAAAGATCAAAGTTAACCACAATTTATAAACAAAACCAAAAACGGGAAAACTATTCAGAGAATCGACTGGAAAGATTTATAAAAAATTACAAAAGTTTGAGGCATAAAGAAGAACCCAAATTTATAAAAAGGAAATTGCAAAATATTCATACATCCAATATTAAAAGGCCAAACAAATTTTCAGGTGGCAACATTCGTACTGGTGATAGCGATATTGGTAACAGGGACTCAAGGGACATTGCAAGTCAACAAAATATTGGAAGAAACAGGTTACACTCAAAAAAAAAATTAAGAGAAGTGGAAGTAATAAACGAAACAATTACCGTAATACATTTAATAGATTCAACCGAAATAAATATAATAATTTCACAAATCGAATCCAATATTAAAAATTTAGACATTCTCCATAAGGATTTATTACTCAAAGAAATAGAAATACTTAAATACTTCGCCAGTGAATTTTAAACAAAAAAGAAGACTTTTAAATATTGTCGGGACAACACATAAATGGCTATTTGGCACAATGGACGACGATGAGCGTCAAGAAATTTTACAGCATTTAAAAGTTACGGATGAAAATAATCACAACGCTATTGAAACAGTTAATAAACAAATTCAGATAAACCTACACTTTAAACCTACTAAAAAATAATATAGAAGTAGACAGAAAAAGAATCCAGGCAGCTTTTAACGAAATTAAAACCAGGAACAGCGAAATTATAAGATATTTGCTATACTTAGACCAAATGCAAAAAATCAGATACTTGGAAAATAGGCTTAATCAAATTCAAGATAACATATCAGCGGCTAGACATAAGATTTTACACCCTAGTATATTGACGGCCAATGAAATAGAACGTTACAATATTGATTTTTATAAGCTAAAATTAATAAAATTAGATATAATGAAATACGAAAAATCTAAGTTAATTATTGCCATTAAAATACCAACAAATTTTATTAAAACCTATGTAAAAGCTATAGTGCCAAAACCAAACAAAGAGTTCATGGAAATAAATACTGATATTGAGCATGTTGTCGAAATAGCAAATAACGTATATTCTTATGAAGAAGAGACAGATTTGAAAAATTTGAAAAAAACTCAAAACTGTGTATATTATAAAAACTATATGTTAAAGTATAACAATAAATTCGAGATCCTAGCTATGGACGATGAAACTTTAATTGTTAAGAATGCAATAAATGAAACTGTTTTACAAAATTGTGACGATCGAAAAATCACACTTAACAAAAATTACTTAATATCTGTATACAACAGTAAAATAACAATAAAAGAGTACGTTCTTCAAAATAAGATAGAAATTGTAAAAGAGAAATATTACATTCCAGTAAACAACGAAAATAACACGTTTGAAAAAGAAATTAACTTCAAAAAAATTGTATTGGAAAATTTTTAAAATATTAAAGAAATAAAAGAATTAAAATATCATAGAAATGTTTCTTATGCAATAAGCACTTTCTTTTTTGTAAGCATTGTTATAATTATTGTGATATTGTATTTAAGAAAAAATAATAATAAAATTAAGATTATCAATAAAATTGAAAAAAAATCTGAGGAACTGGAAGCCATTAAAGAGAAATACGGCTTAAAAAATAACAAACCATAAGATCCAGGAGAATCTTTTGACAAAGGGGGGAGGAGTTACGTACCATCACTCCACCATCCTATCTATTTATTTCTCTTTTTTGAGTTGTGAGGGTATTGTCTTACATTTAATGAAATTGGAATCATACACCAAACTATTTAAATGCTAAGATACTAAGATTTCACAAGTAAAGGTTCCCACCAAAAGATTTGCTTAGTATGCAATATTACACCGACACGTTTTTCGTTCAATGCAGTTATGCTCTCAATAAGCATAAAGTACTGCATAAAGTGAGCGCAAAACAGGTGTTATTAGAATTAAGGAAATTATAAAAAGTTAGTCTGTAGATTCACAGCAACCAAGAAGGTTGAATTTATTTAAAAATAAAACTGTGAAAAAAATAATTAACTTTAGTGTTTCAATTTAAGCCCAAAGACTTAAAACACATTAGTCGCATGCAGTAAATACGAAGAAAACACATGAGACAATGCAAAAATTGCTTAAATTAATTAAATACGAAGAACATGATTGGAAAATATGTGCCGATCTAAATGTCGTGGTCTACAATCTGGATACACAAAATACTATTGCTTTCTATGCAATTGGGATAGCCGAGCACGTCAAGACCACTACATCATAAAGGATTGGCCAGAACGAATCGAGTTTCAAGGTGGGGTGGATAACATAAAATACTCACCACTTATAAAGAAGGAAAAAATAACTCTACCTCCGCTCCACATCAAGCTCGGCCTTATCAAAAACTTTGTCAAGGCTTTGGACAAAGAAGGCGAAGCTTTTCATTATTTGAAAACAATCTTTCCACAGATTTCAGAAGAAAAAATAAAGGAAGGGATTTTTGAGGGTCCGCAAATAAGGAAAATAATGGCCAATACCCATTTCAAAGAACTATTGTCCTAACTTCGAGCTGATAGTGAACGATTTAATCATATAAGACCGTTTTCTCAGTTAACTTTAAAACTAAACAAAAAATTTGAAAGCAAAGTTTTAAATTTACATGAGAATATATAGCCCTTAATCTGAATTTATTGCCCTGCTCCGAACAAACAAGAACGACCAAAATTTGTTCTGAATTGGAAGATTAATCCAGCCTAAGAAAATTATATGCTAATGGGTCACTTATGTATTTATCTAATTCCCTTTTTAATTTTCTTTCAGGAGTAAATATGTCTTTAAAAATTCATTTTCTGCACTCCCATTTAAATTTTTTCCCGCGAAATCTTGGCGACGAAAATGATGAGCATGGCGAAAGGTTTCACCAGCAAATGAAAATGATTGAAAGTCGGTATCAAGGATTCTGGGATGTCGCTATGATGGGTGACTACTGTTGGTTTCTCATAAGAGAAACCGATCCTTATATAAATAACAAGACAAAAAACTTTTTCAATTATAAAATAAGTTCATAGAGTTAAGACAGAATCATATGTACATATGCTATTATTTGTAGGGTACTTAAGTTTTACTATATGGATGTATTTACTTGAATGCTTGTAACTTTTGTATTAGTTCATCGATTTTGTTTAATCAAAGTTTATTTTTTTTGTAATATAAAAGAGCTTAGAGTGCAAACAAAAAACACACGAAAAAGTAAAAAGTTTTTGAGATCCTTTCTCTCAAAGTACAAATTTTTTTATATTTTTACAAAAAAAATTTAAAAAATGCGTTATGATAGTTCGTTATCTTTGAATCTGCAGGGCCTAGCAAAAAGTGTTTTACACATAGTTTATAGCAAATTGTATTACCTTTTAAAAGCTCTAAACGGTTTTGGAATCGCTCAATTCGTTTTCGAGATATATATGATTAAGTGGGCCGAATTGTTTTTTTTTGAAATAACGGTAATTCGTAAATATCTCAAAAACGTTACCATAGAATAAAAAATAACCTCGATTTTCGGAATTAGACGGTGATTTTACATAGGAATTTCATAACGCCGTCTCTGGTGCATTTTGGCTGTAAACCAGTGGTATCAGCAACAGAGTATCAATAAAGCAACAGGGTTGCAGTATTGCGGTAATTATTGCGCGGCTCGAACACACCCTACTTTCGAATAATCTATTCTAGCGTGCAGAAAGGATAGTCCAAAATCAAGGGAATCTAGGCTAATTCCATTCTTTTTGTCTAGATTGTTAAAGTCTTTCGATGTTGCTTTACACAAATAACATTGACTAGTGAATCTGGTATCGGTGGCAGCATTGCAAACCTTACCATCAATCATCTTCATCTTAAAAATATACCGGAAAACAAATTTATTTCCTTGGAGCTCTATTTCAGAAGCAACTAAGTTGTTTACTGAGGATTCAACAAAATTTATTTCTTCTTTCGTGGCGTCTATACTTTCTTTGATAAACCTAAATCTTATCGGTCTACAGAATCTAGGAGATGACGGAGAAGGGTTTTGCCAAACAATTTTTCTGTTTTCGTTTCCACAGGTGATTTGTAGTGGCACAAAGAGCTAAGAAAAATGTTGGCATTCGAACCAGAAGTATCCTCAATTATTTGTTTATATTTAGCTTGCTGGGAACCATCGCATCCCCACTTGCATATTATTGTAAGAGAATTTCTTTCGTCCTCGCTTAGAGTGAGGAGCACCTCCTCTAAATACATTGATAAGCGCATAATTGTCTTATCGATGAGGCTTTGCAAGTCAGTTTCTGCGTAAGAACTAGTTACCCGTATTTGCGTTTGGTAATATTCTTCTTTAGCTTCTAATAAGCGATCGTAACAGGGATAAAGATAACGGTTTGTATTACGAATTATTTCATATTGCTCTCTTGTTAAGTCTGCTTCTACAAACATAGCTAAGCCTGCATGTGGTGTCAATATATTACCTCTCGTCGGGCTTGTTGATTCTTTGTATGCACTTTTGTATTTTGCTGCGCGTGATGGGGATTCTCCGATTTCTTTCAGAATTCGCGAGGCGTCCCTCTGCCCTTTTGCTATTAGAGTGGATCGCGCAGCATGTATAATAACTGTATCTTCTACCATGGAACGGACTTCTTCCGTTTTCCTACGTTTACTTCGCTCACTACACTTTTCGAATGATTTCAATGGACGGCCAGGGCGAAAATGTGACTTATTTGGAATTTCGATTGTTCCATTTAACCAAGACTGGTTAGCTTTTAGAAAAGCGTCCTCCTTTCTTCTGGCTTTAGTCCACTTTTCCTTAAGCTGTGCTTTAAAATAAGAAAAGCTTTTCTTAAATGTTTGCACATATTCAGCTGAATATGCATGACAAGACAGCAGGTTATCTTCTAAGAAATCTAATTTACTTGTCTAGTGCCTGATGAGCAATACCTAAGATAAGCAAAATTGGCTTAGAAATCAATACAAATGCAATAATTTTTATATTGACTTTAGCCAACCGTGTATCAAACCCTTTATATGACCCTATATCTGCAAGGATCTGCAGCTAACTTTTATGCACGTGGCGAGCTAATTGACCAGGTATCATGTTCAGCACTAATTTTCACTTGGACGGACTTGGAAATATACCAAACCGGGTTTTCAAAACCAAAAAACACAAAAAAACAAAAATAAATTATACCCTAAATGAAATAAGCACCACTTATCCATTTATAACTATTAAAGTCACAAACACCATTAACAAATGATAATATTCACCTGAAATATCATAATCCATCACGATTACTCAGCTTGGTAACTTAAATCCGTAAATATTCACGTTAAAACATACAGCGGTTTACAGCGGTTAAACAAAAACGATAACGTGCGTTTCAGAAATAGCTATGTTTTGATTAACTGACAGCTAATGCAAAGTATGGGATTGACCGTAGGAGGTTGAATTATTGTTCCTCGGTCTATTTTCAAGTTGTGGGAGTGCTTTTTTTTGTAGTTGTGACAACTTTCTGAAATCCAATTATGGCCGACTAAATAGCTTAAATCTACCTATGTGCGCTGTGCGTTGCTGAGTGAACATCGAATATGGAAAAAAAATGATGGTCATTTATGGTATTTGTTTGTGTTTGAAAACAAGAGGGGAGAAGAAGATTTTGGTCACACTTTCTATATTAGCGTTTTTGTCTACTTCTTATATTTTTCTAATAAAATTTGCCACTATTTTACATTTCTGTCTTTATATTCACCGCTCTTATTTTTCCACAATAATGGCTGACTTTTGTAAAAATTTTTGAGTTCCTCAAAAATTATTTATTTATTTACTACAGATATAATTATACTTACATAATTATTATATTCATATAATTATATTACATTACGAGAGACCCTAGTAGATAAAGACAATGGGCCTGCCTCAATAAATGTTTTGCTTAATGTTGTCATTTGTCCGCTCATGTGCTCACTTCAAAATTTCAAAAGAAATGAGAAAAATCATGAACTTCGCGTCACACACACGCAACCGATTGGAAGTTCACAAACATTTTTGTAAATTTTTAATCGGTTTGCCAACTGCGCCACACACGCGTCAATCTGTTGAAATTTTTACCGATTGCAGTAGTAGCAGAGAATGTTAATGCAATGAGAAGGTGCAAATGTTACTGTGAGCTTTCTTTAGTACAATTGAGATTTGAAAGATTTGAAGTAAGGGAATTTAGCACACCGAGTTTATAGACACCTCACTGACTTTTCCCCACACAAAAATTAGAAACACCACACATCTTTGAAACACCATACGTTTGTAATGCTGTGAACAGCCAATGGTGTTAGACGTGTTTTTATTCACTCCGTTTTATTTCAATTTATTTTGCTATAATTGTAATAATGCAAATGCTATTAAACAACCATTTGAGACAGTGAAAATAAAAGTTTATTAAATTAATTTGCAAAGGTGCAAATTTAATCTGCTGAGACAGTGACTCTTTTTAATTCGTTTAATCCAAAAAGTTGAATAATGCCGTGTGTGTGTGGTAATAAGGTTGACCGCGCGCAACCAAAAGTTCAATGTGCGAAGTGCAATAATTTCTTCCACACCGTGTGTGTTGACATACTCCCATCAGACTTGGAGTTCATGCTTAGCGAAAACAAGAATTTTTTCTGTAAACTCTGCACTACTGCTCGTCGGAATTCAATCCGCTCACCTCCCCCATCTGCTGCTGTGGAGAATGTGCATTCAGTAGAATTTATGACCACTGCTAAGCCAACTTCTTCGAGTACAAAATCGCCTACTATTGTGAAGCCTACTGCAACTACATCTCATGACAGCTAAAAACAGGACTTTTCTTTGGAATCTATGTGTGTTTCGATTGATTCCCTTCGTGCTGAGAATTCCCGCTTTTTAAATTTGCTATCCACCTTGCATGGTGATAACTTAAACCTGCAGAAAAAAATAGATACTATGTATGAAGCTGTTATCGTTTTACAACAAAGTCTCATCAAAAAAGATGAAGCGATTGCGCTTCTCTCTGCGGAGGTCAAAGACCTACATACCGTTGTCAAATCATCATTAGACAAATCGAGTAATAATAACATACGCACAAAAAAATTTAGTGCAGCTACTCGCCTGTCATCGTCGCATACAACGGATGCCGCTCTTTTTTCATCTGACGTCACTTCCCATCTTCCTCATTCTTCTCCCACCTTGAGTTCGGGCAATGCTACTGCTGCTTCTATTGTTTCGAACTGCTCGAATACTCAAGCTGCTGCTGCTATGTCAAGAGAGGCTAAAATACCGGCAGAGCCTCTGAGAAGATCATCACCTAGCATAACAACGCCGACTTCTGCTCCCACTGCTTCTATCAGCTTTGCTACTGCTGCCGCTGCTAACATCAACACGTCGACTGCGCCCATTCTCTTTGCTGATGCTGCTGCTTCTCACATGTCGACTGAGGAAGTTAATTTAAGCTCTGTTCCAATACTACATGATAGTACAAATAATCAAAATACGTGGACAACTATCCAAGGGCGTAGGCGTTTAAATAGTAAAAGATCTCGGAATGTCGTTTTTGGTCTTAATGCGACTACCGAGTTAGATGTAGTAGCTACGAATAAGTGGTTACATCAAGCGTCCTTTAAACCATCTGTTCCTGAGGACAATATTATCACCTATGTTGCTAAAAATTCTAACATTGATAGAAATCTTATCTTATGTTTCAATCTTGTAAAAAAGGATACTGATATCCATAGTTAAAAAAAAATTAATTTTAAGCTAGGGGTTCCACCATCATTATATGTATAATCAAATTCTCAAACCGTCGGTTTGGCCTGCTGATGTTAAGGTCCGTCCTTTTAAATTTTTTCAAAGGGACGAGCCTACAGACAAGAAAATTTAGCCACTTTTAGAAGAACTACTTCTGCAGCTAACTCCATCGCTAGTAATAAGTTATTAAAATTGTATTTTCAAAATATATCTGGACTTCGGACTAAATGTTCCACGGTATATATGAAAAGTTCTTTCTTAGATTTTGATATTTTTGTATTCGTTGAATCTTGGCTGAATGAAAATTTCTTCGATTGTGAAATTTTTGATCTCAATTTGTACGATGTTTTCCGTAAAGACCGTGACCCTGTCAAATCTGGATGTTCCAGAGGAGGTGGTGTTCTCATTGCTGTTCGGAGAAAATTTCGGGCATCATTGGTTACACTTACCAATTCTGACACACTCATTGATCAGCTTTGTGTACGTGTTTATGGCTCATCTGGATCAGTCTATGTGTGTGCATCCTACATTCCGCCGAATAGTCCGGATTGTTTATATTTTGCACATGCTGATAATGTTGTGTCATTAGCATCAAGCATAGCTGGTGACAGTCATCTTTGTGCCCTTGGTGATTTTAATTTATGTCGTCTGAGTTGGTCCCCACTTAGAAACTCGGCTGCTTTTATGGCTTCTAATGTAAATTCTTCAGCCGAAATTCATGTCATTGATAGCTTTTTAAGCATTGATTTATCACAAATTAATGATTTTTATAATAGCCTTAATAGAATCCTAGATCTAGTGTTCATTTCAAATAACATCAACTACACGTTGTCGGAAGGCATTGCTCCCATATCTTTAACTGATAAACATCATGTTCCTCTCTCTCTTGTGTTGGAATTTTATGAGTTTTCTCTGAGGTATCCGATGAGCCTAACATCAAATTCAACTACAACTTATGCGACTTCTCAATTTTAAACGAAATTTTATTAAGTATTGACTGGGATAATGCCTTCCACGACAATGATGTTACCTCTTGTTTTCATTTTTTTAAGACTAAGGTTTCTGAGCTGTGTCTGAAGCACATTCCTGTTTATCATAAGAAAGTATATAAGTCACCTTGGCATACCAAACGGCTTAGGCATCTAAAGAATCTAAAAAACAAATTTTCTAAACTGTATAAAAGGTCTGGAGACCCAATGCACTTCTCAAAATTTCAATGCCATTTAAAAGAGTTTAACTGTTTGAACAAGTTCTTATATAGAAATTACATCTTGAATTTCGAAAACACTATTATTTCGGTTTCGAAGGCCTTTTGGCAATTCATCAAATCAAAAAAGTCTTGCTCAATGGTGCAAACAATGTTTTTTATAATGGTAAATATGCAAATTCTGCCATAGAATCTGCCAATTTATTTGCTGACTTTTTCTGCTCTAATTTTGAACCCGACTTAGACTCCGATTCTAGTTTACCCTCTAATAGTTTTTCACCTCTCAATTTTGGGACTTTGTGCCTATCTGTTACTGATGTCGTCAAGGGTATTATGAAGCTTAAGTCTACAACGAAAACTGACTCGGATGGCCTTTCGGGCATTTTGCTGAAGAATTGCTTGTGTCTCGCTGAGCCTCTCACAATTATATTCAATAAATCGTTGTCCTCTGGTATCTTTGTTGACGACTGGAAATTTACTTCCATTACGCCTATATTTAAGAGTGGAAATAAAAACGATGTTAGCAACTACAGACCGATTTCGAAGCTTTCGTCTGTCTCAAAACTTTTTGAGATAACAGTGAATGAAAAGTTATATTTTGCTGTCAAAGGCCTAATATCTACCAACCAGCATGGTTTCGTTGCAAGTCGCTCCACTGTCACTAACTTGTCTATTTTCAATGATTACTGCATTTCAGCCTTCCAGAACAGATCTCAAGTTGATGCAATTTATACAGACTTCTCTAAAGCGTTTGACAAAGTATCGCACCGAATACTCTTGTCGAAGCTTGCATCATTGGGTATACACTCCACGTTTTTGTCGTGGATCAAATCATATTTGTCCAACAGGCACTGCGTTGTAGCCGTTGATAATATGACATCCCGTGCATTTATTGCATCCTCTGGTGTCCCACAGGGAAGTATTCTAGGACCCCTCCTCTTTATACTTTTTATTAACGATATTGGTTCTTGCTTTTCGTTTGCAGACCACTTGTTGTATGCTGATGATCTTAAAATATTTGCGGTGATTAACAGTGTTAGGGACTCTGAAAAGTTGCAAACCGACTTGCACAATGTGCGGAACTGGTGCTATTTAAACCATTTGTCACTAAATATTAGCAAATGCTTTCACGTAAAATATGCTAAATCAAACAATACTTTGCATACTTCGTATAATATTGCTGGCTTACCTTTGCAATCCGTTGAGGAAATTAAAGACTTAGGCGTTATTTTCGACTCTAAGCTGAATTTCACCAGCCATGTTAACCACGTCATAAGACGATCATATGCGATGCTAGCATTCGTTCGCCGTAATTGTTCTGCATTTACCAACCCACACACTCTCAAAACATTGTATTGTGCTTTTGTTAGATCAAGATTAGAGTATGCCGCTATTATTTGGAGACCGTACCAAATAGGTCTGTCTAATCGGATTGAGAGAGTTCAGAAAGTCTTTCTTCGTTTTGCGCTCCGATCTTTAAACTTTTCTGAACCTGTACCATCGTACCGCTCTCGATGTTTATTAATTGACTTAAAACCACTTGATAGCAGACGATCTATTCTATCGTGCTCATTTATTATTCGTATCATTTCTGGATCTATTGATTGTCCTTCCCTTTTAAGTAAAATTCAATTTAATATACCCAATATGAGGCTCCGACAGTATGAAACCTTTAAAATTGGCTTCTCGAGAACCAACTATGGGGTGAATGCTCCGATTCCTAGGGCATGTGCAGATTTAAATATGTTTTTCAATTCTTCTGGTGCTGATTTTACATGGCCGTATGGCATCTTAGTCAATCATCTTAAATCGTTCTTTTCTTAGTATACTACTAAACTATTGTACATTAGCTTAAAATAGTCTGTAAGAATGTATCCATTCAAAGACAATAAATAAATAAATAAAAAATAAAAAAAACTCGCCAGGTATATCCATAGAAAAGGTCCTTTTCCATTTAGGAGGCTGCAAGGTCGTAGAGCTAACAATATTATTCTGACTTACAAAGTTTGATAATGGTATGTCATCCTCGTCGTCGAATAGCCCTTCATGGATATTCTGTACATCTGCCCCACACACATCCAATATCGATTTTGACACTGGCCACTCAGGCGTGTCTAGATTTTCATTCTCATCGGAACTGGCTTCACTTTAAGGTCCTGAAGGTAAATCTTTATACAAACATTCTTCAATTTCCCTTTGCGTCAACGATCGTTGCATTATTGAAATAATTGCCTAAAATATTGTAAATACCAAGGAAAGTCCCGCTCATAGTGACCGTATAAAAAAGCAAATTCTAGGAATACTTACGTCACGGTGGTCGACTTATTTCATGCCCACAGCGAAGCGAATAAATTTGCGATTAAGAAGGCCGCGCGATAGTTAATATGTGGTGCAGAAGCTAAAGTCGGCGGAATTATTCGTTTTGTTTTTTCGCACGTATTTAATTCAGGTTCAAGTCCTGAAGTCATATTTTTTTTCTTGCACATTTTTTTTTACAATTCAAACCAGGAAAGTTTAGTAAAATGTTTGAGTTTATTTTAATTAAAATTTCTTTAAAATACTGTTTTTTTTTGAATTTCATAAATGGAAATTTCCTTTCGGTATAAAATAGTTCATACTGGATATGACCTGATTTTTATATAAATCAATCAAAACAGAAAATATGTATATTGATGAGAAAATATCATTCTAATATCCGTTCAGAAAGCCAAACGCGCATACACACATACATATGCATATAATTACGCATACAAACTTTCAACTAACGCAGAATATGTGCATATAAAACTGCGAATCGAATAAATGAGTGATTTAGAAAATTTCATTATTAATTGTAGTTTAGCGCAATCGTGAAAGACGTGTTGTGTATGCGGTACATCGTCCCATATTTGACTCAGGTTCAAATCGTGTACACACTTTTCTTGGTTCGACATTTTTATTCAATTTTTTGTATTTGGTTTAATTAGAATTGATTTAAAATAGTGTATTCAGGTTTTTCTAATACCTGTTATTTAGAAATTTATTTTCTATATAACATTATTCATACTTCTTTTGAATTGATTTATATGTAAAACAGCCATAAAGGCAATCATATGAATATGCATTCCTATATTTAATCTCTTCAGTCAAATCTGAACTACTTACATACACATATTGATGAGAAAATATTCTAATATCCATGGATGCATCCAGAAAGCCAAACGCGCATACACGCATATGTATACAAATATATACAAACCTTCAACGAACGCAAAATGTATGCATATAAAAAACAACAACTGCGACCGTCTTCTTGTCCGTCAGTGAAAATATGGGATATGTATACCCTATGAGCAAAAAGAACCGGGAAGGTGATGTTGACTGTTTTCTTCGATTGCCAAGGCATAGTCCACCATGAGTACTTTCCATCGGGCCAGACAGTCAATAAAGAATATTATTTATCTGTTTTGAAGCCTTTGAGAGATGCTGTATGTTGCAAACGGCCGGAAATGTGAGCAAACAATTCTTGGATTTTGCATGATGGTAACGCGCCATCGGACTGATCACAGAGAATACGACGAAGGAGCTGTAGGCCATGTCGGCCTGCCGGGGGTGTTTGGAAGACTGGGTTAAACGTTGGCACATGTGTGTTGCTTCAGACGGGTCATATTTTGAAGGAGATAATATAAATTTGCTTTAAATTTAACTCTGTTTTATTTAATTTAAACATTCCCGGTACTTTTTGATCATAGGGTACATATATGCGGCTTTGCGGATGGAAATGTGTGATTCGCTGGAATTGTTCAAGGCATCTAAGTCGCATTAACTCGCGACTGTCGAACAGTTAGAAGACATAATATATTTACATACATATAAGGGTGCATACATCCATACGGAGCCGCGGCCACTCGACACGACACAAATTCAAGATTTATCTAATATTGGCAAATAATTCCACGCGAAATATTCCAATATTGACTATTTTCGAATGGTCGCGAAAATTGGCATATGGGCGGCTCGTTTATGAATGAAATTGAAATATGAGCTCGAACTTATGAATGAACTTTTTGTTTTTGTTCTAAATTGTTCAGCGCCGTCGCTGATAGAATCATGGCCGCTGCGACTGCGTCTACGAATGTATTTTGTTTTTGTAGTCGCTAGGCTTAGATTTTAGCTTCGGGCGACATGCGCATGTGAGGTATGTGTTTTTGTTGTGTTCTAGAACATTTTAGAATGTGTGGTGGCAAGCGGCCATCGCGTTGCCCTTACTGTTGCTTTTGCGTCTATCAAAGTATTGTGTTTTTGTAAGTACAATATTAGGAATATCGACTGGTGAAAGACAAAAGTACACGGAAGCAAGAAGGGAGCGCTGTGCTCGCGCATATATGCATGAATGTATGAACGTGCATGGATGTAGTAACATATGAATACAATTATTTTGTAAGAAGTTTAGAAGGCAAGTAGGTATATATGTATGTATGTATATATGCTAGGACACAAAGTGGGTATATATACATACATAGAGTAGAATTGTTTTTGCACTCGTTAGGAAAAAACTCGTTCACTAGTGCGTATGTGTATTTGATTTCTTGTAAGAATGTGATGTGCTGTGACATGTGTACATACATAAGTCAAGGTTATTTGGGCATACTTGCATATGTGATATGATGTTCTTGCGCTTGTGCATTATTGTTTTTCATATACAAATGTACATACATACATATGTATGTAAATGCTGTCGAATACATAAACTATAAATTGACATACAATATAAAATAAGTGTTGATTTATCTTAAACCGTTCTTTTTTTCTGAATGCAAATACCTCCTATTGACATGTACATATGTACATGTTATGTACTTATGTATATTATCATATACCATCATTTATTTACATATAAAGTATACGTTCATTTATGTACATATGTGTGTAATGAAAAACTTTATGAATTACTTTCAGAACTTTATTAAAATTTATTCGCGTCGCGCGCATGCACAAAACCTTTTGTTCACAACGCAGGCGCAGAAATAAACGCCCTGCGTATTTATCCTCCCCACGTGACTCGCCATCAATTCTCGGTGCAAATGTTTTTTTTTTTTTCGTTTTTAAATTTTTTTTTTTTTTCGTTTTTAAATTTTTTTTTTTTTCGTTTTTAAATTTTTTTTTTAATGTAATCGTAAAAAAATTTGTAATAAATTTTGTGTATCCGCTTATCATTTCAAAAGTAACAAAATGGTAAAAAATAAGCAGTGGAAGAAATTAACGCACCGCCTATTTTTCCTCGCCACATGTTAGACTCGATATCAATTCCCGGCGCCAACTTTTTTTTTATAATTTTTTTTTTTTTAATTAGTTTTTTTTTAAAGTAATTGAAAAAAAATTTTGTGTAATAAATTTTACGTATTCGCCTATTATTCAAAAATACGAAAATAGTAAAAATTTAATTGGTTTAATGACGAGGTGAGAAATGTGTTGTGTGTTGAGGTGAAAGATGTGTGGTGCTTTCAATTTTTGTGTGGGCAAAACTCAGTGTGGTGTCTATAAACTCGGTGTGCTAAATTTCCTTATTACAAATCTTTCAAATCTCAATTGTACTAAAAAAAGCCCACAGTAACATTTGCACCTTCTCATTGCATTAACATTCTCTGGTATAACCCCAGATTTGGGCTCTGCACTCAGCTTGAAACAGCTTCCATTTAGCTTTGTATGAGATGTATGGCTTAGATAAGAAATTGCTCTATGTACAATTAATGCTAGCTTTTGCTGAATTATTTCTGGCCTGCATTTGTAGGAGTGTGAAACTGCAAACGAATACCAGTACATAACAAGCATTTAAAATCACGACATTTATTTTTAGTGGAAAATTAACGTTAATAAAGCAAACAAAAGCAAACTGTAAAGAAAAAATTTACAATAAACAAAACTCCGCTATCGCGAGTGTAAACAAATCTCGTGTGGCTGACAACCAGCTGTCACCGTTGACTGCATTATCGACGCTACGAAAAGAGTGCTACCATACGGCCTATACCGAGGTGAAATGGGTTCTCCACCACAGGGTGGTGGGCCCAATCACTCCAACCCAAACAATGAAGTGCGTAATAAAGACCTAATGCAAAAAATTGTTGAATTAGAAAAATTATGCTCTACTCTACAAAATGAGATATCCCATCTTAAAATAGAAAACGGCAAACTTAAATCTGCTATATGCGCTGATGATAATAAAACTGATTTAAACATTACAAAAAAAACATGTGTTGAAGTTTATGAAACTGATGAAGAAGAGCTTGCTAGAGAAACCGACTGGATCCTAAAGAAAAAAAGGCCATCCAAAAAACGTAAAGCTGAATCTTCTCCTGAAGCTGTAACACCATCAAAATCTGCAAGTAGTGCTAATGATTCAACAAAAACGGAACAAGTTAATAAAATACCCCGTCCTCCTCCAATAATTATCAATGGTAATAATGATTTTAAAAAACTTCATAGTCAACTTATTACCACAATAAAAAATAAATTTTTCATTAAACTTTTAAACAACGATGCATGCAAAGTGATAACGTTCGATTCGTATGACTATCGGTCTGTAACAAAATTGTTGTCAAATGAAAATATTCCTTGGCACAGCTATGGGAATAAGCAAAATAGACCTATCAAGGTAATAATTAAAAATCTTCACCATTCCTGCGACAGCGACTTAATAGTGAATGACTTAAAATCTCAAGGGCTAAATGCTTTAAGCGCCATAAACAAACTCAAGTGGAAAACAAAGGAACCACTTGAAATGTTTCTCATCACCTTCGATCCGTCCGAAGATGTGAAAAAAATTTACGGAATTCAAAATATACTGAATACCATAGTCAAAGTAGAACCTGTCAAATCTACAAATCTGATACCGCAGTGTAAAAAATGCCAATCTTTTGGCCATACTAAAAACTTTTGCGGGAAACCCTCACGATGCGTCAAATGTGCAGGTAAGCATGCCACCATTGATTGCAAAAAAACTGAACTAGAAAGCCCAAAGTGTTGTAACTGCGGAGAGTCCCACCCTGCAAATTACAGAGGCTGTATAGTGGCGAAAGAACTCCAAAAGATTAGAACGAAAAAGCTATCCCAAAATTCTAAACCAGTAAACAGTACAAACAAACAACACACAATCCCAAAACGTACTAAAACTACTACAAGTCTTACAAATAATCCGACAAAAATCCCTATAATAAATAAACCGGCTACATACGCACAAATTACCAAAAACTTATTACCGAACGAACCTATTGTACAAAATCCCCTTTCAGCTATATTAAGCAAATTAAATGAACAAGGCCAAATCTTCAAATCAATTGAAAAACGCTTGTGTGCCCTTGAACAAAACATGCAATTTTTTGACTATGAATAAAACACTAAAAATAATATTATGGAATGCCAACGGTCTAGCTAAACACCAAACAGAGCTAGAAGTTCTGTTAAAAAACGACGAAATCGACGTCTGCCTAATAGCCGAAACACACTTCACAAAACATTCATATTTAAATTTTAAACATTATTCCCTATACCATACTATTCACCCCAACAATTGTGCAAGAGGTGGCAGCGCCGTTCTCATAAACAATAATATAACCCACCACTTGGAAGACCAACTCAGCGCCGAGGAATTTCAAACAACTTCCGTTTCTGTCGAGGCCTTCGAGCAACAAATATTACTAACAGCTTTATACAGCCCACCCAGACATCAACTAAAATCTGAAGATTACGTATCTCTCATCGAAAGATACAAAGGACGTTTTATTATAGGAGGCGATTTCAACGCTAAGCACCACCATCTCCTCGTCTATTTAATAACTTCACCGACTGGCAGTACTTCCAACTGCAATTACAAGCTGTAGTGGTAGACACCGACCGTATCGTGACTACTGATGATCTTGATGATGCCGTGCTTCAGTTCACGCAAATAATTCAAAACGCAGCTTGGAACAGTACGCCCCAGCAAGATGTCACATCAAACAAGAAAAAATACCCATCATATATCAAGTTGCTGATAAATAAAAAACGAAAACTTAGACGTCGTTGGCAGCAAACCAGATGTCCTGAGGACAAATTGAAACTCAACCAAACAACAAAACAACTACACGTTCAAATTCAGATATTCAAAAATGATAATTTCAATCGATTTCTTAAGAGCCTCACATCTGATAAATCCACAGACTACTCTTTATGGAAGGCAGCAAAGTCATTTAACCGACCGATAAAACACATAGCACCCATCAAAATAAACGACACCCAATGGGCAAAATCCAATGAACAAAAAGCAAATTTATTTGCAGAGAATCTTTGTAAAACCTTCTATGCCAATGATGGATCTGAAGATATTGACATCTCGTCAAATTGGATTGAAAGCGATGTCAGCATTGAGCGAGTTAGTAACGAAGAAGTAATGAGCGAAATTTTCAAAATGAAAACGAAAAAAACGCCTGGTTTCGACCTCATAACTGCAGAAATTCTTCAGAGATTGCCCAATAATTGTATTACTTGTCTGTCTCAATTGATTAATTTGTGTTTTTTGTTAAAATATGTTCCTATGTACTGGAAGACAGCAGAAGTAATTATGATTTTGAAAGCCGGAAAATCGCCAAATGATGTGTCTTCATACCGACCTATTTCTCTGCTACCAATGCTGTCCAAACTTTTTGAACGACTGTTACTGACTCAAATGATGCCGATTATAGAAAACAAGAGAGTTATTCCAACGCACCAATTTGGCTTTCGAAAAAATCACTCCACTATCGACCAAGTTCACAGGGTTGTTAGAACCATAGAGTGTGCGATAGAGGAAAACAAAGTTTGCGCAGCGGTGTTCCTTGACGTCTCGCAGGCGTTTGACAAAGTTTGGCATACGGGCCTGCTCCACAAACTAAAATTGATTTTGCCCAGGAATTATTGCGAAATCCTTTCTTCCTACCTTGATGGCAGATACTTTCGTGTCAGATTTGACAACGCCTATTCATCATTGCAAAAAGCACGCGCGGGGGTACCTCAAGGAAGCATCCTAGGCCCTCTCTTGTACCTCTTGTATACGTATGACTTACCGGTTCACGAGCAACACGTTACCGCAACCTTTGCAGATGACACGGCTATCCTAGCAGTTGGAGAAGTGATCGAGACTACAACGACGAAATTGCAATCAGCGGTGAGTTCTATTGCAACATGGGCAAAAAAATGGCGTATCAAATTAAATAATTCCAAATCAGTTCACATTGTATTCGGCCTGAAAAAAGCAATTTACAAGCCAGTCTACATAAACAGTGTAAATATACCGTACGTCAACGAGGCAAAATATCTTGGTATAACCCTTGATGCTAAACTGCGTTGGAAGGCGCATGTCAAGAAAAAGCGTGAAGAGCTGGAATTAAAAACAAAAAACCTTCTTTATCTTATTGGCAGACACTCTATTCTGTCAACGAACAACAAACTACTGCTATATAATCAAATACTCAAACCGGTCTGGACGTATGGCATTCAGCTATGGGGATGCTCAACCAAATCTTGCATGACTATTATCCAACGATTCCAAAATAAAGTGTTGCGCAACATCGTCAATGCTCCATACTATGTGAGAAATGTCGACCTCCATCGTGATCTTGGTATCTTACCCATCACTGACGTGGCGAAAAAGTACGCCATGGCTCACAGACAACGTTTAAGTACACATGTCAACGCTGAAGCATTGGCTTTGCTTCAGCCAAATACTCATGGTCGGCGGCTCAAGCGTAAAACAGTTTTAGACCAGATGGGCACCCAGTAGCAGATGCACCTTATATATTTATACATTCATAATGAATTTATGAATTTTGAGGTATCTTAGTTTTTTCCTTTTTTAATATATATGTTCAATAAAAATTGCTCGTTAGTATCTTTATCTCGTTGTACTAGTTGTAATTTCTAAACGATATTCTGCTTATACTTTAAGATGCGTTAATAAAAAATAAAAAAAAATAAAAAAACATATTTAGAAAACGCCATTTTGGATGTGAGAAAGACACCACGATATTTATATTCTGCTACCACTTTTATTTCCTCTCCTTTGTACCACAATTTTCTGCCTTGGCTAGTTGACCAATTTTTCTAAAGACCAGATTTCATAAAATTTACTTCAATGTTCCACTAAGCGCAATATATTTCTAGCTTTTTAATCAATATCATCAGCATATAGAAGGAGGCGTACATATATTCCATCAATCAGTAGACCACCTTTTAAACAGCCTTGTATGTAGATCATTCCGGTTTCAAAGTAATCTGATACTTCCCTTCCTGTCCAAACTGCTGGTCTCGTACTCGAATATATATTTTCAATCAGATTTGTTATTTTGTTAGATAGTTCCATCTGCCATTTATAAATTAATGGCCTCCTGGGTACCCTGTCGAAAGCCGCTTACAAATCCACAAGGTATGCATACACTTTTTTGTTTTCATTGAACTTTAAATGTTCTATAGATTGTACATGCTATCCACCGTTGAGTAGTTTTTTCTAAAGGCGGCTTGAAATTCAGTGGGCATGTTAATGTTTTCCATACAGTTTGTAAGTCTTGCATTAATAAATCTCATTAAAACTTTTGCGATACAGTTCATAAAGGATATTCTCCGATAATTACTTGCTATATTTGCATTTTCTTTTTTTTAGCTCATAAGATATTCTGTCTTCTCCAGGTACTTTGATTGTTGTAGCATTTTTAATTATTTGTTGGACTTCGATTATTGTTACATCTTTATCAAGGTCCGTATCTGTATGCAAAGCAGGTGCATAATTAATATCTTTTGTTAACTGGGGCTGATTTAATAAGTCTTGAAAATAGTTTTTAAACTCCGATGTCTTAATATCTGAACCAACTTTAAATGATTCTCCTCTTATTTCTTTGGCGAGGCTCCACCATTCTTTTGAATTTGCGGTTTTATTGATTCTATTTTCCAGTTCTTCATAATAATCATTCTTCGCTTTCTCGCATGTGTTCTTTAACAATTGCTTTCCCTGAAAATGTTTGTGCTTGTCGTCTGCTTGGTTGGTTTTTCTGAGATGATTCCAATATTTAAAGGAAAGCTTCCTTGCATTCAAACATTTCATATTAGACCAAGCGCTTATGTAAAACGGCTTTAGTGTTTTCCGCTGTTGTCTTAAGCACAGACATTTTTACTACACTGTCAAGTTGTTCAAGATTTATCATTTCTCCTCCATTCGCCAGCTTAATCAGATTTTTGTTTAGGTTTAATTTCTATTTTGATACATCTTTTTCTTTAAGCATTACTTTTGGTAGCAGTCTTTTATTTTCCATTTCGTTCTGCGCTCTATCTACATATGTATGTTTAGTGTCAGTTTAATTGGCATATGATCTGACATTTTTACCGATTGTTTGCATTTGTTTTCCGTTTTTGGCCTGCAGTAGACAGAATTCACTGCACTCAGCTCTGTTAAGAACTTCTCTGCTGTCGAGCTAGGCGAGGTGAAAAGTCTTCGCGGTTACACTTCATTTTTGACAATTCACACTGCTCGTAGCTTGTGAGGCTTCTCTCTATCATTAACGTTCTCTGTGTGTTCCATGATTAACTTCGATTCACCGTTATCTCTGTTTGCAATGATCACTTTGATGTTTCGTTTTACAATTCAGTCAAAAATTTTGGTTTATTCGGCTTTCAAATTTAAATATTGTCTTTTTAAGGTACCTACCAAGAGATATCCTTTGATATTACGCAATTATTATATTATAATTACCACTTGGGTAAAAGTGTTCACGAACTGTCTGAAATGTTTTCGGTAATACGTCAGACAGTATATAATGTTATAAATCGAAGGGGAAAAAAGCGTAGGGGTGAGTGAAAAATCTTCAATAATTTGTGGAGATATTTAGATTATTTAAAAACTTTATATCCCTCATAGCGCGAAATTAATCTAATATTGCCTGTTTGCCTAATTAAAAATGAACACCGCACACGTCCGATAAACAATTCAAACGTGAAATTCCTTATTAAGTTCTACCCTTACTACGGGGAAACGTAAGTGGACAGTTACATAGAGTATAGGTGAGCAAATAGGTAGGCAAATAGAAATAAGAAGAACGGAAAGTATAGCTGTAGAAATAAAGCTAATGACCGACAGTAAATAACGAAAAGTAAGGAAAGTGCGAAAAAGTAATATACCTTTATATAAATATATATTTATATATATAACTTAATATTAAGCTTAAGTATAGTTTATATATATATATATACTATATAATTGGCACGTAAACCCGTTTTGGTGTTTGGCCGAGCTCCTCCTCTTATTTGTGGTGTGCGTCTTGATGCTGTTCCGCAAATGGAGGGACCTACAGTTTCAAGCCGAACGGCGGATATGTTTTTATGAGGAGCATTTTCATAACAGAAATACACTCGGAGGCTTGTCATTGCCTGCTGAGGGGAGACCGCTATTAGAAAAAACTCTTTCTTAATTTTTTGATCTTTCACCGAGATTCGAACCGACGTTCTCTCTCTGAATTCCGAATGGTAGTCACGCACGAACCCATTCGGACACGGCGCCCATTACTTATTTACATATTTACCTATTTATTTAATTTCAATTATTTAAAAGTTCAAACGAGATTTCTATTAGCTACTTAATATAATTTTTAATTTATCAAATTCAATTTCAATTTTAATTTATTATGTTTTATTTTATTACGATGTTTGCCAGAACCGGGCTTGACAACGGCCACCTTGAAGGAATCGAGCAGCCTTCAATTTTCATTTTCCATCGATAACACGGAGAGTTTGTGGATAGGGCGTCTCACTTCACCCGACCTAGTTGCGATATCTGCGACGCGAATTTCCCCGTCCGCTTCGGGAACGGTTGCCGTTACTCAATCCATCACCCACTGCTGTGGTGGCACGTTTTCTTCATGGACGAAGACGAGTTAGCCTGGGCGGACGTTGGGCTGCACACGCCCCCATTTGTTGCGCTGCTGAAGCTCCAGAAGGTGATTATTCGAACACGCGCGCCAAAAGTGTTCCTTTAGAGAGCAAACAAGCTGTCATATCTCTAACCAGCGCCTGGGGTTGTCGGGTACCTTCTCCGGTGGCAAAGCTCGCAAGGGGCAACCGATTAGTAGAAGTGCCGGCGTTAGCACCTCGTCGTCGTTGGAGTTGTTGCTGAGTGGTGCGAGCGGTCGGGAGTTCAGTACTGATTCCATTTCGACGTGAAGCGTTCGGCGGTTAACAGCGCGTTGCCTACGGTGCGCATTAGCAGATATTTGGCGGACTTCACTGCTGCTTCCCACAAGCTACCGAAGTGGGGTGCCTTCGAAGTATGAAGGCGAAGATGCGTCCTTCGTCGGCGGCTTATTGGAGAATCTCCTGCATCTGTGCCAGAAAGGCTTCCCGGAGCTCCCTCAGTTTCCTCTCTGCTCCCATAAAACTCCTCGCGTTTTCGCAGTACATTTGGCTGGCATTCCCCGGCGCTCAATGAACCTTTTGAGAGAGAAAAAAATGTATCAGCAGTTAAATCAGTTACAAGTTCTAGATGAACTGCCTTTGAAGCGAAACACACGAAAATGGCACTATACATTTTCACGGGAGGGCAAACGCGAATTTTTAAGGTTCTGTGAATGGGTCCTCAATAATCTACCCCACATATTGTGAAGGACCGTTGAGGAAGTAGTCGATCGACGGGTAGATTGCCCATGATCTGACCTTGCAATTTTTGCTTATAACGAAAACAGTGAATGCATTCTCTTACAGTTCGACTACAGGCTTCTCGAGCATTTACCAGCCATATTTTTTCTCGCAGAAGCGCTACCAACGCCTTTGGACCGGCGATTACGAAAATGTAGGAACCGGATATATGCCTTCACAAGGTGCGAATTTTCGCTGAATAGCAAAGGAGTTAATTTCTGCAAACTTGAGGGAAGTACGTTATTTTCCGATAATTTATTAATTTCATCGCTAAATTCAAAATGGTGAACTATCTCGAAAATCGTAAGGAAACTCCATTGTAATTCCATTGTCTTTCAATTATTTCGAGAAGTGGGTTTGTTGTGGCATTGATTGCGGTTAATGTAATTGCGTTCTTCTTCTTCTCGAGTGCTTCTTGTTGTGAAGAGTGATTGAAGTTGACATTTTGTGGCCACGTAGCAGGGTCTTCTAGGAGGAGCTGTGGACCACTAAACCATATTGAATTACCCAATTCGTCCACGTTACAACCCCGAGACACTTGATCCGCTGGATTTTGCGTTTTAATCCAATGCAGAACTATTTCGGAGTCTGTGCAGAAAATTGTTTGTTCTATTGGTCGACTCAACATTGGTGAAATTCTTGACCAGGATTTGCCCAGAGCTCTACACGTGGAAGAGATTTAGTCTTCAGTGGAGCTACTCTAGACTTTGAAGTAAGCAGCGTGCATTTCATACCACTAGCGGATTGGCTACGTATATATACGTAGCAGCCATACGCTTATATTGAAGCGTCGGAAAGGCCTTGACTTCAGTCTGACTTGAATCCTTCCACATGGTAAAACCTGTGTGGTTTTCGAAAGAAAATTTTCACATAAGTCTGCTCTGGAGCCAGCCGTGTGGAATTTACTTGTGCAGGTAGTTCTTCCAATTCTCAGAATTTTCGGATCGTAGCATGAATGCTTTCAACGCTGTCTTTAAATTGACATAATGTGCTACTTGCTTGGGCACTGGTGCTATTATTTGTTTGTGTGTTTACCGTCCGGTCTGGGTGATTGGCTGATATCGAACTCATTACACAAAAGTCCGCCGAAAACTCAAAATTGTTGATCCTCCAATTAATATATGTTTTAATTTGCCCGACCCTCTAATTTGAATTGTCAATTCGAACTATATTTCGACCGATTTTTTCTTTTCGGATTCGCAATATCTGAACAGGCTCTTCGGTCATAAAATTGACTAGAGACCCTGAGTCAAGTAGAGCTGGCGCTTGCACCACGTATACACCTAAGCTGGCCTTTACATTAACTACGACTGAAGCTAACATGACTGGATCAGGCACGCTGCTAATATGCATGGCCTGTGACGTCGAAGGTTGCAGCTCAGCCTCAAAGGAGAGCGGATATTGATGCCACACCACCTTGCTCACATCACAGCGATCTGCTTTGCACTTTGAGACCGCATGTGCCTTGCGCAAGCAATTTATGCGCATGGAAATAGATTTTGCAAATTCAAATCTTTTAAGTGCAGTAAGCGCTTGGAATTTTGAGCAACCTATTAAATAATGGTCCTTAGAACTACAGTGAAGGCAAGTTGGCAGTTTGGAATTTGCCGCGATAATTGTTGTCTTTGAGTGTTGCAGTTCTTGATTTTTTGTCTTCTGCCGCGAATCTTCATTGTTTGGCCTTTGTTGGGATGAGGAAGCTTCTTCAGCTGATAAATGCTAGTATTTCTTATTTAGCATAGCTTCACACTCAGCCCAAACCGGCAGCTTATCATAGTCAAGTTGCTCCTCCCACTTTGACCGAATAGTGGGCTCAACCTTTGTCATGACTATGTGAATCAACATCGAATTTTAAATAAGCTTATCGTCACCCAGCGGTAAAAGGGAGTCATATACTGCAGACACTGTATCATTGATCGGAAAAATGACGCAGAAGGCCTTTATATTTTTGACAATTCAAAAAGTTTTCACACTATATTAAAAAATAATTTTCTTCCGACACTCACTGTGACTAAGGCTTCACCGGATAGACATGAAACTAAATGATTACATTTTTCAATATCGGGGATTGTGGGATCATTGTGCACTAATCTCTAACAGACTCATAAAGTTTTTAAATTCGGAATATTTTCCTTTGAATTTAGGTAACGATTGTTTTTGTAATCGCGAACTGTGAGGTGCAATGAAAGATGTTTCGGCAATTGGCAATTTATTTTTCGCCAGAATGGACTTAAGAATGAACTTTGTTTTTACAATTAAGTCCTCTAACTCTCCACAGGAAATATCTTCTTCGTCGATTTCCTCAATTTTCGACTAACACTTCATGAGTTTTTCGCTGTAGGAGTTCAATATGTCGAGTCGGCACTCCAATTCGATTGGATCTAGCGAAATGGTCCTTTCAATGAGACCCGTTTTTATGCGCACTATACTGTTTTTTGCAATAGTTCTCTGGGGCTTTAAAGACTTTAAGTCCATCACCTCCTTACTTGCAGAGAGACTTGAAATAGCCGCCTTTGGCTTACACATGTTTTGAGATTGAAGTTCCCTGCTTTAGCCTGTGGCTTTTGTAAAACAAAAACGGTTCAGGAAGTTTGTCAGCACAAAAACGAAAGCGATAAATACTGAAATATATATGTAATAGCTGAAACTTGACCAGAACCAACGAAAACGAAAACGAAAATAAGCAGCGAACAATTGAGTCTTTGCTCAAACACTCTTTGTATTGTCAAAAACAATTTTTTGTTTTTTGAAATATTATATATTGAAAATATTTCGGCTCATTAAGAACCCACAGTTTTGTTTGCTTTTTATGTTTTGTAAAAATCCCGAAAATAAACCGAAAAATAGTACTCGCAAGTTATTTGGCGACAAACACGTTCCTCTACTTCGGATCCCACAGTATCCTTCACTTCATAGGCAGTATATGTATATGTAACAACTGCAATAATCTCGGTCAATCACAAAGCCAATTTTTTGCTTCAATTCCTATTTATCATGGATTGGTGTGCTTCCAGCTTCCACTTCCCTTTGGCAGGCCACGCAGTTGCAAGTCATTCCTATTTCCTACGATGTTCTATATAACGGTGGATAATGGTGGTGATGGTTGATGAACCGTTGAGTTGAAGTACAGCTCCAAAGTTTTACTCCCCTTCGTAAACGAATTTCTATATGTTTTATTTTTTATAATTTTTTTTTGTATATAGAAATATTTTATTTTATTGTATATATATTTTATGTATATAAATATTTTGTTTATACTAGTTTTTTCGTTTAGTTGTCTGTTTGTCTGTTTTTTTTTTTTTTGTGAGACGACTTTTGTTTTTGTTTGTCAACCCACCGCGCAGCCAATATTCTTGTTGCACTATTAATTAGCACTTATATTTTGTTATATGGCCGGTGTCTTGGTAGTTTTATTTATTAAATAATTAGTTTGTAGCTATACACGAATTGCCAACTTGTGGTCTTTTGTCACTTTAACTTTGTTTTTTACCACTTTCGCGCTGCTGTTTGATTACGTGATTAACAATTCAAAAGTGATATTCTTTATTAAGTTGTACCCTTATATTACTGCTTAAAACTAATATTAAATAAATAGCGGTAACGAAAGAACAGGAAGTGGAGAGTTAGAGAGAGTATAGGTGAGCAAATAGGTAGGTAAAGATTTAGAAATAAGAAGAACGGAAAGTATAGCTGTAGAAGTAAAGTTAATGACCGAAAGTGAATAGCGAAAAGTAAGGAAAGTGCGAAACAGTAATGTATAATATTTATATAATAATATTAATTATTTAAAAGTTCAAACAAGTAATGTATATATATATAAAGTTCAAACAATATTTCTATCAGCTACTTAATATTATTTTTAATTTATCAAATTCAATTTCAATTTTAAAATTCTTTCAAAGACGCATGCAACCTAGGCTTTCTACAGGGTCAAAGGCACTCCTAGCCACACACTTCCCCGGAAACAACCTGGTGGAACAAAACGACTTCGCTAATTACACGGTGCTACAATGAATCAGAACTTTTGAAGTGACATGATGAGCACTGTATATATAGATCTAGCCCAGAACGACGCAGAATCGTGTTCAAAAAATTTGTAACACCTTCAAATCTTTTATTTATCGTTAAAAAACCGATTTAGGGTGTTTTCCGGCACTTAAAAATTCGTAGCTCGTCTGCACCTTATCCGATTTTCAATCTTGAAATCAGTAAACTGAAATTTTGTTCACTACTTTTATTTGCGAACTTAATGCGGTTCTCCGTTATTATTCGCGAAATACGTCTTTAATTAAGTATATTTACTCATACCTGTGCCCATTCCGAAACTAGCAAGCATTCTTTCATCAAAATTGATAAGAAATGTTCCAAGTGAAGAACGTTTTTTAGAAATTAAATAAAAACAGAACATTCTCGTGTTGAACAGAGGCCGTAGAAGAATATAATAACTTAAAAAAAAAAAAGCATAACGCAAAAAGTAACGCAATTTGCTGATTTACTTCCGCAATTTTCTGACTTACCCAGACCCAGTATTACCTAACCTAATTTTATCGAAATCAATCCAACCGTGCACAATGTGAGACAATGGAATCCATTGTGCTGCTTTTCTGCATTGCAAAAGGAAGTCATTTTGATTATGTAGTTTGCAATTCCAACCTATCCAAACTCAACGTAAACTTGAATAACTTATATTATATTGTGTATATTAGCTTAATTTAAATAAGGTTAGGTAAGGTTAGGTTGATGCACTTGTGCTAAGTTTTAATAGGTCTTGATCATTAAAGAGTGATGATTTTTCACACTCATTAAATTGTACATGCTTACCAGCAAATTGCAACAGTTACGCTGTGTCATGAAAGCTTCGGTTGGTCAGTTTGGATTAGGTAAGCTTGCGTAATAAGTTTTGATATGTGGATATGTTAGATGTATCTAGTCATAGTTATGTAAACTCATTGCTGTCTTTTAAAATTAGCCACAATGAGCAGTAAAGCATTACAGGTCATGAGGTATTCTCTCGCAGTCTCGGTTCAGCTGGATTTTTAAAAATGTGGAAAAAAACTTTTTTTTTTAAGGCGTAACTTGTATAGTACAGTTTTCAATGTATGAAGATAAAAAATATTTTGAGCACTTTTTATTGGAGCTTAAAAATATGTATATATAATATTTGTGGTACCCGTTGGAGAATAGTGGCCAAAAAATTGCATCACATTGAGAAAAACGTGGAAAATTGCACAAATCAGTGCTTGTTATTGAAAATTTCTTTTGAACGTCAATCGTTCAATCTTAGAATTATATACATTCATAACGCACATACACTCCCCTTCCCAAGACCATGTTGAAATTAAAAATCGGTTGAAAAATGGGTTAGTGATGTATTTTTACTTCATCAAAAACACCATAAATCGGTTTTTTAACAATAAATAAAAAATGTGAGGAAGTTTTGAACTTTCTAAACACAATTTTGTGTTGTACTGGCCTTGGCCTAAACGTGCACTATATCATTTGAAGAGTTCTTTCGATTTCTTTTATTTGTAGCGCCGTGTTATGAAAGGCAGTCCAACCTAGGAAGTCTGTCAGTTACAAACGCACAGATTGATTGGCTATTAAGACTTTTGGTCCTTATAAATCGGCAGGACTATACGGTATATATTCTGCTGAACTGCATCAATCTCGGGACATTATTTCACCGTTTATTAAAATTATTATCAGAAGTTGTCTTAACATAGGCCACATTCCGCTAGACTGGAGGGAGACAAAAGTCTTTTTCATACCCAAGGTAGGTAAGTCCTCACACACTAAGCCCAAAGACTTCAAACCCATTAGTCTTACGTCTTTTCTCTACAAGACCCTAGAGATAATAACGGATGAATATATATGGGGCGTTGTACCTTTAAAAAGGTTCTCCTCGGCGCAACATGCCAATACTCAAGGGAAATCCACAAAAACTGCCTTACACTCGCTCGTCGGGTTGGTGGAAAAAAGTTTATTAGACAAAGAGTTGAACCACACGTTGTTGTCCTGATAGAAGCTATACTTGTCAGAAGAAAGGTAATGACTAAATTAGGCAGCACTACTCTAAGCAGACAGGTCTGCAGAAGCACACCACAAGGTGGAGTCCTCTCCCCTCTTCTTTGGATTTTAGCGGTAAACTCCCTACTGCAGACCCTGGAATGAGGGGGTTGCCACGTTACTGCTTACCCAGATGACCTAGCAATTGCCGTTAAAGGCAAATATCCTAACACCCTTATGCACATTTTGCGCTCTAACATGGCCACACTTAGAAACTGGACTGAGAGCAGGAGACTCGGTATAAGCTCCGCAAAAATTGAAATAATTCTGAATTTACAAAGAAACATAGTCCCCCTATAATCTCCCCGCTAATTTTTAAGGGCGAGAAGATTCCTTTGAATGATATACTTGCAAAAAAGCGGTAGGTATTAAATGGGGACTAACACCTCGCGTTACACATTGGTTCTATACTTCTGTAGTTAGGCCAATCTTATTATATAGATTACTTGTATGGTGGCCATGTGCTTTAAAGGCGAGTTACGCTAAAATCATGAGTAAGGTCCAAAGAACAGTTTTTTTATGCATCTCTGGCGCTTTAAGGACCAAACAGTCGACTACCAGACAACTGCAGTGCCTATCAGGCAGAGGTTCTAGCTATAAAATAAGTGGCATGCCGTAACAAAAACGACTTTAAATATATTCTCGGAACAACAGGCGGCCATTAAACCAATGAATGTGGCTATACTAAGGTCGAAGGTTGCACAGGAATGCCGGGCAGCCCTAAATGATATTAGTGTCGTATTCAAAGTCAGTCTTATTTGGGTTCCGGGGCACAGTGATATTGAGGGAAATTGTAAAGCTGATAAGCTAGCCAAAACAGGTACTGTTCGTCAACTGCTCAGTGATAAAAGTACTATTGGAATACCTTTGGCCACGAGTAAACTAATAATCAAAAACAACATTATCCAAGAGACCAATAGGTCATGGAGATATAAAGATACATGTGTAACAGCTAGGCTAGTATGGCCGCAAATAAACAAGAGATGATATCTCGAAGGTCGTAGCTTTCCCGTGCAACACAGTGGTATCACAACGGACCTGTAAGATCTAAGTGAGTCGGTCGAACAGACCGACTACCACCATTACCTAACGGTCGTTAAATGCAACAGTTTGTGATGGCGTTGTTTACATATGTACTATTACAACGATATTTATAGGGGCCTCAACTTAAGCATTTGAAGCATATATGGGCCTGCTTCATAACTGTGATTTTGCGAACAACCGTAATTTTCACAACCGTAAATTTAATGAGATCCACTGCAATGTGCACGCACGGTATTCTATTCTGATACACACATGTGAAACACATTTGTCAACTTGCTGGCTGATGCAGTTAGACTGCGTCGTCGACGAAAACATCGATAGCGATCGACATCTTATCTCTAAAAATGTTACTAGTTGTTCAAAGGACGGAGGTTCGTCAATAGTGAGTGATAACTCCCACTGCTTACGCGTCTCGAATGTAAATTTATCCGGCTAAAGTTAGCTGAAGATGTAGAGTACCACGTATCGGCTTGAATATGCACATTTTTTCAAGCTCAACAATATCAACACCACAAGAAATTTCTGCAGCGTCTTGAGCAACGTTAAAACGAACCTACTGTTCACTCAATAACTGGAGATAACTCGGAATATTATCTGCATCCATAATGAACGCCTCTCAACATTTCTTGTGATATACCTTTTAATGGCATTGAGAGCGGAATCACGAGTTTTAACGAAATTCGGAATTTTTTTTAATTTGATGCACCTTACCTCCAGTGTTCAAAGGCATCTCGTGCGTATGCGTATGTATGTCAGATCCCCTTCGTTTATCTCTATGCCTGAGATTTCATTAATTTGGTGTAAGAAGGGCTTGCCGAAGGAGCGAAATCTTGCTCTAACTAGACCTGGACATTCACGTTAATAGTGGAAGACACTTTTTTCACCCCTTCCACTCCACAGCTTCTGCAAATGGGATTGAAAGGGAGGTTAAGTCTGGGTGCGTGATCCCCTAATTTCCAGTGACCTGCAAGGGTTGCAGTTAAGTAAAATGTTTGGCCGAGAGCATCCTAACGGGTAGTTTGTCCTCTGGATGTTGTACGACGCCATGCTTTTCTTGTAGTAGTACTACATGAATTTATTTGCTTCCACCTTCTCGTAAAGCAGAGTAGTGCGAAGCAATGGATGTTTTCACTGTGTTAGAAAGGGGAGCGACCGCCGGTGCTTCTGGTCTGTCTAGCTCATCGGACATCTCATTGCTCGCTATATTCCTAGGTATGACCAGGAACCCACATCAGAATAATTTGAAGCAGCTCTACTTCCTTTCTGGACTGTAAAATTAACTTTGATGAAATGGAATTGATATCTAAGGCCTTAATAGCTGCTTGTCTGTCTGAAAAGATAGCTACTCGTTCACCAATTTCTTTGTAGTAATTTAGTGATTTGCATGCTTCTCTGATTGGTATTAGTTCTACCTGGAACACGCTGGCATAATAAGAAAGTCGGATTGATTTGGATATGTTGAGCGGCTCCGAACAGAGGCCAGCCCCAACACCACAGTTCATCTTAGAACCAGCAGTGTAGATTTCAATGTCGAATGTATCAATCACTTATCCTTTCCTCCATTTGGCTCTCGGTGGAAAACGTACCGTAAACACGTTCTTGAAGTTAAGACCGGGGACTGTGTAGTCTGATTTGTTTTTGAGCAGTGAGGGTTCCTATAGAAGGATCTTGTTGTGACCGTACAATCTTGTTGTTCAGCTTCCTATGTATATCTCTGAGTCTCACCGCGCTGCAAGTAGCGATTGTTTTTATATTAGACTTACAATGGTAATAGATGTGTTAGTACATTAAACGACTCAGTAGTACTGTAGCTAAGCGCTCCTGTGGTTAAGATACACGCAGTTCTTTGTATCTTGTTTTAGCTTGGTTTGATTGTATTTCCTTCCTATTACGGGCCACCAGACTAGTGCCGCATATGTTAGTTTGTTTAGATAGTTTTGATTGGAGACCCCATTTTTACACAACACTCCCTTATGCGTGTAAAGTGCTATATTCGCTTCCTTTACCCTATACCCTACATAGGACCTCCAGCTGAGTTTGCGATCTAAGATGACACCTAAGTAGGGGGTAGCATAAGACTAACGCTATTTAATTTTCGGAGATTATAGTTTGGTATCTTGGTTCTCTTAGTGAATAGCATCACTTCAGTTTTCTTCGGGTTTACACTTAAACCACAGTCTGTGGACAGTAATCCCAGAGCTCCTTCTGTAATCTCACAGATTACGCTTGGAAAAATTCCTGAAACCATAAGCACTATGTCATCCGCATACGCCACTGCTTTAATTCTGTTTCGGTTGAATTTGGTAAGGATATTTATAACAACTAATAACCACAGCGACTAGTGATAATTGTTTGTATTCTATGCTCCTCTCAATCGTACTTACAACTTCATAAAGAGCTGTCTCTGTAGATTTTCCTTTGAGGTAGACATATTGGGATGATGAAATTGTTGTGCTTGTAATCTTCTCTCTGAGATAGACATCAAACAATCACTCGAGAATTTTAAGAATAAAGAAGGCTAAACTGATGAGCCTGAAATCTTTAGCTTTGGGGATAAAAATCACCTTAACCATCGTCCAGCTTTTTGTAATATACCCTAGCATAAGATTTTTTTTGAAAAAGACCTCCAGCCACGGAATCGTCGTTTCTCGTGTATTCCACGGCATGGCTGGGAATGTATCATCTGGGCCGATTGCTATGTATGGTTCAAAGTTTTTCATCGCCCATAGACTTCTTTCTTGTGATACGATGTGGTTAATTGTATTGGATGACAAGTTGGACATTTTTTACACTATTAATATTGTTCTCAATATATTCTGTGTTGCTTTGGAAATGTGTGTTTATTAGATAATCTAATGTATGGGCCGAGGATTTTGTCCAATCTCCGTTGTCTTTCCTCAAGAAAGCAGGATAGGGGTGGTCTTTGGAGAAAAGCTTTATCAGACTGGTCATTTCTTTGGTTGATTCTATGGAACTAAAGAAATCTTTCCAAGCTTATGCCTGAGCTTCTCTGATTGCTTTCTTGTATTTTTTAAGGCAGTATTTGTAAGGTTTTAAATACTCATATATATATCGCTGTTGTTGAAGATTTCTTTTGTAATTTTTCTAAGATGACTTAAATCTTCATTCCACTAGGCGATATAAGTGGTTTTGCTGTACGTGACTGGACATGAAGCTTCAAATCCTTTCGTCAACGAAACTTCGAAAACTCTTACTTTTTCATCTAAGTCTCTACTTGAAGTTCTGGTTGTATTGATGTGTTGAAGTTCAGACCTGGCTACTTTATTGAATGTGTACCAGTTTGTTCTTGTTGGATTTCTATAAGGGGTCGGTTTCTCAAGCTTGGGATTGATATCGAAGAGAATCCAACTGTTGACACCATTGATTCCAGCGGTCGGTTGAAATATGCTTCAATAGCAATTTTAGTCGAAAAATTTCGCGTCACTTGACGATTTATGGCTCTGGCTTCAATAATGGGCATACACAATACTTCAGCCAAGCTGCGCAGGATCTGCTTACGCTTGTTGTTTGTTCTCCAAGGCAACATAGGGTTATTCAAATCGTAGACAATGTAGGCTGCAAGAGCTGTAATGTCCAACATGTTGAAGAACATCGCTAGTGGCCATCGTTTTGTTTGTATTTGTGTTGGATATTCCGCAAACATTTGGTCCATTCGATCAACACCACCTTTGGTACGATTATAATATTCAATTATTTCAGGTTTCACACTGTCAGCTATTTCAGCATCATTATGCATGGTCGAAAGCAAAATTACTGCTTTTATTTTTTTTGGGAACATAAGAGCACATTGTCACATTATTTTTGAAGCCAAATGTCGTTGAACCAATTGTCCTGTTTTTGTTCTGCTTCATTTCTTGAGGAATATATGATTTGTTTTTGCGCAAAGTTCCAACGATCGTGAGTTTCCAGGTGAGAAGCAGTTCTGCAACTGGCAAGGTCGTAAAAAAATTTTCCATTGTAATGTTTCGGCCACTTCCTTGGTATTTGGCAGACAAATCCTTCACCACTCGTTCGCCTTGGTTCGTTTCCCTACCAGTTTCTGCTTGGCCAGTATATATTTGTCCATGCAGTGGATATGCATTTGTGGCATCGCAAATCCACCAAACCTTGACACCATATTTAGCAGGTTTTGACGGTATGTACTGCGTAAACCGTGTGCGTCCACGGTAAGGAAATAATTGTTCATCAATCGTCAAGCATGAGCTGGGCTTGTAATGTGCAGCAAGATTATTGTTCATCATCGTCCACAACTCACTGATCGGTGCTGCTTTATCAGTTAGTAAGCGTGTTGCACGAGTGTTTTTATCGTCAAATCTTTGGAAACGCAATATCGAACAGAAACGGTTGACTCCCATTGTGGCGCGATATAAAGGATAGTTTTTGACGCTCCATAAATCTCGAACATGTTCTCCATTGCTATGGTTCGCACCAGTCATTATAAGTATGCCAAAAAATGCATACAGCTCTGTTATTGACACAGGCGTCCATGACTTAGGAGTTGTGTTTGGATGCGCATTGTTGTAAGCATTATAAGTTTCTTTTGCTAACTTATTTGTGTGGCGCATAATTATATCAGCCATTTCAACGTTCATGAAACATTTGAATGTTTGCTCTATTGACAACATTTCAGTGCATCTAGCTGGTCCAGAACGTTCTCTCATAATATTTTGTCTGAGTACCTGACGAATTACATTTGGTTCTTTCATCCACTCAGTACCATCACGTGCAACAAATTTTTCGCCACTAGCAGGTGATTCATTATTTTCTTCTACTTCTTCTTCTTCATCGTCTTCTTCATCATCCTCATAGTCCGCATAATCAGGTAATACTTCTGCGGCACTTTGCGAAACTTCAGCATCGTCATCAGCAATTTCAATGTCATTGAATTGAATTTCTTCTTCATCATCTGAGTCAAAGTCATAGGGAGCGTCATCGTCACAAATTTCATCAAATAAAGATTGTATATATGATTCTCGCTGTTCCTCAGTTAGCCTGCATAATAAAAAAAATTAGTATATGTTTACATTGTTGCTTATTTTACATTTTTTACCTTCTATATGCTGCACTTGATAAATATTCGTTTCTTCTTGAAGTCATTTCGTATCCAGTTATTTATAGTTTCAGTTATATTTATTTTCACTTATATTTTCACTTCTTACACTTTTGAGCACCAAAACAATAATGAAAATATCAACAGGCAGCATTTATAACAACACCTCGTGTGAAAACAACCATTGCAGCTGCATATAAAATACAAAAACCAGTTATACCAGTGTATTTGCTACCTACGTACCCATACCTTGCGCGACCTTTTTGCACATATCTTTTGAACCAGGTAGAATATTTCAATGAAATAAAAACCAAAATGTGTATTCGTTGTTACTCTACAAGTATATTATTATAAATTATATTATTTTGTTTTGCATTTATCAGGACAACAACAAAAACAAAAATCCACTGTTGCATGTCCTGACTTTATTTGCCCATATCGCTGGAACCAGTAGGAATATTCGAATGAAACAAAAGACGAAATACTTGTTATATATTAAAATATACATTTCAAAAAAAAATCATAGAAATCGGTGGAATAAGCATTAAAAAAACCGCAAAATAAGGTCCCGGGTACAAACGTATCCCGGGTGTGTGTTTACGTGGTATTTTCTGGGTGTGTGTTCTAGGGTTAAAAATATAATATGAATAAAAGGGCGCGAAAGTTTGAGTGTAAAAATGATCCAGATATGTTCTGTTTCATCTGCGGGGAATTTATCGTTAAAAGGATGCGACGTGTGTTTTCAAATCCTTTGAAATTTGCATACCATAAGTGTTATGGAATTGAGCCTAGAAACAATGAAAAACCATGGACACCGAATACTGTGTGCACCACATGTCGAGTCGAATTGATATTTTCGGAAACCGGAACCAAAAGGTACATCGTAAAAATTAGGAGTTTGCTCTCTTTTAATGCGTATCTGACTTATTTCTTAAACTATCTATTTAGGCCAACCAAGAACCAACTTGCCATTCAACGGGCTGCTATATTTGTACTACAAAAGTATTTGGGGTTGGAAAGTCAAGAAAAGTAACCTATGCCAGCGTATCTACAGTGTCATTACCAGAACTAAATTCAACGGAAGCTACATTGCCAGAATCAAATTTAATTTTAGTTCCGGCTCCAGTTTCATTGTCAAAAGCAGTATCTGATTACGCGGCATCATGTTGTACTGAATTGCAAACGGAAAACGAAAGAAACCCTTTGTCACAAGCACAACTCAATGATTGGATAAGGGATTTGGAATTGTCAAAAGAAAAGGCCGAACTACACGCCTCTCGTTTGCAACAATTTAAATTTGTTTCATCCGATGTTAAGGTAACATATTATAGGACTCGTCACGAACAATTCTCCCAGTACTATACGAAGAAGGACAGTGTTTGTTATTGCAAAAACATTGCTGGTCTATTTAAACAGTTTGGTGAACCATATGATTCAAAAGAGTGGCGATTGTTCATAGACGGCAATAAATTAAGTTTAAAGGCCGTATTATTGCATATTGGCAACCAAAAGCCATCTATCCCGATCGCGCAAGTTACGTACCATCACTCCACCACCCTATCTATTTATTTCTCTTTTTTGAGTTGTGAGGGTATTGTCTTACATTTAATGAAATTGGAATCATACACCAAACTATTTAAATGCTAAGATACTAAGATTTCACAAGTAAAGGTTCCCACCAAAAGATTTGCTTAGTATGCAATATTACACCGACACGTTTTTCGTTCAATGCAGTTATGCTCTCAATAAGCATAAAGTACTGCATAAAGTGAGCGCAAAACAGGTGTTATTAGAATTAAGGAAATTATAAAAAGTTAGTCTGTAGATTCACAGCAACCAAGAAGGTTGAATTTATTTAAAAATAAAACTGTGAAAAAAATAATTAACTTTAGTGTTTCAATTTAAGTCCAAAGACTTAAAACATCTTAGTGGCGCAGTCATTGGAGATATTCTCGAAGGAATATTTAAAGAACAAGGAAGTGAATGCAACGAAGTGAAATTTTTGACCGAAACAGAGGTCTAATAATGGCGAACCAGCACGACGTAGAAGAACTACTGGAGGTCATCCGCAGACAAGAAGCGGAGTTACAAAATTTACAACTGCAGCAGCAACGCTTAATACTGCAGCAGCAACAACAACAAACACAACAGCAACAACAGCAACAACGACAAACACAACACCAACAACAGGAATTGAATTTTAACATGACCGCCAAGGATGTCATCGACCAATTTCGACGCTTGAAGCCCCTTTCAGAAAATCAAAACGCAAGGGCCTTTATCAATGCTGTAGAATCAAACCTTACGTTATGCGGAACAAATCTGAGCCTTATTCAGTTTTGTTTGAGAATTGTGGCCGATGAGAAGATTCATAGCAATGCTGGCCGGCGTGTAAGAGAACTAGAAAGCGGCGCTTCGTGGGAGGAAATGAAGGGAAAAATTCAACAAGAATGCAGCCCAAAGACGACCTACGGAGAAGTCTTCAACTTGTGCCGGACAATAAAAGTAAGAAATTTAAGAGAACTATTTAATATTTTTGAAACTTCAAAATTTCATATTAATGATATATACTTGTCTGACCCATTAAAACCTGGTATCTACCGACCAGAAAATGTAGACAGGGACCTGGTAGACATATTATTAGAAAAAATTGACGGACCAATTAGGGCTCATTTAAGTGAAAATGCGACTTTGAATGAGATAATTACAAAATATACTAAATTGAAACTATTAGATGACACAAGGGCCATTGCATTTAACCATAGAGTTAATATACAAAGTGAACGAAAAACAAACAACAATTGGCAATCATTAAAGCCAAGTAATAGTTTTCTTAGCAATAATTGGAATACTAATAATTGTTTTCAAAACACAAATTGGCAAAAATCTAAGCCAAATAATAACTTCCAAAATGGCAACTTTAAACCGAATAGTAGCATTCAAACCCGAAATTTCAACTGGCAGAATTCAGACCCTTACCACAGGTCACAATACAGATTAATCAATAATTTTCCAGTTGAAAATTACAGCAGAAATTCAACACAGCAATTAAATTCCAGTAAATTATTTAAGTACAATCAACCAAATTCTTCTCAAACTAGAAAATCTTATCATAGTAGGCAACAACGCCAAACTAATGCGTATCAACAAGAACCAGAGCCAATGGATATCGGTAATTTAAAAGAAGAGGAGGACGTAAATTTTTATATGACGGCTTCTCCACAAAATTGCCCATAATATTAGTAACAATTGGAAATTTTAAAATTAGATGTCTCATAGACACCGGATCAGAAACAAGCATAATTAAACCTAATGTCCTTGGGAATTCTTTTCCCACTCAACAACTCAATTCACCCCTTTTTTACAGAACCATAAACGGAATAAATCAAGTGACACATAAATTATTTACCCCAATACCTAGAGAATTTAATATCTCAGGTACCTTCTCTTGGAAGGTTATTGATTTCCATAGCAAAATTTATTGAGCAATAATAGGTCAAAATTTTCTCATCGCTCTTAAAGCTAATATTGATGTAGAGAATAAATTTATTACTATACTAGATAAACATATACCGTTTAGAAATTACAATCCATACAATAGTGTAGAAATTTGCTCACTTGAACACAGCGACCTAGAAAAATTGAATCTGAGACATCTAAATTCGGAAGAAACCCAATTGATAACGAGGTTATTGCACAGTTTCAAAGATTTATTTTATAAAGAGGGTGATAAGCTTTCTGCAACCCATGAAATTAAACATGAAATAATTACATCAACTGATAGAGCTGTATATTCAAAAATTTATAGGTACCCCCAAATTCACGAAGAAGAAATAAAGAAACAAATCAAAGAAATGTTAGAGCAAAACATAATAAAGGAAAGCAATTCACCTTATAATAGTCCTTTATGGGTAGTGCCAAAGAAGATCGGCAATTCAGGCATCCAAAATGGCGAATTGTTGTAGATTATCGGAAGCTAAATGAAATTACTGTTAATGATAAATTTCCAATTCCCAATATGGAAGGAATTCTTGATAAATTGGGCAAAGCTCAATACTTCTCTTCTATTGATCTTGCCAAAGGTTTTCATCAAATTGTTGTAGATGAAAATTACAGAAAAAAAACTGCCTTTTCTACACCTTTTGGCAATTACGAATTCATAAGAATGCCATTTGGGCTTAAAAATGCCCCTTCGACTTTCCAGCGACTTATGAATTCAGTCCTTCGTCAGTATATAAATAAAATTTGTGTTGTCTATTTAGACGACATCTTAATA
Organism: Anastrepha ludens; assembly: GCF_028408465.1. Taxonomy (NCBI): domain Eukaryota; kingdom Metazoa; phylum Arthropoda; class Insecta; order Diptera; family Tephritidae; genus Anastrepha; species Anastrepha ludens. The sequence continues at coordinate 90,316,104 of NC_071503.1, read as the reverse complement.
TTCAGTACTTCTTTATCAGAACATATACAAAATATTACAAAAATATTTCAAACTTTGAAAACAGCAGGACTTAAAATTCAAATTGATAAATGTAGCTTCTTAAAGAAGGAAACCGAATTTTTAAGTCCTATACTTACACCAAAAGGTGTTAAGCCAAATCCAGCTAAGGTCGAAGTAATTCAAAAATTGAAGCTTCCGACAACACAAAAGCAGATTAAATCATTTTTAGGAATAACAGGTTTCTACCGAAAATTTATAAAAGACTATTCTAAAGTAGCTTACCCCATGATGGCATATTTAAAGAAAAATGCTAAAATCAACATAAGAGACCCAAATTATATTATAGCTTTTGAAAAACTAAAGGATATAATAACAAATCCGCCTATTTTAAAATATCCAAATTTTAATAAGCGCTTTAAGCTTATCACTGACGCCAGCAATTTTGCTATTGGTGCGGTTTTGACCCAAGATGGTCATCCTGTTTCATTCGCATCGCGAACACTAAATAATCGCGAAAAAAAATATTCCACTATTGAAAAAGGGCTATTGGCAATAGTGTGGGGAGTCAAATACTATAGACCTTATCTTTTTGGAAGAGAATTTGATCTCCAAACCGATCATCAACCACTAAAGTGGTTGCAAGTCAAAAACTCGGGTAAGGATATAAGCCCGAGATTACAGAGATGGCTAGTTCAATTAGGGGAATACGACGCAAAAATTGATTACATTGCTGGCAAAGAAAATAAATTAGCAGACTTTCTCAGCCGCATTAATTACGAAAAGTGTGAAATAAACGCGTTAGATTCTGATGATTTAGGAATCACTCTTAACGAAACTTTTATAATAAAAAATCTAAATGCTGAAGAAGCAGCAAATCAATCTGATATATCTCTAGAAGTTCATTCCAACCATTCCCTTGAAACCGTACATTCTCAGGCAGAGAATTGCAATGATCATATTTCTATTTTAGATACCATAGTAAATAGGTTCAAAAACCAACTTATTTTAGTAAATAACAAGGAAGTTGAGGTCATGGAAATTTTCAGAAACAAAAGAATCTTTATCGATAAACAAGATATTGACTCTGACAATGTAACTAATATAGTCCGAAGAAATTTTGATAAAGGAAAAGTGGCGATATTTTCCCAAATTAATGATCATGAATACAACAAATTACAGCAAATTTTAATTAACAATTTCTTAAGTAGTGAACGGTTATCATTTGTAAGATGTAGCTTTTTAGCACAGGACATCCAGGATGAAAGCGAGTTAAGAAAGCAAATATCTCTGTTTCATAAGTACGAAACTGGGCATTCTGGAATATTAGTAACTTACGAGGGCATGAAGCACAAGGTTTATCATCCTCAATTAAAAATAAAAATACATGAAATTATAAATTATTGTGACATATGCTCTGGAGGAAAATATGATAGAAATCCAATTAAAAATAAATTCCATTTAACCGAGACTCCTACTTCTACTAATAAAATTGTTCATGTGGATACTTATGTTAATAGTAAACACTCTTTTATAATTTTTCTTGACAAATTTTCAAAACATGCTGTGGCTTTTTACCTACCCGATAGGAATAATCAAACTATTATTGGCAAAATAAACGAATTTTTATCAATTAAAGGTTCCATTGAAAAGTTTGTGTTTGACAATGAGTTTAATTCCAAAAATGTTAGAGATTTTTTAAGTAGGTAAGGAATTGAGTTTCACGTAACTAAACCAAACAGTCATACAGGAAATGCTGATATTGAGAGACTTAATAACACTATAACAGAACGCATTCGAATATTAAACCTAGAGGAAAAACTCCCAGTTATAACTCAAATGCAGAAGACTATAAAATTTTATAACAATTCTTTCCATAGTACAATAAAAACTACTCCACAAGAAGTTCAAAATTACAAAGTTGATCACAAATTAATAAAAAATCGAATTGAAAGATCAAAGTTAACCACAATTTATAAACAAAACCAAAAACGGGAAAACTATTCAGAGAATCGACTGGAAGGATTTATAAAAAATTACAAAAGTTTGAGGCATAAAGAAGAACCCAAATTTATAAAAAGGAAATTGCAAAATATTCATACATCCAATATTAAAAGGCCAAACAAATTTTCAGGTGGCAACATTCGTACTGGTGATAGCGATATTGGTAACAGGGACTCAAGGGACATTGCAAGTCAACAAAATATTGGAAGAAACAGGTTACACTCAAATTAAATTAAGAGAAGTGGAAGTAATAAACGAAACAATTACCGTAATACACTTAATAGATTCAACCGAAATAAATATAATAATTTCACAAATCGAATCCAATATTAAAAATTTAGACATTCTCCATAAGGATTTATTACTCAAAGAAATAGAAATACTTAAATACTTCGCCAGTGAATTTTAAACAAAAAAGAAGACTTTTAAATATTGTCGGGACAACACATAAATGGCTATTTGGCACAATGGACGACGATGAGCGTCAAGAAATTTTACAGCATTTAAAAGTTACGGATGAAAATAATCACAACGCTATTGAAACAGTTAATAAACAAATTCAGATAAACCTACACTTTAATGACACTTTAAACCTACTAAAAAATAATATAGAAGAAGACAGAAAAAGAATCCAGGCAGCTTTTAACGAAATTAAAACCAGGAACAGCGAAATTATAAGATATTTGCTATACTTAGACCAAATGCAAAAAATCAGATACTTGGAAAATAGGCTTAATCAAATTCAAGATAACATATCAGCGGCTAGACATAAGATTTTACACCCTAGTATATTGACGGCCAATGAAATAGAACGTTACAATATTGATTTTTATAAGCTAAAATTAATAAAATTAGATATAATGAAATACGAAAAATCTAAGTTAATTATTGCCATTAAAATACCAACAAATTTTATTAAAACCTATGTAAAAGCTATAGTGCCAAAACCAAACAAAGAGTTCATGGAAATAAATACTGATATTGAGCATGTTGTCGAAATAGCAAATAACGTATATTCTTATGAAGAAGAGACAGATTTGAAAAATTTGAAAAAAACTCAAAACTGTGTATATTATAAAAACTATATGTTAAAGTATAACAATAAATTCGAGATCCTAGCTATGGACGATGAAACTTTAATTGTTAAGAATGCAATAAATGAAACTGTTTTACAAAATTGTGACGATCGAAAAATCACACTTAACAAAAATTACTTAATATCTGTATACAACAGTAAAATAACAATAAAAGAGTACGTTCTTCAAAATAAGATAGAAATTGTAAAAGAGAAATATTACATTCCAGTAAACAACGAAAATAACACGTTTGAAAAAGAAATTAACTTCAAAAAAATTATATTGGAAAATTTTTAAAATATTAAAGAAATAAAAGAATTAAAATATCATAGAAATGTTTCTTATGCAATAAGCACTTTCTTTTTTGTAAGCATTGTTATAATTATTGTGATATTGTATTTAAGAAAAAATAATAATAAAATTAAGATTATCAATAAAATTGAAAAAAAATCTGAGGAACTGGAAGCCATTAAAGAGAAATACGGCTTAAAAAATAACAAACCATAAGATCCAGGAGAATCTTTTGACAAAGGGGGGAGGAGTTACGTACCATCACTCCACCACCCTATCTATTTATTTCTCTTTTTTGAGTTGTGAGGGTATTGTCTTACATTTAATGAAATTGGAATCATACACCAAACTATTTAAATGCTAAGATACTAAGATTTCACAAGTAAAGGTTCCCACCAAAAGATTTGCTTTGTATGCAATATTACACCGACACGTTTTTCGTTCAATGCAGTTATGCTCTCAATAAGCATAAAGTACTGCATAAAGTGAGCGCAAAACCGGTGTTATTAGAATTAAGGAAATTATAAAAAGTTAGTCTGTAGATTCACAGCAACCAAGAAGGTTGAATTTATTTAAAAATAAAACTGTGAAAAAAATAATTAACTTTAGTGTTTCAATTTAAGTCCAAAGACTTAAAACATCTTAGTGGCGCAGTCATTGGAGATATTCTCGAAGGAATATTTAAAGAACAAGGAAGTGAATGCAACGAAGTGAAATTTTTGACCGAAACAGAGGTCTAATAATGGCGAACCAGCACGACGTAGAAGAACTACTGGAGGTCATCCGCAGACAAGAAGCGGAGTTACAAAATTTACAACTGCAGCAGCAACGCTTAATACTGCAGCAGCAACAACAACAAACACAACAGCAACAACAGCAACAACGACAAACACAACACCAACAACAGGAATTGAATTTTAACATGACCGCCAAGGATGTCATCGACCAATTTCGACGCTTGAAGCCCCTTTCAGAAAATCAAAACGCAAGGGCCTTTATCAATGCTGTAGAATCAAACCTTACGTTATGCGGAACAAATCTGAGCCTTATTCAGTTTTGTTTGAGAATTGTGGCCGATGAGAAGATTCATAGCAATGCTGGCCGGCGTGTAAGAGAACTAGAAAGCGGCGCTTCGTGGGAGGAAATGAAGGGAAAAATTCAACAAGAATGCAGCCCAAAGACGACCTACGGAGAAGTCTTCAACTTGTGCCGGACAATAAAAGTAAGAAATTTAAGAGAACTATTTAATATTTTTGAAACTTCAAAATTTCATATTAATGATATATACTTGTCTGACCCATTAAAACCTGGTATCTACCGACCAGAAAATGTAGACAGGGACCTGGTAGACATATTATTAGAAAAAATTGACGGACCAATTAGGGCTCATTTAAGTGAAAATGCGACTTTGAATGAGATAATTACAAAATATACTAAATTGAAACTATTAGATGACACAAGGGCCATTGCATTTAACCATAGAGTTAATATACAAAGTGAACGAAAAACAAACAACAATTGGCAATCATTAAAGCCAAGTAATAGTTTTCTTAGCAATAATTGGAATACTAATAATTGTTTTCAAAACACAAATTGGCAAAAATCTAAGCCAAATAATAACTTCCAAAATGGCAACTTTAAACCGAATAGTAGCATTCAAACCCGAAATTTCAACTGGCAGAATTCAGACCCTTACCACAGGTCACAATACAGATTAATCAATAATTTTCCAGTTGAAAATTACAGCAGAAATTCAACACAGCAATTAAATTCCAGTAAATTATTTAAGTACAATCAACCAAATTCTTCTCAAACTAGAAAATCTTATCATAGTAGGCAACAACGCCAAACTAATGCGTATCAACAAGAACCAGAGCCAATGGATATCGGTAATTTAAAAGAAGAGGAGGACGTAAATTTTTATATGACGGCTTCTCCACAAAATTGCCCATAATATTAGTAACAATTGGAAATTTTAAAATTAGATGTCTCATAGACACCGGATCAGAAACAAGCATAATTAAACCTAATGTCCTTGGGAATTCTTTTCCCACTCAACAACTCAATTCACCCCTTTTTTACAGAACCATAAACGGAATAAATCAAGTGACACATAAATTATTTACCCCAATACCTAGAGAATTTAATATCTCAGGTACCTTCTCTTGGAAGGTTATTGATTTCCATAGCAAAATTTATTGAGCAATAATAGGTCAAAATTTTCTCATCGCTCTTAAAGCTAATATTGATGTAGAGAATAAATTTATTACTATACTAGATAAACATATACCGTTTAGAAATTACAATCCATACAATAGTGTAGAAATTTGCTCACTTGAACACAGCGACCTAGAAAAATTGAATCTGAGACATCTAAATTCGGAAGAAACCCAATTGATAACGAGGTTATTGCACAGTTTCAAAGATTTATTTTATAAAGAGGGTGATAAGCTTTCTGCAACCCATGAAATTAAACATGAAATAATTACATCAACTGATAGAGCTGTATATTCAAAAATTTATAGGTACCCCCAAATTCACGAAGAAGAAATAAAGAAACAAATCAAAGAAATGTTAGAGCAAAACATAATAAAGGAAAGCAATTCACCTTATAATAGTCCTTTATGGGTAGTGCCAAAGAAGATCGGCAATTCAGGCATCCAAAATGGCGAATTGTTGTAGATTATCGGAAGCTAAATGAAATTACTGTTAATGATAAATTTCCAATTCCCAATATGGAAGGAATTCTTGATAAATTGGGCAAAGCTCAATACTTCTCTTCTATTGATCTTGCCAAAGGTTTTCATCAAATTGTTGTAGATGAAAATTACAGAAAAAAAAACTGCCTTTTCTACACCTTTTGGCAATTACGAATTCATAAGAATGCCATTTGGGCTTAAAAATGGCCCTTCGACTTTCCAGCGACTTATGAATTCAGTCCTTCGTCAGTATATAAATAAAATTTGTGTTGTCTATTTAGACGACATCTTAATATTCAGTACTTCTTTATCAGAACATATACAAAATATTACAAAAATATTTCAAACTTTGAAAACAGCAGGACTTAAAATTCAAATTGATAAATGTAGCTTCTTAAAGAAGGAAACCGAATTTTTAAGTCCTATACTTACACCAAAAGGTGTTAAGCCAAATCCAGCTAAGGTCGAAGTAATTCAAAAATTGAAGCTTCCGACAACACAAAAGCAGATTAAATCATTTTTAGGAATAACATTTTTCTACCGAAAATTTATAAAAGACTACTCTAAAGTAGCTTACCCCATGATCGCATATTTAAAGAAAAATGCTAAAATCAACATAAGAGACCCAAATTATATTATAGCTTTTGAAAAACTAAAGGATATAATAACAAATCCGCCTATTTTAAAATATCCAAATTTTAATAAGCGCTTTAAGCTTATCACTGACGCCAGCAATTTTGCTATTGGTGCGGTTTTGACCCAAGATGGTCATCCTGTTTCATTCGCATCGCGAACACTAAATAATCGCGAAAAAAAATATTCCACTATTGAAAAAGGGCTATTGGCAATAGTGTGGGGAGTCAAATACTATAGACCTTATCTTTTTGGAAGAGAATTTGATCTCCAAACCGATCATCAACCACTAAAGTGGTTGCAAGTCAAAAACTCGGGTAAGGATATAAGCCCGAGATTACAGAGATGGCTAGTTCAATTAGGGGAATACGACGCAAAAATTGATTACATTGCTGGCAAAGAAAATAAATTAGCAGACTTTCTCAGCCGCATTAATTACGAAAAGTGTGAAATAAACGCGTTAGATTCTGATGATTTAGGAATCACTCTTAACGAAACTTTTATAATAAAAAATCTAAATGCTGAAGAAGCAGCAAATCAATCTGATATATCTCTAGAAGTTCATTCCAACCATTCCCTTGAAACCGTACATTCTCAGGCAGAGAATTGCAATGATCATATTTCTATTTTAGATACCATAGTAAATAGGTTCAAAAACCAACTTATTTTAGTAAATAACAAGGAAGTTGAGGTCATGGAAATTTTCAGAAACAAAAGAATCTTTATCGATAAACAAGATATTGACTCTGACAATGTAACTAATATAGTCCGAAGAAATTTTGATAAAGGAAAAGTGGCGATATTTTCCCAAATTAATGATCATGAATACAACAAATTACAGCAAATTTCAATTAACAATTTCTTAAGTAGTGAACGGTTATCATTTGTAAGATGTAGCTTTTTAGCACAGGACATCCAGGATGAAAGCGAGTTAAGAAAGCAAATATCTCTGTTTCATAAGTACGAAACTGGGCATTCTGGAATATTAGTAACTTACGAGGGCATGAAGCACAAGGTTTATCATCCTCAATTAAAAATAAAAATACATGAAATTATAAATTATTGTGACATATGCTCTGGAGGAAAATATGATAGAAATCCAATTAAAAATAAATTCCATTTAACCGAGACTCCTACTTCTACTAATAAAATTGTTCATGTGGATACTTATGTTAATAGTAAACACTCTTTTATAATTTTTCTTGACAAATTTTCAAAACATGCTGTGGCTTTTTACCTACCCGATAGGAATAATCAAACTATTATTGGCAAAATAAACGAATTTTTATCAATTAAAGGTTCCATTGAAAAGTTTGTGTTTGACAATGAGTTTAATTCCAAAAATGTTAGAGATTTTTTAACTAGGTAAGGAATTGAGTTTCACGTAACTAAACCAAACAGTCATACAGGAAATGCTGATATTGAGAGACTTAATAACACTATAACAGAACGCATTCGAATATTAAACCTAGAGGAAAAACTCCCAGTTATAACTCAAATGCAGAAGGCTATAAAATTTTATAACAATTCTTTCCATAGTACAATAAAAACTACTCCACAAGAAGTTCAAAATTACAAAGTTGATCACAAATTAATAAAAAATCGAATTGAAAGATCAAAGTTAACCACAATTTATAAACAAAACCAAAAACGGGAAAACTATTCAGAGAATCGACTGGAAGGATTTATAAAAAATTACAAAAGTTTGAGGCATAAAGAAGAACCCAAATTTATAAAAAGGAAATTGCAAAATATTCATACATCCAATATTAAAAGGCCAAACAAATTTTCAGGTGGCAACATTCGTACTGGTGATAGCGATATTGGTAACAGGGACTCAAGGGACATTGCAAGTCAACAAAATATTGGAAGAAACAGGTTACACTCAAATTAAATTAAGAGAAGTGGAAGTAATAAACGAAACAATTACCGTAATACACTTAATAGATTCAACCGAAATAAATATAATAATTTCACAAATCGAATCCAATATTAAAAATTTAGACATTCTCCATAAGGATTTATTACTCAAAGAAATAGAAATACTTAAATACTTCGCCAGTGAATTTTAAACAAAAAAGAAGACTTTTAAATATTGTCGGGACAACACATAAATGGCTATTTGGCACAATGGACGACGATGAGCGTCAAGAAATTTTACAGCATTTAAAAGTTACGGATGAAAATAATCACAACGCTATTGAAACAGTTAATAAACAAATTCAGATAAACCTACACTTTAATGACACTTTAAACCTACTAAAAAATAATATAGAAGAAGACAGAAAAAGAATCCAGGCAGCTTTTAACGAAATTAAAACCAGGAACAGCGAAATTATAAGATATTTGCTATACTTAGACCAAATGCAAAAAATCAGATACTTGGAAAATAGGCTTAATCAAATTCAAGATAACATATCAGCGGCTAGACATAAGATTTTACACCCTAGTATATTGACGGCCAATGAAATAGAACGTTACAATATTGATTTTTATAAGCTAAAATTAATAAAATTAGATATAATGAAATACGAAAAATCTAAGTTAATTATTGCCATTAAAATACCAACAAATTTTATTAAAACCTATGTAAAAGCTATAGTGCCAAAACCAAACAAAGAGTTCATGGAAATAAATACTGATATTGAGCATGTTGTCGAAATAGCAAATAACGTATATTCTTATGAAGAAGAGACAGATTTGAAAAATTTGAAAAAAACTCAAAACTGTGTATATTATAAAAACTATATGTTAAAGTATAACAATAAATTCGAGATCCTAGCTATGGACGATGAAACTTTAATTGTTAAGAATGCAATAAATGAAACTGTTTTACAAAATTGTGACGATCGAAAAATCACACTTAACAAAAATTACTTAATATCTGTATACAACAGTAAAATATCAATAAAAGAGTACGTTCTTCAAAATAAGATAGAAATTGTAAAAGGGAAATATTACATTCCAGTAAACAACGAAAATAACACGTTTGAAAAAGAAATTAACTTCAAAAAAATTGTATTGGAAAATTTTTAAAATATTAAAGAAATAAAAGAATTAAAATATCATAGAAATGTTTCTTATGCAATAAGCACTTTCTTTTTTGTAAGCATTGTTATAATTATTGTGATATTGTATTTAAGAAAAAATAATAATAAAATTAAGATTATCAATAAAATTGAAAAAAATCTGAGGAACTGGAAGCCATTAAAGAGAAATACGGCTTAAAAAATAACAAACCATAAGATCCAGGAGAATCTTTTGACAAAGGGGGGAGGAGTTACGTACCATCACTCCACCACCCTATCTATTTATTTCTCTTTTTTGAGTTGTGAGGGTATTGTCTTACATTTAATGAAATTGGAATCATACACCAAACTATTTAAATGCTAAGATACTAAGATTTCACAAGTAAAGGTTCCCACCAAAAGATTTGCTTTGTATGCAATATTACACCGACACGTTTTTCGTTCAATGCAGTTATGCTCTCAATAAGCATAAAGTACTGCATAAAGTGAGCGCAAAACAGGTGTTATTAGAATTAAGGAAATTATAAAAAGTTAGTCTGTAGATTCACAGCAACCAAGAAGGTTGAATTTATTTAAAAATAAAACTGTGAAAAAAATAATTAACTTTAGTGTTTCAATTTAAGCCCAAAGACTTAAAACACATTAGTCGCATGCAGTAAATACGAAGAAAACACATGAGACAATGCAAAAATTGCTTAAATTAATTAAATACGAAGAACATGATTGGAAAATATGTGCCGATCTAAAAGTCGTTGGAATGCTATGTGGTCTACAATCTGGATACACAAAATACTATTGCTTTCTATGCAATTGGGATAGCCGAGCACGTCAAGACCACTACATCATAAAGGATTGGCCAGAACGAATAGAGTTTCAAGGTGGGGTGGATAACATAAAATACTCACCACTTATAAAGAAGGAAAAAATAACTCTACCTCCGCTCCACATCAAGCTCGGCCTTATCAAAAACTTTGTCAAGGCTTTGGACAAAGAAGGCGAAGCTTTTCATTATTTGAAAACAATCTTTCCACAGATTTCAGAAGAAAAAATAAAGGAAGGGATTTTTGAGGGTCCGCAAATAAGGAAAATAATGGCCAATACCCATTTCAAAGAACTATTGTCCTAACTTCGAGCTGATAGTGAACGATTTAATCATATAAGACCGTTTTCTCAGTTAACTTTAAAACTAAACAAAAAATTTGAAAGCAAAGTTTTAAATTTACATGAGAATATATAGCCCTTAATCTGAATTTATTGCCCTGCTCCGAACAAACAAGAACGACCAAAATTTGTTCTGAATTGGAAGATTAATCCAGCCTAAGAAAATTATATGCTAATGGGTCACTTATGTATTTATCTAATTCCCTTTTTAATTTTCTTTCAGGAGTAAATATGTCTTTAAAAATTCATTTTCTGCACTCCCATTTAAATTTTTTCCCGCGAAATCTTGGCGACGAAAGTGATGAGCATGGCGAAAGGTTTCACCAGCAAATGAAAATGATTGAAAGTCGGTATCAAGGATTCTGGGATGTCGCTATGATGGGTGACTACTGTTGGTTTCTCATAAGAGAAACCGATCCTTATATAAATAACAAGACAAAAAACTTTTTCAATTATAAAATAAGTTCATAGAGTTAAGACAGAATCATATGTACATATGCTATTATTTGTAGGGTACTTAAGTTTTACTATATGGATGTATTTACTTGAATGCTTGTAACTTTTGTATTAGTTCATCGATTTTGTTTAATCAAAGTTTATTTTTTTTGTAATATAAAAGAGCTTAGAGTGCAAACAAAAAACACACGAAAAAGTAAAAAGTTTTTGAGATCCTTTCTCTCAAAGTACAAATTTTTTTATATTTTTACAAAAAAAATTTAAAAAATGCGTTATGATAGTTCGTTATCTTTGAATCTGCAGGGCCTAGCAAAAAGTGTTTTACACATAGTTTATAGCAAATTGTATTACCTTTTAAAAGCTCTAAACGGTTTTGGAATCGCTCAATTCGTTTTCGAGATATATATGATTAAGTGGGCCGAATTGTTTTTTTTTGAAATAACGGTAATTCGTAAATATCTCAAAAACGTTACCATAGAATAAAAAATAACCTCGATTTTCGGAATTAGACGGTGATTTTACATAGGAATTTCATAACGCCGTCTCTGGTGCATTTTGGCTGTAAACCAGTGGTATCAGCAACAGAGTATCAATAAAGCAACAGGGTTGCAGTATTGCGGTAATTATTGCGCGGCTCGAACACACCCTACTTTCGAATAATCTATTCTAGCGTGCAGAAAGGATAGTCCAAAATCAAGGGAATCTAGGCTAATTCCATTCTTTTTGTCTAGATTGTTAAAGTCTTTCGATGTTGCTTTACACAAATAACATTGACTAGTGAATCTGGTATCGGTGGCAGCATTGCAAACCTTACCATCAATCATCTTCATCTTAAAAATATACCGGAAAACAAATTTATTTCCTTGGAGCTCTATTTCAGAAGCAACTAAGTTGTTTACTGAGGATTCAACAAAATTTATTTCTTCTTTCGTGGCGTCTATACTTTCTTTGATAAACCTAAATCTTATCGGTCTACAGAATCTAGGAGATGACGGAGAAGGGTTTTGCCAAACAATTTTTCTGTTTTCGTTTCCACAGGTGATTTGTAGTGGCACAAAGAGCTAAGAAAAATGTTGGCATTCGAACCAGAAGTATCCTCAATTATTTGTTTATATTTAGCTTGCTGGGAACCATCGCATCCCCACTTGCATATTATTGTAAGAGAATTTCTTTCGTCCTCGCTTAGAGTGAGGAGCACCTCCTCTAAATACATTGATAAGCGCATAATTGTCTTATCGATGAGGCTTTGCAAGTCAGTTTCTGCGTAAGAACTAGTTACCCGTATTTGCGTTTGGTAACATTCTTCTTTAGCTTCTAATAAGCGATCGTAACAGGGATAAAGATAACGGTTTGTATTACGAATTATTTCATATTGCTCTCTTGTTAAGTCTGCTTCTACAAACATAGCTAAGCCTGCATGTGGTGTCAATATATTACCTCTCGTCGGGCTTGTTGATTCTTTGTATGCACTTTTGTATTTTGCTGCGCGTGATGGGGATTTGCCGATTTCTTTCAGAATTCGCGAGGCGTCCCTCTGCCCTTTTGCTATTAGAGTGGATCGCGCAGCATGTATAATAACTGTATCTTCTACCATGGAACGGACTTCTTCCGTTTTCCTACGTTTACTTCGCTCACTACACTTTTCGAATGATTTCAATGGACGGCCAGGGCGAAAATGTGACTTATTTGGAATTTCGATTGTTCCATTTAACCAAGACTGGTTAGCTTTTAGAAAAGCGTCCTCCTTTCTTCTGGCTTTAGTCCACTTTTCCTTAAGCTGTGCTTTAAAATAAGAAAAGCTTTTCTTAAATGTTTGCACATATTCAGCTGAATATGCATGACAAGACAGCAGGTTATCTTCTAAGAAACCTAATTTACTTGTCTAGTGCCTGATGAGCTGGCAATACCTAAGATAAGCAAAATTGGCTTAGAAATCAATACAAATGCAATAATTTTTATATTGACTTTAGCCAACCGTGTATCAAACCCTTTATATGACCCTATATCTGCAAGGATCTGCAGCTAACTTTTATGCACGTGGCGAGCTAATTGACCAGGTATCATGTTCAGCACTAATTTTCACTTGGACGGACTTGGAAATATACCAAACCGGGTTTTCAAAACCAAAAAATACAAAAAAACAAAAATAAATTATACCCTAAATGAAATAAGCACCACTTATCCATTTATAACTATTAAAGTCACAAACACCATTAACAAATGATAATATTCACCTGAAATATCATAATCCATCACGATTACTCAGCTTGGTAACTTAAATCCGTAAATATTCACGTTAAAACATACAGCGGTTTACAGCGGTTAAACAAAAACGATAACGTGCGTTTCAGAAATAGCTATGTTTTGATTAACTGACAGCTAATGCAAAGTATGGGATTGACCGTAGGAGGTTGAATTATTGTTCCTCGGTCTATTTTCAAGTTGTGGGAGTGCTTTTTTTTGTAGTTGTGACAACTTTCTGAAATCCAATTATGGCCGACTAAATAGCTTAAATCTACCTATGTGCGCTGTGCGTTGCTGAGTGAACATCGAATATGGAAAAAAATGATGGTCATTTATGGTATTTGTTTGTGTTTGAAAACAAGAGGGGAGAAGAAGATTTTGGTCACACTTTCTATATTACGGTTTTTGTCTACTTCTTATATTTTTCTAATAAAATTTGCCACTATTTTACATTTCTGTCTTTATATTCACCGCTCTTATTTTTCCACAATAATGGCTGACTTTTGTAAAAATTTTTGAGTTCCTCAAAAATTATTTATTTATTTACTACAGATATAATTATACTTACATAATTATTATATTCATATAACTATATTACATTACGAGAGACCCATCTGCTGCTGTGGAGAATGTGCATTCAGTAAAATTTATGACCACTGCTAAGCCAACTTCTTCGAGTACAAAATCGCCTACTATTGTGAAGCCTACTGCAACTACATCTCATGACAGCAAAAAACAGGACTTTTCTTTGGAATCTATGTGTGTTTCGATTGATTCCCTTCGTGCTGAGAATTCCCGCTTTTTAAATTTGCTATCCACCTTGCATGGTGATAACTTAAACCTGCAGAAAAAAATAGATACTATGTATGAAGCTGTTATCGTTTTACAACAAAGTCTCATCAAAAAAGATGAAGCGATTGCGCTTCTCTCTGCGGAGGTCAAAGACCTACATACCGTTGTCAAATCATCATTAGACAAATCGAGTAATGATAACATACGCACAAAAAAATTTAGTGCAGCTACTCGCCTGTCATCGTCGCATACAACGGATGCCGCTCTTTTTTCATCTGACGTCACTTCCCATCTTCCTCATTCTTCTCCCACCTTGAGTTCGGGCAATGCTACTGCTGCTTCTATTGTTTCGAACTGCTCGAATACTCAAGCTGCTGCTGCTATGTCAAGAGAGGCTAAAATACCGGCAGAGCCTCTGAGAAGATCATCACCTAGCATAACAACGCCGACTTCTGCTCCCACTGCTTCTATCAGCTTTGCTACTGCTGCCGCTGCTAACATCAACACGTCGACTGCGCCCATTCTCTTTGCTGATGCTGCTGCTTCTCACATGTCGACTGAGAAAGTTAATTTAAGCTCTGTTCCAATACTACATGATAGTACAAATAATCAAAATACGTGGACAACTATCCAAAGGCGTAGGCGTTTAAATAGTAAAAGATCTCGGAATGTCGTTTTTGGTCTTAATGCGACTACCGAGTTAGATGTAGTAGCTACGAATAAGTGGTTACATCAAGGGTCCTTTAAACCATCTGTTCCTGAGGACAATATTATCACCTATGTTGCTAAAAATTCTAACATTGATAGAAATCTTATCTTATGTTTCAATCTTGTAAAAAAGGATACTGATATCCATAGTTAAAAAAAAATTAATTTTAAGCTAGGGGTTCCACCATCATTATATGTATAATCAAATTCTCAAACCGTCGGTTTGGCCTGCTGATGTTAAGGTCCGTCCTTTTAAATTTTTTCAAAGGGACGAGCCTACAGACAAGAAAATTTAGCCACTTTTAGAAGAACTACTTCTGCAGCTAACTCCATCGCTAGTAATAAGTTATTAAAATTGTATTTTCAAAATATATCTGGACTTTGGACTAAATGTTCCACGGTATATATGAAAAGTTCTTTCTTAGATTTTGATATTTTTGTATTCGTTGAATCTTGGCTGAATGAAAATTTCTTCGATTGTGAAATTTTTGATCTCAATTTGTACGATGTTTTCCGTAAAGACCGTGACCCTGTCAAATCTGGATGTTCCAGAGGAGGTGGTGTTCTCATTGCTGTTCGGAGAAAATTTCGGGCATCATTGGTTACACTTACCAATTCTGACACACTCATTGATCAGCTTTGTGTACGTGTTTATGGCTCATCTGGATCAGTCTATGTGTGTGCATCCTACATTCCGCCGAATAGTCCGGATTGTTTATATTTTGCACATGCTGATAATGTTGTGTCATTAGCATCAAGCATAGCTGGTGACAGTCATCTTTGTGTCCTTGGTGATTTTAATTTATGTCGTCTGAGTTGGTCCCCACTTAGAAACTCGGCTGCTTTTATGGCTTCTAATGTAAATTCTTCAGCCGAAATTCATGTCATTGATAGCTTTTTAAGCATTGATTTATCACAAATTAATGGTTTTTATAATAGCCTTAATAGAATCCTAGATCTAGTGTTCATTTCAAATAACATCAACTACACGTTGTCGGAAGGCATTGCTCCCATATCTTTAACTGATAAACATCATGTTCCTCTCTCTCTTGTGTTGGAATTTTATGAGTTTTCTGAGGTATCCGATGAGCCTAACATCAAATTCAACTACAACTTATGCGACTTCTCAATTTTAAACGAAATTTTATTAAGTATTGACTGGGATAATGCCTTCCACGACAATGATGTTACCTCTTGTTTTCATTTTTTTAAGACTAAGGTTTCTGAGCTGTGTCTGAAGCACATTCCTGTTTATCATAAGAAAGTATATAAGTCACCTTGGCATACCAAACGGCTTAGGCATCTAAAGAATCTAAAAAACAAATTTTCTAAACTGTATAAAAGGTCTGGAGACCCAATGCACTTCTCAAAATTTCAATGCCATTTAAAAGAGTTTAACTGTTTGAACAAGTTCTTATATAGAAATTACATCTTGAATTTCGAAAACACTATTATTTCGGTTTCGAAGGCCTTTTGGCAATTCATCAAATCAAAAAAGTCTTGCTCAATGGTGCCAAACAATGTTTTTTATAATGGTAAATATGCAAATTCTGCCATAGAATCTGCCAATTTATTTGCTGACTTTTTCTGCTCTAATTTTGAACCCGACTTAGACTCCGATTCTAGTTTACCCTCTAATAGTTTTTCACCTCTCAATTTTGGGACTTTGTGCCTATCTGTTACTGATGTCGTCAAGGGTATTATGAAGCTTAAGTCTACAACGAAAACTGACTCGGATGGCCTTTCGGGCATTTTGCTGAAGAATTGCTTGTGTCTCGCTGAGCCTCTCACAATTATATTCAATAAATCGTTGTCCTCTGGTATCTTTGTTGACGACTGGAAATTTACTTCCATTACGCCTATATTTAAGAGTGGAAATAAAAACGATGTTAGCAACTACAGACCGATTTCGAAGCTTTCGTCTGTCTCAAAACTTTTTGAGATAACAGTGAATGAAAAGTTATATTTTGCTGTCAAAGGCCTAATATCTACCAACCAGCATGGTTTCGTTGCAAGTCGCTCCACTGTCACTAACTTGTCTATTTTCAATGATTACTGCATTTCAGCCTTCCAGAACAGATCTCAAGTTGATGCAATTTATACAGACTTCTCTAAAGCGTTTGACAAAGTATCGCACCGAATACTCTTGTCGAAGCTTGCATCATTGGGTATACACTCCACGTTTTTGTCGTGGATCAAATCATATTTGTCCAACAGGCACTGCGTTGTAGCCGTTGATAATATGACATCCCGTGCATTTATTGCATCCTCTGGTGTCCCACAGGGAAGTATTCTAGGACCCCTCCTCTTTATACTTTTTATTAACGATATTGGTTCTTGCTTTTCGTTTGCAGACCACTTGTTGTATGCTGATGATCTTAAAATATTTGCGGTGATTAACAGTGTTAGGGACTCTGAAAAGTTGCAAACCGACTTGCACAATGTCCGGAACTGGTGCTATTTAAACCATTTGTCACTAAATATTAGCAAATGCTTTCACGTAAAATATGCTAAATCAAACAATACTTTGCATACTTCGTATAATATTGCTGGCTTACCTTTGCAATCCGTTGAGGAAATTAAAGACTTAGGCGTTATTTTCGACTCTAAGCTGAATTTCACCAGCCATGTTAACCACGTCATAAGACGATCATATGCGATGCTAGCATTCGTTCGCCGTAATTGTTCTGCATTTACCAACCCACACACTCTCAAAACATTGTATTGTGCTTTTGTTAGATCAAGATTAGAGTATGCCGCTATTATTTGGAGACCGTACCAAATAGGTCTGTCTAATCGGATTGAGAGAGTTCAGAAAGTCTTTCTTCGTTTTGCGCTCCGATCTTTAAACTTTTCTGAACCTGTACCATCGTACCGCTCTCGATGTTTATTAATTGACTTAAAACCACTTGATAGCAGACGATCTATTCTATCGTGCTCATTTATTATTCGTATCATTTCTGGATCTATTGATTGTCCTTCCCTTTTAAGTAAAATTCAATTTAATATACCCAATATGAGGCTCCGACAGTATGAAACCTTTAAAATTGGCTTCTCGAGAACCAACTATGGGGTGAATGCTCCGATTCCTAGGGCATGTGCAGATTTAAATATGTTTTTCAATTCTTCTGGTGCTGATTTTACATGGCCGTATGGCATCTTAGTCAATCATCTTAAATCGTTCTTTTCTTAGTATACTACTAAACTATTGTACATTAGCTTAATATAGTCTGTAAGAATGTATCCATTCAAAGACAATAAATAAATAAATAAAAAATAAAAAAAACTCGCCAGGTATATCCATAGAAAAGGTCCTTTTCCATTTAGGAGGCTGCAAGGTCGTAGAGCTAACAATATTATTCTGACTTACAAAGTTTGATAATGGTATGTCATCCTCGTCGTCGAATAGCCCTTCATGGATATTCTGTACATCTGCCCCACACACATCCAATATCGATTTTGACACTGGCCACTCAGGCGTGTCTAGATTTTCATTCTCATCGGAACTGGCTTCACTTTAAGGTCCTGAAGGTAAATCTTTATACAAACATTCTTCAATTTCCCTTTGCGTCAATGATCGTTGCATTATTGAAATAATTGCCTAAAATATTGTAAATACCAAGGAAAGTCCCACTCATAGTGACCGTATAAAAAAGCAAATTCTAGGAATACTTACGTCACGGTGGTCGACTTATTTCATGCCCACAGCGAAGCGAATAAATTTGCGATTAAGAAGGCCGCTCGGCAGTTAATATGTGGTGCAGAAGCTAAAGTCGGCGGAATTATTCGTTTTGTTTTTTCGCACGTATTTAATTCAGGTTCAAGTCCTGAAGTCATATTTTTTTTCTTGCACATTTTTTTTTACAATTCAAACCAGGAAAGTTTAGTAAAATGTTTGAGTTTATTTTAATTAAAATTTCTTTAAAATACTGTTTTTTTTTTGTATTTCATAAATGGAAATTTCCTTTCGGTATAAAATAGTTCATACTGGATATGACCTGATTTTTATATAAATCAATCAAAACAGAAAATATGTATGTACATACATATGTCTTTAATCTCTTTCATCAAATCCAAATTGTATTGATGAGAAAATATCATTCTAATATCCGTTCAGAAAGCCAAACGCGCATACACTCATACATATGCATATAATTACGCATACAAACTTTCAACTAACGCAGAATATGTGCATATTAAACTGCGAATCGAATAAATGAGTGATTTAGAAAATTTCATTATTAATTGTAGTTTAGCGCAATCGTGAAAGACGTGTTGTGTATGCGGTACATCGTCCCATATTTGACTCAGGTTCAAATCCTGTACACACTTCTCTTGGTTCGACATTTTTATTTAATTTTTTGTATTTGGTTTAATTAGAATTGATTTAAAATAGTGTATTCAGGTTTTTCTTATACCTGTTATTTAGAAATTTATTTTCTATATAACATTATTCATACTCCTTTTGAATTGATTTATATGTAAAACAGCCATAAAGGCAATGCATATGAATATGCATTCATATATGTATGTGTGTATTTAATCTCTTCAGTCAAATCTGAACTACTTACATACACATATTGATGAGAAAATATTCTAATATCCATCCAGAAAGCCAAACGCGCATGCACGCATATGTATATAAATATATACAAACCTTCAACGAACGCAAAATGTATGCATATAAAAAACAACAACTGCGACCGTCTTCTTGTCCGTCAGTGAAAATATGGGATATGTATACCCTATGAGCAAAAATAACCGGGAAGGTGATGTTGACTGTTTTCTTCGATTGCCAAGGCATAGTCCACCATGAGTACTTTCCATCGGGCCAGACAGTCAATAAAGAATATTATTTATCTGTTTTGAAGCCTTTGAGAGATGCTGTATGTTGCAAACGGCCGGAAATGTGAGCAAACAATTCTTGGGTTTTGCATGATGGTAACGCGCCATCGGACTGATCACAGAGAATACGACGAAGGAGCTGTAGGCCATGTCGGCCTGCCGGGGGTGTTTGGAAGACTGGATTAAACGTTGGCACATGTGTGTTGCTTCAGACGGGTCATATTTTGAAGGAGATAATATAAATTTGCTTTAAATTTAACTCTGTTTTATTTAATTTAAACATTCCCGGTACTTTTTGATCATAGGGTACATATATGCGGCTTTGCGGATAGAAATGTGTGATTCGCTGGAATTGTTCAAGGCATCTAAGTCGCATTAACTCGCGACTGTCGAACAGTTAGAAGACATATTTACATACATATAAGGGTGCATACATACATACGGAGCCGCGGCCACTCGACACGACACAAATTCAAGATTTATCAAATATTGGCAAATAATTCCACGCGAAATATTCCAATATTGACTATTTTCGAATGGTTCGTTTTATGAATGAAATTGAAATATGAGCTCGAACTTATGAATGAACTTTTTGTTTTTGTTCTAAATTGTTTAGCGCCGTCGCTGATAGAATCATGGCCGCTGCGACTGCGTCTACGAATGTATTTTGTTTTTGTAGTCGCTAGGCTTAGATTTTAGCTTCGGGCGACATGCGCATGTGAGGTATGTGTTTTTGTTGTGTTCTAGAACATTTTAGAATGTGTGGTGGCAAAGCGGCCATCGCGTTGCCCTTGCTGTTGCTTTTGCGTCTATCAAAGTATTGTGTTTTTGTAAGTACAATATTAGGAATATCGACTGGTGAAAGACAAAAGTACACGGAAGCAAGAAGGGAGCGCTGTGCTCGCGCATATATGCATGAATGTATGAACGTGCATGGATGTAGTAACATATGAATACAATTATTTTGTAAGAAGTTTAGAAGGCAAGTAGGTATATATGTATGTATGTATATATGCTAGGACACAAAGTGGGTATATATACATACATAGAGTAGAATTGTTTTTGCACTCGTTAGGAAAAAACTCGTTCACTAGTGCGTATGTGTATTTGATTTCTTGTAAGAATGTGATGTGCTGTGACATGTGTACATACATAAGTCAAGGTTATTTGGGCATACTTGCATATGTGATATGATGTTCTTGCGCTTGTGCATTATTGTTTTTCATATACAAATGTACATACATACATATGTATGTAAATGCTGTCGAATACATAAACTATAAATTGACATACAATATAAAATAAGTGTTGATTTATCTTAAACCGTTCTTTTTTTCTGAATGCAAATGCCTCCTATTGACATGTACATATGTACATGTTATGTACTTATGTATATTATCATATACCATCATTTATTTACATATAAAGTATACGTTCATTTATGTACATATGTGTGTAATGAAAAACTTTATGAATTACTTTCAGAACTTTATTAAAATTTATTCGCGTCGCGCGCATGCACAAAACCTTTTGTTCACAACGCAGGCGCAGAAATAAACGCTCTGCGTATTTATCCTCCCCACGTGACTCGCCATCAATTCTCGGTGCAATTTTTTTTTTTTTCGTTCTTAAATTTTTTTTTTTAATGAAATCGTAAAAAAATTTGTAATAAATTTTGTGTATCCGCTTATCATTTCAAAAGTAACAAAATGGTAAAAAAATAAGCAGTGGAAGAAATTAACGCACCGCCTATTTTTCCTCGCCACATGTTAGACTCGATATCAATTCCCGGAGCCAACTGTTTTTTTATAATTTTTTTTTTTAATTAGTTTTTTTTTAAAGTAATTGAAAAAAAATTTTGTGTAATAAATTTTACGTATTCGCCTATTATTCAAAAATAGTAAAAATTTAATTGGTTTAATGACGAGGTGAGAAATGTGTTGTGTGTTGAGGTGAAAGATGTGTGGTGCTTTCAATTTTTGTGTGGGCAAAACTCAGTGTGGTGTCTATAAACTCGGTGTGCTAAATTTCCTTATTACAAATCTTTCAAATCTCAATTGTACTAAAAAAAGCTCACAGTAACATTTGCACCTTCTCATTGCATTAACATTCTCTGGTATAACCCCAGATTTGGGCTCTGCACTCAGCTTGAAACAGCTTCCATTTAGCTTTGTATGAGATGTATGGCTTAGATAAGAAATTGCTCTATGTACAATTAATGCTAGCTTTTACTGAATTATTTCTGGCCTGCATTTGTAGGAGTGTGAAACTGCAAACGAATACCAGTACATAACAAGCATTTAAAATCACGACATTTATTTTTAGTGGAAAATTAACGTTAATAAAGCAAACAAAAGCAAACTGTAAAGAAAAAATTTACAATAAACAAAACTCCACTATCGCGAGTGTAAACAAATCTCGTGTGGCTGACAACCAGCTGTCACCGTTGACTGCATTATCGACGCTACGAAAAGAGTGCTACCATACGGCCTATACCGAGGTGAAATGGGTTCTCCACCACAGGGTGGTGGGCCCAATCATTCCAACCCAAACAATGAAGTGCGTAATAAAGACCTAATGCAAAAAATTGTTGAATTAGAAAAATTATGCTCTACTCTACAAAATGAGATATCCCATCTTAAAATAGAAAACGGCAAACTTAAATCTGCTATATGCGCTGATGATAATAAAACTGATTTAAACATTACAAAAAAAACATGTGTTGAAGTTTATGAAACTGATGAAGAAGAGCTTGCTAGAGAAACCAACCGGATCCTAAAGAAAAAAAGGCCATCCAAAAAACGTAAAGCTGAATCTTCTCCTGAAGCTGTAACACCATCAAAATCTGCAAGTAGTGCTAATGATTCAACAAAAACGGAACAAGTTAATAAAATACCCCGTCCTCCTCCAATAATTATCAATGGTAATAATGATTTTAAAAAACTTCATAGTCAACTTATTACCACAATAAAAAATAAATTTTTCATTAAACTTTTAAACAACGATGCATGCAAAGTGATAACGTTCGATTCGTATGACTATCGGTCTGTAACAAAATTGTTGTCAAATGAAAATATTCCTTGGCACAGCTATGAGAATAAGCAAAATAGACCTATCAAGGTAATAATTAAAAATCTTCACCATTCCTGCGACAGCGACTTAATAGTGAATGACTTAAAATCACAAGGGCTAAATGCTTTAAGCGCCATAAACAAACTCAAATGGAAAACAAAGGAACCACTTGAAATGTTTCTCATCACCTTCGATCCGTCCGAAGATGTGAAAAAAATTTACGGAATTCAAAATATACTGAATACCATAGTCAAAGTTGAACCTGTCAAATCTACAAATCTGATACCGCAGTGTAAAAAATGCCAATCTTTTGGCCATACTAAAAACTTTTGCGGGAAACCCTCACGATGCGTCAAATGTGCAGGTAAGCATGCCACCATTGATTGCAAAAAAACTGAACTAGAAAGCCCAAAGTGTTGTAACTGCGGAGAGTCCCACCCTGCAAATTACAGAGGCTGTATAGTGGCGAAAGAACTCCAAAAGATTAGAACGAAAAAGCTATCCCAAAATTCTAAACCAGTAAACAGTACAAACAAACAACACACAATCCCAAAACGTGCTACAACTACTACAAGTCTTACAAATAATCCGACAAAAATCCCTATAATAAATAAACCGGCTACATACGCACAAATTACCAAAAACTTATTACCGAACGAACCTATTGTGCAAAATCCCCTTTCAGCTATATTAAGCAAATTAAATGAACAAGGCCAAATCTTCAAATCAATTGAAAAACGCTTGTGTGCCCTTGAACAAAACATGCAATTTTTTGACTATGAATAAAACACTAAAAATAATATTATGGAATGCCAACGGTCTAGCTAAACACCAAACAGAGCTAGAAGTTCTGTTAAACAACGACGAAATCGACGTCTGCCTAATAGCCGAAACACACTTCACAAGACATTCATATTTAAATTTTAAACATTATTCCCTATACCATACTATTCACCCCAACAATTGTGCAAGAGGTGGCAGCGCCGTTCTCATAAAAAATAATATAACCCACCACTTGGAAGACCAACTCAGCGCCGAGGAATTTCAAACAACTTCCGTTTCTGTCGAGGCCTTCGAGCAACAAATATTACTAACAGCTTTATACAGCCCACCCAGACATCAACTAAAATCTGAAGATTACGTATCTCTCATCGAAAGATACAAAGGACGTTTTATTATAGGAGGCGATTTCAACGCTAAGCACGTACATTGGGGGTCTAGGCTTACAACCACAAAAGGGCGCGAAATGTTTAAAGCCATAAGACAAAGAGGTTGCGAAATAATTTCAACTGGCAAGCCAACATATTGGCCTACAGACACCAACAAAGTACCTGATTTGATTGACTTTTTTGTCTTCAAAAATATTCCCGCAAACCTTCTTTCTATTTCCGAAGGCTTCGATCTGAACTCTGACCACTCACCGATCCTTTTAGAAATATCAGGGAATGCGGTACTAAATAAAACGTCTCCTCGTCTATTTAATAACTTCACCAACTGGCAGTACTTCCGACTGCAATTACAAGCTGTAGTGGTAGACACCGACCGTATCGTGACTACTGATGATCTTGATGATGCCGTGCTTCAGTTCACGCAAATAATTCAAAACGCAGCTTGGAACAGTACGCCCCAGCAAGATGTCACATCAAACAAGAAAAAATACCCATCATATATCAAGTTGCTGATAAATAAAAAACGAAAACTTAGACGTCGTTGGCAGCAAACCAGATGTCCTGAGGACAAATTGAAACTCAACCAAACAACAAAACAACTACACGTTCAAATTCAGATATTCAAAAATGATAATTTCAATCGATTTCTTAAGAGCCTCACATCTGATAAATCCACAGACTACTCTTTATGGAAGGCAGCAAAGTCATTTAACCGACCGATAAAACACATAGCACCCATCAAAATAAACGACACCCAATGGGCAAAATCCAATGAGCAAAAAGCAAATTTATTTGCAGAGAATCTTTGTAAAACCTTCTATGCCAATGATGGATCTGAAGATATTGACATCTCGTCAAATTGGATTGAAAGCGATGTCAGCATTGAGCCAGTTAGTAACGAAGAAGTAATGAGCGAAATTTTCAAAATGAAAATGAAAAAAACGCCTGGTTTCGACCTCATAACTGCAGAAATTCTTCAGAGATTGCCCAATAATTGTATTACTTGTCTGTCTCAATTGATTAATTTGTGTTTTTTGTTAAAATATATTCCTATGTACTGGAAGACAGCAGAAGTAATTATGATTTTGAAAGCCGGAAAATCGCCAAATGATGTGTCTTCATACCGACCTATTTCTCTGCTACCAATGCTGTCCAAACTTTTTGAACGACTGTTACTGACTCGAATGATGCTGATTATAGAAAACAAGAGAGTTATTCCAACGCACCAATTTGGCTTTCGAAAAAATCACTCCACTATCGACCAAGTTCACAGGGTTGTTAGAACCATAGAGTGTGCGATAGAGGAAAACAAAGTTTGCGCAGCGGTGTTCCTTGACGTCTCGCAGGCGTTTGACAAAGTTTGGCATACGGGCTTGCTCCACAAACTAAAATTGATTTTGCCCAGGAATTATTGCGAAATCCTTTCTTCCTACCTTGATGGCAGATACTTTCGTGTCAGATTTGACAACGCCTATTCATCATTGCAAAAAGCACGCGCGGGGGTACCTCAAGGAAGCATCCTAGGCCCTCTCTTGTACCTCTTGTATACGTATGACTTACCGGTTCACGAGCAACACGTTACCGCAACCTTTGCAGATGACACGGCTATCCTAGCAGTTGGAGAAGTGATCGAGACTACAACGACGAAATTGCAATCAGCGGTGAGTTCTATTGCAACATGGGCAAAAAAATGGCGTATCAAATTAAATAATTCCAAATCAGTTCACATTGTATTCGGCCTGAAAAAAGCAATTTACAAGCCAGTCTACATAAACAGCGTAAATATACCGTACGTCAACGAGGCAAAATATCTTGGTATAACCCTTGATGCTAAACTGCGTTGGAAGGCGCATGTCAAGAAAAAGCGGGAAGAGCTGGAATTAAAAACAAAAAACCTTCTTTATCTTATTGGCAGACACTCTATTCTGTCAACGAACAACAAACTACTGCTATATAATCAAATACTCAAACCGGTCTGGACGTATGGCATTCAGCTATGGGGATGCTCAACCGAATCTTGCATGACTATTATCCAACGATTCCAAAATAAAGTGTTGCGCAACATCGTCAATGCTCCATACTATGTGAGAAATGTCGACCTCCATCGTGATCTTGGTATTTTACCCATCACTGACGTGGCGAAAAAGTACGCCATGGCTCACAGACAACGTTTAAGTACACATGTCAACGCTGAAGCATTGGCTTTGCTTCAGCCAAATACTCATGGTCGGCGGCTCAAGCGTAAAACAGTTTTAGACCAGATGGGCACCCAGTAGCAGATGCACCTTATATATTTATACATTCATAATGAATTTATGAATTTTGAGGTATCTTAGTTTTTTCCTTTTTTAATATATATGTTCAATAAAAATTGCTCGTTAGTATCTTTATCTCGTTGTACTAGTTGTAATTTCTAAACGATATTCTGCTTATACTTTAAGATGCGTTAATAAAAAATAAAAAAAAATAAAAAAACATATTTAGAAAACGCCATTTTGGATGTGAGAAAGACACCACGATATTTATATTCTGCTACCACTTTTATTTCCTCTCCTTTGTACCACAATTTTCTGCCTTGGCTAGTTGACCAATTTTTCTAAAGACCAGATTTCATAAAATTTACTTCAATGTTCCACTAAGCGCAATATATTTCTAGCTTTTTAATCAATATCATCAGCATATAGAAGGAGGCGTACATATATTCCATCAATCAGTAGACCACCTTTTAAACAGCCTTGTATGTAGATCATTCCGGTTTCAAAGTAATCTGATACTTCCCTTCCTGTCCAAACTGCTGTTCTCGTACTCGAATATATATTTTCAATCAGATTTGTTATTTTGTTAGATAGTTCCATCTGCCATTTATAAATTAATGGCCTCCTGGGTACCCTGTCGAAAGCCGCTTACAAATCCACAAGGTATGCATAAACTTTTTTGTTTTCATTGAACTTTAAATGTTGTATAGATTGTACATGCTATCCACCGTTGAGTAGTTTTTTCTAAAGGCGGCTTGAAATTCAGTGGGCATGTTAATGTTTTCCATACAGTTTGTAAGTCTTGCATTAATAAATCTCATTAAAACTTTTGCGATACAGTTCATAAAGGATATTCTCCGATAATTACTTGCTATATTTGCATTTTCTTTTTTTTAGCTCATAAGATATTCTGTCTTCTCCAGGTACTTTGATTGTTGTAGCATTTTTAATTATTTGTTGGACTTCGATTATTGTTACATCTTTATCAAGGTCCGTATCTGTATGCAAAGCAGGTGCATAATTAATATCTTTTGTTAACTGGGGCTGATTTAATAAGTCTTGAAAATAGTTTTTAAACTCCGATGTCTTAATATCTGAACCAACTTTAAATGATTCTCCTCTTATTTCTTTGGCGAGGCTCCACCATTCTTTTGAATTTGCGGTTTTATTGATTCTATTTTCCAGTTCTTCATAATAATCATTCTT
The DNA here is from genome assembly GCF_028408465.1 of Anastrepha ludens. Lineage (NCBI taxonomy): Eukaryota > Metazoa > Arthropoda > Insecta > Diptera > Tephritidae > Anastrepha > Anastrepha ludens. The sequence continues at coordinate 90,288,467 of NC_071503.1, read as the reverse complement.
CGCTTTCTCGCATGTGTTCTTTAACAATTGCTTTCCCTGAAAATGTTTGTGCTTGTCGTCTGCTTGGTTGGATTTTCTGAGATCATTCCAATATTTAAAGGAAAGCTTCCTTGCATTCAAACATTTCATATTAGACCAAGCGCTTATGTAAAACGGCTTTAGTGTTTTCCGCTGTTGTCTTAAGCACAGACATTTTTACTACACTGTCAAGTTTTTCAAGATTTATCATTTCTCCTCCATTCGCCAGCTTAATTAGATTTTTGTTTAGGTTTAATTTCTATTTTGATACATCTTTTTCTTTAAGCATTACTTTTGGTAGCAGGCTTTTATTTTCCATTTCGTTCTGCGCTCTATCTACATATGTATGTTTAGTGTCAGTTTAATTGGCATATGATCTGACATTTTTACCGATTGTTTGCATTTGTTTTCCGTTTTTGGCCTGCAGTAGACAGAATTCACTGCACTCAGCTCTGTTAAGAACTTCTCTGCTGTCGAGCTAGGCGAGGTGAAAAGTCTTCGCGGTTACACTTCATTTTTGACAATTCACACTGCTCGTAGCTTGTGAGGCTTCTCTCTATCATTAACGTTCTCTGTGTGTTCCATGATTAACTTCGATTCACCGTTAGCTCTGTTGTGATGTTTCGTTTTACAATTCAGTCAAAAATTTTGGTTTATTCGGCCTTCAAATTTAAATATTGTCTTTTTGAGGTACCTACCAAGAGATATCCTTTGATATTACGCAATTATTATATTATAATTACCACTTGGGTAAAAGTGTTCACGAACTGTCTGAAATGTTTTCGGTAATACGTCAGACAGTATATAATGTTATAAATCGAAGGGAAAAAAAGCGTAGGGGTGAGTGAAAAATCTTCAATAATTTGTGGAGATATTTAGATTATTTAAAAACTTTATATCCCTCATAGCGCGAAATTAATCTAATATTGCCTGTTTGCCTAATTAAAAATGAACACCGCACACGTCCGATAAACAATTCAAAAGTGAAATTCCTTATTAAGTTCTACCCTTATTTTACTGCTTAAAACTAATATTAAAGGAATAGGGGAAACGTAAATGGACAGTTACATTGAGTATAGGTGAGCAAATAGGTAGGCAAATAGAAATAAGAAGAACGGAAAGTATAGCTGTAGAAATAAAGCTAATGACCGACAGTAAATAACGAAAAGTAAGGAAAGTGCGAAAAAGTAATATACCTTTATATAAATATATATTTATATATATAACTTAATATTAAGCTTAAGTATAGTTTATATATATATATATACTATATAATTGGCACGTAAACCCGTTTTGGTGTTTGGCCGAGCTCCTCCTCTTATTTGTGGTGTGCGTCTTGATGTTGTTCCGCAAATGGAGGGACCTACAGTTTCAAGCCGAACGGCAGATATTTTTTTATGAGGAGCATTTTCATGACAGAAATACATTCGGAGGCTTGTCATTGCCTACTGAGGGGAGACCGCTATTAGAAAAAACTTTTTCTTAATTTTTTGATCTTTCACCGAGATTCGAACCGACGTTCTCTCTCTGAATTCCGAATGGTAGTCACGCACGAACCCATTCGGACACGGCGCCCATTACTTATTTACATATTTACCTATTTATTTAATTTCAATTATTTAAAAGTTCAAACGAGATTTCTATTAGCTACTTAATATAATTTTTAATTTATCAAATTCAATTTCAATTTTAATTTATTATGTTTTATTTTATTACGATGTTTGCCAGAACCGGGCTTGACAACGGCCACCTTGAAGGAATCGAACAGCCTTCAATTTTCATTTTCCATCGATAACACGGAGAGTTTGTGGATAGGGCGTCTCACTTCACCCGACCTAGTTGCGATATCTGCGACGCGAATTTCCCCGTCCGCTTCGGGAACGGTTGCCGTTACTCAATCCATCACCCACTGCTGTGGTGGCACGTTTTCTTCATGGACGAAGACGAGTTAGCCTGGGCGGACGTTGGGCTGCACACGCCCCCATTTGTTGCGCTGCTGAAGCTCCAGAAGGTGATTATTCGAACACGCGCGCCAAAAGTGTTCCTTTAGAGAGCAAACAAGCTGTCATATCTCTAACCAGCGCCTGGGGTTGTCGGGTACCTTCTCCGGTGGCAAAGCTCGCAAGGGGCAACCGATTAGTAGAAGTGCCGGCGTTAGCACCTCGTCGTCGTTGGAGTTGTTGCTGAGTGGTGCGAGCGGTCGGGAGTTCAGTACTGATTCCATTTCGACGTGAAGCGTTCGGCGGTTAACAGCGCGTTGCCTACGGTGCGCATTAGCAGATATTTGGCCGACTTCACTGCTGCTTCCCACAAGCTACCGAAGTGGGGTGCCTTCGAAGGTATGAAGGCGAAGATGCGTCCTTCGTCGGCGGCTTATTGGAGAATCTCCTGCATCTGTGCCAGAAAGGCTTCCCGGAGCTCCCTCAGTTTCCTCTCTGCTCCCATAAAACTCCTCGCGTTTTCGCAGTACATTTTGGCTGGCATTCCCCGGCGCTCAATGAACCTTTTGAGAGAGAAAAAAATGTATCAGCAGTTAAATCAGTTACAAGTTCTAGATGAACTGCCTTTGAAGCGAAACACACGAAAATGGCACTACACATTTTCACGGGAGGGCAAACGCGAATTTTTAAGGTTCTGTGAATGGGTCCTCAATAATCTACCCCACATATTGTGAAGGACCGTTGAGGAAGTAGTCGATCGACGGGTAGATTGCCCATGATCTGACCTTGCAATTTTTGCTTATAACGAAAACAGTGAATGCATTCTCTTACAGTTCGACTACAGGCTTCTCGAGCATTTACCAGCCATATTTTTTCTCGCAGAAGCGCTACCAACGCCTTTGGACCGGCGATTACGAAAATGTAGGAACCGGATATATGCCTTCACAAGGTGCGAATTTTCGCTGAATAACAAAGGAGTTAATTTCTGCAAACTTGAGGGAAGTACGTTATTTTCCGATAATTTATTAATTTCATCGCTAAATTCAAAATGGTGAACTATCTCGAAAATCGTAAGGAAACTCCATTGTAATTCCATTGTCTTTCAATTATTTCGAGAAGTGGGTTTGTTGTGGCATTGATTGCGGTTAATGTAATTGCGTTCTTCTTCTTCTCGAGTGCTTCTTGTTGTGAAGAGTGATTGAAGTTGACATTTTGTGGCCACGTAGCAGGGTCTTCTAGGAGGAGCTGTGGACCACTAAACCATATTGAATTCCCCAATTCGTCCACGTTACAACCCCGAGACACTTGATCCGCTGGATTTTGCGTTTTAATCCAATGCAGAACTATTTCGGAGTCTGTGCAGAAAATTGTTTGTTCTATTGGTCGACTCAACATTGGTGAAATTCTTGACCAGGATTTGCCCAGAGCTCTACACGTGGAAGAGATTTAGTCTTCAGTGGAGCTACTCTAGACTTTGAAGTAAGCAGCGTGCATTTCATACCACTAGCGGATTGGCTACGTATATATACGTAGCAGCCATACGCTTATATTGAAGCGTCGGAAAGGCCTTGACTTCAGTCTGACTTGAATCCTTCCACATGGTAAAACCTGTGTGGTTTTCGAAAGAAAATTTTCACATAAGTCTGCTCTGGAGCCAGCCGTGTGGAATTTACTTGTGCAGGTAGTTCTTCCAATTCTCAGAATTTTCGGATCGTAGCATGAATGCTTTCAACGCTGTCTTTAAATTGACATAATGTGCTACTTGCTTGGGCACTGGTGCTATTATTTGTTTGTGTGTTTACCGTCCGGTCTGGGTGATTGGCTGATATCGAACTCATTACACAAAAGTCCGCCGAAAACTCAAAATTGTTGATCCTCCAATTAATATATGTTTTAATTTGCCCGACCCTCTAATTTGAATTGTCAATTCGAACTATATTTCGACCGATTTTTTCTTTTCGGATTCGCAATATCTGAACAGGCTCTTCGGTCATAAAATTGACTAGAGACCCTGAGTCAAGTAGAGCTGGCGCTTGCACCACGTATACACCTAAGCTGGCCTTTACATTAACTACGACTGAAGCTAACATGACTGGATCAGGCACGCTGCTAATATGCATGGCCTGTGACGTCGAAGGTTGCAACTCAGCCTCAAAGGAGAGCGGATATTGATGCCACACCACCTTGCTCACACCACAGCGATCTGCTTTGCACTTTGAGACCGCATGTGCCTTGCGCAAGCAATTTATGCGCATGGAAATAGATTTTGCAAATTTAAATCTTTTAAGTGCAGTAAGCGCTTGGAATTTTGAGCAACCTATTAAATAATGGTCCTTAGAACTACAGTGAAGGCAAGTTGGCAGTTTGGAATTTGCCGCGATAATTGTTGTCTTTGAGTGTTGCAGTTCTTGATTTTTTGTCTTCTGCCGCGAATCTTCATTGTTTGGCCGTTGTTGGGATGAGGAAGCTTCTTCAGCTGATAAATGCTAGTATTTCTTATTTAGCATAGCTTCACACTCAGCCCAAACCGGCAGCTTATCATAGTCAAGTTGCTCCTCCCACTTTGACCGAATAGTGGGCTCAACCTTTGTCATGACTATGTGAATCAACATCGAATTTTAAATAAGCTTATCGTCACCCAGCGGTAAAAGGGAGTCATATACTGCAGACACTGTATCATTGATCGGAAAGATGACGCAGAAGGCCTTTATATTTTTGACAATTCAAAAAGTTTTCAGACTATATTAAAAAATAATTTTCTTCCGACATTCACTGTGACTAAGGCTTCACCGGATAGACATGAAACTAAAGGATTACATTTTTCAATATCGGGGATTGTGGGATCATTGTGCACTAATCTCTAACAGACTCATAAAGTTTTTAAATTCGGAATATTTTCCTTTGAATTTAGGTAACGATTGTTTTTGTAATCGCGAACTGTGAGGTGCAATGAAAGATGTTTCGGCAATTGGCAATTTATTTTTCGCCAGAATGGACTTAAGAATGAACTTTGTTTTTACAATTAAGTCCTCTAACTCTCCACAGGAAATATCTTCTTCGTCGATTTCCTCAATTTTCGACTAACACTTCATGAGTTTTTCGCTGTAGGAGTTCAATATGTCGAGTCGGCACTCCAATTCGATTGGATCTAGCGAAATGGTCCTTTCAATGAGACCCGTTTTTATGCGCACTATACTGTTTTTTGCAATAGTTCTCTGGGGCTTTAAAGACTTTAAGTCCATCACCTCCTTACTTGCAGAGAGACTTGAAATAGCCGCCTTTGGCTTACACATGTTTTGAGATTGAAGTTCGCTGCTTTAGCCTGTGGCTTTTGTAAAACAAAAACGGTTCAGGAAGTTTGTCAGCACAAAAACGAAAGCGATAAATACTGAAATATGTATATATGTAATAGCTGAAACTTGACCAGAACCAACGAAAACGAAAACGAAAATAAGCAGCGAACAATTGAGTCTTTGCTCAAACACTCTTTGTATTGTCAAAAACAATTTTTTGTTTTTTGAAATATTATATATTGAAAATATTTCGGCTCATTAAGAACCCACAGTTTTGTTTGCTTTTTATGTTTTGTAAAAATCCCGAAAATAAACCGAAAAATAGTACTCGCAAGTTATTTGGCGACAAACACGTTCCTCTACTTCGGATCCCACAGTATCCTTCACTTCATAGGCAGTATATGTATATGTATAAGTATATATGTATGGTTTACTTGCATATAACAAGAAGTGGATACACCAGAGCCAATAATTGAAGCCCTTGTAACCAGTGAGACGATTATTAACAACTGCAATAATCTCGGTCAATCACAAAGCCAATTTTTTGCTTCAATTCCTATTTATCATGGATTGGTGTGCTTCCAGCTTCCACTTCCCTTTGGCAGGCCACGCAGTTGCAAGTCATTCCTATTTCCTACGATGTTCTATATAACGGTGGATAATGGTGGTGATGGTTGATGAACCGGTGAGTTGAAGTACAGCTCCAAAGTTTTACTCCCCTTCGTAAACGAATTTCTATATGTTTTATTTTTTATAATTTTTTTTTGTATATAGAAATATTTTATTTTATTGTATATATATTTTATGTATATAAATATTTTGTTTATACTAGTTTTTTCGTTTAGTTGTCTGTTTGTCTGTTTTTTTTTTTTTTGTGAGACGACTTTTGTTTTTGTTTGTCAACCCACCGCGCAGCCAATATTCTTGTTGCACTATTAATTAGCACTTATATTTTGTTATATGGCCGGTGTCTTGGTAGTTTTATTTATTAAATAATTAGTTTGTAGCTATACACGAATTGCCAACTTGTGGTCTTTTGTCACTTTAACTTTGTTTTTTACCACTTTCGCGCTGCTGTTTGATTACGTGATTAACAATTCAAAAGTGATATTCTTTATTAAGTTGTACCCTTATATTACTGCTTAAAACTAATATTAAATAAATAGCGGTAACGAAAGAACAGGAAGTGGAGAGTTAGAGAGAGTATAGGTGAGCAAATAGGTAGGTAAAGATTTAGAAATAAGAAGAACGGAAAGTATAGCTGTAGAAGTAAAGTTAATGACCGAAAGTGAATAGCGAAAAGTAAGGAAAGTGCGAAACAGTAATGTATAATATTTATATAATAATATTAATTATTTAAAAGTTCAAACAAGTAATGTATATATATATAAAGTTCAAACAATATTTCTATCAGCTACTTAATATTATTTTTAATTTATCAAATTCAATTTCAATTTTAAAATTCTTTCAAAGACGCATGCAACCTAGGCTTTCTACAGGGTCAAAGGCACTCCTAGCCACACACTTCCCCGGAAACAACCTGGTGGAACAAAACGACTTCGCTAATTACACGGTGCTACAATGAATCAGAACTTTTGAAGTGACATGATGAGCACTGTATATATAGATCTAGCCCAGAACGACGCAGAATCGTGTTCAAAAAATTTGTAACACCTTCAAATCTTTTATTTATCGTTAAAAAACCGATTTAGGGTGTTTTCCGGCACTTAAAAATTCGTAGCTCGTCTGCACCTTATCCGATTTTCAATCTTGAAATCAGTAAACTGAAATTTTGTTCACTACTTTTATTTGCGAACTTAATGCGGTTCTCCGTTATTATTCGCGAAATACGTCTTTAATTAAGTATATTTACTCATACCTGTGCCCATTCCGAAACTAGCAAGCATTCTTTCATCAAAATTGATAAGAAATGTTCCAAGTGAAGAACGTTTTTTAGAAATTAAATAAAAACAGAACATTCTCGTGTTGAACAGAGGCCGTAGAAGAATATAATAACTTAAAAAAAAAAAGCATAACGCAAAAAGTAACGCAATTTGCTGATTTACTTCCGCAATTTTCTGACTTACCCAGACGCAGTATTACCTAACCTAATTTTATCGAAATCAATCCAACCGTGCACAATGTGAGACAATGGAATCCATTGTGCTGCTTTTCTGCATTGCAAAAGGAAGTCATTTTGATTATGTAGTTTGCAATTCCAACCTATCCAAACTCAACGTAAACTTGAATAACTTATATTATATTGTGTATATTAGCTTAATTTAAATAAGGTTAGGTAAGGTTAGGTTGATGCACTTATGCTAAGTTTTAATAGGTCTTGATCATTAAAGAGTGATGATTTTTCACACTCATTAAATTGTACATGCTTACCAGCAAATTGCAACAGTTGCGCTGTGTCATGAAAGCTTCGATTGGTCAGTTTGGATTAGGTAAGCTTGCGTAATAAGTTTTGATATGTGGATATGTTAGATGTATCTAGTCATAGTTATGTAAACTCATTGCTGTCTTTTAAAATTAGCCACAATGAGCAGTAAAGCATTACAGGTCATGAGGTATTCTCTCGCAGTCTCGGTTCAGCTGGATTTTTAAAAATGTGGAAAAAAACTTTTTTTTTTAAGGCGTAACTTGTATAGTACAGTTTTCAATGTATGAAGATAAAAAATATTTTGAGCACTTTTTATTGGAGCTTAAAAATAATATATGTATATATAATATTTGTGGTACCCGTTGGAGAATAGTGGCCAAAAAATTGCATCACATTGAGAAAAACGTGGAAAATTGCACAAATCAGTGCTTGTTTTTGAAAATTTCTTTTGAACGTCAATCGTTCAATCTTAGAATTATATACATTCATAACGCACATACACTCCCCTTCCCAAGACCATATTGAAATTAAAAATCGGTTGAAAAATGGGTTAGTGATGTATTTTTACTTCATCAAAAACACCATAAATCGGTTTTTTAACAATAAATAAAAAATGTGAGGAAGTTTTGAACTTTCTAAACACAATTTTGTGTTGTACTGGCCTTGGCCTAAACGTGCACTATATCATTTGAAGAGTTCTTTCGATTTCTTTTATTTGTAGCGCCGTGTTATGAAAGGCAGTCCAACCTAGGAAGTCTGTCAGTTACAAACGCACAGATTGATTGGCTATTAAGACTTTTGGTCCTTATAAATCGGCAGGACTATACGGTATATATTCTGCTGAACTGCATCAATCTCGGGACATTATTTCACCGTTTATTAAAATTATTATCAGAAGTTGTCTTAACATAGGCCACATTCCGCTAGACTGGAGGGAGACAAAAGTCTTTTTCATACCCAAGGTAGGTAAGTCCTCACACACTAAGCCCAAAGACTTCAAACCCATTAGTCTTACGTCTTTTCTCTACAAGACCCTAGAGATAATAACGGATGAATATATATGGGGCGTTGTACCTTTAAAAAGGTTCTCCTCGGCGCAACATGCCAATACTCAAGGGAAATCCACAAAAACTGCCTTACACTCGCTCGTCGGGTTGGTGGAAAAAAGTTTATTAGACAAAGAGTTGAACCACACGTTGTTGTCCTGATAGAAGCTATACTTGTCAGAAGAAAGGTAATGACTAAATTAGGCAGCACTACTCTAAGCAGACAGGTCTGCAGAAGCACACCGCAAGGTGGAGTCCTCTCCCCTCTTCTTTGGATTTTGGCGGTAAACTCCCTATTGCAGACCCTGGAATGAGGGGGTTGCCACGTTACTGCTTACCCAGATGACCTAGCAATTGCCGTTAAAGGCAAATATCCTAACACCCTTATGCACATTTTGCGCTCTAACATGGCCACACTTAGAAACTGGACTGGAGACTCGGTATAAGCCCCGCAAAAATTGAAACAATTCTGAATTTACAAAGAAACATAGTCCCCCTATAATCTCCCCGCTAATTTTTAAGGGCGAGAAGATTCCTTTGAATGATATACTTGCAAAAAAGCGGTAGGTATTAAATGGGGACTAACACCTCGCGTTACACATTGGTTCTATACTTCTGTAGTTAGGCCAATCTTATTATATAGATTACTTGTATGGTGGCCATGTGCTTTAAAGGCGAGTTACGCTAAAATCATGAGTAAGGTCCAAAGAACAGTTTTTTTATGCATCTCTGGCGCTTTAAGGACCAAACAGTCGACTACCAGACAACTGCAGTGCCTATCAGGCAGAGGTTCTAGCTATAAAATAAGTGGCATGCCGTAACAAAAACGACTTTAAATATATTCTCGGAACGACAGGCGGCCATTAAACCAATGAATGTGGCTATACTAAGGTCGAAGGTTGCACAGGAATGCCGGGCAGCCCTAAATGATATTAGTGTCGTATTCAAAGTCAATCTTATTTGGGTTCCGGGGCACAGAGATATTGAGGGAAATTGTAAAGCTGATAAGCTAGCCAAAACAGGTACTGTTCGTCAACTGCTCAGTGATAAAAGTACTATTGGAATACCTTTGGCCACGAGTAAACTAATAATCAAAAACAACATTATCCAAGAGACCAATAGGTCATGGAGATATAAAGATACATGTGTAACAGCTAGGCTAGTATGGCCGCAAATAAACAAGAGATGATATCTCGAAGGTCGTAGCTTTCCCGTGCAACACAGTGGTATCACAACGGACCTGTAAGATCTAAGTGATTCGGTCGAACAGACCGACTACCACCATTACCTAACGGTCGCTAAAGGCAACAGTTTGTGATGACGTTGTTTACATATGTACTATTACAACGATATTTATAGGGGCCTCAACTTAAGCATTTGAAGCATATATGAGCCTGCTTCATAACTGTGATTTTGCGAACAACCGTAATTTTCACAACCGTAAATTCAATGAGATCCACTGCAATGTGCACGCACGGTATTCTATTCTGATACACACATGTGAAACACATTTGTCAACTTGCTGGCTGATGCAGTAAGACTGCGTCGTCGACGAAAACATCGATAGCGATCGACATCTTATCTCTAAAAATGTTACTAGTTGTTCAAAGGACGGAGGTTCGTCAATAGTGAGTGATCACTCCCACTGCTTACGCGTCTCGAATGTAAATTTATCCCCCCTTCCACGTTCTCGTAAAGCAGAGTAGTGCGAAGCAATGGATGTTTTCACTGTGTTAGAAAGGGGAGCGACCGCCGGTGCTTCTGGTCTGTCTAGCTCATCGGACATCTCATTGCTCGCTATATTCCTAGGTATGACCAGGAACCCATATCAGAATAATTTGAAGCAGCTCTACTTCCTTTCTGGACTGTAAAATTAACTTTGATGAAATGGAATTGATATCTAAGGCCTTAATAGCTGCTTGTCTGTCTGAAAAGACAGACCAATTTCACCAATTTCTTTGTAGTAATTTAGTGATTTGCATGCTTCTCTGATTGGTATTAGTTCTACCTGGAACACGCTGGCATAATAAGAAAGCCGGATTGATTTGGATATGTTGAGCGGCTCCGAACAGAGGCCAGCCCCAACACCACAGTTCATCTTAGAACCAGCAGTGTAGATTTCAATGTCGAATGTATCAATCACTTATCCTTTCCTCCATTTGGCTCTCGGTGGAAAACGTACCGTAAACACGTTCTTGAAGTTAAGACCGGGGACTGTGTAGTCTGATTTGTTTTTGAGCAGTGAGGGTTCCTATAGAAGTATCTTGTTGTGACCGTACAATCTTGTTGTTCAGCTTCCTATGTATATCTCTGAGTCTCACCGCGCTGCAAGTAGCGATTGTTTTTATATTAGACTTACAATGGTAATAGATGTGTTAGTACATTAAACGACTCAGTAGTACTGTAGCTAAGCGCTCCTGTGGTTAAGATACACGCAGTTCTTTGTATCTTGTTTTAGCTTGGTTTGATTGTATTTCCTTCCTATTACGGGCCACCAGACTAGTGCCGCATATGTTAGTTTGTTTAGATAGTTTTGATTGGAGACCCCATTTTTACACAACACTCCCTTATGCGTGTAAAGTGCTATATTCGCTTCCTTTACCCTATACCCTACATAGGACCTCCAGCTGAGTTTGCGATCTAAGATGACACCTAAGTAGGGGGTAGCATAAGACTAACGCTATTTAATTTTCGGAGATTATAGTTTGGTATCTTGGTTCTCTTAGTGAATAGCATCACTTCAGTTTTCCTCGGGTTTACTCTTAAACCACAGTCTGTGGACAAATTGCTGAGTAATCCCAGAGCTCCTTCTGTAATCTCACAGATTACGCTTGGAAAAATTCCTGAAACCATAAGCACTATGTCATCCGCATACGCCACTGCTTTAATTCTGTTTCGGTTGAATTTGGTAAGGATATTTATAACAACTAATAACCACAGCGACTAGTGATAATTGTTTGTATTCTATGCTCCTCTCAATCGTACTTACAACTTCATAAAGAGCTGTCTCTGTAGATTTTCCTTTGAGGTAGACATATTGGGATGATGAAATTGTTGTGCTTGTAATCTTCTCTCTGAGATAGACATCAAACAATCACTCGAGAATTTTAAGAATAAAGAAGGCTAAACTGATGAGCCTGAAATCTTTAGCTTTGGGGATAAAAATCACCTTAACCATCGTCCAGCTTTTTGTAATATACCCTAGCATAAGATATTTTTTGAAAAAGACCTCCAGCCACGGAATCGTCGTTTCTCGTGTATTCCACAGCGTGGCTGGGAATGTCTCATCTGGGCCGATTGCTATGTATGGTTCAAAGTTTTTCATCGCCCATAGACTTCTTTCTTGTGATACGATGTGGTTAATTGTATTGGATGACAAGTTGGACATTTTTTGCACTATTAATATTGTTCTCAATATATTCTGTGTTGCTTTGGAAATGTGTGTTTATTAGATAATCTAATGTATGGGCCGAGGATTTTGTCCAATCTCCGTTGTCTTTCCTCAAGAAAGCAGGATAGGGGTGGTATTTGGAGAAAAGCTTTATCAGACTGGTCATTTCTTTGGTTGATTCTAAGGAACTAAAGAAATCTTTCCAAGCTTATGCCTGAGCTTCTCTGATTGCTTTCTTGTATTTTTTAAGGCAGTATTTGTAAGGTTTTAAATACTCATATATATATCGCTGATGTTGAAGATTTCTTTTGTAATTTTTCTAAGATGACTTAAATCTTCATTTCACTAGGCGATATAAGTGGTTTTGCTGTACGTGACTGGACATGAAGCTTCAAATCCTTTCGTCAACGAAACTTCGAAAACTCTTACTTTTTCATCTAAGTCTCTACTTGAAGTTCTGGTTGTATTGATGTGTTGAAGTTCAGACCTGGCTACTTTATTGAATGTGTACCAGTTTGTTCTTGTTGGATTTCTATAAGGGGTCGGTTTCTCAAGCTTGGGATTGATATCGAAGAGAATCCAACTGTAGTCCGAAAAGGATTTCTCTGGTACTCTCCAATTTTTAACTATATGAGCCCTTGATTTTGAAAGTCGACTAAGTCAAAATTTTTAAAAATCGAGTTTATCAGCTACTTGTTATCTAGTCCTAATGAACTAACATAATCTGAAGAGATTAGCAGTATGCCATGAAAATTAACTCGTAAAATTGAGTGTATTTTTTGGTTGTTAAATAAAATACGGAAACTGTTCATTTTGATAATCGACTAAGTCAGTTCGTTAAGAAATTTTGGAAAATAAATAATAATTTTGTAATGCCTTCAGATAACGATTCAGGTATGATCAAGTAATCATTTAAATGTAAAAACGTACTATTTATAGTTAATTGTAGACATTGTACTGCGAAGAAGTTTAAGTAATGCTCCCAAGAAATGGAAACGAATAAGAGCAATATCGTCTTCAGATGAATCAACTGATACTGTGAAAGTGAATTCGGAACCCCTACAAATGGAAGAAATCAACATGAAATCAAGAAAGAGGAGCCGAAATCAACTTAATTATGCACAAAATATAAGAAAAAGAAGAGAAATAGTGGAGAGGAATATGAAACAAAAAAGTCTAAGCTTGTGAGTGGTAAACTTTTCGAACATAAAGATTGCCGTTGTTCCAAACAATGTATAAATGCAATTGGATATGAAGATAGGAAAGCAAATTTTGATTTTTCTTGGAAATTAGCAAGTTTTGAAAAACAGAATTTGTTTCTGCACGGTTTGGTTCGAAAACTATCAATAAAGCAAAGACGACCCAGAAATGAAGAAGGATATATGAGAAAATGTATATTAGTTATAAGTATCATATAAATTTACGGAATTCAGAAGTTTCCATTTGTAGAACTTTTTTTTTGGATACTTTTAAAATATCTTACGGAAGATTAAACGGTGCCTTAAATGCCAAATCACCTGGAATGGATTTACGTGGCAAAATGCTTGGTTCATCTAGAAAAACAGATGAAGATAAAATTAAAGTGGTACGAGAACATATTCTGAGTTTTCCAGCATGTGAGAGCCATTACACAAGATCACATCACACTTCAGGTCGAAAGTATTTAAGTGCTGACTTAGATATCCGAAAAATGTATGAGCTGTATGTGAAAAAATGTGATGAAAATAATATATCACGTGTGAAGGAGTGGACTTACAGGAAAATTTTCAATACGGAGTTCAACTTAAATTTTCATACTCCTCGTAAAGACACTTGCCAAAAGTGTGATTCACTAAAACTAAAAATAGAAGCATCCAGTAACGAAGACGAGAAGTTGCATCTTATGGAAATTCGTGATTCACATCTTATCAGTGCCGAACAGGCCAGAAAAAGTTTAACAGATGACATACAAAAGGCAAAAGATAACCCGAGTGAATATTACGGTTTCACATTTGATCTACAGAAAGCACTTGCGTATCCAAAACTTTCGGTTTCGGTAGCTTATTATAAGCGCAACATGTATGTATACAATTTGGGGTTTCATAATTTCCACAATGAATATGCTAAAATGTATGTATGGGATGAAACAATCGCTTCAAGAGGATCACAGGAAGTTGCGTCCTTCATCTTAAAGCACATTCAGGACATTACCACTCAAAAGCACGTCATAGCTTACAGTGATGCCTGCACAGGACAAAATCGTAACATCAATATAGCTTTAGTTTGGTTAAAAATTGTACAGTCATCTGATAACAATGTTGAAACTGTTGATCATAAATTTATGGTATCCGGTCATTCTTTTTTGCCAAATGATCGCGATTTCGGTATGATAGAAACTAAAATTAAAAAATCAAATTATTTATACATACCTGAGCATTATTATAATTTAATAGAAGTATGTAAAAAAAAACCCCATTTTTGGTGGTACAAATGGCTCAGAAAAATTTCATTTCGACAAAACAACTAAAAGATTCAACGAATAATAGAAAGAAAAACACCAATGGAGAAGCTGTGTCTTGGCTAAAAATTCAATGGATCAGATTTCTAAAAAATTCTCCATATAAGATGTTTTATAAAACTTCCTTAGATGACAATTCCGAATTCAAAATATTAGACCTCTCACCTAAAATAGGAAGACCTAAAATATACAAAAATATTGATTTGCCTCCATTGTACACAACTATTAGACCAATAACAAAAGAAAAACATAAAGATATGATGGATTTACTACCCTATATCCCACCAATTTTTCACAAACACTTTACTTCCCTAAATATGTATTAACAAATAATTTACTTTGTTACAATGAAATGAGTTTGAATAAAATGTTAATTACTAATAAAAATGTTTCCTTGGAATAAGTCATTTATAAAGTCATTCTGTTAATTTTGAAAGTCGACTAAGTCATTTGCAACCTTTCAAAAGCACATATCCAGTCAAAAATGGTTATAAATTTCACAACCATAATAAATTCTTGTTTGTTGGCACTACTTTACTGTCGAAAAATCATTTTCCATGGTGCAAAAATATTTTTTTATCCTTTAATACGCAAAACTCTAATTATCTCGAAACAAGGAAAATATGACTTAGTCGACTTTCAAAATCAAGGGCTCATATGGGAGCTGTTGTTTGCGCACAAAGTAATATCTTAGACCTATTTCCAACCTGGGAAGTTTTCCGAACTCGGAAAACTGAAGGTTGGAGTGGTCCTTACGCTACATTTGTTAAGGTTGGAGCTTACAATAAAATCGAACAGCGACTCACCTCTATAATTCGTCGCCGAACTGCCCCAAAGCTCATTCCTGACGTTTGCGCAGCCCATCAAAAGTCTGTCTGTGCCACTTCATCTGGCGGCGCCGGTTTGTCATGTGGCATGTACACTGATCCAAGGTATAGTGCCGATTTCTGCAACTCCAACTGTAATCACTAAATTACTACAAAGAAATTGGTGCAAGAGTAGCTATCTTTTCAGACAGACAAGCAGCTATTAAGGCCTTAGATTTCAATTCCATTTCATCCAAGTTAATTTTACAGTCCAGGAACTAGAGCTGCTTCAAACTACTCTGATATGGGTTCCTGGTCATACCTAGGAATATAGCGAGCAATGAGATGACCGATGAGCTAGACAGACCAGAAGCACCGGCGGTCGCTCCCTTTTCTAACACAGTGAAAACATCCATTGCTTCGCACTACTCTGCTTTACGAGAAGGTGGAAGCAAATAAATTCGTGTAGTACTACTACAAGAAAAGCATGGCCGTCGTACAACATCCAGAGGACAAACTACCCGTTAGGATGCTCTCGGCCAAACATTTTACTTAACTGCAACCCTTGCAGGTCACTGGAAATTAGGAGATCACGCACCCGGACTTAACCTCCCTTTCAATCCCATTTGCAGAAGCTGTGGAGCGGAAGGGGTGAAAGAAAGTGTCTTCCACTATTAACGTGAATGTCCAGGTCTAGTTAGAGCAAGATTTCGCTCCTTCGGCAAGCCCTTCTTACACCAAATTAATGAAATCTCAGGCATAGAGATAAACGAAGTGGATCTGACATACATACGCATACGCACGAGATGCCTTTGAACACTGGAGGTAAGGTGCATCAAATTAAAAAAAAATGCCGAATTTCGTTAAAACTCGCGATTCCGCTCTCAATGCCATTAAAAGGTATATCACAAGAAATGTTGAGAGGCGTTCATTATGGATGCAGAAAATATTCCGAGTTATCTCCAGTTATTGAGTGAACAGTAGGTTCGTTTTAACGTTGCTCAAGACGCTGTAGAAATTTCTTGTGGTGTTGATATTGTTGAGCTTGAAAAAATGTGCATATTCAAGCCGATACGTGGTACTCTACATCTTCAGCTAACTTTAGCCGGGTGCAAAATTGTCGTAATAAATCACAAGATAGCTCCATAAAGGCATCTGTATCCGCCAGTAACTCTGCTTCATCGGACGGACAAAAGTTGCAGGGGTAAAAGGTTATTCGTGCAATTGTGGAAGTTCATCCTCGCGCGTTGGCCGATGTTAAAAGGGATGCGCTAGACAATTCTGACGCAATCAAAGGTGTAATTAACGCGTTAATATTTGCGCGCTTAAAGCGTTTAGTCGTCCGATAGAGTCTTGGGATGATTGGTTGGTGCATGAGGGGGGGATAAATTAGCATTCGAGACGCGTAAGCAGTGGGAGTTATCACTCATTATTGACGAACCTCCGTCCATTGAACAACTAGTAACATTTTTAGAGATAAGATGTCGATCGCTATCGATGTTTTCGTCGACGACGCAGTCTAACTGCATCAGCCAGCAAGTTGACAAATGTGTTTCACATGTGTGTATTAGAATAGAATACCGTGCGTGCACATTGCAGTGGATCTCATTAAATTTACGGTTGTGAAAATTACGGTTGTTCGCAAAATCACAGTTATGAAGCAGGCTCATATATGCTTCAAATGCTTAAGTTGAGGCCCCTATAAATATCGTTGTAAGAGTACATATGTAAACAACGTCATCACAAAGTGTTGCCTTTAACGACCGTTCTAGTGCAGTGACTTGAAAAGTGCAGTGACTGGAAAAGTGCAGTGACAGTGAGCCCCTAAAAAAAAAATAATATCTTTCAAAACAAAAAAACTAGTAGAAACAAAATATTTATATACATAAAATATATATAAAATAAAATATTTCTATAAACAAAAAAAAATTATTTATAAAAAATAAAACATATATTGTAGAAATTCGTTTACGAAGGGGAGTAAAACTTTGGAGCTGTACTTCAACTCACCGGTTCATCAACCATCACCACCATTATTCACCGTTATATAGAACATCGTAGGAAATAGGAATGACTTGCAACTGCGTGGCCTGCCAAAGGGAAGTGGAAGCTGGAAGCAAACCAATCCATGATAAATAGGAATTGAAGCAAAAAATTGGCTTTGTGATTGACCGAGATTATTGCAGTTGTTAATAATCGTCTCACTGGTTACAAGGGCTTCAATTATTGGCTCTGGTGTATCCACTTCTTGTTATATGCAAGTAAACCATACATATATACTTATTCTTCTTCTTCTTCTTAATTGGCGCGATAACCGCTTACGCGATTTTGGCCGAGATTAACAAAGCGCGCCAGTCGTTTCTTTCTCGTGCTAACCGGCGCCAATTGGACACTCCAAGTGAAGCCAAGTCCCTCTCCACCTGATCTTTCCAACGCAGAGGAGGCCGCCCTCTTCCTCTGCTACCACCAGCTGGTACCGCATCGAATACTTTCAAAGCCGGAGCGTTTGTATCCATTCGGACGACATGACCCAGCCAACGAAGCCGCTGGATCTTTATTCGCTGCGCTATGTCTATGTCGTCGTAAAGCTCATACAGCTCATCGTTCCATCGCCTACGATATTCGCCGTTGCCAACGTGCAAAGGTCCAAAAATCTTCCGCAGAATCTTTCTCTCGAACACTCCAAGCGTCGCTTCATCGGATGTTGTCATCGTCCAAGCTTCTGCGCCATACGTTAGGACGGGCATGATGAGAGTCTTGTAGAGTGTTAGTTTTGTTCGACGAGAGAGGACTTTACTGCTCAATTGCCTACTTAGTCCAAAGTAGCACTTGTTGGCAAGAGAGATTCTGCGTTGGATTTCAAGGCTGACATTGTTATCGGTGTTAATGCTGGTTCCTAAATACACGAAGTCTTTTACAACCTCAAAATTATAACTGTCAACAGTGACGTGGGTGCCGATACGCGAGTGCGCCGACTGTTTGTTTGAAGACAGGAGGTACTTCGTTTTGTCCTCGTTCACCACCACATATATACTTATACATATACATATACTGCCTATGAAGTGAAGGATACTGTGGGATCCGAAGTAGAGGAACGTGTTTGTCGCCAAATAACTTGCGAGTACTATTTTTCGGTTTATTTTCGGGATTTTTACAAAACATAAAAAGCAAACAAAACTGTGGGTTCTTAATGAGCCGAAATATTTTCAATATATAATATTTCAAAAAACAAAAAATTGTTTTTGACAATACAAAGAGTGTTTGAGCAAAGACTCAATTGTTCGCTGCTTATTTTCGTTTTCGTTTTCGTTGGTTCTGGTCAAGTTTCAGCTATTACATATATATTTCAGTATTTATCGCTTTCGTTTTTGTGCTGACAAACTTCCTGAACCGTTTTTGTTTTACAAAAGCCACAGGCTAAAGCAGCGAACTTCAATCTCAAAACATGTGTAAGCCAAAGGCGGCTATTTCAAGTCTCTCTGCAAGTAAGGAGGTGATGGACTTAAAGTCTTTAAAGCCCCAGAGAACTATTGCAAAAAACAGTATAGTGCGCATAAAAACGGGTCTCATTGAAAGGACCATTTCGCTAGATCCAATCGAATTGGAGTGCCGACTCGACATATTGAACTCCTACAGCGAAAAACTCATGAAGTGTTAGTCGAAAATTGAGGAAATCGACGAAGAAGATATTTCCTGTAGAGAGTTAGAGGACTTAATTGTAAAAACAAAGTTCATTCTTAAGTCCATTCTGGCGAAAAATAAATTGCCAATTGCCGAAACATCTTTCATTGCACCTCACAGTTCGCGATTACAAAAACAATCGTTACCTAAATTCAAAGGAAAATATTCCGAATTTAAAAACTTTATGAGTCTGTTAGAGATTAGTGCACAATGATCCCACAATCCCCGATATTGAAAAATGTAATCATTTAGTTTCATGTCTATCCGGTGAAGCCTTAGTCACAGTGAATGTCGGAAGAAAATTATTTTTTAATATAGTCTGAAAACTTTTTGAATTGTCAAAAATATAAAGGCCTTCTGCGTCATCTTTCCGATCAATGATACAGTGTCTGCAGTATATGACTCCCTTTTACCGCTGGGTGACGATAAGCTTATTTAAAATTCGATGTTGATTCACATAGTCATGACAAAGGTTGAGCCCACTATTCGGTCAAAGTGGGAGGAGCAACTTGACTATGATAAGCTGCCGGTTTGGGCTGAGTGTGAAGTTATGCTAAATAAGAAATACTAGCATTTATCAGCTGAAGAAGCTTCCTCATCCCAACAACGGCCAAACAATGAAGATTCGCGGCAGAAGACAAAAAATCAAGAACTGCAACACTCAAAGACAACAATTATCGCGGCAAATTCCAAACTGCCAACTTGCCTTCACTGTAGTTCTAAGGACCATTATTTAATAGGTTGCTCAAAATTCCAAGCGCTTACTGCACTTAAAAGATTTGAATTTGCAAAATCTATTTCCATGCGCATAAATTGCTTGCGCAAGGCACATGCGGTCTCAAAGTGCAAAGCAGATCGCTGTGGTGTGAGCAAGGTGGTGTGGCATCAATATCCGCTCTCCTTTGAGGCTGAGTTGCAACCTTCGACGTCACAGGCCATGCATATTAGCAGCGTGCCTGATCCAGTCATGTTAGCTTCAGTCGTAGTTAATGTAAAGGCCAGCTTAGGTGTATACGTGGTGCAAGCGCCAGCTCTACTTGACTCAGGGTCTCTAGTCAATTTTATGACCGAAGAGCCTGTTCAGATATTGCGAATCCGAAAAGAAAAAATCGGTCGAAATATAGTTCGAATTGACAATTCAAATTAGAGGGTCGGGCAAATTAAAACATATATTAATTGGAGGATCAACAATTTTGAGTTTTCGGCGGACTTTTGTGTAATGAGTTCGATATCAGCCAATCACCCAGACCGGACGGTAAACACACAAACAAATAATAGCACCAGTGCCCAAGCAAGTAGCACATTATGTCAATTTAAAGACAGCGTTGAAAGCATTCATGCTACGATCCGAAAATTCTGAGAATTGGAAGAACTACCTGCACAAGTAAATTCCACACGGCTGGCTCCAGAGCAGACTAATGTGAAAATTTTCTTTCGAAAACCACACAGGTTTTACCATGTGGAAGGATTCAAGTCAGACTGAAGTCAAGGCTTTTCCGACGCTTCAATATAAGCGTATGGCTGCTACGTATATATACGTAGCCAATCCGCTAGTGGTATGAAATGCACGCTGCTTACTTCAAAGTCTAGAGTAGCTCCACTGAAGACTAAATCTCTTCCACGTGTAGAGCTCTCGGCAAATCCTGGTCAAGAATTTCACCAATGTTGAGTCGACCAATAGAACAAACAATTTTCTGCACAGACTCCAAAATAGTTCTGCATTGGATTAAAACGCATCCATCGTCGTTGCAAACTTTCTTCGCAAATAGAGTGTCCGAAATCCAAGAGTGGACCCAGAATATGTGGTGGCGTCATGTGCCCATAAAACAAAATCCAGCGGATCAAGTGTCTCGGGGTTGTAACGTGGACGAATTGGGTAATTCAATATGGTTTAGTGGTCCACAGCTCCTCCTAGAAGACCCTGCTACGTGGCCACAAAATGTCAACTTCAATCACTCTTCACAACAAGAAGCACTCGAGAAGAAGAAGAACGCAATTACATTAACCGCAATCAATGCCACAACAAACCCATTTCTCGAAATAATTGAAAGACAATGGAATTACAATGGAGTTTCCTTACGATTTTCGAGATAGTTCACCATTTTGAATTTAGCGATGAAATTAATAAATTATCGGAAAATAACGTACTTCCCTCAAGTTTGCAGAAATTAACTCCTTTGCTATTCAGCGAAAATTCGCACCTTGTGAAGGCATACATCCGGTTCCTACATTTTCGTAATCGCCGGTCCAAAGGCGTTGGTAGCGCTTCTGCGAGAAAAAATATGGCTGGTAAATGCTCGAGAAGCCTGTAGTCGAACTGTAAGAGAATGCATTCACTGTTCTCGTTATAAGCAAAAATTGCAAGGTCAGATCATGGGCAATCTACCCGTCGATCGACTACTTCCTCAACTGTCCTTCACAATATGTGGGGTAGATTATTGAGGGCCCATTCACAGAACCTTAAAAATTCGCGTTTGCCCTCCCGTGAAAATGTATAGTGCCATTTTCGTGTGTTTCGCTTCAAAGGCAGTTCATCTAGAACTTGTAACTGATTTAACTGCTGATACATTTTTTTCTCTCTCAAAAGGTTCATTGAGCGCCGGGGAATGCCAGCCAAAATGTACTGCGAAAACGCGAGGAGTTTTATGGGAGCAGAGAGGAAACTGAGGGAGCTCCGGGAAGCCTTTCCGGCACAGATGCAGGAGATTCTCCAATAAGCCGCCGACGAAGGACGCATCTTCGCCTTCATACCTTCGAAGGCACCCCACTTCGGTAGCTTGTGGGAAGCAGCAGTGAAGTCGGCCAAATATCTGCTAATGCGCACCGTAGGCAACGCGCTGTTAACCGCCGAACGCTTCACGTCGAAATGGAATCAGTACTGAACTCCCGACCGCTCGCACCACTCAGCAACAACTCCAACGACGACGAGGTGCTAACGCCGGCACTTCTACTAATCGGTTGCCCCTTGCGAGCTTTGCCACCGGAGAAGGTACCCGACAACCCCAAGCGCTGGTTAGAGATATGACAGCTTGTTTGCTCTCTAAAGGAACACTTTTGGCGCGCGTGTTCGAATAATCACCTTCTGGAGCTTCAGCAGCGCAACAAATGGGGGCGGGTGCAGCCCAACGTCCGCCCAAGCTAACTCGTCGTCGTCCATGAAGAAAACGTGCCACCACAGCAGTGGGTGATGGATTGAGTAACGGCAACCGTTCCCGAAGCGGACGGGGAAATTCGCGTCGCAGATATCGCAACTAGGTCGGGTGAAGTGAGACGCCCTATCCACAAACTCTCCGTGTTATCGATGGAAAATGAAAATTGAAGGCTGTTCGATTCCTTCAAGGTGGCCGTTGTCAAGCCCGGTTCTGGCAAACATCGTAATAAAATAAAACATAATAAATTAAAATTGAAATTGAATTTGATAAATTAAAAATTATATTAAGTAGCTAATAGAAATCTCGTTTGAACTTTTAAATAATTGAAATTAAATAAATAGGTAAATATGTAAATAAGTAATGGGCGCCGTGTCCGAATGGGTTCGTGCGTGACTACCATTCGGAATTCAGAGAGAGAACGTCGGTTCGAATCTCGGTGAAAGATCAAAAAATTAAGAAAAAGTTTTTTCTAATAGCGGTCTCCCCTCAGTAGGCAATGACAAGCCTCCGAATGTATTTCTGTCATGAAAATGCTCCTCATAAAAAAATATCTGCCGTTCGGCTTGAAACTGTAGGTCCCTCCATTTGCGGAACAACATCAAGACGCACACCACAAATAAGAGGAGGAGCTCGGCCAAACACCAAAACGGGTTTACGTGCCAATTATATAGTATATATATATATATAAACTATACTTAAGCTTAATATTAAGTTATATATATAAATATATATTTATATAAAGGTATATTACTTTTTCGCACTTTCCTTACTTTTCGTTATTTACTGTCGGTCATTAGCTTTATTTCTACAGCTATACTTTCCGTTCTTCTTATTTCTATTTGCCTACCTATTTGCTCACCTATACTCAATGTAACTGTCCATTTACGTTTCCCCTATTCCTTTAATATTAGTTTTAAGCAGTAAAATAAGGGTAGAACTTAATAAGGAATTTCACTTTTGAATTGTTTATCGGACGTGTGCGGTGTTCATTTTTAATTAGGCAAACAGGCAATATTAGATTAATTTCGCGCTATGAGGGATATAAAGTTTTTAAATAATCTAAATATCTCCACAAATTATTGAAGATTTTTCACTCACCCCTACGCTTTTTTTCCCTTCGATTTATAACATTATATACTGTCTGACGTATTACCGAAAACATTTCAGACAGTTCGTGAACACTTTTACCCAAGTGGTAATTATAATATAATAATTGCGTAATATCAAAGGATATCTCTTGGTAGGTACCTCAAAAAGACAATATTT
This sequence comes from Anastrepha ludens, assembly GCF_028408465.1. Classification (NCBI taxonomy): domain Eukaryota; kingdom Metazoa; phylum Arthropoda; class Insecta; order Diptera; family Tephritidae; genus Anastrepha; species Anastrepha ludens. Next base: position 90,264,991 of record NC_071503.1, on the reverse strand, counting down.
AAATTTGAAGGCCGAATAAACCAAAATTTTTGACTGAATTGTAAAACGAAACATCACAACAGAGCTAACGGTGAATCGAAGTTAATCATGGAACACACAGAGAACGTTAATGATAGAGAGAAGCCTCACAAGCTACGAGCAGTGTGAATTGTCAAAAATGAAGTGTAACCGCGAAGACTTTTCACCTCGCCTAGCTCGACAGCAGAGAAGTTCTTAACAGAGCTGAGTGCAGTGAATTCTGTCTACTGCAGGCCAAAAACGGAAAACAAATGCAAACAATCGGTAAAAATGTCAGATCATATGCCAATTAAACTGACACTAAACATACATATGTAGATAGAGCGCAGAACGAAATGGAAAATAAAAGACTGCTACCAAAAGTAATGCTTAAAGAAAAAGATGTATCAAAATAGAAATTAAACCTAAACAAAAATCTGATTAAGCTGGCGAATGGAGGAGAAATGATAAATCTTGAAAAACTTGACAGTGTAGTAAAAATGTCTGTGCTTAAGACAACAGCGGAAAACACTAAAGCCGTTTTACATAAGCGCTTGGTCTAATATGAAATGTTTGAATGCAAGGAAGCTTTCCTTTAAATATTGGAATGATCTCAGAAAATCCAACCAAGCAGACGACAAGCACAAACATTTTCAGGGAAAGCAATTGTTAAAGAACACATGCGAGAAAGCGAAGAATGATTATTATGAAGAACTGGAAAATAGAATCTATAAAACCGCAAATTCAAAAGAATGGTGGAGCCTCGCCAAAGAAATAAGAGGAGAATCATTTAAAGTTGGTTCAGATATTAAGACATCGGAGTTTAAAAACTATTTTCAAGACTTATTAAATCAGCCCCAGTTAACAAAAGATATTAATTATGCACCTGCTTTGCATACAGATACGGACCTTGATAAAGATGTAACAATAATCGAAGTCCAACAAATAATTAAAAATGCTACAACAATCAAAGTACCTGGAGAAGACAGAATATCTTATGAGCTAAAAAAAAGAAAATGCAAATATAGCAAGTAATTATCGGAGAATATCCTTTATGAACTGTATCGCAAAAGTTTTAATGAGATTTATTAATGCAAGACTTACAAACTGTATGGAAAACATTAACATGCCCACTGAATTTCAAGCCGCCTTTAGAAAAAACTACTCAACGGTGGATAGCATGTACAATCTATAGAACATTTAAAGTTCAATGAAAACAAAAAAGTTTATGCATACCTTGTGGATTTGTAAGCGGCTTTCGACAGGGTACCCAGGAGGCCATTAATTTATAAATGGCAGATGGAACTATCTAACAAAATAACAAATCTGATTGAAAATATATATTCGAGTACGAGAACAGCAGTTTGGACAGGAAGGGAAGTATCAGATTACTTTGAAACCGGAATGATCTACATACAAGGCTGTTTAAAAGGTGGTCTACTGATTGATGGAATATATGTACGCCTCCTTCTATATGCTGATGATATTGATTAAAAAGCTAGAAATATATTGCGCTTAGTGGAACATTGAAGTAAATTTTATGAAATCTGGTCTTTAGAAAAATTGGTCAACTAGCCAAGGCAGAAAATTGTGGTACAAAGGAGAGGAAATAAAAGTGGTAGCAGAATATAAATATCGTGGTGTCTTTCTCACATCCAAAATGGCGTTTTCTAAATATGTGCAGGCCAGAAATAATTCAGCAAAAGCTAGCATTAATTGTACATAGAGCAATTTCTTATCTAAGCCATACATCTCATACAAAGCTAAATGGAAGCTGTTTCAAGCTGAGTGCAGAGCCCAAATCTGGGGTTATACCAGAGAATGTTAATGCAATGAGAAGGTGCAAATGTTACTGTGGGCTTTTTTTAGTACAATTGAGATTTGAAAGATTTGTAATAAGGAAATTTAGCACACCGAGTTTATAGACACCACACTGAGTTTTGCCCACACAAAAATTGAAAGCACCACACATCTTTCACCTCAACACACAACACATTTCTCACCTCGTCATTAAACCAATTAAATTTTTTACTATTTTCGTATTTTTGAATAATAGGCGAATACGTAAAATTTATTACACAAAATTTTTTTTCAATTACTTTAAAAAAAACTAATTAAAAAAAAAAATTTAAAAAGAAAAGTTGGCGCCGGGAATTGATATCGAGTCTAACATGTGGCGAGGAAAAATAGGCGGTGCGTTAATTTCTTCCACTGCTTATTTTTTACCATTTTGTTACTTTTGAAATGATAAGCGGATACACAAAATTTATTACAAATTTTTTTACGATTACATTAAAAAAAAAATTTAAAAACGAAAAAAAAAAAAAATTTAAAAACGAAAAAGAAAAAACATTTGCACCGAGAATTGATGGCGAGTCACGTGGGGAGGATAAATACGCAGAGCGTTTATTTCTGCGCCTGCGTTGTGAACAAAAGGTTTTGTGCATGCGCGCGACGCGAATAAATTTTAATAAAGTTCTGAAAGTAATTCATAAAGTTTTTCATTACACACATATGTACATAAATGAACGTATACTTTATATGTAAATAAATGATGGTATATGATAATATACATAAGTACATAACATGTACATATGTACCATGTCAATAGGAGGTATTTGCATTCAGAAAAAAAGAACGGTTTAAGATAAATCAACACTTATTTTATATTGTATGTCAATTTATAGTTTATGTATTCGACAGCATTTACATACATATGTATGTATGTACATTTGTATATGAAAAACAATAATGCACAAGCGCAAGAACATCATATCACATATGCAAGTATGCCCAAATAACCTTGACTTATGTATGTACACATGTCACAGCACATCACATTCTTACAAGAAATCAAATACACATACGCACTAGTGAACGAGTTTTTTCCTAACGAGTGCAAAAACAATTCTACTCTATGTATGTATATATACCCACTTTGTGTCCTAGCATATATACATACATACATATATACCTACTTGCCTTCTAAACTTCTTACAAAGTAATTGTATTCATATGTTACTACATCCATGCACGTTCATACATTCATGCATATATGCGCGAGCACAGCGCTCCCTTCTTGCTTCCGTGTACTTTTGTCTTTCACCAGTCGATATTCCTAATATTGTACTTACAAAAACACAGTACTTTGATAGACGCAAAAGCAACAGCAAGGGCAACGCGATGGCCGCTTTGCCACCACACATTCTAAAATGTTCTAGAACACAACAAAAACACATACCTCACATGCGCATGTCGCCAGAAGCTAAAATCTAAGCCTAGCGACTACAAAAACAAAATACATTCGTAGACGCAGTCGCAGCGGCCATGATTCTATCAGCGACGGCGCTGAACAATTTAGAACAAAAACAAAAAGTTCATTCATAAGTTCGAGCTCATATTTCAATTTCATTCATAAAACGAGCCGCCCATATGCCAATTTTCGCGACCATTCGAAAATAGTCAATATTGGAATATTTCGCGTGGAATTATTTGCCAATATTTGATAAATCTTGAATTTGTGTCGTGTCGAGTGGCCGCGGCTCCGTATGTATGCATGCACCCTTATATGTATGTAAATATATTATGTCTTCTAACTGTTCGACAGTCGCGAGTTAATGCGACTTAGATGCCTTGAACAATTCCAGCGAATCACACATTTCTATCCGCAAAGCCGCATATATGTACCCTATGATCAAAAAGTACCGGGAATGTTTAAATTAAATAAAACAGAGTTAAATTTAAAGCAAATTTATATTATCTCCTTCAAAATATGACCCGTCTGAAGCAACACACATGTGCCAACGTTTAATCCAGTCTTCCAAACACCCCCGGCAGGCCGACATGGCCTACAGCTCCTTCGTCGTATTCTCTGTGATCAGTCCGATGGCGCGTTACCATCATGCAAAATCCAAGAATTGTTTGCTCACATTTCCGGCCGTTTGCAACATACAGCATCTCTCAAAGGCTTCAAAACAGATAAATAATATTCTTTATTGACTGTCTGGCCCGATGGAAAGTACTCATGGTGGACTATGCCTTGGCAATCGAAGAAAACAGTCAACATCACCTTCCCGGTTATTTTTGCTCATAGGGTATACATATCCCATATTTTCACTGACGGACAAGAAGACGGTCGCAGTTGTTGTTTTTTATATGCATAAATTTTGCGTTCGTTGAAGGTTTGTATATATTTATATACATATGCGTGCATGCGCGTTTGGCTTTCTGGATGGATATTAGAATATTTTCTCATCAATATGTGTATGTAAGTAGTTCAGATTTGACTGAAGAGATTAAATACACACATACATATATGAATGCATATTCATATGCATTGCCTTTATGGCTGTTTTACATATAAATCAATTCAAAAGGAGTATGAATAATGTTATATAGAAAATAAATGTCTAAATAACAGGTATAAGAAAAACCTGAATACACTATTTTAAATCAATTCTAATTAAACCAAATACAAAAAATTAAATAAAAATGTCGAACCAAGAGAAGTGTGTACAGGATTTGAACCTGAGTCAAATATGGGACGATGTACCGCATACACAACACGTCTTTCACGATTGCGCTAAACTACAATTAATAATGAAATTTTCTAAATCACTCATTTATTCGATTCGCAGTTTTATATGCACATATTCTGCGTTAGTTGAAAGTTTGTATGCGTAATTATATGCATATGTATGAGTGTATGCGCGTTTGGCTTTCTGAACGGATATTAGAATGATATTTTCTCATCAATACAATTTGGATTTGATGAAAGAGATTAAAGACATATGTATGTACATACATATTTTCTGTTTTGATTGATTTATATAAAAATCAGGTCATATCCAGTATGAACTATTTTATACCGAAAGGAAATTTCCATTTATGAAATACAAAAAAAAAACAGTATTTTAAAGAAATTTTAATTAAAATAAACTCAAAAATTTTACTAAACTTTCCTGGTTTGAATTGTAAAAAAAAATGTGCAAGAAAAAAAATATGACTTCAGGACTTGAACCTGAATTAAATACGTGCGAAAAAACAAAACGAATAATTCCGCCGACTTTAGCTTCTGCACCACATATTAACTGCCGAGCGGCCTTCTTAATCGCAAATTTATTCGCTTCGCTGTGGGCATGAAATAAGTCGACCACCGTGACGTAAGTATTCCTAGAATTTGCTTTTTTATACGGTCACTATGAGTGGGACTTTCCTTGGTATTTACAATATTTTAGGCAATTATTTCAATAATGCAACGATCATTGACGCAAAGGGAAATTGAAGAATGTTTGTATAAAGATTTACCTTCAGGACCTTAAAGTGAAGCCAGTTCCGATGAGAATGAAAATCTAGACACGCCTGAGTGGCCAGTGTCAAAATCGATATTGGATGTGTGTGGGGCAGATGTACAGAATATCCATGAAGGGCTATTCGACGACGAGGATGACATATCATTATCAAACTTTGTAAGTCAGAATAATATTGTTAGCTCTACGACCTTGCAGCCTCCTAAATGGAAAAGGACCTTTTCTATGGATATACCTGGCGAGTTTTTTTTATTTTTTATTTATTTATTTATTGTCTTTGAATGGATACATTCTTACAGACTATATTAAGCTAATGTACAATAGTTTAGTAGTATACTAAGAAAAGAACGATTTAAGATGATTGACTAAGATGCCATACGGCCATGTAAAATCAGCACCAGAAGAATTGAAAAACATATTTAAATCTGCACATGCCCTAGGAATCGGAGCATTCACCCCATAGTTGGTTCTCGAGAAGCCAATTTTAAAGGTTTCATACTGTCGGAGCCTCATATTGGGTATATTAAATTGAATTTTACTTAAAAGGGAAGGACAATCAATAGATCCAGAAATGATACGAATAATAAATGAGCACGATAGAATAGATCGTCTGCTATCAAGTGGTTTTAAGTCAATTAATAAACATCGAGAGCGGTACGATGGTACAGGTTCAGAAAAGTTTAAAGATCGGAGCGCAAAACGAAGAAAGACTTTCTGAACTCTCTCAATCCGATTAGACAGACCTATTTGGTACGGTCTCCAAATAATAGCGGCATACTCTAATCTTGATCTAACAAAAGCACAATACAATGTTTTGAGAGTGTGTGGGTTGGTAAATGCAGAACAATTACGGCGAACGAATGCTAGCATCGCATATGATCGTCTTATGACGATCTTATGGTTAACATGGCTGGTGAAATTCAGCTTAGAGTCGAAAATAACGCCTAAGTCTTTAATTTCCTCAACGGATTGCAAAGGTAAGCCAGCAATATTATACGAAGTATGCAAAGTATTGTTTGATTTAGCATATTTTACGTGAAAGCATTTGCTAATATTTAGTGACAAATGGTTTAAATAGCACCAGTTCCGGACATTGTGCAAGTCGGTTTGCAACTTTTCAGAGTCCCTAACACTGTTAATCACCGCAAATATTTTAAGATCATCAGCATACAACAAGTGGTCTGCAAACGAAAAGCAAGAACCAATATCGTTAATAAAAAGTATAAAGAGGAGGGGTCCTAGAATACTTCCCTGTGGGACACCAGAGGATGCAATAAATGCACGGGATGTCATATTATCAACGGCTACAACGCAGTGCCTGTTGGACAAATATGATTTGATCCACGACAAAAACGTGGAGTGTATACCCAATGATGCAAGCTTCGACAAGAGTATTCGGTGCGATACTTTGTCAAACGCTTTAGAGAAGTCTGTATAAATTGCATCAACTTGAGATCTGTTCTGGAAGGCTGAAATGCAGTAATCATTGAAAATAGACAAGTTAGTGACAGTGGAGCGACTTGCAACGAAACCATGCTGGTTGGTAGATATTAGGCCTTTGACAGCAAAATATAACTTTTCATTCACTGTTATCTCAAAAAGTTTTGAGACAGACGAAAGCTTCGAAATCGGTCTGTAGTTGCTAACATCGTTTTTATTTCCACTCTTAAATATAGGCGTAATGGAAGTAAATTTCCAGTCGTCAACAAAGATACCAGAGGACAACGATTTATTGAATATAATTGTGAGAGGCTCAGCGAGACACAAGCAATTCTTCAGCAAAATGCCCGAAAGGCCATCCGAGTCAGTTTTCGGTGTCAGTTTTCTGCGCCTGCGTTGTGAACAAAAGGTTTTGTGCATGCGCGCGACGCGAATAAATTTTAATAAAGTTCTGAAAGTAATTCATAAAGTTTTTCATTACACACATATGTACATAGATGAACGTATACTTTATATGTAAATAAATGATGGTATATGATAATATAAATAAGTACATAACATGTACATATGTACATGTCAATAGGAGGTATTTGCATTCAGAAAAAAAGAACGGTTTAAGATAAATCAACACTTATTTTATATTGTATGTCAATTTATAGTTTATGTATTCGACAGCATTTACATACATATGTATGTATGTACATTTGTATATGAAAAACAATAATGCACAAGCGCAAGAACATCATATCACATATGCAAGTATGCCCAAATAACCTTGACTTATGTATGTACACATGTCACAGCACATCACAATCTTACAAGAAATCAAATACACATACGCACTAGTGAACGAGTTTTTTTCCTAACGAGCGCAAAAACAATTCTACTCTATGTATGTATATATACCCACTTTGTGTCCTAGCATATATACATACATACATATACACCTACTTGCCTTCTAAACTTCTTACAAAATAATTGTATTCATATGTTACTACATCCATGCACGTTCATACATTCATGCATATATGCGCGAGCACAGCGCTCCCTTCTTGCTTCCGTGTACTTTTGTCTTTCACCAGTCGATATTCCTAATATTGTACTTACAAAAACACAATACTTTGATAGACGCAAAAGCAACAGCAAGGGCAACGCGATGGCCGCTTTGCCACCACACATTCTAAAATGTTCTAGAACACAACAAAAACACATACCTCACATGCGCATGTCGCCAGAAGCTAAAATCTAAGCCTAGCGACTACAAAAACAAAATACATTCGTAGACGCAGTCGCAGCGGCCATGATTCTATCAGCGACGGCGCTGAACAATTTAGAACAAAAACAAAAAGTTCATTCATAAGTTCGAGCTCATATTTCAATTTCATTCATAAAACGAGCAGCCCATATGCCAATTTTCGCGACCATTCGAAAATAGTCAATATTGGAATATTTCGCGTGGAATTATTTGCCAATATTTGATAAATCTTGAATTTGTGTCGTGTCGAGTGGCCGCGGCTCCGTATGTATGTATGCACCCTTATATGTATGTAAATATGTCTTCTAACTGTTCGACAGTCGCGAGTTAATGCGACTTAGATGCCTTGAACAATTCCAGCGAATCACACATTTCTATCCGCAAAGCCGCATATATGTACCCTATGATCAAAAAGTACCGGGAATGTTTAAATTAAATAAAACAGAGTTAAATTTAAAGCAAATTTATATTATCTCCTTCAAAATATGACCCGTCTGAAGCAACACACATGTGCCAACGTTTAATCCAGTCTTCCAAACACCCCCGGCAGGCCGACATGGCCTACAGCTCCTTCGTCGTATTCTCTGTGATCAGTCCGATGGCGCGTTACCATCATGCAAAATCCAAGAATTGTTTGCTCACATTTCCGGCCGTTTGCAACATACAGCATCTCTCAAAGGCTTCAAAACAGATAAATAATATTCTTTATTGACTGTCTGGCCCGATGGAAAGTACTCATGGTGGACTATGCCTTGGCAATCGAAGAAAACAGTCAACATCACCTTCCCGGTTATTTTTGCTCATAGGGTATACATATCCCATATTTTCACTGACGGACAAGAAGACGGTCGCAGTTGTTGTTTTTTATATGCATACATTTTGCGTTCGTTGAAGGTTTGTATATATTTATATACATATGCGTGCATGCGCGTTTGGCTTTCTGGATGGATATTAGAATATTTTCTCATCAATATGTGTATGTAAGTAGTTCAGATTTGACTGAAGAGATTAAATACACACATACATATATGAATGCATATTCATATGCATTGCCTTTATGGCTGTTTTACATATAAATCAATTCAAAAGGAGTATGAATAATGTTATATAGAAAATAAATTTCTAAATAACAGGTATAAGAAAAACCTGAATACACTATTTTAAATCAATTCTAATTAAACCAAATACAAAAAATTAAATAAAAATGTCGAACCAAGAGAAGTGTGTACAGGATTTGAACCTGAGTCAAATATGGGACGATGTACCGCATACACAACACGTCTTTCACGATTGCGCTAAACTACAATTAATAATGAAATTTTCTAAATCACTCATTTATTCGATTCGCAGTTTTATATGCACATATTCTGCGTTAGTTGAAAGTTTGTATGCGTAATTATATGCATATGTATGAGTGTATGCGCGTTTGGCTTTCTGAACGGATATTAGAATGATATTTTCTCATCAATACAATTTGGATTTGATGAAAGAGATTAAAGACATATGTATGTACATACATATTTTCTGTTTTGATTGATTTATATAAAAATCAGGTCATATCCAGTATGAACTATTTTATACCGAAAGGAAATTTCCATTTATGAAATACAAAAAAAAAACAGTATTTTAAAGAAATTTTAATTAAAATAAACTCAAAAATTTTACTAAACTTTCCTGGTTTGAATTGTAAAAAAAAATGTGCAAGAAAAAAAATATGACTTCAGGACTTGAACCTGAATTAAATACGTGCGAAAAAACAAAACGAATAATTCCGCCGACTTTAGCTTCTGCACCACATATTAACTGCCGAGCGGCCTTCTTAATCGCAAATTTATTCGCTTCGCTGTGGGCATGAAATAAGTCGACCACCGTGACGTAAGTATTCCTAGAATTTGCTTTTTTATACGGTCACTATGAGTGGGACTTTCCTTGGTATTTACAATATTTTAGGCAATTATTTCAATAATGCAACGATCATTGACGCAAAGGGAAATTGAAGAATGTTTGTATAAAGATTTACCTTCAGGACCTTAAAGTGAAGCCAGTTCCGATGAGAATGAAAATCTAGACACGCCTGAGTGGCCAGTGTCAAAATCGATATTGGATGTGTGTGGGGCAGATGTACAGAATATCCATGAAGGGCTATTCGACGACGAGGATGACATATCATTATCAAACTTTGTAAGTCAGAATAATATTGTTAGCTCTACGACCTTGCAGCCTCCTAAATGGAAAAGGACCTTTTCTATGGATATACCTGGCGAGTTTTTTTTATTTTTTATTTATTTATTTATTGTCTTTGAATGGATACATTCTTACAGACTATATTAAGCTAATGTACAATAGTTTAGTAGTATACTAAGAAAAGAACGATTTAAGATGATTGACTAAGATGCCATACGGCCATGTAAAATCAGCACCAGAAGAATTGAAAAACATATTTAAATCTGCACATGCCCTAGGAATCGGAGCATTCACCCCATAGTTGGTTCTCGAGAAGCCAATTTTAAAGGTTTCATACTGTCGGAGCCTCATATTGGGTATATTAAATTGAATTTTACTTAAAAGGGAAGGACAATCAATAGATCCAGAAATGATACGAATAATAAATGAGCACGATAGAATAGATCGTCTGCTATCAAGTGGTTTTAAGTCAATTAATAAACATCGAGAGCGGTACGATGGTACAGGTTCAGAAAAGTTTAAAGATCGGAGCGCAAAACGAAGAAAGACTTTCTGAACTCTCTCAATCCGATTAGACAGACCTATTTGGTACGGTCTCCAAATAATAGCGGCATACTCTAATCTTGATCTAACAAAAGCACAATACAATGTTTTGAGAGTGTGTGGGTTGGTAAATGCAGAACAATTACGGCGAACGAATGCTAGCATCGCATATGATCGTCTTATGACGTGGTTAACATGGCTGGTGAAATTCAGCTTAGAGTCGAAAATAACGCCTAAGTCTTTAATTTCCTCAACGGATTGCAAAGGTAAGCCAGCAATATTATACGAAGTATGCAAAGTATTGTTTGATTTAGCATATTTTACGTGAAAGCATTTGCTAATATTTAGTGACAAATGGTTTAAATAGCACCAGTTCCGGACATTGTGCAAGTCGGTTTGCAACTTTTCAGAGTCCCTAACACTGTTAATCACCGCAAATATTTTAAGATCATCAGCATACAACAAGTGGTCTGCAAACGAAAAGCAAGAACCAATATCGTTAATAAAAAGTATAAAGAGGAGGGGTCCTAGAATACTTCCCTGTGGGACACCAGAGGATGCAATAAATGCACGGGATGTCATATTATCAACGGCTACAACGCAGTGCCTGTTGGACAAATATGATTTGATCCACGACAAAAACGTGGAGTGTATACCCAATGATGCAAGCTTCGACAAGAGTATTCGGTGCGATACTTTGTCAAACGCTTTAGAGAAGTCTGTATAAATTGCATCAACTTGAGATCTGTTCTGGAAGGCTGAAATGCAGTAATCATTGAAAATAGATAAGTTAGTGACAGTGGAGCGACTTGCAACGAAACCATGCTGGTTGGTAGATATTAGGCCTTTGACAGCAAAATATAACTTTTCATTCACTGTTATCTCAAAAAGTTTTGAGACAGACGAAAGCTTCGAAATCGGTCTGTAGTTGCTAACATCGTTTTTATTTCCACTCTTAAATATAGGCGTAATGGAAGTAAATTTCCAGTCGTCAACAAAGATACCAGAGGACAACGATTTATTGAATATAATTGTGAGAGGCTCAGCGAGACACAAGCAATTCTTCAGCAAAATGCCCGAAAGGCCATCCGAGTCAGTTTTCGGTGTCAGTTTTCTGCGCCTGCGTTGTGAACAAAAGGTTTTGTGCATGCGCGCGACGCGAATAAATTTTAATAAAGTTCTGAAAGTAATTCATAAAGTTTTTCATTACACACATATGTACATAAATGAACGTATACTTTATATGTAAATAAATGATGGTATATGATAATATAAATAAGTACATAACATGTACATATGTACATGTCAATAGGAGGTATTTGCATTCAGAAAAAAAGAACGGTTTAAGATAAATCAACACTTATTTTATATTGTATGTCAATTTATAGTTTATGTATTCGACAGCATTTACATACATATGTATGTATGTACATTTGTATATGAAAAACAATAATGCACAAGCGCAAGAACATCATATCACATATGCAAGTATGCCCAAATAACCTTGACTTATGTATGTACACATGTCACAGCACATCACATTCTTACAAGAAATCAAATACACATACGCACTAGTGAACGAGTTTTTTCCTAACGAGTGCAAAAACAATTCTACTCTATGTATGTATATATACCCACTTTGTGTCCTAGCATATATACATACATACATATACACCTACTTGCCTTCTAAACTTCTTACAAAATAATTGTATTCATATGTTACTACATCCATGCACGTTCATACATTCATGCATATATGCGCGAGCACAGCGCTCCCTTCTTGCTTCCGTGTACTTTTGTCTTTCACCAGTCGATATTCCTAATATTGTACTTACAAAAACACAATACAAAACGCGATGGCCGCTTTGCCACCACACATTCTAAAATGTTCTAGAACACAACAAAAACACATACCTCACATGCGCATGTCGCCAGAAGCTAAAATCTAAGCCTAGCGACTACAAAAACAAAATACATTCGTAGACGCAGTCGCAGCGGCCATGATTCTATCAGCGACGGCGCTGAACAATTTAGAACAAAAACAAAAAGTTCATTCATAAGTTCGAGCTCATATTTCAATTTCATTCATAAAACGAGCCGCCCATATGCCAATTTTCGCGACCATTCGAAAATAGTCAATATTGGAATATTTCGCGTGGAATTATTTGCCAATATTTGATAAATCTTGAATTTGTGTCGTGTCGAGTGGCCGCGGCTCCGTATGTATGTATGCACCCTTATATGTATGTAAATATGTCTTCTAACTGTTCGACAGTCGCGAGTTAATGCGACTTAGATGCCTTGAACAATTCCAGCGAATCACACATTTCTATCCGCAAAGCCGCATATATGTACCCTATGATCAAAAAGTACCGGGAATGTTTAAATTAAATAAAACAGAGTTAAATTTAAAGCAAATTTATATTATCTCCTTCAAAATATGACCCGTCTGAAGCAACACACATGTGCCAACGTTTAATCCAGTCTTCCAAACACCCCCGGCAGGCCGACATGGCCTACAGCTCCTTCGTCGTATTCTCTGTGATCAGTCCGATGGCGCGTTACCATCATGCAAAATCCAAGAATTGTTTGCTCACATTTCCGGCCGTTTGCAACATACAGCATCTCTCAAAGGCTTCAAAACAGATAAATAATATTCTTTATTGACTGTCTGGCCCGATGGAAAGTACTCATGGTGGACTATGCCTTGGCAATCGAAGAAAACAGTCAACATCACCTTCCCGGTTATTTTTGCTCATAGGGTATACATATCCCATATTTTCACTGACGGACAAGAAGACGGTCGCAGTTGTTGTTTTTTATATGCATACATTTTGCGTTCGTTGAAGGTTTGTATATATTTATATACATATGCGTGCATGCGCGTTTGGCTTTCTGGATGGATATTAGAATATTTTCTCATCAATATGTGTATGTAAGTAGTTCAGATTTGACTGAAGAGATTAAATACACACATACATATATGAATGCATATTCATATGCATTGCCTTTATGGCTGTTTTACATATAAATCAATTCAAAAGGAGTATGAATAATGTTATATAGAAAATAAATGTCTAAATAACAGGTATAAGAAAAACCTGAATACACTATTTTAAATCAATTCTAATTAAACCAAATACAAAAAATTAAATAAAAATGTCGAACCAAGAGAAGTGTGTACACGATTTGAACCTGAGTCAAATATGGGACGATGTACCGCATACACAACACGTCTTTCACGATTGCGCTAAACTACAATTAATAATGAAATTTTCTAAATCACTCATTTATTCGATTCGCAGTTTTATATGCACATATTCTGCGTTAGTTGAAAGTTTGTATGCGTAATTATATGCATATGTATGAGTGTATGCGCGTTTGGCTTTCTGAACGGATATTAGAATGATATTTTCTCATCAATACAATTTGGATTTGATGAAAGAGATTAAAGACATATGTATGTACATACATATTTTCTGTTTTGATTGATTTATATAAAAATCAGGTCATATCCAGTATGAACTATTTTATACCGAAAGGAAATTTCCATTTATGAAATACAAAAAAAAAACAGTATTTTAAAGAAATTTTAATTAAAATAAACTCAAAAATTTTACTAAACTTTCCTGGTTTGAATTGTAAAAAAAAATGTGCAAGAAAAAAAATATGACTTCAGGACTTGAACCTGAATTAAATACGTGCGAAAAAACAAAACGAATAATTCCGCCGACTTTAGCTTCTGCACCACATATTAACTGCCGAGCGGCCTTCTTAATCGCAAATTTATTCGCTTCGCTGTGGGCATGAAATAAGTCGACCACCGTGACGTAAGTATTCCTAGAATTTGCTTTTTTATACGGTCACTATGAGTGGGACTTTCCTTGGTATTTACAATATTTTAGGCAATTATTTCAATAATGCAACGATCATTGACGCAAAGGGAAATTGAAGAATGTTTGTATAAAGATTTACCTTCAGGACCTTAAAGTGAAGCCAGTTCCGATGAGAATGAAAATCTAGACACGCCTGAGTGGCCAGTGTCAAAATCGATATTGGATGTGTGTGGGGCAGATGTACAGAATATCCATGAAGGGCTATTCGACGACGAGGATGACATATCATTATCAAACTTTGTAAGTCAGAATAATATTGTTAGCTCTACGACCTTGCAGCCTCCTAAATGGAAAAGGACCTTTTCTATGGATATACCTGGCGAGTTTTTTTTATTTTTTATTTATTTATTTATTGTCTTTGAATGGATACATTCTTACAGACTATATTAAGCTAATGTACAATAGTTTAGTAGTATACTAAGAAAAGAACGATTTAAGATGATTGACTAAGATGCCATACGGCCATGTAAAATCAGCACCAGAAGAATTGAAAAACATATTTAAATCTGCACATGCCCTAGGAATCGGAGCATTCACCCCATAGTTGGTTCTCGAGAAGCCAATTTTAAAGGTTTCATACTGTCGGAGCCTCATATTGGGTATATTAAATTGAATTTTACTTAAAAGGGAAGGACAATCAATAGATCCAGAAATGATACGAATAATAAATGAGCACGATAGAATAGATCGTCTGCTATCAAGTGGTTTTAAGTCAATTAATAAACATCGAGAGCGGTACGATGGTACAGGTTCAGAAAAGTTTAAAGATCGGAGCGCAAAACGAAGAAAGACTTTCTGAACTCTCTCAATCCGATTAGACAGACCTATTTGGTACGGTCTCCAAATAATAGCGGCATACTCTAATCTTGATCTAACAAAAGCACAATACAATGTTTTGAGAGTGTGTGGGTTGGTAAATGCAGAACAATTACGGCGAACGAATGCTAGCATCGCATATGATCGTCTTATGACGTGGTTAACATGGCTGGTGAAATTCAGCTTAGAGTCGAAAATAACGCCTAAGTCTTTAATTTCCTCAACGGATTGCAAAGGTAAGCCAGCAATATTATACGAAGTATGCAAAGTATTGTTTGATTTAGCATATTTTACGTGAAAGCATTTGCTAATATTTAGTGACAAATGGTTTAAATAGCACCAGTTCCGGACATTGTGCAAGTCGGTTTGCAACTTTTCAGAGTCCCTAACACTGTTAATCACCGCAAATATTTTAAGATCATCAGCATACAACAAGTGGTCTGCAAACGAAAAGCAAGAACCAATATCGTTAATAAAAAGTATAAAGAGGAGGGGTCCTAGAATACTTCCCTGTGGGACACCAGAGGATGCAATAAATGCACGGGATGTCATATTATCAACGGCTACAACGCAGTGCCTGTTGGACAAATATGATTTGATCCACGACAAAAACGTGGAGTGTATACCCAATGATGCAAGCTTCGACAAGAGTATTCGGTGCGATACTTTGTCAAACGCTTTAGAGAAGTCTGTATAAATTGCATCAACTTGAGATCTGTTCTGGAAGGCTGAAATGCAGTAATCATTGAAAATAGACAAGTTAGTGACAGTGGAGCGACTTGCAACGAAACCATGCTGGTTGGTAGATATTAGGCCTTTGACAGCAAAATATAACTTTTCATTCACTGTTATCTCAAAAAGTTTTGAGACAGACGAAAGCTTCGAAATCGGTCTGTAGTTGCTAACATCGTTTTTATTTCCACTCTTAAATATAGGCGTAATGGAAGTAAATTTCCAGTCGTCAACAAAGATACCAGAGGACAACGATTTATTGAATATAATTGTGAGAGGCTCAGCGAGACACAAGCAATTCTTCAGCAAAATGCCCGAAAGGCCATCCGAGTCAGTTTTCGGTGTCAGTTTTCTGCGCCTGCGTTGTGAACAAAAGGTTTTGTGCATGCGCGCGACGCGAATAAATTTTAATAAAGTTCTGAAAGTAATTCATAAAGTTTTTCATTACACACATATGTACATAAATGAACGTATACTTTATATGTAAATAAATGATGGTATATGATAATATAAATAAGTACATAACATGTACATATGTACATGTCAATAGGAGGTATTTGCATTCAGAAAAAAAGAACGGTTTAAGATAAATCAACACTTATTTTATATTGTATGTCAATTTATAGTTTATGTATTCGACAGCATTTACATACATATGTATGTATGTACATTTGTATATGAAAAACAATAATGCACAAGCGCAAGAACATCATATCACATATGCAAGTATGCCCAAATAACCTTGACTTATGTATGTACACATGTCACAGCACATCACATTCTTACAAGAAATCAAATACACATACGCACTAGTGAACGAGTTTTTTCCTAACGAGTGCAAAAACAATTCTACTCTATGTATGTATATATACCCACTTTGTGTCCTAGCATATATACATACATACATATACACCTACTTGCCTTCTAAACTTCTTACAAAATAATTGTATTCATATGTTACTACATCCATGCACGTTCATACATTCATGCATATATGCGCGAGCACAGCGCTCCCTTCTTGCTTCCGTGTACTTTTGTCTTTCACCAGTCGATATTCCTAATATTGTACTTACAAAAACACAATACAAAACGCGATGGCCGCTTTGCCACCACACATTCTAAAATGTTCTAGAACACAACAAAAACACATACCTCACATGCGCATGTCGCCAGAAGCTAAAATCTAAGCCTAGCGACTACAAAAACAAAATACATTCGTAGACGCAGTCGCAGCGGCCATGATTCTATCAGCGACGGCGCTGAACAATTTAGAACAAAAACAAAAAGTTCATTCATAAGTTCGAGCTCATATTTCAATTTCATTCATAAAACGAGCCGCCCATATGCCAATTTTCGCGACCATTCGAAAATAGTCAATATTGGAATATTTCGCGTGGAATTATTTGCCAATATTTGATAAATCTTGAATTTGTGTCGTGTCGAGTGGCCGCGGCTCCGTATGTATGTATGCACCCTTATATGTATGTAAATATGTCTTCTAACTGTTCGACAGTCGCGAGTTAATGCGACTTAGATGCCTTGAATAATTCCAGCGAATCACACATTTCTATCCGCAAAGCCGCATATATGTACCCTATGATCAAAAAGTACCGGGAATGTTTAAATTAAATAAAACAGAGTTAAATTTAAAGCAAATTTATATTATCTCCTTCAAAATATGACCCGTCTGAAGCAACACACATGTGCCAACGTTTAATCCAGTCTTCCAAACACCCCCGGCAGGCCGACATGGCCTACAGCTCCTTCGTCGTATTCTCTGTGATCAGTCCGATGGCGCGTTACCATCATGCAAAATCCAAGAATTGTTTGCTCACATTTCCGGCCGTTTGCAACATACAGCATCTCTCAAAGGCTTCAAAACAGATAAATGATATTCTTTATTGACTGTCTGGCCCGATGGAAAGTACTCATGGTGGACTATGCCTTGGCAATCGAAGAAAACAGTCAACATCACCTTCCCGGTTATTTTTGCTCATAGGGTATACATATCCCATATTTTCACTGACGGACAAGAAGACGGTCGCAGTTGTTGTTTTTTATATGCATACATTTTGCGTTCGTTGAAGGTTTGTATATATTTATATACATATGCGTGCATGCGCGTTTGGCTTTCTGGATGGATATTAGAATATTTTCTCATCAATATGTGTATGTAAGTAGTTCAGATTTGACTGAAGAGATTAAATACACACATACATATATGAATGCATATTCATATGCATTGCCTTTATGGCTGTTTTACATATAAATCAATTCAAAAGGAGTATGAATAATGTTATATAGAAAATAAATGTCTAAATAACAGGTATAAGAAAAACCTGAATACACTATTTTAAATCAATTCTAATTAAACCAAATACAAAAAATTAAATAAAAATGTCGAACCAAGAGAAGTGTGTACACGATTTGAACCTGAGTCAAATATGGGACGATGTACCGCATACACAACACGTCTTTCACGATTGCGCTAAACTACAATTAATAATGAAATTTTCTAAATCACTCATTTATTCGATTCGCAGTTTTATATGCACATATTCTGCGTTAGTTGAAAGTTTGTATGCGTAATTATATGCATATGTATGTGTGTATGCGCGTTTGGCTTTCTGAACGGATATTAGAATGATATTTTCTCATCAATATACATATTTTCTGTTTTGATTGATTTATATAAAAATCAGGTCATATCCAGTATGAACTATTTTATACCGAAAGGAAATTTCCATTTATGAAATTCAAAAAAAAACAGTATTTTAAAGAAATTTTAATTAAAATAAACTCAAACATTTTACTAAACTTTCCTGGTTTGAATTGTAAAAAAAAATGTGCAAGAAAAAAAATATGACTTCAGGACTTGAACCTGAATTAAATACGTGCGAAAAAACAAAACGAATAATTCCGCCGACTTTAGCTTCTGCACCACATATTAACTGCCGAGCGGCCTTCTTAATCGCAAATTTATTCGCTTCGCTGTGGGCATGAAATAAGTCGACCACCGTGACGTAAGTATTCCTAGAATTTGCTTTTTTATACGGTCACTATGAGTGGGACTTTCCTTGGTATTTACAATATTTTAGGCAATTATTTCAATAATGCAACGATCATTGACGCAAAGGGAAATTGAAGAATGTTTGTATAAAGATTTACCTTCAGGACCTTAAAGTGAAGCCAGTTCCGATGAGAATGAAAATCTAGACACGCCTGAGTGGCCAGTGTCAAAATCGATATTGGATGTGTGTGGGGCAGATGTACAGAATATCCATGAAGGGCTATTCGACGACGAGGATGACATACCATTATCAAACTTTGTAAGTCAGAATAATATTGTTAGCTCTACGACCTTGCAGCCTCCTAAATGGAAAAGGACCTTTTCTATGGATATACCTGGCGAGTTTTTTTTATTTTTTATTTATTTATTTATTGTCTTTGAATGGATACATTCTTACAGACTATATTAAGCTAATGTACAATAGTTTAGTAGTATACTAAGAAAAGAACGATTTAAGATGATTGACTAAGATGCCATACGGCCATGTAAAATCAGCACCAGAAGAATTGAAAAACATATTTAAATCTGCACATGCCCTAGGAATCGGAGCATTCACCCCATAGTTGGTTCTCGAGAAGCCAATTTTAAAGGTTTCATACTGTCGGAGCCTCATATTGGGTATATTAAATTGAATTTTACTTAAAAGGGAAGGACAATCAATAGATCCAGAAATGATACGAATAATAAATGAGCACGATAGAATAGATCGTCTGCTATCAAGTGGTTTTAAGTCAATTAATAAACATCGAGAGCGGTACGATGGTACAGGTTCAGAAAAGTTTAAAGATCGGAGCGCAAAACGAAGAAAGACTTTCTGAACTCTCTCAATCCGATTAGACAGACCTATTTGGTACGGTCTCCAAATAATAGCGGCATACTCTAATCTTGATCTAACAAAAGCACAATACAATGTTTTGAGAGTGTGTGGGTTGGTAAATGCAGAACAATTACGGCGAACGAATGCTAGCATCGCATATGATCGTCTTATGACGTGGTTAACATGGCTGGTGAAATTCAGCTTAGAGTCGAAAATAACGCCTAAGTCTTTAATTTCCTCAACGGATTGCAAAGGTAAGCCAGCAATATTATACGAAGTATGCAAAGTATTGTTTGATTTAGCATATTTTACGTGAAAGCATTTGCTAATATTTAGTGACAAATGGTTTAAATAGCACCAGTTCCGGACATTGTGCAAGTCGGTTTGCAACTTTTCAGAGTCCCTAACACTGTTAATCACCGCAAATATTTTAAGATCATCAGCATACAACAAGTGGTCTGCAAACGAAAAGCAAGAACCAATATCGTTAATAAAAAGTATAAAGAGGAGGGGTCCTAGAATACTTCCCTGTGGGACACCAGAGGATGCAATAAATGCACGGGATGTCATATTATCAACGGCTACAACGCAGTGCCTGTTGGACAAATATGATTTGATCCACGACAAAAACGTGGAGTGTATACCCAATGATGCAAGCTTCGACAAGAGTATTCGGTGCGATACTTTGTCAAACGCTTTAGAGAAGTCTGTATAAATTGCATCAACTTGAGATCTGTTCTGGAAGGCTGAAATGCAGTAATCATTGAAAATAGACAAGTTAGTGACAGTGGAGCGACTTGCAACGAAACCATGCTGGTTGGTAGATATTAGGCCTTTGACAGCAAAATATAACTTTTCATTCACTGTTATCTCAAAAAGTTTTGAGACAGACGAAAGCTTCGAAATCGGTCTGTAGTTGCTAACATCGTTTTTATTTCCACTCTTAAATATAGGCGTAATGGAAGTAAATTTCCAGTCGTCAACAAAGATACCAGAGGACAACGATTTATTGAATATAATTGTGAGAGGCTCAGCGAGACACAAGCAATTCTTCAGCAAAATGCCCGAAAGGCCATCCGAGTCAGTTTTCGTTGTAGACTTAAGCTTCATAATACCCTTGACGACATCAGTAACAGATAGGCACAAAGTCCCAAAATTGAGAGGTGAAAAACTATTAGAGGGTAAACTAGAATCGGAGTCTAAGTCGGGTTCAAAATTAGAGCAGAAAAAGTCAGCAAATAAATTGGCAGATTCTATGGCAGAATTTGCATATTTACCATTATAAAAAACATTGTTTGCACCATTGAGCAAGACTTTTTTGATTTGATGAATTGCCAAAAGGCCTTCGAATCCGAAATAATAGTGTTTTCGAAATTCAAGATGTAATTTCTATATAAGAACTTGTTCAAACAGTTAAACTCTTTTAAATGGCATTGAAATTTTGAGAAGTGCATTGGGTCTCCAGACCTTTTATACAGTTTAGAAAATTTGTTTTTTAGATTCTTTAGATGCCTAAGCCGTTTGGTATGCCAAGGTGACTTATATACTTTCTTATGATAAACAGGAATGTGCTTCAGACACAGCTCAGAAACCTTAGTCTTAAAAAAATGAAAACAAGAGGTAACATCATTGTCGTGGAAGGCATTATCCCAGTCAATACTTAATAAAATTTCGTTTAAAATTGAGAAGTCGCATAAGTTGTAGTTGAATTTGATGTTAGGCTCATCGGATACCTCAGAGAAAACTCATAAAATTCCAACACAAGAGAGAGAGGAACATGATGTTTATCAGTTAAAGATATGGGAGCAATGCCTTCCGACAACGTGTAGTTGATGTTATTTGAAATGAACACTAGATCTAGGATTCTATTAAGGCTATTATAAAAACCATTAATTTGTGATAAATCAATGCTTAAAAAGCTATCAATGACATGAATTTCGGCTGAAGAATTTACATTAGAAGCCATAAAAGCAGCCGAGTTTCTAAGTGGGGACCAACTCAGACGACATAAATTAAAATCACCAAGGACACAAAGATGACTGTCACCAGCTATGCTTGATGCTAATGACACAACATTATCAGCATGTGCAAAATATAAACAATCCGGACTATTCGGCGGAATGTAGGATGCACACACATAGACTGATCCAGATGAGCCATAAACACGTACACAAAGCTGATCAATGAGTGTGTCAGAATTGGTAAGTGTAACCAATGATGCCCGAAATTTTCTCCGAACAGCAATGAGAACACCACCTCCTCTGGAACATCCAGATTTGACAGGGTCACGGTCTTTACGGAAAACATCGTACAAATTGAGATCAAAAATTTCACAATCGAAGAAATTTTCATTCAGCCAAGATTCAACGAATACAAAAATATCAAAATCTAAGAAAGAACTTTTCATATATACCGTGGAACATTTAGTCCGAAGTCCAGATATATTTTGAAAATACAATTTTAATAACTTATTACTAGCGATGGAGTTAGCTGCAGAAGTAGTTCTTCTAAAAGTGGCTAAATTTTCTTGTCTGTAGGCTCGTCCCTTTGAAAAAATTTAAAAGGACGGACCTTAACATCAGCAGGCCAAACCGACGGTTTGAGAATTTGATTATGTAATGATGGTGGAACCCCTAGCTTAAAATTAATTTTTTTTAAACTATGGATATCAGTATCCTTTTTTACAAGATTGAAACATAAGATAAGATTTCTATCAATGTTAGAATTTTTAGCAACATAGGTGATAATATTGTCCTCAGGAACAGATGGTTTAAAGGACGCTTGATGTAACCACTTATTCGTAGCTACTACATCTAACTCGGTAGTCGCATTAAGACCAAAAACGACATTCCGAGATCTTTTACTATTTAAACGCCTACGCCCTTGGATAGTTGTCCACGTATTTTGATTATTTGTACTATCATGTAGTATTGGAACAGAGCTTAAATTAACTTCCTCAGTCGACATGTGAGAAGCAGCAGCATCAGCAAAGAGAATGGGCGCAGTCGACGTGTTGATGTTAGCAGCGGCAGCAGTAGCAAAGCTGATAGAAGCAGTGGGAGCAGAAGTCGGCGTTGTTATGCTAGGTGATGATCTTCTCAGAGGCTCTGCCGGTATTTTAGCCTCTCTTGACATAGCAGCAGCAGCTTGAGTATTCGAGCAGTTCGAAACAATAGAAGCAGCAGTAGCATTGCCCGAACTCAAGGTGGGAGAAGAATGAGGAAGATGGGAAGTGACGTCAGATGAAAAAAGAGCGGCATCCGTTGTATGCGACGATGACAGGCGAGTAGCTGCACTAAATTTTTTTGTGCGTATGTTATCATTACTCGATTTGTCTAATGATGATTTGACAACGGTATGTAGGTCTTTGACCTCCGCAGAGAGAAGCGCAATCGCTTCATCTTTTTTGATCAGACTTTGTTGTAAAACGATAACAGCTTCATACATAGTATCTATTTTTTTCTGCAGGTTTAAGTTATCACCATGCAAGGTGGATAGCAAATTTAAAAAGCGGGAATTCTCAGCACGAAGGGAATCAATCGAAACACACATAGATTCCAAAGCAAAGTCCTGTTTTTAGCTGTCATGAGATGTAGTTGCAGTAGGCTTCACAATAGTAGGCGATTTTGTACTCGAAGAAGTTGGCTTAGCAGTGGTCACAAATTCTACTGAATGCACATTCTCCACAGCAGCAGATGGGGGAGGTGAGCGGATTGAATTCCGACGAGCAGTAGTGCAGAGTTTACAGAAAAAATTCTTGTTTTCGCTAAGCATGAACTCCAAGTCTGATGGGAGTATGTCAACACACACGGTGTGGAAGAAATTATTGCACTTCGCACATTGAACTTTTGGTTGCGCGCGGTCAACCCTATTACCACACACATACGGCATTATTCAACTTTTTGGATTAAACGAATTAAAAAGAGTCACTGTCTCAGCAGATTAAATTTGCACCTTTGCAAATTAATTATAATAAACTTTTATTTTCACTGTCTCAAATGGTTGTTTAATAGCATTTGCATTATTACAATTATAGCAAAATAAATTGAAATAAAACGGAGTGAATAAAAACACGTCTAACACCATTGGCTGTTCACAGCATTACAAACGTATGGTGTTTCAAAGATGTGTGGTGTTTCTAATTTTTGTGTGGGGAAAAGTCAGTGAGGTGTCTATAAACTCGGTGTGCTAAATTCCCTTACTTCAAATCTTTCAAATCTCAATTGTACTAAAGAAAGCTCACAGTAACATTTGCACCTTCTCATTGCATTAACATTCTCTGCTACTACTGCAATCGGTAAAAATTTCAACAGATTGACGCGTGTGTGGCGCAGTTGGCAAACCGATTAAAAATTTACAAAAATGTTTGTGAACTTCCAATCGGTTGCGTGTGTGTGACGCGAAGTTCATGATTTTTCTCATTCCTTTTGAAATTTTGAAGTGAGCACATGAGCGGACAAATGACAACATTAAGCAAAACATTTATTGAGGCAGGCCCATTGTCTTTATCTACTAGGGTCTCTCGTAATGTAATATAATTATATGAATATAATAATTATGTAAGTATAATTATATCTGTAGTAAATAAATAAATAATTTTTGAGGAACTCAAAAATTTTTACAAAAGTCAGCCATTATTGTGGAAAAATAAGAGCGGTGAATATCAAGACAGAAATGTAAAATAGTGGCAAATTTTATTAGAAAAATATAAGAAGTAGACAAAAACGCTAATATAGAAAGTGTGACCAAAATCTTCTTCTCCCCTCTTGTTTTCAAACACAAACAAATACCATAAATGACCATCATTTTTTTCCATATTCGATGTTCACTCAGCAACGCACAGCGCACATAGGTAGATTTAAGCTATTTAGTCGGCCATAATTGGATTTCAGAAAGTTGTCACAACTACAAAAAAAAGCACTCCCACAACTTGAAAATATACCGAGGAACAATAATTCAACCTCCTACGGTCAATCCCATACTTTGCATTAGCTGTCAGTTAATCAAAACATAGCTATTTCTGAAACGCACGTTATCGTTTTTGTTTAACCGCTGTAAACCGCTGTATGTTTTAACGTGAATATTTACGGATTTAAGTTACCAAGCTGAGTAATCGTGATGGATTATGATATTTCAGGTGAATATTATCATTTGTTAATGGTGTTTGTGACTTTAATAGTTATAAATGGATAAGTGGTGCTTATTTCATTTAGGGTATAATTTATTTTTGTTTTTTTGTGTTTTTTGGTTTTGAAAACCCGGTTTGGTATATTTCCAAGTCCGTCCAAGTGAAAATTAGTGCTGAACATGATACCTGGTCAATTAGCTCGCCACGTGCATAAAAGTTAGCTGCAGATCCTTGCAGATATAGGGTCATATAAAGGGTTTGATACACGGTTGGCTAAAGTCAATATAAAAATTATTGCATTTGTATTGATTTCTAAGCCAATTTTGCTTATCTTAGGTATTGCCAGCTCAACAGGCACTAGACAAGTAACTCGTCAATATCTCTACAATCAAATGCAAGGGCAGAATTTAACATCTTTTGAGGAAAATTAGATTTCTTAGAAGATAACCTGCTGTCTTGTCATGCATATTCAGCTGAATATGTGCAAACATTTAAGAAAAGCTTTTCT
Organism: Anastrepha ludens; assembly: GCF_028408465.1. Classification (NCBI taxonomy): domain Eukaryota; kingdom Metazoa; phylum Arthropoda; class Insecta; order Diptera; family Tephritidae; genus Anastrepha; species Anastrepha ludens. Next base: position 90,239,296 of record NC_071503.1, on the reverse strand, counting down.
TATTTTAAAGCACAGCTTAAGGAAAAGTGGACTAAAGCCAGAAGAAAGGAGGACGCTTTTCTAAAAGCTAACCAGTCTTGGTTAAATGGAACAATCGAAATTCCAAATAAGTCACATTTTCGCCCTGGCCGTCCATTGAAATCATTCGAAAAGTGTAGTGAGCGAAGTAAACGTAGGAAAACGGAAGAAGCCCGTTCCATGGTAGAAGATACAGTTATTATACATGCTGCGCGATCCACTCTAATAGCAAAAGGGCAGAGGGACGCCTCGCGAGTTCTGAAAGAAATCGCAGAATCCCCATCACGCGCAGCAAAATACAAAAGTGCATACAAAGAATCAACAAGCCCGACGAGAGGTAATATATTGACACCACATGCAGGCTTAGCTATGTTTGTAGAAGCAGACTTAACAAGAGAGCAATATGAAATAATTCGTAATACAAACCGTTATCTTTATCCCTGTTACGATCGCTTATTAGAAGCTAAAGAAGAATGTTACCAAACGCAAATACGGGTAACTAGTTCTTACGCAGAAACTGACTTGCAAAGCCTCATCGATAAGACAATTATGCGCTTATCAATGTATTTAGAGGAGGTGCTCCTCACTCTAAGCGAGGACGAAAGAAATTCTCTTACAATAATATGCAAGTGGGGATGCGATGGTTCCCAGCAAGCTAAATATAAACAAATAATTGAGGATACTTCTGGTTCGAATGCCAACATTTTTCTTAGCTCTTTGTGCCACTACAAATCACCTGTGGAAACGAAAACAGAAAAATTGTTTGGCAAAACCCTTCTCCGTCATCTCCTAGATTCTGTAGACCGATAAGATTTAGGTTTATCAAAGAAAGTATAGACGCCACGAAAGAAGAAATAAATTTTGTTGAATCCTCAGTAAACAACTTAGTTGCTTCTGAAATAGAGCTCCAAGGAAATAAATTTGTTTTCCGGTATATTTTTAAGATGAAGATGATTGATGGTAAGGTTTGCAATGCTGCCACCGATACCAGATTCACTAGTCAATGTTATTTGTGTAAAGCAACATCGAAAGACTTTAACAATCTAGACAAAAAGAATGGAATTAGCCTAGATTCCCTTGATTTTGGACTATCCTTTCTGCACGCTAGAATAGATTATTCGAAAGTAGGGTGTGTTCGAGCCGCGCAATAATTACCGCAATACTGCAACCCTGTTGCTTTATTGATACTCTGTTGCTGATACCACTGGTTTACAGCCAAAATGCACCAGAGACGGCGTTATGAAATTCCTATGTAAAATCACCGTCTAATTCCGAAAATCAAGGTTATTTTTTATTCTATGGTAACGTTTTTGAGATATTTACGAATTACCGTTATTTCAAAAAAAAAAAAACAATTCGGCCCACTTAATCATATATCGAAAACGAATTGAGCGATTCCAAAACCGTTTAGAGCTTTTAAAAGGTAATAAAATTTGCTATAAATTATGTGTAAAACACTTTTTGCTAGGCCCTGCAGATTCAAAGATAACGAACTATCATAACGCATTTTTTAAATTTTTTTTGTAAAAATATAAAAAAATTTGTACTTTGAGAGAAAGGATCTCAAAAACTTTTTACTTTTTCGTGTGTTTTTTGTTTGCACTCTAAGCTCTTTTATATTACAAAAAAAATAAACTTTGATTAAAAAAAATCGATGAACTAATACAAAAGTTACAAGCATTCAAGTAAATACATCCATATGGTAAAACTTAAGTACCCTACAAATAATAGCATATGTACATATGATTCTGTCTTAACTCTATGAACTTATTTTATAATTGAAAAAGTTTTGTGTCTTGTTATTTATATAAGGATCGGTTTCTCTTATGAGAAACCAACAGTAGTCACCCATCATAGCGACATCCCAGAATCCTTGATACCGACTTTCAATCATTTTCATTTGCTGGTGAAACCTTTCGCCATGCTCATCACTTTCGTCGCCAAGATTTCGCGGGAAAAAATTTAAATGGGAGTGCAGAAAATGAATTTTTAAAGACATATTTACTCCTGAAAGAAAATTAAAAAGGGAATTAGATAAATACATAAGTGACCCATTAGCATATAATTTTCTTAGGCTGGATTAATCTTCCAATTCAGAACAAATTTTGGTCGTTCTTGTTTGTTCGGAGCAGGGCAATAAATTCAGATTAAGGGCTATATATTCTCATGTAAATTTAAAACTTTGCTTTCAAATTTTTTGTTTAGTTTTAAAGTTAACTGAGAAAACGGTCTTATATGATTAAATCGTTCACTATCAGCTCGAAGTTAGGACAATAGTTCTTTGAAATGGGTATTGGCCATTATTTTCCTTATTTGCGGACCCTCAAAAATCCCTTCCTTTATTTTTTCTTCTGAAATCTGTGGAAAGATTGTTTTCAAATAATGAAAAGCTTCGCCTTCTTTGTCCAAAGCCTTGACAAAGTTTTTGATAAGGCCGAGCTTGATGTGGAGCGGAGGTAGAGTTATTTTTTCCTTCTTTATAAGTGGTGAGTATTTTATGTTATCCACCCCACCTTGAAACTCGATTCGTTCTGGCCAATCCTTTATGATGTAGTGGTCTTGACGTGCTCGGCTATCCCAATTGCATAGAAAGCAATAGTATTTTGTGTATCCAGATTGTAGACCACATAGCATTCCAACGACTTGGCACATATTTTCCAATCATGTTCTTCGTATTTAATTAATTTAAGCAATTTTTGCATTGTCTCATGTGTTTTCTTCGTATTTACTGCATGCGACTAATGTGTTTTAAGTCTTTGGGCTTAAATTGAAACACTAAAGTTAATTATTTTTTTCACAGTTTTATTTTTAAATAAATTCAACCTTCTTGGTTGCTGTGAATCTACAGACTAACTTTTTATAATTTCCTTAATTCTAATAACACCTGTTTTGCGCTCACTTTATGCAGTACTTTATGCTTATTGAGAGCATAACTGCATTGAACGAAAAACGTGTCGGTGTAATATTGCATACTAAGCAAATCTTTTGGTGGGAACCTTTACTTGTGAAATCTTAGTATCTTAGCATTTAAATAGTTTGGTGTATGATTCCAATTTCATTAAATGTAAGACAATACCCTCACAACTCAAAAAAGAGAAATAAATAGATAGGGTGGTGGAGTGATGGTACGTAACTCCTCCCCCCTTTGTCAAAAGATTCTCCTGGATCTTATGGTTTGTTATTTTTTAAGCCGTATTTCTCTTTAATGGCTTCCAGTTCCTCAGATTTTTTTTCAATTTTATTGATAATCTTAATTTTATTATTATTTTTTCTTAAATACAATATCACAATAATTATAACAATGCTTACAAAAAAGAAAGTGCTTATTGCATAAGAAACATCTATGATATTTTAATTCTTTTATTTCTTTAATATTTTAAAAATTTTCCAATACAATTGTTTTTAAGTTAATTTCTTTTTCAAACGTGTTATTTTCGTTGTTTACTGGAATGTAATATTTCTCTTTTACAATTTCTATCTTATTTTGAAGAACGTACTCTTTTATTGTTATTTTACTGTTGTATACAGATATTAAGTAATTTTTGTTAAGTGTGATTTTTCGATCGTCACAATTTTGTAAAACAGTTTCATTTATTGCATTCTTAACAATTAAAGTTTCATCGTCCATAGCTAGGATCTCGAATTTATTGTTATACTTTAACATACAGTTTTTATAATATACACAGTTTTGAGTTTTTTTCAAATTTTTCAAATCTGTCTCTTCTTCATAAGAATATACGTTATTTGCTATTTCGACAACATGCTCAATATCAGTATTTATATTATTTCCATGAACTCTTTGTTTGGTTTTGGCACTATAGCTTTTACATAGGTTTTAATAAAATTTGTTGGTATTTTAATGGCAATAATTAACTTAGATTTTTCGTATTTCATTATATCTAATTTTATTAATTTTAGCTTATAAAAATCAATATTGTAACGTTCTATTTCATTGGCCGTCAATATACTAGGGTGTAAAATCTTATGTCTAGCCGCTGATATGTTATCTTGAATTTGATTAAGCCTATTTTCCAAGTATCTGATTTTTTGCATTTGGTCTAAGTATAGCAAATATCTTATAATTTCGCTGTTCCTGGTTTTAATTTCGTTAAAAGCTGCCTGGATTCTTTTTCTGTCTTCTTCTATATTATTTTTTAGTAGGTTTAAAGTGTCATTAAAGTGTAGGTTTATCTGAATTTGTTTATTAACTGTTTCAATAGCGTTGTGATTATTTTCATCCGTAACTTTTAAATGCTGTAAAATTTCTTGACGCTCATCGTCGTCCATTGTGCCAAATAGCCATTTATGTGTTGTCCCGACAGTATTTAAAAGTCTTCTTTTTTGTTTAAAATTCACTGGCGAAGTATTTAAGTACTTCTATTTCTTTGAGTAATAAATCCTTATGGAGAATGTCTAAATTTTTAATATTGGATTCGATTTGTGAAATTATTATATTTATTTCGGTTGAATCTATTAAATGTATTACGGTAATTGTTTCGTTTATTACTTCCACTTCTCTTAATTTAATTTGAGTGTAACCTGTTTCTTCCAACATTTTGTTGACTTGCAATGTCCCTTGAGTCCCTGTTACCAATATCGCTATCACCAGTACGAATGTTGCCACCTGAAAATTTGTTTGGCCTTTTAATATTGGATGTATGAATATTTTGCAATTTCCTTTTTATAAATTTGGGTTCTTCTTTATGCCTCAAACTTTTGTAATTTTTTATAAATCCTTCCAGTCGATTCTCTGAATAGTTTTCCCGTTTTTGGTTTTGTTTATAAATTGTGGTTAACTTTGATCTTTCAATTCGATTTTTTATTAATTTGTGATCAACTTTGTAATTTTGAACTTCTTGTGGAGTAGTTTTTATTGTACTATGGAAAGAATTGTTATAAAATTTTATAGCCTTCTGCATTTGAGTTATAACTGGGAGTTTTTCCTCTAGGTTTAATATTCGAATGCGTTCTGTTATAGTGTTATTAAGTCTCTCAATATCAGCATTTCCTGTATGACTGTTTGGTTTAGTTACGTGAAACTCAATTCCTTACCTAGTTAAAAAATCTCTAACATTTTTGGAATTAAACTCATTGTCAAACACAAACTTTTCAATGGAACCCTTAATTGATAAAAATTCGTTTATTTTGCCAATAATAGTTTGATTATTCCTATCGGGTAGGTAAAAAGCCACAGCATGTTTTGAAAATTTGTCAAGAAAAATTATAAAAGAGTGTTTACTATTAACATAAGTATCCACATGAACAATTTTATTAGTAGAAGTAGGAGTCTCGGTTAAATGGAATTTATTTTTAATTGGATTTCTATCATATTTTCCTCCAGAGCATATGTCACAATAATTTATAATTTCATGTATTTTTATTTTTAATTGAGGATGATAAACCTTGTGCTTCATGCCCTCGTAAGTTACTAATATTCCAGAATGCCCAGTTTCGTACTTATGAAACAGAGATATTTGCTTTCTTAACTCGCTTTCATCCTGGATGTCCTGTGCTAAAAAGCTACATCTTACAAATGATAACCGTTCACTACTTAAGAAATTGTTAATTAAAATTTGCTGTAATTTGTTGTATTCATGATCATTAATTTGGGAAAATATCGCCACTTTTCCTTTATCAAAATTTCTTCGGACTATATTAGTTACATTGTCAGAGTCAATATCTTGTTTATCGATAAAGATTCTTTTGTTTCTGAAAATTTCCATGACCTCAACTTCCTTGTTATTTACTAAAATTAGTTGGTTTTTGAACCTATTTACTATGGTATCTAAAATAGAAATATGATCATTGCAATTCTCTGCCTGAGAATGTACGGTTTCAAGGGAATGGTTGGAATGAACTTCTAGAGATATATCAGATTGATTTGCTGCTTCTTCAGCATTTAGATTTTTTATTATAAAAGTTTCGTTAAGAGTGATTCCTAAATCATCAGAATCTAACGCGTTTATTTCACACTTTTCGTAATTAATGCGGCTGAGAAAGTCTGCTAATTTATTTTCTTTGCCAGCAATGTAATCAATTTTTGCGTCGTATTCCCCTAATTGAACTAGCCATCTCTGTAATCTCGGGCTTATATCCTTACCCGAGTTTTTGACTTGCAACCACTTTAGTGGTTGATGATCGGTTTGGAGATCAAATTCTCTTCCAAAAAGATAAGGTCTATAGTATTTGACTCCCCACACTATTGCCAATAGCTCTTTTTCAATAGTGGAATATTTTTTTTCGCGATTATTTAGTGTTCGCGATGCGAATGAAACAGGATGACCATCTTGGGTCAAAACCGCACCAATAGCAAAATTGCTGGCGTCAGTGATAAGCTTAAAGCGCTTATTAAAATTTGGATATTTTAAAATAGGCGGATTTGTTATTATATCCTTTAGTTTTTCAAAAGCTATAATATAATTTGGGTCTCTTATGTTGATTTTAGCATTTTTCTTTAAATATGCCATCATGGGGTAAGCTACTTTAGAATAGTCTTTTATAAATTTTCGGTAGAAACCTGTTATTCCTAAAAATGATTTAATCTGCTTTTGTGTTGTCGGAAGCTTCAATTTTTGAATTACTTCGACCTTAGCTGGATTTGGCTTAACACCTTTTGGTGTAAGTATAGGACTTAAAAATTCGGTTTCCTTCTTTAAGAAGCTACATTTATCAATTTGAATTTTAAGTCCTGCTGTTTTCAAAGTTTGAAATATTTTTGTAATATTTTGTATATGTTCTGATAAAGAAGTACTGAATATTAAGATGTCGTCTAAATAGACAACACAAATTTTATTTATATACTGACGAAGGACTGAATTCATAAGTCGCTGGAAAGTCGAAGGGGCATTTTTAAGCCCAAATGGCATTCTTATGAATTCGTAATGGCCAAAAGGTGTAGAAAAGGCAGTTTTTTTTCTGTAATTTTCATCTACAACAATTTGATGAAAACCTTTGGCAAGATCAATAGAAGAGAAGTATTGAGCTTTGCCCAATTTATCAAGAATTCCTTCCATATTGGGAATTGGAAATTTATCATTAACAGTAATTTCATTTAGCTTCCGATAATCTACAACAATTCGCCATTTTGGATGCCTGAATTGTCGATCTTCTTTGGCACTACCCATAAAGGACTATTATAAGGTGAATTGCTTTCCTTAATTATGTTTTGCTCTAACATTTCTTTGATTTGTTTCTTTATTTCTTCTTCGTGAATTTGGGGGTACCTATAAATTTTTGAATATACAGCTCTATCAGTTGATGTAATTATTTCATGTTTAATTTCATGGGTTGCAGAAAGCTTATCACCCTCTTTATAAAATAAATCTTTGAAACTGTGCAATAACCTCGTTATCAATTGGGTTTCTTCCGAATTTAGATGTCTCAGATTCAATTTTTCTAGGTCGCTGTGTTCAAGTGAGCAAATTTCTACACTATTGTATGGATTGTAATTTCTAAACGGTATATGTTTATCTAGTATAGTAATATAATAAATTTATTCTCTACATCAATCTAAGCTTTAAGAGCGATGAGAAAATTTTGACCTATTATTGCTGAATAAATTTTGCTATGGAAATCAATAACCTTCCAAGAGAAGGTACCTGAGATATTAAATTCTCTAGGTATTGGGGTAAATAATTTATGTGTCACTTGATTTATTCCGTTTATGGTTCTGTAAAAAAGGGGTGAATTGAGTTGTTGAGTGGGAAAAGAATTCCCAAGGACATTAGGTTTAATTATGCTTGTTTCTGATCCGGTGTCTATGAGACATCTAATTTTAAAATTTCCAATTGTTACTAATATTATGGGCAATTTTGTGGAGAAGCCGTCATATAAAAATTTACGTCCTCCTCTTCTTTTAAATTACCGATATCCATTGGCTCTGGTTCTTGTTGATACGCATTAGTTTGGCGTTGTTGCCTACTATGATAAGATTTTCTAGTTTGAGAAGAATTTGGTTGATTGTACTTAAATAATTTACTGGAATTTAATTGCTGTGTTGAATTTCTGCTGTAATTTTCAACTGGAAAATTATTGATTAATCTGTATTGTGACCTGTGGTAAGGGTCTGAATTCTGCCAGTTGAAATTTCGGGTTTGAATGCTACTATTCGGTTTAAAGTTGCCATTTTGGAAGTTATTATTTGGCTTAGATTTTTGCCAATTTGTGTTTTGAAAACAATTATTAGTATTCCAATTATTGCTAAGAAAACTATTACTTGGCTTTAATGATTGCCAATTGTTGTTTGTTTTTCGTTCACTTTGTATATTAACTCTATGGTTAAATGCAATGGCCCTTGTGTCATCTAATAGTTTCAATTTAGTATATTTTGTAATTATCTCATTCAAAGTCGCATTTTCACTTAAATGAGCCCTAATTGGTCCGTCAATTTTTTCTAATAATATGTCTACCAGGTCCCTGTCTACATTTTCTGGTCGGTAGATACCAGGTTTTAATGGGTCAGACAAGTATATATCATTAATATGAAATTTTGAAGTTTCAAAAATATTAAATAGTTCTCTTAAATTTCTTACTTTTATTGTCCGGCACAAGTTGAAGACTTCTCCGTAGGTCGTCTTTGGGCTGTATTCTTGTTGAATTTTTCCCTTCATTTCCTCCCACGAAGCGCAGCTTTCTAGTTCTCTTACACGCCGGCCAGCATTGCTATGAATCTTCTCATCGGCCACAATTCTCAAACAAAACTGAATAAGGCTCAGATTTGTTCCGCATAACGTAAGACTTGATTCTACAGCATTGATAAAGGCCCTTGCGTTTTGATTTTCTGAAAGGGGCTTCTAGCGTCGAAATTGGTCGATGACATCCTTGGCGGTCATGTTAAAATTCAATTCCTGTTGTTGGTGTTGTGTTTGTTGTTGTTGCTGTTGTTGCTGTTGTGTTTGTTGTTGTTGCTGCTGCTGTATTAAGCGTTGCTGCTGCAGTTGTAAATTTTGTAACTCCGCTTCTTGTCTGCGGATGACCTCCAGTAGTTCTTCTACGTCGTGCTGGTTCGCCATTATTAGACCTCTGTTTCGGTCAAAAATTTCACTTCGTTGCATTCACTTCCTTGTTCTTTAAATATTCCTTCGGGAATATCTCTAATGACTGCGCCACTAAGATGTTTTAAGTCTTTGGACTTAAATTGAAACACTAAAGTTAATTTTTTTTCACAGTTTTATTTTTAAATAAATTCAACCTTCTTGGTTGCTGTGAATCTACAGACTAACTTTTTATAATTTCCTTAATTCTAATAACACCTGTTTTGCGCTCACTTTATGTAGTACTTTATGCTTATTGAGAGCATAACTGCATTGAACGAAAAACGTGTCGGTGTAATATTGCATACTAAGCAAATCTTTTGGTGGGAACCTTTACTTGTGAAATCTTAGTATCTTAACATTTAAATAGTTTGGTGTATGATTAAAATTTCATTAAATGTAAGACAATACCCTCACAACTCAAAAAAGAGAAATAAATAGATAGGGTGGTGGAGTGATGGTACGTAACTTGCGCGATCGGGATAGATGGCTTTTGGTTGCCAATATGCAATAATACGGCCTTTAAACTTAATTTATTGCCGTCTATGAACAATCGCCACTCTTTTGAATCATATGGTTCACCAAACTGTTTAAATAGACCAGCAATGTTTTTGCAATAACAAACACTGTCCTTCTTCGTATAGTACTGGGAGAATTGTTCGTGACGAGTCCTATAATATGTTACCTTAACATCGGATGAAACAAATTTAAATTGTTGCAAACGAGAGGCGTGTAGTTCGGCCTTTTCTTTTGACAATTCCAAATCCCTTATCCAATCATTGAGTTGTGCTTGTGACAAAGGGTTTCTTTCGTTTTCCGTTTGCAATTCAGTACAACATGATGCCGCGTAATCAGATACTGCTGTTGACAATGAAACTGGAGCCGGAACTAAAATTAAATTTGATTCTGGCAATGTAGCTTCCGTTGAATTTAGTTCTGGTAATGACACTGTAGATACGCTGGCATAGGTTACTTTTCTTGACTTTCCAACCCCAAATACTTTTGTAGTACAAATATAGCAGTCCGTTGAATGGCAAGTTGGTTCTTGGTTGGCCTAAATAGATAGTTTAAGAAATTAGTCAGATACGCATTAAAAGAGAGCAAACTCCTAATTTTTACGATGTACCTTTTGGTTCCGGTTTCCGAAAATATCAATTCGACTCGACATGTGGTGCACACAGTATTCGGTGTCCATGGTTTTTCATTGTTTTTAGGCTCAATTCCATAACACTTATGGTATGCAAATTTCAAAGGATTTGAAAACACACGTCGCATCCTTTTAACGATAAATTCCCCGCAGATGAAACAGAACATATCTGGATCATTTTTACACTCAAACTTTCGCGGCCTTTTATTCATATTATGTTTTTAAGTAAATTACGGATTATAAACTGCAATTATAAAGTGAACAGTATCCGGCGATCCTTGCAGAAATTATGAAGGAACGAGGCACATGTACTATTATTTATACTTACATAGATCAACTAAAAATGCAAGCCTACCTACACAAAAAGGTTCCGAGTTATACATAGAAATAGGCAGGTTGTGCCTTAAACATATGATCTTGTTTGAAATGTATCTGTGTTTGAGATAACGACACTAACAATTTTTTGTATCTAATAACCCTTCCAAAATCTACCTGTAACTAACTGATATGCGAATACTAACACATATTACCAGTAGGGTACTGAGTATTAAATGGATATATTTACTTGAATGCTTGTAACTTTTGTATTAGTTCATCGATTTTGTTGAATCAAAATTGTTTTGTTTTGTAATAAAACAGAGCTTAGAGTGAAAATAAAAAATACACGAAAAAGTAAAAAGTTTTCGAGATCCTTTCTCTCAAAGTACAAATATTTTTATATTTTTACAAAAACAATTTAAAAAATCCGTTATGATAGTTCGTTATCTTTGAATCTGCAGGGCCTAGCAAAAAGTATTTTACACACAGTTTATAGCACATTTTATTACCTTTTAAAAGCTCTAAACGGTTTTAGAATCGCTCAATTCGTTTTCGAGATATATATGATTAAGTGGGCCGAATTTGTTTTTTTTTTTAAATAACGGTAATTCGTAAATATCTCAAAAACGTTGCTATAGAATAAAAAAATAACCTTGATTTTCGGAATCAGACGGTGATTTTACATAGGTATTTCATAACGGCGTCTCTGGTGCAGAAAAAAAGTTGAAATTTGTGATCCAGTGTACTCAGCTGATAGTGTGCAGCAATATTGCAGACTTTATTTTGCGTCGAACGTGTTATTTAAAAAAATGGAATTTTTAACATTTTTGATAGCAGATGAGCTAATGGCAAGGGGTGGGGATAGTTTTTTAAGAAACTTGGAGAAAAGCAGGAGGAAACGTTATTTAATTCATAATAATTCATTAAATTACTTTATTTGATTTTATATTAATAAAAAAACGAATAAGAAAACATTTCATTTAGGTACTTATTATCATTTTAATGATATAAAAAAACTAAATGATGAAGTCTGTAAAAATACTGACTGAGTGAGATCACTTTTTTCAGATACTAATAGGTCTATTTATAAGTTCGTGCGGTTTTACAACAGATGGCGTAACTTGATTATTATTCCATCGATCCACATTTCCAAACATTCATTGGAGAGCTACTGTCGTAAGGCACAAACGTCAGTATAAGTTTTTTATTTGAAGCGTAAACAACAATATTTTTACCACACTTGAAAATGTCGAATTTCGTGCCAAATAATGTGTTTTTGCGGGGAATTCTTCTTCATTATTTTAATATGAAGAAAAAAGCAGCCGAAAGTCATCGTATCTTGGTGGAAGTTTATGGTGAGCATGCTCTATCTGAGCGAACGTGCCAGAAGTGGTTTGCACGCTTTAAAAGTGGTGATTTTGGCTTGGAAGACGAAGAACGCGAGGGTGCGCCGCCAAAGTTCATGGATACCGAATTGGAGGAATTACTCGATCAAGATCCGGCTCAAACGCAAGAAGAGGTTGCAAAAACTTTGGGAGTTGATCAATCAACCATTTCCAAACGTTTAAAAGCCATGGGAATGATCCGAAAGGTAGGCCATTGGGTGCCGTATGAATTGAAGCCAAGAGACGTTGAACGCCGTTTTATGGCATGCGAACAACTGCTTCAACGGCACAAAAGAAAGGGTTTTTTGCATCGAATTGTGACTGGCGATGAAAAGTGGGTCCATTACGACAATCCAAAACGTCGGGCAACGTATGGATACCCTGGCCATGCTTCAACATCGACGTCGGCGCAGAATATTCATGGCCTGAAGGTTATGCTGTGTATCTGGTGGGACCAGCTGGGTGTTGTGTATTATGAGCTACTGAAACCGAATGAAACGATTACGGGGGATGTCTACCGACGACAATTGATGCGTTTGAGCCGAGCACTGCGAGAAAAACGGCCGCAATACGCCGATAGACACGACAAAGTTATTTTGCAACATGACAATGCTCGGCCACATGTTGCACAAGTGGTCAAAACATACTTAGAAACGCTCAAATGGGATGTCCTACCCCACCCGCCGTATAGTCCAGACCTTGCGCCATCCGATTACTATCTCTTCCGATCGATGCAACATGGCCTGGCTGACCAGCACTTCCGTAATTACGATGAAGTCAAAAAATGGATCGATTCGTGGATTGCGGCAAAACCGACCGAATTTTTCACAAAGGGAATCCGTGAATTGCCAGAAAGATGGGAAAAAGTAGTAGTAAGCGATGGACAATATTTTGAATATTAAATTTGTAACCATTTTACGTCAATAAAGTTTCAAATTTCGAAAAAAAACCGCACGAACTTATTCATAGTCCTATTAAGATCACTTGTTGACAAACTTATCTAACACTTCTCTGAGCTCCATCATTCTTGAAACTTTTTCTCTCTCTATTTGAAGCCTTTCTTTTTCCAATGCCATCGCTTCATCGTGCCTTATTTTTTCCTCACGAGCCTCTTTTTTGAAAAACTCCAGTAACTCGCTGGCTGGTATTTTTCGTTTTGTATTAGGAGTATTTGCGTTGTTTTCATATTTATTCCTAGTAGCATCACCATCGGAGTCAGTCTCGGAGTTATGATTCTCGTCTGGAGATCTTTGATATTCTCCATCATCCTGTACACTTTTGCTGCTTGAAATGTTTAGGGAACTCTGCAAATTTTGAAATGGAGGAGAAATGGAATGTCTTGTACCATAAATCTCGTCGAAATCATTAAAAAATTCCAAGGTGGTTGCATCTCTTCCACTTTTCCTCTTTTTTATTCTTTTATATGTTGCGAACATGTTTAAAAATTTTCGTTGCAACTGATTTCTTGTAGCGCTAAGATCTGGAGCATCGGTTTTCATTTTGTCCAGTACTTTGCCCCAAAGGACCGATTTCTTCCTCCTCCCGCTACCAAAGGCATTTTCCATGTCTAATCGAGTTCTGACCAGTAATTTGGTTTCCATAACGCCTAATTTTATGCTAAAAACAAATAATTAACAATATTACAACATAAAAATAACATATAACACAAAATTTACTTACTCTTCCTCCTCCATCTCGATTGCGCATTGAAAATTTGTATGTTGCGCTTGATTAGCTAGTGATGAGCAAGAGATTGTCAACATTTCGCTAAACGAACGCGTGACGTTGCCAGTGTTGTCGAAATTTTATCGAAGAACGTGATGCTCTGTCATAAAATGTGGCTCGAACACACCCGTATTTTGCATTTGGCTTACGAATTGCCAGTGAAAAAGTATAGAGCAAAGAGAGCAGCTGAGGAAGAACTGTTGGAAAAAACCAGTAAAGAAACCATTCAAAAAAGATTTTGGGATGAGTTAGGCTTACTTATAGACACGCCCAAAGCAAATTATGGTAACACCAATGATGGCAATACAAGCCGGCGATTTTTCGAAAACCTAAAATTGGCTGCAGATATCACAGGTGTTGATTATAATTTCATTTACAGGCTTAAAATAATACTGGAAGCCATATCTAGTGGCTATGAAATTGATTCTGCTAAATATGATGAATATGCATTGGATACCGCTAAATTATATATAAAGCTTTACGCCTGGCATCCGATGACACCCACAATGCACAAGATACTAGTCCATGGCGCTGCTATAATTGAAAACTCATTGTTACCAATAGGACAACTGTCAGAGGAGGCTCAAGAGGCGCGAAACAAGCACTTCCGGATGTATCGAGAAAATTATGCACGGAAGTTTTCTCGTGAAGAGTGCAATCGCGACATATACCACCGATTGTTGTTAAGCTCGGACCCCTTTTCGAGCAGTATTTCAGTTCATCGCAGAAGAAAGAAAAAACCATCAAAGTCGTTTAGCCCAGACACAATTAAGCTGCTCGTACCCTTTAAATATGTGGACAAAGATGTAACAGAACACCTTAATTCAGAAGGCGAAAACTAATAAATTAATAATTTTTGTATATACATATCTATTGTGCTTTTGGTGTATTTTATCTGTATATGTAAATATTTTTATATTCTATTGTATATCTGTATTCTATGTATATCTGTAAATATTTTTCTATTATATACAAAACAATTTTTTCAAAATCGATTAAGGTAACTTTTATGCAAATACTAGTGATATATGGGCTCTATTTTTACTTTGGGAAAGGTCAAGATTTGTTGTATAAACTCAATGTGTAGCCCACAATAAGATACAAACAAGTGATGACAGTTCTTGTCATACTACAAGAAAAGGAGCTTTACTGCTAAGGTATTTTTCAGTGTTACACAGTGTAATACATATACTTTTTTAATTTAACCGTTTAGTAAAACAAATTATTATAAATTTCTAGTTATTAAACAGTTTTAAGACGATATATGCAGTCAAATATTTTTGGCCGCCTAAATCTTCAAAATCTTCCTATGTGCAGCGTGAAACTAAAATCGTCAACAAATCCACACGTGAGTGGCAAAGTTTCAACCGATTGTTTCGATTTGTTGTCCGTTTGTGGCCTGCATTGGCTCTGCGCGGTTTTTATGTTCTGTATGAAATCAAATTGCCGACGGCATTTTGAAAGTCTTTTGAATGTGCATTTCTATGTTCCTTAGAACGAAATTTTATTCAATTTCATGCATTTTCTAAATTGTGTAACACTTTGAAAATCAAAATAAATTAATTAAAAATTTGATGAGACGCATATGCATATATGTGACAACTAAGCAAAAGTTCAATTCCATCTTTAATTCGTATAGTGACCATGACCTACCTCACGAGGCATTGCCTTATCATATTTACATAAAATAATTAGGGAGTAAATACTCAAAGGATCGAATTCCAGCCTAAAAAATTTTAAAACAATTATCTGTTGCATATTCATATACGAGTATGTACATACATATACATTTCTATTTGAATCTGCACAATTTGTGCCCTAGCCTATGTACGAACATATTTGTATTCTGAACTCCCAATAAAACTATGATTATTAGTATTACATATACATATGCATGCTCATATAACCGCATACATAGGGCATTCACTTTATTCCTCGTCCTGTCGTCCAAAGCTAAAATTCTAAGAAATCACTGACGATCATTCGAAAATTGTCAATACTGGAATATTTCTTGTGGAAATATTTGCCAATATTTGGTGAATCGTGAATTTTTGTCATGTCGAATGGTCGCGGCTCCGTATATATGTTTGCACCCATATATTATATAATATATGTGTAAATATGTCTCTTAAATTCTTGACAGCCGCAGCTGCTGTGCGTCAAGTGCGAACAGGAATGTATCATACAATAAGATGCAGAAAACAGCACAAGTAGCTTATGAAAAAGTTCTGTCCTGAACAATTGTATACTAACAAAAATTTCGAAAGAATTATTTTTATTATTATTCTGATGGTCGGTAAATAATTAATTAGTATGTTACTTTACATATGTAGTTCTCCAATTGGTAAAAACTGCACAAAAACGTACATACTATATGTATACAGCCGCAAAGTTAGAAACTTACACTGAATCCAGAGTGCGACTTTTTTGAATGTTACTGTACATACATTCAGCCTTAGGATGAATCCCAAAGTGGCAAATATTTAATATTAAGGTTCTTTGAGCTGTGCAGCGCTGTTCATAACAACAAGGGCCAAAGCCGCAAATTGTTGAACTCATATTTTTCCTTATATATGCAGTTTTTATTTCTAAAATTTATTACATTTGGCGGCCACCGTAGCCAAAGGGGTTGGAACGCGGTTCGAATTTCGGTGAAACACAAAAATTAAGAAAAAGTTGTTTCTAATAGCGGTCACCCCTCGGCAGGCAATGGCAAACCTCCGAGTGTATTTCTGCTATGAAAAAGCTCCTCATAAAAAATATCTGCCATTCGGAGTCGTCTTGAAACTTTATGTCCCTCCATTTGAGGAAAAATATCAAGACGCACGCCACTAATAGGAGCTTGGCCAAACACCGAAAAAGGGTGTACGCGCCACGCCGTACCCGAATGGATAAATGCGTGACTACCATTCGGAATCCGGAGGGAACGTTGGCTCGAATCTCCGTTAAACACCGAAATGAAGAACAAGTTTTCTCTAATAGCGGTCGCCCCTCGCCAGGCAATGTCAAATCTCCGAGTGTATTTCTGTTGAAAACACTATCATAAAAAAACGATTTGCAGTTTGAAGTCGACTTAACACTGTAGGTTACTCCATATGTGAAACAACATCAATACGCACGTCACAAATAGAAGGAGGAGCTCGGCCAAACACCCAAAAAAGGTATAAGCGCCGATTATATACGCGTATATGTATATAAAGAGGTGTTACAGGTGAATGGATTGCACTATTGAGAGATGATTAACAATGGTTTTTAGCCGGAATTGGATGGTATTGATCTGGACAACGTTTATTTTCAACAAGACGGCGCTACGTACCACAAAATCAACGAGACCATTGATCTTTTACGGGTAAAGTTTCCGGACCGTGTTATCGCTCGACCACAGATTTAACGCCTTGTGACTTTTTCCTTTGGGGCCACCTGAAAGAGAAAGTCTACGCCAACAGCCCAGGGTCGATTCAAGACCTCAAAGATGGAATTCGTGAGACTATCGAGGACATAGGGCAGCCACTTTGCAATTTGGTTATGGAAAATTTCATGAAAAGGATATTGCTCTGTAAGCGTGGCCGTGGTGGATATTTGCCCATTTTTTCCACTATTAACGGCATACCTTCCTCTTTATAATGAAATAAACATCCGATCATTTATTATTAAAATATAGCATTTTTCTTTGAATATAAAATAGCACCTCTTATTAAAACCCTTTACATATACATATATTAGGTGCGCTACTAAGTTCTAAGTTCTGAAAAAATGGTTACAAGTGAATCATTGAAAGCATTGCCCATCGCTGGCTACTACTTTTTCTCATCTTTCTGGTACATCTCGAATACCGTCGCGGTAAAACTGTTTATGCTATCCACGGATCCTTCCATTTTTTGATGTCTTCATATGAATGGAACTGCTGGTCAGCTAGACCATGTGCCATCGATCGGAACAGGTGATAATCAGACTACGCAATATCTGTAGAATATGGCGGGTGAGGTAGGATTTGCAATTTCAGTGTTTCCAGGTAGGTTTTAACGGGTTTGGCCACGTGAGGCCGAGCGTTGACATGCTGTAGAATCACTTTTTCATGCCTCTCCGCGTTTTCATGCGGTCTCGCACAGTGCTCGGCTCAAGTGAAGTCGATCCACAGTGATGGTTTTGCTTGGTTTTAACAGTTCATAATAAATAACACCAACTTGGCCCCACCAAATACATAGCAATACCTCCAATTCAGCGTATTCGAAGGTTTTTGGACTTCCTTCAGACGGACGGTCGTCAACATTAAAATCACCGTCTTTGAAGCGACCGAACCAATCTCGGCACGTTGTTTCACTTAAAGCAGCATCTTCATAAACTGTTTGTAGCTCTCGATGCGTTTCAGCCGCCATTTTTTCGAATGAAAGAGGAAAATCAACACTTACCGCAATTGACGATTATTCGGCACAAAAACAGACATTTTCACAAAACCAAAATTATATGATACCAAAACAAAATCACAAATGTGTCGAAGCAGTTTGTTTACCCTATGTCTAAGCCTGGTTTATTACGTTTAGGTTATGTTAGAAGCGACAAGCACACACTACTGGCGGAACCTATTGACTTCTGGAACTTAGTTGCGCACCTAATATATGTTCAAACATATTGATCATATTAAAAAGCAAGCGTACAGCGTTAATATTCTTTGTTTCTAATCACAAACGAATTCTACTCGACTGCTGCTCAATTTAAATAATTCAGTCTCTTGCTGTTAACATTTGGTGAAAAATGTATCTGTGGTTATTAGTCCTTGTGAGACGAGTATCCTTCAACGTTACATGCGTTCCTGTCATTGAGACTTCTCTATACATTAACGTTCTCTGCAACACATTCTAAAGAAATTGAAAAGCAAAATGTAGAAACAGTTTATTGATAGTGATGATATAGAGTGTTATTTGTGTTTGTTGCTTTAGTTGTTGTGTTTCCAAAGAGTTTTAATTTTTCTTTTTTAATTAATTTCCCTTTAATGCTGTGAATAAATAAAAATCAGTTCAAAAAAGAGGTCAAAGTTAAATAAGGAGTGCAATTTTTTTCCAATGAAGTGGAAAAATTGATTTTATTTCCTATGTCAAAAGACAAAGTATATTAATTTTCAATCAAAGACCATCTATTTGCACACAGAAAACGATCAAAAGTAACAAGAATCGATAAACCTTAAAGTATTCATAGTAAATATTTCTCAAAAGCGGAAGGTTGAATTAGTTTTAAAGGTTTTTTTCGAAGATTTGGGGCTTTATTGTGAAAAAACGGTACAAAATATTTTATTCGAAGTATTGGCCATCGCTAGCTACAACTTTCGCCCATCTTTCGGGCAATTTCCGGATGCCGTTTCTCCAAAATTCTGGCCGCTGCTTGGCTATCCATGACTCAACCCATATTTTGGTAGCCTCGTACGAGGAGAGCCGCTGGTGCGCCAAATCGAGACTCATATGCCGGAACAAATGATAATCGGAGGGAGCTATGTCTGGACTATACGGCGGGTGGGGTAACACTTCCCAGCCAAGCGTTCCAAGGTATTTTTTGACAGGTTGAGCAACATGCGGCCGAGCGTTGTCATGTTGCAAAATAACCTTGTCGTGCCTTTTTACCGTTTCCGGCCGTTTTTCTTTCAATGCCCGGCTTAAACGCATCAATTGCAGTCGGTAACGATCCCCCGTGATTGTTTCGCCCGGTTGGAGCAGCTCAAAATATACGACGCCGACCTGATCCCACCAAATGCAGAGCATGATTTTCTTGCCGTGAATATTCTGCTTGGCCGTGGACGTTGATGCGTGGCCGGGCAAACCCCATGATTTTTTGCGTTTTGGGTTATCGTAGTGGATCCATTTTTCGTCGCCAGTCACCACCCGATGCAAAAAACCCTTCCGATTTTGTCGCTCGATCAGCAATTCGCACGTAAAAAATCGCCGTTCGACGTCGCGCAGCTTCAACTCGTACTGGACCCAATGTCCTTGCTTTTGGATCATTCCCATCGCTTTTAGACGCTTGCAAACGGTTGATTTATCAACGCCCAATGATTCAGTAAGCTCTTCTTGGGTTTGGCACGAGTCCTCGTTTACCAATTCTCCCAATTCCGCGTCCTCGAACTTTTTGGGCTGGCCAAGATGCTCCTTGTCTTCGGTGTGAAAATCACCACTTTTGAATCGTCGAAACCAGTACTCACATGTTGAAATCGACGGAGTATGGTCTGGGTAGGCCCCCTGCAGCAATTCACGGGCTTGGGCTGTATTTTTTTTTCAAATTGAAGCAGAAAAGCAAAGCTTCCCGCAAATTGCGTTTCGACGGCACGAAAGTTGACATACTCGGAGCACGAAAACACTGCGTTGTTTATACTTCAGCGAAATGACAGATACTGATAAACAAAGCCTAGGGATGAGGCTTTGTCATGAATATATATTCAGTATTGCCAACGCGATAAAGTGATAAATAGCGCCATCTGTGTGTCACCTTTAAAACTAATTCAACCTCCCAATAATAAAAACAGTCGGCCCTCGGCAGGCAAGGGTAAACCTCCGAGCGTATTTCTGCCATGAAAAAGCTGCTCATAAAAATATCTGCCGTTCGGAGTCGGCTTGAAACTGCAGGTACCTCCATTTGTGGAACAACATCAAGACGCACACCACAAATAGGAGGAGGAGCTCGGCCAAACGTGCGCGCTAATTATATAGGTATATACATAAATATTTTAGTGGCAAATAGGCCATCTGCATTTTCAATTTTTTTGATTTCCTTTCCTTTAATCTTCCACTTCTTAGATTCAACTCTTAATTGCATTTTGAAGGGCCAAAGCCTTTTAGCGTAATGATCACTTACCATTTTCCAAAAATGGCATTGCTATCGGAAGAGATTTGGCTCATTCTTTTGCAACATTAAAAGGATCCATAGAGGTTTCTCTACCTTTTTCTAAACTCCGAATCTATTAATAAATTCGGGATCACAACTTTATAAAGTTTATTTATAGTATGTCTTACCGCTGCTATTTCCCTCCAAGCGTAGTCCTTTTCCTCAAAGTTTTTGTATTATCCGCAAACAACACTTTTTCTTTATCCATTTTTAAGACTGATATGCTTCTTTAAAATTAATTATTAATATACAGAATGTATTAACGTACAGAAATTAACAATATTAATAAGTTATGAACGCAAAACTCACCAAATATAGTACAATGACATATGTTCAGATGCACCATCGAGATAAATGAATTTTAATAAAACAAACAGTTGTGCCTTATGGTGAACACAGTTTCTTTGCGGCCATGGAACAACACATCTCTTTCAAATTTAAATATTCTGTTTTAAATAAGGCCTCTTTAGTTGATACAAATGACCAATTACCAAAATGGCGAATTTATTACAGGTGATGACATCCGCAAGTCTGACGACAGCTCCCTTCCCAATACAAAACAAACGAACAACACAAGCAAAAGGAGGAGACAATAAATTCGGTAATATTCGAATGTGTGAGATTGAAACTAAACAAACTAATGAAAACGAAGTGCCGAGCATTAAATTGTGAAAGCACGAATTAAATAAAGCCTCCAAATGCAGTTTGTTTGCGTTTTCATGCGAAAGACGCCGTGGCATGAAAGCATGTGTGTGTGCGTATAATTTCTTTTGTTTGTTTGTTTCCATTGCTTTCGCCTACTCTTCTTCTTCACGCACAAGCAATTACCCTTTCCTTTGTTTGTTTATTCATGGACTCTTACGACACAGGAAATTCGGAAATCGCAATCTCTTACTTTTTCATTTTAAGGTTGTTTTCATGACGAAGTACTTGTTTTAAAAAAATTTGGTGTTTTATTCATATCTTCAGCAATTTATAAGAAGCACAGCGTGGTCTTGCGATTTCAATTTGGTTTTTTCATTTGTGAGTCTGGCTTTTAACCAAGCAAATTGCTTTGATTTTCAAGATGCCTGCATTGATAGTAAATTTCTCTGGCCAATGAAGTATGTTTGTATGCGTTCTGGTGATGAGTATGCAAATCCATGTGCAGCGCCAGCTATACAGATTTGATACAAGTACCTGAACCAAATATTAATTACAAATTGGAAAGTCAATGAAGACCATATGCTGCTGGCTACCGAAAAGCTAGTGGGCAAAGGGATGCTATCAAAATTCTCGACTTTGCTTGCGTGAGCGTCAAACTAATTAGAAGAAAGATATATATGAATTTTCTATGTTTTCTTTCATTTTGTATGCCTTTTGAGATGCAAAACCAATTCTAACACGAACTTGACAATCAAAGTGAAAATACTCCCTTCGTGGAAGTTTAACAATATGATTTAGAGACAAGCATGCACGGTAAAGCCAAGTATACTGAAAGTTGAAACTTGTCTTTATCACATATGTACGTATGTACCATATGTATGTATATACCATACATGTTTTTCCCTAAAGGCTATCCATTGTACAGATCCATAAGTAATACACTCAGTTGGCCGCCAAAAATTGCCCATAGCTGAGACCACCTGATTTCAAAACGATCCTTTCCGTAACATGTGTCGGGGTATGTCGACGATATGTGTCCGATTCTGTAGAAATTTGTAAATTGCCAATTAATTTGAGTGTATCTGGGTGTTGAATTTGTATTGCTTAATTCCTCCTGGATATTTTCCGGGCTGGTAGTTATAAAAAAACTATGCTTTTATACCGATGTTGGCGCGGTTAATCGCTCCTGCATTGTCTTTCTTTCGCTTTTTAGAATGTAAGAGGACAATGCAGGAATGTGTTTGTTTGAAATAAACATCTCCGGCGCCTTGCAGCATCTGGGAATAAAAGTGGTTAATTGGGCATAAAATAAGTGGCATTATAACTGAACAATTGCTTACGATATTGAATTGCTTCGGCAAGCATTGTTGACCGATTGGCTGCATTGTGTTGAGGATGTTTTCATTTTTATCGATTGTGAAGTTTCTTGAGATATCCTACTTTCCATCTTTTGGAGAAATGTTGATGGAAGGCCTTTAATTTTTTCCATTTGTTTATGTTGCTTAGATTAATAACTTCTAAATTATATTCGGCTTTTCTTAATAATACGGCACCTTTTAAAAAGTGTGCTGGGGTTCTAAGGTTCTAAATTTATTGGGTCATCGTTTGAGAGGATTAATAGACGAGAATTCAGGCAACTGTGCGGGTTAATAGGGTAGCTACATAGTTCCTCGAAAGTAAATTCTTGGTTTTCTGACAACTTTTTTAAACGGGTTTTGAAATTTTGTACACCCTCGTCCGTTGGTCCGCCCATGTGCGGAGCTCCTCGGGGGTTGAAGTGCCAATTGATGTTTTGGTGTTCATAATTGGTTGGGTTACTTGGGTTTTGAAAAATTCTCGGCGATCTTTGAGTAATAGTTGGAAAGCTCTTACGAAATTTGTTCCGTTGTACGAGTAAAGATCGGCAGGATATCCCCGCTTGGAGAAGAAACATGCACATACGGCGTATGTCGTAAGATTTCTGACAGGCTCGAGATGTATAGCCTTAGTTTTGAAGCAGCCGCGTGTAAAGACCAGTGTAATTTTTTATCTCATACTGTCCGCTGAAATTAATTCATATGACGGCAATGGACGGATTAGGGTTATCTTCTCAGCTGGGAAGGTCGTCAATATTTGTGTGTGTTGTGTCTTCTTGTATAATTTACCAGTTTTGCAGTTGTGGATCATCAAATTTATGAGGGTTCTTAATTTTGGTATCCAAAACGCTATTCCCATGAGTGCGTAGATCGGATCAGTAGCTTTGGGTGCTATAGGGTAATAAGATCGGATGTCGCTCGTTATATGATAGTGCGGCGGAATTGCTTAATCGTCCATCTTCTTCGTCGTTTCTTTCTCGTGCTAATCGGTGCCAGTGGACACACTGGTGGTAAAAATATAGTAACTATGTTAGAGGAGAAAACATCGCATCAATTTTTTCAATCCTAATTTAACTAGAAATTCTGATATTTTTGATATATTTTCTGAGGAAGTAGTTCTTAACAGAAGGCATTTGGTTTCGGAAGATACTTTTTCTGATTTTTCTGAAATGTTGGCAGTCGTCGAGCAGATTGCAGACCGTTAAAGATGATGAGTGACAGTGTTGGCAGCATGGAGGACTGGAACCATTGAAAACGAATGAATGTGTGGCGATTGTCTGCTCTAATCGGAGGCGGACAAATGATTTGATATCGTTGCAATGGCAATTTAATGGGTAATTTGGTTTTATCCTGTTTGGATTATTTACGATATAATAGTGGGAAGTGGATCCCCAAGTGACCATTTGCGCGTTATAGTGTTTGTGATATATACATTTGTATACGTCTTTTTTCGAAATATAGTCGAAAATTATTAGTGGCTCTTTCCCAGCGAGGTTAGCCCGTTCGTCCGCTAGGTTGTTCCCTCTTATGCCTGCATGGCCTGTGGGGCTTATGTGATCGCTATTTTTTAATAATTTGTACCGAATAAGGAGATGATGTGCGTCTTGTTCATTGTGTTCATTATCGAGTAAATGACTGATTTACTATCCGAGCAAATTACTGCTTTCGGTAAAGAGTTTTCAGGGAAAGTAATGTCATAAAGGATCGCTGCAGCTTCGGCTGTATAAACGGAAACATAGCTAGGCAGGAGGCCGGCCGTGTTGACAACTGCGAACGGGATGTTAGTATCAGTTTTTGATCAATCAGTGAAAATTAAGCTCCATTCGGGAAGTAGAGGAGTTGTGACTTCTGTAAAAAGACGTTGGTAAACAGTATAATTGGTGTGATTTCTACCATATTTCGCTAAGTTTAATATTAAAATAGATTTTTTCGTCAACCATGGCGGAAACAGTACATTTTGGCGAAGTGAAGCGGAAGTGATACCAATTTCTCTGAGGTAATCGGTGCGCAGTGCTATCGACGATTTGCGACGTGAAGTCTATTTTGTTGAAGCTCGGCTGCCACTGCTTCATATTATATAAAGCGCTGTTGTAGCAAAGAAATAGCTTAGGGGCGTTTTTTGTGCTAATTTTTTGTCGTTTTTTTTGTGCCTACTTTTTGGCGCTTATTTCCGTTTTCAGGCTAGTGCTTGTGCGTACTATAAAGTGCTATCCATTCCGACGTCAGATTTATTGGTATTGGCTTGCGGTAGTTTGTGCCGTTACTGCGGTCCTGGAATCGCTGCGTTTGTGCGGGTGATAAACGCTCGGAGTAGTGCGCATTGTTGCCACGGTTTGTCTCCGTTTTTTGTAAATTTTGTCTATTTGTATTCTCTGCAAATGTTGTGAATTTATTTAGATACTAGCATCACCCAGTGGGCTTCGCACCACCATACATAAAATGTTTTTTTTATATCGCAAGAAATTTTTCATATTAGTTTTTCTTTATAGAACTCGTAAAATGTTTAAACAGTTGAATTAGTTGATTTTTTTCATTCAACATACTTTCTAAAGATGTCACAATACCCTTTTCTGTACTTTTTTAAAATTTGATTGTGGTGGTCACCTATATACAGGTAAGGTGAAAGAGCCGATAAAAACTTGTAATTAAACTTTGATTCTTTAATTTCCATTTCAATTTTTTACGCTAAATAAATTATGCTAAAATAAATAAAGTTAAAAAGGTTTTTCCAGTTCCTTGAATGCTCCAGTTTTTATTATATTTTCGCCCAAAATTAATATTAACATAATACACTTACAACCACAACAGTACAACAGAAATGGTCATAAGCGGCTGTGTATTTGTTATTGTTTTTCCCATACAGGCATTTCGTATGAGAGGAAACCATTACTCACATAAAATATCATAACTCAGGAACGGCTTCGCCGATTTCAATCAAACTTCACACACACCACCTCCACAAAGATAGAAAAGAACTCTAAAATTTGTATGTCAATCGGTTCGGCGGTTCTTGAGTTATAAGATTACCAAGGAAATGTAATATATAACGACAACTTGAAATAACCCAGGATCAGCAGTGTGGTTAGGAATTTCAGCTGATATAAGGCTATCGATTTGATCCGGAGTTATTTTATGTACCAGCCAAATTAGTATATGTGCGTGCGGCAATCCCCTTTTCTGCCATTCGATGGAGTACATATGGCAACGCACCTCCCCAAATACATATAATTTCTCAATTAAATCCATAAGTGCTTTACATTTTTGCCGAAATGGATACTCATGTGGTTCAAACACATCCTAGGGTTATCCAGGTCCACGTTTTGGTCTATATCTCGAGACCCTAGTTACGGAGGGGCATTAAAAATACTCTATACTATAGAATCATCAGCAGCTTCCATTTGCTACCCATATTGTACAAACACATCCTAGGGTTACCTGGGTCCACGTTTTGGATTATATCTCGAGACCCTAGTCACGGAACGGTATGAAAAATACTCTATACTATAGAAATCATCAACAGCTCCCATTTGCTACCCATATTGTACGAACACATCCTTAAGTTATCGGGGTCCACATTTTGGGCGATATCTCGAGACCCTAGTCACGGAGCGGCATTAAAAATACTCTATACTATAGAATCATCAGCAGCTTCCATTTGCTACCCATATTGTACAAACACATCCTAGGGTTACCCGGGTCCACGTTTTGGATTATATCTCGAGACCCTAGTCACGGAACGGTACGAAAAATACTCTATACTATAGAAATCATCAACAGCTCCCATTTGCTACCCATATTGTACGAACACATCCTTAAGTTATCGGGGTCCACATTTTGGGCGATATCTCGAGACCCTAGTCACGGAGCGGCATTAAAAATACTCTATACTATAGAATCATCAGCAGCTTCCATTTGCTACCCATATTGTACAAACACATCCTAGGGTTACCCGGGTCCACGTTTTGAATTATATCTCGAGACCCTAGTCACGGAACGGTACGAAAAATACTCTATACTATAGAAATCATCAACAGCTCCCATTTGCTACCCATATTGTACGAACACATCCTTAAGTTATCGGGGTCCACATTTTGGGCGATATCTCGAGACCCTAGTTACGGAGCGGCATCAAAAATACTCTATACTATAGAATCATCAACAGCTTCCATTTGCTACCCATATTGTACAAACACATCCTAGGGTTACCCGGGTTCACGTTTTGGCCTATTTCTCGAGACCCTGGTATCCGATTCTTAAAATTTTAAAACACAAACCATCTACTGAATAGTCCAAACAAAGCCTAAAAAGTTGGTTTGGATAGGTGAGCCCGTTCTTGAGTTATAAGATTACCAAGGAAATGTAACTTCTTTATATATATATAGATATATTCTTTCTCTCTCTGTCATTCTCTCTCGGGTCTCTCCCTCTTTCTTTGTCTGCCTTGAAAGTTTCAGTTCTGTTATGTGTACTACGCTACACTCACTTTTTTATGAGGAGTTTTTTTCATGGCAGAAATACACTTGCCTGCCGAGGGGCGATCGCTTTTTGAAAAAAACTTTTTCTTAATTTTGGTGTTTCACCGAGCTTCGAACTAAGTTCTCTCTGAATTCCAAATGGTACACACGCACCAACCCATTCGGCTCCGGCGGCCGCCTAAGATTGTAGTTTGCATAAGATTAGAGTTTGATCTTATTCGCTTATATTCTGTCGAGCAGAATTGTTTTTCGTTTCTTAATTTAGCTAGTTCAGCAGACCAGTACGGCACCGTTTTTGAAAACATTTTATTAGTGGATTGTGGGATGGATAGGTGAGCGGAGGTGCGGATTATTTTTGCAACTGTGGCGGCTTCTTTGTTGACTTTATTGGAACCCAGGCAGAGCAACAAGTTGAAACTTTTCCCAATTCCCTCTGTCTCTCGAAAAATTTCGATTGGGTTTAGTTCTGTAAATAGGAGCAGTGGAGAATACAGTAAGGCTAGGAAAGTGGTCGCTACCGTGTAGATGAGGGAGGGTGCTTGTAGTAAGTTTAGAGGCGATATTGGAGGAACAGATTGTCAGGTCTACAGTGGTAAAAGTTTTGTGTGTGGAAAGTGCGTCGGTCTGTTATCGTTCAATAGAATAAGATTTTCTAATAGGATCAAATCTTCTGTAACTGAACCTCTGTTGTTGGTAAGGACTGAGCCCCAAAGAGGACTTCATGCGTTAAAGTCGCCAACTAAAGGGTTTTCCTATAACAGGTGTTATTTTGAATAGCCCGCTATTTCGATAGATGTCACTTTTGAAGCTGTCAGTTTTTGATATTTGACAAGTAGAAACGGCGCCATTAATGAAAATGGAACAATACACGCTTAAACAACGCATTGAAACTATTAAAATTCACTATAAAAAAGGTGAAAATTTAGCATCATGAAGCACCTTGTCGGACCGCAATACAGAAATTGGTGAAAAAATTCGAGCTGTTGGGACAAGTTAGTGATATAAAGAATAAAACCCGTGCACGTCGCTCAAGAACAACCGAATTTTCTGTTGTAGCCGAAAGTGTTGAAGAAAACCCAGGTTTGTCCGTTCCTCGTCGTTCTTTGGAATTAGGCATTCCGCAAACGTCGTTACACCGTATTTTGCATAAAGATTTTTGTCTTAAGGCTTATAAAGTCCAGTTAGCACAAGAACTCAAGCCGGGCGATCATCAACAACGTCGTGTCTTTGCTGATTGGGTCGTTGAAATTCATGAAAATGATCCGGAATTCCATTGAAAAATCATCTTGAGTGATGAGGCCCATTTTCACCTCGGTGGCTTCGTCAACAAGCAAAATTGTCGGATCTGGGGCTCAGAAAATCCAAGAGTTATTGTGGAAAAGCCTCTCTATCCTCAATGTGTGACTATTTGGTGCGGCGGAGTCCTTGGAGTTTACTTTTTCGAAAATGAAGCTAGAGCAACAGTTGCAGTGAATGGATTGCGCTATCGAGAGATGATTAACGATTTTTTATGGCCGGAAGTGAATGGTATTGATCTGGACAACATTAATTTTCAACAAGACGGCGCTACGTGCCACACAAGCAACGAAACCATTGAACTTTCACGGGAAAATGTAACAATTAACACCTCTTATTGGAAAACCCTTTATTATGATTGGAGTGGTTACTGATCGCAAGATGTATCAAAGCTCAGTGCATAAGATATTTTGTGTAGGGGGTATGCAAAGTGTTATGATAGTGAATTTGAAAGGTACTGAGATTTCTATTGCAACTGTGGCTATATTTGAAGTAAGAGAGAGTTGTGTGTGTGGTTTGGGTTATCAGAACTGCCATACCCTGTTTGTTAGTTGCATTTTGTGGCAGGCTGCTTGTTAGCGGCAATGTGCGTCTCATGAAGGGTACTAGGGACTAGGTAAATGTTCATTTAACAGAAGTTCGAGTTGTGTGTAGTTGTTGTAATAGCCGTGTATATTCCACTGTAAGATCCTGAACATAGGAATATGAAATTAAAATTGATACAAAATTAATATGCTATGTTGAGTTTTTTTTGTTTAATGAGAGTCGTCAGCTAACATAGTTTGCTTTTGTTGTTTTCATTATTATGTGG
The DNA here is from genome assembly GCF_028408465.1 of Anastrepha ludens. Taxonomy (NCBI): domain Eukaryota; kingdom Metazoa; phylum Arthropoda; class Insecta; order Diptera; family Tephritidae; genus Anastrepha; species Anastrepha ludens. The sequence continues at coordinate 90,210,222 of NC_071503.1, read as the reverse complement.
TCTATTTTCTGCTAGGTTAATAGATGAGGTGTCAACGCAGTGCCAACGCAGTCAGAGTGCATGAATCAGATATGTTTTGATAAGAGTTGGTTTGCGAAATGATGTTTGCAAGTGTGGATTCGAAGCTGAATGGAGTGTGTAAGCGATTTTACGAAACAGGTGTAAAAGAGGAAACTAGTTCATTAGGTTAGGATTAGGATCCTTGTTCTGCTGGAAATAAAATCCACGATACAATCCCATTCTTTCAGCACTTTGCAATAAGTTCCAATTTTTAAATATAATTCTTTTGCCATTATTTTATCAAACAATATTGCCGACAACTGACGGAGACATACAGTCCCAAACCATTACGCCTCCTCCTCCATGCTTGACCGTTTGAATTGTATATTTCGCTTCCTCCACACTTTAAATCGCTCATCACATCCGAAAATATTATATTTCGATTCGTCGGAGAAAATTACTTTGTCCCAGAAGTCAAATTTTGAGTTGATAAGTTCTGGCAAATTTAAACCTTTAGCATCTCTGGTAAAGGGCTTTTTTCTAGCATGTATTGCTTTATATCCATTTCTCTTCATTGATCTTCGCACTGTTTCCGATGAAATAATGGTTTTTAGAGATGATTGTAATACAGTAGCTACATATATTCGGAGCATTTTCGAAAGGATTTTTTCTACTGTTCTTTTGATGAGGCGTTCATCTCTCCCAGTTAACTTTCTAAGGCGGTCTGTAATCTACTTATTTTCGATCCTTTTTGAATCTTTGTATTAAATACAGGCTTCTAACTCAAAAGTTACTGCAAAAACATCCTTCGAGCAAAAAGAGAAGAAAATCCCGCGACCTCCACCAATATCTGGAGAATGCGATTATCAACAAATCTTTAAAATTGCGAAAACGGAAATAAAAAAGAGTTTCTTATTAAAATTTTAAATAATTATACTTACAAAATCAATGCATCAGATCCTGATGACTATAGAAACCTGACAAAAATGCTAACCAGTAAAAATCTGTCTTGGTATATTAATGAAAACAAGCAATCCCGGCCGATTAAGGTGATGGTAAAGAATTTGCATCATGCGTGTGATCCAGGAGAAGAAACATCATATCTTCAAAAACAAGGACTTCTAGCCATCAGCGCAATCAATAAATTGAAATGGAAAACTAAAGAACCTGTAAATATGTTTCTCCTTACGTTTGATTCCAGTGAAAACATCAAGAAAATACATGAAACAAAAACAATTTTATACACTGTTGTCACTATTGAAGCTGTGAGGCAATCAAAACTCATACCGTAATGCAAATCATGCCAGGCGTATGAACACACCCAAACTACTGTGACAAACAACCAAGCCGTGTCAAATGCGCAGGGAAGCATAAAACGATTGAATGCACAAAGCCTTAACAACAACAACCAAAATGCTGCAATTGTGGCGAGGCCCATCCTGCGAGCTACATGAGATGCGTTATTGCCAAAGAACTGCAGAAGATACGTGACCAACGAGCTGGCTCAAAAATAAATAAATTAAATAGTACTCACGGCAAAAATATAAATAAAAAGCTTATAGAAAGCTGGCCAAATAACCTTACCTGCAAACTATTATAATTTTACAAAACAATACGACATCACTTAAAAGACCCACATTCTTAAAGGTAACGCTCACGTAAACGCTAACATCCTACAACAAGTATTGGAAAAAATAATGACACAAAACGAGTTATATGGCTGCACTAGAAAAGAGATTGCAGAAACTTGAAAAAAACTACACCTAGCTAAATAAAAATGACTAAATTTTTAAAAATAATGCTATGGAATGCAATCGGCTTGCTTAAGCATCAAATCGAGCTGGAAATGACTTTAGCAACCGAAAAATCGACTTTTATGCGAACCACACGCACTGGGGCTCGAGATTAATCACTATAAAAGCCAGATAATTGTACAAAGCTCGTCAACAGACGGAATGTACCACATTTTCTACTGGAACTTCAACATGCTGTCCAACGGATTAAAAAAAAATACCCGACCTAATCGATTTTTTCATTGCCAAAAAACTCAGCTTGCCAAAAAAGCAGCTAATTACATCAGCATAGAAACCGGGTTGGACATGAACTCTGATTGTGCTCCAATTTTATTAACATTTTACGAAAATGCGCTTATCAAGAAATTGCCATAAATGAATTGGGAATATTTTAGGAGTGTCTCAACCGCGGATAATCACAATGCAGAAATTACCAACACTTCCGATTTAGATTTTGAAATATTAAAATTATCTAACCTCATACAAAAGCAACACTTCGGAAAAAAAGTTTGTCACTTCAGGTCACAAATATACCAAAGATATTAAAGATATGATCGCAGAAAAACGCAAAGTGCGTAGACTATGGCAGCAAACAAGATCTTCATCCGACAAAAAACCGCTAAATAAAATTACAAAAGAAATTTCCAAGAAGATAGAAGATTTTAAGAACAGATTTCTGAGTACTTTTCTAAGGGGCTTATCAACCGAACGCAGCACTGATTACTCGCTCTGGAAATGCACAAAAAACTTCTCACAGCCAGTAACACAGTACACACCAATCAAAAAAAAGGACAGTCCTTGGACCAAAAGCAGTAAAGAAAAAGCTAATGTTTTTGCTGAGTATCTCGAAGGCATCTTTAAGCCATATGACGCATCGAGCGCAGCGGGAATGCAGCCACTTAACTATGAAACTGATGTTGAAATTCCCCTTGTTACGGATTCCGAATTGCTAGATGAAATAAATAAGCTCAAATTAAAAAAGGCACCCGGGTCATAGATAATATATATAAGGTCATATATTACTGCTGAAATTCTAAAGGAAATTCCTCAATGCACAATATCTAAGTTTACTGAAATAATAAACGCCACATTCAAATTGCACCATATCTCTATATTTTAGAAAATTGATTAAATAATTGTGTTTAACAAACCAAGGAAGCCAGCGCAAGATGTCACATCTTATTGGCCTATCTCGCTCCTACCAACTTAAGGAACTAAAAGCAGGCACAGGGCAGTGTACTGGGGCCCATTCTCTATATTGTTTTTACATGTGATTTACCTAATGACATAAATTGCTTCACAGCAACTTTTGCAACCGACACAGCCATCTTGTCGGTAGGAGAAACTCAGATTGACTCAATCGAAAAACTTCTAATTTATTTAAATAAAATCTCAGAGTGGACCACTAAATGGCGCATAAAACTAAACGAAACGAAATCGGTTCATTTAGACTTCACACAGAAGGAGACCACATATATCTGCCACTACACATAAACGGTGTGCAAATGACGTACCACAACACCGCCAAATACTTAGTTATGACACTAGATACCAAGCTTAAATGGAATGCTCACGTTAAAAAGAAAAAAAAGAGTTAGAAATCAGTATAGAAATATGTATTGGCTAATGGGCAACCAATCAGTCTTATTTCTATACAAAAAAAATATTTTATGTACGCAGGTGCTTAAACTTAGACCTTAGCTCAACCAATATAAAAAGATTCCAAATAAGGTACTATGATGCGCTGTTAATGCACCTTGGTACGGGCATACTGATGCGGTCGGTCGCGTGAAAAGAAAAGGAAGGGAAAACATCATCACAAGTTGTAATTTCTGAATATGATGTATTTACTCGTATACACAAAAAGTACACGACATGATGCAAGTGCGTTGTGAATTCGTCTTTGCCTAATGCGGGCCACAAACGGAAAGCAAGTCCAAACAATCGGTTGAAACTCATTTTGCCACACACGTGTGGATTTGTTGACAATTTTAGTTTCACGCTTATCGTCTATGAGTAATGGTGCTCACAGTCACCAACGTAAACGCAGGCCCATGTTAGCATGATGAAACTAATGACAGTCCCATTTAAATGAATTCTCACAACCCTTCCGTTACGTAGTATCGTAGATTTTATCATAGAATTTTGGAGAGTGTAAGTAGAATCAGGTCGAAATCATTTACAAAATAAACTTAAACAAATTTTTGTTTTTATTAAAATAACTTAAAAACAATGTTGAATAAACAATTATAATAATAGTTATAGATAAATGAACTGTTTGAATTTGTTGGTTTTTAGCTTTGGTTTATTATACAATTAAAAATTGTAACTGATAACGCGGATGTGTGAAAAAGTGAGTATGCAAAAATATTAATGGCAACATTGTGTAGATACAACCAAACACAAACACACACAAACCGAAGTATTGTGTAAATATGTAACTATTTATTTATTTATTGGCAAACGTGAAATGATGATACAATTATTCTTACACGTAAAAAAGGAGCACTGGTTGCCAGGACCTTCGGCTCGCTAATGTGAAAGTAACAGATAGTTAGCTTAAAGGTCTTACATGTAAAAGTGAGACTAGAAAACTTACTTAAGCCAAGTCCTTCTCCACTTGATCTCTCCAACGCAGAGAAGGATTTCCTCTTTTATCTACTTCCACCAGCTGGTACCACATCGAATACTTTCAGAGCCGGAGCGTTTGTATCCATTCGGACGACATGACTCAGCCAATGTAGCCGCTGGATCTTTATTCGCTGCGCTATGTTTATACCGTCGTAAAGCTCATACAGCTCATCGTTTCATCGCCTGTGATATTCGCAGTGATGTGGGTACCGATACGCGAGTGCGCCGACTGTTTGTTTGATGGCAAGAGGTACTTCGTTTTGTCCTCGTTCACCACCAGACATATACGCTTTGCTTCTTTATCCAGTTTGGAAGAGGCAGAACTAACAGCGCGGTTGTTAAGGCCGATGATGTCAATACAATCGGCATATGCCAACACGACGAAATCGACGAAAAGAGGGTGTGTGTCGATTCTCTTTTCATATGTCTTTTCGAAGATTTAGCGTTTTGTGAATATTTGGTCGATGGTAAACTTTGCAGGTCTAAAAGCCACACTCATAAGGTCCAATCAGTTGGTTGATGGTGGGCTTCAGTCTTTCACACAATACACTCGCCAGAACCTTATAGGCGATATATAGAAGACTAATCCGCGGTAATTGGCACAGACTGCAACGATTCGGGTATCGGGATCTTCACATTCTCTTTGACATGCGCAGCTATCACTATTTAACAGGCTCGAGAAGTCTTCCCTCCATAGTTTAAGTTTGCTCTGGATGTCAGCCACCGGATCGCCGTTTTTGTTCTTACAGAAAAGCGCGGTCGTTATTCCGATTGGCCAGCATCTTAAGCTCCTCGCACTCACGTATTTTGGCCTCTCGTGATAATACGTCTCTTTTCCTTTCTTAGCTCTCGGGAGCGATTCCATATGGCTCGCGTTGCGCCCGATCGCAGCGCGGCTCTATAGGCCGCATTTGTTCCTTCTGCGGCAGCATGACATTCCTCGTCGTACCAGCTGTTTTTTCGGGCTCGCCGGAATCCGATTTCTTCTTCGGCGGCGGTACGTAGAGAACGCGCAATGTTGCTCCATTGCTCGTGCATGCCGATTTGTTGGGCAGTTCTCTTTGAGAGCAGGAGTTAGAGTTGAGTGGGGAATCTTCTGGCTGTCTGCTGTGATTGCAGGTTTTCGATGTTGAACATTCTTTGCGTGGTTAGATGTACGTTTTTTCTGGACGTACAACAAACGTACATCATCCATCAACCCGCATTTTTGAATCCAATGACGGGTTCAGGGTCAATAGCGAACTTTTTTTTCGGGTCAGAGCATCATATTCTTCTGGGTATGGGAATAAGTCTCCGCCCTCGTAAAAGAGGTGTCGCCACTGATACTATTTTTGTATTCGCTCTAGAAATATACTGGCGATTTGAAGGTTTATATGTGAGGTCTTGATCGCAGTGCTTGACATTCGTTTGAAGCTTAGAGATTCCTTTTATCTGATGTCAAAAATGTCCACGTTCGTTTCGAAAAAACAGCATTTAAGGGAAGTCATGCTTCATTATTACCTTTTAAAGAAAAGTGCAGCTGAAACGTGTCGTATATTGATCTAAATTTACGGTAATCACGCTCCATCAAATACAACTTGAGTGTGGTTTCGACGCTTCCAAAGTGGCAATTTCGGCGTGAGTGATAAAGATCGCGAAGGAGCACCGAAAAAATTCGAAGATACTTAACTACAACAATTACTGAGTGAAGACGCAAGTCGAACGCTTGATGATATGTATAAAGAGTTGGATGTTGACAGATCAGCCGTCGGTAAACGTTTGCACGCGATGGGAATGGTCCAGAAAGCAGGTAACTGTGTGCTACTGGGATATCGAGACACGTTTGGTTACGTGTGAGATGCTTCTTGAACGGCAGAAAACTAAAGGTTTTCTGCACCGCATCGTCACTGGCGATCAAAAATGGATCTCCTTAAACTATCTGAAACCATTACTGGCGATCGTTACGGAGTGCAGCTAATGCGTTTGAATCGAGCTCTCAAAGGAGAGCGACGGTAGACATGACCAACTGATGCATGACAACGTCAGGCCACACGTTGCTAAATCGGTTCAGAAACAATTAGAAGGACTGAATTGGGAAATCTCGCTCACCTGTCTATACTGTCTGAAAGGTGGAGTAAAGTCGTTTAATTGTTTAAATAATTCCCAACTTTGGCAAAGAGAGAACGGAAACTTATTCCCATACCCAATAATTTTTTTGGGTTATAATAAATAATTAACCTTATTCGCGTCGCTTTAAATTCACTTGGAGTTATATCTTCGATATCAAATAAGAGAAAAAGTTGTTTCTAATAGCGGCAGGTATTGGCAAACCTCCGGGTGTGTTTTTGTTATGAAAAAAGCTCTTCACAAAAACCATTTGCCATTCAGAGTCAGCTTAAAACTGTAGGCTTCCCATTTGTGGAAGGCACACGCCACAAATATGAGGTGGAGCTCGGCCAAACACCTAATGGAAGTGTGCACACCAATTTTATATATTTTTTATTTTAGGTAGTACAATATATTCTCATGGGTCGTTACGGGTTTGATTTCAGCTGTAGTGCTGTATGGTTTTTGGCTTGTTCGAATCTTAACCATTTGGGTCCGTGAAGTCATCATCGTCTTGCCCAATCTGCGGGATGGTCATGCCTTTCGAAAAGGTGACAGTTATTGATTTCAAATTTTTTCGTGGTTGCGGTGACTCGGTGAGACACGAATTTACTCCAAGAACATGGTGGTTTTTTTAACCACGATAGAACTACAGTTGAGTTCGTCCAAAATAGCTTCTTTATTGCTCTAATGCTGAATGGGGTAGGGTAGTGGCAACAAGATAAGCTTGTCGAACGGCTCCACACAGATCTAATTTCGGCAGTACTGTGCTTTTCATTTGGGTAACTCTGGTTTTTGAAACTAACAGGGCAGTCCATACTTTGATTTCGATTGTAATTTGAATATAAAGGGTTGAGGAATAAACTTTCTCGGAGGCATTTGAAACTCCATGCAACTCGATGTTTGCTGACATTGAGAAATGGGTTTATCTGGATGTTTCAATATTATTTGACGTTTCGTGGTCTTGTTCGAGATTGAGCCATAGATGAAATGTGAGTGGTTTAAGACTTTCAACCAAGTCGGATTTATCAAGCCACACTTGTTGCATAATAATTTTGCCGTTATAATTACAGGACTGAACCAACCGGCGGAATCAAATAGTTCTGCTAAAGCTAATGCATAGGTGGGTTTTGTCTCGATTGGGTTGGCGAGAGAGAAAAATCAATTGTTTTGGAGTTCCATCGAATACCTAGGGTTTTGGTGTTCTTGAACTCCGCAATATTCAGTGATTCCTTATATAATTTGTGTTTCTAAGTTCCTTACGGACTATAAAATAGATATACAGGTACAAACCAAGACCTCACGACTAGAGTCTTATAATTAACTTCTTAAAAGTAAACTTAGAGTAAGAAAATCAAAGTCTAAGGAAGAAGAATAAGCATTAAAATGAGCCATATGCATATGATATTTTTCCTCAAAGTGAGGGACGTACAGTTTGAAGCCGACTCCGAACGGCAGATATTTTTTATGAGGAGCTTTCTCATGACAGAAATACACTCCGAGGTGTGCGACGGAGTGGCGACCGCTATTAGAAAAAACTTTTTCTTCATTTGAATTTTTCACAGATATTCGAACCTACGTTCTCTCTGAATTCCGAATGGAAGTCACGGAGGCCAGCCTCCTCCTAAAAGGAGCATTCATTCCATAAACAGTTTTAGCAATACCCACAAAAAACAATTCATTACAACGGTAAATAAGTGAGGGGAACATTAAAATAAATTTAATGAGCAGATACGGTCAACCTATTAAGCTCGCACATTGACAAAACACATAGATAACAGACCACTCCTAGATTCCAAGGACATCAGATTTATTAATAAGCAACGAGAGCGAGAGAATGGGATCAGCGAATTTCCTTGAGCGCAAAGCAAAGCGCACAAAAGTTCTCTGAACAGACTCTAATCTATTAATATAGACTGCACGAAACGGTCTCCAAACAAATAGCGCGTTTTCTAACCTGGACCGAACTAAGGACGAGTACAAGAGTTTGAGAGTATATGGATCAGAAAACGAAGAACTGTTTTGACGAATACAGGCTAACATTCCAACCGATTTCGATAGAATAAAGCTTATGTGGGTGGTGAAGTCAAAATAAACACCCAGGTTTTTTAATTCACTAATAGATTATAGCGGCGAGTTCGAGATGAAGTAAGCTGTTGGAAAAATATTGAAAGCTTTCGCATACGAAGTATAGTGACATTTATTAATGTTAAGGAACAAACGATTAGATTAGATTATGGAATGCGCTCCAACTATATAAGTTATTCAACTCGCGCTGGAGAATGGATTAATCTTCTGGACATTACATAATAAAAAAACAGGGAGAAATATTGTTAATGAAGAGGTTAAATAGTAGCGGACCTAGGACACTACCTTGAGGAACACAAGACGAAGCAACAAAAGGATAAGACGATAACTTATCAAGTCGAACGACACAGTGCCAATTATCAAGATAGGAAATTAACCCCTTAAAATTTACCCCTTAAAAAATTGAGAGTGAAAGCCGAAACCCTCAAGTTTAGCTGTTAATACTGAGTGAGATATGCTATTAAAAGCTTTAGAAAAATCTGTATAGATTGCATCCATTTAGAAACCTGTTTCAAGTGTATCCAAACAATCCAGCTAAATTCGTTAACGTAGGTCTGCTCAGAATAAACCCATTTGATTAGGACATAACAAATGCTTAACAGCAAAGTATATTTTGTCTTTGACTATAGTATATACTCAAATAATTTCGAAACTGTGAATAGCTTGGAAATCTTCCTATAACTTTCAATATTATTTTTATTGCCGCTTTTAAGGATAGGCGTAATAAAAGTTAATTTCCAGTCATCAATCAAAACTCCAGCAGAAAGTTGAAAATGTGCTTTAAAGGCGTAATCAAAGCAGGACAACTTTAACTAGAATAACCGATAGACCATCAACATCGGTAGTAGTGGATGGCTTAAGCTGATTTGTTCCAACAATGACATCCTCGTTAGTCACATTTAATTTCCCAAAATTGATGCAAGTATCAAAATTAGACAGGATTTCTTCATGAGTACCATAAACTCAAATCCGTATTATCTGAATTAACTGAGACCTATTTTAGATGAACGGAAGCAGGTATATTTGAGCACCTTTTCTTATGTAACTCCAAAAGGACTTGGGATAACATTTAACATTGCTCTCTACATTATGAATATTACTTCTATACAAAGACTTATTGAGCCTTTTAAATTTACTTCTGTAAAACACATACCGCTTACGAAAATCAGAATCATTCGAACGCTTTTGTTTTTTATAAAACTTATTCTTCAAGTTCCTTAGTCGTTTGAGTTCTTAAGAGAACTACGGCCGCTTCGAAGGTTTAGTATTTAACATTGGGATATGACTCACGCAAGTGTCAAGTTTTACAGATTTCAAAATATCGTAATAGGCAGCCACATCAAAATTTTCAAATTGCCAATACAAAACAAATTTTCAATGAGAGGAATTAAAAACAACTGTTGGATTAACACCAAGGCGAATCTTTTTAAGGTGATACCAATTGTACAAAAACAAAAAGTTACATGTATTTTGTTTTTGTTTTTTTGGCACAAGTGTCAAAAAATTTTTTATTTCGAAGGCGAGATGGATTGTAAATAGTAAATAACCGCAAACAAAGTGTTTTGAGTGTGGCGTAAAATTGTTCGAAGTACATTTATGTTATTAATTGTAAAAATAATTAACAACTCGGATTATTATTTACACCTGAGCAAGAAGTTGCAGCATTTACATATAATAACAAAGTGCTCAATTTTGTTATTAAATGAAAATGGAGATCAGGTAAAACGAAATTTGCGGAGACATAGGTACAAAAGTACATTTTGAGTTTTATTAATATCTTGCAGACACAAATTATACATGTCAATTCATCAACAATTTACTAGAAGTACAGCTTTCAGTTTGGATTCAACATTTGTGGGTCTGCGTTGTGGTGATGTGCATGTAAATGCAAGTAAGCAAGGGAATACTTACCTCTGCTTTCATTAAGGTAATATTTCCACCGATATGCAGCTCCTGCTATCAGGATTTCATAACTCCAAATGGGAAAGCTACCGAAAAGCTAGTGACTAAAAGAATGCTATCAAAACTCTCGATTATTTGAGAAATTTTGACTTATACGAGTACATATTGCAGCCGATTTCAAGGAACGCATGCACGGTAAATCAATTCTCTATATAACATATAATTTAATTCGCTAATAGAGTCGTATTCTTTTTAATTAAGTTAGATTTTAGATCGTTTTTCTTGTTATTCTATTAATATATTTCTCATTTCATTTCATTTATTGCCTAAAATCATTTTGACATAGGAGCCTACAATGTTATGATACAATTAGATTGTTCAGCGTTATCTTAACATACATTTGTATATATCTAGGAGTTTAAAACTTATTTTTCTTTTGATATATACTATAGGTCAGTGGTCGCCAACCTTTTCAATGTGTTGAGCTACTTTCAAGATTTTGAAATAAACAGCGACCTACTTGCACAAGCCAACATAAATTAAATAATACACAGTTATATTCGACATACAATACATGTATTTATTTTACTAATATACGTTCTATATATAATAAATTTATGACTTATAGTGCTTATACTTATGCATAACTACATCCATGTTCACACCTATCAATCGTAACAAAATTTTTTGCAGTCATAATGGCAAATCACAAGCGACTTAAAAAAACAACAAAACAGTAATAGTACATTATTATATAAATAAAATATAGGCAGATAAAAAGAGCATATTTAATGAGAAGGTTGACATTCTGACTATTCGATAATTTTTTTAATATTTGCAGTATAAGTTGATACAGTCATTCGAATACAGTTATCCAAATGTATATCTGTAAGCCGATTGCGGTATTAATTTTTAATAAATTTCATATTGGAAAAAGAAGATTCACACAAATAAGTTGAACTGAATAACGCTTTCACTTTCAACGCAACACGACATAAAACTGAATACTTATCTTTACTTACTAAAGTCCATATACATTTTGTATTTGAACCTAAAGATTTTAAAGTCAAATCACTTTGAAAAGCAATCAGTTCCATTTCTGTCACAGCAATGTCTTCGCTAAAGTTGTTCATAACACAAGTTGCAAACTGTTGTATATCAATGTCCATGAAGGGTGAAACAACAAATTGCGTCACTAAATCAATTTTGCTGAAATCCTTGAAACGATTTTTGAAGTTTTCCTTCAAGTTAGAAACTATTTCCATATGATATTTACTGTCGTAGGGCTCTAATAGATTTTTGGATATCTTTTCGGAAAGAAAAGGAAAATGCTTAGTATCGCGGTTTTTTAGGTTTTGTAGTAAATGCATTTATATCAGAAATCATTTCCGCTAATTCTTTATCCCTGTCTTGAAGCTGCAAGTTAAGCTCATTTAATTTCTCTGTAATGTCCACAAGAAAAACAAAAACTCTGAGCCAAGTCGAATTTTCCAGTTCAGGAATCGGTTCATCGCGTTCTTTGAAAACTTGGAGTATGGCAGACAGGACATCATTGAAACGTTTGAGCACTCGTCCTCTGCTTAACCATCGCACTTCAGAGTGAAGAAGTAGCTCTCCGTATTGACAGTCAATTTCATCAGCCAAGGTTTTAAATAATCTTCTTTGTAACGCTTGAGCTCTAATCTTGTTCACAATTTTCACCACCAGTTTCATAACGTTGTTCAAGTTTAGAAAATTTCCACATTATGCTTGCTGATGTATAATACAGTGGTAACTAAGAAATTGTGGAAAACTTGCATCCTTATGACATAGCGCCACGAGCCCCTTATCACAACCCACCATAGCTGGAGCACCGTCAGTTGTCAGGCCTACCATTTTTGATATTGGAATTTTCTCAGAAGAGGTGAGATTTTTTAAATGAGAAAACAGCTCTAGCCCAGTAGTATGTCCTTTGAGTGGAATAAACTTCAAAAGATCTTCTTTAATTGTAAAATCCCTAAAAGCCATCCTGACAAATATCGCCCTCTGTGAGGTGTCAACTACATCTGTTGATTCATCCAGTTGCAGTGAAAAATAAATAGAGTTATCTAAGTCACTGTATCTAACTGTAAAAAATATCATTGCTCATTACTTGTACTCGCCTCATCACTGTATTAGCAGAAAGTTGCATAGATTTTATAGCAGGCACTATTTCGTCTTTATTTCTAAAGTTGGCGAATAAAGAATCTGCAGCTTCCAAAAATGCTTGTTTTATGATTTCCCCGTCTTCATAAGGTTTTTTCTTTTGTGCAATTATCTGGGAAACACGATAAGATGCTTCAGTTGCAGCCTTATTTTTGTCGATTGTTTTCAAAAATATTGACTGTTGTCCAACTAAGTGGATTTTTAAATGTTTCAGTTTTTCTTTTCTGGTGGCAGAATTTAACGGGAATGCCTTCTGAAAATTCGAATGTACAGTTTTATGATGCCTCTCAATATTTCCTTTTTTAGGAACTGACACAGATGTATTACATAACAAACAAACACTTTTGCCTTTAACTTCTGTGAAGAAGTATTGTTCTTCCCATTCCGAATGGAAATGGTATGTCTTCGCCTTCTTACTACTGTTTGCCATAATGTTTCGAACTCTAACCCAGCCGCTGCACGCAGAACGTTGATAATGCCGTTCAGTATTAAACTGAGCGCAATGTCGACGTGCATTGCGTATATATAAAGCCGAAAAATTCTCGAACACGCTAATCGGTTCCAGCCAATCCTAGAACGGAGACGCGACTTCGCGTCGTGTTTGTCGGCGCGAAATCGCTTACCGCAGTGTTGCCGCTGTTTATCTATTTATTATGAAAATTTCTGAAATTTGCTAATATTGGTATGATTTTCAGACTTTTGGATTTTTTGCAACGTGAGCAGCGCGAGCTACCAGAATTGCCTTCGCGAGCTACCGGTAGCTCGCGATCGACGGGTTGGCGACCACTGCTATAGGTTATGATTATTATTTTGTATGTCTTTTTCATAATTTTTAAAACTTATTTATATTCTCCCAAAAAGGGCTTAAAAAGGAGATAACCTATATTAAACTTCTATAATTTATTTGGCTCTAAATTGATCAATGTTATAAACTAAATTTTCATCGTTGAAGTTGTAAGTATTGTATCGCCTATGATAATAGATTGCTTTACTATTTTTATGTAACATATTAATATTTTTTTGTATTTTTAAATATATTGGTTATAAATATATTTCTGTTAGAGATAGTGATATTTCCTTTGCCTTTGACAGATATTTATTTATCAGTTAATTTTCTAGGAGTGTCATTTTATCAACAAATCTTAATGACGATTTCATTAAGAAAAAGTCTATGGGTGATATTTTACATTTTTCATATAAACTTTTATTAGAAATTCTTTTCGGAAAAGTACCACTTCTGTAAAGTTAGCGGTTGAGACCGCTACAAATTCTTAAGACATATCGTTCATATTGTCTTAATCTCTGCATTTGGTTCGACGAAATGTTGAACCATTTGGATGAAGAATTGAAAATATTTATTTTAATGCAGTTCGATAGGCCACCTTGCCTTCTTACTAAATTACAAAAGCTAAAGAAAATTTGTTTGTTTTTGTCAAAATGAAATCTACATGTCTTACAAAGGTAAATTTGCTATCCAAAATTACGCCCAAGTACCTCAGAAATAAGTATATGTGCAATAATTTTAATATATATTTAGGGAAAATAGGAACAAGAAATTATACAACAAAAATTCAACTTGACTAAACTTATTAAATTAGAATAGAAATTGAAATAACTTCATATGAAATAAGTATATGTGCATTGGCCTTTTTTATACTTTTTTTCAATGTTTCTGTAACTTTCGATCTTCTACAAAGTAATATGTTTTTCATTTTGAGAAAAGACATCATTTATACGTTTAGACAAAGAGTCTGCCAAGTTTTGAAGAGTGGAATCACCTATCTTATCCCACTATTCCACTAAAGCAGCTTTCAGGTCTTTGATTGTCTCAAACTGCCGACCATTTTTATAAATACGGGCCGACAATATTCTCTAGAGGTCCTCAATTGGGCTTAAATCTGAACTTAGTGCTGGCCAATCCAGAACTGACAGGGCCTTATTTAAACGAGTCGTATGGATTCGGGCATTGTCTTGCTGGAAAACCCAGTAATCTCCGTATATGTTTCCCGCAAACTCAATGAGAACATCCTCTAATATTTCAACATAAAATTCTGCTATTGAGGAGAAGACATTAAGAATAAAAGATAAAATAAGTAAAGCTATAGAGTACTGTTGGCGCCCCTCTTTATAATTCATCGACGCCGCCCCTGTACTTCCAATTGTCGTTACAGCTATCAAATTTACATTCACACTCTCTCATCACTGCAGTTGTTGTTGTCGTCGCTAACGTCGCTATTGTCTTCGCTGGAGCTCCCGTTTACTTACTTCCACTATCTTCGCACCTTTCGTTATGCATTGTTTTTGCCCAATAAATTACAGCATTAGCATAAGTTTGTCGAACTATTTTCGCTCATTGTATTTTTGTCCTGCTATTTCAGAAAGTCATACGATATGTGACTTTCATACTGTAACAGGTAAAATAGCAGGACCTTTCCAATATACCATAAGCGTCTTGGCTTATGCATAGATTTAATTTAGTAATAAGAATCATTCTATTGTCACAGCTCAAGAAATAAACGTCGGTAAATTTTTAAGCGCTGGTTTTTTTGAATACTTAAAATCTTGAAAAAAATTTCAGGATTCACCAACTACTATAATAATAGTTACCTGTAACAAAAGAAAATTCAATAAACATTGAATTTGGAAATTGCGAAAAGGGAAAAATATATGAATGCATACTAACAACGAAACAAGAGTATATCAATAAAATATTATAAATAAAGGTGGGGAAAATTATGTTGAACAAAGAACTGATGGTTATGTTAAGAATTACAACGCTCTGCGACGTAAAGAGCAACCTAAGTAGCATACAAAAGCTACAAACTCGAAAACATTCATAGCTCAAATATCAAAGCAAAATTAAAATATGATAAACATTTTGAAACTTAGGTTTAAATGTAACTATTTTTAGTTTAAATTTAATTATAAGCTATTGTTAATTTATTATAACATAAGGAAATAAAACTAGAAAACTTAATTAGTAAAAATATGTAGAATTTAAGATACATCTTCAATCTTGCTATGGTGAAGTTATGTCCATCTTGTACCCATTTACCCTATTTTAAAACCACTTATATCTTATACTACTGTTATATACTTATAAGTAATTTCATTTTTCAATATTCCCCGATTTCAATTTCATATACTTTTTTATTACGGTGATATTTAACTTTCAAATAAGCTTTAAGAAAACCATCTCCCAACTTCTAACATATATCCTTCATTAGCATACTTTCACTCTAGTTTTGACTTTGTAAACGGCAGGTTGTATATGTCTTACGTATATATAAATAAAGTTACATAAAATAAATAAAAATATTGAGTTATCATTACTCGCGAGGGGTCTGAATTTGGTTACACTTCGAGTGCCGGACCCTGTATATCCAAATAGTTATTAGTCTAAAATAAGTTTATAAATATATATATGTATACATTTACAAACAAATCCACTTTTAATTTGTAAATTAGCAAATTAGCATAATTTGTCTTCATATCCACGTATCTATTTAGTATACCTATATAAAACATATATGTAAAGGGTGATTTTTTAAGAGCTATAAGAAAGTTTTTCCAAAAAACACACGTAAAATTCAGCAAAATTCATGAAATTTCGATAGAACAGTCCAAATAATTTAATGTAAGGAGATTATTTCATGCAAATTTTGACCGCGACTGCGCTTCTTTCCAATGTTTCGGCCGGTATCTCACATATAAATGATTTAATGTTGTCTTCCAATGCGTTACTTGAACCAGGCTTGTCTGAATGGAAATGAGCAAAACTCCACAAAAAATAATCTAAAGCCGTTATATCGCACGATCTGGGTGGCTAATTGACAGGTCCCGAACGTGAAATAAAATGTCCACTGAACTCGCCTCTCAACAAGTCCATTGTTACGCGTGCTGTGTGGCATTTGGCACCATCTTGCTGAAACCACATGTCATGCAAGCCAAGCTCTTGCATTTTGGGCAAAAAAAAGTTGGACATCATTTCACGGTAGCGCTCACCATTCACAGTTACGTTACGGTTCGCAGCATCTTTGTAGAAGTACGGTCCAATGATACCTCCAGCCCATAAACCGCATCAAACTGTGACCTCTTCTGGATACATTGGTAGCTCTTTCATATCTTCTGGCTGATCTTCTCTCCAAAATCTACAATTCTGCTTATTTACATACCAGTTTTTCGACAAAAAAGTGGATCTTCGGCCAACTTTCCAAGAGCCCATTCACCAAAAATTCTGCTTTGCGGTAGGTCGTTCGGCTTCAATTCTTGCACCAGCTCTATTTTGAAAGGCTTCACACCTAAATCCTTTCGCAAAATTTTCCACCTTATTGAGTAACAGAGGCCCAATTGCTGCGAACGGCGAAGCATCGATAATTGATGGTCATCATTAACACTGGCCGATACAGCTGCGATATTTTCTTCAGTTCGCACTCTACGTAAGCGTGTTGGTGGTTTGATGTCCTATAATGTAAATTTGGTTCTAAATTTAGTCACAATAGCTCCAATAGCCGCTTCAGTGGGCCGATTAAACCATAAAATAAAAGAAGCGCGCGATAAACTTTCTTAACAGAACACGCATTTTTATAATAAAATTCAATGATTTGCAAGCGATGTTCGTATGTAAGACGATTCATGGTTAAATTATAGACCAAACTAAAGATGTCTGATAGTGAAACAAAACACGAAACGTGCGTCAGCTGTTTAAACCAACTGTTTAAAAAGATAATAGCTAAAATATCATATCATTATAGCGCTAGCCTTGTAACTCCATAATCAGAGTAAATATCAAGTCTATAAGCTAGGTAAAGCAATTGAACTGAACAACGCAAATGTAGGTTTTAAACCTTTAAACTTAAATAAAATTTGCAAATTCGACATTTTAATTATGTCCTTTATCCAAACTGTGCAGAAAGAGATTATTTGTTTCTTTTGTGTTTTAAGAATACCATTTTATTTCGTGTTTTCTTTTACATATACCAGTACAAAGTATACGATAAATTATGATTTTAATGATATTAAATATATATGTACATATACGAGTATGTGATAAAAACAAGTTTCAACGTTGACTAGAGTTGGATTTTTATTTATTTATTTAAGTTATTTAGTCAAAAAACACAAAGGTTCTTACCTACTATTTCCTTAGTGCTAATATAAGAAATATATTAATAGAATAACAAGAAAAACGATCTAAAATCTAACTTAATTAAAAAGAATACGACTCTATTAGCGAATTAAATTATGTGTTACATAGAGAATTGATTTGCCGTTCCTTGAAATCGGCTGCAATATGTACTCGTATAAGTCAAAATTTCTCAAATAATCAAGAATTTAGATAGGATTCTTTTATTCACTAGCTTTTCGGTAGCTTTCCCATTTGGAGTTATGAAATCCTGATAGCAGGAGCTGCATATCGGTGGAAATATTACCTTAATGAAAGCAGAGGTAAGTATTCCCTTGCTTACTTGCATTTACATGCACATCACCACAACGCAGACCCACAAATGTTGAATCCAAACTGAAAGCTGTACTTCTAGTAAATTGTTGATGAATTGACATGTATAATTTGTGTCTGCAAGATATTAATAAAACTCAAAATGTACTTTTGTACCTATGTCTCCGCAAATTTCGTTTTACCTGGTCTCCATTTTCATTTAATAACAAAATTGAGCACTTTGTTATTATATGTAAATGCTGCAACTTCTTGCTCAGGTGTAAATAATATTCCGAGTTGTTCTTTATTTTTACAATTAATAACATAAATGTACTTCGAACAATTTTACGCCACACTCAAAACACTTTGTTTGCGGTTATTTACTATTTACAATCCATCTCGCCTTCGAAATAAAAAATTTTTTGACACTTGTGCCAAAAAAACAAAAACAAAATACATGTAACTTTTTGTTTTTGTACAATTGGTATCACCTTAAAAAGATTCGCCTTGGTGTTAATCCAACAGTTGTTTTTAATTCCTCTCATTGAAAATTTGTTTTGTATTGGCAATTTGAAAATTTTGATGTGGCTGCCTATTACGATATTTTGAAATCTGTAAAACTTGACACTTGCGTGAGTCATATCCCAATGTTAAATACTAAACCTTCGAAGCGGCCGTAGTTCTCTTAAGAACTCAAACGACTAAGGAACTTGAAGAATAAGTTTTATTTTCGTAAGCGGTATGTGTTTTACAGAAGTAAATTTAAAAGGCTCAATAAGTCTTTGTATAGAAGTAATATTCATAATGTAGAGAGCAATGTTAAATGTTATCCCAAGTCCTTTTGGAGTTACATAAGAAAAAGTGCTCAAATATACCTGCTTCCGTTCATCTAAAAGAGGTCTCAGTTAATTCAGATAATACGGATTTGAGTTTATGGTACTCATGAAGAAATCCTGTCTAATTTTGATACTTCCATCAATTTTGGGAAATTAAATGTGACTAACGAGGATGTCATTGTTGGAACAAATCAGCTTAAGCCATCCACTACTACCGATGTTGATGGTCTATCGGTTATTCTAGTTAAAGTTGTCCTGCTTTGATTACGCCTTTAAAGCACATTTTCAACTTTCTGCTGGAGGTTTTATTGATGACTGGAAATTAACTTTTATTGCGCCTATCCTTAAAAGCGGCAATAAAAATAATATTGAAAATTATAGGAAGATTTCCAAGCTATTTACAGTTTCGAAATTATTTGAGTATATACTATAGTCAAAGACAAAATATACTTTGCTGTTAAGCATTTGTTATGTCCTAATCAAATGGGTTTATTCTGAGCAGACCTACACGTTAACGAATTTAGCTGTCTTTATCTGTCATATCTCACTCAATATTAACAGCTAAACTTGAGGGTTTCGGCTTTCACTCTCAATTTTTTAAGGGGTTAATTTCCTATCTTGATAATTGGCACTGTGTCGTTCGACTTGATAAGTTATCGTCTTATGCTTTTGTTGCTTCGCCTTGTGTTCCTCAAGGTAGTGTCCTAGGTCCGCTACTATTTAACCCTAGAACACACACCCGGGTACAAATGTATCCACTTCAACTTTGAAGTGTTGTAACTTTTGAACCCCTATACCTCTATACCGCTAACTTCGGATCTAGGAAGATTATTTAGTTTTGAGCTCAAATTCAAAATTTGAACCAGATCGGACCATTGGTTCAGGAGCTACAGAACACATTATATACGTAAACACACACCCGGGATACGTTTGTACCCCAATAGTAAAAATCCTCATAATACTCAAAAAAAAACATTTTTTATATTATTTTTTTATTTGAAAAATTAAAAATATTCATTTCACACATTATATTATTCACTTTTATTATAAAAATTATAAAAATGCATCTTATATCTAAGGAAAATCATGGCAAATAGAGCAATTTGTTGATATGACCGAATGTTCAAGACACATTGGCTTCTTACATTTGGCGCACAGCTTTCTGGTTTTTCTACGGCGTTTTTCCTCTTGTGCGTAACATAAATAGCAAGATCCGGACACAGGTTTTGGCGTGCGCGCTGCGGCAGATGTTGATGCTGCTGTTGACACCATTGATTCCAGCGGTCGGTTGAAATATGCTTCAATAGCAATTTTAGTCTGGCTTCAATAATGGGCATACACAATACTTCAGCCAAGCTGCGCAGGATCTGCTTACGCTTGTTGTTTGTTCTCCAAGGCAACATAGGGTTATTCAAATCGTAGACAATGTAGGCTGCAAGAGCTGTAATGTCCAACATGTTGAAGAACATCGCTAGTGGCCATCGTTTTGTTTGTCTTTGTGTTGGATATTCCGCAAACATTTGGTCCATTCGATCAACACCACCTTTGGTACGATTATAATATTCAATTATTTCAGGTTTCCCACTGTCAGCTATTTCAGCATCATTATGCATGGTCGAAAGCAAAATTACTGCTTTATTTTTTTTGGGAACATAAGAGCACATTGTCACATTATTTTTGAAGCCAAATGTCGTTGAACCAATTGTCCTGTTTTTGTTCTGCTTCATTTCTTGAGGAATATATGATTTGTTTTTGCGCAAAGTTCCAACGATCGTGAGTTTCCAGGTGAGAAGCAGTTCTGCAACTGGCAAGGTCGTAAAAAAATTGTCTATTGTAATGCTTCGGCCACTTCCTTGGTATTTGGCAGACAAATCCTTCACCACTCGTTCGCCTTGGTTCGTTTCCCTACCAGTTTCTGCTTGACCAGTATATATTTGTCCATGCAGTGGATATGCATTTGTGGCATCGCAAATCCACCAAACCTTGACACCATATTTAGCAGGTTTTGACGGTATGTACTGCGTAAACCGTGTGCGTCCACGGTAAGGAAATAATTGTTCATCAATCGTCAAGCATGAGCTGGGCTTGTAATGTGCAGCAAGATTATTGATCATCATCGTCCACAACTCACTGATCGGTGCTGCTTTATCAGTTAGTAAGCGTGTTGCACGAGTGTTTTTATCGTCAAATCTTTGGAAACGCAATACCGAACAGAAACGGTTGACTCCCATTGTGGCGCGATATAAAGGATAGTTTTTGACGCTCCATAAATCTCGAACATGTTCTCCATTGCTATGGTTCGCACCAGTCATAATAAGTATGCCAAAAAATGCATACAGCTCTGTTATTGACACAGGCGTCCATGACTTAGGAGTTGTGTTTGGATGCGCATTGTTGTAAGCATTATAAGTTTATTTTGCTAACTTATTTGTGTGGCGCATAATTATATCAGCCATTTCAACGTTCATGAAACATTTGAATGTTTGCTCTATTGACAACATTTCAGTACATCTAGCTGGTTCAGAACGTTCTCTTATAATATTTTGTCTGAGTACCTGACGACTTACATTTGGTTCTTTCATCCACTCAGTACCATCACGTGCAACAAATTTTTCGCCACTAGCAGGTAATTCATTATTTTCTTCTACTTCTTCTTCTTCATCATTCTCATAGTCCGCATAATCAGGTAATACTTCTGCGGCACTTTGCGAAACTTCAGTCAAAGTCATAGGGAGCGTCATCGTCACAAATTTCATCAAATAAAGATTGTATTGTATATATGATTCTCGCTGTTCCTCAGTTAGCCTGCATAATAAAAAAAATTAGTATATGTTTACATTGTTGCTTATTTTACATTTTTTACCTTCTATATGCTGCACTTGATAAATATTCGTTTCTTCTTGAAGTCATTTCGTATCCAGTTATTTATAGTTTCAGTTATATTTATTTTCACTTCTTACACTTTTGAGCACCAAAACAATAATGAAAATATCAACAGGCAGCATTTATAGCAACACCTCGTGTGAAGACAACCCTTGCAGCTGCATATAAAATACAAAAACCAGTTATACCAGTGTATTTGCTACCTACGTACCCATACCTTGCGCGACCTTTTTGCACATATCTTTTGAACCAGGTAGAATATTTCCATGAAATAAAAACCAAAATGTGTATTCGTTATTACTCTACAAGTATATTATTATAAATTATATTATTTTGTTTTGCATTTATCAGGACAACAAAAAAAAAACAAAAATCCACTGTTGCATGTCCTGACTTTATTTGCCCATATCGCTGGAACCAGTAGGAATATTCGAATGAAACAAAAGACAAAATACTTTTTATATATTAAAATATACATTTAAAAAAAAAATCATAGAAATCGGTTGAATAAGCATTAAAAAAACCGCAAAATAAGGTCCCGGATACAAACGTATCCCGGGTGTGTGTTTACGTGGTATTTTCTGGGTGTGTGTTCTAGGGTTAACCTCTTCATTAACAATATATCTCCCTGTTTTTTTATTATGTAATGTCCAGAAGATTAATCCATTCTCCAGCGCGAGTTGAATAACTTATATAGTTGGAGCGCATTCCATAATCTAATCTAATCGTTTGTTCCTTAACATTAATAAATGTCACTATACTTCGTATGCGAAAGCTTTCAATATTTTTCCAACAGCTTACTTCATCTCAAACTCGCCGCTATAATCTATTAGTGAATTAAAAAACCTGGGTGTTTA
Source organism: Anastrepha ludens (assembly GCF_028408465.1). Taxonomy (NCBI): domain Eukaryota; kingdom Metazoa; phylum Arthropoda; class Insecta; order Diptera; family Tephritidae; genus Anastrepha; species Anastrepha ludens. The sequence continues at coordinate 90,187,526 of NC_071503.1, read as the reverse complement.
TTTTGACTTCACCACCCATATAAGCTTTATTCTATCGAAATCGGTTGGAATGTTAGCCTGTATTCGTCAAAACAGTTCTTCGTTTTCTGATCCCTATACTCTCAAACTCTTGTACTCGTCCTTAGTTCGGTCCAGGTAAGAAAACGCGCTATTTGTTTGGAGACCGTTTCATGCAGTCTATATTAATAGATTAGAGTCTGTTCAGAGAACTTTTGTGCGCTTTGCTTTGCACTCAATGAAATTCGCTGATCCCATTCTCTCGCTCTCGTTGCTTATTAATAAATCTGATGTCCTTGGAATCTAGGAGTGGTCTGTTATCTATGTGTTTTGTCAATGTGCGAGCTTAATAGGTTGACCGTATCTGCTCATTAAATTTATTTTAATGTTCCCCTCACTTATTTTCCATTGTAATGAATTGTTTTTTGTGGGTATTGCTAAAACTGTTTATGGAATGAGTGCTCCTTTTATGAGGACGCTAGACTCCGTGACTACCATTCGGAATTCAGAGAGAACGTAGGTTCGAATATCTGTGAAAAATCCAAATGAAGAAAAAGTTTTTTTTAATAGCGGCCGCCACTCCGTCGCACACCTCCGAGTGTATTTCTGTCATGAGAAAGCTCCTCATAAAAAATATCTGCCGTTCCGAGTCGGCTTCAAACTGTACGTCCCTCACTTTGAGGCAAAATATCAAGACGCACACCACAAATAGGAGGAGGAGCTCGGCGAATCACCCACAATGGGTGTACGTGCCAATTATGTACATATGGCTCATTTTAATACTTATTCTTCTTCCTTAGACTTTGATTTTCTTACTCTAAGTTTACTTTTAAGAAGTTAATTATAAGACTCTAGTCGTGAGGTCTTGGTTTGTACCTATATATCTATTTTATAGTCCGTAAGGAACTTAGGAACATAAATTATATAAGGAATCACTGAATATTGCGGAGTTCAAGAACACCAAAACCCTAGGTATTCGATGGAACTCCAAAACAATTGATTTTTCTCTCTCGCCAATCCAATCGAGATAAAACCCACCTATGCATTATCTTTAGCAGAACTATTTGACTCCGCCGGTTGGTTCAGTCCTGTAATTATAACGGCAAAATTATTATGCAACAAGTGTGGCTTGATAAATCCGACTTGGTTGAAAGTCTTAAACCACTCACATTTCATCTATGGCTCAATCTCGTACAAGACCACGAAACGTCAAATAATATTGAAATACCCAGATAAACCCATCTGTTTTTCATGGAGTTACTAATGCCTCCGAGAAAGTTTATGCCTCAACGAAATCAAAGTATGGACTACCCTGTAAGTTTCAAAAACCAGAGTTACCCCAATTAAAAGTACATCCCTGCAAAATTAGAACTGTGTGGAGCCGTTCGACAAGCTTATCTTGTTGCCACTACCCTACCCCACTCAGCATTAGAGCAATAAAGAAGCTATTTTGGACGGACTCAACTATAGTTCTATCGTGGTTAAAAAAACCACCATGTTCTTGGAGTAAATTCGTGTCTCACCGCGTTACCGCAATCATGGAAAAATTTGGAGTCAATAACTGACACCATTTCGAAAGGCACGACGATGATCACGGCACGTACCCAAATGGTTAAGATTCGAACAAGAAGAGTGGCCAAAAACTCAAAAACCATACAGCACTCAGCTGAAATCAAACCCACAAATGGAAAGCCTACAGTTTTAAGCCGAATCTAAACGGCAGATGGTTTTTATGAAGAGCTTTTCTCATAACAAAAATACACCCGGAGGTTTGCCAATGCCTGCCGCTATTAGAAACAACTTTTTCTCTTATTTGATGTTATGCACAGATATTCGAACCTACGTACTCCTGCTACGACAGCCGCCAAGTTATTCGTATAGTTGAGTATTTATTTAAGTTTTACTCAAATGCCTCACCCAGGGGACATGAAAGCCAATATTTAATCGAAGACATAACTCCAAGTGAATTTAAAGCGACACGAATAAAGTTAATTATTATGACCCAAAAAAATTATTGGGTATGGGAATAAGAGTCCGTTATCTCTTTGCCAAAGTTGGGAATTATTTAAACAATTAAACGACTTTACTCCATCTTTCAGACAGTATAGACAGGCGGGCAAGATTTCCCAATTCAGTCCTTCTAATTGTTTCTGAACCGATTTAGCAACGTGTGGCCTGACGTTGTCATGCATCAGTTAGTCATGTCTACTGTCGCTCTCCTTTGAGAGCTCGATTCAAACGCATTAGCTGCACTCCGTAACGATCGCCAGTAATGGTTTCAGATAGTTTAAGGAGATCCATTTTTGATCGCCAGTGACGATGCGGTGCAGAAAACCTTTTGTTTTCTGCCGTTCAAGAAGCATCTCACACGTAACCAAACGTCTCTCGATATCCCAGTAGCACACAGTTACCTGCTTTCTGGACCATTCCCATCGCGTGCAAACGTTTACCGACGGTTGATCTGTCAACATCCAACTCTTTATACATATCATCAAGCGTTCGACTTGCGTCTTCACTCAGTAATTGTTGTAGTTAAGTATCTTCGAATTTTTTCGGTGCTCCTTCGCGATCTTTATCACTCACGTCGAAATTGCCACTTTGGAAGCGTCGAAACCACACTCAAGTTGTATTTGATGGAGCGTGATTACCGTAAATTTAGATCAATATACGACACGTTTCAGCTGCACTTTTCTTTAAAAGGTAATAATGAAGCATGACTTCCCTTAAATGCTGTTTTTTCGGAACGAACGTGGACATTTTTGACATCAGATAAAAGGAATCTCTACGCTTCAAACGAATGTCAAGCACTGCGATCGAGACCTCACATATAAACCATCAAATCGCCAGTATATTTCTAGAGCGAATACAAAAATAGTATCAGTGGCGACACCTCTTTTACGAGGGCGGAGACTTATTCCCATACCCAGAAGAATATGATGCTCTGACCCGAAAAAAAAATTCGCTATTGACCCTGAACCCGTCATTGGACTCAAATATAATAATGCGGATTAATGGATGATGTACGTCTCTTGTACGTCCAGCAAAAACGTACATCTAACCACGCAAAGAATGTTCAACATCGAAAACCTGCAATCACAACAGGCAGCCAGAAGATTCCCCACTCGACTCTAACCCCTGCTCTCAAAGAGTAATGCCCAACAAACCGGCATGCACGAACAATGGAGCCGGAAAAAACAGCTGGTACGACGAGGAATGTCATGCTGCCGCAGAAGGAACAAATGCTGCCTATAGAGCCACGCTGCGATCGGGCGCAACGCGAGCCATATGGAATCGCTTCCGAGAGCTAAGAAAGGAAGAGAGACGTATTATCACGAGAGGCCGAAATACGTGAGTGCGAGGAGCTTAAGATGCTGGCCAATAGGTACAACGCCCTAAAAGTCTACCAGAAAGTTCGGCGGCTTACAGAAGGTCTCAAGACCAGGGAGTTTTTCTGTAAGAACAAAGACGGAGCATACTTAAATTATGGGGGGAAGACTTCTCGAGCCTACTAAATAGTGATAGCTGCGCATGTCAAAGAGAATGTGAAGATTCCGATACCCGAATCGTTGCAGTCTGTGTCAATTACCAAGGATTAGTCTTCTATATATCGCCTATTAGGCGACCAACTGATTGGACCTTATGAGTGTGGCTTTTAGACCTGCAAAGTTTACTATCGACCAAATATTCACAATACGCTAAGTCTTGGAAAAGAATTATGAAAGGAGAATCAACACACACCATCTTTTCGTCTACTTCAAAGCTGCAGTCGAGAGTAAGAGAAGGAGTTTCCTGTATGCAGTGATGTCTGAGTTTGGTATCCCCTCAAAACTAATACGGCTACGGAAGATGACGTTGCTCAACACCAGCAGCGCCGTCACAATTGGGAAGGACCTCTCCGAGCCGTTTGATACCAAACGAGATTTCAGACAGGGTGACTCGCTGTCGTGTGACTTATTTAACCTGATGTTGCAGAGCATCGTACGAGCCGCAGAACTTAGTCGCTCAGTCACAATTTTTTATAAGAGCGTATAATTGTTGGCGTATGCCGATTATATTGTCATCGTCGGCCTTAACAACCGCGCTGTTAGTTTTGCCTTTTCCAAACTGGATAAGGAAGCAAAGCGTATATGTCTGGTGGTGAACGAGGACAAAACGAAGTACCTCCTGTCTTCGGCACCCACGTCACTGTAGACAGTTATAATTACGAGGTTGTAAAAGACTTCTTTATTTAGGAACCAGCATTAACACCGATAACAATGACAGCCTTGAAATCCAAGGTAGATGTCTCTTGTCAACAAGTGCTACTTTGGACTAAGTAGGCAATTGAGCAGTAAAGTCCTCTCTCCACGAACAAAACTAACACTCTACAAGGCTCTCTTCATGTCCATGCTAACGTATGGCGCAGAAGCGTAGACGATGATAACATCCGATGCAGCGACGCTTGGAGCGTTTGAGAGAAAGATTCTGCGGAAGATTTTTTGACGTTTGCACGTTGGCAACGGCGAATATCGCAGGCGATGAAACGATGAGCTGTATGAGCTTTACGACGGTATAGACATAGCGCAGCGAATAAAGATCCAGCGGCTACATTGGCTGGGTCATGTGGTCCGAATGGATACAAACGCTCGGCTCTGAAAGTATTCGATGCGATAGCACCCAAAGCGCAAAGCTAGTGATCCGATCTACGCACTCATGGGAATAGCGTTTTGGATACCAAAATTAAGAACCCTCATAAATTTAATGATCCACAAAATGATCCTGCGAAACTGGTATATTGTACAAGAAGACGCAACACACACAAATAATGACGACCTTCCTAGCTGAGGAGATAACCCTAATCCGTCCATTTGCCGCCATAGGAATTAATTTCGGCGGAGCCTTCCTAATAACCAAGGCTTATTGGCTTATATTCGTCTACTTCAAAACTAAGGCCATACATCTCGGACCCATCAGAAATCTTACGACACACTAAAACAATCCCCCCTCCTCTTCTGGGGAGACTCCCTTCGCGGAACTTCCTTGCATTACTTCGGGAAGGCCCAGAACAGTGTCCATTAAATGTACCAATACTATTCACCCACGTCTGGGTCCACCATATTTGTAGCCAGCTTCATGCTATAGGTTCGTCTTCTAATGTCTCAGTGCCGTCATACCAGTGGTATGAATGGCATGCTCTCAGGTTCCTCTCACATGGGCGTATGTATGTTATACGCTATCGAGGTTTCTTTTGCATCTGCAGCAAAGAAGATGTTGCGGTAATATCATACCGCCTTATGCCGTGGTGAGTACGTGACTGAACCGTCTGTTATTTGTCGTCAGTTCGTAGACAGTTCACCTCCTATCGAGGGCTGATTTGTTTTTCCCTGCGTTTTGCGGTGCCACTCCGCGCGGTACACGTGCAGCATTATCCTCTTTGCAAAACTTTTAACTGCATTTCAAGAGTCATGTGATGCAGACATGTTATTGATTAAGCTGTCTGGGCTCATTTGTTCGGCGTTCTTCGTTGAAACGATCGCAGTAGAAGAACACGTGCTCCGCGCTTTCTATTGCATTGATGTAGCTTGAACAGAACGAAGTATCCTCCAAGTGAAAACGATGGAGGGACTCCAAGAAACATCGGTGGCCGCTCAATATTTGGGTTAAATAGTAATCTACGTCAACGTGCCTTCTGGTCACCCATTGGCTAATTTTTAGGATAAGTCTATAGGTCCAACTTCCGTCAACAGACGAGTCCCTTCTGCTTTGCCATTTTTCTAACGAATGCAGACGTTCTGCAGCTTTCGCTTCAGTTGTCGGCTTTACTCCTGGTCTGTCATAAAGTTGTTCCATTTCCTGCACAAGTATATCTATTGGCAGCTTTCCAGCGATGACGCAAACCGCGTCGTCTGATACGGTCCTGTATGCGCTCGCGACTCTTAGTGCATTTCGCCGGTGCACTTGAGCTACTGGTCTAATATTCTATGGCTTAGATCCTGCCCATATAGGAACAGCATATAAGATGACTGAATCCACCACACTTACCACTTCTGGCACCTTGCGGTCCGCCTATGTTTCGAAGAATCCTTGTAAGAGCACCGTTGACTGCCGCTACTTTGGAATCAGTTGCTAAATGTTGCTTAAAGCAGAGCCGTGCATCAATCATTACGCCTAAATACTTTATTGCCTCTTGCGACAGTATTTCCTGGCCACCTATTTGCTATTTCATGCACTCTTTTTTTCTTCGCGCAGTTGCGAGGACCGCTTCTGTTTTTTGTACGGCCGACTTCGCCCCGCTACAGAAAGCCATAGTTGGACCTTAGCTGCTGGATCATTACACTTCTCCTGCAGGTGGTCTTGCTTCTTATCCGTGACCACGAGAGCGATGTCATCGGCATAACCTACCAGTGTTGCTTTATCCGGAAATTTTAACCTAAGTACTCCGTCGGGCATGGCATTCCACAGTGTAGGTTCAAGGACTGATCCCTGAGGGACGCCACCAGTGACTTTATATGTTTTTAGACCGTCAACCGAATCATACTGCAGGATTTCATCCCAAAAAGAGCTTCGTATTATGCATATTAGATATCCAGGGACTTGGAGATTTCTTAGAGACAGCAAAATGTTTGACCATCTCCCCGAATTGAACGGATTTTTGACGTCTACCGTGATAATTGCACAGAACTTCATCGGTGTATGTCCTCCGCTAATGGCGTCGCGCGCTATATATGTCACCGTTCTAATAGCGTCTACAGTCGATCTAGCCTGCCTGAAGCCAAATTGCTTGTCAGATAGGCCGGTTGGGAGTTCCAGATAGCTTTGTAGCCGATCACAAATAATGCGCTCAAGCACTTTACCCACCGTGTCGAGCATACTGTATGCCGAGGACTGATTTGGTTGCTTCCTGCTTTGAGTAACAGCACTAGTCGTTGCAATTTCCATCTGCGCGGGAAGGTCATTAAGGCATGCTTCATATATAGTCGCGAAGATTTCTGGCGTCGCCTGCACTGCTGCCTTAAAGGCGGTGTTAGGAACGCCGTCTGAGCCTGGTGCTTTGTTGTCTTTTATACGCCTTAACGTGCGTAAGACTTCTTCTGTTGTAACTGGCGGAATGTAGTCACCATTTGGTGACGGTCACTTGTTTCATTACCACTTGACTGAGCAGGATGTGTCAAGCAGGTTGCGGTGCTCGAGGTCTTTTCACTTTCTGCATTACCATTCTGTAGGCGAGGCCCCAGGGAACATTGTCAGTGCTGTTTCGCATTTCCTCAAAGCATCGAGTTTTGCTTTGTTTAATAGCTGTTTTCAGCTCAAACTTGAGTTCACGGTATTCGGCGTGTAGCACTGCCCATGTTGGACGATGTCTTGCTCTTTGCTCCTCGCGCTTTATTACAGGCTTTACGTACACTGGCTATCTCCGTTGTCCACCAATAGACGAGTTTTCTTTTGTTGTTGAATCTGCATCTTAGCATGGCTGCATCAAACGCCTCTTTCATGTGTTCGGAAATTTGTTCCGCCATATCTTCCGCCGCAGTGCGGGAGACAGTGACATTTCTCCAAATCAATTGGAAGCTCTCGGCGTTGAAGGCAAGTTTCTTCAATTTTTGTCGCGTCCTTCGTTCTTCTGGTAGTTGTATAGCGTTGTTTAGGTCGAGAGGAGAGCAACACCCACTTTGTTTTCTACAACCGTTTGCCTTAGCAGGTCATGTGCTGCCTCACAGTGTTTGATGTTTAGCTGCAAAATCTTCATGTTCTTATTTTGCGTATTGCTTCTTGATAGCGTGGGCATCTAGCGTTACCCGCCGCATGTGATCCCTCACATAGAACGCATTTTTCAGCGTTTGTCGTTTTTAAGTCGGATATGAGACCTTTGCATTGTAATGTTACAGTGTAAATTTTCGGTTTAACCGTTGCAATGCCTTCCAGCGCCTTTGCGAAGGCTTTCTGGTAATGAGTAGAGTCACCTTCTTCCCTGTTTTTTAATTCTATTAGGAGCCCACCTTTTTGTGTTGCCCGCATTATTTTGACCCTCTCACTGAGATCTTTCAATTCTACGCTGGATTTCACTGCGCGTACCATGTCCGCGTTGTAAGTTGTGCCTTCCACCTATTCGTGGAGTATAATCGCGTCAGATCTAGGTCGGAGTGACCCGTGAATTTTTTTAGCCTTTGTTAGACTCTTTCTCCTCTGAACCATCTCCCATTTTTCTGCGGTCGCAGAGGATGTCGGTTTCTGCGGGGATTTTGACATTATTTTCTTGGGATCAGGCGATGTTGCTCCTTCGTATGCTATCGATTCTGGACTTGTTTTAGGTCTCAGACTTTTCTCTGACGAAAGAATTCTTTTTTCAGCCACTCTTGCTGTTTTGCGCATCTGCAAAGGGCTGCGAATCACTTTAGGCATATCTTTCTCTTTCAACTGCATTGTCACCTCCGTGTGTGCAAATTTTATTTTTCTAACCCTTTTCCATATGTCATTGTGGACATTGCGGTGTGTGTCGTCATATTCCATAAGTCTGTCGGTTTCCTTTCCAAGGCGCCCAATAAAATCAGCTAAAGAGCAAGCTTTTGGCTCCGATAGCGATGTCAGGTTTTTTTGGTGGTTGTCCATCACTCGCGGGAAGTTCAGCTGCCGCTGTTGCTTGTCTTCATTGTGGCTTGTTGGGGTACCTAAGATCTACTCAAGGATGGAGCTTGTGTGCGCTGCGATTCTGTTGGTTCGTCATTGGCTCGCTGGCAAGGAAGCTGAATTACTTTCAACTGCTTTGTTTGTCGCCGGTGTGTTACTTGTAGCGGATGCTGGTTGCGGTGGAGTTCTACTGATAACAGACTGGAGCTCCTCCCTCATCAATAGCATTGTTGTTGTTTTCTTCATTGCGTTTTGTTTCTTTTATTTTCAATTTTGTCCATGATTTATGGGCCCAAACTCACAGCCGCTATCTCTGCACGTGTATGAAGTTTCCGTAAGTCCTATGGTTATCTATGGAACAGGGAGGCCATACTAGGGTTGACACTGGTCCTTATGGGTACCTGTGTTCAGGGCCCGGCTTCAAGCCGGAGCTAATGAGAAGCAATCTCAACCCAACCTACATGGTCACTTAAGACTACGCGATTTGAGCACTTTGTGAGACCTGTCAGGTTTTAATGGGCGGAGAAACAATAAACCCTTCTGTAAGTCATTTCAGTTAGATTTCACTCTGTCTACTCAGATTACAGAGGTTTACTGCTCCAGCCCGATCACAATCTGCTCCGATCCAGTATGACATAATCAAGCCTGATGGACCGCCGGCCGTACTGTTATATTATCACCAGCCGCTCCTAACATGGAGAACAGTCGCTGACCAGGTAGCCGCCCACTATGCCCCTGGATTTGCTTTTTTTTTGCGTTCTCCATGCCGTTACATGGTGAAGGAGACACTTATTTGTGAAAGGCGGTGTCGAGTCGCCTTTGACACAGAAACCTCATCGGCCCAGCTGGCTTTTATACCGTGCCCTCCGTCTCTGCCGCTCTTTGTCGCTCTGCCGCTCTATTAACCCACACAGTTGCCTGAATTCTCGTCCATTAATCCGCTCAAATGATGACCCAATAAATTTATAACCTCAGAACCCTAGGACACTTTTTAATAGGTACCCCATTATTAACAAAAGCCGAACCTAATTTAGAAGTTACTAATCTATGATAAACCGATGGATAAATTTAAGGGCCCTCCATCAACATTTCTCCAAAAGATGGAAAGCAGAATATCTCAAGAAACTTCACAAGCGATATAAGTGAAAACACCTTCAACACAACACATAGTCTCAAACAATCTTTGGTTCGTGTATGCTGCAATTGACGTCATTAAAAAGAAAGGATTACAATTTTATATCTATAACGGACTTAACTTGTAACAGAACTTTTGGCAGGACTAAGTAGTGATCCAAATCAAATAAATCAGTATGAGGGATTTATTTGGATTTTAACGTAACGAAAATCATAACAGTATGAATAAGACAAGGTAAATATTTTAATGCACCCATGTATTTTTTGTGTATGGTATGTATTTCCAGTTTTTTTATTTTTTTTATTTGGTTTGCTCTCATCTTCCACTTCTTAGTTTTAACCCTTATTAGCATTTTGAAGGGCCAAAGCCTTTTAGCGTAATGATCACTTACTGTGTGAAGTTTTATTCCCTGTAAAAAATGTTAATTGAATGAGTTTTTGTTTGTCAAAGCAACATAGAAATGCACATTCAAATGCCAATTGCCAAATGCCGTCGGCAATAAATCCAATTAATTTCATACAGAAGCCAAAAAGTGTTCTCTGTAATCAGCCCTGTTAGGACCTTTTTGATGTTGTCGAGCTGGGCCAGGTGAAAAAGTCTTCGCTGTTACACTACATTTTTGACAATTCACACTATTCGTAGCTCGTGAGACTTCTCGATATCATTAACGTTCTCTGCATCAAGTGTGCATACGTACATACAAATATGCGTATGCATATGCAAAAGACAATTTGTTTATTTTATTTTATTTTATTTTTTAAAGCTTAACACATGCCCGCCGGCGGCAGAATTTGTTGTACTCGGCATCTGGCGGCTCTGTAACTCCAAGATTGTTTCATCGGATTGCGCTTTTATAAACGTAATCGCATATCGCTCAGCTGCCTGCATTATGTATATGTAAACTATTTCTCCCCTTTTTGCTCAGAAAACCGTTACCAGCATTCTTAGAAAACCACCTGATGAGACAATTGCGTATGTACCACGTCCAATGGGACGGGCCTCAATGTACCACTAGTCGTACACGCCGGCGGGAACGTGTTAAATAACAATTGAATTGTTAAATAAACAAAAAGATAAGGCTGGTGAAGAATTGCTAACTTATAAACGTCGTAGAAGATCAGAGTCCTTCAGAAATTTATAGATTTTGGAAATGTTGGAATCGGAACGGTTAATTAGTAGCGATAATACATCATATCTAGTCCAGGGCAAAAGGCTAATAAGCGCAGTATTCTGACTGGAGTATTACAAAATGGACACAGGCTTGGTTGCCTCCCTTGTAGTAGATATGCATTAGTGATTACACTGTAACCAATGCGTAGGCGAGTGTATGACGTAGTATAATTAGATGGGATTGATGATAGATAACTTGGTTTAGTACGATTATGATTAATCCTTTAGTAGTGATGGCTATAGTGAAACCAGCTGCTACAAGTTTGGTTTGCCTCTGCTGCTCTATGAGTCGATAAACATCATTTTTACATATAAGATTTGATGTGTTGATTGTATTGCCGTTGATGCATGAATGCCCTGGTATCCACATGATTCTGATTTTATGAGGGTGATTGGAGTTATTATAGTTTTTTATGGCCCGAAAACAGGACTTGCTATCTGTGCATATGATGTATTTCGCCTTGAATTTGACGAATACTTCATGGCATAGAGAACTGCTGTAGCTTCAGCGCTAAAAAGTGAGTAAAACGGAAGTAGTACTCCATACGATATAGGCTCTCAATTGTTTTCCACGACAGTAAAGGAAGTGTAATTCGCTTTGGCACCATCGGTGAAGATAATTATCTGCCAACTAGGGCTTTTAAGGCGAGATGAAATTTCTAAGAAACATGCGCAATACTCTGCCGATGTCGTATTAGTTTTTGCATGTAACTTAAGTCGTTTATAAAATATGATTTTTCAGCACCCATGGCGGGTCTTATCTCGTCGATAATAATTTTAAGGGCAGTCCACTGACTTTTGCAAAAGAGGCGCATTTGTAAATTGAAGAAGCTATCTTAGGAGTCCGTGTACGCACAGCTGCCGAATGAAATATAGGTTGTCAAAAAAGTCTTGCGGTATTTCCACAAGCATGTATTTGCAAGCGCGTAGTTCTAGTTGTATTCGTCGCATCGGTTCACGCTAGAGCTTTTTGGAAAGCTCTTTTCACGTGCTAACACGTGTTTGATTAATTGTTGTTTGCTTTTAGTCGTTCGTGAGTTATAGCGTCGCAAACATGGAGCAAAATAAAGAGAAAATACGGCATATTTTACAGTACTACTACGATAAAGGAAAAAATGCATCTCATGCTGCCAATAAAATTTGTGCAGTTTATGGACCCGATACAGTTTCCATTTCCACCGCACAACGATGGTTTCAACGTTTTCGTTCTGGTGCAGAGGTGATCGAAGATGCGCCACGGTTCGGAAGGCCTGTCGTCAAAAATTGCGATAAAATCGCTGAATTGATCGAAAGAGGCCGGCATAGTAGCAGCCGTAGCATCGGCCAAGAGCTGGGCATGAGTTATCAAACCGTTATAAACCATTTGAAGAAGCTTGGATTCAAGAAGAAGCTCGATGTATGGGTGCCACACGACTTGACGCAAAACAACATTTTTGCCCGTATGGATGCGAGCAAATCGCTTCTGAATCGCAACAAAATCGACCCGTTTTTGAAGCGGATGGTGACTGGCGATGAAAAGTGGGTCACTTACGACAACGTGAAGCGCAAACGGTCGTGGTCGAAAAGCGGTGAAGCTGCCCAGACGGTCGCCAAGCCTGGATTGACGGCCAGGAAGGTTCTTCTGTGTGTTTGGTGGGATTGGCAGGGAATCATCCACTATGAGCTGCTCCCCTATGGCTAAACGCTCAATTCGGACCTGTACTGCCAACAACTGGACCGCTTGAATGCAGCACTCATGCAGAAGAGGCCATCTTTGATCAACAGAGGCCGAATTGTCTTCCATCAGGACAACGCCAGGCCACACACATCTTTGGTGACGCGCCAGAAGCTTCGGGAGCTCGGATGGGAGGTTCTTTTGCATCCACCGTATAGTCCGGATCTCGCACCAAGTGATTACCACCTGTGAAAATTGGCTCTCCGAGTTTTTTGACAATAGGGAAGCGAGCTTCTATAAGAGGGGCATTATGAAGTTGGCATCTTGTTGGGAACTCGTCATCGAACAAAACGGCACATATTTGACTTAAATCGCATTATTATAACCAATTTTATGAACAATTGAAAATTCAATCAAAATACCGCAAGACTTTTTTGACAACCTATATTTTTGTAGAAAAGCGTTGACCAGCAATTCAGAGTTGATAAGCGAGTGTTTGCAAGATAAATATTTGACACTGATTAACTTAAGCACTAGCTTATCTCTAATGTATGTACAGTGATGTTTAAAGAGATACTTAGAATCTAATACTATACCTAGAAACTTAAGACTATCTGTATAAGTAATATAGTAAGTATATTGTTAGATGAAAACGTAGGCTTATTACAGTTTTGTTTCTTACAAAAATGTACAAAATGTAGTACACTAAGTTTACTAGAGGATAGGAAAGATTTAATAAAGTTCTAGATTCTTGGTCCAACCTTCCACCTTTCGAGCTTCCTTGAAGTTTGTAGTTCAATGGCTAGAGAAGCAATATTTGATTGGGGTGAAAGAGGATAGGTTTCTTGGATTATTGGCGGATTTCGTGGATATACCCATATCTCAAGGGGGATTGGAGGAGGGTTAACCGATAAAAGATAGAGGGGAGAGTACGGAGGAGATTGAATGGTAAGAGGATACACTTTATTTGGCAAGTGGCGAAAATTGCAGAGTAGTGATAAATTCAATGTTGTCTGGAAGGTAGTACTTATCAAATGTTAGTAGGATGGTGCCAGTGCATTTGTGAAGGCCCTCGCTGATTTTGCAGATTTGGAATGCTGATTTAACACCATTTTTTTTTTTTTGAAGGCCTTCAACAACCTCTTCTTTGGACAAGTGACAAATAAAAAAAACATATATTGTACCTTTGCCGCAGTTAAGAAATTCATGCAATTTAACTGTAATACCTCTAACGCTCGGCAATTTGTTGGCAACTACGAATTTGTCAGAGATTTTCTTATTTTTAAGAAGTAACAGCAGAGAATGGTAGCGAGGCTCTGTAATCTTTTCAACTTCTTTGCTTATTGCTTTTATGCTGTTGTAGGCAGAAAAACAGAAAAAAGTTGTCAGCGGTTCCTATTCATCTAAAGCTCTTATAACCAAAATCCGTTTTGGTGGTTGGAAGTTGATGAAATATATTCAATGGAGAATTTTCAAATTTTTTGCGCGGACCCGCTTTGTAGAGTGTTAGTTTTATTCGTCGAGAGAGGACTTTACTACTCAGTTGGCTACTTAGTCCAAAGTGGCACTTGTAGGCAAGAGAGATTCTACGTTGGATTTCAAAGCTGACATTGTTATCGGTGTTAAGGCTGGTTTCTAAATAAACGAAGTCTTTTACAATCTCGAAATCAAAACTGCCAACAATAACGTTGGTGCCGATACGCAAGTGCGCCGACTGTTTGTTTGATGACAGGAGGTACTTCATTTTGTCCTCGTTCACCACCAGACACATTCGCTTTGCCTCTATATCCAGTTTGGAGAAGGCAGAACTAACAGCGTGGTTGTTAAGGGCGATGGTGTCAATATAATCGGCATACACCAACAGTTCTGCCCTCTTATAAAATATTGCGCCTGAGCAATTAAGTTCCGCAGCTCATACGATCATCTCTAATATCAGGTTAACGAAGTCACAGTACAGTGAGTCACCCTGTCTGAAACCTCGTTTGATATCAAACGGCTCGGAAACGTCCTTCCCAATTCTAACGGCACTGCTGGTATTGAGCAAGGTCGTCTTTCATGCAAAATTGGGTCGTCGCGGTCAGAGTCCAACATCTCATTAGCAATGTTCATGCGATGCTGCGTTTGATCGAAATTGGCAGTTTTGGTACGAGTTTTTTTCAAATCATTGAATAAAATCGAATGGCACGAGCCAATCGATATGTCTATGTCCTCAGCAACTTCTCTAACGGGGTTGCGACGATTGGCCAATACCATTTTCTTCACTTCATCAATTCTTTTGTCTGTTGTTGAAGTGCTCAGGCGTCCGGCACGCTTTTTTTCGTTCACATCTTCTGGGCCTTCTTAGAACATTTTGTACCACCGATAAATGTTGCTTTAGTCCAAAGTAACTTCTCCGTATGACACAGTCAACATTCGGAATGCATCCGCGCACTTAATTTCCTTTTTCACACAAAATTTGATTGTGGAACACCATCAAGACGCACACCACAAATAGGAGGAGGAGCTCGGCCAAACGTGCGCGCTAATTATATAGGTATATAATAGGACTATGAATAAGTTCGTGCGGTTTTTTTTCGAAATTTGAAACTTTATTGACGTAAAATGGTTACAAATTTAATATTCAAAATATTGTCCATCGCTTACTACTACTTTTTCCCATCTTTCTGGCAATTCACGGATTCCCTTCGTGAAAAATTCGGTCGGTTTTGCCGCAATCCACGAATCGATCCATTTTTTGACTTCATCGTAATTACGGAAGTGCTGGTCAGCCAGGCCATGTTGCATCGATCGGAAGAGATAGTAATCGGATGGCGCAAGGTCTGGACTATACGGCGGGTGGGGTAGGACATCCCATTTGAGCGTTTCTAAGTATGTTTTGACCACTTGTGCAACATGTGGCCGAGCATTGTCATGTTGCAAAATAACTTTGTCGTGTCTATCGGCGTATTGCGGCCGTTTTTCTCGCAGTGCTCGGCTCAAACGCATCAATTGTCGTCGGTAGACATCCCCCGTAATCGTTTCATTCGGTTTCAGTAGCTCATAATACACAACACCCAGCTGGTCCCACCAGATACACAGCATAACCATCAGGCCATGAATATTCTGCGCCGACGTCGATGTTGAAGCATGGCCAGGGTATCCATACGTTGCCCGACGTTTTGGATTGTCGTAATGGACCCACTTTTCATCGCCAGTCACAATTCGATGCAAAAAACCCTTTCTTTTGTGCCGTTGAAGCAGTTGTTCGCATGCCATAAAACGGCGTTCAACGTCTCTTGGCTTCAATTCATACGGCACCCAATGGCCTACCTTTCGGATCATTCCCATGGCTTTTAAACGTTTGGAAATGGTTGATTGATCAACTCCCAAAGTTTTTGCAACCTCTTCTTGCGTTTGAGCCGGATCTTGATCGAGCAATTCCTCCAATTCGGTATCCATGAACTTTGGCGGCGCACCCTCGCGTTCTTCGTCTTCCAAGCCAAAATCACCACTTTTAAAGCGTGCAAACCACTTCTGGCACGTTCGCTCAGATAGAGCATGCTCACCATAAACTTCCACCAAGATACGATGACTTTCGGCTGCTTTTTTCTTCATATTAAAATAATGAAGAAGAATTCCCCGCAAAAACACATTATTTGGCACGAAATTCGACATTTTCAAGTGTGGTAAAAATATTGTTGTTTACGCTTCAAATAAAAAACTTATACTGACGTTTGTGCCTTACGACAGTAGCTCTCCAATGAATGTTTGGAAATGTGGATCGATGGAATAATAATCAAGTTACGCCATCTGTTGTAAAACCGTAACGAACTTATTCATAGTCCTATTACATAAATATTTTAGTGGCAAATAGGCCATCTGCATTTTCAATTTTTTTGATTTCCTTTCCTTTAATCTTCCACTTCTTAGATTCAACTCTTAATTGCATTTTGAAGGGCCAAAGCCTTTTAGCGTAGTGATCACTTACCGTGTGGAGTTTGGAACATTTTCCAAAAATGGCATTGCTATCGGAAGAGATTTGGCTCATTCTTTTGCAACATTAAAAGGATCCATAGAGGTTTCTCTACCTTTTTCTAAACTCCGAATCTATTAATAAATTCGGGATCACAACTTTATAAAGTTTATTTATAGTATGTCTTACCGCTGCTATTTCCCTCCAAGCGTAGTCCTTTTCCTCAAAGTTTTTGTTTTTTTCCTCAGTTTTTGTATTATCCGCAAACAACACTTCTTCTTTATCCATTTTTAAGACTGATATGCATCTTTAAAATTAATTATTAATATACAGAATGTATTAACGTACAGAAATTAACAATATTAATAAGTTATGAACGCAAAACTCACCAAATATAGTACAATGACATATGTTCAGATGCACCATCGAGATAAATGAATTTTAATAAAACAAACAGTTGTGCCTTATGGTGAACACAGTTTCTTTGCGGCCATGGAACAACACATCTCTTTCAAATTTAAATATTCTGTTTTAAATAAGGCCTCTTTAGTTGATACAAATGACCAATTACCAAAATGGCGAATTTATTACAGGTGATGACATCCGCAAGTCTGACGACAGCTCCCTTCCCAATACAAAACAAACGAACAACACAAGCAAAAGGAGGAGACAATAAATTCGGTAATATTCGAATGTGTGAGATTGAAACTAAACAAACTAATGAAAACGAAGTGCCGAGCATTAAATTGTGAAAGCACGAATTAAATAAAGCCTCCAAATGCAGTTTGTTTGCGTTTTCATGCGAAAGACGCCGTGGCATGAAAGCATGTGTGTGTGCGTATAATTTCTTTTGTTTGTTTGTTTCCATTACTTTCGCCTACTCTTCTTCTCCACGCACAAGCAATTACCCTTTCCTTTGTTTGTTTATTCATGGACTCTTACGACACAGGAAAATTGAAAATTCAATCAAAATACCGCAAGACTTTTTTGACAACCTATATTTTTGTAGAAAAGCGTTGACCAGCAATTCAGAGTTGATAAGCGAGTGTTTGCAAGATAAATATTTGACACTGATTAACTTAAGCACTAGCTTATCTCTAATGTATGTACAGTGATGTTTAAAGAGATACTTAGAATCTAATACTATACCTAGAAACTTAAGACTATCTGTATAAGTAATATAGTAAGTATATTGTTAGATGAAAACGTAGGCTTATTACAGTTTTGTTTCTTACAAAAATGTACAAAATGTAGTACACTAAGTTTACTAGAGGATAGGAAAGATTTAATAAAGTTCTAGATTCTTGGTCCAACCTTCCACCTTTCGAGCTTCCTTGAAGTTTGTAGTTCAATGGCTAGAGAAGCAATATTTGATTGGGGTGAAAGAGGATAGGTTTCTTGGATTATTGGCGGATTTCGTGGATATACCCATATCTCAAGGGGGATTGGAGGAGGGTTAACCGATAAAAGATAGAGGGGAGAGTACGGAGGAGATTGAATGGTAAGAGGATACACTTTATTTGGCAAGTGGCGAAAATTGCAGAGTAGTGATAAATTCAATGTTGTCTGGAAGGTAGTACTTATCAAATGTTAGTAGGATGGTGCCAGTGCATTTGTGAAGGCCCTCGCTGATTTTGCAGATTTGGAATGCTGATTTAACACCATTTTTTTTTTTTTGAAGGCCTTCAACAACCTCTTCTTTGGACAAGTGACAAATAAAAAAAACATATATTGTACCTTTGCCGCAGTTAAGAAATTCATGCAATTTAACTGTAATACCTCTAACGCTCGGCAATTTGTTGGCAACTACGAATTTGTCAGAGATTTTCTTATTTTTAAGAAGTAACAGCAGAGAATGGTAGCGAGGCTCTGTAATCTTTTCAACTTCTTTGCTTATTGCTTTTATGCTGTTGTAGGCAGAAAAACAGAAAAAAGTTGTCAGCGGTTCCTATTCATCTAAAGCTCTTATAACCAAAATCCGTTTTGGTGGTTGGAAGTTGATGAAATATATTCAATGGAGAATTTTCAAATTTTTTGCGCGGACCCGCTTTGTAGAGTGTTAGTTTTATTCGTCGAGA
This sequence comes from Anastrepha ludens, assembly GCF_028408465.1. Taxonomy (NCBI): domain Eukaryota; kingdom Metazoa; phylum Arthropoda; class Insecta; order Diptera; family Tephritidae; genus Anastrepha; species Anastrepha ludens. The sequence goes on along the minus strand of NC_071503.1, from coordinate 90,168,936 downwards.
GAGGACTTTACTACTCAGTTGGCTACTTAGTCCAAAGTGGCACTTGTAGGCAAGAGAGATTCTACGTTGGATTTCAAAGCTGACATTGTTATCGGTGTTAAGGCTGGTTTCTAAATAAACGAAGTCTTTTACAATCTCGAAATCAAAACTGCCAACAATAACGTTGGTGCCGATACGCAAGTGCGCCGACTGTTTGTTTGATGACAGGAGGTACTTCATTTTGTCCTCGTTCACCACCAGATACATTCGCTTTGCCTCTATATCCAGTTTGGAGAAGGCAGAACTAACAGCGTGGTTGTTAAGGCCGATGGTGTCAATATAATCGGCATACACCAACAGTTCTGCCCTCTTATAAAATATTGCGCCTGAGCAATTAAGTTCCGCAGCTCATACGATCATCTCTAATATCAGGTTAACGAAGTCACAGTACAGTGAGTCACCCTGTCTGAAACCTCGTTTGATATCAAACGGCTCGGAAACGTCCTTCCCAATTCTAACGGCACTGCTGGTATTGAGCAAGGTCGTCTTTCATGCAAAATTGGGTCGTCGCGGTCAGAGTCCAACATCTCATTAGCAATGTTCATGCGATGCTGCGTTTGATCGAAATTGGCAGTTTTGGTACGAGTTTTTTTCAAATCATTGAATAAAATCGAATGGCACGAGCCAATCGATATGTCTATGTCCTCAGCAACTTCTCTAACGGGGTTGCGACGATTGGCCAATACCATTTTCTTCACTTCATCAATTCTTTTGTCTGTTGTTGAAGTGCTCAGGCGTCCGGCACGCTTTTTTTCGTTCACATCTTCTGGGCCTTCTTAGAACATTTTGTACCACCGATAAATGTTGCTTTAGTCCAAAGTAACTTCTCCGTATGACACAGTCAACATTCGGAATGCATCCGCGCACTTAATTTCCTTTTTCACACAAAATTTGATTGTGGAACACCATCAAGACGCACACCACAAATAGGAGGAGGAGCTCGGCCAAACGTGCGCGCTAATTATATAGGTATATACATAAATATTTTAGTGGCAAATAGGCCATCTGCATTTTCAATTTTTTTGATTTCCTTTCCTTTAATCTTCCACTTCTTAGATTCAACTCTTAATTGCATTTTGAAGGGCCAAAGCCTTTTAGCGTAGTGATCACTTACCGTGTGGAGTTTGCAACATTTTCCAAAAATGGCATTGCTATCGGAAGAGATTTGGCTCATTCTTTTGCAACATTAAAAGGATCCATAGAGGTTTCTCTACCTTTTTCTAAACTCCGAATCTATTAATAAATTCGGGATCACAACTTTATAAAGTTTATTTATAGTATGTCTTACCGCTGCTATTTCCCTCCAAGCGTAGTCCTTTTCCTCAAAGTTTTTGTTTTTTTCCTCAGTTTTTGTATTATCCGCAAACAACACTTCTTCTTTATCCATTTTTAAGACTGATATGCATCTTTAAAATTAATTATTAATATACAGAATGTATTAACGTACAGAAATTAACAATATTAATAAGTTATGAACGCAAAACTCACCAAATATAGTACAATGACATATGTTCAGATGCACCATCGAGATAAATGAATTTTAATAAAACAAACAGTTGTGCCTTATGGTGAACACAGTTTCTTTGCGGCCATGGAACAACACATCTCTTTCAAATTTAAATATTCTGTTTTAAATAAGGCCTCTTTAGTTGATACAAATGACCAATTACCAAAATGGCGAATTTATTACAGGTGATGACATCCGCAAGTCTGACGACAGCTCCCTTCCCAATACAAAACAAACGAACAACACAAGCAAAAGGAGGAGACAATAAATTCGGTAATATTCGAATGTGTGGGATTGAAACTAAACAAACTAATGAAAACGAAGTGCCGAGCATTAAATTGTGAAAGCACGAATTAAATAAAGCCTCCAAATGCAGTTTGTTTGCGTTTTCATGCGAAAGACGCCGTGGCATGAAAGCATGTGTGTGTGCGTATAATTTCTTTTGTTTGTTTGTTTCCATTACTTTCGCCTACTCTTCTTCTTCACGCACAAGCAATTACCCTTTCCTTTGTTTGTTTATTCATGGACTCTTACGACACAGGAAATTCAGAATTCGCAATCTCTTACTTTTTCATTTTAAGGTTGTTTTCATGACGAAGTACTTGTTTTAAAAAAAGAGGTTGTCTGTAAAGTCGGTTTACTGACGATAGTTTAACGTGATAACGTCATAAGAAAATACTGATTGAATGGTTGCATTTTTCAAAAGAAAATTTTAATTTTATTTGTTTGATAGATATTTTGTATAGATATAGAGAATGAGTTAACATTAACATAACATAACATAACATAACATAACATAACATAACATAACATAACATAACATAACATAACATAACACAACACAACACAACACAACACAACATAACATAACATAACATAACATAACATAACATAACATAACATAACATAACATAACATAACATAACATAACATAACATAACATAGCATAACATAACATAACATAACATAACATAACATAACATAACATAACATAACATAACATAACATAACATAACATAACATAACATAACATAACATAACATAACATAACATAACATAACGTAACATAACATAACATAACATAACATAACATAACATAACATAACATAACATAACGTAACATAACATAACATAACATAACATAACACAACATAACATAACATAACATAACATAACATAACATAACATAACATAACATAACATAACATAACATAACATAACATAACATAACATAACATAACATAACATAACATAACATAACATAACATAACATAACATAACATAACATAACATAACATAACATAACATAACATAACATAACATAACATAACATAACATAACATAACATAACATAACATAACATAACATAACATAACATAACATAACATAACATAACATAACATAACATAACATAAAATAACATAACAAAACATAACATAACATAACATAACATAAGATAACATAACATAACATAACATAACATAACATATCATAAAGCATTCACCAACAGCTTTCATTTGATACCCATATTGTACATACACGTCCGAAGGTTACCCGGGTCCACGTTTTGACCTATATCTCGAGACCCTATCTACCAATAGGTATTCAAACTATACGGAAATCATCTTCAATACCTACTTAACAATGTGTGTAAGTTTGGTTTAATTCGGTTCAAAGACACGGCGGGTCCACGTTTTGGCATATATTTCCAGACCCTAGTCATCAATAGGTATGAAAATTACCCCGTATTAAAGCACTTATCAACAGCTTTCATTTGATACCCATATTGTACATACACAACCAAAGGTTACCCGGGTCCACGTTTTGCTCTATATCTCGAGACCCCAGTCACGGAGCGGCATGAAAAATACTCTGTACTAAAGCATTCACCAACAGCTTCAATTTGATATCCATATTGTACAAACACATTCTAGGGTCCACGTTTTGGTCTCTATCTCGAGACCCTAGTCACGGAGCGGCATGAAAAATACTCTGGACTAAAGCATTCACCAACAGCTTCCATTTGATACCCATATTGTACATACACATCCGAAGGTTACCCGGGTCCACGTTTTGACCTATATCTCGAGCCCTATTTCCAAAATAAAATATAATCCATGTTACTCGTGGATGATGTAGCTTTCGAATGGTGAAAGAATTTTTAAAATCGGTCCAGTAGTTTTGAGCCTATTCATTACAAACAAACAAAGTTTTCCTCTTTATAATATTAGTATAGACAACATATCTTATAAGGTATATGGTAAATATTAATAGGTCTATTTATAAGTTCGTGCGGTTTTACAACAGATGGCGTAACTTGATTATTATTCCATCGATCCACATTTCCAAACATTCATTGGAGAGCTACTGTCGTAAGGCACAAACGTCAGTATAAGTTTTTTATTTGAAGCGTAAACAACAATATTTTTACCACACTTGAAAATGTCGAATTTCGTGCCAAATAATGTGTTTTTGCGGGGAATTCTTCTTCATTATTTTAATATGAAGAAAAAAGCAGCCGAAAGTCATCGTATCTTGGTGGAAGTTTATGGTGAGCATGCTCTATCTGAGCGAACGTGCCAGAAGTGGTTTGCACGCTTTAAAAGTGGTGATTTTGGCTTGGAAGACGAAGAACGCGAGGGTGCGCCGCCAAAGTTCATGGATACCGAATTGGAGGAATTGCTCGATCAAGATCCGGCTCAAACGCAAGAAGAGGTTGCAAAAACTTTGGGAGTTGATCAATCAACCATTTCCAAACGTTTAAAAGCCATGGGAATGATCCGAAAGGTAGGCCATTGGGTGCCGTATGAATTGAAGCCAAGAGACGTTGAACGCCGTTTTATGGCATGCGAACAACTGATTCAACGGCACAAAAGAAAGGGTTTTTTGCATCGAATTGTGACTGGCGATGAAAAGTGGGCCCATTACGACAATCCAAAATGTCGGGCAACGTATGGATACCCTGGCCATGCTTCAAGGCGCAGAATATTCATGGCCTGAAGGTTATGCTGTGTATCTGGTGGGACCAGCTGGGTGTTGTGTATTATGAGCTACTGAAACCGAATGAAACGATTACGGGGGATGTCTACCGACGACAATTGATGCGTTTGAGCCGAGCACTGCGAGAAAAACGGCCGCAATACGCCGATAGACACGACAAAGTTATTTTGCAACATGACAATGCTCGGCCACATGTTGCACAAGTGGTCAAAACATACTTAGAAACGCTCAAATGGGATGTCCTACCCCACCCGCCGTATAGTCCAGACCTTGCGCCATCCGATTACTATCTCTTCCGATCGATGCAACATGGCCTGGCTGACCAGCACTTCCGTAATTACGATGAAGTCAAAAAATGGATCGATTCGTGGATTGCGGCAAAACCGACCGAATTTTTCACAAAGGGAATCCGTGAATTGCCAGAAAGATGGGAAAAAGTAGTAGTAAGCGATGGACAATATTTTGAATATTAAATTTGTAACCATTTTACGTCAATAAAGTTTCAAATTTCGAAAAAAAACCGCACGAACTTATTCATAGTCCTATTAAAATACATTTTTTCCTTCATATATAATAAAAAAATTAATAATTATAACATTAAAACAACAGGTATTATTAACAAACTTGGTTTTATTTTTTTTTTTTTTTTTTTTTTTTTTTTTTTTTTTTTTTTTTATTAAATTTATATAACAAAACTAGTTTTATTACATAAATATCAAAACGCAGCACTGGCTACGAGGCCTTCAGCCGCCACTTTAATTAAAGTTACATATGAGTAAAAACTATTTGCTAAGTGTTAGTGCAAGTGTTAGTATCTTAAATATATTTTAACAAGTCATTGTTTTTCAAGAAGTTATATATTGCCATTATATTTTCAACCGAGGGTGTTTTAAGCAGTTTTATAATATCAACGTTGTCATAGCTGACTGATGAATTGTGCAGGATCGGGCAGAGAGTAAGTAAATGTTTGATAGTGACGGTGTGGTTACAAAAAGGACATTTGGAAGCACTATCACCTGACAGTAAGTGGGCATGTGTTATGATAGTGTGTCCAATTCTTAATCTGGTAAAAGCCCTCATGGCACTTGTGGGTAAAGATGATGTATAAGTAATTCGCTTTTTGTCTTCATTAATTTCTGAGTAATGGTGTTTGTATGTCTTCCAATCGCTTGCATCTTTTTGGTACCTTATATGTTTGACTAGGTTAAGTATGTCGGATTTGGTTAGAATGTCGTAGACTAAAGTAGGTGTCCTTATAACATTTTTTGCAGCAGCGTCTGCATAGTCGTTTCCTTTTATTCCAGCGTGACCCGGAATCCAAGTAAGCTTAATTTTTCGAGGAGCACCGATGACCATGTCTCTAATTGATTCAATTATTGGATTGTGGTTGGACGGAGACGTTATTGCTGACATACATGATTTACTATCCGTGCATATTAGAAATTTTCCTTTAGTTTTCCTAGCGTAGTGGATTGCATTTAGAATTGCAGACGCTTCAGCGGTAAAGATAGAACACATTGTAGGAAGAAGCCAGTTACAGATTAATTCGCCAGTGTCAGTAACAACTGCAAACGAGGTAGATTCTGCAGACTTGGAGCCGTCCGTGAACAGTAATTTCCAGCCATTACTTAGGTATTTGGATTTTAGTTCAGTAAAGGTTTGTTGAAAAACTTCGTTTGGTGTGTTTTGTTTAGATAACATCAACAGTTTGTTGGGAGGAAGTATGCCATTGATCTTCCAAGGTGGATGGCTTTTTCTAGTCTTCAACTTTATGTTGGATAAAATATTGTTTTTTGAAGCAAAATCTAAGCACCTCATAATAGCTGAACTTATTCTAGGTATTTTTGTTTTGCGTATGGCACGTGTGAAAGTTTTGTGAAGTAGTGGATTAGTGTTGTCTACCGCTTTCGCAAAAAGTTGGCGCGTGAGATCAATAATTCTATTTGGAATGCTGGGTAGTCCTGATTCAGCAAGAATGGTGTTGGTAGGTGAGGTTGGAAATGCCCTGAGACTCCGTCGTATTGCGCAATGGTATGGTGCATTCAACATTTTGATATTAGATTTTGAGCAGTTTCCATATATAGGGAGCCCGTAATCAATTTTCGAAAGAAGCAAAGCTCTGACAACATTGATGAGTGTATTCGGATGAATATGTGATTGCTTAGATGAAATATATTTTACAATGCTTAGCCTAGTCATTAAAGAACTTCTAATGTATTTACAATGTGAGTTGAAGTTGTACTTAGAGTCAAAGATTAAACCTAGTATTTTTAACTGTGTTTCACATTTGATGTTAGTGTTGTTATGTGTTAGAGTTATCCCAGTTTGTGTTTCCTACAAATATGAAGCACATGGGTTTTTTCTAAAGAAAGTGAGGCACCAGACTCCAGCGACCATGTATCAATATCGGCAAGAATATTTGAAAATAGAGATTGAACTAAAGGAACGTCGGAAACTTTCGAGTACATTAAAACATCATCTGCATAGATCTGGTGCTCAATTCCTTTATATTTTTCTATTATTCGACTGATATCATCAAAGGCGATAATAAACAAAAGTGCGGAGAGAGGTGAGCCTTGCGGCGTACCATTATATAGTGGAAGTGTTGGTGAAAGAAAGCCGTTTACATTAACTTTGAGTTTACGATTTGTGAGAAAGTTTGTGACGAAACGTAGCACTTTTGGACCTATTTTCCATTTCATAAGCTGCCGTACTATAATATGAGCTCCTATTCTGTCGAAAGCTCTGTGAAAATCAAGGGATAGTACGGATATGTGATTTTTGCTCGATAGAGCGTTGCATATAAAATCATCGAGATTAATTAAAGCGTCTGATGTACTTTGTCCTTTTTTATAGGCAACTTGGTTCGATGAAATATATTTGTTTCTCTGAGCGTACCACATTAGACGATTGGCAATAATCTTTTCCAATATTTTGCCCATACATGGAAGTAGAGAAATCGGTCTATAGTTAGCAACTTCATCGGATGACTTGTTTGGTTTAAGAAGAGGTATGACACAAGAAGTTTTCCAAAATTGGGGGTAGACACCTGTATCGAATATTTTGTTATACAGATTAACCAATCGAAGCTTGAGACTTTTGGGCATATTTCTGATCATTGGGTAAGAAATTTTGTCTAAACCCGGTGATTTTCCTTTAACAGTGGACGCAACAAACTCGAGTTCAGTGTATGATATACATGATTCTATTTGTTTAGCAGAAGAAGTAAGATAATGAGAAGGATGGTCGTGGTTTGACAAGATTTGGGTTTTAGCAGTTTGAAATTGTAAACTAAAGGAATCGTCTGAACTGGTTACAGAGAAGTATCTTGCGAATAACTCAGCAATTTCTTTTGGGTCGATAATGGAACCTGTTGCCCCCTTCATACAACGGATGGTTTGGTTTCTAGGTGTTCCAGAAAGTTTATTTAAAGCATTCCAAATTATTTTTGGACTAGAGGATGGATTAATATTGCTTGTGAACTCCTCAAAGCACTTACGTTTTGACTGTTTTGCACTTCGTCGGAAGAGAGCATTTGCTTTTTTGAAGGAGACAAGGTTGGCTAGAGACCGTGAACGTTTGTATTGATACCAAGCTACTTGTTTTCTTTCCCGAAGCTTAGCAATTTCTTTATTCCACCAGGGAACAATCTTTGTGTTTCTTACTGGCTTTGTTTTTGGTATGCTCGCGTTAGCTGAAGCTCGAATAATTTTTGTTAAACGTGCACTTTCTTGGTTTGGGTTATCAGCGATTGCGCTACAGTTATTATTTGTTTCGCATAGAGACTGAAACTTCTGCCAATCGGCATGATCGGTTATGAATTTCATATTAAATTTAACATTTTTGGAAATTGTACCTAAAGACAGTTTTAAAATAATTGGAAAATGATCACTGCCATGAAGATGGTTGAGTATGTTCCATTCGCATTTTGTAGCAAGTGAATCCGTACACATTGTGAGGTCTATATGTGAAAAGGAGGAATGGGTTGAGAAGTGTGTTTCGGCACCATTATTTAAACATATTAAGTTTGAAGATAGTAAAGCATCTTCGATACTTTTTCCCCTAGCGTTGGCTTTTGGGGAGCCCCAGAGTGGACTCCATGCATTAAAGTCTCCGCCAAGAATTATTGGAGGAGGGACTTGGTGAATAATATGCAAAATATCTGAGCTAGTGAATTGTTGATCAGGTGAAATGTACGTGCAAATAATATTTATTTTTCCTACTAGGTTAATTTCAATAGAGAGAATAGGTAAGCTGGATTGAATGGAGTTTATTTTGTAAGGAATGCCTCTTCTTATGAGTATCCCAATACCTTTTTTGCTTGTATTTATGTGTGGTAGATTGTGAAAAAGACCAGTGTATTGTTTTGGAGTGAAAACCGAAGCGTTGTAAGGGAGATGAGTTTCATTGAGAAGTATTATAGTTGGTGTGTGTTCGTGTATTAATAGTTGGAGCTCATTGTAGTTATTAGAGTAACCGTTTAGATTCCATTGCAAAATTGAGATCATATGAAATGAGATTGAAAGAAAGTAAAATGGAGAGATAGAAAGTTAGAGAATCAACTTGTGTGAGCAGTCAGTTGAGCTGAGTGTCACCAGTTGAGAACTATGTTAAAGGAGAATGAGAGTAAGCTGTAGTTTTAGAGGAAAGTAGATTTGTGGTAAATTTGGCGTCAATTTCGTTAAGCTTAGTAGAATTATATGCGATATTAGAGCTTGGGGAGTAAGAAGGGAACTTGTATTCATTAGTATTTATTGCTGAGGGAACATTTATGAGTGATGAGGGATTTGTTATTGGGGAGTTTGCAAAGTTAGTACGATCAGTAAGAGAGGGAATGTTAGAAGAGTTATTGGAATTTTCAGAGGTTTTTGAAGAGTTATTGGAATTTTCAGTTGTTTTTGCTAAGTTATTAGATGTGTTGTATGTAGTTAGTAAGTTATTAGATGTGTCATTGTTATTGTTATTTTGAGTTAGAGTAAAGGCAGCATTATTGCCGTTATTTGAAACCGTTGATATTGTATTTTTATTGCTTTCATTTGAATTGAAAGCTATGGCAGCGTATGAGCTGCTAGGAGAATTTATAATGGTTTGCTGTTGTTTATGAAGTTTGATGGCTTCGCGCATTGAACATTTATTTATAGTTTTAATTTTTACGATTTCTTTAGCTTGTAAGAATTTAGTACATTCTTTGGAGGAAGAGGGATGTTCTTGGGAGCAATTAGCACAAAAAATGCGACTACATTCGGATGGTGAATGGGGGGGAAGGGCGCAATTATCGCAAAGGGGAGTACGATTACAGTGTTTCGTTGTGTGCCCTAAAAGTTGGCACGATTTGCAGCGTATGGGGAGTGGAATATATTGCCGGACTAACACTTTGCACCAAGCAACGTCAATTTTAGTGGGCAAATTATATAAATTGAAAGTTAGCAATAGAACTCCGGAGGGCCGAAAATTACCGTCTATTTTTTTTTGAAATTTATAGGCTGCTACAACTCCTTGAGAGCTAAGTTCACTAACAATTTCCTCTTCCGGGACGTTATTTAGAAATGGAGCGAATATTGTGCCTTTCACGTGGTTGAGTGATTCGTGTAGGGTTGCTGATATGGCACATATATTTCCTAGTTGCTTTACATTTCTGAATTTGTCGGCGATTATACTATTCTTTACTAGAAGGAGCAATTTTCCATCTCGTAGAGAGGAAATGGAGTGAACTTGGCTGCTAATTTGCTGAATAGCACGATGTATGGCAAAACATGAAAAGGAAGAAAGGGGTTTAGATGAATCTGTGGAATCAATAACCACAAATTTTGGATCATCCACTTTGGTTTCGGGAAGAAAAGGGAAATCTGTTAACGGCACACTTATAAAAGGTTTACGTCTCTTTTTCTTTCTGGGACCGGTATCGAGTAGTGCGAAGCGATTAGCCTCGAAGTTTACTGGCCTCGGGGCCATAGTTCACTTTTGCGTTTACGAAAACTAAAACTTTGCTTTAATACGAATACGCGAGAAGAAAGAGAAAAAAACAACAAAACTCGAAAGGCGAAGTGAGAATACTAAAATTATCAAGCGAAACTCCGTATGCGAAAAACAAACGTCTTATCGGCGCGAGAGTTAGTCGATGACTGAGGTTTTATTTTAAATTCTTCAAGTGAATCAAATTAATAATAATCAATAAGAAGGCATATGCAAATACAAATACGTGAATTTATATATGTACATATGCGCATATACATACATATATACGCTCACTTAAGTAGGAGAGAGCAAGATGTCGAACGTTGCCGTTCGTTTGCTTTGTTTGCTTTGTCGTTCGTTCCGCGCTTTCGCTTGCAGTTCATTCAAGGTAACGGCAATGAGCAAGGTAACACTAATGAGCAAGGTAACACTAAAGAGCAAGGTAACACTAAAGAGCAAGGTAACACTAATGAGCAAGGTAACTACATGTGAGCAAGGTAACTACATATGAGCAAGGTAACGACACATTTTTTCGTGCGTGCAGCCTGTTAAATCGAATTATAAGACGTTATCACGTCAAAATTTGGTGTTTTATTCATATCTTCAGCAATTTATAAGAAGCACAGCGTGGTCTTGCGATTTCAATTTGGTTTTTTCATTTGTGAGTCTGGCTTTTAACCAAGCAAATTGCTTTGATTTTCAAGATGCCTGCATTGATAGTAAATTTCTCTGGCCAATGAAGTATGTTTGTATGCGTTCTGGTGATGAGTATGCAAATCCATGTGCAGCGCCAGCTATACAGATTTGATACAAGTACCTGAACCAAATATTAATTACAAATTGGAAAGTCAATTAAGACCATATGCTGCTGGCTACCGAAAAGCTAGTGGGCAAAGGGATGCTATCAAAATTCTCGACTTTGCTTGCGTGAGCGTCAAACTAATTAGAAGAAAGATATATATGAATTTTCTATGTTTTCTTTCATTTTGTATGCCTTTTGAGATGCAAAACCAATTCTAACACGAACTTGACAATCAAAGTGAAAATACTCCCTTCGTGGAAGTTTAACAATATGATTTAGAGACAAGCATGCACGGTAAAGCCAAGTATACTGAAAGTTGAAACTTGTCTTTATCACATATGTACGTATGTACCATATGTATGTATATACCATACATGTTTTTCCCTAAAGGCTATCCATTGTACAGATCCATAAGTAATACACTCAGTTGGCCGCCAAAAATTGCCCACAGCTGAGACCACCTGATTTCAAAACGATCCTTTCCGTAACATGTGTCGGGGTATGTCGACGATATGTGTCCGATTCTGTAGAAATTTGTAAATTGCCAATTAATTTGAGTGTATCTGGGTGTTGAATTTGTATTGCTTAATTCCTCCTGGATATTTTCCGGGCTGGTAGTTATAAAAAAACTATGCTTTTATACCGATGTTGGCGCGGTTAATCGCTCCTGCATTGTCTTTCTTTCGCTTTTTAGAATGTAAGAGGACAATGCAGGAATGTGTTTGTTTGAAATAAACATCTCCGGCGCCTTGCAGCATCTGGGAATAAAAGTGGTTAATTGGGCATAAAATAAGTGGCATTATAACTGAACAATTGCTTACGATATTGAATTGCTTCGGCAAGCATTGTTGACCGATTGGCTGCATTGTGTTGAGGATGTTTTCATTTTTATCGATTGTGAAGTTTCTTGAGATATCCTACTTTCCATCTTTTGGAGAAATGTTGATGGAAGGCCTTTAATTTTTTTCCATTTGTTTATGTTGCTTAGATTAATAACTTCTAAATTATATTCGGCTTTTCTTAATAATACGGCACCTTTTAAAAAGTGTGCTGGGGTTCTAAGGTTCTAAATTTATTGGGTCATCGTTTGAGCGGATTAATAGACGAGAATTCAGGCAACTGTGCGGGTTAATAGGGTAGCTACATAGTTCCTCGAAAGTAAATTCTTGGTTTTCTGACAACTTTTTTAAATGGGTTTTGAAATTTTGTACACCCTCGCCCGTTGGTCCGCCCATGTGCGGAGCTCCTCGGGGGTTGAAGTGCCAATTGATGTTTTGGTGTTCATAATTGGTTGGGTTACTTGGGTTTTGAAAAATTCTCGGCGATCTTTGAGTAATAGTTGGAAAGCTCTTACGAAATTTGTTCCGTTGTACGAGTAAAGATCGGCAGGATATCCCCGCTTGGAGAAGAAACATGCACATACGGCGTATGTCGTAAGATTTCTGACAGGCTCGAGATGTATAGCTTTAGTTTTGAAGCAGCCGCGTGTAAAGACCAGTGTAATTTTTTATCTCATACTGTCCGCTGAAATTAATTCCAATGACGGCAATGGACGGATTAGGGTTATCTTCTCAGCTGGGAAGGTCGTCAATATTTGTGTGTGTTGTGTCTTCTTGTACAATTTACCAGTTTTGCAGTTGTGGATCATCAAATTTATGAGGGTTCTTAATTTTGGTATCCAAAACGCTATTCCCATGAGTGCGTAGATCGGATCAGTAGCTTTGGGTGCTATAGGGTAATAAGATCGGATGTCGCTCGTTATATGATAGTGCGGCGGAATTGCTTAATGGTCCATCTTCTTCGTCGTTTCTTTCTCGTGCTAATCGGTGCCAGTGGACACACAAAGGGAAGCCAAGTCCTTCTCCACTTGATCTCTCCAACGCAGAGAAGGATTTCCTCTTTTATCTACTTCCACCAGCTGGTACCACATCGAATACTTTCAGAGCCGGAGCGTTTGTATCCATTCGGACGACATGACTCAGCCAATGTAGCCGCTGGATCTTTATTCGCTGCGCTATGTTTATACCGTCGTAAAGCTCATACAGCTCATCGTTTCATCGCCTGTGATATTCGCCGTCGCCAACGTGCAAACGTCAAAAAATCTTCCGCAGAATCTTTCTCTCAAACGCTCAAGGCGTCGCTTCATCGGTTGCAATAATCGTCTACGCTTCTGCGCCATACGTTAGCATGGACATGAAGAGAGCCTTGTAGAGTGTTAGTTTTGTTCGTCGAGAAAGGACTTTACTGCTCAATTGCCTACTTAGTCCAAAGTAGCACTTGTTGACAAGAGACATTCTACCTTGGATTTCAAGGCTGACATTTTTATCGGTGTTAATGCTGGTTCCTAAATAAACGAAGACTTTTACCACCTCGAAATCATAGCTGTCAACAGTGATGTGGGTACCGATACGCGAGTGCGCCGACTGTTTGTTTGATGGCAAGAGGTACTTCGTTTTGTCCTCGTTCACCACCAGACATATACGCTTTGCTTCTTTATCCAGTTTGGAAGAGGCAGGACTAACAGCGCGGTTGTTAAGGCCGATGATGTCAATACAATCGGGATATGCCAACACGACGAGATCGACGAAAAGAGGGTGTGTGTCGATTCTCTTTTCATATGTCTTTTCGAAGATTTAGCGTTTTGTGAATATTTGGTCGATGGTAAACTTTGCAGGTCTAAAAGCCACACTCATAAGGTCCAATCAGTTGGTTGATGGTGGGCTTCAGTCTTTCACGCAATACACTCGCCAGAACCTTATAGGCGATATATAGAAGACTAATCCGCGGTAATTGGCACAGACTGCAATGATTCGGGTATCGGGATCTTCACATTCTCTTTGACATGCGCAGCTATCACTATTTAACAGGCTCGAGAAGTCTTCCCTCCATAGTTTAAGTTTGCTCTGGATGTCAGCCACCGGATCGTCGGTTTTGTTCTTACAGAAAAGCGCGGTCGTTATTCCTATTGGCCAGCATCTTAAGCTCCTCGCACTCACGTATTTCGGCCTCTCGTGATAATACGTCTCTTTTCCTTTCTTAGCTCTCGGGAGCGATTCCATATGGCTCGCGTTGCGCCCGATCGCAGCGCGGCTCTATAGGCCGCATTTGTTCCTTCTGCGGCAGCATGACATTCCTCGTCGTACCAGCTGTTTTTTCGGGCTCGCCGGAATCCGATTTCTTCTTCGGCGGCGGTACGTAGAGAACGCGCAATGTTGCTCCATTGCTCGTGCATGCCGATTTGTTGGGCAGTTCTCTTTGAGAGCAGGAGTTAGAGTTGAGTGGGGAATCTTCTGGCTGTCTGCTGTGATTGCAGGTTTTCGATGTTGAACATTCTTTGCGTGGTTAGATGTACGTTTTTTCTGGACGTACAACAAACGTACATCATCCATCAACCCGCATTTTTGAATCCAATGACGGGTTCAGGGTCAATAGCGAACTTTTTTTTCGGGTCAGAGCATCATATTCTTCTGGGTATGGGAATAAGTCTCCGCCCTCGTAAAAGAGGTGTCGCCACTGATACTATTTTTGTATTCGCTCTAGAAATATACTGGCGATTTGAAGGTTTATATGTGAGGTCTCGATCGCAGTGCTTGACATTCGTTTGAAGCGTAGAGATTCCTTTTATCTGATGTCAAAAATGTCCACGTTCGTTCCGAAAAAACAGCATCTAAGGGAAGTCATGCTTCATTATTACCTTTTAAAGAAAAGTGCAGCTGAAACGTGTCGTATATTGATCTAAATTTACGGTAATCACGCTCCATCAAATACAACTTGAGTGTGGTTTCGACGCTTCCAAAGTGGCAATTTCGGCGTGAGTGATAAAGATCGCGAAGGAGCACCGAAAAAATTCGAAGATACTTAACTACAACAATTACTGAGTGAAGACGCAAGTCGAACGCTTGATGATATGTATAAAGAGTTGGATGTTGACAGATCAACCGTCGGTAAACGTTTGCACGCGATGGGAATGGTCCAGAAAGCAGGTAACTGTGTGCTACTGGGATATCGAGACACGTTTGGTTACGTGTGAGATGCTTCTTGAACGGCAGAAAACTAAAGGTTTTCTGCACCGCATCGTCACTGGCGATCAAAAATGGATCTCCTTAAACTATCTGAAACCATTACTGGCGATCGTTACGGAGTGCAGCTTATGCGTTTGAATCGAGCTCTCAAAGGAGAGCGACGGTAGACATGACCAACTGATGCATGACAACGTCAGGCCACACGTTGCTAAATCGGTTCAGAAACAATTAGAAGGACTGAATTGGGAAATCTCGCTCACCTGTCTATACTGTCTGAAAGGTGGAGTAAAGTCGTTTAATTGTTTAAATAATTCCCAACTTTGGCAAAGAGAGAACGGAAACTTATTCCCATACCCAATAATTTTTTTGGGTCATAATAAGTAATTAACCGTATTCGCGTGGCTTTAAATTCACTTGGAGTTATGTCTTCGATATCAAATAAGAGAAAAAGTTGTTTCTAATAGCGGCAGGTATTGGCGAACCTCCGGGTGTGTTTTTGTTATGAAAAAAGCTCTTCACAAAAACCATTTGCCATTCAGAGTCAGCTTAAAACTGTAGGCTTCCCATTTGTGGAAGCCACACGCCACAAATATGAGGTGGAGCTCGGCCAAACACCTAATGGAAGTGTGCACACCAATTTTATATATTTTTTATTTTAGGTAGTACAATATATTCTCATGGGTCGTTACGGGTTTGATTTCAGCTGTAGTGCTGTATGGTTTTTGGCTTGTTCGAATCTTAACCATTTGGGTCCGTGAAGTCATCATCGTCTTGCCCAATCTGCGGGATGGTCATGCCTTTCGAAAAGGTGCCAGTTATTGATTCCAAATTTTTCCGTGGTTGCGGTGACTCGGTGAGACACGAACTTACTCCAAGAACATGGTGGTCTTTTTAACCACGATAGAACTACAGTTGAGTCCGTCCAAAATAGCTTCTTTATTGCTCTAATGCTGAGTGGGGTAGGGTAGTGGCAACAAGATAAGCTTGTCGAACGGCTCCACACAGATCTAATTTCGGCAGTACTGTGCTTTTCATTTGGGTAACTCTGGTTTTTGAAACTAACAGGGCAGTCCATACTTTGATTTCGATTGTAATTTGAATATAAAGGGTTGAGGAATAAACTTTCTCGGAGGCATTTGAAACTCCATGCAACTCGATGTTTGCTGACATTGAGAAATGGGTTTATCTGGATGTTTCAATATTATTTGACGTTTCGTGGTCTTGTTCGAGATTGAGCCATAGATGAAATGTGAGTGGTTTAAGACTTTCAACCAAGTCGGATTTATCAAGCCACACTTGTTGCATAATAATTTTGCCGTTATAATTACAGGACTGAACCAACCGGCGGAATCAAATAGTTCTGCTAAAGCTAATGCATAGGTGGGTTTTGTCTCGATTGGGTTGGCGAGAGAGAAAAATCAATTGTTTTGGAGTTCCATCGAATACCTAGGGTTTTGGTGTTCTTGAACTCCGCAATATTCAGTGATTCCTTATATAATTTGTGTTTCTAAGTTCCTTACGGACTATAAAATAGATATACAGGTACAAACCAAGACCTCACAACTAGAGTCTTATAATTAACTTCTTAAAAGTAAACTTAGAGTAAGAAAATCAAAGTCTAAGGAAGAAGAATAAGCATTAAAATGAGCCATATGCATATGATATTTTTCCTCAAAGTGAGGGACGTACAGTTTGAAGCCGACTCCGAACGGGAGATATTTTTTATGAGGAGCTTTCTCATGACAGAAATACACTCCGAGGTGTGCGACGGAGTGGCGACCGCTATTAGAAAAAACTTTTTCTTCATTTGAATTTTTCACAGATATTCGAACCTACGTTCTCTCTGAATTCCGAATGGAAGTCACGGAGGCCAGCCTCCTCCTAAAAGGAGCATTCATTCCATAAACAGTTTTAGCAATACCCACAAAAAACAATTCATTACAACGGTAAATAAGTGAGGGGAACATTAAAATAAATTTAATGAGCAGATACGGTCAACCTATTAAGCTCGCACATTGACAAAACACATAGATAACAGACCACTCCTAGATTCCAAGGGCATCAGATTTATTAATAAGCAACGAGAGCGAGAGAATGGGATCAGCGAATTTCCTTGAGCGCAAAGCAAAGCGCACAAAAGTTCTCTGAACAGACTCTAATCTATTAATATAGACTGCACGAAACGGTCTCCAAACAAATAGCGCGTTTTCTAACCTGGACCGAACTAAGGACGAGTACAAGAGTTTGAGAGTATATGGATCAGAAAACGAAGAACTGTTTTGACGAATACAGGCTAACATTCCAACCGATTTCGATAGAATAAAGCTTATGTGGGTGGTGAAGTCAAAATAAACACCCAGGTTTTTTAATTCACTAATAGATTATAGCGGCGAGTTTGAGATGAAGTAAGCTGTTGGAAAAATATTGAAAGCTTTCGCATACGAAGTATAGTGACATTTATTAATGTTAAGGAACAAACGATTAGATTAGATTATGGAATGCGCTCCAACTATATAAGTTATTCAACTCGCGCTGGAGAATGGATTAATCTTCTGGACATTACATAATAAAAAAACAGGGAGAAATATTGTTAATGAAGAGGTTAAATAGTAGCGGACCTAGGACACTACCTTGAGGAACACAAGACGAAGCAACAAAAGGATAAGACGATAACTTATCAAGTCGAACGACACAGTGCCAATTATCAAGATAGGAAATTAACCCCTTAAAATTTACCCCTTAAAAAATTGAGAGTGAAAGCCGAAACCCTCAAGTTTAGCTGTTAATACTGAGTGAGATATGCTATTAAAAGCTTTAGAAAAATCTGTATAGATTGCATCCATTTAGAAACCTGTTTCAAGTGTATCCAAACAATCCAGCTAAATTCGTTAACGTAGGTCTGCTCAGAATAAACCCATTTGATTAGGACATAACAAATGCTTAACAGCAAAGTATATTTTGTCTTTGACTATAGTATATACTCAAATAATTTCGAAACTGTGAATAGCTTGGAAATCTTCCTATAACTTTCAATATTATTTTTATTGCCGCTTTTAAGGATAGGCGTAATAAAAGTTAATTTCCAGTCATCAATAAAAACTCCAGCAGAAAGTTGAAAATGTGCTTTAAAGGCGTAATCAAAGCAGGACAACTTTAACTAGAATAACCGATAGACCATCAACATCGGTAGTAGTGGATGGCTTAAGCTGATTTGTTCCAACAATGACATCCTCGTTAGTCACATTTAATTTCCCAAAATTGATGGAAGTATCAAAATTAGACAGGATTTCTTCATGAGTACAATAAACTCAAATCCGTATTATCTGAATTAACTGAGACCTCTTTTAGATGAACGGAAGCAGGTATATTTGAGCACCTTTTCTTATGTAACTCCAAAAGGACTTGGGATAACATTTAACATTGCTCTCTACATTATGAATATTACTTCTATACAAAGACTTATTGAGCCTTTTAAATTTACTTCTGTAAAACACATACCGCTTACGAAAATCAGAATCATTCGAACGCTTTTGTTTTTTATAAAACTTATTCTTCAAGTTCCTTAGTCGTTTGAGTTCTTAAGAGAACTACGGCCGCTTCGAAGGTTTAGTATTTAACATTGGGATATGACTCACGCAAGTGTCAAGTTTTACAGATTTCAAAATATCGTAATAGGCAGCCACATCAAAATTTTCAAATTGCCAATACAAAACAAATTTTCAATGAGAGGAATTAAAAACAACTGTTGGATTAACACCAAGGCGAATCTTTTTAAGGTGATACCAATTGTACAAAAACAGAAAGTTACATGTATTTTGTTTTTGTTTTTTTGGCACAAGTGTCAAAAAATTTTTTATTTCGAAGGCGAGATGGATTGTAAATAGTAAATAACCGCAAACAAAGTGTTTTGAGTGTGGCGTAAAATTGTTCGAAGTACATTTATGTTATTAATTGTAAAAATAATTAACAACTCGGATTATTATTTACACCTGAGCAAGAAGTTGCAGCATTTACATATAATAACAAAGTGCTCAATTTTGTTATTAAATGAAAATGGAGATCAGGTAAAACGAAATTTGCGGAGACATAGGTACAAAAGTACATTTTGAGTTTTATTAATATCTTGCAGACACAAATTATACATGTCAATTCATCAACAATTTACTAGAAGTACAGCTTTCAGTTTGGATTCAACATTTGTGGGTCTGCGTTGTGGTGATGTGCATGTAAATGCAAGTAAGCAAGGGAATACTTACCTCTGCTTTCATTAAGGTAATATTTCCACCGATATGCAGCTCCTGCTATCAGGATTTCATAACTCCAAATGGGAAAGCTACCGAAAAGCTAGTGACTAAAAGAATGCTATCAAAACTCTCGATTATTTGAGAAATTTTGACTTATACGAGTACATATTGCAGCCGATTTCAAGGAACGCATGCACGGTAAATCAATTCTCTATATAACACATAATTTAATTCGCTAATAGAGTCGTATTCTCTTTAATTAAGTTAGATTTTAGATCGTTTTATTTGTTATTCTATTAATATATTTCTCATTTCATTTCATTTATTGCCTAAAATCATTTTGACATAGGAGCCTACAATGTTATGATACAATTAGATTGTTCAGCGTTATCTTAACATACATTTGTATATATCTAGGAGTTTAAAACTTATTTTTCTTTTGATATATACTATAGGTCAGTGGTCGCCAACCTTTTCAATGTGTTGAGCTACTTTCAAGATTTTGAAATAAACAGCGACCTACTTGCACAAGCCAACATAAATTAAATAATACACAGTTATATTCGACATACAATACATGTATTTATTTTACTAATATACGTTCTATATATAATAAACTTATGACTTATAGTGCTTATACTTATGCATAACTACATCCATGTTCACACCTATCAAACGTAACAAAATTTTTTGCAGTCATAATGGCAAATCACAAGCGACTTAAAAAAACAACAAAACAGTAATAGTACATTATTATATAAATAAAATATAGGCAGATAAAAAGAGCATATTTAATGAGAAGGTTGACATTCTGACTATTCGATAATTTTTTTAATATTTGCAGTATAAGTTGATACAGTCATTCGAATACAGTTATCCAAATGTATATCTGTAAGCCGATTGCGGTATTAATTTTTAATAAATTTCATATTGGAAAAAGAAGATTCACACAAATAACCTAAAGATTGAACCTAAAGATTTTAAAGTCAAGTCACTTTGAAAAGCAATCAGTTCCATTTCTGTCACAGCAATGTCTTCGCTAAAGTTGTTCATAACACAAGTTGCAAACTGTTGTATATCAATGTCCATGAAGGGTGAAACAACAAATTGCGTCACTAAAGCAATTTTGCTGAAATCCTTGAAACGATTTTTGAAGTTTTCCTTCAAGTTAGAAACTATTTCCATATGATATTTACTGTCGTAGGGCTCTAATAGATTTTTGGATATCTTTTCGGAAAGAAAAGGAAAATGCTTAGTATCGCGGTTTTTTAGGTTTTGTAATAAATGCATTTATATCAGAAATCATTTCCGCTAATTCTTTATCCCTGTCTTGAAGCTGCAAGTTAAGCTCATTTAATTTCTCTGTAATGTCCACAAGAAAAACAAAAACTCTGAGCCAAGTCGAATTTTCCAGTTCAGGAATCGGTTCATCGCGTTCTTTGAAAACTTGGAGTATGGCAGACAGGACATCATTGAAACGTTTGAGCACTCGTCCTCTGCTTAACCATCGCACTTCAGAGTGAAGAAGTAGCTCTCCGTATTGACAGTCAATTTCATCAGCCAAGGTTTTAAATAATCTTCTTTGTAACGCTTGAGCTCTAATCTTGTTCACAATTTTCACCACCAGTTTCATAACGTTGTTCAAGTTTAGAAAATTTCCACATTATGCTTGCTGATGTATAATACAGTGGTAACTAAGAAATTGTGGAAAACTTGCATCCTTATGACATAGCGCCACGAGCCCCTTATCACAACCCACCATAGCTGGAGCACCGTCAGTTGTCAGGCCTACCATTTTTGATATTGGAATTTTCTCAGAAGAGATGAGATTTTTTAAATGAGAAAACAGCTCTAGCCCAGTAGTATGTCCTTTGAGTGGAATAAACTTCAAAAGATCTTCTTTTTTTGTAAAATCCCTAAAAGCCATCCTGTGAGGTGTCAACTACATCTGTTGATTCATCCAGTTGCAGTGAAAAATAAATAGAGTTATCTAAGTCACTGTATCTAACTGTAAAAAATATCATTGCTCATTACTTGTACTCGCCTCATCACTGTATTAGCAGAAAGTTGCATAGATTTTATAGCAGGCACTATTTCGTCTTTATTTCTAAAGTTGGCGAATAAAGAATCTGCAGCTTCCAAAAATGCTTGTTTTATGATTTCCCCGTCTTCATAAGGTTTTTTCTTATGTGCAATTATCTGGGAAACACGATAAGATGCTTCAGTTGCAGCCTTATTTTTGTCGATTGTTTTCAAAAATATTGACTGTTGTCCAACTAAGTGGATTTTTAAATGTTTCAGTTTTTCTTTTCTGGTGGCAGAATTTAACGGGAATGCCTTCTGAAAATTCGAATGTACAGGTTTATGATGCCTCTCAATATTTCCTTTTTTAGGAACTGACACAGATGTATTACATAACAAACAAACACTTTTGCCTTTAACTTCTGTGAAGAAGTATTGTTCTTCCCATTCCGAATGGAAATGGTATGTCTTCGCCTTCTTACTACTGCTTGCCATAATGTTTCGAACTCTAACCCAACCGCTGCACGCAGAACGTTGATAATGCCGTTCAGTATTAAACTGAGCGCAATGCAGCGTTGCCAACCCGTAGCGCTCGGATCATGGTATAGAGAGGGAGAAATGATGGTATTTCAGGGAAAATAATGGTATCCACCGATAAAACAGGGTGCCTCAGGGAAATTCAAATTTTTTATATGATAAACTTCTCAACAACATAAATTTTTCTCAATGACATTAATAGTTATTCAATAGCTATAGAATCCGATTCAGACATCTTCGAAAATAGAATTATCTCCGCCATCCTCTTCCCCGCTGTCAACCGCTGTACTTCTAGTTTCCTTCGGCTTATCATAAAGAGAGTCTTTGGTCATTCTTGATATCATCTCTTTGGAAGGTTTGAATACAGCACAGCCTCCGTTAGCTTGAACGTGTTGGCTGGCCAATAAAGTGCCTCGAACGGTGGGTACGATGAGTCGATTCCTCAATTTAGTCTTGATGAGGTTGACCTTGGAGAAAACTCTTTCACTGTCGGCGTTGGAATGAGGAAGCGATAGGATACTCAAGACGCATCGACTCAAATTCTGGAACAAGTACACACCTCCCTCGTTCTGTATAGATAATAATGTTGCCCAAGATACATCTGTGTCCAGTGCTTTGATCTCTTGGCCAAGGGGGTAAGAGCACAACCGACGCCACTGGTCATCCACGTCTTTATAATTCTCTTGTTCACAAACTCTGGGGAGCGTGACTAGGAGTGGAATGAGCGAAGGCGTTTTCTCTCGTTCAATGCTGGATAAGGCGTTTTTAGGCTTGAAAATTCTCAGATTTTCCAAAAAACTATTTGTAAAATCATACCTCTTCTTGATCTGAACACAGGCACAAATCAAAAAGGCTTGACATTTCTCACGAAAATGTGTCAGTAAATCCAATCGCTCCTGGACTTGTCTGCTCTGCTGTCCTAGCAACACCTGTACCCCCAAGTACATTTCTGCCACTGGCAGATAGTGAACTTTATCTTCTGGGTCTACTTCTGACAATGGACGTGAATTGACATAGTTTCTCTTCATGAAGCTATACAGGAGAGTTTTGTATAAGTCAATCATTACTTCATGCAGATCGGTGATCACAACTTTAGCAGATTGGAAATACTTGTTGACTCCAGTAAATTTAGGAAGGACCCACTGAAGGAAGAAGAAGAACAGTTTGTTGAAGGGATCATTCAAACACTCATAAATGGACTGTGCCATTTTCAGCTTGATTGTCAGCCATTGGTCAGTGAAATACAGCAACAGAGCAGGCCACTGTTCGAGAATTCTGTCAACCACCGTTGCCAATGATAACCACCGTGTCTGGGAAGGATGCAAAAGCTTGTGAACCTCAACATTCGAAAACATCTGGAACTCAACATATTCACTTTGACGTTTAGAACTGCTGTTAAAAAAATTGTGAATATTGCGAGCAAAGTCCTCACACGTACGTAGTAATTGTTCACATGCTTCGCTTGCACAAAGATGCAATGAGTGGCAGATGCATTTCATGATGGTGATACGTGGTAAATCTCGCTTCAAACGACTAGCGACAGAGTTATGCACACCCATCATAACACTGCAACCATCAGACCCAAAACCAATGATATTCGCCATTGGGATCCCCCTCTCTTTGAAACTTGCAATGATATTGTTGTATAAGTGTTCAGCTGTTGCACTCGTCACTTTTCCAGGCTGCAATACTTGTACTAAGTCCCAAAATTTCGACACAATTTTACCTTCTTCTTCATCGAAATATCTTGCCAGCAAACAACTTGTCTTAGTTGCTGAAATGTCCGTTGATTCGTCCGTTAACACACTAAATTTAGTTATTTTCAACTTCTCCGCTAGCCTGCATTTCTCAGTCTCACCAATAACAGTTTTGACAATGGCAGTTCCTTTAGTGCGTTTGAGAACAATTTTGTGGGCAATTTTGGAGTCAGAGAAAGATGATTTCAGCAAGTCTGATAAGTGGTCTAATGCTGCGTAGGGAATATTGTGCTCGGCACAGAATGCAGCTATCCTAATTTCTGCGCTTTTTGCTGCAATGCTCAAAGGTTCTTCTATGACACTCCCACGTTGAACAAACTGTGTCATCTTCATGCTCTTGTCTTTCAGCGGTTTTTCTTTTTCTCTGTGTTTCTCTGTTTGTCCATGTGCCCTTAATACTGATATGTCAGCTGTATACTCATGACAACAGAGTTTACACCTGGCTTTACACAGATTACCAGGTACACGTTGTAACCAAATCTTAAATTCCTCTTTCTCCAGCCAATCATCCCGGAACCTTTGCACGATTTTTGTCTTCTTTTTCTCAACTCTCGATTTTTTTTTTGGGAGGAGTACGATGAGTATCCTCTTCGTCTTCCATGGCACCTACAGTGATTTTTTCAGTGAGTCTAGAAAGGTTATTGTCATTCATCGATATTTACCTGAGTTATGACCTGCAAAATACTCTACTCGTACTTTGAATCCTTCAATTTATATGCATACAATTCCTGTGAGATTGTGTAGAAACTTCAAACGGAGGCCGGCGTGTATCAGAAAAATGTTACAACGAGTAATTGAAGTTACACCATGAGTGGATATGAGTTTTGTGGTAGACGAACAAAGTAGAATCATCTCTATCGGAAGGAATTCTGTGATTGGTAGAATTCTCGTCGCGTTGCCCGTGATTCGTTGAAATTTTCAATTGGACGGATGTGATTTTATCGACCGGAGGTTCTAGTGAATTTTTGTGGCGCTCTCGGAATGTGATTAGTATCTAGCTTTCCATTCTTACACCTCTACTTTCATGGACAGAATATAGCTAACAACAATTCAAAATAGAATAGAATAAGCCGATTGATCACTTCAATTGTAGCTGCGAACGAACGGTATACAAATGATTCAGTCACGGACTGAAGCCGTGTCATCGATAAAATTGTCCAAAAACTAAGATAAAAGTTTTAAATAAACGCATCGAAAAAAAATTTTTCCCCAAATCATTCATTCCGTTTCTCCTGAGGAAGAAATGTTATACCATGATACCATGATAGACATCATGGTATATGGTATGGGACTCAGTTTCATGGTAAAGATACCATTAAAATGGTATGGTTGGCAACGCTGGCGCAATGTCGACGTGCATTGCGTATATATAAAGCCGAAAAATTCTCGAACGCTAATCGGTTCCAGCCAATCCTAGAACGGAGTCGCGACTTCGCGTCGTGTTTGTCGGCGCGAAATCGCTTACCGCAGTGCTGCCGCTGTTTATCGATTTATTATGAAAATTTCTGAAATTTGCTAATACTGGTATGATTTTCAGACTTTTGGATTTTTTGCAACGTGAGCTACCAGAATTGCCTTCGCGAGCTACCGGTAGCTCGCGATCGACGGGTTGACGACCACTGCTATAGGTTATGATTATTATTTTGTATGTCTTTTTCATAATTTTTAAAACTTATTTATATTCTCCCAAAAAGGGCTTAAAAAGGAGATAACCTATATTAAACTTCTATAATTTATTTGGCTCTAAATTGATCAATGTTATAAACTAAATTTTCATCGTTGAAGTTGTAAGTATTGTATCGCCTATGATAATAGATTGCTTTACTATTTTTATGTAACATATTAATATTTTTTTGTATTTTTAAATATATTGGTTATAAATATATTTCTGTTAGAGATAGTGATATTTCCTTTGCCTTTGACAGATATTTATTTATCAGTTAATTTTCTAGGAGTGTCATTTTATCAACAAATCTTAATGACGATTTCATTAAGAAAAAGTCTATGGGTGATATTTTACATTTTTCATATAAACTTTTATTAGAAATTCTTTTCGGAAAAGTACCACTTCTGTAAAGTTAGCGGTTGAGACCGCTACAAATTCTTAAGACATATCGTTCATATTGTCTTAATCTCTGCATTTGTTTCGACGAAATGTTGAACCATTTGGATGAAGAATTGAAAATATTTATTTTAATGCAGTTCGATAGGCCACCTCGCCTTCTTACTAAATTACAAAAGCTAAAGAAAATTTGTTTGTTTTTGTCAAAATGAAATCTACATGTCTTACAAAGGTAAATTTGCTATCCAAAATTACGCCCAAGTACCTCACAGAAATAAGTATATGTGCAATAATTTTAATATATATTTAGGGAAAATAGGAACAAGAAATTATACAACAAAAATTCAACTTGACTAAACTTATTAAATTAGAATAGAAATTGAAATAACTTCATATGAAATAAGTATATGTGCATTGGCCTTTTTTATACTTGTTTTCAATGTTTCTGTAACTTTCGATCTTCTACAAAGTAATATGTTTTTCATTTTGAGAAAAGACATCATTTATACGTTTAGACAAAGAGTCTGCCAAGTTTTGAAGAGTGGAATCACCTATCTTATCCCACTATTCCACTAAAGCAGCTTTCAGGTCTTTGATTGTCTCAAACTGCCGACCATTTTTATAAATACGGGCCGAGAATATTCTCTAGAGGTCCTCAATTGGGCTTAAATCTGAACTTAGTGCTGGCCAATCCAGAACTGACAGGGCCTTATTTAAACGAGTCGTATGGATTCGGGCATTGTCTTGCTGGAAAACCCAGTAATCTCCGTATATGTTTCCCGCAAACTCAATGAGAACATCCTCTAATATTTCAACATAAAATTCTGCTATTGAGGAGAAGACATTAAGAATAAAAGATAAAATAAGTAAAGCTATAGAGTACTGTTGGCGCCCCTCTTTATAATTCATCGACGCCGCCCCTGTACTTCCAATTGTCGTTACAGCTATCAAATTTACATTCACACTCTCTCATCACTGCAGTTGTTGTTGTCGTCGCTAACGTCGCTATTGTCTTCGCTGGAGCTCCCGTTTACTTACTTCCACTATCTTCGCACCTTTCGTTATGCATTGTTTTTGCCCAATAAATTACAGCATTAGCATAAGTTTGTCGAACTATTTTCGCTCATTGTATTTTTGTCCTGCTATTTCAGAAAGTCATACGATATGTGACTTTCATACTGTAACAGGTAAAATAGCAGGACCTTTCCAATATACCATAAGCGTCTTGGCTTATGCATAGATTTAATTTAGTAATAAGAATCATTCTATTGTCACAGCTCAAGAAATAAACGTCGGTAAATTTTTAAGCGCTGGTTTTTTTGAATACTTAAAATCTTGAAAAAAGCTTCAGGATTCACCAAGTACTATAATAATACTTACCACTCTGTAACAAAAGAAAATCCAATAAACATTGAATTTGGAAATTGCGAAAAGGGAAAAATATATGAATGCATACTAACAACGAAACAAGAGTATATCAATAAAATATTATAAATAAAGGTAGGGAAAATTATGTTGAACAAAGAACTGATGGTTATGTTAAGAATTACAACGCTCTGCGACGTAAAGAGCAACCTAAGTAGCATACAAAAGCTACAAACTCGAAAACATTCATAGCTCAAATATCAAAACAAAATTAAAATATGATAAACATTTTGAAACTTAGGTTTATATGTAACTATTTTTAGTTTAAATTTAATTATAAGCTATTGTTAATTTATTATAACATAAGGAAATAAAACTAGAAAACTTAATTAGTAAAAATATGTAGAATTTAAGATACATCTTCAATCTTGCTATGGTGAAGTTATGTCCATCTTGTACCCATTTACCCTATTTTAAAACCACTTATATCTTATACTACTGTTATATACTTATATGTAATTTCATTTTCCAATATTCCCCGATTTCAATTTCATATACTTTTTTATTACGGTGATATTTAACTTTCAAATAAGCTTTAAGAAAACCATCTCCCAACTTCTAACATATATCCTTCATTAGCATACTTTCACTCTAGTTTTGACTTTGTAAACGGCAGGTTGTATATGTCTTACGTATATATAAATAAAGTTACATAAAATAAATAAAAATATTGAGTTATCATTACTCGCGAGGGGTCTGAATTTGGTTACACTTCGAGTGCCGGACCCTGTATATCCAAATAGTTATTAGTCTAAAATAAGTTTATAAATATATATATGTATACATTTACAAACAAATCCACTTTTAATTTGTAAATTAGCAAATTAGCATAATTTGTCTTCATATCCACGTATCTATTTAGTATACCTATATAAAACATATATGTAAAGGGTGATTTTTTAAGAGCTATAAGAAAGTTTTTCCAAAAAACACACGTAAAATTCAGCAAAATTCATGAAATTTCGATAGAACAGTCCAAATAATTTAATGTAAGGAGATTATTTCATGCAAATTTTGACCGCGACTGCGCTTCTTTCCAATGTTTCGGCCGGTATCTCACATATAAATGATTTAATGTTGTCTTCCAATGCGTTACTTGAACCAGGCTTGTCTGAATGGAAATGAGCAAAACTCCACAAAAAATAATCTAAAGCCGTTATATCGCACGATCTGGGTGGCTAATTGACAGGTCCCGAACGTGAAATAAAATGTCCACTGAACTCGCCTCTCAACAAGTCCATTGTTACGCGTGCTGTGTGGCATTTGGCACCATCTTGCTGAAACCACATGTCATGCAAGCCAAGCTCTTGCATTTTGGGCAAAAAAAAGTTGGACATCATTTCACGGTAGCGCTCACCATTCACAGTTACGTTACGGTGCATCTTTGAAGAAGTACGGTCCAATGATACCTCCAGCTCATAATCCGCATCAAACTGTGACCTCTTCTGGATACATTGGTAGCTCTTTCAAATCTTCTGGCTGATCTTCACTCCAAAATCTACAATTCTGCTTATTTACATACCAGTTTTTCGACAAAAAAGTGGATCTTCGGCCAACTTTCCAAGAGCCCATTCACCAAAAATTCTGCTTTGCGGTAGGTCGTTCGGCTTCAATTCTTGCACCAGCTCTATTTTGAAAGGCTTCACACCTAAATCCTTTCGCAAAATTTTCCACCTTATTGAGTAACAGAGGCCCAATTGCTGCGAACGGCGAAGCATCGATAATTGATGGTCATCATTAACACTGGCCGATACAGCTGCGATATTTTCTTCAGTTCGCACTCTACGTAAGCGTGTTGGTGGTTTGATGTCCTATAATGTAAATTTGGTTCTAAATTTAGTCACAATAGCTCCAATAGCCGCTTCAGTGGGCCGATTAAACCATAAAATAAAAGAAGCGCGCGATAAACTTTCTTAACAGAACACGCATTTTTATAATAAAATTCAATGATTTGCAAGCGATGTTCGTATGTAAGACGATTCATGGTTAAATTATAGACCAAACTAAAGATGTCTGATAGTGAAACAAAACACGAAACGTGCGTCAGCTGTTTAAACCAACTGTTTAAAAAGATAATAGCTAAAATATCATATCATTATAGCGCTAGCCTTGTAACTCCATAATCAGAGTAAATATCAAGTCTATAAGCTAGGTAAAGCAATTGAACTGAACAACGCAAATGTAGGTTTTAAACCTTTAAACTTAAATAAAATTTGCAAATTCGACATTTTAATTATGTCCTTTATCCAAACTGTGCAGAAAGAGATTATTTGTTTCTTTTGTGTTTTAAGAATACCATTTTATTTCGTGTTTTCTTTTACATATACCAGTACAAAGTATACGATAAATTATGATTTTAATGATATTAAATATATATGTACATATACGAGTATGTGATAAAAACAAGTTTCAACGTTGACTAGAGTTGGATTTTTATTTATTTATTTAAGTTATTTAGTCAAAAAACACAAAGGTTCTTACCTACTATTTCCTTAGTGCTAATATAAGAAATATATTAATAGAATAACAAGAAAAACGATCTAAAATCTAACTTAATTAAAAAGAATACGACTCTATTAGCGAATTAAATTATGTGTTACATAGAGAATTGATTTGCCGTTCCTTGAAATCGGCTGCAATATGTACTCGTATAAGTCAAAATTTCTCAAATAATCAAGAATTTAGATAGGATTCTTTTATTCACTAGCTTTTCGGTAGCTTTCCCATTTGGAGTTATGAAATCCTGATAGCAGGAGCTGCATATCGGTGGAAATATTACCTTAATGAAAGCAGAGGTAAGTATTCCCTTGCTTACTTGCATTTACATGCACATCACCACAACGCAGACCCACAAATGTTGAATCCAAACTGAAAGCTGTACTTCTAGTAAATTGTTGATGAATTGACATGTATAATTTGTGTCTGCAAGATATTAATAAAACTCAAAATGTACTTTTGTACCTATGTCTCCGCAAATTTCGTTTTACCTGGTCTCCATTTTCATTTAATAACAAAATTGAGCACTTTGTTATTATATGTAAATGCTGCAACTTCTTGCTCAGGTGTAAATAATATTCCGAGTTGTTCTTTATTTTTACAATTAATAACATAAATGTACTTCGAACAATTTTACGCCACACTCAAAACACTTTGTTTGCGGTTATTTACTATTTACAATCCATCTCGCCTTCGAAATAAAAAATTTTTTGACACTTGTGCCAAAAAAACAAAAACAAAATACATGTAACTTTTTGTTTTTGTACAATTGGTATCACCTTAAAAAGATTCGCCTTGGTGTTAATCCAACAGTTGTTTTTAATTCCTCTCATTGAAAATTTGTTTTGTATTGGCAATTTGAAAATTTTGATGTGGCTGCCTATTACGATATTTTGAAATCTGTAAAACTTGACACTTGCGTGAGTCATATCCCAATGTTAAATACTAAACCTTCGAAGCGGCCGTAGTTCTCTTAAGAACTCAAACGACTAAGGAACTTGAAGAATAAGTTTTATTTTCGTAAGCGGTATGTGTTTTACAGAAGTAAATTTAAAAGGCTCAATAAGTCTTTGTATAGAAGTAATATTCATAATGTAGAGAGCAATGTTAAATGTTATCCCAAGTCCTTTTGGAGTTACATAAGAAAAAGTGCTCAAATATACCTGCTTCCGTTCATCTAAAAGAGGTCTCAGTTAATTCAGATAATACGGATTTGAGTTTATGGTACTCATGAAGAAATCCTGTCTAATTTTGATACTTCCATCAATTTTGGGAAATTAAATGTGACTAACGAGGATGTCATTGTTGGAACAAATCAGCTTAAGCCATCCACTACTACCGATGTTGATGGTCTATCGGTTATTCTAGTTAAAGTTGTCCTGCTTTGATTACGCCTTTAAAGCACATTTTCAACTTTCTGCTGGAGGTTTTATTGATGACTGGAAATTAACTTTTATTGCGCCTATCCTTAAAAGCGGCAATAAAAATAATATTGAAAATTATAGGAAGATTTCCAAGCTATTTACAGTTTCGAAATTATTTGAGTATATACTATAGTCAAAGACAAAATATACTTTGCTGTTAAGCATTTGTTATGTCCTAATCAAATGGGTTTATTCTGAGCAGACCTACACGTTAACGAATTTAGCTGTCTTTATCTGTCATATCTCACTCAATATTAACAGCTAAACTTGAGGGTTTCGGCTTTCACTCTCAATTTTTTAAGGGGTTAATTTCCTATCTTGATAATTGGCACTGTGTCGTTCGACTTGATAAGTTATCGTCTTATGCTTTTGTTGCTTCGCCTTGTGTTCCTCAAGGTAGTGTCCTAGGTCCGCTACTATTTAACCCTAGAACACACACCCGGGTACAAATGTATCCACTTCAACTTTGAAGTGTTGTAACTTTTGAACCCCTATACCTCTATACCGCTAACTTCGGATCTAGGAAGATTATTTAGTTTTGAGCTCAAATTCAAAATTTGAACCAGATCGGACCATTGGTTCAGGAGCTACAGAACACATTATATACGTAAACACACACCCGGGATACGTTTGTACCCCAATAGTAAAAATCCTCATAATACTCAAAAAAAAACATTTTTTATATTATTTTTTTATTTGAAAAATTAAAAATATTCATTTCACACATTATATTATTCACTTTTATTATAAAAATTATAAAAATGCATCTTATATCTAAGGAAAATCATGGCAAATAGAGCAATTTGTTGATATGACCGAATGTTCAAGACACATTGGCTTCTTACATTTGGCGCACAGCTTTCTGGTTTTTCTACGGCGTTTTTCCTCTTGTGCGTAACATAAATAGCAAGATCCGGACACAGGTTTTGGCGTGCGCGCTGCGGCAGATGTTGATGCTGCTGTTGACACCATTGATTCCAGCGGTCGGTTGAAATATGCTTCAATAGCAATTTTAGTCTGGCTTCAATAATGGGCATACACAATACTTCAGCCAAGCTGCGCAGGATCTGCTTACGCTTGTTGTTTGTTCTCCAAGGCAACATAGGGTTATTCAAATCGTAGACAATGTAGGCTGCAAGAGCTGTAATGTCCAACATGTTGAAGAACATCGCTAGTGGCCATCGTTTTGTTTGTCTTTGTGTTGGATATTCCGCAAACATTTGGTCCATTCGATCAACACCACCTTTGGTACGATTATAATATTCAATTATTTCAGGTTTCCCACTGTCAGCTATTTCAGCATCATTATGCATGGTCGAAAGCAAAATTACTGCTTTATTTTTTTTGGGAACATAAGAGCACATTGTCACATTATTTTTGAAGCCAAATGTCGTTGAACCAATTGTCCTGTTTTTGTTCTGCTTCATTTCTTGAGGAATATATGATTTGTTTTTGCGCAAAGTTCCAACGATCGTGAGTTTCCAGGTGAGAAGCAGTTCTGCAACTGGCAAGGTCGTAAAAAAATTGTCTATTGTAATGCTTCGGCCACTTCCTTGGTATTTGGCAGACAAATCCTTCACCACTCGTTCGCCTTGGTTCGTTTCCCTACCAGTTTCTGCTTGACCAGTATATATTTGTCCATGCAGTGGATATGCATTTGTGGCATCGCAAATCCACCAAACCTTGACACCATATTTAGCAGGTTTTGACGGTATGTACTGCGTAAACCGTGTGCGTCCACGGTAAGGAAATAATTGTTCATCAATCGTCAAGCATGAGCTGGGCTTGTAATGTGCAGCAAGATTATTGATCATCATCGTCCACAACTCACTGATCGGTGCTGCTTTATCAGTTAGTAAGCGTGTTGCACGAGTGTTTTTATCGTCAAATCTTTGGAAACGCAATACCGAACAGAAACGGTTGACTCCCATTGTGGCGCGATATAAAGGATAGTTTTTGACGCTCCATAAATCTCGAACATGTTCTCCATTGCTATGGTTCGCACCAGTCATAATAAGTATGCCAAAAAATGCATACAGCTCTGTTATTGACACAGGCGTCCATGACTTAGGAGTTGTGTTTGGATGCGCATTGTTGTAAGCATTATAAGTTTATTTTGCTAACTTATTTGTGTGGCGCATAATTATATCAGCCATTTCAACGTTCATGAAACATTTGAATGTTTGCTCTATTGACAACATTTCAGTACATCTAGCTGGTTCAGAACGTTCTCTTATAATATTTTGTCTGAGTACCTGACGACTTACATTTGGTTCTTTCATCCACTCAGTACCATCACGTGCAACAAATTTTTCGCCACTAGCAGGTAATTCATTATTTTCTTCTACTTCTTCTTCTTCATCATTCTCATAGTCCGCATAATCAGGTAATACTTCTGCGGCACTTTGCGAAACTTCAGTCAAAGTCATAGGGAGCGTCATCGTCACAAATTTCATCAAATAAAGATTGTATTGTATATATGATTCTCGCTGTTCCTCAGTTAGCCTGCATAATAAAAAAAATTAGTATATGTTTACATTGTTGCTTATTTTACATTTTTTACCTTCTATATGCTGCACTTGATAAATATTCGTTTCTTCTTGAAGTCATTTCGTATCCAGTTATTTATAGTTTCAGTTATATTTATTTTCACTTCTTACACTTTTGAGCACCAAAACAATAATGAAAATATCAACAGGCAGCATTTATAGCAACACCTCGTGTGAAGACAACCCTTGCAGCTGCATATAAAATACAAAAACCAGTTATACCAGTGTATTTGCTACCTACGTACCCATACCTTGCGCGACCTTTTTGCACATATCTTTTGAACCAGGTAGAATATTTCCATGAAATAAAAACCAAAATGTGTATTCGTTATTACTCTACAAGTATATTATTATAAATTATATTATTTTGTTTTGCATTTATCAGGACAACAAAAAAAAAACAAAAATCCACTGTTGCATGTCCTGACTTTATTTGCCCATATCGCTGGAACCAGTAGGAATATTCGAATGAAACAAAAGACAAAATACTTTTTATATATTAAAATATACATTTAAAAAAAAAATCATAGAAATCGGTTGAATAAGCATTAAAAAAACCGCAAAATAAGGTCCCGGATACAAACGTATCCCGGGTGTGTGTTTACGTGGTATTTTCTGGGTGTGTGTTCTAGGGTTAACCTCTTCATTAACAATATATCTCCCTGTTTTTTTATTATGTAATGTCCAGAAGATTAATCCATTCTCCAGCGCGAGTTGAATAACTTATATAGTTGGAGCGCATTCCATAATCTAATCTAATCGTTTGTTCCTTAACATTAATAAATGTCACTATACTTCGTATGCGAAAGCTTTCAATATTTTTCCAACAGCTTACTTCATCTCAAACTCGCCGCTATAATCTATTAGTGAATTAAAAAACCTGGGTGTTTATTTTGACTTCACCACCCATATAAGCTTTATTCTATCGAAATCGGTTGGAATGTTAGCCTGTATTCGTCAAAACAGTTCTTCGTTTTCTGATCCCTATACTCTCAAACTCTTGTACTCGTCCTTAGTTCGGTCCAGGTAAGAAAACGCGCTATTTGTTTGGAGACCGTTTCATGCAGTCTATATTAATAGATTAGAGTCTGTTCAGAGAACTTTTGTGCGCTTTGCTTTGCACTCAATGAAATTCGCTGATCCCATTCTCTCGCTCTCGTTGCTTATTAATAAGTCTGATGTCCTTGGAATCTAGGAGTGGTCTGTTATCTATGTGTTTTGTCAATGTGCGAGATTAATAGATTGACCGTATCTGCTCATTAAATTTATTTTAATGTTCCCCTCACTTATTTTCCGTTGTAATGAATTGTTTTTTGTGGGTATTGCTAAAACTGTTTATGGAATGAGTGCTCCTTTTATGAGGACGCTAGACTCCGTGACTACCATTCGGAATTCAGAGACAACGTAGGTTCGAATATCTGTGAAAAATCCAAATGAAGAAAAAGTTTTTTTTAATAGCGGTCGCCACTCCGTCGCACACCTCCGAGTGTATTTCTGTCATGAGAAAGCTCCTCATAAAAAATATCTGCCGTTCCGAGTCGGCTTCAAACTGTACGTCCCTCTTCTTCTTCTTAATTGGCGCTATAACCGCTTACGCGATTTTGGCCGAGTTTAGCAAAGCGCGCCAGTCGTTTCTTTCTCGTGCTAACCGGCGCCAGTTGGACACACCAAGTGAAGCCAAGTCCTTCTCCACCTGATCTTTCCAACGCAGAGGAGGCCGCCCCCTTCCTCTGCTACCACCAGCTGGTACCGCATCGAATACTTTCAAAGCCGGAGCGTTTGTATCCATTCGGACGACATGACCCAGCCAACGTAGCCGCTGGATCTTTATTCGCTGCGCTATGTCTATGTCGTCGTAAAGCTCATACAGCTCATCGTTCCATCGTCTGCGATATTCGCCTTTGCCAACGTGCAAAGGTCCAAAAATCTTACGCAGAATCTTTCTCTCGAACACTCCAAGCGTCGCTTCATCGGATGTTGTCATCGTCAACGCTTCTGCGCCATACGTTAGGACGGGCATGATGAGAGTCTTGTAGAGTGTTAGTTTTGTTCGTCGAGAGAGGACTTTACTGCTCAGTTGCCTACTTAGTCCAAAGTAGCACTTGTTGGCAAGAGAGATTCTACCTTGGATTTCAAGGCTGACATTGTTATCGGTGTTAATGCTGGTTCCTAAATAGACGAAGTCTTTTACAACCTCGAAATTATAACTGTCTACAGTGACGTGGGTGCCGATACGCGAGTGCGCCGACTGTTTGTTTGAAGACAGGAGGTACTTCGTTTTGTCCTCGTTCACCACCAGACCCATTCGCTTTGCCTCTTTGTCCAGTTTGGAGAAGGCAGAACTAACAGCGCGGTTGTTAAGGCCGATGATGTCAATATCATCGGCATACGCCAACAATTGTACGCTCTTATAAAAAATTGTGCCTGAGCGATTAAGTTCTGCGGCTCGTACGATGCTCTCCAACATCAGGTTAAAGAAGTCACACGACAGCGAGTCACCCTGTCTGAAACCTCGTTTGGTATCAAACGGCTCGGAGAGGTTCTTCCCAATTCTGACGGCGCTGCTGGTGTTGAGCAACGTCATCTTACATAGCCGTATTAGTTTTGCGGGGATACCAAATTCAGACATCGCGGCATACAGGTAACTCCTTTCCGTACTGTCGAATGCAGCTTTGAAGTCGACGAAAAGATGGTGTGTGTCGATTCTCCTTTCATGGGTCTTTTCCAAGATTTGGCGTATTGAGAATATTTGGTCGATGGTAGACCTTCCACGTCTGAAGCCACACTGATAAGGCCCAATCAGTTGGTTGATGGTGGGCTTCAGCCTTTCACACAATACGCTCGCTAGAACCTTATAGGCGATATTTAGAAGACTAATCCCGCGGTAATTGGCACAAATTGCAGGATCGCCCTTCTTATGGATTGGGCAGAGTACACTTAAATTCCAATCGGCAGGCATGTTTTCATCCGACCATATTTTGCATAGAAGCTGATGCATGCACCTTACCAGCTCCTCGCCGCCATGTTTGAATAGCTCACCCGGCAGTCCGTCGGCGCCCGCGGCTTTGTTGTTCTTTAGCCGCGTTATCGCTATTCTCACCTCGTCATGATCGAGTAGCGGAACGACAATTCCGTCGTCAACGATTGGGGTATCGGGATCTTCACTTTCTCGGTGACATGCGCAGCTGTCACTGTTTAATAAGTTCGAGAAGTGTTCCCTCCATAATTTCAGATTGCTCTGTACGTCAGTCACCAGTTCGCCGTCTTTGTTCTTACAGGAAAACGCCCCGGTCTTAAAACCTTCTGTAAGCCGCCGAACTTTCTAGTAGAATTTTCGGGCGTTGTTCCTGTTGGCCAGCATCTCAAGCTCTTCGCACTCACGTATTTCGGCCTCTCGTTTCTTCTTTCGGATAATACGTCTCTCTTCCTTTTTCAGCTCTCTGTAGCGATCCCACATGGCTCGCGTTGCGCCCGATCGCAGCGTGGCTCTATAGGCGGCATCCTTTCTTTCTGCGGCAGCATGACATTCCTCGTCGTACCAATTGTTTTTTCGGGCTCGCCGGAATCCGATTTCTTCTTCGGCGGCGGTACGTAGAGAACGAGAAATGTTGCTCCATTGTTCGTGGATGCCGGTTTGTTGGGCAGTACTCTCTGAGAGCAGGAGTGAGAGTCGAGTGGCGAATCTTCTGGCTGTCTGTTGTGATTGCAGCTTTTCGACGTCGAACATTCTTTGCGTAGGTAGATGCACGTTTTTTGCTGCACAGAGGCGTGTGCGCAGTTCGGCCGCAACAAGGTAGTGATCCGAGTCGATGTTGGGTCCTCGGATCGTACGTACATCTAGAAGCGTGTCTTCCATCTATCACAACATGATCGATCTGGTTTCGTGTTTTTCGATCAGGAGACAGCCAGGTGGCTTGGTGAATCTTCTTATGCTGGAATCTGGTGCTGCAGACTACCATGTTTCGGGCCCCGGCGAAGTCGATCAGCCTCTGTCCGTTACCGGATGTTTCGTTGTGCAGGCTGAATTTTCCGACTGTGGGACCAAAAATTCCCTCCTTGCCCACCCTGGCGTTGAAGTCGCCAAGCACGATTTTTATGTCGTGGCGGGGGCAGCGCTCATAGGAGCGTTCCAGGCGCTCATAGAAAGAATCTTTGGTCGCATCGTCCTTCTCTTCCGTCGGGGCGTGGGCGCAAATTAGCGATATGTTAAAAAAACGGGCTTTGATGCGGATTGTTGCGAGACGCTCGTCCACCGGAGTGAACGACAGTACTTGGCGACGAAGTCTCTCTCCCACAACAAATCCGACACCGAATTTGCGCTCCTTTACATGGCAGCTGTAGTAGACGTCGCAAGGTCCTATGGTTTTCTTACCTTGCCCCGTCCATCGCATCTCTTGGATGGCAGTGATGTCAGCCTTTACTCTCACGAGGACATCAACCAGCCGGGCAGAGGCACCTTCTCCATTAAGGGACCGGACATTCCAGGTGCATGCCCTCAAATCATATTCCTTATTTCGTTTGCAGGGGTCGTCATCAGCATAGGGAGGTCTCATCCGAGGCTTTTTCAAATTTTTCATTGGGGGGGGATTTTTAAGTGGTGGGTCCCAAACCCAACGCACAACCAGCTATCCTGGAATGTTTCGCCTTCTCACGTTAGCTCACTCCCGAACGGGTGTTCGGAAGCTACCCAGAGGATACGTGGGCTAATCCCGGCCGTTGTGAGCTGCTTGAACCATATGCAGAAGAGTCGTCCTGGCCATTCCCAAGTGAATGGCGATCAGTAACTTTCCCCACTTGCGTGGACTTCTACACATGGAACCATCCTCCTTCCCTCACTTTGAGGAAAAATATCAAGACGCACACCACAAATAGGAGGAGGAGTTAGGCCAATCACCCAAAATGGGTGTACGTGCCAATTATGTACATATGGCTCATTTTAATGCTTATTCTTCTTAGACTTTGATTTTCTTACTCTAAGTTTACTTTTAAGAAGTTATTTATAAGACTCTAGTCGTGAGGTCTTGGTTTGTACCTATATATCTATTTTATAGTCCGTAAGGAACTTAGGAGCACAAATTACATAAGGAATCACTGAATATTGCGGAGTTCAAGAACACCAAAACCCTAGGTATTCGATGGAACTCCAAAACAATTGATTTTTCTCTCTCGCCAATCCAATCGAGATAAAACCCACCTATTCATTAGCTTTAGCAGAACTATTTGACTCCGCCGGTTGGTTCAGTCCTGTAATTATAACGGCAAAATTATTATGCAACAAGTATGGCTTGATAAATCCGACTTGGTTGAAAGTCTTAAACCACTCACATTTCATCTATGGCTCAATCTCGTACAAGACCACGAAACGTCAAATAATATTGAAATACCCAGATAAACCCATCTGTTTTTCATGGAGTTTCTAATGCCTCCGAGAAAGTTTATGCCTCAACGAAATCAAAGTATGGACTACCCTGTAAGTTTCAAAAACCAGAGTTACCCCAATTAAAAGCACATCCCTGCAAAATTAGAACTGTGTGGAGCCGTTCGACAAGCTTATCTTGTTGCCACTACCCTACCCCACTCAGCATTAGAGCAATAAAGAAGCTATTTTGGACGGACTCAACTATAGTTCTATCGTGGTTAAAAAAACCACCATGTTCTTGGAGTAAATTCGTGTCTCACCGCGTTACCGCAATCATGGAAAAATTTGGAGTCAATAACTGACACCATTTCGAAAGGCACGACGATGATCACGGCACGTACCCAAATGGTTAAGATTCGAACAAGAAGAGTGGCCAAAAACTCAAAAACCATACAGCACTCAGCTGAAATCAAACCCACAAATGGAAAGCCTACAGTTTTAAGCCGAATCTGAACGGCAGATGGTTTTTATGAAGAGCTTTTCTCATAACAAAAATACACCCGGAGGTTTGCCAATGCCTGCCGC
Source organism: Anastrepha ludens (assembly GCF_028408465.1). Taxonomy (NCBI): domain Eukaryota; kingdom Metazoa; phylum Arthropoda; class Insecta; order Diptera; family Tephritidae; genus Anastrepha; species Anastrepha ludens. Next base: position 90,129,151 of record NC_071503.1, on the reverse strand, counting down.
TATTAGAAACAACTTTTTCTCTTATTTGATGTTATGCACAGATATTCGAACCTACGTACTCCTGCTACGACAGCCGCCAAGTTATTCGTATAGTTGAGTATTTATTTAAGTTTTACTCAAATGCCTCACCCAGGGGACATGAAAGCCAATATTTAATCGAAGACATAACTCCAAGTGAATTTAAAGCGACACGAATAAAGTTAATTATTATGACCCAAAAAAATTATTGGGTATGGGAATAAGAGTCCGTTATCTCTTTGCCAAGTTGGGAATTATTTAAACAATTAAACGACTTTACTCCATCTTTCAGACAGTATAGACAGGCGGGCAAGATTTCCCAATTCAGTCCTTCTAATTGTTTCTGAACCGATTTAGCAACGTGTGGCCTGACGTTGTCATGCATCAGTTTGTCATGTCTACTGTCGCTCTCCTTTGAGAGCTCGATTCAAACGCATTAGCTGCACTCCGTAACGATCGCCAGTAATGGTTTCAGATAGTTTAAGGAGATCCATTTTTGATCGCCAGTGACGATGCGGTGCAGAAAACCTTTAGTTTTCTGCCGTTCAAGAAGCATCTCACACGTAACCAAACGTCTCTCGATATCCCAGTAGCACACAGTTACCTGCTTTCTGGACCATTCCCATCGCGTGCAAACGTTTACCGACGGTTGATCTGTCAACATCCAACTCTTTATACATATCATCAAGCGTTCGACTTGCGTCTTCACTCAGTAATTGTTGTAGTTAAGTATCTTCGAATTTTTTCGGTGCTCCTTCGCGATCTTTATCACTCACGTCGAAATTGCCACTTTGGAAGCGTCGAAACCACACTCAAGTTGTATTTGATGGAGCGTGATTACCGTAAATTTAGATCAATATACGACACGTTTCAGCTGCACTTTTCTTTAAAAGGTAATAATGAAGCATGACTTCCCTTAAATGCTGTTTTTTCGGAACGAACGTGGACATTTTTGACATCAGATAAAAGGAATCTCTACGCTTCAAACGAATGTCAAGCACTGCGATCGAGACCTCACATATAAACCTTCAAATCACCAGTATATTTCTAGAGCGAATACAAAAATAGTATCAGTGGCGACACCTCTTTTACGAGGACGGAGACTTATTCCCATACCCAGAAGAATATGATGCTCTGACCCGAAACAAAAGTTCACTACTAATCCTGAAAACGTCATTGGACTCAAAAATAATAATGCGGATTAATGGATGATGTACGTCTCTTGTACGTCCAGCAAAAACGTACATCTAACTACGCAAAGAGTGTTCCACATCGAAAACCTGCAATCACAACAGGCAGCCAGAAGATTCCCCACTCGACTCTAGCCCCTGCTCTCAAAGAGTAATGCCCAACAAACCGGCATGCACGAACAATGGAGCCGGAAAAAACAGCTGGTACGACGAGGAATGTCATGCTGCCGCAGAAGGAACAAATGCTGCCTATAGAGCTACGCTGCGATCGGGCGCAACGCGAGCCATATGGAATCGCTTCCGAGAGCTAAGAAAGGAAGAGAGACGTATTATCACGGGAGGCCGAAATACGTGAGTGCGAGGAGCTTAAGATGCTGGCCAATAGGTACAACGCCCTAAAAGTCTACCAGAAAGTTCGGCGGCTTACAGAAGGTCTCAAGACCAGGAAGTTTTTCTGTAAGAACAAAGACGGAGCATACTTAAATTATGGGGGGAAGACTTCTCGAGCCTACTACATAGTGATAGCTGCGCATGTCAAAGAGAATGTGAAGATTCCGATACCCGAATCGTTGCAGTCTGTGTCAATTACCGAGGATTAGTCTTCTATATATCGCCTATTAGGCGACCAACTGATTAGACCTTATGAGTGTGGCTTTTAGACCTGCAAAGTTTACTTTCGACCAAATATTCACAATACGCTAAGTCTTGGAAAAGAATTATGAAAGGAGAATCAACACACACCATCTTTTCGTCTACTTCAAAGCTGCAGTCGAGAGTAAGAGAAGGAGTTTCCTGTATGCCGTGATGTCTGAGTTTGGTATCCCCTCAAAACTAATACGACTACGGAAGATGGCGTTGCTCAACACCAGCAGCGCCGTCACAATTGGGAAGGACCTCTCCGAGCCGTTTGATACCAAACGAGATTTCAGACAGGGTGACTCGCTGTCGTGTGACTTCTTTAACCTGATGTTGCAGACCATCGTACGAGCCGCAGAACTTAGTCGCTCAGTCGCAATTTTTTATAAGAGCGTATAATTGTTGGCGTATGCCGATTATATTGTCATCGTCGGCCTTAACAACCGCGCTGTTAGTTTTGCCTTTTCCAAACTGGATAAGGAAGCAAAGCGTATATGTCTGGTGGTGAACGAGGACAAAACGAAGTACCTCCTGTCTTCGGCACCCACGTCACTGTAGACAGTTATAATTTCGAGGTTGTAAAAGACTTCTTTATTTAGGAGCCAGCATTAACACCGATAACAATGACAGCCTTGAAATCCAAGGTAGAATGTCTCTTGTCAACAAGTGCTACTTTGGACTAAGTAGGCAATTGAGCAGTAAAGTCCTCTCTCGACGAACAAAACTAACACTCTACAAGGCTCTCATCATGTCCATGCTAACGTATGGCACAGAAGCGTAGACGATGATAACATCCGATGCAGCGACGCTTGGAGCGTTTGAGAGAAAGATTCTGCGGAAGATTTTTTGACGTTTGCACGTTGGCAACGGCGAATATCGCAGGCGATGAAACGATGAGCTGTATGAGCTTTACGACGGTATAGACATAGCGCAGCGAATAAAGATCCAGCGGCTGCATTGGCTGGGTCATGTGGTCCGAATGGATACAAACGCTCGGCTCTGAAAGTATTCGATGCGATAGCATCCAAAGCGCAAAGCTAGTGATCCGATCTACGCACTCATGGGAATAGCGTATTGGATACCAAAATTAAGAACCCTCATAAATTTAATGATCCACAAAATGATCCTGCAAAACTGGTATATTGTACAAGAAGACGCAACACACACAAATAATGACGACCTTCCTAGCTGAGGAGATAACCCTAATCCGTCCATTTGCCGCCATAGGAATTAATTTCGGCGGAGCCTTCCTAATAACCAAGGCTTATTGGCTTATATTCGTCTACTTCAAAACTAAGGCCATACATCTCTGACCCATCAGAAATCTTACGACACACTAAAACAATCCCCCCTCCTCTTCTGGGGAGACTCCCTTCGCGGAACTTCCTTGCATTACTTCGGGAAGGCCCAGAACAGTGTCCATTAAATGTACCAATACTATTCACCCACGTCTGGGTCCACCATATTTGTAGCCAGCTTCATGCTATAGGTTCGTCTTCTAATGTCTCAGTGCCGTCTTACCAGTGGTATGAATGGCATGCTCTCAGGTTCCTCTCACATGGGCGTATGTATGTTATACGCTATCGAGGTTTCTTTTGCATCTGCAGCAAAGAAGATGTTGCGGTAATATCATACCGTCTTATGCCGTGGTGAGTACGTGACTGAACCGTCTGTTATTTGTCGTCAGTTCGTAGACAGTTCACCTCCTATCGAGGGCTGATTTGTTTTTCCCTGCGTTTTGCGGTGCCACTCCGCGCGGTACACGTGCAGCATTATCCTCTTTGCAAAACTTTTAACTGCATTCCAAGAGTCATGTGATGCAGACATGTTATTGATTAAGCTGTCTGGGCTCATTTGTTCGGCGTTCTTCGTTGAAACGATCGCAGTAGAAGAACACGTGCTCCGCGCTTTCTATTGCATTGATGTAGCTTGAACAGAACGAAGTATCCTCCAAGTGAAAACGATGGAGGGACTCCAAGAAACATCGGTGGCCGCTCAATATTTGGGTTAAATAGTAATCTACGTCAACGTGCCTTCTGGTCACCCATTGGCTAATTTTTAGGATAAGTCTATAGGTCCAACTTCCGTCAACAGACGAGTCCCTTCTGCTTTGCCATTTTTCTAACGAATGCAGACGTTCTGCAGCTTTCGCTTCAGTTGTCGGCTTTACTCCTGGTCTGTCATAAAGTTGTTCCATTTCCTGCACAAGTATATCTATTGGCAGCTTTCCAGCGATGACGCAAACCGCGTCGTCTGATACGGTCCTGTATGCGCTCGCGACTCTTAGTGCATTTCGCCGGTGCACTTGAGCTACTGGTCTAATATTCTATGGCTTAGATCCTGCCCATATAGGAACAGCATATAAGATGACTGAATCCACCACACTTACCACTTCTGGCACCTTGCGGTCCGCCTATGTTTCGAAGAATCCTTGTAAGAGCACCGTTGACTGCCGCTACTTTGGAATCAGTTGCTAAATGTTGCTTAAAGCAGAGCCGTGCATCAATCATTACGCCTAAATACTTTATTGCCTCTTGCGACAGTATTTCCTGGCCACCTATTTGCTATTTCATGCACTCTTTTTTTCTTCGCGCAGTTGCGAGGACCGCTTCTGTTTTTTGTACGGCCGACTTCGCCCCGCTGCAGAAAGCCATAGTTGGACCTTAGCTGCTGGATCATTACACTTCTCCTGCAGGTGGTCTTGCTTCTTATCCGTGACCACGAGAGCGATGTCATCGGCATAACCTACCAGTGTTGCTTTATCCGGAAATTTTAACCTAAGTACTCCGTCGGGCATGGCATTCCACAGTGTAGGTTCAAGGACTGATCCCTGAGGGACGCCACCAGTGACTTTATATGTTTTTAGACCGTCAACCGAATCATACTGCAGGATTTCATCCCAAAAAGAGCTTCGTATTATGCATATTAGATATCCAGGGACTTGGAGATTTCTTAGAGACAGCAAAATGTTTGACCATCTCGCCGAATTGAACGGATTTTTGACGTCTACCGTGATAATTGCACAGAACTTCATCGGTGTATGTCCTCCGCTAATGGCGTCGCGCGCTATATATGTCACCGTTCTAATAGCGTCTACAGTCGATCTAGCCTGCCTGAAGCCAAATTGCTTGTCAGATAGGCCGGTTGGGAGTTCCAGATAGCTTTGTAGCCGATCACAAATAATGCGCTCAAGCACTTTACCCACCGTGTCGAGCATACTGTATGCCGAGGACTGATTTGGTTGCTTCCTGCTTTGAGTAACAGCACTAGTCGTTGCAATTTCCATCTGCGCGGGAAGGTCATTAAGGCATGCTTCATATATAGTCGCGAAGATTTCTGGCGTCGCCTGCACTGCTGCCTTAAAGGCGGTGTTAGGAACGCCGTCTGAGCCTGGTGCTTTGTTGTCTTTTATACGCCTTAACGTGCGTAAGACTTCTTCTGTTGTAACTGGCGGAATGTAGTCACCATTTGGTGACGGTCACTTGTTTCATTACCACTTGACTGAGCAGGATGTGTCAAGCAGGTTGCGGTGCTCGAGGTCTTTTCACTTTCTGCATTACCATTCTGTAGGCGAGGCCCCAGGGAACATTGTCAGTGCTGTTTCGCATTTCCTCAAAGCATCGAGTTTTGCTTTGTTTAATAGCTGTTTTCAGCTCAAACTTGAGCTCACGGTATTCGGCGTGTAGCACTGCCCATGTTGGACGATGTCTTGCTCTTTGCTCCTCGCGCTTTATTACAGGCTTTACGTACACTGGATATCTCCGTTGTCCACCAATAGACGAGTTTTCTTTTGTTGTTGAATCCGCATCTTAGTATGGCTGCATCAAACGCCTCTTTCATGTGTTCGGAAATTTGTTCCGCCATATCTTCCGCCGCAGTGCGGGAGACAGTGACATTTCTCCAAATCAATTGGAAGCTCTCGGCGTTGAAGGCAAGTTTCTTCAATTTTTGTCGCGTTCTTCGTTCTTCTGGGAGTTGTATAGCGTTGTTTATCTCAATTACTATAGCCAAATGATCGCTGTGAGTGTACAAATTTTCATCTACCATCTATTTTGCGTGGTTTGCCGTGGTAGAATCTGTAAAAGCGAGGTCGATTATTGATTGACCACTGCCGCAGTCGATTGTGTTCATTCCTGGGGTGTTGAGCAGAACAAGGTCCATTGCTGCCATAGTTTCTTCTCCGAGTTGTGTACCGACTACTCCATGTCCTCGACCATGCATTGAAGTCTCCTGCGATGAGAATCGGCCGCTTTCCTCTTAGCTCAAATTCCAGTGCTGTCATCATGTTTTCAAAATCTTCCAAGCTCCACCTTGGTGGTGCATAGCAGCTCATATAGTATAAACCATCTAGCTTCGCCCATGTGAAGCGGCATTTGCTACAGATATCCTATTCTGGGGGTCTTACTGCCCACCACCCAGATTGCTGCTAGCTTGTCAGAATCGGCCTACGAAAATTTCCGAGAGGAGAGCAACACCCACTTTGTTTTCTACAACCGTTTGCCTTAGCAGGTCATGTGCTGCCTCACAGTGTTTGATGTTTAGCTGCAAAATCTTCATGTTCTTATTTTGCGTATTGCTTCTTGATAGCGTGGGCATCTAGCGTTACCCGCCGCATGTGATCCCTCACATAGAACGCATTTTTCAGCGTTTGTGCAAGTTGCTGCTTGGTGCCCATCCTTGCCGCATCGCCTGCAAAGCTTTGTGCGATCTGGTCCGTTGCATGTTGTCGCAACATGGTCAAACTCCCAATATTTAAAACACCTTTTTGGTAATATAACCTCGGTTACCCGAGACCGTACCCAGCCCACCTTGAGGGATCCAAGCGCGAGAACCTTCTTAGCATCTTCAGCTTGGAGTGCAATGTAGACAGACTAGGTGCCTCCAAATAAAGTGCGGACACTTTTGATGGCTGTTTTATCCGGCTATCTTACTTGCGCCTGCTCTGTGATTGCTTCGAGTAGCTCCTCAGTTGTGTTTAAGTCGGATATGAGACCTTTGCATTGTAATGTTACAGTGTAAATTTTCGGTTTAACCGTTGCAATGCCTTCCAGCGCCTTTGCGAAGGCTTTCTGGTAATGAGTAGAGTCACCTTCTTCCCTGTTTTTTAATTCTATTAGGAGCCCACCTTTTTGTGTTGCCCGCATTGTTTTGACCCTCTCACTGAGATCTTTCAATTCTACGCTGGATTTCACTGCGCGTACCATGTCCGCGTTGTAAGTTGTGCCTTCCACCTATTCGTGGAGTATAATCGCGTCAGATCTAGGTCGGAGTGACCCGTGAATTTTTTTAGCCTTTGTTAGACTCTTTCTCCTCTGAACCATCTCCCATTTTTCTGCGGTCGCAGAGGATGTCGGTTTCTGCGGTGATTTTGACCTTATTTTCTTGGGATCAGGCAATGTTGCTCCTTCGTATGCTATCGATTCTGGACTTGTTTTAGGTCTCAGACTTTTCTCTGACGAAAGAATTCTTTTTTCAGCCACTCTTGCTGTTTTGCGCATCTGCAAAGGGCTGCGAATCACTTTAGGCATATCTTTCTCTTTCAACTGCATTGTCACCTCCGTGTGTGCAAATTTTATTTTTCTAACCCTTTTCCATATGTCATTGTGGACATTGCGGTGTGTGTCGTCATATTCCATAAGTCCGTCGGTTTCCTTTCCAAGGCGCCCAATAAAATCAGCTAAAGAGCAAGCTTTTGGCTCCGATAGCGATGTCAGGTTTTTTTGGTGGTTGTCCATCACTCGCGGGAAGTTCAGCTGCCGCTGTTGCTTGTCTTCATTGTGGCTTGTTGGGGTACCTAAGATCTACTCAAGGATGGAGTTTGTGTGCGCTGCCATTCTGTTGGTTCGTCATTGGCTCGCTGGCAAGGAAGCTGAATTACTTTCAACTGCTTTGTTTGTCGCCGGTGTGTTACTTGTAGCGGATGCTGGTTGCGGTGGAGTTCTACTGATAACAGACTGGAGCACCTCCCTCATCAATAGCATTGTTGTTGTTTTCTTCATTGCGTTTTGTTTCTTTTATTTTCAATTTTGTCCATGATTTATGGGCCCAAACTCACAGCCGCTATCTCTGCACGTGTATGAAGTTTCCGTAAGTCCTATGGTTATCTATGGAACAGGGAGGCCATACTAGGGTTGACACTGGTCCTTATGGGTACCTGTGTTCAGGGCCCGGCTTCAAGCCGGAGCTAATGAGAAGCAATCTCAACCCAACCTACATGGTCACTTAAGACTACGCGATTTGAGCACTTTGTGAGACCTGTCAGGTTTTAATAGGGCGGAGAAACAATAAACCCTTCTGTAAGTCATTTCAGTTAGATTTCACTCTGTCTACTCAGATTACAGAGGTTTACTGCTCCAGCCCGATCACAATCTGCTCCGATCCAGTATGACATAATCAAGCCTGATGGACCGCCGGCCGTACTGTTATATTATCACCAGCCGCTCCTAACATGGAGAACAGTCGCTGACCAGGTAGCCGCCCACTATGCCCCTGGATTTGCTTTTTTTTTGCGTTCTCCATGCCGTTACATGGTGAAGGAGACACTTATTTGTGAAAGGCGGTGTCGAGTCGCCTTTGACACAGAAACCTCATCGGCCCAGCTGGCTTTTATACCGTGCCCTCCGTCTCTGCCGCTCTTTGTCGCTCTGCCGCTCTATTAACCCGCACAGTTGCCTGAATTCTCGTCCATTAATCCGCTCAAATGATGACCCAATAAATTTATAACCTCAGAACCCTAGGACACTTTTTAATAGGTACCCCATTATTAACAAAAGCCGAACCTAATTTAGAAGTTACTAATCTATGATAAACCGATGGATAAATTTAAGGGCCCTCCATCAACATTTCTCCAAAAGATGGAAAGCAGAATATCTCAAGAAACTTCACAAGCGATATAAGTGAAAACACCTTCAACACAACACATAGTCTCAAACAATCTTTGGTTCGTGTATGCTGCAATTGACGTCATTAAAAAGAAAGGATTACAATTTTATATCTATAACGGACTTAACTTGTAACAGAACTTTTGGCAGGACTAAGTAGTGATCCAAATCAAATAAATCAGTATGAGGGATTTATTTGGATTTTAACGTAACGAAAATCATAACAGTATGAATAAGACAAGGTAAATATTTTAATGCACCCATGTATTTTTTGTGTATGGTATGTATTTCCAGTTTTTTTTTTTTTTTTTTTATTTGGTTTGCTCTCATCTTCCACTTCTTAGTTTTAACCCTTATTATCATTTTGAAGGGCCAAAGCCTTTTAGCGTAATGATCACTTACTGTGTGAAGTTTTATTCCCTGTAAAAAATGTTAATTGAATGAGTTTTTGTTTGTCAAAGCAACATAGAAATGCACATTCAAATGCCAATTGCCAAATGCCGTCGGCAATAAATCCAATTAATTTCATACAGAAGCCAAAAAGTGTTCTCTGTAATCAGCCCTGTTAGGACCTTTTTGATGTTGTCGAGCTGGGCCAGGTGAAAAAGTCTTCGCTGTTACACTACATTTTTGACAATTCACACTATTCGTAGCTCGTGAGACTTCTCGATATCATTAACGTTCTCTGCATCAAGTGTGCATACGTACATACAAATATGCGTATGCATATGCAAAAGACAATTTGTTTATTTTATTTTATTTTATTTTTTAAAGCTTAACACATGCCCGCCGGCGGCAGAATTTGTTGTACTCGGCATCTAGCGGCTCTGTAACTCCAAGATTGTTTCATCGGATTGCGCTTTTATAAACGTAATCGCATATCGCTCAGCTGCCTGCATTATGTATATGTAAACTATTTCTCCCCTTTTTGCTCAGAAAACCGTTACCAGCATTCTTAGAAAACCACCTGATGAGACAATTGCGTATGTACCACGTCCAATGGGACGGGCCTCAATGTACCACTAGTCGTACACGCCGGCGGGAACGTGTTAAATAACAATTGAATTGTTAAATAAACAAAAAGATAAGGCTGGTGAAGAATTGCTAACTTATAAACGTCGTAGAAGATCAGAGTCCTTCAGAAATTTATAGATTTTGGAAATGTTGGAATCGGAACGGTTAATTAGTAGCGATAATACATCATATCTAGTCCAGGGCAAAAGGCTAATAAGCGCAGTATTCTGACTGGAGTATTACAAAATGGACACAGGCTTGGTTGCCTCCCTTGTAGTAGATATGCATTAGTGATTACACTGTAACCAATGCGTAGGCGAGTGTATGACGTAGTATAATTAGATGGGATTGATGATAGATAACTTGGTTTAGTACGATTATGATTAATCCTTTAGTAGTGATGGCTATAGTGAAACCAGCTGCTACAAGTTTGGTTTGCCTCTGCTGCTCTATGAGTCGATAAACATCATTTTTACATATAAGATTTGATGTGTTGATTGTATTGCCGTTGATGCATGAATGCCCTGGTATCCACATGATTCTGATTTTATGAGGGTGATTGGAGTTATTATAGTTTTTTATGGCCCGAAAACAGGACTTGCTATCTGTGCATATGATGTATTTCGCCTTGAATTTGACGAATACTTCATGGCATAGAGAACTGCTGTAGCTTCAGCGCTAAAAAGTGAGTAAAACGGAAGTAGTACTCCATACGATATAGGCTCTCAATTGTTTTCCACGACAGTAAAGGAAGTGTAATTCGCTTTGGCACCATCGGTGAAGATAATTATCTGCCAACTAGGGCTTTTAAGGCGAGATGAAATTTCTAAGAAACATGCGCAATACTCTGCCGATGTCGTATTAGTTTCTGCATGTAACTTAAGTCGTTTATAAAATATGATTTTTCAGCACCCATGGCGGGTCTTATCTCGTCGATAATAATTTTAAGGGCAGTCCACTGACTTTTGCAAAAGAGGCGCATTTGTAAATTGAAGAAGCTATCTTAGGAGTCCGTGTACGCACAGCTGCCGAATGAAATATAGGTTGTCAAAAAAGTCTTGCGGTATTTCCACAAGCATGTATTTGCAAGCGCGTAGTTCTAGTTGTATTCGTCGCATCGGTTCACGCTAGAGCTTTTTGGAAAGCTCTTTTCACGTGCTAACACGTGTTTGATTAATTGTTGTTTGCTTTTAGTCGTTCGTGAGTTATAGCGTCGCAAACATGGAGCAAAATAAAGAGAAAATACGGCATATTTTACAGTACTACTACGATAAAGGAAAAAATGCATCTCATGCTGCCAATAAAATTTGTGCAGTTTATGGACCCGATACAGTTTCCATTTCCACCGCACAACGATGGTTTCAACGTTTTCGTTCTGGTGCAGAGGTGATCGAAGATGCGCCACGGTTCGGAAGGCCTGTCGTCAAAAATTGCGATAAAATCGCTGAATTGATCGAAAGAGGCCGGCATAGTAGCAGCCGTAGCATCGGCCAAGAGCTGGGCATGAGTTATCAAACCGTTATAAACCATTTGAAGAAGCTTGGATTCAAGAAGAAGCTCGATGTATGGGTGCCACACGACTTGACGCAAAACAACATTTTTGCCCGTATGGATGCGAGCAAATCGCTTCTGAATCGCAACAAAATCGACCCGTTTTTGAAGCGGATGGTGACTGGCGATGAAAAGTGGGTCACTTACGACAACGTGAAGCGCAAACGGTCGTGGTCGAAAAGCGGTGAAGCTGCCCAGACGGTCGCCAAGCCTGGATTGACGGCCAGGAAGGTTCTTCTGTGTGTTTGGTGGGATTGGCAGGGAATCATCCACTATGAGCTGCTCCCCTATGGCTAAACGCTCAATTCGGACCTGTACTGCCAACAACTGGACCGCTTGAATGCAGCACTCATGCAGAAGAGGCCATCTTTGATCAACAGAGGCCGAATTGTCTTCCATCAGGACAACGCCAGGCCACACACATCTTTGGTGACGCGCCAGAAGCTTCGGGAGCTCGGATGGGAGGTTCTTTTGCATCCACCGTATAGTCCGGATCTCGCACCAAGTGATTACCACCTGTGAAAATTGGCTCTCCGAGTTTTTTGACAATAGGGAAGCGAGCTTCTATAAGAGGGGCATTATGAAGTTGGCATCTTGTTGGGAACTCGTCATCGAACAAAACGGCACATATTTGACTTAAATCGCATTATTATAACCAATTTTATGAACAATTGAAAATTCAATCAAAATACCGCAAGACTTTTTTGACAACCTATATTTTTGTAGAAAAGCGTTGACCAGCAATTCAGAGTTGATAAGCGAGTGTTTGCAAGATAAATATTTGACACTGATTAACTTAAGCACTAGCTTATCTCTAATGTATGTACAGTGATGTTTAAAGAGATACTTAGAATCTAATACTATACCTAGAAACTTAAGACTATCTGTATAAGTAATATAGTAAGTATATTGTTAGATGAAAACGTAGGCTTATTACAGTTTTGTTTCTTACAAAAATGTACAAAATGTAGTACACTAAGTTTACTAGAGGATAGGAAAGATTTAATAAAGTTCTAGATTCTTGGTCCAACCTTCCACCTTTCGAGCTTCCTTAAAACGACCTGTATACCTATCCGAAATATGATTTATGGGTTAATAGAGCTTGGGAATCGTGATCAAGATATAAGAGAGCATCAACTGTACGCTGTCCCTTCTTGAAGGCAACTTGATTATGGTGGATGAGCTTATTTGCTTGCACATACCATAATGCAGGGAAGAAGAGAAGATCGGCTGAGAAGATATTGTTGTAATGGTTGAGGAGGCGAAATAAAAGAGATAAAGGGAGATGTTTCATAATGTGATAGGATATGTTAAGGGAAGGATGAGTTAAGGGAAGTTATAGGAGAGTGGAAGGGAAAACCAGTAAGCTTTTTTATGTCAGTCCATATCCTTTTTGTGTCGAATAAAAAAGATATACTGCTGGTAAATTTTTGGAAGCAGCGGATTTTAGTCTTTTTGGCACTGCGCCGAAAAAGTGCATTGCATTCTTTATACAAGATAAGATTTGATTGGGTCCGACTAGGCTTGAATTCGTGCCCAGGCATTCTGCTTGTCTGTTCTTAATGCTGAAAGTTCGCTGTTCCACCACAAAGGAACAGGTTGGTTCGGCTTTGTTGTAGAAAGTAGGATGGATTGATTTGCTGAGGAACGGATGACTTTTTGGCTGTAAGAAGTTTCTTCGTTGATGTTGGAGAAACAGGGAAAGAACAGGAGAGAGTTTCAAAAGCAGCCTCAAATGTTTACCAGTCCTCTCGATCAGTTTTGAAGTAGATTCTGAGCTGGAAAGAATTTTGGGGCGGGACAATTGGATTTTGGAGAGGATAAGGAAATGATCACTACCTTGAATGTAGAGCCGTGATACTATTGTAGAGAGGGATGCAAAACAAAGGGTAAGTGTAAAGGATGAATGAATGGAAAAGTGGGTGGGAGATCCGTCGTTTAGGATAACGTCGTTAGAAACTAGGATGGAATCTTCAATTATTCAACCTTTTGAGTTGGAATAAACGGACCTCCAGAGGGGGCTTCAAGCATTAAAATCATCGGCTACAAAAAAGGATGGGTAGAGGAAGGAATTATGTTGTTGAAATCTGTTGCACAGATCAATTGATCAATTGAAGTTTGTAGTTCAATGGCTAGAGAAGCAATATTTGATTGGGGTGAAAGAGGATAGGTGAGGTAGGTTTCTTGGATTATTGGCAGATTTCGTGGATATACCCATATCTCAAGGGGGATTGGAGGAGGGTTAACTGATAAAAGATAGAGGGAAGAGTCCGGAGGAGATTGAATGGTAAGAGGATACACTTTATTTGGCAAGTGGCGAAAATTGCAGAGTAGTGATAAATTCAATGTTGTCTGGAAGGTAGTACTTATCAAATGTTAGTAGGATGGTGCCAGTGCATTTGTGAAGGCCCTCGCTGATTTTGCAGATTTGGAATGCTGATTTAACACCATTTTTTTTTTTTGAAGGCCTTCAACAACCTCTTCTTTGGACAAGTGACAAATAAAAAAAACATATATTGTACCTTTGCCGCAGTTAAGAAATTCATGCAATTTAACTGTAATACCTCTAACGCTCGGCAATTTGTTGGCAACTACGAATTTGTCAGAGATTTTCTTATTTTTAAGAAGTAACAGCAGAGAATGGTAGCGAGGCTCTGTAATCTTTTCAACTTCTTTGCTTATTGCTTTTATGCTGTTGTAGGCAGAAAAACAGAAAAAAGTTGTCAGCGGTTCCTATTCATCTAAAGCTCTTATAACCAAAATCCGTTTTGGTGGTTGGAAGTTGATGAAATATATTCAATGGAGAATTTTCAAATTTTTTGCGCGGACCCGCTTTGTAGAGTGTTAGTTTTATTCGTCGAGAGAGGACTTTACTACTCAGTTGCCTACTTAGTCCAAAGTGGCACTTGTAGGCAAGAGAGATTCTACGTTGGATTTCAAAGCTGACATTGTTATCGGTGTTAAGGCTGGTTTCTAAATGAACGAAGTCTTTTACAATCTCGAAATCAAAACTGCCAACAGTAACGTTGGTGCCGATACGCAAGTGCGCCGACTGTTTGTTTGATGACAGGAGGTACTTCATTTTGTCCTCGTTCACCACCAGACACATTCGCTTTGCCTCTATATCCAGTTTGGAGAAGGCAGAACTAACAGCGTGGTTGTTAAGGCCGATGGTGTCAATATAATCGGCATACACCAACAGTTCTGCCCTCTTATAAAATATTGCGCCTGAGCAATTAAGTTCCGCAGCTCATACGATCATCTCTAATATCAGGTTAACGAAGTCACAGTACAGTGAGTCACCCTGTCTGAAACCTCGTTTGATATCAAACGGCTCGGAAACGTCCTTCCCAATTCTAACGGCACTGCTGGTATTGAGCAAGGTCGTCTTTCATGCAAAATTGGGTCGTCGCGGTCAGAGTCCAACATCTCATTAGCAATGTTCATGCGATGCTGCGTTTGATCGAAATTGGCAGTTTTGGTACGAGTTTTTTTCAAATCATTGAATAAAATCGAATGGCACGAGCCAATCGATATGTCTATGTCCTCAGCAACTTCTCTAACGGGGTTGCGACGATTGGCCAATACCATTTTCTTCACTTCATCCATTCTTTTGTCTGTTGTTGAAGTGCTCAGGCGTCCGGAAGACTTTTTTTGTTTACATCTTCTGGGCCTTCTTAGAACATTTTGTACCACCGATAAATGTTGCTTTAGTCCAAAGTAACTTCTCCGTATGACACAGTCAACATTCGGAATGCATCCGCGCACTTAATTTCCTTTTTCACACAAAATTTGATACAGGTTTTTTTATCCATCTTTTTGAATAGGTAAAAATCGAAGACGAGCCGAAACACGTGCAAGCAAAGCAGACATGAGTACCAACATATCGCCACAAAAAAATCGAAATTCGAATATACGTAACCTGCGAAAAGTCAAAATACGCGATACTTTTTGAACACACCTCGCATACTCCGCCTTACGCTATAGAGAATTTCGTATTGCAGAGTTCAAATTTTGATACGTTTTGAGCCGTTGAGCGCAACATTGTTATTGCCACGAATTTATTATTTCTTTCTTTACCTATTTATATATTTAAATGAATTATTGTAAAAATTACACAGGCCAACAACCAAAAAACTTTTTCGATAATTTTAACTAATTACTTTGTAATTTGGTGTCCTGTGTAGTATGTTCACTTATCGAATGCTCACTGTACTCAGTTGAATGCATAAATATTATTACAAACACATTGTAGCACTTGACTACAATATTCATATAAACAATGTGCAAGCACTTGTGGTAATACGATCCCTTGGACATTGCCCTGCATGGACATTGCCGCGTCGGCATATTTGACATGCGCCGACGGTTCAACAACCAAGTGAACATATTACCTCCTCCCCGCCGTTGCGACCCGCGTCAGCCCTTAGACGTTCTTATGTAAACAATACATAAAGAATTATACATAAGCTGACCGCGCCTCTGCCGGCGTCCCTGACAGCGCAGCCACGCTGTCTTTAGCTGTAAGAACCAAATTGTAACAACTGAAGATTCATTCAATAAAAGACACTCGTAGCAACGAGTCGTGGGTGGTCAATACATGGCGACCGTGACAGGACACAGAAAATAAGCCCTGGAGTCAAGCGGCAGGAGGAAAGAAAGCTATGCCAACCACATCTACAAAGTATTGAAGCAGCTGGACGCTGGACAACTTTACATCGTAAAAGGCTGGACAACTTCGCAAAAGGGCAAAGAGCAGGAACAGCGTTGGAAACTACATTTTTCTTGTCTGAGTGAGTAGAGGTTCAGTAATCAAAAAGAAAAAAGCCGGAAGAAGCGGCATACGAGTACGCCTCCAAAAGAGGAAGGCGGAAATTCTCAAACTATTGTTTGCCACCAACCCACCATTACGTTGGGAGGCAACAATAGCACTACAAGCCGAGCTAGATCAGATTGATCAAGCCCAGAAGGCAAACCATAAGCATTCAACCTCTACCACCACACAAAGACATATAAAAACAATTGATAACACTATTCCCAAATTAAACCAGCCAGGAGCAATAAAAGCCCAGCTCAGTAAACCAGCCAAGAAGTGCCCAGACGACTGCGAGGGACCATTGGACGGTGCGTTCTGCCAATACACGTGCGAGCACTGCACGGCAGCGGATCCGAACACCAAGACGAACAACAACTAGAGACATCAAACGCGAGAGGCACCCCGCCGCTTGCGTCAACGAGGGAGCGCCAGCGAGCCAGACCCGGCGAAGACCAGCTGGTGCAGATGGACGATCAACAGCAGCAGAATTTAGATATATTTATATAATACATAAGAAAAAAAAATATTGTAATTAATTTAAGACAAATATAGTAAGCGGAAGCGATAACTGCATTGCCCGCTAGAGTATGGCCCGTGAAGCCATACAAACCACTAGGTAGGAGATCGCTGTTGATCGAATCAGGAAAAACTAATTAAATTAAAATTGAGTCCTAAATGAACATTAACATTAGAAATAACAAAACTAAAATAAATGAGCAGAAACAGTATAAGTAAATCTGACGATATATATATAATAACACCCAGAATGGGGTTAATTGATACCAAAACAGTGGACTCCACTGCAAATGTAATAAATAAAATAGAATCGCCAAATACTGATATGAAAATAACAAACATATTGTTACTGATAATCGTTATTATTATGTGTGCATATATTATTTACAAAGCTTACATCCTACATAATAAATGTATAAAAAAGAGAGCCTTAAGCCAAGCTAACGATCTTGATAAGATCTGAAAATAATATACAAGCACACACGATTCTCATGGTAATGTGTTTATATATACAAAAAAAAAAACATGAATTTGATAAATAAAGAAAAAAATCAAATATGAATACGGAGAAATGCATTAGAATAGTAATGACAAATGAACCCGATTTCCAGAACAGGGTATTGTCTATACTAAAAAAAAAACAGAGTAGAACCCATACTTATCTATGATTTAGAAAGTGAATACATGGAAAAGTATAACTTAGACTTTTCCCCCCTTTACCATTGTACTAGCACCCTAAGGGAATAGTATTGACTACGGTAAAGAATTGCAGGGTATTTTCAGAGATAGATAAGCACGAAATATTGGGACAAATAAATGTCATAAAAGTTATGTATAAAGAATAAAAAAAAAAAAAAAAAAAAAAAAAAAAAAAAAAAAAAAAATTATATATATATATACATATACATAATGAATCCCAGGCATGGAATGGGAGCAACTAACCCTAAATATCCGTGAACTAAAGGAAAAATTTTATAAATCTTACAAATGTGTAAGCCAGAATAGGTCAATACAAAAGGATACTTTAAATAAACATGCGAAAATTCTTGTAGAAACATTTAATGATGCAAGAATATTAGTGCATGATAATAGACGTATAATAAATAAAACTAACTGGTCAAAAATATCAAAATTGTTGATCAAATTACGTTCAAATTTATATAACGTCAAAGAAAAGTATCAGCTAGATATTTTCATTCCAACAGTGTTAAATTCACCATTAACACTACATGGAGAAGAAGATCAGAAATCAGTTGAAACAGATTTAGATTCAGATCCTGAATCAAACGAAGAAACTGATATAAAAGAAAACGACCTAAAAGATCTTACAATTCCTGCACAAATCACTTTATCTGAAGAAGATAATGAGATAGAACAGGAAGAAGGATTGAATTCTAGCACAAGCTCAGTAGACACAAAAGAAAACATCATGACGGATGCAAGCGCCCAAAGGGCATACATAAAGGACATATCGAATGCCATTCCAGAATTCAATGGACAGAAAATACATCTTCAAAGATTTGTAACAGCTTTGAAGTTAATAAATCTGACAAAAGGCACATTCGAAGAAATAGCTGTTGAGGTCATTAAGTCAAAAATTGTTGGCTCAACTCTATACAAAGTCCAAAATGAAACGACAATTAATGCAATAATCAAAAAATTGCAAGATACTATAGTTGGTGAAACATCCGACGTAGTAAAAGCCAAATTGTCTAAAACAATGCAAAAAGGGAAAACTGCCGAAAAATTCACGACAGAAATTGACAATTTACGAAAGCTTTTGGAAGCTTCGTATATTGACGAAGGCCTATCAGCCGAACATGCTGACAAATTCAGCACTAAAGAAGCCATTAACGCAATGGTTAAAAATTGTGAACACGGAAAGTTAAAAACAATCCTCGAGGCAGGCAATTTCAAAACAATGGATGAAGCCGTCACAAAGTATATACAATGTAGTACCGAAATGACAGGCAATCCCAATTCAATATTGCTCGCCCAAAGGGGCCGTGGTAATTATAACAACAGGAATAATTATCGCGATAGAGGCAATGGTAGAGGCAATGGTCGAGGTTATTATAATAATAATATATTAATTATAATAACAACAACCGCAATAATGGCCAGAATAATAATTACCAATATAATAATTATAGAGGTAATAATAGAGGAAACAACAGAGGAAACCATAGAGGAAATAACCACCAAAATGGAGGTTATAACCAAAACAGTAACAATAATGTAAGGGTGACCCAAAACGCTTCGGGAAACTCCCAACAGCCTTTAGATACTCAGCAGTAAATAATAAAATTCATACCATCAATCTCAGCCAAAACATATACGTAACCTTCACAAATATAAACACAGGAAAAGAACTAGTATTCTTGATAGACACAGGTGCAGATATATCTATATTAAAAGAAAATTCAGATGTTTTTCAATACATTCAAACTGATCATATAATAAATATACAAGGAATAAGTCAAGAAGTAACCAAATCTAAAGGACTTACTTCCATTGAAATCCAAACCACAAATTACATAATACCCCACGATTTTCACATTGTAAATTTACAATTCGCTATTCCATGTGATGGAATACTAGGAATAGATTTCATTAAAAAATACAACTGTCAATTAGATTTCAAGCCGTCTGAAGACTGGCTTATAATCAGACCAACTAACTTAAAATACCCAATTTATGTTCCGATAACATACAGTCCTGGCAACAATTCCATAGTTCTGCCAGCAAGATCACAAGTGGTCCAAAAAATTACAATAAACTCAGTAGAAGACAGTGTATTTATTCCAAACCAAGAAATTCTACATGGTATCTACATAGCCAATACCATAGCAACAACCCAAAATGCATTCATAAGAATGCTTAATACAACAAATGAAGATCAGTTAATCAACATAAATAAATTAGAATATGAACCACTTTCAAGCTACGAAGTAGTTAAAACAATTCCAGAGAATAGAGAGAAATCTGTACTAAAACAGCTATCAAAGAATTTCCCACCACAATTTCATAATCAACTAACAACAATCTGTAAACAATACAGCGATGTATTCGGACTAGAAACCGAACCAATAACCACAAATAATTTTTATAAACAAAAACTGAGATTGAAGGATGATGAAGAAATATACATTAAAAATTATAGAAATCCTCACAGTCACAAAGACGAAATTCAGAAACAAGTCCAAAAACTAATTGACGACAAAATAGTCGAACCATCTGTATCTGCTTATAATAGCCCTTTGTTATTAGTACCCAAAAAGTCACTTCCAAATTCGGAAACAAAAAAATGGCGATTAGTAATTGACTATCGTCAAATTAATAAAAAACTGTTGTCTGATAAATATCCGCTCCCTAGAATTGATGATATTTTGGATCAACTAGGTAGAGCAAAGTACTTCTCATGCCTGGACTTAATGTCAGGTTTTCATCAAATTGAACTTGAAGAAAAATCAAGAGATATTACTTCTTTTTCAACAAACAATGGTTCATATCGCTTCACGCGATTACCATTCGGCTTAAAAATAGCGCCAAATTCGTTTCAGAGAATGATGACTATAGCTTTCTCTGGACTTGAACCTTCACAAGCATTCCTTTATATGGATGACTTAATAGTCATTGGTTGTTCTGAAAAACAGATGCTCAAAAACTTAACCGATGTTTTTGACAAATGTAGACAACACAATCTAAAGTTACATCCCGAAAAATGCTCGTTTTTCATGCATGAAGTCACTTTCCTAGGACATAAATGCACAGACAAAGGAATCTTGCCCGACGACAAAAAATACGACGTCATCCAAAATTATCCAGTCCCACACGATGCGGACAGCGCTAGAAGATTTGTTGCATTTTGTAACTATTACAGAAGATTCATAAAAAATTTTGCTGATTATTCCCGTCACATAACGAGATTATGTAAAAAGAATGTAAAATTCGAATGGACAGCTAATTGCCAAAACGCCTTCGAACATCTAAAATCAGCACTAATGAATCCAACACTCCTACAATATCCAGATTTCAGCAAAGAATTCTGTATTATCACAGATGCTAGTAAACAAGCATGTGGAGCAGTTCTAACTCAGAACAAAAACGGACTCCAACTCCCAGTTGCATACGCATCAAGAGCATTCACAAAAGGTGAAAGCAACAAAAGCACAACAGAACAGGAATTAGCAGCTATTCATTGGGCAATAATATATTTCAGACCATATATTTATGGTAGACACTTCACTGTCAAAACAGATCACAGAGCATTCTCAATGGTAAATCCAAGTTCGAAACTTACTCGAATGAGACTTGAATTAGAGGAATATAATTTCACAGTAGAATATCTAAAGGGCAAAGATAATTTTGTAGCCGATGCGCTATCAAGAATTACAATAAAGGACTTAAAAAATATACAAATAAGTAATAAAATTCTGAAAGTCACTACCAGAAATCAAAGTAAACAGTTAAATTCCTGCGCAGGAAAAGAAAAAGAAAAAGAAAAAGAGGATTTGCGAAAGCAAACTCTAAATGCTTCTCAGCCCAACGTATACGAAGTCATTGCAAATGACGAGGTACGAAAAGTAGTGACCTTGCGAATAACAGACTCTCTATGCTTACTAAAACATGGAAATAAAGTTATAGCAAGAATTGATGTTAGCAATATGTACACCAATGAAATTCTTGACTTAGGTCAGTTCTTTCAAAGGCTTGAAACAGAAGCCGGTATACTTAATATTAGCCAACTCAAAGTGGCACCGAGCGAAAAGATCTTTGAATTAATTTCAATAGATACTTTTAAAAAAATGGGCAATGAAATATTGAAATCATTAAGAGTAGCGCTACTCCAGCCGGTGACCCTAATACAAAAAGATAAAGAAAAAGAAGCAATACTGTTTACATTCCATGATGATCCAATACAAGGAGGTCATACAGGAATAGCTAGAACAATAGCTAAAATAAAAAGACACTACTATTGGAAAAATATGACTCGTCATATCAAAGAGTACATACGTAGATGTCCAAAATGCCAAATGTCAAAGACGACATTACACACAAAGACCCCAATGACTGTAACTGAAACTCCAATATATGCTTTCGACAGAGTGATAGTAGATACAATTGGTCCACTACCACGCACGGAAAATGGAAATGAATACGCAGTCACTTTAATATGTGATCTGACAAAGTATTTAGTAGCAATTCCAGTTGCAAACAAAAGTGCAACAACTGTCGCAAAAGCTATATTCGAATCTTTTATTCTGGAGTACGGTCCAATGAAGACGTTCATTACGGACATGGGAACAGAATATAAAAATTCAATTATATCTGACTTGTGCAAATACTTAAAGATAGACAACATAACGTCTACTGCACACCACCATCAGACCGTTGGAACAGTAGAAAGAAGCCACAGAACATTCAATGAATATATCCGTTCTTACATATCTGTTGACAAAACAGATTGGGACGTATGGCTACAATATTTCGTATACTGTTTCAACACGACACCCTCTATGGCACATAATTATTGTCCATATGAGCTAGTTTTCGGCAAACAGAGTAACTTGCCAAAATACTTTACAAATATAGATAAAATAGAACCTATTTATAATATAGATGATTACTCTAAAGAAGTTAAGTTTAGATTAGAATCAGCCTATAAAAGGGCTAGATTACTATTAGAAAAACATAAAAATAGAAATAAAGAATATTACGATAGGAATATTATAGATAGTAACATAAAAATAGATGACCTAGTTTTATTAAAAAATGAAACAGGTCATAAGCTAGATAAAACATATTTAGGCCCTTATACTGTAGTAAAAATAGAAGATAACGATAATATAATAATTAAAGACAGTAAAAATAAGAAACAAAAAGTACATAAAGATAGGTTAAAGATTTTCATTTCTTGATATATTAAATACATGTTACTTCATAATCAGTTGACTACTATTATAAAGTAAAGTATGGCCATACCTATAATAAGTAATTAATACCATTTATATATATATCATCAAATCTATTAATTAATTAGTATTAAAATTCATAAAATCAAAAAAATAAATATATACAAATTTTAAACATATATAAGTAATAACACTAAGAAAATAACTTCATGTAATTACGTTATTTTTCTAAAGGAGGGAGATGTAGTATGTTCACTTATCGAATGCTCACTGTACTCAGTTGAATGCATAAATATTATTACAAACACATTGTAGCACTTGACTACAATATTCATATAAACAATGTGCAAGCACTTGTGGTAATACGATCCCTTGGACATTGCCCTGCATGGACATTGCCGCGTCGGCATATTTGACATGCGCCGACGGTTCAACAACCAAGTGAACATATTACCTCCTCCCCGCCGTTGCGACCCGCGTCAGCCCTTAGACGTTCTTATGTAAACAATACATAAAGAATTATACATAAGCTGACCGCGCCTCTGCCGGCGTCCCTGACAGCGCAGCCACGCTGTCTTTAGCTGTAAGAACCAAATTGTAACAACTGAAGATTCATTCAATAAAAGACACTCGTAGCAACGAGTCGTGGGTGGTCAATACACCTGATTACGAAAAAAATTATTAAAAAGTTATATCACCCTTCAATTTTTCACATTTTACAATTAAGTAAAAAAAAAGTGTATGTAAATATAAATATTTTTACGATTAATATAAAAAAGTTATACTATTTTGAATTCGCCCTTTACAGGGGCGTTAGAGAGTTAGAAAGGTTGAATTTGCATATCTAAAAGTCTCCAATTCAAAATAGAATAATTTTTTTTATATTAATCGTAAAAATATTTTTGAAAAAGGACCTTAAAGCTAAAGAGTAGTACTTTGCGATGCCGTTGTGGAAAATTAAAAAAAAACTTTACCTTGCTCAAAAAAATGGCCAAAATCTGCATTTTTTTGACTATTTAACCTCAAATTGCCAAAAATCCTGACGTGCTGGAGCATTTTCAAGGTCATATTCGTTTTCAGCATAAAAAACCTTCAAGCTGTAAAAAAGCGAGATTTTGCAGGCCTGTGTTACTGAAATGTAAGATGCAACATTTATAAATAAATAAAGAATTACTACTACTACTACTACTAATATATAACAAAAATTAGAACTTTGTTTACAAACCTGTTTTCTTTGCCGGCGTCCTTTTCATTTAGTTTTTATTTTGATGTTTCTCCTTACGTTTGAAATAATAATTATCGTTAGCACAGGTTTGTGTGTCAAAAAGTATAGTTAATATCTAGGATTATTTTATAATCTTAGATTTTGGGAGAGAAATTTTGCTTTTTAAGTTCGCAATCCGTAGTTAATCCGAGTTAAGCTCGAAAAAGTAGATCATCTACTTATACAGGTATCGTATTACAAGATACAGGTATACAGATCGTATTGCAAGAAATATATATTAACTGAAACAGATCCATCTTTTTTATAAGAAGATGAGGACTATTTATTTCACATGATCAATTTAACAAAAATACTAAAGCCATATAATGAAATTAAAAGAATGTTAGAATACGAGGATAAACTTAGAGCATCAGATTTAGCATTAATAAATAGGATTCAAATTCTAAAGAAACAACCCATAAATACTTGAACCAAAAAAAGTTTGAAATTTTTAGGATCAGCTTTTAAATTTGTCACAGAACTCCAGACCATGACGATTTAATTAATATACATAATGTACAACGTGTAATAAATTGAAATTTCGAAAAACTAATTAAAAACTTTAATCCTAAAATCCTTGAGCACCAAATGCTACTTCAGTAAATGCATAAAGAATTGTAAGATCTGACCACGACTATTAATTTTGCTAGAAATAGAAATTTTTACTCCGCCGGAAATTGAAAAATTGACCACTAATTGACATATTAGAATATTCTACAGTGCTTAGGAAGATCCGAAAAGACTTTTTTAGTAATTTTTAAATATCCTATTATCACAAATCAATGCGAAACATTTGACATTACATCCTCATCGTATAGATATGGAAAACTTTAACTAAATCCACCTATAGCTTCATGCCAAAATATATTCCAAAGAATAAATAATGGTAAAAACAATTTGAGAAAATACATATGTATGTAAAAAAAAAAGAGGATAATTGTACGTATCCTTGATCAATACAAACGCAGGAAAATGTTATGTAAAGAAAGAAAACAATGAACCCCTGACTATATTAAAACCTGGAAATATAATACTTGATGGAAAATATATTGTAAATATGATAATTAAACTATTGAAGGGACATATCTTGTACAGTTCTCGTTAACTATTATTATAACATAGATAATAAAACCCTTCTCAATCAGAATGAAGAACTCAAGTAATTTATAAAAGCTAAAGGTAACGAACAATTGGAAATAATGGAACTACTCCAATCTCAAATATGAATTAATCTACAATATATATATAAAAATTCAGCCGTTTTTCGCGTTGTGATGAACTTTACGGAGAATGGCTCAACCGATTTTAACCAAACTTTGGCACATTGAAGAGACACGTGTGGAGAAGGTTTGTAACTATGTTTGGTTAAAATCTCCTTTATTTCTTCGTCAACACACAGTACAGAGAACGTTAAATATAGAGAATTCTCACGAGCTACGAATGGTGCGAGCTGTCAAAAATGAAGTGAAACGGCGAACACTGTTTCACCTCGCTCAACTCGAAGGCGGGGAAGTTTTTAACAGAGCTGATTACAGTGAATTATGTAGAAGTACATTGGCTCCGCTCACTCTTTGGTTTCTGTATGAAATCAAACTGACGAATGCCGACGGCACTTTGCAAAGAATTTGCTTGTGCACTTCTATGTTCCCTTGAATTATGCGCCAACATTCATCACTTTTTGTTTGTTGATTTAATCTAAAAATAAGATTCAAACAAAAATTTTAGTAAATTGAAAACTTCATAAAAATTTGATGAAAATTTTTAATAATTTTTCGAGTCTAAATTAATTTTAGACAAGAATTCATAGAGCATACAAGTGTATGGTATATTGATGTATATGTATGTATATCAATATATGTTAGTTATATTATGTTTGTCCAAAAGATCAATTGCATCTTCAATTCTTATAGATTTTGATACATACGTGCACACGCACTGGAGCAATAATGGCCTATCTCTTGACGCACCACCTTATCATATTTACATTTGAATATGCATTCATTTGTTCCTTTGCAAACGAAATTTTTTTCAATTTAGATTTATTACATGGAATAATATATGTATGCATTTTATAGATAGTATAAAACATTTTATAGATAGTATAAAACTTTGAAATTTAAAATAAATAAAAGAAAACGTGAAAGAAACGTATTTGCATACATATGTATATGGGACAACTAAGTTCTATTGCATCTTTAATAAATATAGTGTTGCACGCATATGTATGCACTGAAGCAACATGACCTACCTCACGAGCATCGCCTTATATTTCATGCAATAATTAGGGTGTAAATATTCGAATGATCGAATTCCTGCAAATGCTAAAACAACTTCTTCTGCATATGCATCGACGTATGTGCATGTGCGTATATGCACACTTGATCCCTAACTATACCTATCTATATATATATGCAAATATAAATATGTGAATTGAATTCAAGCAAAACAATGCTTAGGTATTAATATACACATATGCATGTGCATACAACCGCACACGCAGGGCACTCACGTTATTCCTTTAATTCCGAATGTCGTTCAAAGCTAAAATTCTATGCCTAGCGACTACAAGAACAAAAAAGTTTTGATATTCAAAATAAATAAAAGAATAATTTTAACAAACCCAAGATATACTCCATATTTACATATTTTATAGGATAAAAAAGCATATTCATATGTTACCGTAAGTATATCAGTAACAAAATCTGTTAAAACTGTTTCTTATTACATACATATGTATGTACATATATACATACATATGTAAGAAACAATTAAGCCAAAGGTCAATGTACTGCAGCAACCATGACCTACCTCACGTATTGGTATATTGCGCAAGTGTGCCCTATTATATGTATGTCCGTACATACATATACATACATTCTCGACTCCCAGCAAAACTATGCTTATTAGTATACACATAGGTATATACATACAACAGCTAAAATTATAAGCCTGGCGACTGCAAGAACAAAATACATTCATGCGCGCAGTCGCAGCGGTCATGATTTTTTTAGTCGCAACGGCGCTGAAAAATCCAAACTATTCTATAACACTAAGTTCGAGCTCATCTGCTCATATGCCCATATGACAATTTTCTCGTCAATTTGAAAATAGTAAATATTGTAATATTTCGCGTTGAATTATTTGCCAATATTTGGTAAATCTTCAATTTTTGTCAAATCGAGTGGCCGCGGCTCCGTACATATGTATGCATCAATATATGTATGTAAATATGTGTTCTAAATTCTCGACAGCAATAGTAAATCGAAATATTTTTTCTGTCGCAAGTGCTCGCAGCCTCATATGTATGTATGGCTATGGCAGTTTGTATGCATGTATTTATATACTATATATGCGTGTTTTGCTTTTGCACGTCCATAGGAACAATTTTTCATATGAAGATATTTATTTTATTGAGCTGAACGAATATGTGTATTGATATTCTAATGAAATCCTGTCGAATTGTATTATTGGTATATGTTTCTTTAAGATCCTCTTACCAAATAAATATTATTATCCTTAAGAAAATGAAATACTAGTTTTTTTAATTTTAATTTTTTATTTTTATTCACAGAAATTTATGTATATGTATATATTTTACAATGCTATAAATAATAGGTAATTACATTTCCTGAAATGAAAAAAAAAAATATAATTATTTTTATTCACAAGTAATTTAAGTATTCTTATATGTATATGTATATATTTTACAATGCTATAAATAATAGGTAATTACATTTCCTGAAATGAAAAAAAAAAATATAATTATTTTTATTCACAAGTAATTTAAGTATTCTTATATGTATATGTATATATTTTACAATGCTATAAATAATAGGTAATTACATTTCCTGAAATGAAAAAAAAAAATATAATTATTTTTATTCACAAGTAATTTAAGTATTCTTATATGTATATGTATATATTTTACAATGCTATAAATAATAGGTAATTACATTTCCTGAAATGAAAAAAAAAAAATATAAAATTTTGAAAGCACGAATTACGAAATTGTTCTCATACTATAACAATTTCTCACACGACTTCGATATTGACATCGATTAAGTCATTGCGATTTACCTGATTTTTAAAACACTACTCTCAATCCATCATGATTAAGAAAAAATTGTAGTGCTTTAAAGATCTAGGCTCGGGTGCTAGCTGAAAGAGAAGAAAAAATAAAAAAGAAACCTGTAAAATAGACTAAAAAATAGAAAAAACCTGAAACGGAAAATACCTGTAAAATATATAAATAAAAAAACCTGAAATATAGAAAAGAGGAAAACCCTGAAATAAAATAATAGGTATCATTATATGCAAAGGATAGCTAATAGATTATTTATTACCTGGGTGAGCGGTGAATCTCTTTTCGTTGGGCCCTGGCTTACAACCTACTTACAACTTACAGCTTTTTTAATTTATTTTGAATTTTTCTGACTTTGGCATTATTGGCCTCATTTCGCAAGAGCCACTTTGCATTCTTGAATAAAAGGACAGTTAAGAGAAAATCTAATAGCTTCACGCGATGATCTCTACATTCGCCAGATACTATAAACCAGTCGGGAAACTCTTTTTGTGTTTTTTCTTTTAGAGCGGACAACATTGAACACCTAAGACCTGCAATGTGGGCATATTTTGCGAAGAGCTTACGGTACCACACCATTTGGAGTCGACACACTTCGAAAACCCTGTCTTCAGGATTGACAAGCCTTAAATCGCTGTCATCCGTGAAGTTTTTTGACCTTATCAGGGCTTCTGAATGCAACTTCAGCTCCCCTTTTGTTTTCGTCATGGCGTGGGTGCACTTTTCACATTGTAACTTGCACAGCACTTTCTGGTAAATACCATAGCCAGTGAAGTAACGCTGCACTTGTACCTCAGCTTCATGACTTTCTTCAGCAAAATTTAAATCTTCCACATCAATCTCTTCTAAAATGAGATCTTCATTTCGCTGGTCTCCTATTTCTGCCTCAAGATGACGATCTTCGGGGCCTATATACCAATCTAAATTCATATCGTCATCATCTGTACAATTAGAACCTTTCTTCTCAAATTTCTGGCGTAAAATTTTCATTGAGATCAGTCGCGCAACTATGTATTGAATTTCGTGAGCTGATGGATGGGTATTCATACCCTGACTAGCCCGTATGCGATAGAAAAAGTTTTCCAACGCATCTTGATTCATTTTCCCGGTGAAAATAAATTTGAGGGAGCTGTGCTCAATGAAAAGTTCCTCGCATAACTTTTGCATCGCTAAAATCGTTATGCGGAAACCTTCGATGCACTTAACGCGTGCGTTTCCCGGCAACTTTAAT
Organism: Anastrepha ludens; assembly: GCF_028408465.1. Taxonomy (NCBI): domain Eukaryota; kingdom Metazoa; phylum Arthropoda; class Insecta; order Diptera; family Tephritidae; genus Anastrepha; species Anastrepha ludens. The sequence continues at coordinate 90,100,038 of NC_071503.1, read as the reverse complement.
GACCGCAAAAAATCTTGATGTTTATTTAATCTATGAATTTTTTTGGTGTCACCACGCCTAATCGGACATTTTGAAGGATTTTTCGACTGGAATCTTTTTGCATCCAATTCATCAAAGAGATCATTCATTTTTTTAACGAACATCTGTGTGGGCTTAGCGCATTTAATCACATAGTCGTCACTGCCTAATAAATTTTGGGCCAAGGCCATGTCGATACCAGAGGCTACCGAATTGCTCAGGACCTGAGTCGCGCGTGAAACGCTCATTTTTTCCATAAAACTGGGATATATATGGGCCTCCGTTAGTTTCGGACAAATTTTAAAATGGGGATTCATTTGATCTATATCAAACAATTTTTTGATCACCTTGAAGCTTGTCACTCCATCTGGTGTTAAGATGTCATATTTCATTAACGTATTTCGGACGGACTTTATCAAGTGACAGTAATCGAACATGCAAAAAATGTTTGTGTCTTCGTGCAGGAGAAAGGGGCGATTCTCAGAAATCCCTAAAGTGTTAAAAATAGCAATGTTGGTGGGCCCTTGATCGCAAACTATACCTTTCAAATTTAACCCCATTTTTTTCAGTTGTGCGATATTTTTTTTCAAAATGGACATCAATGTCCCCGTAGGTATACCACCACTGGAGATATAATACGAAAACACGTATTTCCATTTGGAGCACAATCCCTTAACCATAAAAAATAAACATCTATTCCCAATTTTGTTTTCGCGTTGACCTTCCCCATGGTCTACAAACCCATCGATAACATCTCTAGCTTTATTATAGCTCAAGTCCGACCTGATGATAATTTCATCGAATAATAGAACGCTTATGCGTTCGGTGTCGGACATATTTGAAACAATTTTTTCTAAATTATTGCAGACATTGGCATCGAACCCCGGAACAACATATTTGATGGGGCGCCAACGCGAAAGGGATGATTTATGGGGCAAAGCAAAACCTAGATCGTCACGCATAAACGTATATGCTTTGGAGGACATATAATTAATGTTTTGGGCCAATGTCTTTTCCTCCTCGCTATAACGATTTTTTTGGCCACTGACGATCATTCTTGCGAAAGTTACAGCATCACTGCTTGAAGTTTCTTCCGCAAGAACTGCACGACTACACAAATATTTATATTTTTGCAGTAGCTTCTCATTCTCTGCTTCTAACTCTTGAATTCTTTTTTTTAATTTTATTTCATTGCTCCGATAATAACGAGCAGCCTGAGCAAATCGTTCGCTACTGCTTGTGATTTCTAAGTCCTCACAGATGTTTTTGTTTTTGGGTGCCTGCCTTGTTTCCTCTAGCATGGAATATTTTGCGAATTCTTCTAACGTAAGATCGTTTCCTACACCTACTGTACGATTTACGTACACTTTAGTAACGGGCGGGCAAACCCAATCAGAGCCAGTACTAGGTGAGCGACTTCTAGTAACTAGCTCTAATCTTAAAGATGGAACAGCCCCATCTAAAACTTTATAACGAGTTACTTGCTCTGGACTAAAGTGACGCTTACAAACATATAGCCTGTCAGTATCGGCTGGTTGCACGTTGCAAGCCAGGGCCCAACTATTTCTAGCCTCTCCGCGTCGAGGAAAGGCGTATAACGCATGACCCTTTTCCACTACGCATCCTACAACGCAACAGCTTCGTTGCTTCTTCGGCATTGTACAGCTGTACGTAGGGTCATCGTCATGCCCTATTAAAAAAATGTATTTTATAATATAATAATTTATAAACATTCAATAATTTAAAAACATATAATAATTCATAAACATATAATAATTCATCAAACTACATATAACGCATCACTACGAAACGACTACACGAAATGACGTAAAAATTTTCCGATTGGTTGTTTTGATTTTATTCAACGAGGCATAGCAACGGATGCCGTGTATTGTAATATTATGGTTATTAATAAAAAATTATTTTCTATGAAATTATATACATATCCTAAATCCCTCAAAACTACTCGCTCGGTAATTTTATCACACTTGGTAATTCCCATTTATATTTATTTATATATACATATATATATATTTATATATGCACATACATATATCAAATGAATTAGCATAATATATGCACATAAATATGTATATGTAACATCATTTACATTCAAAAATTAATTTCAATTTCTTAACTTACTCTACTTTCCTCCCTCAAAACTCTAATGTTACCAGTTAGCAAGCCTCACCCTCAATAAAACCTATCCACCCTAATATTGTATGAAATGTATGCAATACATATGCAGGTATGTGTGTTTGCTATTCTTGTAGGTTCGCTTCAGCGAAATATAAAAACACACATACCTACTTATGTATTGCACAAAAACTTACCTAAACGAAGGGTGGGGATGGCACCCTTTCTTAAACATTTTCCCCCCACAAAATATGGCTCAAATATAAAAATATGGCGAAATATAAAAACACACATATGTACCTACTTATGTATTGCACAAAAACTTACCTAAACGAAGGGTGGGGATGGCACCCTTTCTTAAACATTTTCCACCCACAACATATGGCTCAAAATGCTTAACGCACACATATGAGTTGTGGGGTGGAAGATGCACCGCCGTCGGGATTTTTAAGTTGTCCCTCCATTTTGCCACTTCCTCAGGATCTTTTGGGAACGAAAAAAGGCGTTTTTCGTCCCGCGAACAACCGCGTACGCGACACAATCTATCACTCATTTTTTTTTTAGTTTTAAATTTTTTGATGTTACGCACGGCGCTTTGAAAAAAACGCTAAATTTCTACCGCACTTTAATCACTCGAATACACGCACGGCGCTTTGAAAAAAACGCTAAATTTTTAACGCACTTTAACACTTGAAAACCGATTTTAACGCCCGAATTAAAGTCCGCCCGTTGGAATTTGCAAGTCGCCTTTGCAATTTCGCAAAACTTGAATCCCGTTACCTTTTTGCGATTGACATTTATTATTCTGGCGCAATTGTCCAAATTCCAAAGGGCGAAATAAATCACAAAAAAAAAGCACCTGTAATGTCAAATACATTACGCCCCTCACACAAACTTTTCTAATAATATCTTACATTGCTAATTGCTGTTAATAATACTCACTTGCTGCTAAATTTACATAATTCAGCCCCTTCCTGTTAATTTTTGTTGAAAAATCTGTCAGTGGTGAAATTGTCTTCGCGAGACGAGTACCCCTCGAAAATGAACACTTTCCAGTCATTAAGACTTCTCTATTCATTAACGTTCTCTGCACAGTATACACGAGGCAGCGTTCTTTTTACGCGTGTGGTTGTTATTGTAAACGGTTGCATGGAGCGTACATTTTACTCACATATGTACAAGTTAACGCAGCAGTATTTATGCCTAAATTTTCATTCCATTACATACATTTCAATGGAATGCAAACATACATACATATACATATATTCATACAGCAGTGGCTGCACGCCTGCATTCGCATAGAATAGAAACATACAAATTAGCAGGCACAGCTGTAGCTGACCGCCTGCAATAATTAATCGTAACACAATGCTGCTGTGACTAACTTAACACTTTGCTTAAATACTTCATCTTTACACCCACACTTCGGGATAACCGAAGCAAAACCATTAGCTCAACGAACCTGAACAGGTCGTCGCTAAAAAAGTACTTAAGCAAGGCCGTTTTCTTAGAAGATTACCCAAGGTTATCAGTAATAGTGCATAGTGAAAGTAAGTGTTAAAACTAACAAGAAAGTGTTTTATTTGGTAAAGTGTTCAAGTGAAGCAGTTTAAAGACACCAACCAAAGAGATAAAAAAAGTGCGTCAGAAATATTTAAGAGAAGAGATTGTTTTCACATTTTCCAACGATATTTTCACGAAAAATTTACAAAATATATATTAATTTTGCAAATGATTGATAACAAGTGAAACAGTGAATAAATGGTGTGAAAAATACACACAACAGAAATCGGCAAAAATAGTTAATATTTTAGAAGTTTTTACTTAAGATATTTAAGAAAAGAGATTGTTTTCACACTTTCCGTAGATATTTTCAAGAAAAATTTCAAAAATATATATTATTTTTTCTGATCATTTCCCATTTCTGTTCTGTGTAATTTTCATTTCAACGCGTGCTCACAGTTCAATTATATTTTTAAAAGATGGCGCTAACAGTATGTTAATTAGAATTCCAGTTTAAAAACAAGAAAAGTAGCAATCAAGAGCTCAGAGTGACAAAGAAGACCACTTTGATTCGGTAAAAGAAATGCCAAGAGGTAGAAGACATGCTAACATCGGACGTAATACACGTCTCAATAGAAATGTGCAAAGTCACAGACAAAATGAAAGTGAGGAAAATCATGCTGATAGATTAAGTCAACAAAGAGATCGTACTAGGTCACGTTCCCAAAATCGGCCAATAAATATCAATTCTGTACATTTGAATGGTGCAGCATTTCAATATAATTCACAACTTCTTTATTCATCTCACAAATACATTGTCATTGGAAGTATGGATAAAATTTGCGGATTTTGTCAAGCATTGAAATTCAAAACTGAAACACCAGGCATGTGTTGCGCTGCAGGAAAAGTTCGTTTACCAGACATACAATATCCGCCCGAACCATTAGCTACATTATTATCGGGAACATCACCCGATTCCAAACATTTTCTTGAAAAAATTTCCACATACAATTCATGTTTTCAAATGACATCTTTTGGTGCTGGAAAAATTATAACCGATAACTTCATGTCAACGTTCAAGGTAATACATAAACTTCAACGTTCAACAACATTCGCTGACACATCTAATGAATCATTAGATTTTATGGACACAAATTATGGTTTTTTTCAGATTCAAGGGCAAGCATATCACTTAATAGGTTCATTACTACCACTACCCGATCAAGAGTCAAAATTTTTGCAAATTTATTTCATTAATGACAACGATGACGAACTTGAAGCACGGTGTGCATTTTCCAGAAATATAAACAGAGTCATTATGAGAGAGTTACAAGATTTATTACACACACACAATGTTTTGGTGCAAAGTTTTAAAACAACAATCGAAAGATTGTCATCTGATAATCATAAAATTAAAATTGATGCAAATAAAACGCCTGCCGGCGAACATCGTGGAAGATACAATCAACCAACTTCAAGCAACGAGGTTGCAATTGTTATATCTAGAGATGAATTTCAACCAAGAGATATTGTTTTGCAAAGAAGAAATGATACACTGCAACGTGTTAATGAAACGCATCGAAAATATGATGCATTACAATATCCTCTTATGTTCTGTCGTGGTGAAGATGGTTATTCGATTGATATAAAACAAATAAATCCAGCAAATGGTCAAGAAACAAATAAAACTGTAAGCGCAATGAATTATTATGCATACAGAATCATGATAAGAGAAAATCAAGAGAATCACATTTTAAAATGTCGTAAATTATTTCATCAGTATATTGTTGACATGTATGCGAAAATAGAAACAGAACGATTGAATTACATTAGATTCAACCAAAGAAAATTACGCTGTGACGAATACATACATTTACGAGATGCAATTAACAACGATACCAACGTTAATAACATTGGTCAAATGGTAATATTACCTTCATCATATACAGGCAGTCCAAGGCGTATGCATGAATACGCCCAAGATGCAATGTGTTATGTCAGAAATTATGGTAGACCCGACTTATTCATAACTTTCACATGCAATCCGAAATGGGATGATATTAAGAATCATTTATATACTGGGCAATCAGCTACTGATAGTCATGACATTACTGCAAGAGTGTTTAGACGAATGCTACAGTCTCTAATAGATTTCATTGTAAAACATAAAGTTTACGGAGATGTTCAATGTTTCATGTATTCTGAGGAATGGCAAAAAAGAGGCTTGCCTCATGCGCATATTTTGATTTGGTTAAAACAAAAACTAACCACAGATAAAATTGATCATAACCGTATGTGCTGAAATTCCAGATATAAATGAAGATCCAGAATTACATACTACGTTAAATCAAAATTCTCCATGTATGGTTGATGGTAAATGTTCAAAAAACTACCCAAGGCAATTAATTGCTGAAACAATGACTGGAAATGATGGATATCCATTGTACCGTAGAAGATCACCAGAATATAATGGAAAAACAGTCACTGTGAAAATAAATAATCAAGATGTGGAGATCGATAACCGTTGAATAGTTCCGTATTCCAAATTATTATCGAAAACATTTAACGCACATATAAATGTTGAATATTGTAACTCCGTAAAATCCATCAAATACATATGCAAATATATCAATAAAGGAAGTGACATGGCAGTATTTGGAGATGTAAATCGAAATAATGAAATTACTAATTACCAAATGGGAAGATACATTAGTAGCAACGAAGCAGTTTGGAGAATATTATCATTTCCGATTCATGATCGCCATCCAGCTGTTGTCGGTCCATTTAGAAAATGAACAAAGTGTTTATTTCACTGAAAATGCTGCTCAACAAATGGCCGAACGACCAACAGCAACAACACTAACTGCATTTTTCAACTTATGTGAAACAGATTCATTTGCTAGAACATAGCTTTATTCAAATTTTCCTAAATATTATACTTGGAATGCATCATCAAGGTCCTGGGTACGAGGGCAACGAGGAATACCTGTAGATGGATATCCAGGTGTTCATTTGGGTGATGCAATCGGACGTGGAATGTTTTTATTTACGTTTACTCTTAGTTGATATTCCCGGCCCAAGATCATTCGAAAGTTTGAAACGAGTTAATCGTCATCTTTGTTGTACTTATCAGCAAGCATGCAAAGAATTGAATTTTCTTGAAAATGATAATCAGTGGGATGCAACTCTTATGGTTGCATGTGCAACAAGTTCTCCACACCAAATAAGAACACTATTTGCCATCATTATTGCTACATGTTTCCCAGCAAACCCAAAAGAATTGTGGAGTACTTACCAAGAATACATGACAGAAGATATCCTACATCAAGTACGTCGCATTACTGCAAATCCAAATTTGAATTATACAGATGAATTATAGGTATAATGAGGCATTAATTAATATCGAAGACTTTTGCCTGATGACTACAAATAAAACTCTGAGTGAGTTAGGTATGATCGTACCAAATCGCCCGATGCATGATGCATACAATGCAGAATTAAGACGTGAAAAAGAATATGATCGAAATGATCTGGACACATTTGTAACAACAAACCTACCAAAATTAAACACAGAACAAAGGCAGGCATATGACACAATTATAGACAATGTTGCAAATGAAAGAGGAGGAATATTCTTCTTAGATGCACCAGGTGGGACTGGAAAAACGTTTTTGTTGTCGTTAATTTTGGCCACCATTCGATTACAGAATAATATTGCATTGGCTTTGGCATCATCTGGAATAGCGGCAACTTTATTGGACGGCGGTCGCACTGCACATTCTGCATTAAAGTTACCATTAAATATACAGGTAAATGAAGAACCAACTTGCAACATTTCTAAAAATTCTGGAATGGGAAAGGTTTTACAAACATGTAAAATTATTGTATGAGATGAATGTACGATGGCTCATAAAAAATCACTGGAAGCCTTAAATAGAACACTAAAAGATTTTCGAAATAACACAAACATATTTGGTGGTGCACTAATTCTATTGGCCGGTGATTTTCGACAAACTTTGCCTGTTATTCCCAAATCAACAGCAGCTGATGAATTGAGAGCGTGCCTTAAATCTTCTAATCTGTGGAGATATGTTCAAAAACTCACATAAACTACTAATGTTCGTGTACAGTTACAGAATGATCCAACAGCTGCTGAATTTTCCGAACATTTGTTGCAAATTGGAAATGGGCGAAAGCCAATTGATAAGAATACAGGCATGATCACACTTCCAACTAATTTTTGTACCATAACAGAATCAAGAGTACAATTAGTGCAAAATGTATTCCCAAATATTGCACAAAACTATCGAAATGAAGATTGGCTAAGCGAGAGAGCTATATTAGCTGCCAAAAATGTCGATGTCAATGAAATCAATGCCAGTATTTTGACTCAAATTCCAGGTGAAGTTTTCACCTATAAATCAATTGATTCAATCACTAATCCCGACGATGTAGTGAATCATCCAATTGAATTTTTGAATTCACTTAATTTGCCTGGCTTGCCACCACATCGTTTGCAATTGAAAGTTGGCGCAGTGATCATTATGTTGCGAAATATCAATCAGCCGAAACTATGCAATGGGACAAGATTAGCAGGACAATGAACAATGTAATTGAAGCAACAATTTTGATAGGCAAATTTAAAGGTGAAGATGTTTTGATTCCGCGCATTCCAATGATTTCAACAGATTTGCCTTTTGATTTTAAGCGACTTCAATTTCCCATTCACCTTGTTTTTGCTATTACAATCAATAAGTCTCAAGGTCAAACACTTCTATTATATGGAACTGACCTAACTTATCCATGCTTTGGACATGGGCAACTGTATGTAGGATGTTCTCGAGTAGGGAAACCATCGTTACTTTATATTTATACACCGCATGAAAATAAAACCAAAAATTTTGTGTATCAGAAGGCTTTAGAATAAGTTGTTAGCTTACAATCATTAGAGTAAGTCACTAAGAATAAGTCACAAAATAATCACAATTTTTGACTTTCCTCTTGCTAATTTTTGTAGGATTTTTATATAAAATATTTTATAGTTATTTTATTTACATACGTTTATATATATGGCGCAAAATATTAGAGAATTTTATACCTACCATACATTACCACGGCACTAGCAACAACGCCTTCGTCTGTTTGGTGTAATAAGATAGATAACATAGAAAATATATAATAATACTAGCAAACCCGCCCCGCTTCGCTGGGCACACTAAAATAGAATAGAAATTAATTATCACTACATTGATAACTTTAAAAAAATAATTTTTTCCCGGAGCAACTCCGCCTTTATTTCACAACTGTAAATTATAAACTGAACTTTACAAAATTTCTTAAAGCTAATTTAACCTATGCATTCCCTCATTCACCTGTTATGCCGCGTGACCATATTCGCGGAAATTCGCTTGTTGCCGTTCACACGGTTTATTGCAGACATAGCGTCAGCGAAAAGATCCAGCAACTGAGGTGGATCAACTTTCAGCGGAGACGCGTGTAGTGTATGAACTTTTAACATAAGTAGCGTTAACTCCTCCCTTCTTAAAAACGATTGTCCTCGATCGTCTTATTAGAAATAGGGTAGGTCATGTAGTCGAAGATTTGAATAACTAACGACGTTTCCTAGTTGGTTATTATTTGTGTTAATTGATGCATCTGGGAGATTCGGTAAGGTGCTGGTCCTTAGGTCGACTAATTTGAATGGTTCCGTTGGTACTTCTTGGATGATTATTTTTGATGTGGGTTTTATCCAGAATTTGAAGGTTATTATTATTGCTGTGAAGATTATTGCTAGTCCTAGCATTGCGCTCTTATTTATTGTCGAATCTGTTCTTAGCAGATTTATCTTTTTCGTGTTGTTAATATGTAGTTCGTTGAGGGCTTCTAATGATAAAATGTTGATGCGTTCCCTTTCTAGCGGTGTTTGCTGTATGATCGCTGGTTCTGCTGTCAACGTAGACATTTCGATATTGGTGAAAGTTTCGTTATTGATGCTCAATGATGTGTTGTGAAACTTGATTAGATAAGTACCAGAATTAGTTCGCTGCTCTTTTGCCGTTTTTAGTGTTCCATTGAAGTCGTTTAGTAAGATTATCCCAGGCTGTATTTCCTCGATTGTTGGTACGTGTTGATTATTACTTATTGTGCAAAATGATTTTCTACTATTTAATATTTGAGGGATGCAGGTGCTGTTACTAATATTAATTATGTTATTTCTCTCACAAATTTTTATTTCATTGTATTTCATACATTTATTCTTAATTCCATATATTTCATTTTTGCTTTTTAGTATTTCTTCGAAATCAAGTTTAGTAATTTCTTTATTTCTCTTAACTGGTCTTATTATAATATTCTTATAAGTAATTTTGTTTGTTAGTGGTATTTTTACCAAATATAAAATTCTTGACTCCTTAGTTATTACGTTAACTTTTGCATATTCTAATGCTTCTTCAACTGATGCAAATGGCATTCTTTCTTCTTTTAATTTCATGATAGCTACCTCAATTTCTTTTTTATTCAACAATATTGTATTCATAATTCCAATTTTAGCCCATTGAATGGCGTACTTAATGTTTGCTAATTCTTCTTTAATAATTCTTATTTTACTTTCCAGATTCAGAGTTATTTCACTTATTACATAATTGTCTTTTCTTATCGAATTTAGTAGTTGATTTCCTAATGTTGTTAAGTTGTTAATTCTTTCATTGAAAACTTCATTAATTATTACTTGATCATTATTATTTTCCTTTAGTTTGTTTAGATCATTATTCAAAATATCAAAATCTTCGCGGTCAGGAGTACCAGCAATGTACTTCCATGCCGTACCTAATGCATTAATAGCTCTCTTATTTCTAAATTCCATTTTTGGTTTTATGTTCGAAAGTATTACTAAGGATATGTCTATCTGAGACTTAAGGATGGGGTAGAAAAGGTTGTTAGCGGGAATATTCTTGTTAAGGTAGATTAGTACGTCTTTTAAAAAATTGTCGTATTGGTCCAGGTCAATATGGTGTACTATCTTGAATGTCCCTTCTTGTATTTTAGCTTGTCCGTCATTGATCGTTATTAAATGATTTTTAGAGTAGTCTAGTATTTCCATTTCTGTTAAGCTAGTGGTCGTCATGATTAGTTTGGTTAGTATTAGTAGGATGTCCTTGTTGTCTGTCATATTGTTTCTATAGAAATCAGAAAATTGTTAGTTTTTGTTATAAGGATTATAATTATAACTATTTTGTTTTATGTAAATTTTTATTATTGCCTAATTAGTCCTTTATGAATTGTTCTGCCTGATTGAGTGATAACTGTACTATTTTTGTTTTCTTTTACCGTTTCCTCTTTGTATCTACATGAAAGTTTGTTTCCTATTCTTTTGTTGGTTTTTACAAATATAATATCTCCTGGGTTATAGTCTTTAAAAACTTGTCTATTTTTATTGTGATAGTTAAGATCCTTTACTTGTTTTGCTTTCAATCTATTAATATTTTCATTTCTATCTTTTTGTAATTCCAAAGGATTTGTTGATACTCTTCTTCCGAAGAATAACTCGATTGGTTTTTGGTTGGTAGTGGAATGAATTGTGTAGTTGTATTTGTACATGGATTTTTCTAATAAGTCTTGAAATGAGGTATGGATTTTCTCGGCTTTTATGCATCTCATGATTTCTCCTATAGTTGAATGGAATCTTTCTATTTTTCCATTGACAGTACTAGTGTAAGGGGGTGCTCTGAAAACTGCTATATTAAATTGATCTTCTATCAAATGAGTTATTGGGTGTGATCCCAAAGATTTTTCGTTATCAATGACTATTTTTTCGGGGATTCCGTAGTTTAAAAGGATTTCTCTCAAGGGTTGTATTATATCTTGGGTTGCTCTAGAATTGACTATTTTTGCTTGGGCATACTTTGAGAATTTATCTATGGCTGTTAGTATTACTTTTTTATGAGTATGGTAAATGTCGAGGTGAACTCTTTGTCTCCTGGATATTGAGGAATAGGAGTTGATTGTAATAGTGGTTTTGTAGGATGTCGTTCGTATTTCTGTTCCTTGCATATTTTACACTGTTTAACGATTCTATCGATTTTCGCTTGCATTTGTGGGAAGTAAAAGTTTCTTAGAATTTGTGCTTTATTTTCGCGACCATTTCTGTGAGCGCGTTTGTGTTCTTTAATTATTTCATTATTCTGTTCTGTTTCATTAGGTAAATCTTTCACTATGTTCCTTGCGAATCTTACTCTGCAGTTGCGAAAATAAATTGGGTAAATCTCTTGGATTTTTCCTAAGGTGTTCTCGTCAGTATGAAGGCCATTAATAACTGATGGGTTTAGATATCTTTTCAGAAGATTTATTAAGTTTTGTTGGTTGAATTCGGTTTCAGTAATGATATGCCTATGATAAGTTGGAAATATAATTTGAAATTGATAAGATGACGTTTCTTCTATTTTAAGAAAAATTTGATTCTTGAACACATTTATTGGATCTTGGGCTATTGGTATCAAATGATGCGAAGAACTAATGTCGCTGTGGATAGTTTCGCTTAGTGAATTATTGTCATTTTCAGAATTTGTTAGATGGTTGATTTGGGGTAGTCTGGATAGGGCATCTGCTACGACGTTTGCCTTTCCTGGTTTGTAGTATATTATAATTCATAATTATACTCTTCAAGGATGGTCTTCCATCGCTTCATTTTATTGTTATTATTCTTATTGCTGAGGGCGTAAGTTAAAGGCTGATGGTCCGTAAAGATTTGCACTTTTCGTGACCCGTAGAGATAATTACGTAAATTGTTTAGTGACCAGATGATGGCTAACATCTCTTTCTCGTTGGTAGCGTAGTGCTCTTCTGTTTCGCTTAATGTACGAGACATGAAAACGATGGGCCTGTCATTTTGAGATAGGACTGCTCCTATTGCATAGTTAGATGCATCTGTGGTTAGTTGGAAAGGTTTTGTAAAATCGGGATAGTTTAGTATTATATCTTCTGTAGTCAAAGAAAGTTTGATTTTGTCGAATGCAATTAAGGCTTCTTCATTTAATGTGATTTCAATATTTTTGGATCGATTTTTGGACACACGTCCATCCTCCCCTCTTAAAAGGGCTGTCAGGGGTTTCGCAAGCTTCGCATAATCCCTGATGAAGCGGCGATAAAACCCAGACAGACCTAAAAATGATCTTAAGTCTTTCAAGGTTTTGGGGGCTGGAAAATTTATTATTGACTCTACTTTTTTGGGGTTTCTTTTGAGACCGTTTTCCGAAATAATAAAACCTAAAAATTCTACTTCTGTCTTTAAGAATTCACATTTGTCAAGCTGAATTTTTAAATTTGCTTGTTTCAAGGTATCAAAAATTGTTTTAATATCATTAAAATGGGTTTCTTGGTCTTTACTGAATATCACAACGTCATCGACGTAAACATAACATCGTTTCCCTATGTGATCCCTTAAAATGTCGTCAAGAGCTCTTTGGAAAATAGAAGGAGCATTCTTGAGACCGAAAGGCAAGCGGGTGAATTCATATTTCCCATTATTCACCGAAAAAGCTGTCTTCTCTATATCTGATTCTTTTAAAGGAATCTGATGGAAGCCGCTCTTAAGATCGAGTACTGAAAAGAATTTATTCTTCCCAAGTTCTGAAAGTACTCCATTTATTTCGGGTATTGGATATTTATCTGCTATTGTTACTGAGTTTAGTTTCCTATAGTCTATCACCATTCGGTATTTTTTCTCTCCTGACGCATCTAATTTTTTTCGTACTACCCATACAGGCGAGTTATATGGAGACCTAGATGGTCGAATAATACCGTCGCGGAGATATTCCTCAATTTGTTTTTCGACATGGTTTTTGAGACACATCGGATAGGGATAGTTTTTTGTATATACTGGGGTTCCTGATGTTGTTTTGATTTCACCTTTTACATTGGTTGTAAACGTCAGTTTTTCGTCTGGATCGCTAAATAGAGATTTGTAGTTTTCTGTTAATTTTCTCAACATTGAGTTTTGGATTGGGGTCAAATGCTCTGACCGTATATTGATTGAATTCACATCTTGTGAAATCTGTTGCTTTAGTTTTATTCTTAAACAGTTTTTAATAGTCATATAATTGTCTTTGGTGTGTTTTACTGCGTCTAGTTCCTTTAATGAGTCGTTCCCTATTATAGCATGGAATGATTTTAACGTTGGTAGAATGAAGAATTTTATATTGGATTCCTTTAATCCGAAGATGTTTGCAAAAGTATGGAGTGTGACATCAATATGTCCTCCTACGGAATTAGCTTTAAAGGGAGTTTCGTTTTTAATTGGTTTTTTTGCTAGTCGGGGTTGCACATAGTTCTTATTAGAACCTGTGCCTATCAGAATTTTTATGACCTCACCATCGCCTGTCTTGCTCTCTATGTAGGGCAATGAAGAGGCATTCATTATAAAAAATGAATATCTGTTAGGTCCATATTTTTAAATTGGTTGTTGAAATCTGAAGGAAAGTCGTCTTGTGTTATGTTATAGTTTCTAATCGAGTCAAGGTATTCAGGTAATGTTGGTTCGGATTCAGGACTAAAGTCCTCATACTGTTCCGTTTCTATGTTGAAGTTGCGTTGACGTTTTTCCTGCGTTTGTGGTTGTGTTATTGGTGGTCTTTTTCCTTGAAATGCCTGGTTTGGTGGTGGCCGATTCATGTAGTTGACTCTCTTTGTCTGCATGGTCTGGTCGATGTCCATTGGTGTAGGTTTTTGCTGTGGTTTCGGTCCGAAAGGTCGCGGTGGTGCAAATTGTGGATTGTAATTATTGTTATCGGTTTGATTAAAATAGGGTGGCTTTTGAAAGCTATAATTTCTGAAAGCATTTGTTATAGGCTGTGGCATGTGGGCCAATTGAGGGTAGAATACGGTAGGTTTCTGAAATGGCTGAGGAGTAAACTTGCGTTGTGGTACCGGTGGTGGTTGATTTTGGAATCTTTTTGTAAAATTTTGATTGTTGCATGCATGATTGGTGCGAAAACTTTGGTTCTCCAGCTTGAGACATAAGTGGAGCGCTTGTGGCAGGTCCACTGGTTCTCTCATAGCTAGTAAGCGTGGTAGATCTCCTCTGAGACCACGTACAAATGTATCCAGGGCTTTGTCCCTGTAGGTTTGAGTTAAAAGATTTGTTGCGTCATTAGATAGTTCCATACACCCTATTTTGTTTAGGATGAGGGACACATTTTTATATACCATCTGATAATAATCTTGTACAGTGTGGTGTCCTTGCACAAGAGTCGTCATTTGGTACTCTAGAGTAGGAATATCGCGTTTGTCCGCTTAATGAAGTGTGAGACACTTCGAGATAGATTTCCAATTTAGTGGAGTGTTATAGGACTCCAGTACGGCGTCAGCTTCGCCGATAATTTTGTTTCTGATAATACTGAGGATCCCATAATATTTTGGTGTACCTATTGACTGTTCGTAAATTTTAAGTATACGCTCTACTGATTTCCTCCATGAGTTAAATTCTTCTTGTTTTCCTGAGAATTCTCTAATTGATCTTACTATATCCGGTATTTTATCGAGTTCGCCTAAATTGTTACGGTGTTCCGGATTTATTATTTGATCTGTTCCTACTAAGTCACTGTTCGTATTCCTTATCGCGTTATTCACAATGTTCGTAATTAATTCACTCAGTCCTGGTATGTTGATAGCATTGTTAGGATTAGGAGGGATTGGTGCATTAAGGATAGGAGGTCTAATTAAATTATTTGGGTTACTCATTTTGCTTTATAATGTAGTTAATATGTAAACTTGAAAAATGTCTTTTATTTTATCTGTTATTTTATTTAGCAAAAGCACTTCTTAAAATTTATTTCCTTCCTTAATTTCTTGTATAATCAAAAATTTCCTTTTAAATCTTTTATTTGCTTTTCATTATTTTCTTTAGATTTTAAAACTTTTCCTTACTGGTTTTAAAATTAGAAGGAATTTTTTCCTTTTTTTTTTGTTTTTTTTTCAAATTTTTCTTCACTAATATTTTTCACTTTATCTTCCACAATTTCTGGTTTTCTTATTTCTAAGTTAATTTTAAATAGTTACCGCCGTTGCCTACACAAAGTCTGTAGGGGGTCCTTTTTGCCTATTTCAGCTACTGGGGGTCTATCAGTACTCCTTCTCGCGAGGTTGTCTGCGAACTGGTCTACAGACGTGGTTGTAACTTGTCCTTTTACAGGAGTTCTTCGTGGTGTTCAGGGCTTCGGGTTGTCCTTGTGCGGCGGGCTTCTTTAGGCCGACTTAAGCACTGGTGACGACGGGATTTTTACTTTTTATGCTGCGGGCTACTTTAGGCCGACTTAGGCATCGGTGAATACTCGATTTTATTTTGCGTGTGGCGGGCTAATTAGGCCGACATAAACACTGTTATTAACTTTTGACCAAAATCACAAAAAAAAAAACCCGTTATCCTTTTGCCCTTACCACGTTGGGCGCCAATTAATTATCACTACATTAATAACTTTAAAAAAATAATTTTTTCCCGGAGCAACTCCGCCTTTATTTCCCAACTGTAAATTATAAACTGAACTTTACAAAATTTCTTAAAGCTAATTTAACCTATGCATTCCCTCATTCACCTGTTATGCCGCGTGACCATATTCGCGGAAATTCGCTTGTTGCCGTTCACACGGTTTATTGCAGACATAGCGTCAGCGAAAAGATCGAGCAACTGAGGTGGATCAACTTTCAGCGGAAACGCGTGTAGTGGACTTTTAACATAAGTAGCGTTAACTTAGATATGGTTTAGAACAGAAAAGATATGGTTTTCATATTATTTCTTTCTTTATTCAAGCGCTTTGGCATAAACAATATTTTTTGTTTTTCTATTTGGTTTTGAGTAAATATTTAATGTTGTTGGCTTCCCAACACGTGAACAGCCAACGTATAGTTTCTAGAGTTTGCCCTTGTGATTTATTGATAGTTATTGCAAATGCTAAACGAATCATTGGAATTCTTGGTATTAGAACGTCTTCATTCTTGAATTGGCCAATTTAAATAGTTGCTTGGATAACATTACTCATCAGTCGTTTGACTACTTCATTTTGTTCTTGACGTTCTTCTAATGTCGCGTTATTCCGGGCATTTCTCATGCGCCTATTATTATTTGTCGAACGACCAATATGATTACGTGATTGTCTTGACATTTGTACTGTAATAAACATGATTGTAATCATTGTGGTTAGCTGACATTAGAACTGTGTCGTCTGCAAATATAGCTATCATTGATCCTCGAGTAGTTGGCGTTGGTATATCTGCTGTGTATACTAAGTATAGTATGGGGCCCAATACGCTTCCTTGAGGTACTCCAGCAGACGCCGTCAAGATAACAGAGCACTCATCGTCATATTTTATGAAGAAGTGTCTATCAGTCATGTAGCTTTTGAGGATATTAAATATGTTAAGTGGTAAAATGGTTTTTAGCTTATATAGAAGTCCTTTGTGCCATACTCTGTCAAAAGCTTTCGCGATGTCCAAATACACGGCAATGCAATATTTCTTCTTATCGAAGTCGTCAGTAATTTTGTTTACTACTCTGTGAATCTGTTGCGCAGTTGAATGTTGTTTTCGGAAACCGAACTGGTGTGAGGGGATAGGTTAGGTTAGGTTAGCCTGGTTGGCAGTAAGCCACGCATAGACCTTTTGGTCCCTAGCGATGCCAAATGGAGACCGACCTCTATGAATACCTAAAGTAGACATCATGTAGGATGTCAGCGCTTTTGGCGAATCTAAGTTGGGCTGGGAGCTCCGCTTTTGAGACGTCTTCCAGACCCTCAAACAGTGGGGCTCCCAGGCATCTTAGTCGTGTTTTTGATAATGCCGGACAAACGCACAGAAGGTGTTCTAAAGTCTCCTCAACATCCTCTCTGCATTTTCTGCATTTGTCCGTGTTAGCAATCCCTATCTTGTACGCATGTGCAGCCAATAGATTGTGACCTGTTAGCATACCTATGATAGTTCTGCATTCCTTTCGCGAGAGCGTAAGTACGAATTGAGTAAGTTTTTTGTCGTTAGTTCTACACATGAGTTTTGCTGTTTTGCATGTGGTCAGGTTAGTCCACCTAGCTTTAACTTGCCTTTTCATGTGGTCGTCCATTTCATTGTATATTGTGTTTAGCGGTCTCGGTATGTCGTTCTCTTGTTCAAATGGTAGTCTCACTGCACTTTTTGCTATCTCATCTACTATTTCGTTCCCTATAATGCCTTTGTGTCCAGGTACCCAGTAGATATGCAGCCTACTGTTTCCGGCTAGCCTTTCTATGGCCTCCCTGCTCCGTCGAACATTTTTGGACTTAATACAATATGAACTTATTGCTCTTATTGCTGCTTGACTATCCACGTATATATTAATTTTTGAGTTCTTTCTTGTTCTAGTGTAGGCTAGCTCCGCGGCCTTCCCCACAGCAAAAACTTCCGCTTGGAAAATACTGCTGTGGTCTGGCAGCTTGATAGACTGCCTTATTCCTAGTTTTGAGCAGTAGATACCCGCTCCCACTCCGTCTGGAGTTTTCGAGCCGTCTGTATAGATGTGAAAGGTCCCTCCTCTTCAACTGTGGTGCGGAACCTTCTTTCCCAATTAAAGTACGGAGTCATGTAGTCTGTGCCACCTGAGCTCCACTTTCCTATTGAGCTGTGACCGAAGGTTCTGCAGATGAATACCCCCGCAGCCATTAGCCTCCTCGCGGATTTCGCTGCCAGGTTTTCTGCCATGAGGTCAATAGGTGGCATGCTGAGTATCATTTCCAGCGCCGCCGTTGGAGTGGTCTTCACCAGTCCACCATACTAAGGTTCCGTACAGCAATATCGGTCTGACTACTGCTGCGTAGCACCAATGCATCAGGGAGGGTGATAGACCCCAAGTAACGCCCAGCATTCTTTTACATGCGTACAACGCATTACTGGCCTTTTTCACCCTCTCCTCAACGTTGTGCTTCCACAGCAATTTGCTGTCCAATATTACTCCGAGGTACCTTGCATAATCTTTGAGAATTAGTTCGTTGTTGCCTAGCTTCGGGAGGTTCCACGCCGGAACTTTGTACTTCCTGGTAAAAAGTACCATGTCCGTTTTTCCCGCGTTTATCCCTAGCCCTGCGCGAGATGCCCATTGATGTATCGTTTTGAGAGTTCTGTTCATCACATTACTGATGGTGTCCAGGTACTTTCCCGTAACTACTATAGCTATGTCATCGGCATATGCCACTAGTTTAGGTGCCCCTCTGTCAAGTTTCTTAAGAATTTCATTTGCTACTAGTAGCCATAATAGCGGCGATAGTACCCCACCTTGCGGAGTACCTCTGCGTGCATATTTGGTGACGCTCGCATCGTTCCACTTCGCTCTTATCTTTCTGCTAGCTAATAGCTGCCTTATCCATAGATAAACCGCGGGTTGCACATTAAGTGACTCTATGCTATTTAGAATAGCATCTTTTGTCACGTTGTTAAAGGCCCCTGATATACTATATATATGAAATACTCCTAGAGCATACTCCTTATATTCTAACGCCTTTTCTATGTTTAGTACAAGTGAGTGAAGTGCAGTTTCAGTGGATCTGCCTTTAGCGTAAGCATGCTGCGCCTTGGATAATTCGTCCGGCGCAATTGTGTCTCTAATGTATGTATCTAGAATCTTCTCTAACGTTTTCAGGAGAAATGAAGTCAAACTAATGGGCCTGTATTCTTTTGAGTATAGAGGGTTGTTTTTTCCCGCTTTTGGAATAAACACAACCCTCGCTTCCCTCCACAATTCAGGAACGTAGCTGAACCTCAGGCGTCCCCTGAATATCGTTCTTAACCATGGTACCACAAGGTGGCCTACCTTTTGAAGCATGGCTGGGAAGATTCCATCCAGTCCTGGCGATTTATATGGGTCGAAACTTTGTATAGCCCATTCTATTTTGTTGGTTGTAATTACGTTCGTCGGGATTTCGTGCACAATATCTCCTCTAGGTTCGAGATCTGCAATGTCCGCACACCCTGGAAAATGACTAGGTCTTCTAGAGAGTCCTCACAACTGTCAGCCCACTCCCCGTTAGTTTTTCGTATTGTTCTTGGCATAGACGGATTCTTGGATAGCAGTTTCCTGAGTCTAGCCACATCGTTAGTGTCTTCCATACTGCTACAGAAGTCTTTCCAAGATTCTCTATTGGCTTTACGTATCTCTTTCTTGTATACTTTTAGTAGATCCTTATACTCTTTCCAACAGAACTCATCGTCAACAACTTTGGCTAACCTATAGAATTCATGTACTCTACGTCTTTGTGCTCCTAATTCCCTGTTCCACCAGGGAGGCTTCACCTTGCGTTTATTACGTGTTGGAGGGCAGGATCTTTTAAAGGCTTTGACAAGAGTTGTTGCAAACAATTCAACCCCTTTCTCGAGTGCGACGTGTGACTTGTATTTCCGGGGTATCATTGGTGTTTTTGATAGTATATCCCTATACAAGTCCCACTTCGTATTCTTAGGATTTCTAAAGAATGTAAGCTTGTTTTTTGAGCGGAATATAACCTGAAAGCTTATGTATCTGTGATCAGAGAATGAGGGCCTACTCAACACTTCCCATTCCTGAACCATAACATGCCTGCTTGTGTAGAGTGTTAAATCGAGTACATTCTTCGAGGTTGGTCCCACATATGTTGGTTCTTCACCTCTATTAGCTATTTCTAGGCTACTCTGAAGAATATAAGTAAATAGTGACTCACCTCGGTCGTTTATATCTGCACTTCCCCAGACCGTGTGATGTGCGTTTGCGTCCGTTCCTACCACCAGAGCATGCTTCTTTCTGGCAGCTGTTTCTACCAGCTTCCGAAGTTCCGTCTGTGGTGCTTCTTCATCATGTGGCATATAGCAGGACCCAAAGAGTAGCGTCTCATCCTTGCAGCCCTCCAGCGCTACCACTGTCAGGTCGTCTGAAGAGAGATTATTATCAATATAACAACATATACTTTTTTTGACCATTATCACTGTTCTTACCTTATTTTTTACAATCGGGATGTATGTGTTGTATATTAGTTGTGTGACTTTAGACCGGAGACTATGTTGCCCGATGCTATCCATGGTTCCTGGACTAGAGCCACATCGTAGCCGACTCGCTCTATGTTGAGCAGGAGCTCGGCTGAGGCGTTCTTACTTTTGTGGAGGTTTACTTGAAGGACTTTCAGCATCTGGCCTCAGTACCTTCTCGGGGTTGGATACTACCTCCAAGTCACCCTTCTTCACTTCCTATATATTGCGGGAGGCTTCCAGGATCTCTTCTATACCGAGATCCTTTTCCACCTCCCCCGCAGCGAGCGTGTTGTGGTTGTCGTCTGTCGGGTTGCGCTTTTTGAGGCGAAGGTGCACGCTACCAACTCCCCAAGCCATCCTCCCGTATCGCGCGTAAAGCAGGTCCTCTGCCGGCTTGTTGATTTGGATGATGTAGTCCTGGCCACCATCAGCAGTTGCTGGTTTTGCCACACTCAACACTTTCCAATCGTCTGTCGGCACGTCCGTGTTTTGTCGTTGTAGTAGTCGCAGCGCATGTTCCGGTTTTACCACTCGCGGAATGAAAATCTTTGCCTTCGGTATTGAGGGAATTCAGCTGCGATCAACAATTTCCAGTGATGCCCCCTCCCACAGGCCGTGAAGCGTTTTTACCGCTTCCTTTAGCCATGTGAGCGTGGGGTCATCCTTGCATTTTATGATTTTGACGCCGCTGAACCACCCTGCTCCGTCGAATGCTGGCATGGGTGCGTCCGGCTCTGCGTCCATTTTTGTAAACATGGCTTCCAGTAGCTTCATTTCCACTACCTTCCACCGTTCCTGTGACATTCGCCCCAGCTGGTCGCTACGGTCAGTGAGTGCCACTATGAGGTGTCTCTTGGCAATTTCACTGGCCGCTGCCGCTGCTTTCGACGTCGTGGGTCT
The DNA here is from genome assembly GCF_028408465.1 of Anastrepha ludens. Taxonomy (NCBI): domain Eukaryota; kingdom Metazoa; phylum Arthropoda; class Insecta; order Diptera; family Tephritidae; genus Anastrepha; species Anastrepha ludens. Next base: position 90,078,474 of record NC_071503.1, on the reverse strand, counting down.
TTCGTCACCGTTTTTCGGTTTAGCCGTCTCGTGCCTGTGCTTCTGCTTTTTTGATGGCCCTGAGGCTTCACTATCCGCAAAACGCAGCCTCTTGATGGTTAGCTCTTCTTCGATTTTGTTCGCATATTTCGGATTGGAAGCCGCGAACATTGGCTTTGTTGCGTAGAAGGCCCGGCCATTTTTGATCTCCTCTCTGGCCCAAGCCAACCGTTCCTCCTCTTGCTTCGTCAGGTTGGACTTGCTGCCAAATCGGTCACAAACTTTGACCGCGGCCTTGTATCGGGCTTTGGCCTTCAGCTTCTCTTTATCAGGCTTGATCCTTGGTCTGATCTTGCTATCCAAGGCAGCACCATTGGATTCAGCCGGAGATCGCAGAAGAGCCTCTTCCTCAGCTGTGTTAATGCTCCCGACGCTTTCGTGGTCCGAGTCTTCGTCTACAAGGGCACCTCCGCGCTGAAGAGCGTTATGTGTGTGTTTGGCAGTAGAATTACGACCACTGTAGCCTGCTCCCGCTACAATGGAAGTTTTGTTGCTTAAATTTTTGCTTGTATTCATCTTTTTGGTACGACCACCTGCTCGACGAGGCGAGCGCAGTGGTCTATTTTTATAATGGGGAATTCAACACGGTCCACCTCGGCAGCGCCCCATGCCGTGGCAAGGCCACAGTTACTTCCTAAGGCGGCCCGGTGTTAGGAAGGCGCCGTTGAAATACAGCCGGTCTGGTGAACCCCCTGGCTGCAAACCATCCAATGGGCACGGTGTCGCATAACACCCTGGATTAGGGGGTGGGCTAGGAGAGGAAATAACGGGATGTAGGGGGGTTTGGGGATGACAAAGGGATCTTCGTCGGTACGGTGATCTTCGCATGGTGATTGGGTGGCCACCAAATACGCCGTAAAGCGAGTGGATGGCTAGCCAATCCCCATGTGGAGCTTCCCTCTTAGTTCGTGTTGGGTTGGCCCCCATGCTATGGGGGTCAGACCACCACTTAAGCCTCATCCCCGCGTCAAGGAGACCAACATGATGAGGGGATAGCGTCTTTTGTTTTAGAATCGGGTCAATTCTGTCAAGCAGTATTTTTTCAAACAATTTAGAGAGGATGGGCAACAAGCTAATTGGTCTGTACGAGCTAGCAACAGTAGCGTTCTTGTTTGGCTTGGGGATCGCTATAACTTGTGCAACTTTCCATGCTTTTGGGAAGTATTGTAACCTAATTATGGCAATTAATGGCAATTCTAGTAAGTGGCGGTATAGTCCGTTAGCATTCCAGATAGCGATTATTAATTTATTGTTTATCAAGTTTAGTTACTAGCAAGGTTATGATATTCATCATGTTGGTCATTTGAGCAACTATATTAGTTGTTTCATCATTTGTTTCAATTCTTGTAAGTCGTCTTGTTGTTGCGTCGGGTAAGTGTTAGTTGTGGGAGAATGCTATTTATGGCTCGTTGATGAAGGCATATTTTTGGTAAGTGCTTCTGCGTACGATATTCCTGGGGTTATTTGTTTATTTGTGCCAGAGTTCTGATACTCATCTGTGGGTGGCGTTGGTGTTGCTGGTAGTTCTTTTTTACGGACGGATGGGAATTTTTGTATTTGTAAGGCTTTGTAGACCATGCATCTTTTATAATTTGCGGTGAGATTTTCGCCGCATAGGGTACATTTAATTTCATTTTTGCTGGAGGAGTGATGGATTTTACAGTTAAGGGTGTTATGTTTACCAGCACATTTTACACGTGCTGGATCTTTTGTGCAATAATTCTTCGTGTGGCCATATTTTTGGCAGTTTGTGCATTGGGGGATTGCCCGCTTTTGGTGAGGTGGCTCAAACGTGACTCTGCAGTGTAGAAGGGTTACTATTTTGTAGATTTCTTTGTTATTGTCTTGCTGTTTTAGTTCTATAGCGAAGAGCGGGAGAGGTTGTTTTGTGTTACTGCGTTCAATGTTGTGTATGTTTAGCACTTCATGCCCAAGTTCTGCCAGCTCCAATATGATTTCGTTTTTATCTGTTGCATGATGAACGTTGCGAAGTATTACTTTAAATCCTTGTTGGTCTTTAGGTCTAAATGTGTAGAATTTTGTTTCTTTATCTTTTAATAGTTTTAGAATGTTTGTGTAGTGAATGCTTTCTTGTGGTTGGATTTTAACTTCATTTGTTGAGAGTGCTTTAAGTTCGTATTTTGTATCAGTTAGTGATTTAAGGGCTGTTGTTAATGCATGTACATTTTCAACGTTTTGCACATAGATGGGTGGTGGTTTAAGTTTGCGTTGTTCTGTTTGGATTTGTGGTTTTGTTTTCGGTTCTGTCCCACTGTCAGTATGTAGTTTATTCGCTTCAGCTTCTTGTGCTTGTCCAGCCAGTACTCTTTGAGTGTCTTTTGTACAGTGTTTTGAGTTTTGTCTTTATGTTTTTTATTACTGTTCACCTGTTCGTTTGAGTTGTTTGGGGACTGTCCGTCACGGTGTCGTTTTAGGTTATCTTGCTTATTTGGTTCTTTGGGGTTAATGGTATAAATACTTTGTACTTGCGATGTTGTGGAAGTCTTTGAAGTTACTGCCGAAGAGCAAATCAGATGTGCCAGGGAACATACTGATGTTATAGCTGCTGTGTTTGCTGTTGTTGTTGTGTTGGTTGTTGATGTCATTGTGAGAGGAAGAGTGTAGAGAGCGACCTGGTGGCTTGGTATTGTTAACAAAGTGGAGGAGGATGTACCGGTTGATGTTTTTGATATGTGCGGGAGAATTGGAGTTGATGGTGACGCGCACTGGGCACTCCAGGGAGTATTGGTATTGATATCTCTATCAGGCGCCTTAAGGCAACTGTTACCTTGGGTGTGGCTTGGTGCGTGTGAATATGTGAAATATGCACTATTCACTTTTGTTTTTATTTGAGGCTCTCGCCTTAGAGTTTGAGCGTTATTCACGCTAATTTTTTTTTTTTTTATCGCATATGAACCGAAAAAATAAGTCAACAAAACATAATTTCATTTGAACATTTTAATTTCACATTAATCTCAAATTTCGTAAGAAATTATGCATTTTTCCAAAATCCACTCCAAAAAAATTCACAAAAAATGTTTACACTTTGCACTTACGTCTTCTCCTTATGGCGTCCAAATCAGAAAAAAATATTGACACATTGTAACTCACACTGTCAATTTGACAGTTCAGTTTCGCTCCAAGCGCTAAAAGAGTAAACGACATTATGGCTGGTTCAAAAGAACGCTGTACGCGTTGCCGGTGTTCCGAATTACAACCAAACCTTACGAAACCCATTTTCAATACTTACTTAACTTTCTGGCATATATTTCGAGACCCTAGTCATCAATAGGTATGAAAATTATCCTGTATTAAAGCACTTATCAATAGATTTCATTTGGTACCCATATTGTACATACACAACCAAAGGTTACCCGGGTCCCGTTTTGACCTATATCTCGAGACCCCAGTCACGGAGCGGCATGAAAAATACTCTGTACTAAAGCATTCACCAACAGCTTCCATTTGATATCCATATTGTACAAACACATCCTAGGGTTACCCGGGTCCACGTTTTGGCCTATTTCTCGAGACCCTAGTCACAGAACGGTATGAAAAATACTCTATACTATAGAAATCATCAACAGCTTCCATTTGCCACCCATATTGTACACACACCTCCTAGGGTTACCCGGGTCCACGTTTTGGCCTATTTCTCGAGACCCTGGTATCCGATTCTTAAAATTTTAAAACACGAACCTTCTTCACATGTGTCTCTTCAATGTGGCAAAGTTCGGTTAAAATCGGTTGAGCCATTCTCCGTAAAGCTCATCACAACGCAAAAAACTGCTGAATTTTTATATATTATATATAGATAGAAGATAACAATACTAAGCGTAAGGAATTATATATTACGGGTTATTTTATTATATTTTTAAACAGTTGGTTTCAACAGCTGACGCACGTTTCGCGTTTTGTTTCACTGTCAAACATCTTCAGTTTGGTCCATCATTTAACCATGAATCGCTTTTATTATAAAAATGCGTGTTCTGTTAAAAAAGTTTATCGCGCGCTTCTTCCATTTCATGGTCAGCTTAATCGACAGACTGAAGCGGCTATTCGAGCTACTGTGACTAAATTTAGAACCAAATTTACATTATTGGACATCACACCACCAACACGCTTACGTAGAGTGCGAACTGAAGAAAATATCGCAGCTGTATCGGCCAGTGTTAATGATGACCATCATTTATCGATTCGTCACCGTTCGCAGCAATTGGGCCTCTGTTACTCAACAACGTGGAAAATTTTGCGAAAGGATTTAGGTGTGAAGCCTTTCAAAATACAGCTGGTGCAAGAATTGAAGCCGAACGACCTACCGCAACGCAGAATTTTTGGTGAATGGGCTCTTGGAAAGTTGGCCGAAGATCCACTTTTTTATCGAAAAATTGTGTTCAGCGGCGAAGCTCATTTTTGGATTAATGGGTACGTAAATAAGCAGAATTGTCAATTTTGGAGTGAAGATCAGCCAGAAGAATTGCAAGAGCTACCAATATATCCAGAAAAGGTCACAGTTTGATGCGGTTTATGGGCTAGAGGTATCATTGGACCGTACTTTTTCAAAGATGCTGCGAATCGTAACGTAACTGTGAATGGTGAGCGCTACCGTGAAATGATATCCAACTTTTTTTTGCCCAAAATGCAAGAGCTTGGCTTGCATGACATGTGGTTTCAGCAAGACGGTGCCACATGCCACACAGCACGCGAAACAATGGACTTGTTGAGAGGTGAGTTCGGTAAACATTTTATTTCAAGTTCGGAACCTGTCAATTGGCCCCCCGATCGTGCGATATAACGCCTTTAGATTATTTTTTGTGGGGCTATGTTAAAGCTCATTTCTGTTCAGACAAGCCTTCTTCAATTAACGCAATGGAAGACAACATTAATTCATTTATATGTGAGATACGGGCCGAAACATTGGAAAGAGAATGCCAAAATTGGACTAAGCGGATGGAACATTAAATTATATGGACTGTACTATCGATTTAAATCAAAATTTTATGAATTTTTCTGAATTTTATGTGTGTTTTTTTGAAAAACTTTGCTATAGCTCTTAAAAAATCACCCTTTACAATATAGAAAAATCAAGTTACAGAGAGAAACATAATTGCAGTACGAACAAATACAAAAACAACAATGAATGAGACGCTTTATCAGAAAGAATGCGATAAGTATAGTTTAACCGAGAACGGCTAGTCCTTCAAAAGGAGGAGAGAGTTTATACCCTAACCGCAAACATGATCACACCATCCCTATCTCTGGCTCAACAACAGTACAACACGCTTTCGTAGCATTATATGCCACAACTATTGTAGTTCTTTTTAATCTATAGTCGAGCAGTGGTATAAATAAGGCCAGCCCACCCAACACGCAGAAACTATCGTTTAGAAGGTTAATAAAGAAACGTTCTGATCCAAACATACGGGCAGAACTAAAATATATACTTTTTGTAATTTTGTATTAATACGCGTGAGGCAAGATGTGGTGGGCTCGTTTTATGAATGATCGAGACTTGCTTTCAGAAATATGCGCTTGCATTTATGAATTAAATAGTTTTTGTTGTATTAAAGAACATTTTAGAATGCTGCTTCTGCGCATTTCATTAAGTATATAATAAATAAAGGACATTCTTTTATTAACCTTTATAAATAAATTCAAATATGTATGAACATGTATTTATGTATAAAAGTCACTATTAACTTTAAGAGGAAGGTACGCCGTTAATAGTGGAAAATAAGATGAGGCAAATGACCACCACGACCACGCTTACAGGACAATATCCTTTTCATGAAATTTTCCATAACCAAATTGCAAAGTGGCTCCCTATGTCCTCCATAGCCTCACGAGTTCCATCTTGGAGGTCTTGAATGGACCCTGGGCTGTTGGCGTAAACCTTCTCTTTCACGTGGCTCAAAAGAAATAAGTCAGAAGGTGTTAAATCACAAGATCTCGGTGGCCAATTGTGATCACCTCTTCGAGAGATAACGCGGTCCGGAAATTTTTCCCGTAAAACATCAATGGTTTCGTTGCTTGTGTGGCACGTAGCGCCATCCTGTTGAAAATAAACGTTGTCCAGATCAGTACCATCCAATTCCGGCCATAAAAAATCCTTAATCATCTCTCAATAGCGCAATCCATTCACCTGTAACACCTGTTATTGGAAAGCCCATGTATATTTAGAGTATTTCATAATATAATACAAAATAGTATCATATAAGAAAGTCGCTTGAAATGGCTGCCATGTCCCAACTAGTTAAGGAATAATTTCATTCACAAATAATAAATAAAAATAGTTAAGTAAATTCTAAGTATGATATAGTCATGCACGGGTAAACAAATCCAAACATGTGTTTAGAGTATAACAAAAGATGAACATTTGTTAAGAATAACAAAAGATAAACACATGTATTTTAAGAATAACAAAAGATAAAAATATATTTAGAATAACAAAAGATAAACATGTTTTTCCTAAACAGCAAACAAAGAAACTAATATACAAGTCGTGTACCTAAAACAGTAAGATGAGGTATAAGTATAAATACGACTGTCAAATATGTTGGCAGTCTGTCCAGTATTAACATAGTGTTAAGAACTACCATAAAATTAAATTCATAAAAATAAATTTATATGTGTATATTTTCCAAGTACAGCTGAAGGCCGCTCTCCTCTCTCTGCCGCAATTGTTTCAGTTTTTTTTTTGTTTTTTCTTTGTTTTGCCTTCAGCTGTACTTGTTTATCAAAACTAAATACTGTGCGGCGCGCCACCTATGCACTGGCATAGAAATCTTAATACTACCTGCATTATCGACGCCAAATCGAATAGGGTTGCCATTTAAATTAAAAAAAATGAATTTGCAAAGAACACCTCCACCGGGCGGTGGAAATTCGTTCAAAAATCGAGCTACTATTAATACACCATCTATAGGAGGAAATCTATTAAAAAAACATGAAAATATAGAGAAAGAAGATATTAAAAAATGAATTAAAAAATGAGCTGCAACAGCTAAAAATAGAAAACGCTAAACTAAAAGCTCAAACTGCAGTCACTAGTAAAACCAACAGTGCACAGCAAAATAAAACACCACCTCAATACGAAACCGATGAAGAAGAGCTAGATCGAGAGACGGACTGGATCTTAAAAAAGCGTCCATCTAAAAAACGAAAAGCTGTCAATTCACCTGAACAAATAGGCTCAACTTCAAACTTGAATACAGTAATTGCCAACAATAAAACACCAAAAGATGATAAAAAAGCCCCACGTCCGCCACCAATTATGGTAACAGCTGAATGTGAGTACCAAAAGCTGTTCAACATTGTAAAAAACGGGTCTAGCAATACGTTCTCTATTAAACTTCTGAACAATAAGATCTATAAAATAAATACATTTGATCCAGATGATTATAGAAAGACTACAAAGTCGCTATCAACACAAAACATCTCTTGGTACACTTATGAAAACAAGCAAACAAGACCAATAAAAGTTATAGCAAAAAATCTTCATCATTCGTGCGATCCTACTGATATCATACAAGATCTTAAAAAACAAGGCCTAAAAATCACTAATGCAGTTAAAAAGCTAAAATGGAAAACAAAGGAGCCACTAGATATGTTTCTACTCACATTCGAATCAATTGAAGATATTAAAAAGATATTTGAAATAAAAACAATCTTACATGCGGTTGTCAAAATTGAAGCGATTAAACAAACAACATTAATTCCTCAATGTAAGTAATGTCAGTCCTACGGACACACTCAAAATTATTGCGGCAAGCAGCCACGCTGTGTCAAATGTGCGCAGAAGCACAAAACAATCGAATGCACAAAATCAAAGGAGCAGCTGCCAAAATGCTGCAACTGTGGAGAAGCACACCCTGCTAGCTACAGAGGCTGCATAGTAGCCAAAGAACTACAAAAAATTCGCGACAAAAAAATCGGACAGCGGAAAAATAACACTGAGGCTGAAAGCCAAACTAAAGGAAGAGAGAAAAATAAAGATGAAGCTAGTACAAAATCAATATCGCATAAACCAATACCAATTCCAGCACCAAGCAATCTACCCACCTATTCACAAGTGGCAAAAACTAACGAAAATGTCACTACACATGAAGAAAATATACTTTCAAAAATATTGCAAAAACTAACAGAACAAGAATTTAACAAATCACTGGAGCAAAGGTTGCAAAATCTTGAATTTAAAATTTATCAGTCAATTACACATGCCTAATTTTTTAAAAATAATGTTATGGAACGCGAACGGTCTCCCAAAGCACCAGCAAGAATTGGAAATGATTCTCAATTCAGAAAAGATCGACATTTGTTTAATTGCTGAGACGCATTTCACTAATCAAACTTTTTTCAAGATCAAAAACTTTGAAACTTACCACACTATTCACCCATGCAACAGTGCCCGAGGCGGAAGTGCCGTAATTATTAGAAGCAATATTAAACACTACGAACAAGAAAAAGTCAGCACCAATGAATTCCAAGCCACCACCATCACAATTAATGCTGGAGGTGATCTAGCATTGACAGCTGTTTATAGTCCTCCAAGGCACCAAATCAAATACGATCAATATGTCCATCTTGAGCGTCATAAAACAAAATTCATTATGGGCGGTGATTTTAATGCTAAACATATCCATTGGGGATCTAGGCTAACAACCACTAAAGGAAGGGAGGGAGCTCTTCAAAGCGCTTCAACAAACAAACTGTAACACTGCATCTTCATGGATGCCAACTTATTGGCCATCTGATCCACAAAAAAATCCGGACCTTATCGATTTCTTCATCACCAGAAAAGTCTCCAGTGCTTATCTTAATATTGAAAATGGGCTAGACATGAATTCAGATCACTCGCCAATCTATCTAACTATCAGCGAAACGGTAGTGTTACGTGATCCAGTTCTCAAATTAACTAGTCAATTTACCGACTGGGATTATTTCCGCAAAATGTTAGAAGAATCTGAAGACAATACGTTTCCAATGGAATCAACAACAAAGATAGATGACGAAGTTTTAAAACTGACGAGAAAAATACAACACTGCTTGGTCGAGCACACCTCCTTTAATGAAAATTTCCGCTGGCCACAAATACACAAAAGATATAAAAGAAATGGTGCTAAAGAAGCGAAAAATGCGGCGTAGGTGGCATCAAACAAGATCACCTGTTGATAAAGCAGCTTTGAACAAAGCAGCGAAAGATCTCAGCCATAAAATTAAAGAATACAAAAATCAATCATTTACAAACTACGCACAGCAATTAAATAATAAAAGAGACACAAACTACTCACTATGGAAATGCACCAAAAAGCTTAAACAGCCAGCTAACCATAATCCACCAATCAAAGTAGGCAATAATGGATGGGCGAAAACCAACATAGAAAAAGCAAACATATTTTCAGATTATCTAGCAAAAATCTTTACACCAAATAGCGACACATCACCAATACTAAATAATGATGGCATAGCCAATGATAATTATGGCGATATAGTACCCATAACTGAAGATGAGATGTGCGCCGAGATACAAAAGTTGAAGTCGAAGAAATCTCCAGGGTTTGATTTAATAACTGCCGAAGTCCTCAAACAAGTTCGACGAAACATCATTACTAAGCTAACAAACATAATGAATGCTTGCTTTAAGCTGCAATACTTTCCAATCTATTGGAAAATAGCTGATGTCATCATGATTCTAAAACCAGGAAAGCCTCCAAACGATGTAGCATCATATCGACCAATTTCACTGTTGCCCATCTTGTCAAAACTGTTGGAAAAATGTTTGATAAAGCGCCTGAGCAATATCATAGAAAATAAACAAATAATACCAACACACCAATTTGGATTTCGCGCGCGCCACTCAACTATTGACCAAATTCACAGATTAACTCGTATCATCGAGAACACCTTTGAAGAAAAAAATGTCTGTTCGGCTGTGTTTCTCGATGTCTCTAAAGCTTTCGATAAAGTATGTCATGCTGGCCTGCTGTGGAAAAGAAAGAATGTACTGCCAACAGAATGTTTTAATATCTTAAAAACCTACCTGTCTGAGCGCTATTTTCGCGTCAGGTACGAAGATGAGTTCTCTGAACTGAAAGAGATAAAAGCTGGTGTGCCGCAAGGAAGTGTGCCTGGACCTCTTCTCTATCTACTTTTCACTCACGACCTGCCAAACAGCAGAAATTGCTTTATAGCAACATTTGCTGATGATACTGCAATATTAACCGTCGGAAAGACAGAAATAGAGTCTACTACACAACTGCAGCTTGCTATCAATAAAATATACAATTGGACAGATAAATGGCACATTAAACTGAACGAAACAAAGTCTGTACACATCAACTTTACAAACAAAAAGACCAATTACCTGCCAATATACATAAACAACATTAAAGTACCATACTCTAATACAGCAAAGTATCTAGGTATGACGCTCGACACGAAACTTAGGTGAAGTGCGCACGTGAAAAAGAAAAGAGAAGAACTGGACCTAAAATTCCAAAATATGCATTGGCTAATGGGCCGCCGTAGCCGAATGGGTTGGTGCGTGATTACCTTTCGGAATTCACCGAGAGGTCGTTGGTTCGAATCTCGGTGAAAGCAAAATTAATAAAAACATTTTTCTAATAGCGGTCGCCCCTCGGCAGGCAATGGCAAACCTCCGAGTGTATTTCTGCCATGAAAAAGCTCCTCATAAAAATATCTGCCGTTCGGAGTCGGCTTGAAACTGTAGGTCCCTCCATTTGTGGAACAACATCAAGACGCACACCACAAATAGGAGGAGGAGCTCGGCCAAACACCTAACAGAAGTGTACGCGCCAATTATTTATTTTTTTATTTATTTTTTTTAATGGGTAAGCAATCAGCGTTATCCGCACCCAACAAGATACTGCTTTACAAACAAATTCTCAAACCTATCTGGACCTATGGGATTCCGCTATGGGGTTGCACCAGCTATAGTAACACAGCGCATATATAAAGATTTCAGACTACGGCACTCAAGCATGCAGTTTGTGGTACATTAGGACGCAAGATCTAGAACGTGACCTCAATATTGATTCGGTTACGGCAACCATAAAGAAATTTGCAAAGTCGCACGCAGAGCGACTAAGCAAGCGTGTGAACAATGCACTATGGGGATTTTTGTAATTTTTTTGGCATAAATCACAAATTTAAAGATTATGACTTAAATTTTTGCAGGTGAATCACGTAGATTAAAGTAGCATTTCGGTTTTTGTTTATTTTTTCATTCGATTACGCCTACACCTCCGCCCTGAACATGATCTCTACAATAATTTGACAATTTATAGTAAAGTGTTTCCATATATTTCATTTATTTCGCGAATTTGTGCATTCTGAAACAAAAAGTATTTATTTAAAAATAATTAAATTATTTCTTTGTTTTTATATTAAATTTGTCTGGGTGGATAATTCCCTTCCAAAATAGCTTAGGTACATTTTTAAACTGCATATATGTGTTCTAAGCAGAAAGAAAAATATTACGTAACTTACAAACAGCTTATTGAGACTACTTACTACCAATATGAACTTAGTTTTCTTCTATTTCAATATATTCTTCGTTAGAAGTAATCACATCAAGTTCAACATCTTCGTCATATTCTTCATCTCCGTTCTGATCTACATGATCTTCTTCATCTTCTTCCTGATAATCTTTGTCATTATTTGTTAAAATATTTAAAGATGGCGATTGAAGCAGCGTGAAAACTTCTTTTGGTATGTCTTTCTTTTTATTTTTGTTTTGTCGTTCTTTTAAAAAGGTAGTGGACAAAAATGGGTCCGAAGTATCTAAGGCTCTGTTAAAAACATCTGTCACATTATCCAGCCGACTGCATTTTCTTGCATGCCCCCTTCTATCGCTCTTATAAAACTTATTTCGGCATTCGGATGCATGTTCCCCAAGACAGCCAACAGGAACCAAGGAGTTTTCTATTATTTGATGACCATGTACTAGTACCTTGTGAACAGTAGGAGACATAGGATACCTTTCCACAAAAGGTTTCAAACTTGCTTGAGTTAATTTCATGCTCACAGAAAATGCTCACTAAAATTATATAGAAGTTTTTCAGTAATTGTTCTTCAACATTTAAAATTGAGGCTAATAAGGCTGCGTCAGAAAATGCCCTCCTTGCTGTGTTGCCATCATTGGAGTTTCCGCTGCCGTTTGGAATAGGCTTGTCTACATTGAGGCTCATTTCCTTTAAAAGTGTCCTTTGTATTAATTGTTTTCGAGTTATTAATTGAGGTTTATCGCAATCTTTAACGTGCCATTTTTTCATCTCGACTATATATGTATGAAAGTTTCAACACAAACTCGAAAAAGCGGATCCAAGCATGCAAAGGGCTGATTCCATATTAAAGGGCATGTGTTTTGGCCTTGAAAACTTCTGAAGTAATATCTTTAATATTAAGTAATTGTGTTGGCTTTGCTCCGCAGATGGGGCAAGACTGGCATGAGTTGCATCCCGACAATATATTTAAAACTTTCCCATCAATTAAGGTCATTTGTCCTAAATATTCCACAAATATCTTTTTACCAATATACCGGTACATATATGATTTCAGATTTCGAATTTCAGTATCCAAGTACTCTTTTTCTGTTAGAATGAGAGCATGACTTTCCTTGATGAATTCAATATTCAATGGCCGACAAAACCGAACCGAATGGGGTGCTTTATTGACCCAAATAATTTGATCGGTCTCATTAATCAGTTTTAAAGGAATAATTGTTGTTACGAACAATGAATAATCAGACACATTACCATGGTCTTGAAAACGCTGCTTGTACATACTGTGCCCGGTCGAACCATCATATCCATAACTGAAAATTAATTTGCAATGTGTCACGTTTGGAAGTATACCTAGGACCTCATGTTGCATTTCAAGGATGCGGGTAGTTGTATGGTCCAAAAGTTGTTGTAAAGGAACTTGTGCCTTATCTTCAAAATATTGAATGCCGTCTGGTCTTAGCTTTAATTTGGAACTAGACAAATCCTTATAGGGCGGATATATATCATAACCATGTATTTTTGCATTTTGTTTTATATTATTATATTGCTCTTTTGTAAATCCGTTTTCTAACAAAAATGCTAAAGCACTGTCAGCTGACATTTGTTCGGGCTCAGACGAAAAAAGTTTCCTTTTCATTTTACAAATATCTTTGCTTTTTGCCGCAGCTTTTAAAACAGCAACCATATCTTTCTCTTCTGATTTTTTAGCTGAAACTGTAGCAGCATGTAAAAGCAAGGGCAACGAGTTTTCGTGTTCTTGCGAAAGTTCTTTTGTAAACTTCCGTTTTAGTCGGGAGCTAGCATTCTCGTAGTCCACTTTTGGACGGCCAACTTTATTTTCGGATACACGATTAATTTCGGTGTTGTTTACTAGGCTTTTATCAAGAAATTCTGAATGTTTTTTTCTAAATCTTGACATAACTCGATGACAATGGGGCCAGTTTTTTTCAAAATATTTGACAAAAGCTCGTACTTTTTTATTAATTTGGGCTACCTTAGATTCATTCAGACTTTCACCAATTTTTTTTAATATATGCTGCTTAACTGCGACCTCTGCCCGATTATTTTTGATATAAATATCTAGCAGCTCTACATTTCCGAACGTATATCCCTCTGTAAAAGGCGATTTTATCAAAAAGGGGCAAATTTGTGCAAACAAAGTTAGTTACATATTATTGTGGACGTTTTAGTAAGTAACTCTACATTTAAAACTCTGTGCACTTCTGTGCGCCTTGGAAGTTCTATTATACGAAACGCACCTATACTTGTTAAGACTAATTGAAATAATACATATGAATAAAACACGATATACAAAATCTAAACCACACATAATTGAAAAAATGTTACTAAAATATAATCTTATATACCTGGACTATGACCTTCCATCATTTAAATTTGGATTCTTTGTTTTATTTGGATAACTCGAGCAATCAAACTTTTTGCAATGTATTCCACCAAACTGTGCACAAAGCGAACACGATAATCAGCTGACTTTGAAGGCGTACCGTTCAATCAGTGTGACCGTAAAAAATTTTAACGACTAATTTCTCAAATAATTAGGGTATGGTAAAAACAAAAATAAAGCTTATTTTAAAATACAGGATACTTTTTTTTTTTAATATATGCCAAAAAAAACGCCAAAATCCCCATAGTGCAATGAAGCCTTGCTTCTTAACGATAATACAAAATGGAAACGAAGGCTCAAACGTAAAAAACCTCTAGATTTAAACTAATTAATAAATAAAAATCAGTTAAAAGTATGAATTGTATTTCGCTGAGGATTAACTCAAATTATTTGTTGTAACAAAACTCCACAAAAATTGCTCGTTAGTATATATATGTAATGTTATACTAGTTGCAATGAAAATACTAATAATAAAAAAAAATAAAAAAAATGTATGTTTTCCAAAGACAAGCAAGTTTTTAACTATCTTCAAAGTCTTCAACTGGCGATCCTGCCAGGAGTATCATATACATTGATGCTCCAGTGAGCGGACCAAAAATTAGTCATCCTTGCCGCAGCAAGGACATACATACATAATCCTTCATAATAAAGGACAAAATCTTATGTAAAAAAATTAAGGCTGTAAGGAAAAGAAATGAAAATACAGTGAACAAAGAAATAAAAAATTTAGTGCTAGAAAAACTATTCGTGTTTCTTTCATTAAAAAAATAAAGGCAGTGATCTAATTCTCATAGAAAGGAGCAGATGAAAAAATTTTTGGAGAAATGTATTAAACTTAATACACGAAGAAATTTGGACACCATTGACGTTATGGAACAAATCGACGTGAACACCATGATTCGCAGAAATTCAACTATAATCAGCTGCCATCACAAGTACCAAAACCAGAACCCATGAACACAACGTCTGGAAAGACCACATTCAGGCAACCAACTCAGCATCAAAACAACCACTACGACGTGAATAGAAACAATAAAAATCGGAAAAGACCGTGAGGTAACAGTGGCCAGCGGAGCAACAACTTAACCTTCGAAGAAGACAACTCTAGCACTACTGTAGAGACAGGATGGAACGGAATAAAGAAATTGAACATGGGTATAAATTTGAACAAGATGACTTTGGAGGTGTAAAGAAAGTCGGAAATTAGTGAAAAAAAGTATGCAACTTACACTATAGGATAGACATGTATAGAGCAGAAATCGATAGGTTAATGAGGGATAATAATGTCATAGCACCGTTACTCTTCACTACAAGGATTGAAGCTAGCATACGGACAGATACAAAGGATCCTATATGAACCAAACAATATACAAGTAATACAAATGACGTAGAATTCGTAAATAAGGAAATTGACAAATTATTGAAACAGGGAATAATACAAAACAGCTACAGCCCATAAAATTCACAATGTTAACATGTACATGGGTATAGATGAGAGCGGAAACCCCAAAAGACGTATGGTTATAGATTTTAGGAATTTAAACGAAAATACGATCACAGACAGATACATAATACCAGACATAAATATTACGCTGCAAAACTTAGGGAAAGCCAAATTTTTCACTACACTTGATTTGGAGTCCGGCTTTCATCAAATTAAGATAAAGAAAGTGACAGAGAGAAAACAGCGTTTTGCGCGATGTAATCATTTCCTCCCCATCCTATGAAGAGCATATGAAACACATCCGAACTGTTTTTAACGCATTAAATAATGCCTCTTTAAAAGTGTCCAATGAAAAGTCAAAATTTTTCATGGAAGCATAGAATACTTGGGTCATTTTGTAAAGCGCAATAGAATTTCAACTGATCCGAATAAAATAAAAACAATAGATTACCCAATGCCAGAAAGCCTCAAAGACCTTAAAGGACTCTTGGGACTTACTGGATACTATAGAAAATGTGTAAAAAGCTATACAGCTCTATCTAAACCCTTAACTTTACATCTTAAAGGAGATAATTCTCATATCGGAAAAAATAAAAGTAAGAACACAAAAATTAGCTTAGACCAAACGGCCATAGAAGCCATAAATAAACTGAAGGAGAACTAAAGGAGCAGGTGGAATTATAACAGCCAAATTATGAGAAAGCTTTTGAACTCACTACAGACGCTGCCAATATAGACATTGGAATTGTATTGAGTCAAAATAAAAATCCAATTGATTTTTTATCACGCACACTCAGTACCAAAGAACAAAATTATAGTACCAACGAGAAAGAGTTACTCGCTATTATATGGTCGCTACAAAAAGTACGAAATCACATATACGGCAAAACCGACTTAACCATATATACCGACCATCAATCGCTTACCGCCATATCGGATAAGAATCCGAATCATAAACTAGAAAGATCTAAAAATATTATCGAACGAACGTTGGTTCGAATCTCGGTGAAACCAAAATTAATAAAAACATTTTTCTAATAGCGGTCGCCCCTCGGCAGGCAATGGCAAACCTCCGAGTGTATTTCTTCCATGAAAAAGCTCCTCATAAAAATATCTGCCGTTCGGAGTCGGCTTGAAACTGTAGGACCCTCCATTTGTGGAACAACATCAAGACGCACACCACAAATAGGAGGAGGAGCTCAGCCAAACACCCAAAAAGGGTGTACGCGCTAATTATACATATATATATTAAGGAGCAACAGTCGTGTATAAACCAGGCGCACAGAATGTTGTAGCTGACGCCTTGTTACGACAAATAATTAACATATCTTCTTTGGGTACCGTACACTCATCTGATAGTTCATACAACGACATAATCAAGGCAGTACGCCAACCGCTAAATGCCAAATATGATACCAAAATTGATACCATACACAAAAGAATGAGACAAATTCGCGCATTGTATTTCAAAGTAATATACGTCACACAATAACCTTTTCTGACGAAAGTTATCTGATCTCCGAATTAAAAACGTTTTTGGAGCCGAAAAAATCGCAGCAATACATACAACAGCTGCGGATTTATTTAGATACCGACAAATTATAAAAAACACGTTCACAGATAAAAAATTCGTATATACACTAAATAAACTCGAAGGCATAACACAACCTGATAGACAGTTAGAATTAGTTAAACAAACACACGCGCGAGCACACAGGGGATACAAAAATAATGTAAAAGAACTATTAGAACAATACTATTGGCCGAACATAAAACAGGAATGTAAGGCATACAACAAAATGTGCACAGCTTGTCTTTACGGCAAATACGAACGGAATTCCACAAGGCAACCATTAAAAGAATCATACGGGCCAACACAAACAGGGGAATACATTCTTCTTCTTCTTAATTGGCGCTATAACCGCTTACGCGATTTTGGCCGAGTTTAACAAAGCGCGCCAGTCGTTTTTTCTCGTGCTAACCGGCGCCACTTGGACACACCAAGTGAAGCCAAGTCCTTCTCCACCTGATCTTTCCAACGCAGAGGAGGCCGCCCTCTTCCTCTGCTACCACCAGCTGGTACCGCATCGAATACTTTCAAAGCCGGAGCGTTTGTATCCATTCGGACGACATGACCCAGCCAACGTAGCCGCTGGGTCTTTATTCGCTGCGCTATGTCTATGTCGTCGCAAAGCTCATACAGCTCATCGTCCCATCGTCTGCGATATTCGCCTTTGCCAACGTTCCAAGGTCCAAAAATCTTACGCAGAATCTTTCTCTCGAACACTCCAAGCGTCGCTTCATCGGATGCTGTCATCATCCAAGCTTCTGCGCCATACGTTAGGACGGGCATGATGAGAGTCTCGTAGAGTGTTAGTTTTGTTCGTCGAGATAGGACTTTACTGCTCAGTTGCCTACTTAGTCCAAAGTAGCACTTGTTGGCAAGAGAGATTCTACGTTGGATTTCAAGGCTGACATTGTTATCGGTGTTAATGCTGGTTCCTAAATAGACGAAGTATTTTACAACTGTCTACAGTGACGTGGATGCCGATACGCGAGTGCGCCGTCTGTTTGTTTGAAGACAGGAGGTACTTCGTTTTGCCCTCGTTCACCAACAGACATATTCGCTTTGCCTCTCTATCCAGTTTGGAGAAGGCAGAACTAACAGTGCGGTTGTTAAGGCCGATGATGTCAATATCATCGGCATGCGCCAGCAATTGTACGCTCTTATAAAAAATTGTGCCAGAGCGATTAAGTTCTGCGGCTCGCACGATGCTCTCCATCATCAGGTTAAAGAAGTCACACGACAGCGAGTCACCCTGTCTGAAACCTCGTTTGGTATCAAACGGCTCGGAGAGGTCCTTCCCAATTCTGACGGCGCTGCTGGTGTTGAGCAACATCATCTTACATAGCCGTATTAGTTTTGCGGGGATACCAAATTCAGACATCGCGGCATAAAGGTAACTCCTTTCCGTACTGTCGAATGGAGCTTCGAAATCGACGAAAAGGTAGTGTGTGTCGATTCTCCTTTCATGGGTCTTTTCCAAGATTTGGCGTATTGTGAATATTTGGTCGATGGTAGACTTTCCAGGTCTAAAGCCACACTGATAAGGTCTGATCAGTTGGTTGACGGTGGGCTTCAGTCTTTCACACTATACGCTCGCTAGAACCTTATAAGCGATATTTAGAAGACTAAATCCGCGGTAATTGGACCATATTTGGCATAGAAGCTGATGCTTGCACCTCGCAGCCATGTTTGAATAACTCAGCCGGCAGTCCGTCGGCGCCCACGGCTTTGTGGCTCTTTAGCCGCGTTATCGCCATTCTCACCTCCTCATGGTCGGGCAGCGGAACATCAATTCCGTCGTCGACGATTGGGGTATCGGGATCTTCACATTCTCTTTGACATGGGCAGCTATCACTATTTAATAGGTTCGAGAAGTGTTCCCTCCATAATTTGCGAATGCTCTGGATGTCGGTCACCAGAGCTCCGTATTTGTTCTTACAGGAAAACGCCCCGGTCTTAAAACCTTCTGTAAGCCGCCGAACTTTCTGGTAGAATTTTCGGGCGTTGCTCCTGTTGGCCAGCATCTCAAGCTCTTCGCACTCACGTATTTCGGCCTCTCGTTTCTTCTTTCGGATAATACATCTCTCTTCCTTTTTCAGCTCCCTGTAGCGATCCTACATGGCTCGCGTTGCGCCCGATCGCAGCGGGGCCCTATAGGCGGCATCCCTTCTTTCTGCGGCAGCATGACATTCCCCGTCATACCAATTGTTTTTTCGGGCTCGCCGGAATCCGATTTCTTCTTCGGCGGCGGTACGTAGAGAACGAGAAATGTTGCTCCATTGCTCCATGCTCCATGGCGGTTTGTTGGACAGTACTCTCTGAAAGCAGGAGCGAGAGTC
The DNA here is from genome assembly GCF_028408465.1 of Anastrepha ludens. Lineage (NCBI taxonomy): Eukaryota > Metazoa > Arthropoda > Insecta > Diptera > Tephritidae > Anastrepha > Anastrepha ludens. Next base: position 90,059,156 of record NC_071503.1, on the reverse strand, counting down.
GAGTGGCGAATCTTTTGGCTGTCTGTTGTGATTGCAACTTTTCGATGTCGAACATTCTTTGCGTAGGTAGATGCACGTTTTTTGCTGCACAGAGGCGTGTGCGCAGTTTGGCTGCAACAAGGTAGTGATCCGAGTCGATGTTGGGTCCTCGGATCGTACGTACATCTAATACACTAGAAGCGTGTCTTCCATCTATCACAACATCATCGATTTGGTTTCGCGTTTTTCGATCAGGAGACAACCAGGTGGCTTGGTGAATCTTCTTATGCTGGAATCTGGTGCTGCATACTACCATGTTTCGGGCCCCGGCGAAGTCGATCAGCCTCTGTCCGTTACCGGATGTTTCGTTGTGCAGGTTGAATTTTCCGACTGCGGGTCCAAAAATTCCTTCCTTGCCCACCCTGGCGTTGAAGGCGCCATGCACGATTTTTATGTCTTGGCGGGGGCAGCGCTCATAGGAACGTTCCAGGCGCTCGTAGAAGGAATCTTTGGTCGCATCGTCCTTCTCTTCCGTCGGGGCGTGGGCGCAAATGAGCGATATGTTAAAAAAACGGGCTTTGATGCGGATTGTTGCGAGACGCTCGTCCACCGGAGTGAACGACAGTACTTGGCGACGAAGTCTCTCTCCCACAACAAATCCGACACCGAATTTGCGCTCCTTTACATGGCAGCTGTAGTAGACGTCGCAAGGTCCTATGGTTTTCTTTCCTTGCCCCGTCCATCGCATCTCTTGGATGGCAGTGATGTCAGTCTTTACTCTCACGAGGACATCAACCAGCCGGGCAGAGGCACCTTCCCCATTAAGGGACCGGACATTCCAGGTGCATTCCTCAAATCATAGAGGAATACATACATTTAGATATTTATTTTAATAAACACAAAACATATTTAGTAGCAGTAGATAAATTCTCAAAATACATAACTATCAGACAATTAGACTCAAAAACAGAAATGGACAAAAGAGTAGAAGAAATTCTTATCAACAATTTTCCGAACTGTAAACGGCTCATGACAGATAACGAAAGTAGTCTGAATACACCAATGTTAAAACAAATGTGTATAAAATACAATATCAACAAAATACAGACACCAATATATAGATCAAAGGCAAACGGTCAGGTAGAACGAACGCACAATCCATATCAGAAATGGCAAGCATATTAAAAATAAAGAATTCCACAGCAGCAATCGAGGAGCTATTTGTAGCTATGAAGGAATTGAACAACACAGCCCATACCGTCACAGAAAAAATACCAAAGGATATACATTTTAACCTAATAACATGCAGCAAGGAAGACATAGTAAAAAATTAAAATACGCATCGGAGAAAACATTACAACGTCTAAACCAGGGAACTAGACACCGAACTTTCAAACAAGGAGACCAGATATTGGTGTTAAGGACTAACATCAGAAGTAAAAGCGACAGTCGTTACAAAAAGTACGTAGTGCAGGAAGATCGTGAGCACACGATTTTGACTAAGGAGGGAAAAGTTATTCACAAAGACAAGGTTAAATAATAAAATAATATAATTTTCTTTTTTCCATTGTTGAAATTAAATTTCTAATTCTTTTGGCCGCATAAGTTGATTTCAAATAAGTTAAAAGAAAATAATTGAAAAGTAATGAATTTAATCAAAAAAACATGAAAAACTCACAATGTGCCTTAAAATTGCTAACAACAACAACGAAAACACCGTTTTTTTTATTTTCACTGATTATTAAAATTTTACGCACAATATATTTTATTTTTATAAATTTTTTCCCAAAAAAAAAAATAACAATGAAAAACGCACTTTAAAATTGTTGACCACTCACCAAATGGTTTTGATACAGCTGATTATGTTGACCTCAGTATATCCAGTAAACAAACTGTGGTGAAAGTCCTTTATAAGGACCAAGTTTATAGTGGTGAAGTTTTAAGTACAACACAATTTTCTGTACGCACGGTTGCTCTTTGGCAAAAATAAAGTAATCTTTAGAAATCATAAAAAAAGTTGCAAATTTTAGAGAAATTTCTTAAAGAAAAACTAGTACATGCATTTACTTGAATAAGTAAACACCAAAAGTATACTAAAATGACTATTTAATGCGTTGTTTGATACAAATTTATATTATTGCTCAAAACCCTCTGCGCGCTGTCGCTGTCTTTTTGTTTCTGTATCGCATCGCGGTGAATTCACGTTTTTCAGAAAGTTGGCAACAGAAGAAAATTGAAGAAAGTACATATTTTGCTCATATTTGCTATTTTAGTTGTTAAATGAAAATGTGTTTCAGGTATTTTTTAATCTTGCAACTATTCTTTGGCTTTGAAACTGCTTACACTCACAAAATAATCCAACTCGTTTAAACACACATACAAATATAATTATTTATTTTGGTTTTTCCACTCGTCAAAGCATCACATAAGGTTGCATTATTTAATTATTACCTAATACAAACTTGTTCTCTTTTAACAATGATAATATTACAATACTATGTGAAATCAAGTAAATATGCATTTTTGTATTATATCCTGAACATTTGTCTTCAGCGTTATACCAATGCTCGAACACTTGGAGCATGAAATTTACAGAAGTATTGTAACAGAAATCCCTGAGAGCGCTATTTTAGTTATACCTGCTTTTAGGCATTTATCTCGTAAACGTACGTTTGCCCATATAAAATTGTCTACCTAAATGCATGAAAAAAGTGTTAGCATAACTTTTTCGAGTATATATACATACAGGAGGATTTATTTTATACATTTTGCTCGTCAGCTTTCGCGTTTTCTTTTCTTGGTTTTAGACTTTCACCACAAAAAAATTACGCAAACCCATGAACAAAGTTATACTAATAGAAACCTGATCTTAATACTCGAGCTACCATCAAATTAACACGTTTTATTTATTATAAAAGAACATTTATGGCGACTGTCGATCCATATTGATGGATTTCAAAAAATGTATGGATTCAACCGCTGAATAATTTCGTATATTTTAAGTCCATCTAAACTTTTACATTTGCGCATTTATATATATGTATTTAACATTTAATTTAAGTAAACGTTTCAATATTTGTCCAAAAACTTTGAACTTCGAAAAATACAGGCTTATGGTTATTAATGGAATCAAATACATTTAACGAATTTTAATTTTATCTAAATCATAAAACGTTCAGTTGAAACTCCAAATATTTTTCCAGTTTAAAAAAAGCAATGTGCTTTGATGCCGTATCACGCATGCATAAAAAGGAAAGAAAAGATAGGACAACTATTGCGTTACGAATAATACAGTCGCATACGTCACTCGACATCAGAACAATGTTATTCATATCTGTGTATATTCTATTCATTTGCGTGTATTCTCGTTCCGTATACGTAATGTCCGTATAAGGGAAACACGCAAATATTGTATTTTTCACACTTACACAACGCACGCATACTTTTACCGATTTCTTTAAAACTTCACATAAACCATCTATGGACCAATACCAATGATCTGTGAAAGTTTGATTGAAATCGGTGAATGCGTTTAGGCGTGAATCGGCGACTAACGAACACAAAAAAACGTCTCCATTTTTATATATAAGACTAGCGTACCCTCGCCCACTTCGCTAGGCGATAAATTCAATGATTTGCTGAAAGAGAATAAAATTAATACGAAACAAAGCAAATTCTTTGATACAATTTCATTCGAACTTTATTGTAACACTTTTTGGTAAACAACGTTTTTGGTTTTTCCATCTTTCGCGTAAATGAATAATGACGATGGTTTGCCTACTCGTGAGCAAGCTGCATACAATTGTCCATGAGAAAAAATTGGGTTACCTAAATTAATGCCGCACATTTGTAGAGACTGCCCTTGCGCCTATTAATTGTCATAGCGAAGGCAAGGTGAATAGGGAACTGCAAACGTTTGAAATCGAATGGTAAATCCGTTGGAATCAGTGGAATTCTGGGTATCAAAACGTCTTCTCCTTCTTTGTACTTCCCTTTCAAAGTCTGGTACCGTTGCAAAGTCGTGGCACATTAATGTTGCGCAGCATAATAATCGGTGCTCCAATTTTTAATCGTAAATTATGAGGTGGTAGGCCTGGCAAATCGAGTGAGTTTAAGAATTCAGTTGCATAATTTACGACATCATCTTGATCAGTAAATAGTGGCCATTGACTTACTTATATGCAACTATGTCACCAGGTATTTGATCCAAAATAGCTACATTTATATCATTTACGTCCTTATTTTTCCCAGCTAAAATTGCTCTTTCGCTGAGCCAAGCATTGTTTTTGTAGTGTTGAACTATGTTTGGAAATACACTCTGTATCAATGCCTCTTTAGACTGTGCAAAAGTGCAGAAATTGTTAGGCAATGAAATCATTCCTGTTGGATCGACAGACATTTGGCCATTTCCGATTTTCAGTATTTGGTGTGAAAATTCAGCTGCTGACGGATCGTTCTGTAGTTGAACACGTACGTTTGTGGTAAGTGTAAGCGTGTTTACATGTCTCGATAAATACGATGATTTTAAACATGCATTGATTTCATCTGCAGCCGTAGATTTTGGGATCACAGGTAATGTTTGCCTGAAATCTCCAGCCAATAAAATCATGGCACCTCCAAAGACTGTTTGGCTTCCTCGTAGATCTTTCAAAGTTCTATCAAGTGCTTCTAATGATTTCTTGTGTGCCATAGTACACTCGTCCCATACGATGAGCTTACATACTTTAAGAACTTTTGCCATTCCAGAAGTTTTCGAAATATTACATGTTGGTGTTTCATTTACCTGCATATTCAAAGGCAACTTTAATGCAGAATGTGCTGTGCGACCGCCTTCCAGTAATGTAGCCGCAATTCCGGAAGAAGCGAGTGCCAATGCAACGTTATTATTTGATCGAATTGTTGCTAATAGCAATGAAATCAAAAAGGTCTTTCCTGTTCCCCCAGGAGCATCCAAGAAAAACAATCCACCAGTTCCATGGCGAACATTATTCATGATTGTATCATAAACATGTTGCTGTTGTTGTGTTTAGTTCATTACAATCATAATGGTATTCACGCTCCAGTTCTCAATTTTCATTTCATTTCATTTATTGCCCAAAATCATTTTAACATAGGAGTTTACAAAGTTATGATAAAATTAGATTATTTAGCATTATCCTATCATACATTTGTATTTATCTAGGAGTTTAAAACTTATTTTTCTTTTGATATATACAATAGGTTATGATTATTATTTTGTATGTCTTTGGCATAATTTTAAAACTTATTTATATTCTCCCAAAAAGGGCTTAAAAAGGAGATAACGTATAATAAACTTCTATAATTTATTTGGCTATAAATTGATCAATGTTATAAACTAAATTTTCATCGTTGAAATTGTTCATCACGAAACGAAAACACAACCCGAAGTTCTCAATCGAGTTGTTGTAATGAATTAAACACATTTGTAATATCAAATTTAACGAAATTGAATGACCCATGTTGCTGTTGGTGATACAATTATGAATAATGTTAGCCATGGAACTGGTGGATTGTTTTTCTTCGATCCTCCTGGGGGAACAGAAAAGACCTTTTTGATTTCATTGATATTAGCAACATTGCATTGGCACTCGCTATTTCCGGAATTGCGGCTACATTACTTGAAGGCGGTCGCACAGCACATTCTGCATTAAAGTTGCCTTTGAATATGCAGGTAAATGAAACACCAACATGTAATATTTCGAAAACATCTGGAATGGCAAAAGTTCTTAAAGTATGTAAGCTCATCGTATGGCCATGATTTCAGGCAAACGTTACCTGTGATCCCAAAATCTACGGCCGCAGATGAAATCAATGCATGTTTAAAATCATCGTATTTATGGAGACATGTAAACACGCTTACACTTGCTACAAACGTACGTATTCAACTACAGAACGATCCGTCGGCAGCTGAATTTTCACACCAAATACTGAAAATCGGAAATGGCCAAATGTCTGTCGATCCAACAGGAATGATTTCATTGCCTAACAATTTCTGCACTTTTGCACAGTCTAAAGAGGCATTGATACAGAGTGTATTTCCAAACATAGTTCAACACTACAAAAACAATGATTGGCTCAGCGAAAGAGCAATTTTATCTGGGAAAAATAAGGACGTAAATGATATAAATGTAGCTATTTTGGATCAAATACCTGGTGACATAGTTGCATATAAGTAAGTCAATGGCCACTATTTACTGATCAAGATGATGTCGTAAATTATGCAACTGAATTCTTAAACTCACTCGATTTGTCAGGCCTACTACCTCATAATTTACGATTAAAAATTGGAGCACCGATTATATGCTGCGCAACATTAATGTGCCACGTCTTTCCAACGGTACCAGACTCGCTGTGAAGAAGCTAATGGGTAACGTTATCGAAGCAACAATTTTGAAATGGAAGTACAAAGGAGAAGACGTTTTGATACCCAGAATTCCACTGATTCCAACGGATTTACCATTCGATTTCAAACGTTTGCAGTTCCCATTCGCCTTGCCTTCGCTATTTTTCGTCCTTATTTTTCCCAGCTAAAATTGCTCTTTCGCTGAGCCAATCATGGTTTTTGTAATGTTGAACTATGTTTGGAAATACACTCTGTATCAATGCCTCTTTAGACTGTGCAAAAGTGCAGAAATTGTTAGGCAATGTTATCATTCCTGTTGTTTTTGAAAAAAGGTTTATTTTTTTTGGTTAAAAAGTGTTTTTTGAAGTTTTGAAAAACACTTCGCTCTAACAAATTTCTTCTCAGTTAATTGCTGAAAATTAAATATTTTGAAAAAACAATTTTTTTTTTAATTTAACGTTTTTGAGAAAATTTTGTTCTTGAAAAAATTTCATACTTTTGTAAAAGTTTAAATTGATTTGTTAAAAAAGATTTTTGTCCGCTTTGAAAAACACCCCCTCGAAAAAATGTATTCTCTATTAATAGTGGAATATGAAATGCTTTGAAAACACCATTTTTTTTTTAAATTTTGTTTGGTTTTCAGAAAATTTTGTTTTGACAAAATTTCATACCCTTGAAAAAGTTTTATTTTATTTTATTTGTTTAAAATTTTTGAAATTTTTTTTTTTGTAATTTTAGAAAAACACCTCTTCGAAGAAATTTCTTTTATCTTTTTGAGGAAAATTTGGGTTTGAAAAAATTTCATGCTTTCGAAATTTTTTTATTTTACTTTATTTCTTCAAAATTTTTTAAAACAATTTTTTTTATAATTTTCGAAAAACACCCCTTTGAAAAAATGTTTTCTATGTGTCATAGTGGTATTCCATTAACTTTTAGGATTATAGTCAAATACTTACAAATATCTACGCTTTCACAAATAGCAACAATAAACAAATTTCCTCAAAACCAAAAAATTTACTTTTTTTCTAAAAAAATTCTAAACAAACAACGTAATAAATTTAGAATTTTGTGTTCACGCAAAAACAGTATTGTTTTTATTGTATTAACTGAAAACCAAAATGTTGCAAAAAATCAAAACAAAACTAAATTATTTTTTTGTGTTCATTTGGTCCATATGTTCCATAAAAAGTTGATATGGTAAATAATATGCAGGGTCTGATACACGCAAATTTCCATTGACCATTATAGTGACAAAATTATCGATCACCAATTCCAACAGGATTTCAAAATCAGAGTTGGAATGAGTTGTTGTGTGGTGTACTTCTGAAAAAAATGAGAAATAAACAAAATAAATCTAAAAATTCGAATTCTAACTTTATCTTGTGTATGTTCTTATTACCTTTGAATTTTTCCAATGAAGCACCATTCATTTTAAATTTTCCAAGAATTTTTTTTATCATTTCGCGTTTCTTTCCTTTTTCATTCGATTCCAACATTTGTTCATAGCCGAAAACATCGTTTGCAAACGCATTCATTTCCATATAGAATTGGTCAAAGAAAGCATTGCTCAATTGAATTGAAACATTATTTTCATAAATACTTAGGACCTTAACTAATGCACCTTGGTACATACCTAACGCAGATATTCATCGCGACCTTGACATCGATACTATTGATGAAACAATACAAAGCGCTAGCAGAAGACACATAAATAGACTATTGACGCATACAAATCCTATGATGAGAAGACTACCAAATAAAGAAAAATCTACCCAAAGTCGGCTTAACCGTCAAACACCAACAGATCTTGCAAAATCCTTGTAATCAATTGTCAACTAATCGTATATATCATTGTTTGTTAACCACTTGTTTTTAAATAATATGTATATATTTCTTCTAAATGAGCTTGGGGGCATTGGCCCTTCAATATCACTCTCATTCCATCTTTTTGTAAATCAAATTACTTATTGTCTAACGACAGGTGTAATATTTTATGGAAGAAATAAAAAAAAAAAAAAAAAAATTTTCATTCGAATCATTTGAAATTTCTGTATACAATACATTTCTGTATCACAATACAAATACAAAAAATTCAAAAAAAGTTGTACACATAAAATGAATGTCGATTCGAAACTTACTTTAATCTAACAATCGAGCAAGTTTTGTTTTGGACAATATTTTGATTTTTTCTTTTTTTTATATGAAGAAAATATTTAAAAGAAATTTTTTTTTGCTAAAAACCTTCCTATAGTGGATCCCTATAATATGAAAAAAGAACGAATAAAATTGGCCTCGTATTGGCCCAAAAAAATGCGGACAAACGAACATCATTTCATTTTTATATATATAGATATGAATATAGCAGAGTAACAGAAAATACTATAAAATACTTTATGTGAAATAATATGTTTTATAAAAATAAATAAAAACTACCTGGAAAAACATAATATCGTAACTCATTCATTAAATTCGAAATATTGTCAAACCACCAACGATTTTTTATGCTTATATGTTACATTTATTTATGCTTATATGTTACATTTGTACATAGAAACATACATATATGTATATATGCATATCGCACCCTAAATACAAAAGGGTCACAACTCAAAATGTACCTTGTGCTCAAATATGAACGAGACGTTATCAATAAAACGGGCCGCGGACGACATATGGCAAAAATAAATTTTTTGTTTTTTGGTAGGACTGTTATAAGCTTACATGGCAAATTTCAGCGTGATATGTCACATAGTTTGTTTTCTGTGCTACTGTAAACAAGTCAAGCTCGAGTGTGGAAAATTTTGAGTTGTGCCCCTTTTGTATTTAGGGTGCGATATATTCACATTAGTAAATATGTACGATTTCCATACGCTTGCTCAGGGCTTATACTGGGCACAGACGGAAACAAAATCCAAACAAACGGTTGAAACACATTATGCCACACGTGTGGATTTGTTGACAACTTTAGTTTCACGCTTATCGTCGATAAGTAAATATGGAACGGGGAAAGAAATGTTTATGCTTAATAGCTCCGCAACACGCTCATGCATGCTGTCCAGCAGCTGATATATGTGCGTGTAAAGTTGTACACATATAAGCTGTTGTACAGCAAATGCATGAGCGTGTTGCGGAATTATTATGCATAAACATTTTTTTCCCCGTTCCATATTTACTTATCGACGATAAGCGTGAAACTAAAGTTGTCAACAAATCCACACATGTGGCAAAATGAGTTTCAACCGTTTGTTTGGATTTTGTTTCCGTCGTTAATATATAGAGAGGTATCAATGACAGGAACACACTCTCAAACACTCCAAGTCGTCGATGTTGTCATCATCCGCGTTTCTGCGCCATACGTTAGGACGGGCATGATGAGAGCCTTGTAGAGTGTTAGTTTTGTTCGTCGAGAGAGGACTTTACTACTCAATTGCATACTTAGTCCAAAGTAGCAATTGTTGACAAGAGAGATTCTACCTTGGATTTCAAGGGTGACATTGTTATAGGTGTTAATGCTGGCTCCTAAATATACGAAGCCTTTTACCACCTCGAAATCATAGCTGTTAACAGTGACGTGTGTGCCGATACGCGAGTGCGCCGACTGTTTGTTTGATGACAGGAGGTACTTCGTTTTGTCCTCATTCACCACCAGACATATTCGCTTTGCTTCTTTCTCTTATAAAAAATTGTGCCTGAGCGATAAAGGTCTGCGATTATCTCAAACAACAGGTTAAAGAAGTCACACGACAGCGAGTCACCCTGTCTGAAACCTCGTTTGGTATCAAATGGCTCGGAGGGGTCCTTCCCAATTCTGACGGCGCTGCTCGTAAACGAAATCTTTTACAACCTCGAAATTATAACTCTCTACAGTGACGTGGGTGCCGAAGACAGGAGGTACTTCGTTTTGTCCTCGTTCACCACCAGACATATTCGCTTTGCTTCTGTATCCAGTTTAGAAAAGGCAAGACTAACAGCGCGGTTGTTAAGGCCGATGATGTCAATATAATCGGCATACGCCAACAATTATATGCTCCTATAAAAAATTGTGACTGAGCGACTAAGTTCTGCGGCTCGTACGATGCTCTCCAACATCAGGTTAAAGAAGTCACACGACAGCGAGTCACCCTGTCTGAAACCCATTTGGTATCAAACGGCTCGGAGAGGTCTTTCCCAATTCTGACGGTGCTGCTCGTATCTTGCATAGCCGTCTTAGTTTTGCGGGGATACCAAATTGAGACATCGCGGCATACAGGAGACTCCTTTTCGTACTGTCGAATCTAGCTTTGAAGTCGACCAAAAGATGGCGTATGTGGATTCTTCTTTAATGGGTCTTTTCCAAGATTTGGCGTACTGTGAATATTTGGTCGATGGTAGACTTTCCAGGTCTAAAACCACACTGATAAGGTCCAATCAGTTTGTTGACGGTGGGCTTAAGCCTTTCACACTATACGCTAGCTAGTACCTTATAGGCGATATTTAGAAGACTAATCCCGCGGTAATTGGACCATATTTGGCATAGAAGCTGATGCTTGCACCTCGCAGCCATGTTTGAATAACTCAGCCGACAGTCCGTCGGCGCCCACGGCTTTGTGGCTCTTTAGCCGCGTTATCGCTATTCTCAAATCCTCATGGTCGGGCAGCGGAACGTCAATTCCGTCGTCGACGATTTGGGTATCGGGATCTTCACATTCTCTTTGACATGGGCAGCTATCACTATTTAATAGGTTCGAGAAGTGTTCCCTCCATAATTTGAGAATGCTCTGGATGTCGGTCACCATAGCTCTGTATATGTTCTTACAGGAAAACGCCTGGGTCTCGAAACCTTCTGTAAGCCGCCGAACTTTCTGGTTGAATTTTCGGGCGTTGTTCCTATTGGCCAGCATCTCAAGCTCCTCTCACTCACGTATTTCGGCCTCCCGTTTCTTCTTTCGGATAATACGTCTCTCTTCTGGTTTTACCTCCCGATAGCGATCCCACATGGCTCGCGTTGCGCCTGATCGCAGCGTGGCTCTGTAGGCAGAATCTTTTCTTTTTGCGGCAGCATGACATTCCTCGTCGTACCAACTGTTTTTTTGAGCTCGCCGCAGTCCGATTTCTTCTTCGGCGGCGGTGCATAGAGACCGAGAAATGTTGTTCCATGACTGTTGGACAGTACTCTCTGAGAGCAGAAGTGAGAGTCGAGTCGAGATTCTTCTGGCTGTCTGTTGTGATTGCAGCTTTTCGATGTGGAACATTCTTTGCGAAGGTAGATGTACGTTTTTTTCTGCACAGAGGTGTGTGCGCAGTTTGGCTGCAACAAGGTAATGATCCGTGTCGGATCGTACATACATCTAAAACACTAGAAGCGTGTCTTCCATCTATCACAGCATGATCGATTTGGTTTCTCGTTTTCCGATCAGGAGACATCCACGTTGCTTGGTGTATTTTTTTATGCTGAAATCTGGTGCTGCAGACTACATTGTATCGGGCCCCGGAGAAGTCGATCAACCTCTGTCCGTTACCGGATGTTTCGTTGCACAGGCTGAATTTTTCGACTGTGGGACCAAAAACTCACTCCTTTGCTACCCTGGCGTTGAGAAACGATTTTTATGTCGTGGCGGGGGCAGTGCTCATAGGAGCGATCCAACCGCTCATAGAAGGAATCTTTGGTCGCGTCATCCTGCTCTTCCGTCGGGGCGTGGGAGCAAATGAGCGAGATGTTAAAAATCGCGCTGTAATGCGGATTGTTGCGAGACGTTTGTCCACCGGAGTGAGCGACAGTCCTTGGAGACGAAGTCTCTCTCCCACAACAAATCCGACACCGAATTGGCGATCCTTTACATGTCAGAGCATTATGTCAATTATTATGAATTATGAAGCGGCAACAAAAAGTTTCATAATTTTCTTAATTAGTTTTCAGAACATAATCCTCGTTTCTGTACTTGTTCTGGATTTCATACGAAACGATTTCACACAACACGGCATTTTTTAGGAACCTATCTGCAGTGTTATAGGAGGGTTACCTGTATATATGTAATTTATTATTATTGCTTGTGGTGTGTTTTGTTGTTTTTTGCCAAAAATCGGCTAGAAAAATTATTATTGTTGAAGTAGTCTGACCAAAATCTTCCTAATGTCTTAGTACTGTCAACTGGACTAAATGCATAGTGTAGACTGTGAGACATGACTACCATTCGGAATTCGGTTCGAATCTCGGCGAAAACACCAAAATTAAGAAAAACATTTTTCTAGTAGCGGTCGCCCCTCGGCAGGCAATGGCAAACCTCAGAGTGTATTTCTGCCATGAAAAAGCTCCTCATAAAAATATCTGCCGTTCGGAGTCGGCTTAAAACTGTAGATCCCTCCATTTGTGGAACAACATCAAGACGCACGCCACAAATAGAAGGACGAGCTCTTCCAAACATCCAAAAAGGGTGTAGGCGCCAATTATATATATGTATCTATAGAAAGTTTAAAAAAAAAACACACGTAAAATTCATAAAAATGCATGAAATTTTTATTTAAATCGATAGTACAGTCCATAATTTAATGTTTAAAGATTATTTCATACAAATGTTGACCGCGACTGCGCTTCAAATGTTCCATCCGCTTAGTGAAATTTCGGCATTCTCTTTCCAATGTTTCGGCCCGTATCTCACATATAAATGAATGAATGCTGTCTTCCAATGCGTTAATTGAAGCAGGCTTGTCTGAACAGAAATGAGCTTTAACATAGCCCCACAAAAAATTATCTAAAGGCGTAATATCGCACGATCTGGGTGGCTAATTGACAGGTCGCGAACGTGAAATAAAATGTTCACCGAACTCACCTCTCAGCAGGTCCATTGTTTCGCGTGCTGTGTGGCATGTGGCACCATTCACAGTTACGTTACGATTCGCAGCATCTTTGAAGAAGTACGGTCCAATGATACCTCCAGCCCATAATCCGCATCAAACTGTGACCTCTTCTGGATACATTGGTAGCTCTTTCAAATCTTCTGGCTGATCTTCACACCAAAATCGACAATTCTGCTTATTTACGTACCCATTGATCCAAAAATGAGCTTCGTCGCTAAATATAATTTTTCGATAAAAAAGTGGATCTTCGGCCAACTTTCCAGGAGCCCATTCACCAAAAATTCTGCGTTGCTGTAGGTCGTTCGGGTTCAATTCTTGAACCAGCTGTATTTTGGCTTCACACCTAAATCCTTTCGCAAAATTTTCCACGTTGTTGAGTAACAGAGGCCCAATTGCAGCGAACGGTGACGAATCGATAATTGATGGTCATCATTAACACTGGCCGATACAGCTGCGATATTTTCTTCAGTTCGCACTCTTCGTAAGCGTGTTGATGGTGTGATGTCCAATAATGTAAATTTGGTTCTAAATTTAGTCACAGTAGCTCGAATAGCCGCTTCAGTGGGTCGATTAAACTGACCATGAAATGGAAGAAGCGCGCGATAAACTTTCTTAACAGAACACGCATTTTTATAATAGAATTCAATGATTTGCAAGCGATGTTCGTTTGTAAAACGATTCATGGTTAAATTATAGACCAAACTGAAGATGTTTGACAGTGAAACAAAACGCGAAACGTGCGTCAGCTGTTAAAACCAACTGTTTAAAAAGATAATAAAATAACCCGTAATATATAATTCCTTATGCTTTGTATTGTTATCTTCTATCTATATATCTTATATATAAAAATGGAGACGTTTTTTTGTGTTCGTTAGTCACCGATTCACGCCTAAACGCATTCACCGATTTCAATCAAACTTTCACAGATCATTGGTATTGGTCCATAGATGGTTTATGTGAAGTTTTAAAGAAATCGGTAAAAGTATGCGTGCGTTGTGTAAGTGTGAAAAATACAATATTTGCGTGTTTCCCTTATACGGACATTACGTATACGGAACGAGAATACACGCAAATGAATAGAATATACACAGATATGAATAACATCCCAGCAAAACCTGCGTGACCGAAACTCTCACACAATTACACTTTTTTATTTGTTACTAACACATATGCACTCGTATTTGTTTGGAAATCGACTTTTTTTTTTGATTCTCCGTCACCTTTGGCAAATGTGTAAGCAGTAAGCAAACTGTATTCATATATTTTTTCTCATTTTTGCATCAATAGAAAAAGAAGAAAAGAAAACGACAAGTGGCTGTCAAAGCAATAAGTCAAAAAGATCAAAGTAGGCCGTGAATCAAATTGTCAACCTTTGGCAAATGTGTAAGCAGTAAGCAAACTGTATTCATATATTTTTTCTCATTTTTGCATCAATAGAAATAGAACAAAAGAAAACGACAAGTGGCTGTCAAAGCAATAAGTCAAAAAGATCAAAGTAGGCCGCGAATCAAATTGTCAAAAAATTGTCATTGATATTCATATTGTGCGCGCGAATTTCGCTCTGAAACGTTAAAATTAAAGTTAAAAGTTATAATTATATATAATTATTATACAATATTGTATTGTGGTGTTTTTGTTGTGTTTTGCTGATTAAAAAAGGGGTAAGTACCTATAATGAATAAAAAAACTTTTGCAAATTTAATGAGCTGCGAGAATAGAGAGTGGAGGGCAAGTGCGGCAAAATATTCGCGAATCCTTAGTGTTTGTGATGATACAGGTGGTAATAGTGAAATTTTTTTGGAGGAGAGTAGCTCAGACTATTCCAATGTGTCAGTAATGTCCAGTGAAATTAGCGGTAGTGCTCCCGAAAATGATACGGTGGAATGTGATAGTGCGCTTGAAATAAAAAAATGGGCTATAGAAAATAGGGTGTCCCATAATGTAGTTACACATCTACTTGAAGTGCTTAGGAGAATAGGCGTCAAAGATTTGCCCCTGTCAGCTAAAACTCTTTTTAAAACAAATAAAAAAAAGCTGTGATTCAATCCATTCCAAGTGGGGAATTTTTATATCGCGGTATCCAAAACCATTTTAAAATAGGCGCATTTGCTTTTCTTCACGATAAGGATGAAGTAAAAATTGACGTAGGCATTGATGGGCTTAAGTTGTATAACAGTTCAAGTAAAGTTTTGTGGCCCATCCTTGGAGCAATCGTTGGCTTTCCAAACGAGTACCCTTTTACCATTGCTTGCTTTTCTGGGACGGAAAAACCGTGGAACGTCAATGATTACTTAAAGGATTTTTGTGAGGAAGTAATTTATTTGAAAGAAAACGGACTTCAAGTGGGATCAAATCCCATAAAGAAAAAGTTTGATATCCGTTTATTTTGCTGTGATACACCTGCCCGTGCCTTTGTCACAGGTGTTCAGTCTCACAATGGTAAAAATAGTTGCTCAAAGTGTGATCAAGTAGGAAGTTATGTAAATAAAAGGATTTGCTTTTCGAAAAAAGTTCATAACCTACGCTCTGATGTTTCTTTTAAATATAGAGCAGAACCGGCACATCATAATTCTACTTTTAGAACTTGCGAAAGCATTTTAGAAAAATTAGGTTTTAAAATGGTGTCGCAATTTCCACTTGATCCAATGCACCTAGTCGATCTTGGTGTAACTAAAAAGTTGACTCAGTTGTTAATGAAGAGAGCTAATGTCACTAAAATTAATGAAAAAATTAATTTTTTGTCAAAATATGTTCCTACAGATTTTGGTCGCGTGTGCAGGGATTTCAATGAAATCAATAATTGGAAATCGACAGAATACAGACAATTTTTATTGTATATTGGAATTTTTGTATTAAAAGACTATATTGGTAGTGATTTTTACTTTCTCTTCCTCCTATTGCACACTGGAATACGGCTATTATCAAGCCAAAAATCATTAAAAACTGAAGCAGACGTAGCACAGAATATTTTGCAGGAGTTTGTTCATTTGTTTGGGCAAATGTTTGGTGACTATTTAGTTAGTTATAATGTGCATGGGTTGTTGCACATAACAGATTGTGCTAGGCAGTATGGAACTCTTGATAGTTTTTCGGCATATAAGTTTGAAAACTATATGCAATATTTAAAGAAAATCGTTAAAAAGCCAAACAAAATTCTTGAGCAAATACATTTTAGGCTAGAAGAAGGAAATGATGTCGAGAATATTTCAAAAATTGGTGCTTTCAAAATTGATCACAAAAAAGAAAAAGATTCCTACTGTTTTAGCAGAAAAGTTGGGCCTGTCAAAATAATAGGTATAGGTGATTATTTAATAGGATACAGTTTTGGCAAATTAGAAAACTATTTTGACCAACCGGTACAATCTTCTCCGGCACTAGGTATAATACTAGGTGATCAATTAGGTAATGAAGAAATAAAAGTACCCAAAGAGGACATTGCATACAAATACTTTTGCATACCCCATGAAGGCAAACACTTACTTATACCAGTTCTGCATCACCTTTTCCACGTTTTTGAAAATTAGATTTAACATTTAAAATATTAAGAAATTTGATACTGCTGTTTCTTTATGCTATTATTACAGATATGGAGTTTTTGTTCAGCGAAGAAAGCATTGGCATTGAGGCACAGCAGCCAGTTGGCGACAAGGGTATTTTAAATGCATATATAATATATATATTATATTTATATTGTTAATTTAAACTTAAATTTTTAATTTTTCCCAGCAGTTGAGGAATTGTTAAAAACGGTTTTAACAAACCAAGCAAAAATATTGGAAAACCAGAAAATAGGTATGGACCAATTCTTTCATTTCGACAAGCGACTAACTAATTTAGAAAACATATTTAATGAAAATGTACGTATTTAGCGGCATACCACTGTCGTATCAAACTATTTATTTACATTCTTATTTTGATAACTATACAGAAAATCGAAGCCAGTGAGCAGCTTACACAATTTAAGACGGTGCGTGAATGTAAGGTCCTACTCCGCAGGATTCATCATTCTGTTTGTAAAATGACTGGAGAAGAAGTGGATGAAATTCAAACGGAAATATCGTCCACATTACCATTGCAAACGGTAGCTGCAGCTGAAGAATTTGAAAAAAAGCTGCTGCAACAACAATATCTTGAGGCAATGGTTAGTAAAAAAATTATTTCTTCGTTCTTGTCTAATAGATGTTTTTGTTTTAATTTTTAGAAAACTTTACTTTTGAAAATTAAGGGTCCTGAAACGACTGTTGACGATTTGCTTCGTCAACTTTATAGTGATGAAATGTTGTCGCTTTGCAACTGGGATGGTAGGGGCAACAAGGAAGCATTGTGCCAATATTCTCTTGTTTCGGACATACTTTTTGGTAGGTAAATTTGTACTTTTTTTTGTTTTTGGTTATTCACTTTATTTAAAATTATAATATGGTAAATAACTAGTTGTAAAATTTTGCACAAAAATTAAAAAAAGAATTAACATATATACATATATACACCGCATCTATAACATTTTATCTGTTTTCTTGTTTCAGATATTTTTCAGCTATGCGGACGAGCAACTTACGAGAAGAACATTCGTAGGTCAATTGAGCTTAGTCACCACCGTTTTAAGCAGCGAAATTATCGGCAGCGGAATTTAAATAAAAAATAATATTTAACACTTAATATATATAAAAAAGTTATATGTAAATAAATTATTAATTAGAACTAAAAAAAAAATGTAAAATTAACTATTAATCAATGAATGTATTTACCTTTTGCCTTCGAATATTAAAGTTTATACTATTTTCACACTAATTTTGCCTTAATATAATTTTTTAAATATAATTATAATATATATAAAGAAGTAGGTATACTAATAACTAGTAAATAAATAAATTACTAATCAAAAATACTAATCAAATTAAATGTAAACGTACTTTTGTTATTAAAATAGTTTCGTGAAAACACAGTTTCTTAAATATAAGTGTAAATATATTAATAGAGTTAAATAAATGTTATTTACGTTATATTTGTCGTCAATTTGTAAAAGAAAACCATTAAACTAAAACAAAATGAAATAAATATAAAAAAAAAAAAAATTTGTCTGTGACTCGAACCGGGGATTTTGGATTGGAAAGTTGCATTGCTAGCCGCTCGGCTATCGCGCTATGCTGCCGGCGCTGGCCTAAAAGTTATTTTGTTCGTCGCTACGTTTATATGAAACTGGCACTGGCAAACGAATCCATATGTATGTAAGGGATAAAAAATCACACGTACACAAAATTTTTGGCACGATTTTCCCAACGCTTTTAACAAAGTGATTGCAAAGGGGCGGGGCTAGTGACAGTTTACAGACCACGCGTGGCGGTTACGTGCAGGGTAACATGACCACCACTCTTCTTGCTGGGATTGTTCTGATGTCGAGTGACGTATGCGACTGTATTATTCGTAACGCAATAGTTGTCCTCTCTTTTCTTTCCTTTTTATGCATGCGTGATACGGCATCAAAGCACATTGCTTTTTTTTAAACTGGAAAAATATTTTGAGTTTCAACTGAACGTTTTATGATTTAGATAAAATAAAAATTCGTTAAATGTATTTGATTCCATTAATAACCATAAGCCTGTATTTTTCGAAGTTCAAAGTTTTTGGACAAATATTGAAACGTTTACTTAAATTAAATGTTAAATACATATATATAAATGCGCAAATGTAAAAGTTCAGATGGATTTAAAATATACGAAATTATTCAGCGGTTGAATCCATACATTTTTTGAAATCCATCAATATGGATCGACAGTCGCCATAAATGTTCTTTTAAAAAATAAAATGTGTTAATTTGATGGTAGCTCGAGTATTAAGATCAGGTTTCTATTAGTATAACTTTGTTCATGGGTTTGAGTAATTTTTTTGTGGTGAAAGTCTAATGAATGTACAATGGGACATAAAAAATCAGTAGAAGCATTGGATAGAACTTTGAAAGATTTACGTAATAATCAAGAAATATTTGGTGGCGCTTTAATATTATTGTCTGGTGATTTTCTGCAAACTTTGCCAGTAATTCCCCGTTCAACACCAGCAGATGAATTAAAAGCATGTTTAAAGGCATCCCATTTATGGAGGCACGTAAAAACTTTGACTTTGAAAACAAATCTCCGAGTTTATTTGCAAAATTATGCATCGGCTGACGAATTTTCAAGACAACTTCTGAAAATAGGAAATGGACAAATTCCTATTGATGCTGCTACTGGCTTAATCACTTTGCCAGATAATTTTTGTAATTTCGCACACACAAAACAAGAATTAGTTTCAAGTGTTTTTCCAAATATTGCGCAAAATTATCAAAATCACAATTGGTTAGCTGAAAGGCAATACTGGCTGCGAAAAATAAGGATGTTGGTCAATTGAATGCGAATATTTTAAATGATGTGCCTGGTGATATTTAAATCAATTGATACAGTTATAAATAAATATGACGCTGTAAATTATCCAACAGAATTTTTAAATTCCTTGGATTTACCTGGACTGCCGGCTCATCGCTTACAATTGAAAGTTGGTGCACCAATTATTTTACTTAGAAATTTAAATCAGCCACGATTGTGTAACGGAACAAGATTAGCAGTCAAAAAGGTCATGAAGAATCTTATTGAAGCAACAATTTTAAAAGGAAAATTCAAAGGTGAAGACGTATTGATTCCGCGTATTCCGCTGACTCCACCAGATTTAGCTTTTGACTTCAAAAGATTGCAATTTCCAATACGTCTTGCATTTGCAATGACAATAAACAAAACACAAGGAATTGACTTAGAATATCAATGCTTCTCCCACGGACAATTATATGTATCATGTTCACGCGTAGGTAAGCCATCAGTTTTGTTTATTTATACCACAACTCAGGGCAAAACAAAAAATGTAGTTTACGCAAAGGCTTCGTGTTAGTTTGAGTTTAAAATTGACATTAATTTAATATTGTAAAAAAAGAATAAATACACATAGAGTGAATTTAAATCGAGTACTCATACTCATGTGGTTCAAACACATCCTAGGGTTATCCAGGTCCACGTTTTGGCCTATATCTCGGGACCCTAGTCACGGAACGGTATGAAAAATACTCTATACTATAGAAATCATCAACAGCTTCCATTCGCTACCCATATTGTACAAGCACATCCTATTGTTACCCGGGTCGACGTTTTGGCCTATATCTCGAGACCCTAGTCACGGAACGGTATGAAGAATACTCTATACTATAGAAATCATTAACAGCTTCCATTTGCTACCCATATTGTACAAACACATCCTAGGATTACCCGGGTCCACGTTTTGGCCTATTTCTCGAGACCCTGGTATCCGATTCTTAAAATTTTAAAACACGAACCTTCTTCACATGTGTCTCTTCAATGTGGCAAAGTTCGGTTAAAATCGGTTGAGCCATTCTCCGTAAAGTTCATCACAACGCGAAAAACGGCTGAATTTTTATATATATAGAAGAAGATAGATTAGTGTCTGTAATAAGATTTTGGGTGTTGCCTTTATATAAGGCAGGTAATTTAAATTTACTAAATTTTTTTGTTAGGTTAGCCTTGGAGATAATATTTGAAGATACTTGAAATGTTTTCTATACTAGGTTCCTTAAGGAGCTCTGATGGTGTGCTCATCGAGAAAGTCCCCTTTCTGAGTTTGTACAAAGCTGGGCATATGTATGTACATATATCCAAGATATCTTGCGTTGATACTGTTGGGCTGTTGCAATAATGGAATCCGGAAGTCAATTTTGTGTTAAGGATGTGTTGATGTCACAGTGCACAATGTTCGATGCGTAGTCTTAAAAAAACTTTAAGTGCAGAAATATTACCAGTTGTTGGGTAAATTGTTTTAGTCCTCTCAGGATTTGTAAAGCGATACCGATTGTTGTAGGTGTTCCATAACTTCCTTTGTTGCTCTCCGATGGCTTTGTGGGTAGCGCAAGATATCATTTTTTCTTCATTCGTCTCTTCGTCGGCTACTTCATTGCCTCGGATTCTACAGTGGCTCGGAACCCACATTAGTTTTATTTAATTTTTAAGTGCAATCAAATTGTCTCGAATGCATGATATCAGTGGATTTAGGTTGCGAACGTTTTAAATTGCTGATATAATTGATACACCATTGCCAATTGGGTTGCTTCTTTCACAGCATACGCTTCGGCTGAAAAAACAGAACAATAAGATGATAGCAATCCTGTGTTATTACAGTTTTTTGACCCATCGTGCATATGAAAGTCCAACCGCTACCGCTAAGTTGGCATTTGCGCATTTTAAAAACTTGCTGATAGTTATGAATATTGGTCGTTTTCGTTGAATAACTAAATAATAAGTCGTCCAAAAAGGAAGAGTGTAGAAGCCATGATGGGTGGTTTCAGTACCTTTCCTTCCTTTGTAAGACTCGGTGAATGGTTGAGTGTTTCTTTAGATGCCGCTTTCGTTGAATTGCCTGACGAACTTTGTTGAACAACGTAGGGTTGTAGGCGTAATATATTTTTGGTGTAAGGATGTGTTTGAACCACGTGTAAGTTGTTGATAAATGCTAATGAAAAGAGGACTTTTCTTTTCGCTGTTTAACTAACGACTCCAGATATAGACCAATTGGGAACTCGCCTTCAGGTGAAAAGATTATATTGTTATGTGATTGAATATACCATTTTAACTGGTTGTAGTACATAAGAATGCAATCTCTTAACCTGAAGGCGAGTTCCCAATTGGTCTATATCTGGAGTCCTTAGTTACCCAGCGAAAAGAAAAGTCCTCTTTTCATTAGCATTTATCAACAACTTACAATGGATACTCATGTGGTTCAAACACATCCTAGGGTTATCCAGGTCCACGTTTTGGCCTATATCTCGGGACCCTAGTCACGGAACGGTATGAAAAATACTCTATACTATAGAAATCATCAACAGCTTCCATTCGCTACCCATATTGTTCAAACACATCCTAGGGTTACCCGGGTCAACGTTTTGGCCTATATCTCGAGACCCTAGTCACGGAACGGTATGAAGAATACTCTATACTATAGAAATCATTAAACACATCCTAGGATTACCCGGGTCCACGTTTTGGCCTATTTCTCGAGACCCTGGTATCCGATTCTTAAAATTTTAAAACACGAACCTTCTTCACATGTGTCTCTTCAATGTGGCAAAGTTCGGTTAAAATCGGTTGAGCCATTCTCCGTAAAGTTCATCACAACGCGAAAAACCTTCTTCACATGTGTCTCTTCAATGTGGCAAAGTTCGGTTAAAATCGGTTGAGCCATTCTCCGTAAAGTTCATCACAACGCGAAAAACGGCTGAATTTTTATATATATAGAAGAAGATAGATTAGTGTCTGTAATAAGATTTTGGGTGTTGCCTTTATATAAGGCAGGTAATTTAAATTTACTAAATTTTTTTGTTAGGTTAACCTTGGAGATAATATTTGAAGATACTTGAAATGTTTTCTATACTAGGTTCCTTAAGGAGCTCTGATGGTGTGCTCATCGAGAAAGTCCCCTTTCTGAGTTTGTACAAAGCTGGGCATATGTATGTACATATATCCAAGATATCTTGCGTTGATACTGTTGGGTTGTTGCAATAATGGAATCCGGAAGTCAATTTTGTGTTAAGGATGTGTTGATGTCACAGTGCACAATGTTCGATGCGTAGTCTTAAAAAAACTTTAAGTGCAGAAATATTACCAGTTGTTGGGTAAATTGTTTTAGTCCTCTCAGGATTTGTAAAGCGATACCGATTGTTGTAGGTGTTCCATAACTTCCTTTGTTGCTCTTCGATGGCTTTGTGGGTTGCGAACGTTTTAAATTGCTGATATGATTGATACACCATTGCCAATTGGGTTGCTTCTTTCACAGCATACGCTTCGGCTGAAAAAACAGAACAATAAGATGATAGCAATCCTGTGTTATTACAGTTTTTTGACCCATCGTGCATATGAAAGTCCAACCGCTACCGCTAAGTTGGCATTTGCGCATTTTAAAAACTTGCTGATAGTTATGAATATTGGTCGTTTTCGTTGAATAACTAAATAATAAGTCGTCCAAAAAGGAAGAGTGTAGAAGCCATGATGGGTGGTTTCAGTACCTTTCCTTCCTTTGTAAGACTCGGTGAATGGTTGAGTGTTTCTTTAGATGCCGCTTTCGTTGAATTGCCTGACGAACTTTGTTGAACAACGTAGGGTTGTAGGCGTAATATATTTTTGGTGTAAGCCTTAGCGTAGTTAACTCGAGTCTTTCTTGGATATGTGGAGCGCCAGCTTTAGCAAGCATATTCCTTATGTTCGATGAGCGAAGACCCTGATGCTTCGTCGAGTGATATGGGGCATAAAGCGTTTTAAGTGGATTTCCTGCGTGATGCCCGTAAATTGGAAGTCCGTAGTGTATAACAGTGAGTATTAGAGCTTTTGTCTTTTTGGTGAGGAGATAAGGATGAATTTGTGATCGTTAAGAAGACAGGAACTTTATAATATTTAGTTTCGCAAATAACTTTCCGGAGTAGGTGTTGCTGAGTTTAACTCGGAATTTTCTATTGCTTAAAATTTTTTTAATGAATTTGTATATCTTTGGGCCTACTTTCCAACCAGACAATTCTTCGAGGACGAAGTGTGCTCCTATACGGTCGTAGGCCTTCTCAAAATCCGAACTTAAAGCAGTTAGATGTCCCTTATTGGAGATGACGGTTGACGCGTAGTGCTCGAAATGTAAAAGCGCATCTAAAGTGCCTTGACCTTTTTTGAATGAAACTGGTTGGCGCTAATCAATTTACTTATCTCTGCGAACCACATGATACGTTTGGCTATAATTTCCTCTAAAACCTTCCCTAAGCAAGGTAGTAAGGGGATAGGACGGTAGCTGGTAACTTCTGAGCTTGGTTTGAGTAGCTTTATTATTGGCATTGCGTATGCTATCTTCCAACTTTGTGGATAAATTTCTTGGGATAAAATTTTGTTGAAGAGGTCCACTATTCTTTTTTTTAAGAATGAATGGAGTGTTTTTCAACACCGGCTATGAAATTCTAACAAGACCTGGAGTTTTGCCCTTAGAGATCAGTAGCCATCTTCAAACTCGTCAGCAGTAACATTCGGTTCTAGCTATTTTGCCGAAATAATAGGTTATTCAATAGGTGCGCATCAACTTTTTTCTGATAGGGAGAGCGAACGACGCAATATTTTTTATTTTTCGCTTGTCATTTGTAAACTTCATTAGTATACATTTCATCATGGAACGCTACACACTTGAGCAACGATTGCAAATCGTGCAAATTTTTTATGAAAATAATCGTTCTGTTGCTGCTACTTTAAGAGCATTACGGCCATTTTACGGTCCATTTAACAAGCCGTCCCGTTTTGGGGTTATGTGAAGTCATTGGTCTACAGTAACAAGCCGGCGACGATTTGTGAGCTCAGAGCCAATATTGAACGCAAAATTGCTGGAATTTCGGCCGATTTATGCAAAAGAGTGGTCGAAAATTGGGTTCAACGATTGGACTTCGAAAAACATGCACGCGGTGGTCATGCAAAAGAAATCGAATTTCATACTTAAATGTATATGTTCAAACTCGATAATAAAAAAAAAAATTAATTAAAAAAGTCAAACCGTTTGTGTTTTATTCAAAAAAGTTCTAAAGTTGAAGCGCTCTTACTGAAAAACCCTATATATAGTCGCACTGTAATGGCAACAGAGTTGTTTGTTTGAAAATTGCTATACCTATATATTATGTATATAATCGCATAATAGAATAGTGTGAAGATGAAATACAAAACAATATTGCTATGGATATGTATATAATCGCATAATAAAATAGTGTGAAGATGAACTACAAAACAATATTGCTATGTATATACGTAACATATAGCCGTTCTGCAGAGAACGTTAAATATAGAGAATTCTCACGAGCTACGAATAGTGTGAATTGTCAAAAATGAAGTCTAACCGCCGCCGGGGTGTGGTGAAACTTTTAACAGAGATGTTTTACAGCGATTTCTCCTTTAGCATATTGGCCCTGCACAGTTTTTGGCCTCTGTAGGAAATCAAATTGACGAATAGCCGACGGCATTTTGCAAAGTATTTGCTTGTGCATTTTTATGTTTCCTTGATAAACGAAAATTTATTCAATTTGTATTTTCAGACAAAGGTGATGAAGAAAAAATGATTGAATATTTATTATAGCGCCAACATTTCAAATCAAAGTAACTTTAATATTTTGATTTAATTTAAAAAAATACATTATAAAACGACCTCTCACATTTTGGTATGCGCGTTTTAGTAAATTTAAAACTAAACAAATTTGATGAAAATTTTTACTAATTTTTTGAGTCGAAATTTATTCATAGCATACAAGTGTTTTGGTATATCGACATATGTATTTACATTTGAATATGTATTTTTTTGTTCCTTTGGAAAACCAAATTTTTTTAAATTTACATTTTATTACAGGGTTTTAGTAAATTTAAAACTAAACAAATTTGATGAAAATTTTTAGTAAATTTTTGAGTCGAAATTTATTCATAGCATACAAGTGTTTTGGTATATCGACATATGTATTTACATTTGAATATGTATTTTTTTGTTCCTTTGGAAAACCAAATTTTTTTAAATTTACATTTTATTACAGGGAATAATAATATATGTACATACAGTTGTATGTATGCATTTTCTAGATAGTATAAAACTTTAAAATAAATAAAGGAAAATTTCAAAGAAACGTATTTGCATATATGGCATATATAAGTTCAATTGCATCTTTATTAAATATAGTGTTGCACGCATATGTGTGCACTGAAGCAACATGACCTACCTCACGAGCATCGCCTTATATTTCATGTAAATAACCTAAAGACCGACCGCCGTAGCCGAATGGGTTGGTGCGTGACTACCATTCGGAAATCACAGAGAGAACGTAGGTTCGAATCTCGGTGAAACACCAAAATTAAGAAAAACATTTTTCTAATAGCGGTCGCCCCTCGGCAGGCAATGGCAAACCTCCGAGTGTATTGCTGGCATGAAAAAGCTCCTCATAAAAATATGTGCCGTTCGGAGTCGGCTTGAAACTGTAGGTCCCTCCATTTGTGGAACAACATCAAGACGCACGCCACAAATAGGAGGAGGAGCTCGGCCAAACACCCGAAAAGGGTGTACGCGCCAATTATATATATATATAACCTAATGATCAAATTCCTGCCTCACAAATGCTAAAATAAATTTCTTTTGAATATTCATGTACATATTTGTATGTGCGTATGTACACTTGGTGCCCATCCCTTCAAACAAATTAAAAAATTCTGTATACAAAACGCTTCATTACCAGGCACACAGGAAGATGGCATATGCAAATATGTGAATTGAATTCAAGCAAAACAATGCTTATTAATATACACATATGCATCTACATACAACCGCACACACAGGGCACTCACTTTATTCCTCAAAATGCGTATGTCGTTCAAAGCTAAAATTCTATGCCTAGCGACCACAAGAACAAAATGCAGCCATAGACGCAGGCGTAGCGGCCATCATTCTAGTTGCCATAGCGCTGAACAGTCGTGGCGGCGCCGAACAGTTTCAACTTTTGTATTGTGCAACAAAAACTCACCATCAAAAAATTCATTGATAAATTCGAGCTCATAGTTCTAAAAGCAAGTACTTTCATTCATAAACGAGCCGCCCATATGCCAATTTTCTCGACAATTCGAAAATAGTCAATATTGGAATATTTCGCGTAGAATTATTTGCCAATATTTGATAAATCTTGAATTTTTGTCAAGTCGAGTGCCCGCGGCTTCGTACATATGTATGCATCAATATATGTACGTAAATATGTGTATATGTACAATGCTGTGCCTATGAATGTGCGCTGCGCCTTTGAATGCGCGCTGGATTTCTTGAGAAGTTGTACCGTTTTATTTTGAGCTGTGGCTGGTGAGCATACATACACACAGCATATACATATGCGCAAATGTATATAAATTCACAAATTTACATTTGCATATGCCATCCTCCTGTGCGCCTGGTAATGAAGCGTTTTCTATAGAGGATTTTGATTCAGTTGAAGGGATTCAACAAAGTTTTACAGACACCAGACAGACAGACATAACATATGTATATAATTTTGGATGATTTGCAAATTCAAATATATAGGTCATATTAAAAAGCTACCTAACATTCTTTGCTTCTAATCACCAACAAATTCTTATCGACTGCTGCTAAATTTACATAATTCAGCCCCTTACTGTTAACTTTTGGTGAAAAATGTGTCTATGGCAGAGAACTGCACCGGCTCAGTGTAAAACATTCATACGCTTCGCTTGAACAAAAAAACAGGCCTTTGCGTTCAAACGATCGAACTTGTTCAAATAAGTTGTTGTCATTGTTTATTTCAGCTCAATCGAATCATGTGCTGCGTTTTAGCTCTCCGATGTTATCACCAATCGTCTTCATAGCAGCCGTTTCGGGTATTTGCTCGTTCGGCTAAACCTTCATTTTTTTGAGCAAGAATAAAAGGGCTATAGAGCCAAATGAGCCGGTTTGAACACGTATGATCCCGCATGAGTTTTTGCTTGTAACTAACGATAGCAAAGTAAAAGCAAAATTTTAAAGCAAAAACACTATATTTTCATATTTGTTTTTTTTCTTAAAACTTATAATAAAACACGAAAGAAAATAATGTAAATAAGGAAAACATTGCAATTCATTTTTTCAACGGCTGAAACCAACTATCCTTTCAAATACGAAACGCAATTTACAGGGTACATTGTACGCCAACGCTCGTTTGCTCGAACATGTGCTAGTTTGATCGTTTGAACGCAAAGGCCGATGCTAATTTCATTCAATGCTGCTTTTTGTTCAATGATTGGATTTGAGCCGAAGACATTAGATCATACGTGTTGACTGAGCTGAACTACGCGTTCGCCTGCATGAGCTGACTGCACTTGACCAAATATTTTGGTTCAATTGACTGAATGTGAGCAAGAAATTTAGCGTATGAACAACTCAAGAAAACAGTGAGCCATGCAGGTCTCTGGTCTATGGTGAAATTGTCTTCGCGAGACGAGTACCCCTCGAAATTCCATACGTTCCTGTCATTGAGACTTCTTTATATTTAACGTTCTCTGTGTTCCAACAATTAACAAAAACTTGTAACAAAAACTTAGCAACAGAACGCAGAGAACGTTAATGTATAGAGAAGTCTCAATGACAGGAACGTATGGAATTTCAAGGGGTACTCGTTTTGCGCGCGTGGTACACCACAGCCACATTTTTCACCAAAAGTTAACAGTAAGGGGCTGAATTATGTAAATTTAGCAGCAGTCGATAAGAATTTGTTGGTGATTAGAAGCAAAGAATGTTAGGTAGCTTTTTAATATGACCTATATATTTGAATTTCTCCAAATCATCCAAATTATGTACATATGTTATGTCTGTCTGTCTGGTGTCTGTAAAACTTTGTTGAATCCCTTCAACTGAATCAAAATCCTCTATAGAAAACGCTTCATTACCAGGCGCACAGGAGGATGGCATATGCAAATGTAAATTTGTGAATTTATATACATTTGCGCATATGTATATGCTGTGTGTATGTATGCTCACCAGCCACAGCTCAAAATAAAACGGTACAACTTCTCAAGAAATCCAGCGCGCATTCAAAGGCGCAGCGCACATTCATAGGCACAGCATTGTACATATACACATATTTACGTACATATATTGATGCATACATATGTACGAAGCCGCGGGCACTCGACTTGACAAAAATTCAAGATTTATCAAATATTGGCAAATAATTCTACGCGAAATATTCCAATATTGACTATTTTCGAATTGTCGAGAAAATTGGCATATGGGCGGCTCGTTTATGAATGAAAGTACTTGCTTTTAGAACTATGAGCTCGAATTTATCAATGAATTTTTTGATGGTGAGTTTTTGTTGCACAATACAATAGTTGAAACTGTTCGGCGCCGCCACGACTGTTCAGCGCTATGGCAACTAGAATGATGGCCGCTACGCCTGCGTCTATGGCTGCATTTTGTTCTTGTGGTCGCTAGGCATAGAATTTTAGCTTTGAACGACATACGCATTTTGAGGAATAAAGTGAGTGCCCTGTGTGTGCGGTTGTATGTAGATGCATATGTGTATATTAATAAGCATTGTTTTGCTTGAATTCAATTCACATATTTGCATATGCCATCTTCCTGTGTGCCTGGTAATGAAGCGTTTTGTATACAGAATTTTTTAATTTGTTTGAAGGGATGGGCACCAAGTGTACATACGCACATACAAATATGTACATGAATATTCAAAAGAAATTTATTTTAGCATTTGTGAGGCAGGAATTTGATCATTAGGTTATATCTATATATAATTGGCGCGTACACCCTTTTCGGGTGTTTGGCCGAGCTCCTCCTCCTATTTGTGGCGTGCGTCTTGATGTTGTTCCACAAATGGAGGGACCTACAGTTTCAAGCCGACTCCGAACGGCAGATATTTTTATGAGGAGCTTTTTCATGCCAGCAATACACTCGGAGGTTTGCCATTGCCTGCCGAGGGGCGACCGCTATTAGAAAAATGTTTTTCTTAATTTTGGTGTTTCACCGAGATTCGAACCTACGTTCTCTCTGTGATTTCCGAATGGTAGTCACGCACCAACCCATTCGGCTACGGCGGTCGGTCATTAGGTTATTTACATGAAATATAAGGCGATGCTCGTGAGGTAGGTCATGTTGCTTCAGTGCACACATATGCGTGCAACACTATATTTAATAAAGATGCAATTGAACTTAGTTGCCCCATATATGCAAATACGTTTCTTTGAAGTTTTCCTTTATTTATTTTAAAGTTTTATACTATCTAGAAAATGCATACATACAACTGTATGTACATATATTATTATTCCCTGTAATAAAATGTAAATTTAAAAAAATTTGGTTTTCCAAAGGAACAAAAAAATACATATTCAAATGTAAATACATATGTCGATATACCAAAACACTTGTATGCTATGAATAAATTTCGACTCAAAAAATTAGTAAAAATTTTCATCAAATTTGTTTAGTTTTAAATTTACTAAAACGCGCATACCAAAATGTGAGAGGTCGTTTTATAATGTATTTTTTTAAATTAAATCAAAATATTAAAGTTACTTTGATTTGAAATGTTGGCGCTATAATAAATATTCAATCATTTTTTCTTCATCACCTTTGTCTGAAAATACAAATTGAATAAATTTTCGTTTATCAAGGGGGCATAGAAATGCACAAGCAAATGCCTTACAAAATGCCGTCGGCATTCGTCAATTTGATTTCATACAGAAACCAAAAACTGAGCAGAGCCAATGTGCTTGTATATAATTCACTGTAATCAGCTCTGTTAAGAACTTCCCCGCTGTCGAGTTAAGCGAGGTGAAATAGTGTTCGCGGTTTCACTTCATTTTTGACAATTCACACTATTCGTAACTCGTGAGAATTCTCTATATTTAACGTTCTCTGTGGAACATATAAACGAATAGTGTAAAGAAGGAATAGAAACATAGCTATATATGTATTTACTATAGCTGCACTGCAGAGAACGGTAAAGTACAGAGAAGTCTCACGAGCTACGAATAGTGTGAATTGTCGAAAATGAAGTCTGGCCGCGAACACTTTTTCACCTCGCTCATCTCGACAGCGGGGAACTTCTTAACAGAGCTGATTACAGTGAATTATGTACAGTACATTGGCTCTGCTCAGTTTTTGGTTTCTGTATGAAATCAAATTGACGAATGCCGACAGCATTTTGCAAGGCATTTACTTGTGCAGTTCTAAGTTCCCTTGATAAACGAAAATCTATTCAATTTATATTTTCAAACAAATACAACCAAATAAAAATCCAACATTTAAAATCAAAGTAACGACGAGCTAGTCAGGGTATTAATACTCATCCCACAGCGCACGAAGTGCAGTACATAGTAGCGCGATTGATATCTATGAAAATTTTACGACAGCGGTTCGAAAACAAAGGTAGTAATTGCGAAGATGATGATGATATTAATTTAGACTGGAATTTAGGGACTGAGGATCATCATCTGGAGGAAGAAGTAGGAGAACCGCTAAATGAGCAACTCGTTTTAGAAAAGATAGAGGTAGCAGACGAGAATTTTGCCGAAGAACCAAATATAGCTGACTTATAGGTGCAGCGTTATTACACTGGCTATGGTATTTACCAAAAATTACTGTGTAAGCTAAAATGCGACAAATGCGCTCACATTATGATGAAAACACAAACAGACTTAAAATTACATTCCGAAGCCCTGATAAGGTCTAAAAATTTCACGGATGATACCGATTTGAGACTGGTGAATCCTGAAGACAGGGTATTCGAAGTGTGTCGCCTTCGGATGATGTGGTACCGTCAGCTTTTTGCAAAATATGCTCACGTAGGTAATATTCGCAATGTAATGTTGCCAGTTATAAAACAAAAAACCGAAGAAGTATTTCCCCATTGGTTCGCAATATCTGGCGAATGTCAAGATCATCGCATCAAGCTACTCGACTTTTTGATATATGGACTTCTATTCAAAAATGCAAAATGGCTTTTACGGCAAGAAAATACCCAAGTTAGGTGTCAGAAGCGCAACGATAAACTAAAAAAGTAGTCGTACGTTGTAGGTCAGGGTCCAACAAGGTGAGTTACACAGGTCCTTAGGGTAAGTAAAACCAGAGTTTATTTATTGTTTATTCTAATATGTATTTATTTATATTTATTTTTCCTATTTTCCAGATTTTGTTTATTTTTCAGGTTTTTCTCCACCCTTCAGATTTTTCTCTATCTTTCAGGTTTTCCTTTTATCTTCTTTTTCAGGTAGCACCTGAGCCTAGATTTTTAAACCACTACAACTTTCACTTAATCACGATGGATTGAGATTAGTGTTTTAAAACTCAGGTAAATCGCAATGATTTAATCGATGTCAATATCGAAGTCGGGTGAGAAATTGTTATAATATGAAAACAATTTCGTAATTCGAGCTTTCACAATTTTATATATTTTTTTTTATTTCAGGAAATGTACAATAAATACCTATTATTTATAGTATTGTAATATATATATACTATATATGAGTAGTTAACTTACTTGTTGACAAAAATAAAAAATAGAGATTAAAAAAACTAGTGTTTCAATTTTCTTACGGATAATAATATTTATTTGGTAAGAAGAACTTAAATGAACATATACCAATAATATAATTCGACAGGATTTCCTTACAAAATCAATATATTCGTTCAGCTAAATCAAATGAATATCTGCATATGAAAAATCGTTCATATGGACGTGCAAAAGCAAACACGCGTATACATAAATACATGCAAGTTAACGCCTCCTATACCACACACCACTAACCCAGTATGTAAACAATTAACCATAGATTAATAGCGCAAGCCACTTCCCAAATAAATAAACAATAAATATAAGCACTTACCATTAGCGAAAGTGTCAAACATGTCATTGACACTTTGCTAATGAAGGAAGTGGACATCACATATCACGTATGGTCCGCTTTCAATAGAATTAAGAAAACAATAAATATAAGCGCTTACCTTAGCGAAAATGTCAAACATATCACATATCACGTATGGTCCGCTTTCAATAGAATTAAGACATACTAACCTAAGATTTAAGCTTCAGATTCTGTATAAATATGAAGATTAATAAAGTTTCGGATCAGTTTTTGATCCGGTGTGCAACGAAGACTCACAATGTTTTTTAAAAAAGCTTTTGCTATTTAAGCAAAAGATAATTGGCGATCCTGCCAGGAGCGATTTAAGTTCTGGTGGACCAAATAAAAGTTGTGTACTATAGTAGCCTGTAAAAAGGCAGTGCACAATTTAAATAAATAAGTATCCCTAAATCGGAAAAGGGAGAAAAAAAAATTTTAAAGACTAAAAAAAGGAGAAAATTAAAAAGTATCCTAAGTCTAAAAAATAATAAAACAAAAAGAAAAATTTAAAAAAAGGAGAAAACCAAAAAGTATCCTAATAAAACAAAAAGAAAAAATTTAAAAAAGGAGAAAACCAAAAAGTATCCTAGTCTAAAAAAATAATAAACCAAAATATCGAGCAATTCTACAAAATATAATAATTCTACAAGGAAAAAAGCAAAGGAGGAAAAACGCACTCAATAGAGGGAAAATCACTGTATGCAAACATCTTTAGCAAGCAAACACCAAGTTGGACCTGAAGGGATCTTCCAATAATGAGTAAGAAATTAAATAATTTTTAAGAATTAAAAGTTGTAAATTATTAATTAATTAAGAATAAATATAGCATATGGGCAATAGACCTAGTAGCTTAGGTTACGAGAGATTACACTACTGTGAAAAGTGTAAAGAAAACCACAAAAATTGTGTAAAAAATAAAGAAGTGATTAAAAATTTTTCAAATTTTACCAAAAATAAAGCTGGAAGAGTTGAGAAGTAGATTTGCAGATATGTCTATAGTGAATAATAACAACAGCACGTCCAATATGGATGTTGTGTCGCGACTTATAGCTGCTAGCACCGCCTCGCTGCGTAGCGAGGTAGAACAAGTTAGACGTCAGTTGCAGGCTTTAAGTAATTCCGACAATGTTGCTGAATATGCAACAGAATCAATAGATTCAACGATCAATTGTGAGGAAAGTTTAGATGTCATAAAATCTCTTCCTGAATTTCGAGGAAAAATCAACAATTATGTTAGCTGGCGCGAGGCTGCTAACAATTCAATGTCATTGTATACTAGGGGAAGCAAAAAATATTTTGCTGCCTTGACTATCTTGCGTAACAAAATTACGCAGGACGCTAACAATATTTTAACGAACCACGGTACGGTTCTTAATTTCGATGCAATTCTGAGTAGGCTAGATTTTGCCTTCGCTGATAAGAGGCCGTGTCACATAATAGAACAGGAAATGAGTGTGCTTAGGCAAGGACCTGGTACCCTAATAGAGTTCTACAACGAGGTCAATAAAAAACTGACGTTATTAATTAACAAAACGATAATGACGCACGGAACGAATTCCTCAATTACAAAGGAGCTTAATACCAAAAACAGGGAAACAGCTCTTCGAACTTTCATTACAGGTCTTAACCCTCCGTTGGACCAGATCCTCTTCACGTTGGCACCACGTGACTTACCAAATGCTCTTGCCAAGGCGCAGGAGCTCGATGCCAATCAAATGCGAGCACAATTCGCATTGCATTTTTCAAGGAGTAATAATAATAGTAATAATAATATTACAATAAACAGAAACGCTCCTCAGGGCGTTCGTAGGGGTGCGAATTTTCTGAACAATTTAAGGTATCCACCAAGGAATACCCAAACAAATGAGGTCAAACAAAATCGTCCAGAGCCAATGGACGTTGATCCATCATTACAGATCACAAATAGGCCCAAACCGGTACAAACGTACCAGCAACAGGTGAGAGGCAATAGAAATAATTGGCAGACCAATTATAATTATCAGGCAAATGCTGTGCCAAAAAGGTCGAATGATAGTGCGCAAATAAGTACGCAACCTCAACAGAAGGTGCAAAGAATTAATAACATGGGAGAAAACCATTTTTTAGAGTAAGGTCTGATTTGCCCTACATTGTCAAGACGGATAGGAAGACGGGGCAAATCTTCAAAATCTTAGTTGATACGGGAGCAACAAGCTCATATATACGGGCCGGGCTCTATGTAAACAAAAATGTTTTAGAAAATAAGAAGAGGGTAAGAACCATTCATGGTTCGACCATCATAAACTTTTTCCATAATATCAATTTATTTGATGTTCAGGAACGATTTTACGAGATTGAAAATTTAGAAAGTGATCTCTTAATTGGAATCAATTTCTTGAGTAAAATCGAGGCCAAGATTGATATTCCAAATCGGATGTTGATCTATGGTAATAACAAAACAGAAAAAATTCATTTTCTTGATGATTTTGATATACCAAACCCCTCGGGACAAGAAGGTCCTGAAACGTCTGTCGAAGATGTTATCAATAAACCCAAAGGGAAAAATAATGAAAGAAATACCAAAAACGGTGTGAAGAAAATTAATCAGAAACTAGTAGGGAAAAAAGGTCAGAAGGGGCCTGCCAAAAATTATACTAGAAACAAAAAAGATAATAAAAATTTGCAAAAAAATATATCGGAAAACTTAACTCCTAAAACTTTTGCTGAGGTAGATACCGCGAAAATAAAAAAATTTAAAAATCAAGATAAGAATGAAGCTTCCCAAATTGGAAATTCATTGAATAATTTAAGGTCGGAGTCCTCAAAGATATCCTTTGAAGTAGATAGGAAAGGGGAGTCGATCGAAGGGTTGCAAAATAAGGTGATTGAGGAAATTTCAATAACACATAGTGATGTTAATTTAGATTTACCTTTTCGTACCGACGTAAAGGCGGAAATACGAACTTTTGAAGAAAGGCCAATTTGGTCAAAACAATACCCTTACCCAATGTCAGTGAATGATTTTGTTAATAATGAGGTTCAAAGCCTGTTGCAAAAGGATATAATTAGGGAAAGTAAAAGTCCATACAATTCTCCAGTATGGGTGGTTCCAAAGAAAGGAGTAAATGATGACGGAAGTCCTAAATTGAGATTGGTCATCGATTTCAAAAAAATTAATGAAAAAACCACATCTGATAGGTACCCAATGCCTAATCCAGAGGTTATACTTTCGAATTTGGGAAAGTCTAATTATTTTTCTACAATAGATTTGGAGTCTGGATTTTACCAGTTATTAATGAAAGAAGGTGATATAGAGAAAACGGCATTTTCGGTAAATAACGGGAAGTACGAATTCCTACGAATGCCGTTCGGATTGAAAAATGCACCAAGTATTTTTCAACGGGCTATGGATAATGTATTAAGAGAATATATTGGAAAGTTTTGTCATGTTTATGTCGACGATGTTATAATTTTTTCAAAAAATTTGGAAGACCATAAAAAACATTTGAGTTTGGTAATTAATATATTAAGGGAGGCAAATATGAAAATATCCTCTGAAAAATCTAAGTTTTACCAAAGAGAGGTGGAATTTTTGGGATATATAGTGGCAAAGAATATAATCAAAACGGACCCAAGAAAGGTTGAAGCCATACAGAATTATCCTATACCAAAGACATTGCGTCAATTGCGGGGATTTTTGGGGCTGACAGGCTATTATAGAAAATTTATACACAATTACGCGGTTGTGGCAAAGCCATTAACTAAGCATTTGCAGGGGGAAAACGGAAAAATTTCCCAGTATTTGTCAAAGAAAAAGATAGTTAGTCTAGATCAAGACGGAGTGGCTGCTTGTGAAAAATTGAAGAATTTACTGGCTCAACAGGTTGAATTGACACAACCTGATTATAACAAAAAATTTGTTTTAACAACCGATGCATCAAATGTAGCTTTGGGTGCAGTATTGTCACAAGAGGGGAAACCTATTGTCTTTATATCAAAAACATTAAATTCTACGGAGCTTAATTATGCTACAAATGAGAAAGAGTTGTTCGCAATAGTCTGGGCTTTGAAAGCATTGCGTAATTACCTTTACGGTGTTAGTGATCTGGAAATACACACTGATCATCAACCTTTGTCATTTGCGATTTCGGAAAGAAATCCGAATATTAAGATTAAGAGATGGAGATCATTTATTGAAGAATTTTCTCCAAAAATTATTTACAAGCCAGGTGCAACCAATGTCGTTGCTGATGCATTGTCGAGACAAATGCTTAATAATTTGACGAATTCCGAAGAACATAGTGACTCCAGTGATTCGTTAGCGGATACACAACATTCTGCTGAAAGCAGTAATGAATATCAGATTCATGAAACAAAAAAGCCATTAAATCATTTTAAGCAACAAATTTTAATAGATAACGGGGCGAAAATAACCGTGTTAGAGACAATTTCTTATTTTAATAATAAACGATTTTTGATCGAATACGACATACCGGAAAATATTGTTGGAGTTTTAAAAGAATATATTAACCCAAAGTTGGTTACGGGAATATATTGCTCACCTGAGGTGCTTTACGAAATAAAGAACGTATTGAGGGAGGCATTTCCAACTGTAAAATTTTTTCATACGAAATTGTTCCCAAACGATATTACTAATAGAGAGGATCAGGGAGCGATTATTGAGCAAACTCACAATAGGGCACATAGAAATTATAGGGAGAATTTGGCCCAAATTAGGCAACAATATTATTGGCCATTGATGATAAAACAGTTCAAGCAATATGTAAAAAATTGTAACATATGCAACAGTAATAAATATGAAAGGCACCCAAAACTTATTCCGATAGGAGAGGCACCTATTCCGGAAAGAGAGGGGGAACAACTCCATATTGATATTTTTTTCGCGCAAAAATTAAAATTTTTAACTTGTATAGATTCTTATTCTAAATATTTAATTGTAAAATATATTGGGGATAAGCTTAATTTGGAGGAAAAAATTTTGGAACTTCTGCAAACATTTCCAGATGTTAAAAGTATAGTTATGGATAATGAACCAGGTTTAAGTACGATACAATTCAGGTCTTTAATGGAAAGACTCAACATTCAAATCTATTATTGCACACCACGTCATAGTACGAGTAATGGTCAAATAGAAAGGGTTCATTCCACACTTATAGAAATATCTCGATGTTTAAAAGAGGAACACAGTTTAGTTAGCGATTTCGAATCAATTATGAGGGCGGTGCAGCAGTATAATAAAACTATACATTCAGTAACAGGTAAACAACCTTGTAATATTTTGTTTAATAAAGAGAAGCATGAGAATATAAGGGATACATTAAGAAATAATCAGAAAAAAATGTTAGAATACCACAACAAGAAAAGGCTTCAAAAAAATTACCATAGGGGTGAAATTATATATGAAAAAGTATATGGGGAACGAAATAAATTAAAACCCAAATATAAAAAGCAGATAGTAGTAGACGATTTAGGAAATAAAGTTAAAATACAAAACAGAAACAGAATAATTCACAAAGATAACATTAAAGTTTTCGGAATTTAAAATTGTACAAAAAAGTAATTTAATAGTTGTTTACATTAAGTATCCAAAAGTAAAAAATGTTTGTAAATTGTATAAAGCAATAGCTGTAGCGCAAAATGATGGAAAATTGTTGATTGAAAATGAAATAATAAAATGTGGAGATAAATTTTATTCAGTCAAATTTTGTAAAAAGGAATTAAATAATGCTTTTTGTATGATAAAAGGAAATAACACATGTTTGTCCGATATGTTAAACGATAAACATGCCAACTGCACAAAAATAAATGAAGCAAATGAATCAATAAATATTGTAAAAGATGGTGCTATAATAGCATCAGGAAAGCATAAAATTAATAATCACACTATAGAAGGAGTTTATTTGATAACTTTTCAAGATGATGTTATAATTGACAACAGAAAATATGAAAATCCTACAGGAAAAATTTTAAGATATTTAAGGGAAGGAAAATTAAAATCTTTTTTTGTAAATAAATACATTGAAACAAAAAATATTGATTTAAAACTAAACAATGTTAATATACTCACACCATTAAAGCAAGAAATAAAACGAAATCCTGTTTGGTGGACATTTACCACTTTAATTGTAATAATATTATCTGCATATTTTGTCTTTAAATTTATCATATACATTAATCTAAAAATTAAATTAAAAAATGCAAAGGAAAAAGAAGAATTATTATTGCAATTATCAGACAGAATTAATCACTTAACAGCTTTATATTCGAAGACGGGACGCTTCGATTTAGAAGAGGGGGAGTTAACGCCTCCTATACCACACACCACTAACCCAGTATGTAAACAATTAACCATAGATTAATAGCGCAAGCCACTTCCCAAATAAATAAACAATAAATATAAGCACTTACCATTAGCGAAAGTGTCAAACATGTCATTGACACTTTGCTAATGAAGGAAGTGGACATCACATATCACGTATGGTCCGCTTTCAATAGAATTAAGAAAACAATAAATATAAGCGCTTACCTTAGCGAAAATGTCAAACATATCACATATCACGTATGGTCCGCTTTCAATAGAATTAAGACATACTAACCTAAGATTTAAGCTTCAGATTCTGTATAAATATGAAGATTAATAAAGTTTCGGATCAGTTTTTGATCCGGTGTGCAACGAAGACTCACAATGTTTTTTAAAAAAGCTTTTGCTATTTAAGCAAAAGATAATTTGCATGCAAACTTCCATAGACATACATATGTACATATGAGGCTGCGAGCACTTGCGACAGAAAAAATATTTCGATTTGCTATTGCTGTCGAGAATTTAGAACACATATTTACATACATATATTGATGCATACATATGTTCGGAGTCGCGGCCACTCGCCGTGACAAATATTCAAGATTTACCAAATATTGGCAAATAATTCAAGTCGAGAAAATTGGCATATGGGCGGCTCGTTTTATGAATGAAAGTACTTTGCTCGTAGAAATATGAGCTCGAACTTATCGATGAATTTGTTTTTGTTGTGCTTTTTAATATTTGAAACTGTTCACCGCCGTCGCGGGTAAATAATCATGGCCGCTACAGCTACGCCTATGAATGCATTTTGTTCTTGTAGTCGCTAGGCTTAGAATTTTAATTTTGGAAGCATACACATGTAGAGGCATAAAGTAAGTATGTGCGGTTATATGTATATACGAATATGCATTGTTTTGCTTAGAATAGAAACATTTACGTACATATGTATGTACATTGTCCCAACATATGTATTTATATATGCGTACATATGTAGAGTACCTTCACTTCACTTTCAAACTTCTTTCGAATTCTTTAAATATATTTTTAATAGGTAAATGAACTCAAACTTAAATTATTTAAACCATTTCAATGTCAATGCCATTGTTGTCAAATAAACACTTTAATTTCAATGACAAAATTCTTTTTCCTTTTTTTTTTGAAACTCGAAACATAAGTAAACACATTACACACACCAAATACATTTTTTCTGTCATATGATACCTCACTCCAAAGCAAAACCATAGCTTACTGTCAAATGAGTCTGCCTAAGCAAAATTTAAGTCAGCCGAAGCAAAATGTTATTGTATAGTATTTTTATGAATTTATAATTTATTTATTGAGTTTTAACACACTTTTATTAGGTCGGGTTGTATGTATGTATGTATGTATGTAACGGAATCTTTGAGCTTAATTTTCACTGGCTTCTAAAAATCTGATCGACTTAGAATTTTGCACACCTATCAAGGACCGATGACAATGCAATAATTTGATAAAAGTTTTCCATTTTCCTTATTAGGATTGCCAGGATTAATATTTTCTTTTTTTACCTGTGGGCAAAAAGTAAGGGGAATTTGGTTGTAAAATGAAAAATCTTTATGTATTCTTGTAAATCAATTTCATCCCCTTCAAAACAATCCCCTCTCGATGAAATACACTTATGCCAACGATTTTTCCAATCCCCGAAATATGCCAAATAGTCCATTTCCGGTATAGCCATCAGCACCTTCTTCGATTCAGCTTTTATCTCCTCAATCGACTCGAAACGCGTTCCCCGGAGTGGTCTCTTGAGTTTTGGGAATAGCCAGAAGTCACACGGAGCCAAATCAGGCGAATACGGGGGTTGCGGAACGATATGCGTGGAATTTTTGGCGAAATGGTCACGAAGAACGAGTGCAGTGTGAGACGGTGCATTATCGTGATGCAAAAACCAAGAGTTGTTGGCCCATAATTCTAGTCTTTTTAGATGAATTGCTTCACGTAAACGACGCATAACGCTCACATAATATTCCTTATTAAAAGTTTGGCCAGGTGGAAGGAATTCATAGTGCACCACACCACGAAAATCGAAAAAAACTGGCCAATGGAGTGGGGTAGCCGTTTCTCAGGCTCCCTCCACGAAATAAGTTCTTCATCCCGATTACTTCTTTATCACGGCCGATAACTGCATAGCTTTAGACTCACAGTCGATAAGAAAGGAATTAAATGTAACACGAATATATCGAATCATTAATTCACTGACTGCAATGATAACAATAATTTTCATTCATAATAAAAAATAGTTAAAAAAAAAAACTAAAAAAACAGGATTTTATTCCCAATCGAACTAAAAAATAAATTTTAATGACAAAGAGACCTATAATGAAGTAATAGCAAATCGAACGATCAGTCATAGTCAACTACCTCAGAAAAGAATTATAACAAAAATTAAGATACAAATAGAATAATTCAAATTAGAGTTAAAAGCGTGGAATGCATTTTGCTTCACTTTCATAACCTTCTGTACATAGGTAGTTGCCAATAGAATGATTGTAATATTTACTATATCAAGCATCCCACGCTTTAGCTCTAATTTGAATTATTCTATTTGTATCTTAATTTTTGTTATAATTCTGTTCTGAGGTAGTTGACTATGACTGATCGTTCGATTTGCTATTACTTCATTATAGGTATCTTTGTCATTAAAATTTATTTTATACTTTTTAGTTCGATTGGCAATAAAAGCGTGTTTTTTAGTTTTTTTAAACTATTTTTTTTTTACTTGTAACAATGTTTAGTTGTAATTATATATTTTATTGATTAGACGACAAAAAGAAAGTATAAAATAAAGCCATTCTATCAGAAGGCGGGCAATTCAGTCTTAGCCTGGTAGTTGGAAGGCAGTCATTTGCCCTAACTAAATAAAAAAAAAATCTTTTATTTAAAAGGAACCCTTAGTCGGCAGGTTTGCTCTAAAGCTCTTCCCCGATAAAATAATACTTTTCACATACATACTTATTTATATGTAAACGAATACCTTTAAGATGAGTTGTTTTGGATATGTTAGGAATATGTTTTCATACGTTTATCTATTTGCTTTAATTCTTTATATGTAGATACATATGAGCTATGTTTTGAGGCAGGTGAAGATTTTTTTCTGCCCATATGAATATGGAAGGTAGATGTTAATTCTATTCAACACTTTGAAGTATATGAATATACATACATATGTATATAATAATTTAAAAAGGACACATATTGTTGAATAATAACCCTTGATGCAAATGAATGGTTTACAAATCCAATTTTTTATGTGGATATTTTGAAATAATTTTGATAATACACTTAATATCAATACAATTTAGTTAATTAGATACTTAAAATTTCACATTCATGCAAGCATATACATATGTACTTAGAATTAATTTATTCATCTCACAAGAAATAATCCATTTGCGCATGCAAAATGCAGAGAACGTTAAATATAGAGAATTCTCACGAGCTACGAATAGTGTGAGTTGTCAAAAATGAAGTGAAACCGCGAACACTATTTCACCTCGCTTAACTCGACAGCGGGGAAGTTCTTAACAGGGCTGATTACAGTGAATTATGTACAAGTACATTGGCTCTGCTCAGTTTTTGGTTTCTGTATGAAATCAAATTGACGAATGCCGACGGCATTTTGCAAGGCATTTGCTTGTGCATTTTTATGTTCCCTTGGTAAACGAAAATTTATTCAATTTGTATTTTCAAACAAAGGTGATGAAGAAAAAATGATTGAATTTATTATATGCGCCAAATCAAATCAAAGTAACTTTAATATTTTGATTTAATTTAAAAAAATACATTATAAAACGGCCTCTCACATTTTGGTATGTGCGTTTTAGTAAATTTAAAACTAAACAAATTTGATGAAAATTTTTACTAATTTTTTGAGTCGAAATTAATTCATAGCATACAAGTGTTTTGGTATATCGACATATGTATTTACATTTGAACATGCATTTATTTGTTCCTTTGGCAAACCAATTTTTTTTCAATTTACATTTTATTACAGGGAATAATAATATACATAAATTTGTATGTATGCATTTTCTAGATAGTATAAAAGTTTAAAATAAATAAAGGAAAACTTCAAAGAAACGTATTTGCATATATGGGACAACTAAGTTCTATTGCATCTTTAATAAATAGTGTTGCACGCATATGTATGCACTGAAGCAACATGACCTACCTCACGAGCATCGCCTTATCATATTTCATGCAATAATTAGGGTGTAAATATTCGAATGATCGAATTCCTGCAAATGCTAAAACAACTTCTTCTGCATATGCATCGACGTACATATGTGCATGTGCGTATATGCACACTTGATGCCCTAACTATATATATATATATGTACGTTCAATTGATCAAATCAAAAAATTCTGTATACAAAACGCTTCATTACCAGGCACACAGGAAGATGGCATATGCAAATATAAATATTGAATTCAAGCAAAACAATGCTTATTAATATACACATATGCATGTACATACAACCGCACACACAGGGCATTCGCTTTATTCCTCAAAATGCGTATATCGTTCAAAGCTAAAATTCTATGCCTAGCGACTACAAGAACAAAATGCAGTCATAGACGCAGGCGTAGCGGCCATCATTCTAGTTGCCATAGCGCTGAACAGTCGCGGCGGCGCCGAACAGTTTCAACTATTGTACTGTGCAACAAAAACTCATCTTCAAAAAATTCATTGATAAATTCGAGCTCATAGTTCTAAAAGCAAGAACTTTCATTCATAAAACGAGCCGCCCATATGCCAATTTTCTCGACAATTCAAAAATAGTCAATATTGGAATATTTCGCGTAGAATTATTTGCCAATATTTGATAAATCTTCAATTTTTGTCAAGTCGAGTGCCCGCGGCATCGTACATATGTATGCAAAAATATATGTATGTAAATATGTCTTTCTAAATGCTCGACAGCCGCAGCTGCTGTGCGTCAAGTGCGCGCATGAGCATACAGTAAGTTGCAGAAGAAAACAAGTAGCTTAAAAAAAAGGTCTGATTCGGACATTTTAATACTAAAATAAAATTTGGAAACAATTATTTTATGTTAACTGATAGTAGGCAAATAGTTAATTAGTAGATTACTTTACGTATGTAGTTTTTCAATTGATAAAAAGTGCACAAAACATATGCATATATCTGCAGTTAGAAACTTACTCTGAAATCAGAGCATTTGTAGGTGCCTGTAAACGTGTCAAGGTTACTGTACATACAATGCTGTGCCAATGAATGTGCGCTGCGCCTATGAATGCGCGCTGGATTTCTTGAGAAGTTTTACCGTTTTATCTTGTGCTGTGGCTGGTGAGCATACATACACACAGCATATACCTATGCGCAAATGTATATAAATTCACAAATGTATATAAATTCACAAATTTACATTTGCATATGCCATCTTCCTGTGCGCCTGGTAATGAAGCGTTTGCTATAGAGGATTTTGATTCAGTTGGAAGGGATTCAACAAAGTTTTACAGACACCAGACAGACAGAGACATAACATATGTACATAATTTAGATGATTTGGAGAAATTCAAATATATAGGTCATATTAAAAAGCTACCTAGCATTCTTTGCTTCTAATCACCAACAAATTCTTATCGACTGCTGCTAAATTTACATAATTCAGCCCCTTACTGTTAATTTTTGTTGAAAAATGTGTCTGTGGTGAAATTGTCTTCGCGAGACGAGTACCCCTCAAAAATGAATACTTTCCAGTCATTAAGACTTCTCTATATTTAACGTTCTCTGCAAAATGCCGACGGGAAATAAGCATGAAAGAGAAATGTGATTTTCGCATACATACATACATACATACATATGTATATTAGAAACTAGCAAACCCGGCCCCCTTCGCTGGGCACACTAAAATAGAATAGATATGGTTTAGAACAGAAAAGATATGGTTTTCATATTATTTATTTCTTTATTCTTTATTCAAGCGCTTTGGCAT
Organism: Anastrepha ludens; assembly: GCF_028408465.1. Taxonomy (NCBI): domain Eukaryota; kingdom Metazoa; phylum Arthropoda; class Insecta; order Diptera; family Tephritidae; genus Anastrepha; species Anastrepha ludens. Next base: position 90,014,213 of record NC_071503.1, on the reverse strand, counting down.
AAACAATATTTTTTGTTTTTCTATTTGTTTTTGAGTAAATATAAAATATAAATTGAAAATCAGGAAAAAAGAAGATTGTTTTTAAATTTCAATTCAACGCATATGAATAAACAATCGTCTTTTTTCCTGATCATCCATGAATTTTTCGTTTCAATTTATATGTTTTATTAAGCATTGGAGCTTTTTTAACCATTATCCAAGTTATGTTGCCATATACCACTAGACTTCCCAATGTCGCACCCTGTGATCACATTGCACTACACGTGAGTTCATTGCTCCAATTAAAGTTCACACAAGAACTTTCGCTGACGCGACACACGCGCAAGCGATCAATTGCAATATCCAATGCTTGGGAATTGCAAGGCCAGCATATTGGCCAACACGCGCAACCCAACGATTGCGAAATACCAGCAAGTGGTGGGAACTGCAACGTTGGCGAATTAGCTTAGGTTAAGAAGTTAGTTGGTAAGAATTATATTATGTAAAGTTTAGTTAGAATCGGAACCGCAACTAATGCGGAATAAAATTATATGTGACTAATTGAAACCGTGCTTTTTTTATGTTATCGGTGAACAGTTGGTTCACCGCATCTTTAATTTTTTGGAAGCCCCTATCGGGCATAAGTGGCGCCCGAGCAGTCGGTGTGAAGTGACTTAAAAAAAACAATAAACGATAATAACAAAATTTTTCTACATGTGCCAAAGCAACACAGTCAAAGTGTAAAGTCCAAGCAAAATTTTCCATGGCAAAGTCGAAAACGGAGTCAAAATCGAAGTCAACAACAAATCGGCATCGGCAGTTGTTGTAACATAAAGCGCTAATTGAACTAAATTTTACGTGGTTTGCCACAAACGAATTGAAGCAAGAAATTTGAATAGAATTTTCGTTTTTTTTTGGAAAAAAATTAAGCTTTGTTGGAATGCCAGTTGGTGCTTGTAAAATCAGTCAAACATCCTTTGTGAAGTGCAATACTTAGCTGTGTGTGTGCGTGCTTTTGTGCATATTTGCCAATTCGACAGCAAATTAGTGTAAAAGAAATCAAGTTCGGAAAAAAAGGAAAAGTTAATTGCATTGATTTATTTTGCTTGCCAAAAATCAAAAAATAAAAAAATAAAAAATTTTTGACTGAACTCTGAATTTGGAAACATTTGGTATCGCCGTTTTTTCAAGAAGCCAATGAAATATTGGATTGTGTAAGTTTACAAATCTATTCTATCTATATATATTTCTATTTTCAAGGAAATGAACTCCGACGAGATTTCGAGGTCCCTCACAGAGATGAATGGCGCTCTGAATGCCATTCTTGGTAAGGTAAAGAAGTTTGAGGAGCGTCTCAATAGGGTGGAAGCAACGAACAGAGATGACTCCTTGCAAGGCCTTACACAGGACCTGGAACGAATAGAGAGGGAAGTACAGGAGGTACGGAGACAGTCCACGGACACCAGGCCACAACCAGTCGAGCCGCTAGTTACGCCTCGAACGGAAAATGAACTAACTCAAGTGGCCAAGCTTCCGGGCTGTGTAAAGGAGCTGGAAGTATTCGATGGTTCACGGGAACACTATGGTTCCTGGGTGCATAGTGTAGAGTTAGTAATAAAATACTACGAAATTGTGCGGCACAAGCCGATATATACCGCCATCCTAAGACATATTAGGGGAAAAATTAGGGGGGCGGCCGATTCTGCGCTACTTGCGCACAACATCCACGATTCAGACTGGGCGAAAATTAAAGAAACCCTTTCGCTGCACTACGCAGACACTAGAGACTTACAAACGTTGGAACAGCAACTGACGTTAATGTCTCAAGGGCGGCAGAGGTTATCCGACTTCTATTCGCAAATTCAAAAACAGTTATCCCTAATGATAAACACGATAGAACCAGAAAAGTACGCACATAAGGAAACAATTGAAGCGCTGACAGAGGCGCACCGTCGAAGAGCACTAGATGTGTTCATTAGAGGTCTCAACGGGGACCTACCAGCCCTGCTCCTCGTTCAAAATGTCAAATCCTTACCAAAGGCATACTCTGCTTGCCTGAAGTTGCGGAATGCGGACCGCAGAAATACATTTCACCGTCCATCTCTAACAAATAGAGGTGACGGGAATATTATTGATACCCCATCCTTCCCCCGTAACAGGCGGGATTACAATGGCCAAGGCTATTCAGACCAGCAACATCCACGCCAGCCGAACAACAAACGAACGTGGCAAGACGGCAACCGGAAAGTACCAAGACCGTCTTACTCAGGTTCGGGGCAAACAGGACCGCAAAATTGGCGGAGCACTCCGTCGGCGTTGGTAAAATCAAATTACGAGCCATCTTCCCAGTCGCGAAACACTAGATTTACCCCATATGACGGCGCAAATAGGGGTGCAGGTTCCACGGGACACATGAACCAAACAGCTAGTAAACAACAAAAGCTGTTCCACCTGATACCGGTAGATAAAGAAGTTATCCAGGATACAGCAAGCAAAGAACAACTCACGGAGGATCAGGTAAATTTTACCATAGGAGCCTCATGTCTGGCGTACCATATTTAGAATATGTATGGGTATGTTAGAGTTTCTAGTCGACACGGGGGCAAACAAAAATTACATTAGTGAACGCGTAGCACGCAACACCGTGCCAGTGGAAAAGCCATTCAAAGTAACCTCTGCCGGTGGCGACATAAAAGTAGACAGAAAAGTATGTGGATATTTTTTTAAGTTTGTAGGCAAGGACACTCCCACCACATTTTTCGTCCTCCCAGGACTCAAATCGTTCGACGGGATCATAGGTGACGACACGTTGACTGAAGTCAAAGCGGTAATAGATAGAGAACTCAACGTCCTTATGCTAAAACCAAATGTAGTATTGCCCCTTAAGCGGAAAGTAGGAATGGAAATCCAAACCAATGTCCAAGCCGAAATAAGAACTAATACCGGAAACCCTATCTACACAAAAAGTTACCCCTACCCTGTAAACATGCGCGAAGAAGTTGAGAAGCAAATCCAGAATTTACTTTCAGAAGGAATAATTCGTCCTTCAAAAAGCCCATACAATTCGCCCATATGGATTGTGCCGAAAAAATCTCAGTCTGATGGGGAAAAGAAATATCGAATGGTCATAGATTTCAAGCGGTTAAACGCAGTAACTGTCCCTGACACGTATCCTATACCTGACATTAATGGCACCATCGCGAGTCTTGGTAATGCTAAATATTTCACAACACTTGACCTCACTTCGGGATTTCACCAAATTCCAATGAAGGACAGCGACATCGCAAAAACGGCATTTTCCACAATGAATGGAAAATACGAATTTTTGCGGCTTCCTTTTGGTCTCAAAAATGCACCCTCTATCTTTCAACGAATGATAGACGACGTGCTCAAAGAATTCATAGGTCGTACATGTTTCGTATATATCGACGACATTATAATTTTCAGCAAAGACCAGGATACTCATTTAAGGGACATCGAGACCATTCTCCATAGGCTTTTGAACGCAGGTCTCAGAGTTAATCTAGAAAAAACGCAATTCCTTAAAACAAGCGTAGAGTTTCTAGGTTATATTGTGACCTCCGAGGGAATACTCCCAGACCCAAAAAAAGTAGATTCAATAAGAAAAATGCTTCCTCCTTCCAGCTTAAAGGAGCTTAAAAGTTTCCTAGCTTTAACATCATATTATAGAAAATTCATCCGAGATTACGCTAAAATTGCAAAACCGCTAACCAACCTCACACGAGGAGAGCACGCACAGGTAAAGGCAACGCAATCCAAAAAGGTACCCATAAGCTTGGACACAGAAGCGCTAAAGGCATTCATTGATCTCAAGGAGATACTAACGACATCGGAAGTCCTAACCTTCCCCAACTTCGACAAACCCTTCAATCTGACAACTGACGCCTCCGACTTCGCTATTGGTGCCGTGTTGTCACAAGATTACGATGGTAAGGATAAACCAATAGCATTTATATCAAGAAGTCTAAGTACTACGGAAGAAGCATATGCGACCAACGAAAAGGAAATGCTCGCCATTGTTTGGGCATTGGACAATCTCCGGAACTTCCTATATGGCGCTAAGAGGATACGAATATTCACCGACCATCAACCATTGACGTTTTCCCTCAGCAACCGGAACTACAATGCAAAACTAAAGCGATGGAAGTCTAGGATCGAGGAATATAATTATGAAATAATATACAAACCAGGTAAATCAAACGTCGTGGCAGACGCTCTTTCCCGCTTAAAAACTCAGGCGAATCCCCTTACATCGATAAGCGACGACGATTCAACAGGCAACACCGTCCACAGTGCGGAGCAAGATAATTCGGATCTGATACCGTTCGTAGAAGCGCCAATAAACGCATTCAGAAACCAACTTGTATTTGGAGGTAGGTTGGAAATATTCGAGGAACCCCATCCCGGTTACTCGCGACACTACCTAGGGTCAGAGGGAATTAGCGAAGCAGAGCTTATCGACGTCCTCAAGAAAAAACTAAGACCAAATGTAATCAATGGTATTAAGATTCCAGAAGCTCAATTAGGACTACTCCAGAAGGTATATTTAGAAAATTTTATGCAATATAAGATCCGAGTAGCTCAGACAATGGTAGAAGATTTGAGGGATCCGGATAGGATTTGCGACATAGTAAGGTCAGTAAATACGATAGGCATCCGAATGCACCAGAGCTGCAAAAAACACCAATCCCATCACGTCCTTGTGAGATAATCCATTTGGACATTTTCGAAATTCAAGGGGAGAAATTCCTTAGTGTTATCGACAAATTCTCAAAATTTGCGAAACTTTTCCATTTACGTAACAAGTCCACTTTGCACCTTAAGGACAAAATAATAAAACTCCTACACTATTTTACAACACCTGATATTCTCGTGACCGACAACGAGCGCGGTTTAATTAGTCCAATTATCCAGAGCCTGTTAGACTCTTTAGGAATAAAATTGTATCGCACACCATCCCAAAGAAGCGAAGTGAATGGTCAGGTAGAAAGACTCCACTCTACCTTAATTGAAATAATTAGATGCCTGAAGATAGACAACCCAAAGTTAAGGACAAAAGAATTAGTTAACATAGCAGTGGATCGATACAATAATTCAATTCACTCGGTTATAAACCAAAAACCAAGTGAAATATTTTTTAATCGAGCAAAATCCTCTAACTATCAGGAGCTGTTAGAAAAAAGTAGAAAAACTAATAAATATTTGAAAGCCATGCTGACAAAAAAGCAGCTAGACCAGATCAAACGTCACAATAAGAAAAGATCTCTTCCGGAGCGTTATGACGAAAACGATGGCATATACGTGAAGGACAAGCAGATTAAGGGAAAGCAAAAACCCGTGTATAAAAAAGAAATTGTTGCAAAGGACAATAAAGTATCAGCAGAGAATGTTAATGCAATGAGAAGGTGCAAATGTTACTGTAAGCTTTTTTTAGTACAATTGAGATTTGAAAGATTTGTAATAAGGTCATTTAGCACACCGAGTTTATAGACACCTCACTGACTTTTGCCCACACAAAAATTAGAAACACCACATATCTTTCACCTCAACACACAACACATTTCTCACCTCGACATTAAACCAATTAAATTTGTACTATTTTCGTATTTTTGAAATAATAAGCGAATACGTAAAATTTATTACATAATTTTTTTTTTTCAATTAAATTAAAAAAAAAAAAAAACGATTTTAAAAAATAAAATTTATAAAAAAAAGTTTGCACCGGGAATTGAACTCGAGTCTAACATGTGGCGAGGAAAAATAGGCGGTGCGTTTATTTCTTCGACTGCTTATTTTTTGACCATTTTGTTACTTTTGAAATGATAAGCGGATACATAAAATTTATTACAAATTTTTTTACGATTACATTAAAAAAATAAAAATTAAAAACGAAAAAAAAAAAATTTCCACCGAGAATTGATGGCGAGTCACGTGGGGAGGATAAATACGCAGAGCGTTTATTTCTGCGCCTGCGTTGTGAACAAAAGGTTTTGTGCATGCGCGCGACGCGAATAAATTTTAATAAAGTTCTGAAAGTAATTCATGAATGAACGTATACTTTATATGTAAATAAATGATGGTATATGAAATATACATAAGTACATAATATGTATGTACATGTCAATAGGAGGTATTTGCATTCAGAAAAAAAGAATGGTTTAAGATAAATCAACACTTATTTTATATTGTAATATATGTCAATTTATAGTTTATGTATTCGACAGCATTTACATACATATGTATGTATGTACATTTGTATATGAAAAACAATAATGCACAAGCGCAAGAACATCATATCACATATGCAAGAATGCCCAAATAACCTTGACTTATGTATGTACACATGTCATACCACATCACATTCTTACAAGAAATCAAATACACATGCGCACTAGTGAACGAGTTTCTTCCTAACAAGTGCAAAAACAATTCTGCTCTATGTATGCATATATACCGACTTTATGTCCTAGCATATATACATACATACATATATACCTACTTGCCTTCTAAACTTCCTACAAAATAATTGTATTCATATGTTACTACATCCATGCACGTTCATACATTCAAGCATACATATGTATACATATGCGCGAGCACAGCGCTCCCTTCTTGCTTCCGTGTACTTTTGTCTTTCACCAGTCGATATTCCTAATATTGTACTTACAAAAACACAATACTTTGATAGACGCAAAAGCAACAGCAAGCATAACGCGATGGCCGCTTTGCCACCACACATTCTAAAATGTTCTAGAACACAACAAAAACACATACCTCACATGCGCATGTCGCCCAAAGCTAAAATCTAAGCCTAGCGACTACAAAAACAAAATACATTCGTAGACGCAGTCGCAGCGGCCATGATTCTATCAGCGACGGCGCTGAACAATTTAGAACAAAAACAAAAAGTTCATTCATAAGTTCGAGCTCATATTTCAATTTCATTCATAAAACGACCCGCCATATGCCAATTTTCGCGACCATTCGAAAATAGTCAATATTGGAATATTTCGCGTGGAATTATTTGCCAATATTTGATAAATCTTAAATTTTTGTCATGTCGAGTGGCCGCGGCTCCGTATGTATGTATGCAGCCTTATATGTATGTAAATATGTCTTCTAACTGTGCGACAGTCGCGAGTTAATGCGACTTCCAGCGAATCACTCATTGCTGTCCGCAAAGCCGCATGTATGTACCTTATGATCAGAAAGTACCGGGAATGTTTAAATTAAACAAAACAGAGTTAAATTTAGGGCAAATTTATATTATCTCCTTCAAAATATTACCCGTCTGAAGCAACACACATGTGCCAACGTTTAACCCAGTCCTCTAAACACCCCCGGCAGGCCGATTTGTATTCTCTTTGATCAGTGCGATGGCGCGTTATCATCATGCAAAATCTGAGGATTGGTTGCTCACATTTCCGGCGGTTTGCAACACACAGCATCTCTCTAAGGTTTCAAAACGGATAAATAATATTCTCTATTGACTGTCTGGCCCGATGGAAGGTACTCATGGTGGACTATGCCTTGGCAATCGAAGGAAGCAGTCAACATCACCTTCCCGGTTCTTTTTGCTCATAGGGTATACATATCCCATGTGTCAAGTGTGCGCAGAAGCTTGTGTTCTGGGTTTGTTAGAATGGGGGTAGTTTGTACATATATTTATACACATATGTGAGTATGCGCGTTAGGCTTCCTGGATGGATATTAGAATATTTTCTCATCAATATGTGTATGTAAGTAGTTCAGATTTGACTGAAGAGATTAAATATAGGAATGCATATTCATATGATTGGCTTTATGGCTGTTTTACATATAAATTAATTCAAATGAAATATGAATAATGTTATATAGAAAATAAATTTCTAAATAACAGGTATTAGAAAAACCTGAATACACTATTTTAAATCAATTCTAATTAAGCCAAATATAAAAAATTAAATAAAAATATCGAACAAAAAACTGTCCACAGGATTTGAACCTGAGTCAAATATGAGACGACGTACTGTATACACAACACGTCTTTCACGATTGCGCTAATCTACAATTATTAATGAACTTTTCTAAATCACTCATTTATTCGATTCGCAGTTTTATATGCACATATTCTGCGTTAGTTGAAAGTTTGTATGCGTAATTATATGAATATGCATGTGTGTATGCGCGTTTGGCTTTCTGGACGGATATTAGAATGATATTTTCTCATCAATATAATTTGGATTTGATGAAATAGATTATAGATATATGTACATATTTTCTGTTTTGATTGATTTATATAAAAGTCAGGTCATATCCAGTATGAACTATTTTATACCGAAAAGAAATTTCCATTTATAAAATACAAAAAAAAACAGTATTTTAAAGAAATTTTAATTAAAATAAACTCAAAAATTTTACCAAACTTTCCTGGTTTGAATTGTAAAAAAAAAATGTGCAAGAAAAAAAATATGACTTCAGGACTTGAACATGAATTATATACGTGCCAAAAAACAAAACGAATAATTCCGCCGACTTTAGCTTCTGCACCACAAACTAACTGCCGCGCGGCCCTCTTAATCGCAAATTTATTCGCTTCGATTTCCTTAGTAGTGTGCCGAAAAATTTTATGAACTTCCTCAGTAGTCTGGTAAACGCAGAAACTATCTGAATTCTTGTCCTAGCGTGGTAAGTAAATATAGAAACCCTCCACTCGCGTCACTCGCATGGTAAATATCTGCAATTCGCCACTCGTGAGGAAAGTTGAATTTGAAATGACCTTATTATGAATCTACAAATTAGAACTCGAAAAAAGCTCATTTAACATTTGCTCCTTCTCATTGCATTAACATTCTCTGGTATCAGTCACCACGCTAAGTGGCAAGAAAATACATAAAACTCACATAAAAAATGTGAAACGCAGGAATACATATCCTAGCACTTAAACAAAAAAAAAAAAAAAAAAAAACCATTAAAATAAAAAAATAATAAAGAATTATACTGAAATAAACTAAAATAAGAAATAAAACTTGGTACTAAGGGGTAGTTAATCTAACAAGAGCGGGCTTGTAAGTGGGACAAATCGTGCCTTAACCGGATAACGCGATTCTCCATAGCTGGTTCGAGAAATGATAACACCTCTAGTCCAGAACAAAAGGAAATGGTCATTACTACAAGAGCGGGCTTGTTAGTGGGATGAATCGTGCCCTAGTAGGCTCGTAGTGCCATCGAATTTGACAAATGGCTACACTACTTCCAAACGGGATTCTGGCGATCTCTCCGTAGCTGGTTCGAGAACAGTATGGCCCTCTGTCCTATACATGAATTTAATATGCCTCCCCCGTATAATCGGCTGGAGAAGAAAGAAAAAAAACAAAATTTAAAATGCCTCCCCCGCATAATCGGCAGGAGAAGAAAGAAAAAAAAACAAAATTTAAAATGCCTCCCCCGCATAATCGGCTGGAGAAGAAAGAAAAAAAACAAAATTTAAAATGCCTGCCCCGCATAATCGGCTGGAGAAGAAAGAAAAAAAAACAAAATTTAAAATGCCTCCCCCGCATAATCGGCTGGAGAAGAAAGGAAAAAAAACAAACCCAACATTTTATTTTTTTCCTAATTTTTTTTGTTCCTTTTCATTTCTATTTATGAATATTTTTGTAATAACAATATAAAGTAAATATAAACAAATTTTTCTTTTTAATCTTCCCTACTAATCATAATAAAAAAAATTACCATTTTTATTTTTTTCCTAATTTTTTTTGTTCCTTTTCATTTCTATTTATGAATATTTTTGTAATAACAATATAAAGTAAATATAAACAAATTTTTCTTTTTAATCTTCCCTACTAATCATAATAAAAAAATCGTTTTATCCAAAAGGAAAAAAATATACAAAAAGAACATAACTTGTAAACCACTTGTAAACTCTAAACCACTAACAAAATAATATCGCAGGAAAAGCTAAAATCCTAAACCAGGATAGTAACACTAGTTTAATGATATTATAGAGTATTGATATTTACAGTTAGCCTAAATAACATTGTATAAATGCATATCAATGTAAATAACATAATTTATCTATAACAATCACTCTCACTCTCTTTATATACATACATACATATTCACCTTATTAGTAATCATTAGAAATAAGAGTCAATGTTAATAAACTGGACAGTTGTTATTTGAACTGAGAATGAGCTGGTTCTTTTCCTCTATTGATACACTACAGATATTAAATCTAATCCTGAGAATTCCGCTTACTAATAATACCTTCCTACTATCAACAACATTTTTCGCTTTTTACGAAATACCTTCTTAGAACCTAACAATTACTAACTTACTAACTACATTAAATTAGAATTAACATCTTGCGTTGCAGATTCCCACTGCTGGCAAATGCCATCAGCGCACAGTGGTCCCGCTGCGTAGGAAGAGCGGTCATAGGAACTTTTGGCGTGATAAATGACTTTTTAGTACGTTTTTAAGTTGATAAATGTTTTTATTTGTTAAAAAAACATTAAGACATATAAAAAGTAATATATATATAATAAGAATATATATAAGATATAATAATAATAATATATAATAAAGTAATATATAATTAATATAAAAAGTCAAAGGAAAATTAGGTACACACATTTTTTACATAAAATTTTTTGGTCCGTTTAAGGTTTTGCATAAATCTTAAATTATAAACAGTAATAGAAAAAAACATTAAATTCCGAAAGGATGAGTTAACTTATTCTTATTTATGAAAATAATAAAATATTCACTTTCCAAAAAGTTAATGTACTTAGAAATACAAAACTTTTAACTCAGTAAATCTAACACTTCTCTTGACATCATAGATTTCTTTTTACATGGTAATTTTCGTAGACTAGATATAAATGGATCGGAATTAAGAAGAAGCCTGTGTAAAAGATCCGTGTTAGTTACAGTTCTTGAGTGCTTTCTGGTATTGTCACGTCTGAATTGTTTCACTAATTTATTACATGATTCAGCTGCCTCCTCTGATAATTCTCCAATTGATAATAAACAATGATCGATTACCTCCGACCCATGAATGAGCACTTTATGAACTGATGCAGGTAAATTATACCATGAATATTTACTAACTAGAATTTTAGCAGTGTCTAGTGCGTATATTTTGAATTTATTCGAATTAATTTTAAAACCAGATGAAAGACATTGTAGGAGATAACTACATCTGTCTATAACGTGTTTGTCTATTCCTGTGATTTCGGATGATATGGTTGAATGAAGGAAAAATTTTCGTGCTGTATTTCCATCATTAGAAGTGCCACTTCCTCCACTTCGCGGTTTGTCAACTATCAAGCCTAATTGTTCTCTAAACTCCCTCTGAACGAATTCCTTTCTCTTAGCTAAAAGTACTTTTTCCTCAGATGAACGTGCTTGCCACCTTTTAAATTCGATTCTATAAGAAACATGAATAAAGTATTCAAAAAATCTAATCCAAGAATGCAGGGGTGATAAACCAAATTCAAATTTACTCGAGTTTACTTGTTTGTTTCTACACTTTTCTAAATCATTCATTTCTTTAGGTGTCGCTCCACAAATATAACATTTACTCGTAGATGAGTCGCTAAGAGCACAGCACACTTGACCATCAACCATAGTTAATTGTAAAGAATGATTTACTTTATAACTATGGTTATCGATTTTAACAACAGTCGGATTCAAGTCACTAATAGCTTTTTTAAAATACTCTTCTTCTTGAACACAAAGAGCTTTAGTTTCTTTAGCAAATTGAAAACGTATAGGCCGGCAAAACCTTGTGGAGGATGGGCGAGGGTTTTTCCAAATTATCTTATCTGGGTCAGAGGTAATCGATTTACAAATTAATTTCAAGGGTACGTAAGATGTAACAATTAAACTTCCATCTTCCGTTCTCGGATCAGAAAAACTTTGCTTGTATTCGCTATGTCCAGTGCTGCCATCGAAACCCCATTTATCTACTAATTCATACTCAGTGCAATTTGATTCAGATATATTTACCAATACTAGTTTTTGAGATTCGAGAATTCGAGAGCATGTGTGGTCCAACAAACATTGTAAATTAATTTCGGCAGATGATTCTGTAACGCCAATTCCTGTTGGGTAACACCGTTTTTTTGCGGCAAGAAGTTTTTTATAATATAAGATGGTAAAGCGTTAGGCAATTTCGAATGAGTAAAGTCTCTTAATAACAAATACTGATGTTTGGTGAGCTTTGCCGCATTAAATAGAGACAAAACTTCGTCCGTATTGAATTCTAAAGAATTTGAATTTGATTGCTTTGAATTACTTAGTATTGCATGAATAGCGGAACTATCAACATTAGCTAGATCGGATAACCTGCGACGCTTTGTCCTCTTGCTGCAATCTTCAAAATCTTTTCTGTGTCCCTGCCTGTGTTCGCTCGGAGAAGGATTCGTAGAGTTTGTCACCTCGCCCGACTCCCGCTTTTTCAACACACATAATTCGGTTTCAGTTAACCAATTACTGTACTTGGCAATCAGCCTTGTTTTTGATCTTTGCACTTTTTTCCAGTATCGAGAAATCCGTGAACAGATCCAAGAAACACGATTTTCAACGTCTTCTAAGGTTAAATTCTCAGAGTTTGGTAAATCTTGAATTATGTCCTTCAGTACGTGGCGACATCTATCAACATCATTTTTAATGGTATTGTGAAAGGAAATGGAATCGAATTTTCTTTATTTCATAAACGTTTTATTCAGCTCTTCGACATTTAAAAACTAAAATATTTTTAGTGACAATTTCAAAAATTAAATCTTCTCCGGCCTTAAAGGAATGGCCTACTGAGTTTTCTTACACTCGGCCTCTCCTGACATACTGGTGCGACCCCGCTCAGGTTCCGTAGATTCTCCTGTAGTCTCATCTTCGTCTGTTTCGATATCGTCGCATGGTGGTAGGTTACACCACAATTTCAGCTTATCAGATGCGTACACCGATGAATAATGTCTCTGCTTCCTGTGTGAACCTGGCAAGTCCTCAACCACATACCGATCATTACCAAGAGATGCCGTGATTATGAATGGTCCTTTGTAATGTGGCTCTAATTTTCGTGAATGCCCGGTACTCATTGGTTCATTGTCGACGAGCACCAAATCATCTACATTGTATACTGTTGGTTTATTGTGCTGATTGTCATATTTGAGTTTGGCTTTTTGTCTTGCCTCGTTGATTTTGACTGCTGCCGTACGTCGGACCTCTTCCAAATCAGTATCGTTAACTGCACAGTGTTCGTCTTGTATTGCTAATAATATTTTGTTTTGTAGGACATCTCGGGGGGCGTAACCCAACAGTAGCTCTTGAGGTGTCTTAGTAGTAGTTTTGTTTTTCATTGAGTTTATTGCCCACTGTATTTCTCGTAACCTTTCGTCCCAATATCTATCATCGGTGGTAATTGGCAACGGCATTGACAAAATTGTTCTGTTTGCTCGTTCTGCGTGTCCGTTTGCTCTGGGAGTACGCACAGCATTCTTGATGTGTTTTATACAGTTGTCGTTGCAATATTTCGTGAATTCTTTCGAAGTGAAAGCGGTACCTCTGTCTGTCACAATTCGTGCTGGCATACCGACGTAACTACTAACTTCGTTTATTATTTCTAGTACAGGTTTGGTCTTGGTACTCTTGACCGCTCGTATGACTGTGAATTTTGTAAAGGCATCAACTAAGACCAGCAGATGCTCGTTTCTCTGTTTACTTTTAGGGAATGGACCTAAATGATCTAAGTGCACTGTCTTGAACGGAATTGGTTCTATATCGTCGAAATGGTATTCCCCTTCTCTTCGCCCTCCTCGATCTTTGTTATAGGCGCATTCTACACACGACTTGATGTACGATTTGACATAATTTCTCATCCTTGGAAACCATAAATAACTCAGTAGTCGCTGGATAGTTTTGTCAACACCTAAGTGACCTGCATTATTATGACAATCATACAGAAATTTTGATCGAAGTGCCTTTGGTACAACCCACAATTTCGCACCTTCATATTTCTTGTACAATCGACCATTCTCAAGTATATATTCATCTAACGTTTTAATATCTTTTGACTTCACTTTATCGACTATTTGCTTGACATCAACATCCTGTATCTGCATACTAAATAACCAGTCCTGCTCGTCTATACCTGTTTTCAAGACACACAAGGACGCTTCGTCCACTTCACGCGATGCTTCTACTGGGGACCTACTCAACTCGTCGACATGTTCCATCCGCTTACCGGAACGATGCTCTATTTTTATGTCGTACTCTTGCACTTTGAGCCACCAGCGCGCTATGCGCGGGATGAGCTCTTTCTTGGCCATTGCTGTTTTGATTGCATTGCAGTCGGTTATTACAGTAACCTCTTTCCCGTAGACATAATATTTAAAACGCTCTAATGTTTCCACTACTGCAAGAGTCTCCAACTCGTAACTATGATACTTTTTCTCATTTTCGCTCGTGAATCGACTAAAATATACTACCGGCTTCCAATCGTCTTCTTCAAGTTGCAATAACACGCCAGCTAATCCAATGGAACTTGCATCGGTATGGATCTCATGCTTGGCTTCAATTATATATGACGTCATCACCGGTTTGGACACCAGCGCCAACCTCAGCTCATCGAAAGCCCTTTGCTGTTCTTCGCCCCATCGAAAATTTTGTTCCTTACAAAGTAAACGTCGCAGTGGCTCTGATTTAATGGCATACCCTGCCACAAACTTTCTAAAGTATCCACTCAACCCCAGAAATTGTCGTACTTCAGTTACATTCTTAGGTATTGAAAAATTTGTAATAGCTATTGTTTTTGCTGTACCTGGACTAATTCCGCTTGGAGTTAATGTATGGCCCAAGAATTCAATTGTTTCTTTTGCAAACTCACATTTCTTCAAATTCAAAGTCAAATTAAGCTCTCGTAATGCATCAAGTACACGCCTCAATTTGGCCAACATTTCATCGACAGTTGAACCCCCTATCATAATGTCATCCATGTAGTTCACCATATCTCCATTCTGTGTTCGTTCTTTTACCTTTGCCATCAAGCGTTGGAAGACTACTGGGGCATTCTTTAGCCCAAACGGCATTCGTTTAAATTGATACAATCCCTCTGTGGTTACGAACGCAGTATATCTACGACTATCTGGATGTATCGGTATCTGATAATACCCACTATTCATATCTAATACTGTGAAATATTTATAACGTTTTGCTTCATGAAGCTGTTCTTCAATATGCGGCATTGGATAAATTTCTTTTCGGGTATGTTGATTCACCTTACGATAGTCTACGCATAATCTCGATTCTCCATTTTTCTTTTTCACGAGTACAATTGGACTCGCATATTCAGATTCTGACGTTTCTATTATATCGTTAACTAATAACTATCTAATCATCTGTTGAACCAACACTTTCTTCGGCTCTGGTATACGGTATGGGTTTTGTGCAATAGGTACATTAGTATCTAACTTAATATAATTTTCATGGATAATGCATTTGTCTGTCCTATCTCACTGATATTATTTGCAAATATATCATTGTACTCGTTCAACAGTCTGAATAGCTTTCCCGCCTGCGCACTTTCAAGTTCTCCACATATTATTTGATTTTCATTTATAACTTTGCGTTCAGATACCGTCGTTTCTCGATTTTCCGCGATCGGTAGATATTCGAATTTCAATTGTCCACTGTTTATGTGCGCGACAATATTCCGATTGAAAATCTCTTTTCCAAGCAATACATCTGACGTTAACAACTCGTCATCCACTATATATAGTATTACATTTACTTTAACACTGTCAATTTTTATTTCAGTTTTCATCAACTCACTTGCATACCGCGCACCTCCACATATGCCCTTTATTTTTAACACGCAAGGCTCTGTTTCAATTTCGAATTTATCAGCACATGATTTCCGTATCATGCTGCATTCACTTCCTGTGTCCACGAATGCTTTTATTGCTTGATTTTTAACATACACCAGTTTAATACAAAATTCCTCATCGCACTCGACTTTACGGTTTGTCATTGTAGCATTTCTCTTATTACGCTCCACAGCCTCAACCTTCGGGTCAACTTTCTGACCATCACCATACTGCGCTTTTCGTAGTGGCTTAGAACATCTGGTCGCTATATGACCTTCTTCAAAACAATTATAACACTTTATCTTACTTTTATTCTCTGCGCTACCTTTATTCCCGTCATTATTCGTGTTTCTATTTTTGTTTTGTTCAAACTTCAAACCTGGAGTACTATTACGATTTTTATCATACTCGTCAAGCGTTTCGCGCAAGTGTCTCATCGAATCAAATCGCATTGGAGCAATTGCCGTTTGCAGTTCCCGATTTCGTAATCCGTTCCGCGTATATTTTATAATCGCTGATTCACCCAAATTATATCGCTGCCCAATGGCACTCATACGAAAACAATATTCCACGACTTTTTCATCAAATTTACGCACCGAACTGTTCATTTTGTAATGTATCTCTGCCTCGTTTGGCTTAGTACCGAATTCTTCTATTAACCTTTCCGCGAAAATTGTCCAATTCGAGTAACACTCTGGTGAAGCATCTAACCATAGTTTGGCAACACCTTTCAACTTGCTAAAAACTGCTAGCATTAAACTTCTTTCGTTCCACTGATAGGCACTATGCGCTTGATTAACACGTTCTACAAATTTTTCAACCGGCAAAGTTCATTCGTTGGATCAAAGGTAGGTAAAGTTTCAGCAATCTCTTTCACCGAACACCTTGCACTCGAAGAATCTACCATTGATACCGGGGTAGTTGCAGTTTCTACACTCGCGGCCGTTTGTTCTACACTTGGTCGTTGCTCACGGCTTTGTTGTTGCAACAAAGTAGTGATGCCTTGCATCATTTCCCGCAACTCGTTAATTTGCTCTTGCATTGTACACCTTTCGTCCATATTTATTTCGTCACTGTTTTCAAAATCGCATAACCGCTGGACTAGTTCTGCCTTAGAACCAGTCGTAGGTTTTTCCCGTTCACGCAGCAGCGTTTTAAGTTGTTCCACTCTTAAATTCACTATTTTCGGCATTTTCCCCGCACAATATGTACATTCGTACACGCTTGCACCACTCGTTTTTTTGTATATCTGCTTGTTCCTTGCTCCCTTTCAACTCTCGCTTTCCACACATTAACACGCACGTATTAATCTGCTCATAGTTTTTTTCCCACGACCGTCGCATGTATTTTATACACTACGCCATATATGCATCTTGCCAACGCGCATAACAAAGCACGAATTTATGCGCATTCATACAAAAAATAGGAGTCAGTATCCCACTTCTGACCTGAAAGGAAATGGCCTTTCGAATTTTCTTTATTTCATAAACGTTTTATTCAGCTCTTCGACATTTAAAAACTAAAATATTTTTAGTGACAATTTCAAAAATTAAATCTTCTCCGGCCTTAAAGGAATGGCCTACTGAGTTTTCTTACAATTGTAACATAACCACGTGTCCAGAATATGCATGCGCGTAAATGAACACTTCAAATTTACACCTAAAACAAAAAAAAAATCTTTATTATCAATCTTGGTAGAATCACATTTTTCAAAATCCTACACATAGGTACAGATTAGACCCTATATCAAGCGCAGTCGCAGGTCATCGCAGCTGGAAACTATTTTTCCTTAAAGAGGACATATGTAAGAATATTTTAATGTATGTTTCATTTGTGCGAATTCGTGCGAACTTAGTTAAAACTTTACAAACTTCTTATAAAAAAAAAAAATGGGAAATTTTAAAGTACGTATTTCGTACGGTCTGAAAACCCATCAAATAATAATTAAAAAAGATAAGAAAACGTTCAACATGTTTTACATACCTTCAACTTGAATTTCCATTGTACAACAGGTCATAAACACAGTAATTCTTAGAAAAATAACACTTCCCGGAACTGCGTAAGTACGGAGCGGAGACCACGCTAACTATCACTTTTCAAATTCTCTTACTTTGGAGGTACAATTATAAGTGAAGTGTTTGTGCAGTTGAAATTTCTTTTATACTCTAAGTTACTATGACTAATGAACTAACATTTAGCTAAATATTGTTGCATAATTTTAACATGACTATTTTCATCCAATGTCCTATGGCGGAACCAGTTGCTTCAATCTCAGTATTGTGTATAACTGTGGTGCAGGAAAGGTACAAGCGGAAGATACGTAAAATTAAATTTTTTAAATGATCGACGAAATGCGTAAAATTACTTCTCTTATTATAATTGACGAACTTTTGTACGAAAATGAGGAAGAAGAGATGCAACGAAGGAAGAGAAAAAAAATCTGGTCCAAAAATTGGCTTTTAAAAAAAGCGAATTTTCGAACGAGAGGCTGCTGAAAGAACTGAAGGAAAATGAGCCAGCGGACTATAAAAATTACATGAGGATGGACGAAGCCCTGTTTAGAAAATTGTTGGACTTCGTAAAGGCCAAAACAACGAAACAAGATACCATAATGAGAGAGGCAATATCAGCAGAAATTAGACTGGCAATAACTTTGCGGTATCTTGCAACAGGAAACGCTTTTGCGGACTTGAAATTTTTATCAATTTTATTGTATTCATTTTTTAATTGTTCGTATGCTTTTTTCTAAAATTTTTATTTTTATATTTTTCACTACTTATATCTCACAGCTCTCTCAAATTTTTATATTCGTTAATAAAATTAACATAATTTTCATTATTTTCAATTGCCATTTTTTCCTTTTTCACTTTATTTTACTCCGCTCGAACCTTCTTCTTTGCTTGTGTTCAACAAACTGAACGAGTAAAAGCAGTAAACAATGATACACACGAAGCAACGGTTGCAGCAACCTATCCCAAAAATCAAATTTATTTGATATTTCAGGCAACGGTTGCAGCAACACGAAAATCATTTGGCAACACAGCTACACACGAGGCAACGGTTGCTTCAACATGGCCAAGTTGCTGCAACGGTTGCCTGGTGTGTATTTAGCTTTAGGACGGGCATGATGAGAGCCTTGTAGAGTGTTAGTTTTGTTCGTCGAGAGAGGACTTTACTACTCAATTGCATACTTAGTCCAAAGTAGCAATTGTTGACAAGAGAGATTCTACCTTGGATTTCGAGGGTGACATTGTTATAGGTGTTAATGCTGGCTCCTAAATATACGAAGTAGGGGTGGGACTATTCGAATAAAAATTATTCGAATAATAAAACCTTTTATTCGAGAGGTATTCGTAATTCGAATAATATTTATTCGAATTTTTTATTCGTTTATTCGAATAATGCTATTCGAATACCTCACTATTCGAATACCTCACTATTCGAATACCTCACTATTCGAATACCTTACTATTCGAATACTTAACTATTCGAATACCTTACTATTTGAATACTTCACTATTCGAATATTTTTGGTAAATATTTACTTAGATTAGCGGACTACTAATCGGTTTTTGTACAAGTGCATGTCCTTATGTATGCAAATTCAAAAGCCACGCAAAGGCTTATATTAAATGAAAATACTACCTACTTTTTATTATGTCGGCGCTTTGTTTTTGTTTCATATTTTGATAAATATTTACTTAGATTAGCGGACTACTCTTCTAAATCTGTAGATTAAGCAAAAGAAGATTTTAATTCTCCATATTTATCGTTTGAGAGAAAACCATTATTTCGATCCGCTATCGTATAATACGATGCGGACATAGAAAATGTGAAATCATATTTCTCCATACAATTTATATGGGAAATTGAAGAGTGCGATGCGGGCCACCCTAATATTAATATTAAGGCGTCTAAACAAAAGAATTGTTACGAGGGAAAACCAAATATTTTTTTAGAAACTAGTTAATTGAAACATGAAGCGGTCAAATCAAAAAATCACAATGTTCAAAAATCGAGAAAAACTGATTAGCACCATGAGAAGGGCTAATGTAATTTTTATATTTTTTAAAGCATTTTCTTCCTGATATAAATAAATATATAGTGAGGTATTCGAATAGTGAGGTATTCGAATAATGAACTATTCGAATTTTTTGAAACGCAAAATATTATTCGTTTTATTCGAATATTATTCGAAAATAGTCCCACTCCTAATACGAAGCCTTTTACCACCTCGAAATCATAGCTGTTAACAGTGACGTGTGTGCCGATACGCGAGTGCGTCGACTCGTTGTTTGATAACAAGTGGTACTTCGTTTTGTCCTCGTTCACCACCAGACATATACGCTTTGCTTCTTGATCCAGTTTGGAAGAGGCAGAACTAACAGCGCGGTTGTTAAGGCCGATGATGTCAATACAATCGGCATATGCCAACACGACGAAATCGACGAAAAGAGGGTGTGTGTCGATTCTCTTTTCATAGGTCTTTTCGAAGATTTAGCGTTTTGTGAATATTTGGTCGATGGTAAACTTTGCAGGTCTAAAAGCCACACTCATAAGGTCCAATCACTTGGTTGATGGTGGGCTTCAGTCTTTAACACAATACGCTCGCTAGAACCTTATAGGCGATATTTAGAAGACTAATCCCGCGGTAATTGACACAAATTGCAGGATCGCCCTTCTTATGGATTGGGCAGAGCACACTTAAATTCCAATCGGCAGGCATGCTTTCATCCGACCATATTTTGCATAGGAGCTGATGCATTCACCTTACCAGCTCCTCACCGCCATGTTTGAATAGCTCAGCCGGCAGTCCGTCGGCGCCCGCGGCTTTGTTGTTCTTTCGCCGCGTTATCGCTATTCTCAAATGCTCATGGTCGGGTAGCGGAACGACAATTCCGTCGTCAACGATTGGGGTATCGGGATCTTCACTTTCTCGGTGACATGCGCAGCTGTCACTGTTTAATAGGTGCGAGAAGTGTTCCCTCCATAATTTAAGATTGCTCTGTACGTCAGTCACCAGTTCGCCGAATTTGTTCTTACAGGAAAATGCCCCGGTCTTAAAACCTTCTGTAAGCCGCCGAACTTTCTGGTAGAATTTTCGGGCGTTGTTCCTGTTGGCCAGCATCTCAAGCTCTTCGCACTCACGTATTTCGGCCTCTCGTTTCTTCTTTCGGATAATACATCTCTCTTCCTTTTTCAGCTCTCTGTAGCGATCCCACATGGCTCGCGTGGCCCTATAGGCGGCATCCCTTCTTTCTGCGGCAGCATGACATTCCCCGTCATACCAATTGTTTTTTCGGGCTCGCCGGAATCCGATTTCTTCTTCGGCGGCGGTACGTAGAGAACGAGAAATGTTGCTCCATTGCTCCATGCTCCATGGCGGTTTGTTGGACAGTACTCTCTGAAAGCAGGAGCGAGAGTCGAGTGGCGAATCTTTTGGCTGTCTGTTGTGATTGCAACTTTTCGATGTCGAACATTCTTTGCGTAGGTAGATGCACGTTTTTTGCTGCACAGAGGCGTGTGCGCAGTTTGGCTGCAACAAGGTAGTGATCCGAGTCGATGTTGGGTCCTCGGATCGTACGTACATCTAATACACTAGAAGCGTGTCTTCCATCTATCACAACATCATCGATTTGGTTTCGCGTTTTTCGATCAGGAGACAACCAGGTGGCTTGGTGAATCTTCTTATGCTGGAATCTGGTGCTGCATACTACCATGTTTCGGGCCCCGGCGAAGTCGATCAGCCTCTGTCCGTTACCGGATGTTTCGTTGTGCAGGTTGAATTTTCCGACTGCGGGTCCAAAAATTCCTTCCTTGCCCACCCTGGCGTTGAAGGCGCCATGCACGATTTTTATGTCTTGGCGGGGGCAGCGCTCATAGGAACGTTCCAGGCGCTCGTAGAAGGAATCTTTGGTCGCATCGTCCTTCTCTTCCGTCGGGGCGTGGGCGCAAATTAGCGATATGTTAAAAAAACGGGCTTTGATGCGGATTGTTGCGAGACGCTCGTCCACCGGAGTGAACGACAGTACTTGGCGACGAAGTCTCTCTCCCACAACAAATCCGACACCGAATTTGCGCTCCTTTACATGGCAGCTGTAGTAGACGTCGCAAGGTCCTATGGTTTTCTTTCCTTGCCCCGTCCATCGCATCTCTTGGATGGCAGTGATGTCAGTCTTTACTCTCACGAGGACATCAACCAGCCGGGCAGAGGCACCTTCCCCATTAAGGGACCGGACATTCCAGGTGCATTCCTCAAATCATAGAGGAATACATACATTTAGATATTTATTTTAATAAACACAAAACATATTTAGTAGCAGTAGATAAATTCTCAAAATACATAACTATCAGACAATTAGACTCAAAAACAGAAATGGACAAAAGAGTAGAAGAAATTCTTATCAACAATTTTCCGAACTGTAAACGGCTCATGACAGATAACGAAAGTAGTCTGAATACACCAATGTTAAAACAAATGTGTATAAAATACAATATCAACAAAATACAGACACCAATATATAGATCAAAGGCAAACGGTCAGGTAGAACGAACGCACAATCCATATCAGAAATGGCAAGCATATTAAAAATAAAGAATTCCACAGCAGCAATCGAGGAGCTATTTGTAGCTATGAAGGAATTGAACAACACAACCCATACCGTCACAGAAAAAATACCAAAGGATATACATTTTAACCTAATAACATGCAGCAAGGAAGACATAGTAAAAAATTAAAATACGCATCGGAGAAAACATTACAACGTCTAAACCAGGGAACTAGACACCGAACTTTCAAACAAGGAGACCAGATATTGGTGTTAAGGACTAACATCAGAAGTAAAAGCGACAGTCGTTACAAAAAGTACGTAGTGCAGGAAGATCGTGAGGACACGATTTTGACTAAGGAGGGAAAAGTTATTCACAAAGACAAGGTTAAATAATAAAATAATATAATTTTCTTTTTTCCATTGTTGAAATTAAATTTCTAATTCTTTTGGCCGCATAAGTTGATTTCAAATAAGTTAAAAGAAAATAATTAATATAAAAAGTAATGAATTTAATCAAAAAAACATGAAAAACTCACAATGTGCCTTAAAATTGCTAACAACAACATCGAAAACACCGTTTTTTTTATTTTCACTGATTATTAAAATTTTACGCACAATATATTTTATTTTTATAAATTTTTTCCCAAAAAAAAAAATAACAATGAAAAACGCACTTTAAAATTGTTGACCACTCACCAAATGGTTTTGATACAGCTGATTATGTTGACCTCAGTATATCCAGTAAACAAACTGTGGTGAAAGTCCTTTATAAGGACCAAGTTTATAGTGGTGAAGTTTTAAGTACAACACAATTTTCTGTACGCACGGTTGCTCTTAGGCAAAAATAAAGTAATCTTTAGAAATCATAAAAAAAGTTGCAAATTTTAGAGAAATTTCTTAAAGAAAAACTAGTACATGCATTTACTTGAATAAGTAAACACCAAAAGTATACTAAAATGACTATTTAATGCGTTGTTTGATACAAATTTATATTATTGCTCAAAACCCTCTGCGCGCTGTCGCTGTCTTTTTGTTTCTGTATCGCATCGCGGTGAATTCACGTTTTTCAGAAAGTTGGCAACAGAAGAAAATTGAAGAAAGTACATATTTTGCTCATATTTGCTATTTTAGTTGTTAAATGAAAATGTGTTTCAGGTATTTTTTAATCTTGCAACTATTCTTTGGCTTTGAAACTGCTTACACTCACAAAATAATCCAACTCGTTTAAACACACATACAAATATAATTATTTATTTTGGTTTTTCCACTCGTCAAAGCATCACATAAGGTTGCATTATTTAATTATTACCTAATACAAACTTGTTCTCTTTTAACAATGATAATATTACAATACTATGTGAAATCAAGTAAATATGCATTTTTGTATTATATCCTGAACATTTGTCTTCAGCGTTATACCAATGCTCGAACACTTGGAGCATGAAATTTACAGAAGTATTGTAACAGAAATCCCTGAGAGCGCTATTTTAGTTATACCTGCTTTTAGGCATTTATCTCGTAAACGTACGTTTGCCCATATAAAATTGTCTACCTAAATGCATGAAAAAAGTGTTAGCATAACTTTTTCGAGTATATACATATACATACTGGAGGATTTATTTTATACATTTTGCTCGTCAGCTTTCGCGTTTTCTTTTCTTGGTTTTAGACTTTCACCACAAAAAAATTACGCAAACCCATGAACAAAGTTATACTAATAGAAACCTGATCTTAATACTCGAGCTACCATCAAATTAACACGTTTTATTTATTATAAAAGAACATTTATGGCGACTGTCGATCCATATTGATGGATTTCAAAAAATGTATGGATTCAACCGCTGAATAATTTCGTATATTTTAAATCCATCTGAACTTTTACATTTGCGCATTTATATACATATATGTATTTAACATTTAATTTAAGTAAACGTTTCAATATTTGTCCAAAAACTTTGAACTTCGAAAAATACAGGCTTATGGTTATTAATGGAATCAAATACATTTAACGAATTTTTATTTTATCTAAATCATAAAACGTTCAGTTGAAACTCAAAATATTTTTCCAGTTTAAAAAAAGCAATGTGCTTTGATGCCGTATCACGCATGCATAAAAAGGAAAGAAAAGAGAGGACAACTATTGCGTTACGAATAATACAGTCGCATACGTCACTCGACATCAGAACAATGTTATTCATATCTGTGTATATTCTATTCATTTGCGTGTATTCTCGTTCCGTATACGTAATGTCCGTATAAGGGAAACACGCAAATATTGTATTTTTCACACTTACACAACGCACGCATACTTTTACCGATTTCTTTAAAACTTCACATAAACCATCTATGGACCAATACCAATGATCTGTGAAAGTTTGATTGAAATCGGTGAATGCGTTTAGGCGTGAATCGGCGACTAACGAACACAAAAAAACGTCTCCATTTTTATATATAAGATATGAATATAGCAGAGTAACAGAAAATACTATAAAATACTTTATGTGAAATAATACGTTTTAAAAAAATAAATAAAAACTACCTGGAAAAACATAATATTGTAACTCATTCATTAAATTCGAAACATTGTCAAACCACCAACGATTTTTTATGCTTATATGTTACATTTATTTATGCTTATATGTTACATTTGTACATAGAAACATACATATATGTATATATGCATATCGCACCCTAAATACAAAAGGGTCACAACTCAAAATGTACCTTGTGCTCAAATATGAGCGAGACGTTATCAATAAAACGGTCCGCGGATGGCATATGGCAAAAATAAATTTTTTGTTTTTTGGTAGGACTGTTATAAGCTTACATGGCAAATATCAGCGTGATATGTCACATAGTTTGTTTTCTGTGCTACTGTAAACAAGTCAAGCTCGAGTGTGGAAAATTTTGAGTTGTGCCCCTTTTGTATTTAGGGTGCGATATATTCAGATTAGTAAATATTTACGATTTCCATACGCTTGCTCAGGGCTTATACTGGGCACAGACGGAAACAAAATCCAAACAAACGGTTGAAACTCATTATGCCACACGTGTGGATTTGTTGACAACTTTAGTTTCACGCTTATCGTCGATAAGTAAATATGGAACGGGGAAAGATATGTTTATGCTTAATAGCTCCGCAACACGCTCATGCATGCTGTCCAGCAGCTGATATATGTGCGTGTAAAGTTGTACACATATAAGCTGTTGTACAGCAAATGCATGAGCGTGTTGCGGAATTATTATGCATAAACATTTTTTTCCCCGTTCCATATTTACTTATCGACGATAAGCGTGAAACTAAAGTTGTCAACAAATCCACACATGTGGCAAAATGAGTTTCAACCGTTTGTTTGGATTTTGTTTCCGTCGTTAATATATAGAGAGGTATCAATGACAGGAACACACTCTCAAACACTCCAAGTCGTCGATGTTGTCATCATCCGCGTTTCTGCGCCATACGTTAGGACGGGCATGATGAGAGCCTTGTAGAGTGTTAGTTTTGTTCGTCGAGAGAGGACTTTACTACTCAATTGCATACTTAGTCCAAAGTAGCAATTGTTGACAAGAGAGATTCTACCTTGGATTTCAAGGGTGACATTGTTATAGGTGTTAATGCTGGCTCCTAAATATACGAAGCCTTTTACCACCTCGAAATCATAGCTGTTAACAGTGACGTGTGTGCCGATACGCGAGTGCGCCGACTGTTTGTTTGATGACAGGAGGTACTTCGTTTTGTCCTCATTCACCACCAGACATATTCGCTTTGCTTCTTTCTCTTATAAAAAATTGTGCCTGAGCGATAAAGGTCTGCGATTATCTCAAACAACAGGTTAAAGAAGTCACACGACAGCGAGTCACCCTGTCTGAAACCTCGTTTGGTATCAAATGGCTCGGAGGGGTCCTTCCCAATTCTGACGGCGCTGCTCGTAAACGAAATCTTTTACAACCTCGAAATTATAACTCTCTACAGTGACGTGGGTGCCGAAGACAGGAGGTACTTCGTTTTGTCCTCGTTCACCACCAGACATATTCGCTTTGCTTCTGTATCCAGTTTAGAAAAGGCAAGACTAACAGCGCGGTTGTTAAGGCCGATGATGTCAATATAATCGGCATACGCCAACAATTATATGCTCCTATAAAAAATTGTGACTGAGCGACTAAGTTCTGCGGCTCGTACGATGCTCTCCAACATCAGGTTAAAGAAGTCACACGACAGCGAGTCACCCTGTCTGAAACCCATTTGGTATCAAACGGCTCGGAGAGGTCTTTCCCAATTCTGACGGTGCTGCTCGTATCTTGCATAGCCGTCTTAGTTTTGCGGGGATACCAAATTGAGACATCGCGGCATACAGGAGACTCCTTTTCGTACTGTCGAATCTAGCTTTGAAGTCGACCAAAAGATGGCGTATGTGGATTCTTCTTTAATGGGTCTTTTCCAAGATTTGGCGTACTGTGAATATTTGGTCGATGGTAGACTTTCCAGGTCTAAAACCACACTGATAAGGTCCAATCAGTTTGTTGACGGTGGGCTTAAGCCTTTCACACTATACGCTAGCTAGTACCTTATAGGCGATATTTAGAAGACTAATCCCGCGGTAATTGGACCATATTTGGCATAGAAGCTGATGCTTGCACCTCGCAGCCATGTTTGAATAACTCAGCCGACAGTCCGTCGGCGCCCACGGCTTTGTGGCTCTTTAGCCGCGTTATCGCTATTCTCAAATCCTCATGGTCGGGCAGCGGAACGTCAATTCCGTCGTCGACGATTTGGGTATCGGGATCTTCACATTCTCTTTGACATGGGCAGCTATCACTATTTAATAGGTTCGAGAAGTGTTCCCTCCATAATTTGAGAATGCTCTGGATGTCGGTCACCATAGCTCTGTATATGTTCTTACAGGAAAACGCCTGGGTCTCGAAACCTTCTGTAAGCCGCCGAACTTTCTGGTTGAATTTTCGGGCGTTGTTCCTATTGGCCAGCATCTCAAGCTCCTCTCACTCACGTATTTCGGCCTCCCGTTTCTTCTTTCGGATAATACGTCTCTCTTCTGGTTTTACCTCCCGATAGCGATCCCACATGGCTCGCGTTGCGCCTGATCGCAGCGTGGCTCTGTAGGCAGAATCTTTTCTTTTTGCGGCAGCATGACATTCCTCGTCGTACCAACTGTTTTTTTGAGCTCGCCGCAGTCCGATTTCTTCTTCGGCGGCGGTGCATAGAGACCGAGAAATGTTGTTCCATGACTGTTGGACAGTACTCTCTGAGAGCAGAAGTGAGAGTCGAGTCGAGATTCTTCTGGCTGTCTGTTGTGATTGCAGCTTTTCGATGTGGAACATTCTTTGCGAAGGTAGATGTACGTTTTTTTCTGCACAGAGGTGTGTGCGCAGTTTGGCTGCAACAAGGTAATGATCCGTGTCGGATCGTACATACATCTAAAACACTAGAAGCGTGTCTTCCATCTATCACAGCATGATCGATTTGGTTTCTCGTTTTCCGATCAGGAGACAGCCACGTTGCTTGGTGTATTTTTTTATGCTGAAATCTGGTGCTGCAGACTACATTGTATCGGGCCCCGGAGAAGTCGATCAACCTCTGTCCGTTACCGGATGTTTCGTTGCACAGGCTGAATTTTTCGACTGTGGGACCAAAAACTCACTCCTTTGCTACCCTGGCGTTGAAAAACGATTTTTATGTCGTGGCGGGGGCAGTGCTCATAGAAGCGATCCAACCGCTCATAGAAGGAATCTTTGGTCGCATCATCCTGCTCTTCCGTCGGGGCGTGGAAGCAAATGAGCGAGATGTTAAAAATCGCGCTGTAATGCGGATTGTTGCGAGACGTTTGTCCACCGGAGTGAGCGACAGTCCTTGGAGACGAAGTCTCTCTCCCACAACAAATCCGACACCGAATTGGCGATCCTTTACATGTCAGAGCATTATGTCAATTATTATGAATTATGAAGCGGCAACAAAAAGTTTCATAATTTTCTTAATTAGTTTTCAGAACATAATCCTCGTTTCTGTACTTGTTCTGGATTTCATACGAAACGATTTCACACAACACGGCATTTTTTAGGAACCTATCTGCAGTGTTATAGGAGGGTTACCTGTATATATGTAATTTATTATTATTGCTTGTGGTGTGTTTTGTTGTTTTTTGCCAAAAATCGGCTAGAAAAATTATTATTGTTGAAGTAGTCTGACCAAAATCTTCCTAATGTCTTAGTACTGTCAACTGGACTAAATGCATAGTGTAGACTGTGAGACATGACTACCATTCGGAATTCGGTTCGAATCTCGGTGAAAACACCAAAATTAAGAAAAACATTTTTCTAGTAGCGGTCGCCCCTCGGCAGGCAATGGCAAACCTCAGAGTGTATTTCTGCCATGAAAAAGCTCCTCATAAAAATATCTGCCGTTCGGAGTCGGCTTAAAACTGTAGATCCCTCCATTTGTGGAACAACATCAAGACGCACGCCACAAATAGAAGGACGAGCTCTTCCAAACATCCAAAAAGGGTGTAGGCGCCAATTATATATATGTATCTATAGAAAGTTAAAAAAAAAAACACACGTAAAATTCATAAAAATGCATGAAATTTTTATTTAAATCGATAGTACAGTCCATAATTTAATGTTTAAAGATTATTTCATACAAATGTTGACCGCGACTGCGCTTAAAAGTTCCATCCGCTTAGTGAAATTTCGGCATTCTCTTTCCAATGTTTCGGCCCGTATCTCACATATAAATGAATGAATGCTGTCTTCCAATGCGTTAATTGAAGCAGGCTTGTCTGAACAGAAATGAGCTTTAACATAGCCCCACAAAAAATTATCTAAAGGCGTAATATCGCACGATCTGGGTGGCTAATTGGCAGGTCCTGAACGTGAAATAAAATGTTCACCGAACTCACCTCTCAGCAGGTCCATTGTTTCGCGTGCTGTGTGGCATGTGGCACCATTCACAGTTACGTTACGATTCGCAGCATCTTTGAAGAAGTACGGTCCAATGATACCTCCAGCCCATAATCCGCATCAAACTGTGACCTCTTCTGGATACATTGGTAGCTCTTTCAAATCTTCTGGCTGATCTTCACACCAAAATCGACAATTCTGCTTATTTACGTACCCATTGATCCAAAAATGAGCTTCGTCGCTAAATATAATTTTTCGATAAAAAAGTGGATCTTCGGCCAACTTTCCAGGAGCCCATTCACCAAAAATTCTGCGTTGCTGTAGGTCGTTCGGGTTCAATTCTTGAACCAGCTGTATTTTGGCTTCACACCTAAATCCTTTCGCAAAATTTTCCACGTTGTTGAGTAACAGAGGCCCAATTGCAGCGAACGGTGACGAATCGATAATTGATGGTCATCATTAACACTGGCCGATACAGCTGCGATATTTTCTTCAGTTCGCACTCTTCGTAAGCGTGTTGATGGTGTGATGTCCAATAATGTAAATTTGGTTCTAAATTTAGTCACAGTAGCTCGAATAGCCGCTTCAGTGGGTCGATTAAACTGACCATGAAATGGAAGAAGCGCGCGATAAACTTTCTTAACAGAACACGCATTTTTATAATAGAATTCAATGATTTGCAAGCGATGTTCGTTTGTAAAACGATTCATGGTTAAATTATAGACCAAACTGAAGATGTTTGGAAGTGAAACAAAACGCGAAACGTGCGTCAGCTGTTAAAACCAACTGTTTAAAAAGATAATAAAATAACCCGTAATATATAATTCCTTATGCTTAGTATTGTTATCTTCTATCTATATATCTTATATATAAAAATGGAGACGTTTTTTTGTGTTCGTTAGTCGCCGATTCACGCCTAAACGCATTCACCGATTTCAATCAAACTTTCACAGATCATTGGTATTGGTCCATAGATGGTTTATGTGAAGTTTTAAAGAAATCGGTAAAAGTATGCGTGCGTTGTGTAAGTGTGAAAAATACAATATTTGCGTGTTTCCCTTATACGGACATTACGTATACGGAACGCAGAGAACGTTAAATATAGAGAATTCTCACGAGCTACGAATAGTGTGAATTGTCAAAAATGAAGTGAAACCGCGAACACTATTTCACCTCGCTTAACTCGACAGCGGGGAAGTTCTTAACAGGGCTGATTACAGTGAATTATGTACAAGTACATTGGCTCTGCTCAGTTTTTGGTTTCTGTATAAAATCAAATTGACGAATGCCGACGGCATTTTGCAAGGCATTTGCTTGTGCATTTTTATGTTCCCTTGGTAAACGAAAATTTATTCAATTTGTATTTTCAAACAAAGGTGATGAAGAAAAAATGATTGAGTATGCGCCAACATTTCAAATCAAAGTACCTTTAATATTTTGATTTAATTTGTAAAAATTCATTATAAAACGACGTCTCACATTTTGGTATGTGCGTTTTAGTAAATTTAAAACTAAACAAATTTGATGAAAATTTTTACTAATTTTTTGAGTCGAAATTAATTCATAGCATACAAGTGTTTTGGTATATCGACATACATATGTATTTACATTTGAACATGCATTTATTTGTTCCTTTGGCAAACCAATTTTTTTTCAATTTACATTTTATTACAGGGAATAATAATATACATAAATTTGTATGTATGCATTTTCTAGATAGTATAAAAGTTTAAAATAAATAAAGGAAAACTTCAAAGAAACGTATTTGCATATATGGGACAACTAAGTTCTATTGCATCTTTAATAAATAGTGTTGCACGCATATGTATGCACTGAAGCAACATGACCTACCTCACGAGCATCGCCTTATCATATTTCATGCAATAATTAGGGTGTAAATATTCGAATGATCGAATTCCTGCAAATGCTAAAACAACTTCTTCTGCATATGCATCGACGTACATATGTGCATGTGCGTATATGCACACTTGATGCCCTAACTATATATATATATATGTACGTTCAATTGATCAAATCAAAAAATTCTGTATACAAAACGCTTCATTACCAGGCACACAGGAAGATGGCATATGCAAATATAAATATTGAATTCAAGCAAAACAATGCTTATTAATATACACATATGCATGTACATACAACCGCACACACAGGGCATTCGCTTTATTCCTCAAAATGCGTATGTCGTTCAAAGCTAAAATTCTATGCCTAGCGACTACAAGAACAAAATGCAGTCATAGACGCAGGCGTAGCGGCCATCATTCTAGTTGCCATAGCGCTGAACAGTCGCTTCAATTTTTGTCAAGTCGAGTGCCCGCGGCATCGTACATATGTATGCAAAAATATATGTATGTAAATATGTCTTTCTAAATGCTCGACAGCCGCAGCTGCTGTGCGTCAAGTGCGCTCATGAGCATACAGTAAGTTGCAGAAGAAAACAAGTAGCTTAAAAAAAAGGTCTGATTCGGACATTTTAATACTAAGATAAAATTTGGAAACAATTATTTTATGTTAACTGATAGTAGGCAAATAGTTAATTAGTAGATTACTTTACGTATGTAGTTTTTCAATTGATAAAAAGTGCACAAAACATATGCATATATCTGCAGTTAGAAACTTACTCTGAAATCAGAGCATTTGTAGGTGCCTGTAAACATGTCAAGGTTACTGTACATACAATGCTGTGCCTATGAATGTGCGCTGCGCCTTTGAATGCGCGCTGGATTTCTTGCGAAGTTTTACCGTTTTATCTTGAGCTGTGGCTGGTGAGCACACATACACACAGCATATACATATGCGCAAATGTATATAAATCCACAAATGTATATAAATTCACAAATTTACATTTGCATATGCCATCTTCCTGTGCGCCTGGTAATGAAGCGTTTGCTATAGAGGATTTTGATTCAGTTGAAGGGAATTCAACAAAGTTTTACAGACACCAGACAGACAGACATAACATATGTACATAATTTGGATGATTTGGAGAAATTCAAATATATAGGTCATATTAAAAAGCTACCTAACATTCTTTGCTTCTAATCACCAACAAATTCTTATCGACTGCTGCTAAATTTACATAATTCAGCCCCTCACTGTTAATTTTTGTTGAAAAATGTGTCAGTGGTGAAATTGTCTTCGCGAGACGAGTACCCCTCGAAAATGAACACTTTCCAGTCATTAAGACTTCTCTATTCATGAACGTTCTCTGCGGAACGAGAATACACGCAAATGAATAGAATATACACAGATATGAATAACATTGTTCTGATGTCGAGTGACGTATGCGACTGTATTATTCGTAACGCAATAGTTGTCCTCTCTTTTCTTTCCTTTTTATGCATGCGTGATACGGCATCAAAGCACATTGCTTTTTTTTAAACTGGAAAAATATTTTGAGTTTCAACTGAACGTTTTATGATTTAGATAAAATAAAAATTCGTTAAATGTATTTGATTCCATTAATAACCATAAGCCCGTATTTTTCGAAGTTCAAAGTTTTTGGACAAATATTGAAACGTTTACTTAAATTAAATGTTAAATACATATATATAAATGCGCAAATGTAAAAGTTCAGATGGATTTAAAATATACGAAATTATTCAGCGGTTGAATCCATACATTTTTTGAAATCCATCAATATGGATCGACAGTCGCCATAAATGTTCTTTTAAAAAATAAAATGTGTTAATTTGATGGTAGCTCGAGTATTAAGATCAGGTTTCTATTAGTATAACTTTGTTCATGGGTTTGAGTAATTTTTTTGTGGTGAAAGTCTAATGAATGTACAATGGGACATAAAAAATCAGTAGAAGCATTGGATAGAACTTTGAAAGATTTACGTAATAATCAAGAAATATTTGGTGGCGCTTTAATATTATTGTCTGGTGATTTTCTGCAAACTTTGCCAGTAATTCCCCGTTCAACACCAGCAGATGAATTAAAAGCATGTTTAAAGACATCCCATTTATGGAGGCACGTAAAAACTTTGACTTTGAAAACAAATCTCCGAGTTTATTTGCAAAATTATGCATCGGCTGACGAATTTTCAAGACAACTTCTGAAAATAGGAAATGGACAAATTCCTATTGATGCTGCTACTGGCTTAATCACTTTGCCAGATAATTTTTGTAATTTCGCACACACAAAACAAGAATTAGTTTCAAGTGTTTTTCCAAATATTGCGCAAAATTACCAAAATCACAATTGGTTAGCTGAAAGGCAATACTGGCTGCGAAAAATAAGGATGTTGGTCAATTGAATGCGAATATTTTAAATGATGTGCCTGGTGACATTTAAATCAATTGATACAGTTATAAATAAATATGACGCTGTAAATTATCCAACAGAATTTTTAAATTCCTTGGATTTACCTGGACTGCCGGCTCATCGCTTACAATTGAAAGTTGGTGCACCAATTATTTTACTTAGAAATTTAAATCAGCCACGATTGTGTAACGGAACAAGATTAGCAGTCAAAAAGGTCATGGAGAATCTTATTGAAGCAACAATTTTAAAAGGAAAATTCAAAGGTGAAGACGTATTGATTCCGCGTATTCCGCTGACTCCACCAGATTTAGCTTTTGACTTCAAAAGATTGCAATTTCCAATACGTCTTGCATTTGCAATGACAATAAACAAAACACAAGGAATTGACTTAGAATATCAATGCTTCTCCCACGGACAATTATATGTATCATGTTCACGCGTAGGTAAGCCATCAGTTTTGTTTATTTATACCACAACTCAGGGCAAAACAAAAAATGTAGTTTACGCAAAGGCTTCGTGTTAGTTTGAGTTTAAAATTGACATTAATTTAATATTGTAAAAAAAGAATAAATACACATAGAGTG
Organism: Anastrepha ludens; assembly: GCF_028408465.1. NCBI lineage: Eukaryota > Metazoa > Arthropoda > Insecta > Diptera > Tephritidae > Anastrepha > Anastrepha ludens. The sequence goes on along the minus strand of NC_071503.1, from coordinate 89,980,031 downwards.
AATTTAAATCGAGTGTTCATTATTCATTTCTAATTTTGAAACGCCTAGCAGCAGTTTGCGCGTTGTGATGAACTTTACGGAGAATGGCTCAACCGATTTTAACCGAACTTTGCCACATTGAAGAAACGCATGTGGAGAAGGTTCGTGTTTGGAAATTTTAAGAATCGGATACCAGGGTCTCGAGGAATAGGCCAAAACGTGGACCCGGGTAACCCTAGGAGGTGTGTGTACAATATGGGTAGCAAATGGAAGCTGTTGATGATTTCTATAGTACAGGGTATTTTTCATACCTTTCCGTGACTAGGGTCTCGAGATATAGGCCGAAACGTGGACCCGGGTAACCCTAGGATGTGTTTGTACAATATGGGTAGCAAATGGAAGCTGTTGATGATTTCTATAGTATAGAGTATTTTGCATACCGTTCCGTGACTAGGGTCTCGAGATATAGGTCAAAACGTGGACCCGGGTAACACTAGGATGTGCTTGTACAATATGATTGCTATAGTATAGAGTATTTTTCATACCGTTCCATGACTAGGGTCTCGAGATATAGGCCAAAACGTGGACCCGGGTAACCCTAGGATGTGTTTGTACAATATGGGTAGCAAATGGAAGCTGCTGATGATTGCTATAGTATAGAGTATTTTTGATGCCGCTCCGTGACTAGGGTCTCGAGATATCGGCCAAAATGTGGACCCCGATAGCTTAAGGATGTGTTTGTACAATATGGGTAGCAAAGGGGAGCTGTTGTTGATTGCTATAGTATAGAGTATTTTTAATGCCCCTCCGTAACTAGGGTCTCGAGATATAGACCAAACCGTGGACCTGGATAACCCTAGAATGTGTTTCTACAATATGGGTAGCAAATGGGAGCTGCTGATGATTGGTATAGTATAGAGTATTTTTAATGCCCCTCCGTAACTATGGTCTCGAGATATAGACCAAAACGTGGACCTGGATAACCATAGGATGTGTTTGAACCACATGTAAGTTGTTGATAAATGCTAATGAAAAGAGGACTTTTCTTTTCGCTGTTTAACTAAGGACTCCAAATATACAGTGGCTCACAGCTTATTTCGTGTGGCTGTATGTTAAACTAAAGAATTGTAAAATTATTTTTATTTGATTTATTTTAAAAAAAATTTAAATGCACAATCAAAGATAAATTATTTCTAATTACAAACATGTATAAATGCATTCAAATTTTTTCTTCTTTAGTAGAATATTTACAACAAAAACAGAATACTAGGTAAATTGACGTCACAGCTTATTTCGTGTGTTCACTTTTACCGTTATCGGCGCCAGTAAACCGGTTAGCAATTATAAGAAATTTGTTTTGCATAGTATATTAGATTATATCCTTATTTAGTTTACACATTGAAAGTAGTCGGTTGTCCAGCTTAATTTAAAAATACCGTGATGGGTCGTCGTACGTCGATTGAAAGGCGCGAACTAGTGATTACGCATTACAAAAATGGAAAGTCGAAGATAAAAATTGCTCAAATTGTAAATTTGAGTACTTCCACAGTACAGTACATTATTCAACGCTTTTCTCGTGAAAAAAGAGTGGTTGACAAAGGCCGCCAAGCTCCAAACAAAATTTTTACAGAAGCTGATGAAAGGTGGATATTAAGAAAAATTAAAAAAGACCCACGAATTAGTGCGCCAGCTTTGACAAAAGAGGTTGAAAAAGTACTTGGTAAGTCATGTAATCCTGAAACAATAAGAAGAATTCTGCGCAAAGCTGATTTCCACGGTCGTACAGCTCGAAACAAACCGTTTGTTAATGAGCGTAACAGAAGATTAAGGGTGGAGTTTGCCGAAAACCATGTTAATAAAGACCAAACATTTTGGAATAACGTTATTTTCGCCGACGAAAGCAAATTCAACCTCTTTGGTTCCGATGGAAAGTCTTTCGTTTGGCGTAAGCCCAACGCGGAGCTGGACCCGAAGAATCTGCATGGTACAGTAAAACACGGTGGGGGCCATGTAATGGTTTGGGGCTGCATGTCAACAGCTGGTGTCGGAAACTTGGTTTTTATCGACGAAATTATGGATGAAACAGTTTATTTGAATTTATTAAAAAATAATTTACTACAAAGTGCTGAAAAATTAGGCATTCGGGACAGGTTCAGGTTCTATCAGGGCAATGATCCGAAGCATAAGTCGGAATTAGTGCAACGGTGGCTTATATGGAATTGCCCTCATGTGGTAAAAACGCCAGCACAATCACCTGTTCTCATTGTAATTGATAATTTATGGAATATTCTGGATCAAAAAATTAGAAAACATAACATAAGCAACAAACAAGATCTAAAAACAGCATTGCAAGTGGAGTGGGAGAAAATATCTCCTGAATACACTGGAAAACTTGTTAGCTCCATGCAATCCCGGTTAAAAGCTATATTAAAACAAAAAGGCTACCTCTACAAAATATTAGATTAGTAAAAACTTAATAAATTAAAAAAAAAAAATCATGTTTTTTCTAGTTTGGTTAAGCACACGAAATAAGGTGTGACGTGGATTTACTTATAATTTTGATTTTGCTGTAAATATATTACTTAAGAAGAAATAATTTAAGTTTATTTATGTATGTTTGTAACAAGAAATAATTTATCTTTGAATGTACGTTTAAGTTTTTTTTCTAAATAAAGTTTATACAAAAATATTAAACTTTTTTATTTTGATAAACGGGCACACGAAATAAGCTGTGAGCCACTGTAGACCAATTGGGAACTCGCCTTCAGGTGAAAAGATTATATTGTTATGTGATTGAATATACCATTTTAACTGGTTGTAGTACATAAGAATGCAATCTCTTAACCTGAAGGCGAGTTCCCAATTGGTCTATATCTGGAGTCCTTAGTTACCCAGCGAAAAGAAAAGTCCTCTTTTCATTAGCATTTATCAACAACTTACAATGGATACTCATGTGGTTCAAACACATCCTAGGGTTATCCAGGTCCACGTTTTGGCCTATATCTCGGGACCCTAGTCACGGAACGGTATGAAAAATACTCTATACTATAGAAATCATCAACAGCTTCCATTCGCTATCCATATTGTACAAACACATCCTACGGTTACCCGGGTCGACGTTTTGGCCTATATCTCGAGACCCTAGTCACGGAACGGTATGAAGAATACTCTATACTATAGAAATCATTAACAGCTTCCATTTGCTACCCATATTGTACAAACACATCCTAGGATTACCCGGGTCCACGTTTTGGCCTATTTCTCGAGACCCTGCTATCCGATTCTTAAAATTTTAAAACACGAACCTTCTTCACATGTGTCTCTTCAATGTGGCAAAGTTCGGTTAAAATCGGTTGAGCCATTCTCCGTAAAGTTCATCACAACGCGAAAAACGGCTGAATTTTTATATATATAGAAGAAGATAGATTAGTGTCTGTAATAAGATTTTGGGTGTTGCCTTTATATAAGGCAGGTAATTTAAATTTACTAAATTTTTTTGTTAGGTTAGCCTTGGAGATAATATTTGAAGATACTTGAAATGTTTTCTATACTAGGTTCCTTAAGGAGCTCTGATGGTGTGCTCATCGAGAAAGTCCCCTTTCTGAGTTTGTACAAAGCTGGGCATATGTATGTACATATATCCAAGATATCTTGCGTTGATACTGTTGGGCTGTTGCAATAATGGAATCCGGAAGTCAATTTTGTGTTAAGGATGTGTTGATGTCACAGTGCACAATGTTCGATGCGTAGTCTTAAAAAAACTTTAAGTGCAGAAATATTACCCGTTGTTGGGTAAATTGTTTTAGTCCTCTCAGGATTTGTAAAGCGATACCGATTGTTGTAGGTGTTCCATAACTTCCTTTGTTGCTCTTCGATGGCTTTGTGGGTAGCGCAAGATATCATTTTTTCTTCATTCGTCTCTTCGTCGGCTACTTCATTGCCTCGGATTCTACAGTGGCTCGGAACCCACATTAGTTTTATTTAATTTTTAAGTGCAATCAAATTGTCTCGAATGCATGATATCAGTGGATTTAGGTTGCGAACGTTTTAAATTGCTGATATGATTGATACACCATTGCCAATTGGGTTGCTTCTTTCACAGCATACGCTTCGGCTGAAAAAACAGAACAATAAGATGATAGCAATCCTGTGTTATTACAGTTTTTTGACCCATCGTGCATATGAAAGTCCAACCGCTACCGCTAAGTTGGCATTTGCGCATTTTAAAAACTTGCTGATAGTTATGAATATTGGTCGTTTTCTTTGAATAACTAAATAATAAGTCGTCCAAAAAGGAAGAGTGTAGAAGCCATGATGGGTGGTTTCAGTACCTTTCCTTCCTTTGTAAGACTCGGTGAATGGTTGAGTGTTTCTTTAGATGCCGCTTTCGTTGAATTGCCTGACGAACTTTGTTGAACAACGTAGGGTTGTAGGCGTAATATATTTTTGGTGTAAGCCTTAGCGTAGTTAATTCGAGTCTTTCTTGGATATGTGGAGCGCCAGCTTTAGCAAGCATATTCCTTATGTTCGATGAGCGAAGGCCCTGATGCTTCGTCGAGTGATATGGGGCATAAAGCGTTTTAAGTGGATTTCCTGCGTAATGTCCGTAAATTGGAAGTCCGTAGTGTATAACAGTGAGTATTAGAGCTTTTGTCTTTTTGGTGAGGAGATAAGGATGAATTTGTGATCGTTAAGAAGACAGGAACTTTATAATATTTAGTTTCGCAAATAACTTTCCGGAGTAGGTGTTGCTGAGTTTAACTCGGAATTTTCTATTGCTTACAATTTTTTTAATGAATTTGTATATCTTTGGGCCTACTTTCCAACCAGACAATTCTTCGAGGACGAAGTGTGCTCCTATACGGTCGTAGGCCTTCTCAAAATCCGAACTTAAAGCAGTTAGATGTCCCTTATTGGAGATGACGGTTGACGCGTAGTGCTCGAAATGTAAAAGCGCATCTAAAGTGCCTTGACCTTTTTTGAATGAAACTGGTTGGCGCTAATCAATTTACTTATCTCTGCGAACCACATGATACGTTTGGCTATAATTTCCTCTAAAACCTTCCCTAAGCAAGGTAGTAAGGGGATAGGACGGTAGCTGGTAGCTTCTGAGCTTGGTTTGAGTAGCTTTATTATTGGCATTGCGTATGCTATCTTCCAACTTTGTGGATAAATTTCTTGGGATAAAATTTTGTTGAAGAGGTCCACTATTCTTTTTTTTAAGAATGAATGGAGTGTTTTTCAACACCGGCTATGAAATTCTAACAAGACCTGGAGTTTTGCCCTTAGAGATCAGTAGCCATCTTCAAACTCGTCAGCAGTAACATTCGGTTCTAGCTATTTTGCCGAAATAATAGGTTATTCAATAGGTGCGCATCAACTTTTTTCTGATAGGGAGAGCGAACGACGCAATATTTTTTATTTTTCGCTTGTCATTTGTAAACTTCATTAGTATACATTTCATCATGGAACGCTACACACTTGAGCAACGATTGCAAATCGTGCAAATTTTTTATGAAAATAATCGTTCTGTTGCTGCTACTTTAAGAGCATTACGGCCATTTTACGGTCCATTTAACAAGCCGTCCCGTTTTGGGGTTATGTGAAGTCATTGGTCTACAGTAACAAGCCGGCGACGATTTGTGAGCTCAGAGCCAATATTGAACGCAAAATTGCTGGAATTTCGGCCGATTTATGCAAAAGAGTGGTCGAAAATTGGGTTCAACGATTGGACTTCGTAAAACATGCACGCGGTGGTCATGCAAAAGAAATCGAATTTCATACTTAAATGTATATGTTCAAACTCGATAATAAAAGAAAAATTAATTAAAAAAGTCAAACCGTTTGTGTTTTATTCAAAAAAGTTCTAAAGTTGAAGCGCTCTTACTGAAAAACCCTATATATAGTCGCACTGTAATGGCAACAGAGTTGTTTGTTTGAAAATTGCTATACCTATATATTATGTATATAATCGCATAATAGAATAGTGTGAAGATGAAATACAAAACAATATTGCTATGGATATGTATATAATCGCATAATAAAATAGTGTGAAGATGAACTACAAAACAATATTGCTATGTATATACGTAACATATAGCCGTTCTGCAGAGAACGTTAAATATAGAGAATTCTCACGAGCTACGAATAGTGTGAATTGTCAAAAATGAAGTCTAACCGCCGCCGGGGTGTGGTGAAACTTTTAACAGAGATGTTTTACAGCGATTTCTCCTTTAGCATATTGGCCCTGCACAGTTTTTGGTTTCTGTAGGAAATCAAATTGACGAATAGCCGACGGCATTTTGCAAAGTATTTGCTTGTGCATTTTTATGTTCCCTTGATAAACGAAAATTTATTCAATTTGTATTTTCAGACAAAGGTGATGAAGAAAAAATGATTGAATATTTATTATAGCGCCAACATTTCAAATCAAAGTAACTTTAATATTTTGATTTAATTTAAAAAAAAAATACATTATAAAACCACTTCTCACATTTTGGTATGCGCGTTTTAGTAAATTTAAAACTAAACAAATTTGATGAAAATTTTTACTAATTTTTTGAGTCGAAATTTATTCATAGCATACAAGTGTTTTGGTATATCGACATATGTATTTACATTTGAATATGTATTTTTTTGTTCCTTTGGAAAACCAAATTTTTTTAAATTTACATTTTATTACAGGGTTTTAGTAAATTTAAAACTAAACAAATTTGATGAAAATTTTTAGTAATTTTTTGAGTCGAAATTTATTCATAGCATACAAGTGTTTTGGTATATCGACATATGTATTTACATTTGAATATGTATTTTTTTGTTCCTTTGGAAAACCAAATTTTTTTAAATTTACATTTTATTACAGGGAATAATAATATATGTACATACAGTTGTATGTATGCATTTTCTAGATAGTATAAAACTTTAAAATAAATAAAGGAAAACTTCAAAGAAACGTATTTGCATATATGGGGCAACTAAGTTCAATTGCATCTTTATTAAATATAGTGTTGCACGCATATGTGTGCACTGAAGCAACATGACCTACCTCACGAGCATCGCCTTATATTTCATGTAAATAACCTAAAGACCGACCGCCGTAGCCGAATGGGTTGGTGCGTGACTACCATTCGGAAATCACAGAGAGAACGTAGGTTCGAATCTCGGTGAAACACCAAAATTAAGAAAAACATTTTTCTAATAGCGGTCGCCCCTCGGCAGGCAATGGCAAACCTCCGAGTGTATTGCTGGCATGAAAAAGCTCCTCATAAAAATATCTGCCGTTCGGAGTCGGCTTGAAACTGTAGGTCCCTCCATTTGTGGAACAACATCAAGACGCACGCCACAAATAGGAGGAGGAGCTTGGCCAAACACCCGAAAAGGGTGTACGCGCCAATTATATATATATATATAACCTAATGATCAAATTCCTGCCTCACAAATGCTAAAATAAATTTCTTTTGAATATTCATGTACATATTTGTATGTGCGTATGTACACTTGGTGCCCATCCCTTCAAACAAATTAAAAAATTCTGTATACAAAACGCTTCATTACCAGGCACACAGGAAGATGGCATATGCAAATATGTGAATTGAATTCAAGCAAAACAATGCTTATTAATATACACATATGCATCTACATATAACCGCACACACAGGGCACTCACTTTATTCCTCAAAATGCGTATGTCGTTCAAAGCTAAAATTCTATGCCTAGCGACCACAAGAACAAAATGCAGCCATAGACGCAGGCGTAGCGGCCATCATTCTAGTTGCCATAGCGCTGAACAGTCGTGGCGGCGCCGAACAGTTTCAACTATTGTATTGTGCAACAAAAACTCACCATCAAAAAATTCATTGATAAATTCGAGCTCATAGTTCTAAAAGCAAGTACTTTCATTCATAAACGAGCCGCACATATGCCAATTTTCTCGACAATTCGAAAATAGTCAATATTGGAATATTTCGCGTAGAATTATTTGCCAATATTTGATAAATCTTGAATTTTTGTCAAGTCAAGTGCCCACGGCTTCGTACATATGTATGCATCAATATATGTACGTAAATATGTGTATATGTACAATGCTGTGCCTATGAATGTGCGCTGCGCCTTTGAATGCGCGCTGGATTTCTTGAGAAGTTGTACCGTTTTATTTTGAGCTGTGGCTGGTGAGCATACATACACACAGCATATACATATGCGCAAATGTATATAAATTCACAAATTTACATTTGCATATGCCATCCTCCTGTGCGCCTGGTAATGAAGCGTTTTCTATAGAGGATTTTGATTCAGTTGAAGGGATTCAACAAAGTTTTACAGACACCAGACAGACAGACATAACATATGTATATAATTTTGGATGATTTGCAAATTCAAATATATAGGTCATATTAAAAAGCTACCTAACATTCTTTGCTTCTAATCACCAACAAATTCTTATCGACTGCTGCTAAATTTACATAATTCAGCCCCTTACTGTTAACTTTTGGTGAAAAATGTGGCTGTGGTGTACCACGCGCGCAAAACGAGTACCCCTTGAAATTCCATACGTTCCTATCATTGAGACTTCTCTATACATTAACGTTCTCTGCGTTCTGTTGCTAAGTTTTTGTTACAAGTTTTTGTTAATTGTTGGAACACAGAGAACGTTAAATATAGAGAAGTCTCAATGACAGGAACGTATGGAATTTCGAGGGGTACTCGTCTCGCGAAGACAATTTCACCATAGACCAGAGACCTGCATGGCTCACTGTTTTCTTGAGTTGTTCATACGCTAAATTTCTTGCTCACATTCAGTCAATTGAACCAAAATTTTTGGTCAAGTGCAGTCAGCTCATGCAGGCGAATGCGTAGTTCAGCTCAGTCAACACGTATGATCTAATGTCTTCGGCTCAAATCCAATCATTGAACAAAAAGCAGCATTGAATGAAATTAGCATCGGCCTTTGCGTTCAAACGATCAAACTAGCACATGTTCGAGCAAACGAGCGTTGGCGTACAATGTACCCTGTAAATTGCGTTTCGTATTTGAAAGGATAGTTGGTTTCAGCCGTTGAAAAAATGAATTGCAATGTTTTCCTTATTTACATTATTTTCTTTCGTGTTTTATTATAAGTTTTAAGAAAAAAAACAAATATGAAAATATAGTGTTTTTGCTTTAAAATTTTGCTTTTACTTTGCTATCGTTAGTTACAAGCAAAAACTCATGCGGGATCATACGTGTTCAAACCGGCTCATTTGGCTCTATAGCCCTTTTATTCTTGCTCAAAAAAATGAATGTATAGCCGAACGAGCAAATACCCGAAACGGCTGCTATGAAGACGATTGGTGATAACATCGGAGAGCTAAAACGCAGCACATGATTCGATTGAGCTGAAATAAACAATGACAACAACTTATTTGAACAAGTTCGATCGTTTGAACGCAAAGGCCTGTTTTTTTGTTCAAGCGAAGCGTATGAATGTTTTACACTGAGCCGGTGCAGTTCTCTGCCATAGACACATTTTTCAACAAAAATTAACAGTGAGGGGCTGAGTTATGTAAATTTAGCAGCAGTCGATAAGAATTTGTTGGTGATTAGAAGCAAAGAATGTTAGGTAGCTTTTTAATATGACCTATATATTTGAATTTTTCCAAATCATCCAAAATTATATACATATGTTATGTCTGTCTGTCTGGTGTCTGTAAAACTTTGTTGAATCCCTTCAACTGAATCAAAATCCTCTATAGAAAACGCTTCATTACCAGGCGCACAGAAAGATGGCATATGCAAATGTAAATTTGAGAATTTATATACATTTGCGCATATGTATATGCTGTGTGTATGTATGCTCACCAGCCACAGCTCAAGATAAAACGGTAAACTTCTCAAGAAATCCAGCGCGCACTCATGGCCCAGCGCATATTCATAGGCACAGCATTGTACATATACACATATTTACGTACATATATTGATGCATACATATGTACGAAGCCGTGGGCACTTGACTTGACAAAAATTCAAGATTTATCAAATATTGGCAAATAATTCTACGCGAAATATTCCAATATTGACTATTTTCGAATTGTCGAGAAAATTGGCATATGTGCGGCTCGTTTTATGAATGAAAGTACTTGCTCTTAGAACTATGAGCTCGAATTTATCAATGAATTTTTTGATGATGAGTTTTTGTTGCACAGTACAATAGTTGAAACTGTTCAGCGCCGCCACGACTGTTCAGCGCTATGTCAACTAGAATGATGGCCGCTACGCCTGCGCCTAAGACTGCATTTTGTTCTTGTAGTCGCTAGGCATAGAATTTTAGCTTTGAACGATATACGCATTTTGAGGAATAAAGTGAGTGCCCTGTGTGTGTGGTTGTATGTACATGCATATGTGTATATTAATAAACATTGGTTTGCTTGAATTCAATTCACATATTTATACAGTCGAACTTCTCTACAGTGAACTTCCATATAATGAAGCTCTCCTTATAATGAACTGGTTTCGAAGACACTGCTTTTTCGTTCTACTTTCGGTGTATTTTTGTCTCCTTATAATGAATTTCTATATAGTGAAGTTTTCTATATAATGAACAAATTTTACAGCTGGAAATTCAAGCGTCCTAAGTTTTTGTCTCCATATAGTGAATTTTTTCAAAAGTTTTCTGTTGCAAAAAATTACAGTTAGATGTGGACAAACTGTAATGAGGGGAATCCCGAAATTAAAACAGAAAAAGCTGAGCTATTACAGTTTTATTCAGTGATTGAAGTTAAAATGACGCATCGAAGCAGCATTTCGCTTGAAAAAAAGTTATTAATGATTAACAAAGTTAATGAAGGAAAGAAAAAAAAAAAGATATTGCCAATGAATTCGGAGTTCTTCCCAGCACTTTATCAAATATTTTAAAAAATAAGGAAGTGATTTTAAAAAATGCGGAGGATTTGGCAGTAAATACCAAACGCAAAAGACTTCGACCTTGTCATTTTGAGGATATTGACGAAGCAATGCTGAAATGGTTACTCGTTGCACGTGGTAAGAATCTCCCTTTATGTGGGCCATTATTGAAGCAAAAGGCCAAAGATTTTGCAGAAGCACTAGGACACCACGAATTTGAGGCAAGTACAGGTTGGTTAGACTAGTTAAAAAGTCGGCATGGCGTTATTCAAAAGACATTATGTGGGGAAAGTGCTGACGCCAACATAGAAAACCGTGATGAATGGGTAACGAACGTCTTACCGAAATTAATTGAAAATTACAACATTAACGACATTTTTAATGCCGACGAGACTGCTTTGTTTTTCAAATGCTTGCCAACTAAAACACTGGCATTCAAAAATGAAAAATGCTTTGGTGGGAAGCAAAGCAAGGAGAGAATAACTGTCCTGGTGGGAAGCAATATGACTGGATCAGAAAAGCTAAAATTGCTGGTAATCGGAAAGGCCAAAAATCCGAGGAGCTTCAAGGGAATAAAATCTTTAGGTGTCGATTATGAGTTTAACAAAAAAGCATGGATGACCAGTGAGATTTTTACGAAACGGATTGTAAAACTCGACAAAAAATTTTGTGATCAAAACAGAAAGGTGTTGTTTTTTGTTGATAACTGCACTGCCCACCCTAAAGATGTAAGAGACAAGTTGAGAAACATTCATCTCGCTTATTTTCCTCCCAACATGACTTCGTTACTGCAACCAATGGATCAAGGCATTCTCTCCAATATGAAACAACATTGCAGAAAACGAGTTTTAACGAATATATTGACTCAAGTGGATGAGGGAAATTCTGTTATGGCCATAGACTTGCTGCAAGCAGTTCGAAATCTTAGCAATGTATGGAATGTCTATGTTAAACCAGAAACAATTGCCAACTGTTTTAAAAAGGCTGGATTTTCAAAAGATGCTATGCAGATTCCATTTGAGCATTGGGCTGAAGAGGACCTTCTTTCAATATCAGATTTGGCTGCTTTACAGTCTTCATTTAAAAAAGTAGCAAATATCGAAGAAGAAGATATTCTCAACAGCATTTTTGAAAGTCGCGGAGTTCCAGCTGAACCTGGTAAGCATTTATCTTTTTATAGTCAAACAAAAATTTAATATGTAAATATTATTTCAGATAACGATGAACACGATTTGACCGTTGAAAAATTGGCAGACACTGAGGAGGCATTACCTACGTTGATACAAGCTGCTTCATCCATTAGCGTAATTAGAACCTTTGTGGAAATGAGGAGTGACGTGCCGATTAATGTTTTCAACTCTCTACATGATTTGGAAGCTTTTATTGAAAATGAAAAATGGAAGACTGTAATTCAAACCAAACTCACTGATTATTTTAAATAAAATTACATAAAAAATCAATGTTTCTTTATAATGAAGTTTCTATATAGTGAAGTGATTTTCAGGTCCCGTGCGAATTCACTATATGGAAGTTCGACTGTATTTGCATATCCCATCTTCCTGTGTGCCTGGTAATGAAGCGTTTTGTATACAGAATTTTTTGATTTGATCAATTGAACGTACATATATATCGCACCCTAAATACAAAAGGGTCACAACTCAAAATTTTCCACACTCGAGCTTGACTTGTTTACAGTAGCACAGAAATCAAACTATGTGACATATCACGCTGAAATTTGCCATGTGAGCTTATAACAGTCCTACCAAAAAACAAAAAATTTATTTTTGCCATATGCCATCCGCGGACCGTTTTATTGATAACGTCTCGTTCATATTTGAGCAGAAGGAACATTTTGAGTTGTGCCCCTTTTGTATTTAGGGTGCGATATATAGTTAGGGCATCAAGTGTGCATATACGCACATGCACATACGTCGATGCATATGCAGAAGAAGTTGTTTTAGCATTTGCAGGAATTCGATCATTCGAATATTTACACCCTAATTATTTCATGAAATATGATAAGGCGATGCTCGTGAGGTAGGTCATGTTGCTTCAGTGCATACATATGCGTGCAACACTATATTTATTAAAGATGCAATAGAACTTAGTTGTCCCATATATGTATGCAAATACGTTTCTTTGAAGTTTTCTTTTATTTTATTATTATTTTAAATTTCAAAGTTTTGTACTATCTATAAAATGCATACATATATGAATTATTCCCTGTAATATACATATGTAAATTTAAAAAAATTTCGTTTGGCAAAGGAACAAAAATGCATATTCAAATGTACATAAATATAATATGATAAGGCAATGAGTCGTGAGATGGGTCATTGTTGCTGCAGTGCGTGTGCACATACATACATACATTTGTAACACTATAAGAATTGAAGATGCAATTGAACTTTTGCACAAATATAACTAACAAAATATATGTATATAAACATATATTGATATACATATATATTGATCAATATACCAATATGCTCTTTGAATTCTTGTCTAAAATTAATTTCGACTCGAAAAATTAGTAAAAATTTTCATCAAATTTACACTAAAACGCACACAACAAAATGTGAGGTCGTTTTATAATGTATTTTGTTTAAATTTTTCTTTTAAAATTAAAACAACAAACATTAAAGTTACTTTGATTTTAAATGTTGTCTTTTTATTTGGTTATATTTGTTTGAAAATATAAATTGAATAAATTTTCGTTTATCAAGGGGACATAGAAATGCACAAGCAAATGCCTTGCAAAATGCCGTCGGCATTCGTCAATTTGATTTCATACAGAAACCAAAAACTGAGCAGAGCCAATGTGCTTGTACATAATTCACTGTAATCAGCTCTGTTAAGAAGTTCCCCGCTGTCGAGATGAGCGAGGTGAAAAAGTGTTCGCGGCCAGACTTCATTTTCGACAATTCACACTATTCGTAGCTCGTGAGACTTCTCTGTACTTTACCGTTCTCTGCAGTGCAGCTATAGTAAATACATATATAGCTATGTTTCTATTCCTTCTTTACACTATTCGTTTATATGTTCGAGAACGTTAAATATAGAGAATTCTCACGAGCTACGAATAGTGTGAATTGTCAAAAATGAAGTGAAACCGCGAACACTATTTCACCTCGCTTAACTCGACAGCGAATTCCTGCAAATGTTAAAACAATTTGTTCTGCATATGCATCGACGTATTTGCATGGGCGTATATGTACACTTGATGCCCTATCCTATGTACGTACATACATATATGTGTTTTGACACATACATATGTATGTATATAATTAATAAATTCTTCATAGAAAACTCTTCATTACCAGGCACACAGGAAGATGTCATATGCAAATATAAATATGTGAATTGAATTCAAGCAAAACAATGCTCATTAATATACACATATACATGTACATACAACCGCACACACAGCAAAGAACGTAAATTCATAGAGAAGGCGCAGTCCCGGCCCGCTCCTCATTTTGGGCTCTAACAAAACACGGGTAAGAAAATGAAATCAGAAATTACTTCACCACAAGTTAACAGTGGGAAATTATTTAATATCGCTGCCGGAGAGAAATGAGAGGGAGAGAGTGATACGCAAGTGTGAAAAAATGTAGTTTACATTAGCTTACATTTGCTTGCGTACAGAATAGATTTGTTCATTTTATATGTCCATATGATTTGTATGCATGTTTACAGATTTGTTCTTTTTGGTTTTTTATGAAAATTGCCCGTAATTGTATGTATGCATGTTTATATACATATATTAGCATAGATTTCTGAAATTAACATTTTTTTCGTGCACGAAAACAATAAAATTTTTGCATGTTTGACTATTGCCATCTCATAAAGTCCATCCGTAATGTATTTATGAAATATGATATTCCAACCGCCCATGGCACTGCAAGCTATAAGGTCATTAGGAAGTTATTTGATACTGATCAAAAGAATTCCAATTTTAAAATTTGCCCAAAATTGACGGAGGCTCATATTTACCCAAGCATTTTCGAAAAAATGAGCGTTTCACGCGCAACACAAGTATTGAGCACTTCGGTAGCGTCAGGTATTGACAAGATATGTAGTCAAAATTTATTTGGTAATGACGAAAACTTGATAAATTTTGCCAAGCCCACGCAGAGATTTGTTTAAGAAATGAATGATCTTTTTGATGAACTCGATGCAAAGCATTTCCAGTCAACAAATCCATTAAGGTCTCCCCTGAAGCGGGATGATAGGGGCAAAGTTGAAAGACTATAAAGTTACTTCGAGTTCTTTAGTCCAATGCATGAATATTCTACTATTAAATATATCCAAGGCTTTCGTACTACAATAAAATCGATGCTGGAATTGTGCGAGGAACTTTTTCAACAGCATCAAAATTTAAAATTTATTTTCCTTGGAAAGTTAAACTAAGATTGTCTAGAAAATTTCTTTTGTTGGGTCCGAGCTAGTCAGGGTATTAATACTCATCCCACAGCGCACGAAGTGCAGTACATAGTAGCGCGATTGATATCTATGAAAATTTTACGACAGCGGTTCGAAAACAAAGGTAATAATTGCGAAGATGATGATGATATTAATTTAGACTGGAATTTAGGGACTGAGGATCATCATCTGGAGGAAGAAGTAGGAGAACCGCTAAATGAGCAACTCGTTTTAGAAAAGATAGAGGTAGCAGACGAGAATTTTGCCGAAGAACCAAATATAGCTGACTTATAGGTGCAGCGTTATTACACTGGCTATGGTATTTACCAAAAATTACTGTGTAAGCTAAAATGCGACAAATGCGCTCACATTATGATGAAAACACAAACAGACTTAAAATTACATTCCGAAGCCCTGATAAGGTCTAAAAATTTCACGGATGATACCGATTTGAGACTGGTGAATCCTGAAGACAGGGTATTCGAAGTGTGTCGCCTTCGGATGATGTGGTACCGTCAGCTTTTTGCAAAATATGCTCACGTAGGTAATATTCGCAATGTAATGTTGCCAGTTATAAAACAAAAAACCGAAGAAGTATTTCCCCATTGGTTCGCAATATCTGGCGAATGTCAAGATCATCGCATCAAGCTACTCGACTTTTTGATATATGGACTTCTATTCAAAAATGCAAAATGGCTTTTACGGCTAGAAAATACCCAAGTTAGGTGTCAGAAGCGCAACGATAAACTAAAAAAGTAGTCGTACGTTGTAGGTCAGGGTCCAACAAGGTGAGTTACACAGGTCCTTAGGGTAAGTAAAACCAGAGTTTATTTATTGTTTATTCTTATATGTATTTATTTATATTTATTTTTCCTATTTTCCAGATTTTGTTTATTTTTCAGGTTTTTCTCCACCCTTCAGATTTTTCTCTATCTTTCAGGTTTTCCTTTTATCTTCTTTTTCAGGTAGCACCTGAGCCTAGATTTTTAAACCACTACAACTTTCACTTAATCACGATGGATTAAGATTAGTGTTTTAAAACTCAGGTAAATCGCAATGACTTAATCGATGTCAATATCGAAGTCGGGTGAGAAATTGTTATAATATGAAACAAATTTCGTAATTCGAGCTTTCACAATTTTATATATTTTTTTTTATTTCAGGAAATGTACAATAAATACCTATTATTTATAGTATTGTAATATATATATACTATATATGAGTAGTTAACTTACTTGTTGACAAA
Organism: Anastrepha ludens; assembly: GCF_028408465.1. NCBI lineage: Eukaryota > Metazoa > Arthropoda > Insecta > Diptera > Tephritidae > Anastrepha > Anastrepha ludens. The sequence goes on along the minus strand of NC_071503.1, from coordinate 89,963,503 downwards.
AATAAAAAATAGAGATTAAAAAAACTAGTGTTTCAATTTTCTTACGGATAATAATATTTATTTGGTAAGAAGAACTTAAATGAACATATACCAATAATATAATTCAACAGGATTTCCTTACAAAATCAATATATTCGTTCAGCTAAATCAAATGAATATCTGCATATGAAAAATCGTTCATATGGACGTGCAAAAGCAAACACGCGTATACATAAATACATGCATGCAAACTTCCATAGACATACATATGTACATATGAGGCTGCGAGCACTTGCGACAGAAAAAATATTTCGATTTGCTATTGCTGTCGAGAATTTAGAACACATATTTACATACATATATTGATGCATACATATGTACGGAGTCGCGGCCACTCGCCGTGACAAATATTCAAGATTTACCAAATATTGGCAAATAATTCAAGTCGAGAAAATTGGCATATGGGCGGCTCGTTTTATGAATGAAAGTACTTTGCTCGTAGAAATATGAGCTCGAACTTATCGATGAATTTGTTTTTGTTGTGCTTTTTAATATTTGAAACTGTTCACCGCCGTCGCGGGTAAATAATCATGGCCGCTACAGCTACGCCTATGAATGCATTTTGTTCTTGTAGTCGCTAGGCTTAGAATTTTAGTTTTGGAAGCATACACATGTAGAGGCATAAAGTAAGTATGTGCGGTTATATGTATATACGAATATGCATTGTTTTGCTTAGAATAGAAACATTTACGTACATATGTATGTACATTGTCCCAACATATGTATTTATATATGCGTACATATGTAGAGTACCTTCACTTCACTTTCAAACTTCTTTCGAATTCTTTAAATATATTTTTAATAGGTAAATGAACTCAAACTTAAATTATTTAAACCATTTCAATGTCAATGCCATTGTTGTCAAATAAACACTTTAATTTCAATGACAAAATTCTTTTTCCTTTTTTTTTTGAAACTCGAAACATAAGTAAACACATTACACACACCAAATACATTTTTTCTGTCATATGATACCTCACTCCAAAGCAAAACCATAGCTTACTGTCAAATGAGTCTGCCTAAGCAAAATTTAAGTCAGCCGAAGCAAAATGTTATTGTATAGTATTTTTATGAATTTATAATTTATTTATTGAGTTTTAACACACTTTTATTAGGTCGGGTTGTATGTATGTATGTATGTATGTAACGGAATCTTTGAGCTTAATTTTCACTGGCTTCTAAAAATCTGATCGACTTAGAATTTTGCACACCTATCAAGGACCGATGACAATGCAATAATTTGATAAAAGTTTTCCATTTTCCTTATTAGGATTGCCAGGATTAATATTTTCTTTTTTTACCTGTGGGCAAAAAGTAAGGGGAATTTGGTTGTAAAATGAAAAATCTTTATGTATTCTTGTAAATCAATTTCATCCCCTTCAAAACAATCCCCTCTCGATGAAATACACTTATGCCAACGATTTTTCCAATCCCCGAAATATGCCAAATAGTCCATTTCCGGTATAGCCATCAGCACCTTCTTCGATTCAGCTTTTATCTCCTCAATCGACTCGAAACGCGTTCCCCGGAGTGGTCTCTTGAGTTTTGGGAATAGCCAGAAGTCACACGGAGCCAAATCAGGCGAATATGGTGGTTGCGGAACGATATGCGTGGAATTTTTGGCGAAATGGTCACGAAGAACGAGTGCAGTGTGAGACGGTGCATTATCGTGATGCAAAAACCAAGAGTTGTTGGCCCATAATTCTAGTCTTTTTAGATGAATTGCTTCACGTAAACGACGCATAACGCTCACATAATATTCCTTATTAAAAGTTTGGCCAGGTGGAAGGAATTCATAGTGCACCACACCACGAAAATCGAAAAAAACTGGCCAATGGAGTGGGGTAGCCGTTTCTCAGGCTCCCTCCACGAAATAAGTTCTTCATCCCGATTACTTCTTTATCACGGCCGATAACTGCATAGCTTTAGACTCACAGTCGATAAGAAAGGAATTAAATGTAACACGAATATATCGAATCATTAATTCACTGACTGCAATGATAACAATAATTTTCATTCATAATAAAACATAGTTAAAAAAAAAAACTAAAAAAACAGGATTTTATTCCCAATCGAACTAAAAAATAAATTTTAATGACAAAGAGACCTATAATGAAGTAATAGCAAATCGAACGATCAGTCATAGTCAACTACCTCAGAAAAGAATTATAACAAAAATTAAGATACAAATAGAATAATTCAAATTAGAGTTAAAAGCGTGGAATGCATTTTGCTTCACTTTCATAACCTTCTGTACATAGGTAGTTGGCAATAGAATGATTGTAATATTTACTATATCAAGCATCCCACGCTTTAGCTCTAATTTGAATTATTCTATTTGTATCTTAATTTTTGTTATAATTCTGTTCTGAGGTAGTTGACTATGACTGATCGTTCGATTTGCTATTACTTCATTATAGGTATCTTTGTCATTAAAATTTATTTTATACTTTTTAGTTCGATTGGCAATAAAAGCGTGTTTTTTAGTTTTTTTAAACTATTTTTTTTTTACTTGTAACAATGTTTAGTTGTAATTATATATTTTATTGATTAGACGACAAAAAGAAAGTATAAAATAAAGCCATTCTATCAGAAGGCGGGCAATTCAGTCTTAGCCTGGTAGTTGGAAGGCAGTCATTTGCCCTAACTAAATAAAAAAAAAATCTTTTATTTAAAAGGAACCCTTAGTCGGCAGGTTTGCTCTAAAGCTCTTCCCCGATAAAATAATACTTTTCACATACATACTTATTTATATGTAAACGAATACCTTTAAGATGAGTTGTTTTGGATATGTTAGGAATATGTTTTCATACGTTTATCTATTTGCTTTAATTCTTTATATGTAGATACATATGAGCTATGTTTTGAGGCAGGTGAAGATTTTTTTCTGCCCATATGAATATGGAAGGTAGATGTTAAATCTATTCAACACTTTGAAGTATATGAATATACATACATATGTATATAATAATTTAAAAAGGACACATATTGTTGAATAATAACCCTTGATGCAAATGAATGGTTTACAAATCCAATTTTTTATGTGGATATTTTGAAATAATTTTGATAATACACTTAATATCAATACAATTTAGTTAATTAGATACTTAAAATTTCACATTCATGCAAGCATATACATATGTACTTAGAATTAATTTATTCATCTCACAAGAAATAATCCATTTGCGCATGCAAAATGCCGACGGGAAATAAGCATGAAAGAGAAATGTGATTTTCGCATACATACATACATACATATGTATATTAGAAACTAGCAAACCCGGCCCCCTTCGCTGGGCACACTAAAATAGAATAGATATGGTTTAGAACAGAAAAGATATGGTTTTCATATTATTTATTTCTTTATTCTTTATTCAAGCGCTTTGGCATAAACAATATTTTTTGTTTTTCTATTTGTTTTTGAGTAAATATAAAATATAAATTGAAAATCAGGAAAAAAGAAGATTGTTTTTAAATTTCAATTCAACGCATATGAATAAACAATCGTCTTTTTTCCTGATCATCCATGAATTTTTCGTTTCAATTTATATGTTTTATTAAGCATTGGAGCTTTTTTAACCATTATCCAAGTTATGTTGCCATATACCACTAGACTTCCCAATGTCGCACCCTGTGATCACATTGCACTACACGTGAGTTCATTGCTCCAATTAAAGTTCACACAAGAACTTTCGCTGACGCGACACACGCGCAAGCGATCAATTGCAATATCCAATGCTTGGGAATTGCAAGGCCAGCATATTGGCCAACACGCGCAACCCAACGATTGCGAAATACCAGCAAGTGGTGGGAACTGCAACGTTGGCGAATTAGCTTAGGTTAAGAAGTTAGTTGGTAAGAATTATATTTTGTAAAGTTTAGTTAGAATCGGAACCGCAACTAATGCGGAATAAAATTATATGTGACTAATTGAAATCGTGCTTTTTTTATGTTATCGGTGAACAGTTGGTTCACCGCATCTTTAATTTTTCGGAAGCCCCTATCGGGCATAAGTGGCGCCCGAGCAGTCGGTGTGAAGTGACTTAAAAAAAACAATAAACGATAATAACAAAATTTTTCTACATGTGCCAAAGCAACACAGTCAAAGTGTAAAGTCCAAGCAAAATTTTCCATGGCAAAGTCGAAAACGGAGTCAAAATCGAAGTCAACAACAAATCGGCATGGGCAGTTGTTGTAACATAAAGCGCTAATTGAACTAAATTTTACGTGGTTTGCCACAAACGAATTGAAGCAAGAAATTTGAATAGAATTTTCGTTTTTTTTTGGAAAAAAATTAAGCTTTGTTGGGATGCCAGTTGGTGCTTGTAAAATCAGTCAAACATCCTTTGTGAAGTGCAATACTTAGCTGTGTGTGTGCGTGCTTTTGTGCATATTTGCCAATTCGACAGCAAATTAGTGTAAAAGAAATCAAGTTCGGAAAAAAAGGAAAAGGTAATTGCATTGATTTATTTTGCTTGCCAAAAATCAAAAAATAAAAAAATAAAAAATTTTTGACTGAACTCTGAATTTGGAAACATTTGGTATCGCCGTTTTTTCAAGAAGCCAATGAAATATTGGATTGTGTAAGTTTACAAATCTATTCTATCTATATATATTTCTATTTTCAAGGAAATGAACTCCGACGAGATTTCGAGGTCCCTCACAGAGATGAATGGCGCTCTGAATGCCATTCTTGGTAAGGTAAAGAAGTTTGAGGAGCGTCTCAATAGGGTGGAAGCAACGAACAGAGATGACTCCTTGCAAGGCCTTACACAGGACCTGGAACGAATAGAGAGGGAAGTACAGGAGGTACGGAGACAGTCCACGGACACCAGGCCACAACCAGTCGAGCCGCTAGTTACGCCTCGAACGGAAAATGAACTAACTCAAGTGGCCAAGCTTCCGGACTGTGTAAAGGAGCTGGAAGTATTCGATGGTTCACGGGAACACTATGGTTCCTGGGTGCATAGTGTAGAGTTAGTAATAAAATACTACGAAATTGTGCGGCACAAGCCGATATATACCGCCATCCTAAGACATATTAGGGGAAAAATTAGGGGGGCGGCCGATTCTGCGCTACTTGCGCACAACATCCACGATTCAGACTGGGCGAAAATTAAAGAAACCCTTTCGCTGCACTACGCAGACACTAGAGACTTACAAACGTTGGAACAGCAACTGACGTTAATGTCTCAAGGGCGGCAGAGGTTATCCGACTTCTATTCGCAAATTCAAAAACAGTTATCCCTAATGATAAACACGATAGAACCAGAAAAGTACGCACATAAGGAAACAATTGAAGCGCTGACAGAGGCGCACCGTCGAAGAGCACTAGATGTGTTCATTAGAGGTCTCAACGGGGACCTACCAGCCCTGCTCCTCGTTCAAAATGTCAAATCCTTACCAAAGGCATACTCTGCTTGCCTGAAGTTGCGGAATGCGGACCGCAGAAATACATTTCACCGTCCATCTCTAACAAATAGAGGTGACGGGAATATTATTGATACCCCATCCTTCCCCCGTAACAGGCGGGATTACAATGGCCAAGGCTATTCAGACCAGCAACATCCACGCCAGCCGAACAACAAACGAACGTGGCAAGACGGCAACCGGAAAGTACCAAGACCGTCTTACTCAGGTTCGGGGCAAACAAGACCGCAAAATTGGCGGAGCACTCCGTCGGCGTTGGTAAAATCAAATTACGAGCCATCTTCCCAGTAGCGAAACACTAGATTTACCCCATATGACGGCGCAAATAGGGGTGCAGGTTCCACGGGACACATGAACCAAACAGCTAGTAAACAACAAAAGCTGTTCCACCTGATACCGGTAGATAAAGAAGTTATCCAGGATACAGCAAGCAAAGAACAACTCACGGAGGATCAGGTAAATTTTACCATAGGAGCCTCATGTCTGGCGTACCATATTTAGAATATGTATGGGTATGTTAGAGTTTCTAGTCGACACGGGGGCAAACAAAAATTACATTAGTGAACGCGTAGCACGCAACACCGTGCCAGTGGAAAAGCCATTCAAAGTAACCTCTGCCGGTGGCGACATAAAAGTAGACAGAAAAGTATGTGGATATTTTTTTAAGTTTGTAGGCAAGGACACTCCCACCACATTTTTCGTCCTCCCAGGACTCAAATCGTTCGACGGGATCATAGGCGACGACACGTTGACTGAAGTCAAAGCGGTAATAGATAGAGAACTCAACGTCCTTATGCTAAAACCAAATGTAGTATTGCCCCTTAAGCGGAAAGTAGCGCAACAAGTTAATAAAATAGAAACAAACATCCCGCTGGATCCAAATATCACTAACCTTACTAAAGATAAACTCTACCAAATATTAAATAAATACGATACCTTGTTTGGTCCGGTTGACCGCAGTATGGAAATCCAAACCAATGTGCAAGCCGAAATAAGAACTAATACCGGAAACCCTATCTACACAAAAAGTTACCCCTACCCTGTAAACATGCGCGAAGAAGTTGAGAAGCAAATCCAGAATTTACTTTCAGAAGGAATAATTCGTCCTTCAAAAAGCCCATACAATTCGCCCATATGGATTGTGCTGAAAAAATCTCAGTCTGATGGGGAAAAGAAATATCGAATGGTCATAGATTTCAAGCGGTTAAACGCAGTAACTGTCCCTGACACGTATCCTATACCTGACATTAATGGCACCATCCCGAGTCTTGGTAATGCTAAATAATTCACAACACTTGACCTCACTTCGGGATTTCACCAAATTCCAATGAAGGACAGCGACATCGCAAAAACGGCATTTTCCACAATGAATGGAAAATACGAATTTTTGCGGCTTCCTTTTGGTCTCAAAAATGCACCCTCTATCTTTCAACGAATGATAGATGACGTGCTCAAAGAATTCATGGGTCGTACATGTTTCGTATACATCGACGACATTATAATTTTCAGCAAAGACCAGGATACTCATTTAAGGGACATCGAGCCCATTCTCCATAGGCTTTTGAACGCAGGTCTCAGAGTTAATCTAGAAAAAACGCAATTCCTTAAAACAAGCGTAGAGTTTCTAGGTTATATTGTGACCTCCGAGGGAATACTCCCAGACCCAAAAAAAGTAGATTCAATAAGAAAAATGCTTCCTCCGTCCAGCTTAAAGGAGCTTAAAAGTTTCCTAGGTTTAACATCATATTATAGAAAATTCATCCGAGATTACGCTAAAATTGCAAAACCGCTAACCAACCTCACACGAGGAGAGCATGCACAGGTAAAGGCAACGCAATCCAAAAAGGTACCCATAAGCTTGGACACAGAAGCGCTAAAGGCATTCATTGATCTCAAGGAGATACTAACGACATCGGAAGTCCTAACCTTCCCCAACTTCGACAAACCCTTCAATCTGACAACTGACGCCTCCGACTTCGCTATTGGTGCCGTGTTGTCACAAGATTACGATGGTAAGGATAAACCAATAACATTTATATCAAGAAGTCTAAGTACTACGGAAGAAGCATATGCGACCAACGAAAAGGAAATGCTCGCCATTGTTTGGGCATTGGACAATCTCCGGAACTTCCTATATGGCGCTAAGAGGATACGAATATTCACCGACCATCAACCATTGACGTTTTCCCTCAGCAACCGGAACTACAATGCAAAACTAAAGCGATGGAAGTCTAGGATCGAGGAATATAATTATGAAATAATATACAAACCAGGTAAATCAAACGTCGTGGCAGACGCTCTTTCCCGCTTAAAAACTCAGGCGAATCCCCTTACATCGATAAGCGACGACGATTCAACAGGCAACACCGTCCACAGTGCGGAGCAAGATAATTCGGATCTGATACCGTTCGTAGAAGCGCCAATAAACGCATTCAGAAACCAACTTGTATTTGGAGGTAGGTTGGAAATATTCGAGGAACCCCATCCCGGTTACTCGCGACACTACCTAGGGTCAGAGGGAATTAGCGAAGCAGAGCTTATCGACGTCCTCAAGAAAAAACTAAGACCAAATGTAATCAATGGTATTAAGATTCCAGAAGCTCAATTAGGACTACTCCAGAAGGTATATTTAGAAAATTTTATGCAATATAAGATCCGAGTAGCTCAGACAATGGTAGAAGATTTGAGGGATCCGGATAGGATTTGCGACATAATATGGGGAGAACATAAATCACCGCAATGCCACAGAGAATAAGAAACAACTCCTGGAGAAATACTACTTTCCCAGAATGAACAGTATAATCAAAGGATATGTCTCGTCCTGTGAAACTTGTAAGGTCAGTAAATACGATAGGCATCCGAATGCACCAGAGCTGCAAAAAACACCAATCCCATCACGTCCTTGTGAGATAATCCATTTGGACATTTTCGAAATTCAAGGGGAGAAATTCCTTAGTGTTATCGACAAATTCTCAAAATTTGCGAAACTTTTCCATTTACGTAACAAGTCCACTTTGCACCTTAAGGACAAAATAATAAAACTCCTACACTATTTTACAACACCTGATATTCTCGTGACCGACAACGAGCGCGGTTTAATTAGTCCAATTATCCAGAGCCTGTTAGACTCTTTAGGAATAAAATTGTATCGCACACCATCCCAAAGAAGCGAAGTGAATGGTCAGGTAGAAAGACTCCACTCTACCTTAATTGAAATAATTAGATGCCTGAAGATAGACAACCCAAAGTTAAGGACAAAAGAATTAGTTAACATAGCAGTGGATCGATACAATAATTCAATTCACTCGGTTATAAACCAAAAACCAAGTGAAATATTTTTTAATCGAGCAAAATCCTCTAACTATCAGGAGCTGTTAGAAAAAAGTAGAAAAACTAATAAATATTTGAAAGCCATGCTGACAAAAAAGCAGCTAGACCAGATCAAACGTCACAATAAGAAAAGATCTCTTCCGGAGCGTTATGACGAAAACGATGGCATATACGTGAAGGACAAGCAGATTAAGGGAAAGCAAAAACCCGTGTATAAAAAAGAAATTGTTGCAAAGGACAATAAAGTATCAGTCACCACGCTAAGTGGCAAGAAAATACATAAAACTCACATAAAAAATGTGAAACGCAGGAATACATATCCTAGCACTTAAACAAAAAAAAAAAAAAAAAAACCATTAAAATAAAAAAATAATAAAGAATTATACTGAAATAAACTAAAATAAGAAATAAAACTTGGTACTAAGGGGTAGTTAATCTAACAAGAGCGGGCTTGTAAGTGGGACAAATCGTGCCTTAACCGGATAACGCGATTCTCCATAGCTGGTTCGAGAAATGATAACACCTCTAGTCCAGAACAAAAGGAAATGGTCATTACTACAAGAGCGGGCTTGTTAGTGGGATGAATCGTGCCCTAGTAGGCTCGTAGTGCCATCGAATTTGACAAATGGCTACACTACTTCCAAACGGGATTCTGGCGATCTCTCCGTAGCTGGTTCGAGAACAGTATGGCCCTCTGTCCTATACATGAATTTAATATGCCTCCCCCGTATAATCGGCTGGAGAAGAAAGAAAAAAAAACAAAATTTAAAATGCCTCCCCCGCATAATCGGCAGGAGAAGAAAGAAAAAAAAACAAAATTTAAAATGCCTCCCCCGCATAATCGGCTGGAGAAGAAAGAAAAAAAACAAAATTTAAAATGCCTGCCCCGCATAATCGGCTGGAGAAGAAAGAAAAAAAAACAAAATTTAAAATGCCTCCCCCGCATAATCGGCTGGAGAAGAAAGGAAAAAAAACAAACCCAACATTTTATTTTTTTCCTAATTTTTTTTGTTCCTTTTCATTTCTATTTATGAATATTTTTGTAATAACAATATAAAGTAAATATAAACAAATTTTTCTTTTTAATCTTCCCTACTAATCATAATAAAAAAAATTACCATTTTATTTTTTTCCTAATTTTTTTTGTTCCTTTTCATTTCTATTTATGAATATTTTTGTAATAACAATATAAAGTAAATATAAACAAATTTTTCTTTTTAATCTTCCCTACTAATCATAATAAAAAAATCGTTTTATCCAAAAGGAAAAAAATATACAAAAAGAACATAACTTGTAAACCACTTGTAAACTCTAAACCACTAACAAAATAATATCGCAGGAAAAGCTAAAATCCTAAACCAGGATAGTAACACTAGTTTAATGATATTATAGAGTATTGATATTTACAGTTAGCCTAAATAACATTGTATAAATGCATATCAATGTAAATAACATAATTTATCTATAACAATCACTCTCACTCTCTTTATATACATACATACATATTCACCTTATTAGTAATCATTAGAAATAAGAGTCAATGTTAATAAACTGGACAGTTGTTATTTGAACTGAGAATGAGCTGGTTCTTTTCCTCTATTGATACATTACAGATATTAAATCTAATCCTGAGAATTCCGCTTACTAATAATACCTTCCTACTATCAACAACATTTTTCGCTTTTTACGAAATACCTTCTTAGAACCTAACAACTACTAACTTACTAACTACATTAAATTAGAATTAACATCTTGCGTTGCAGATTCCCACTGCTGGCAAATGCCATCAGCGCACAGTGGTCCCGCTGCGTAGGAAGAGCGGTCATAGGAACTTTTGGCGTGGTAAATGACTTTTTAGTACGTTTTTAAGTTGATAAATGTTTTTATTTGTTAAAAAAACATTAAGACATATAAAAAGTAATATATATATAATAAGAATATATATAAGATATAATAATAATAATATATAATAAAGTAATATATAATTAATATAAAAAGTCAAAGGAAAATTAGGTACACACATTTTTTACATAAAATTTTTTGGTCCGTTTAAGGTTTTGCATAAATCTTAAATTATAAACAGTAATAGAAAAAAACATTAAATTCCGAAAGGATGAGTTAACTTATTCTTATTTATGAAAATAATAAAATATTCACTTTCCAAAAAGTTAATGTACTTAGAAATACAAAACTTTTAACTCAGTAAATCTAACACTTCTCTTGACATCATAGATTTCTTTTTACATGGTAATTTTCGTAGACTAGATATAAATGGATCGGAATTAAGAAGAAGCCTGTGTAAAAGATCCGTGTTAGTTACAGTTCTTGAGTGCTTTCTGGTATTGTCACGTCTGAATTGTTTCACTAATTTATTACATGATTCAGCTGCCTCCTCTGATAATTCTCCAATTGATAATAAACAATGATCGATTACCTCCGACCCATGAATGAGCACTTTATGAACTGATGCAGGTAAATTATACCATGAATATTTACTAACTAGAATTTTAGCAGTGTCTAGTGCGTATATTTTGAATTTATTCGAATTAATTTTAAAACCAGATGAAAGACATTGTAGGAGATAACTACATCTGTCTATAACGTGTTTGTCTATTCCTGTGATTTCGGATGATATGGTTGAATGAAGGAAAAATTTTCGTGCTGTATTTCCATCATTAGAAGTGCCACTTCCTCCACTTCGCGGTTTGTCAACTATCAAGCCTAATTGTTCTCTAAACTCCCTCTGAACGAATTCCTTTCTCTTAGCTAAAAGTACTTTTTCCTCAGATGAACGTGCTTGCCACCTTTTAAATTCGATTCTATAAGAAACATGAATAAAGTATTCAAAAAATCTAATCCAAGAATGCAGGGGTGATAAACCAAATTCAAATTTACTCGAGTTTACTTGTTTGTTTCTACACTTTTCTAAATCATTCATTTCTTTAGGTGTCGCTCCACAAATATAACATTTACTCGTAGATGAGTCGCTAAGAGCACAGCACACTTGACCATCAACCATAGTTAATTGTAAAGAATGATTTACTTTATAACTATGGTTATCGATTTTAACAACAGTCGGATTCAAGTCACTAATAGCTTTTTTAAAATACTCTTCTTCTTGAACACAAAGAGCTTTAGTTTCTTTAGCAAATTGAAAACGTATAGGCCGGCAAAACCTTGTGGAGGATGGGCGAGGGTTTTTCCAAATTATCTTATCTGGGTCAGAGGTAATCGATTTACAAATTAATTTCAAGGGTACGTAAGATGTAACAATTAAACTTCCATCTTCCGTTCTCGGATCAGAAAAACTTTGCTTGTATTCGCTATGTCCAGTGCTGCCATCGAAACCCCATTTATCTACTAATTCATACTCAGTGCAATTTGATTCAGATATATTTACCAATACTAGTTTTTGAGATTCGAGAATTCGAGAGCATGTGTGGTCCAACAAACATTGTAAATTAATTTCGGCAGATGATTCTGTAACGCCAATTCCTGTTGGGTAACACCGTTTTTTTGCGGCAAGAAGTTTTTTATAATATAAGATGGTAAAGCGTTAGGCAATTTCGAATGAGTAAAGTCTCTTAATAACAAATACTGATGTTTGGTGAGCTTTGCCGCATTAAATAGAGACAAAACTTCGTCCGTATTGAATTCTAAAGAATTTGAATTTGATTGCTTTGAATTACTTAGTATTGCATGAATAGCGGAACTATCAACATTAGCTAGATCGGATAACCTGCGACGCTTTGTCCTCTTGCTGCAATCTTCAAAATCTTTTCTGTGTCCCTGCCTGTGTTCGCTCGGAGAAGGATTCGTAGAGTTTGTCACCTCGCCCGACTCACGCTTTTTCAACACACATAATTCGGTTTCAGTTAACCAATTACTGTACTTGGCAATCAGCCTTGTTTTTGATCTTTGCACTTTTTTCCAGTATCGAGAAATCCGTGAACAGATCCAAGAAACACGATTTTCAACGTCTTCTAAGGTTAAATTCTCAGAGTTTGGTAAATCTTGAATTATGTCCTTCAGTACGTGGCGACATCTATCAACATCATTTTTAATGGTATTGTAACATAACCACGTGTCCAAAATATGCATGCGCGTAAATGAACACTTCAAATTTACACCTAAAACAAAAAAAAAATCTTTATTATCAATCTTGGTAGAATCACATTTTTCAAAATCCTACACATAGGTACAGATTAGACCCTATATCAAGCGCAGTCGCAGGTCATCGCAGCTGGAAACTATTTTTCCTTAAAGAGGACATACATATGTAAGAATATTTTAATGTATGTCTCATTTGTGCGAATTCGTGCGAACTTAGTTAAAACTTTACAAACTACTTATAAAAAAAAAAAATGGGAAATTTTAAAGTACGTATTTCGTACGGTCTGAAAACCCATCAAATAATATATTAATTAAAAAAGATAAGAAAACGTTCAACATGTTTTACATACCTTCAACTTGAATTTCCATTGTACAACAGGTCATAAACACAGTAATTCTTAGAAAAATAACACTTCCCGGAACTGCGTAAGTACGGAGCGGAGACCACGCTAACTATCACTTTTCAAATTCTCTTACTTTGGAGGCACAATTATAAGTGAAGTGTTTGTGCAGTTGAAATTTCTTTTATACTCTAAGTTACTATGACTAATGAACTAACATTTAGCTAAATATTGTTGCATAATTTTAACATGACTATTTTCATCCAATGTCCTATGGCGGAACCACTGTGCAGCGGTCTGAACATTTTCAATTACAAGGCCCCGATCGTAAAAATCCAAAATGGAAACGGGTGGATCATTGGCGGGTCATTCAAACTGGTACACGTCATCAATCTGCAATAATATGCTACAACCTTGAGGCAAATGGAAAACTTAACAAACCGAATTGAGGACCAGATATTAACACAGCACTACATCAATCAAACGCTAGAACGACTTCATGAACTAATGGGCAACACAGGTAGAGCAAGAAATACTCGATCTATTGACTGGCTGGGCTCAGCGTGGAAATGGATAGCAGGATCACCTGACGCAACGGATTGGAGCAATATCCTGCACAGTCAAAATCAGATAATTCAGAATAGCAACCATCAGTACAGGGTTAATAAGAAACTATTCACGGCTACACAGGAGGTATTGGAAAAAATCGACGAGGTCGTGGATCGCACGAATAACGTGGCAAAGGAAACAGAAATCATGGAATTCAGACAAAACGCACTTCACAACATTTTTCTTCTTCGCGAGGATGTAAACGAAACGGTGCGGGGATGTCAGTTGGCAAAGAATGGAATTGTCAACACCAACCTACTGGATATGGACGAAATTATCCAAATTCTATCAGAAATAGAAACGCTCCCATATCAGAATATAATAGAAGCAATCGAATATGGCCAACCGTCGGTACTGACTAACGGGACACTTCTCCTCTACGTCCTTTCAATGCCAAAAGTAACAACTAAGAAATATAATCTCCTGGTTACTCGCGCTGGAATCTATGGAGGTAAGCAACTAAATCTCCCTTTTGACAGGATGCTTGTCAACCAGGAAGAGACGTACGGTCTAACAAAGAATTGCCTGGTAATCAGCTCGTCCACGGTATGTAAATCAGAATCCTTGATTAAACTGGAAGAAAGCAGTTGCCTACCGCGACTCCTAAAAGGTGGAGAAGCCAACTGCGAATTCATCAGACAGAATGGGTCACAAATAGAGCTGATAAACGAGAACACCGTGTTTATATCAAACTTCCAAGGAGTAATCAAAAATAGCAATGCCTCTATTACGTTAAATGGCACCTACGTAATCCAATTAAATAACGAAACAGTCACCATTGGTGACCAAGTATTTTCTAGTTATGAAACTATTACCGCACAGGCCCTTCCAGCAGTACTATCAAAGGTGAAGAGCCATACAATGAAGGTCAACCTAGAATACGTCCACGACCTGACTATGGAAAACATAAGGTATCTTGGGTACGTTAATGAAAAGGTAAATTTCTCTCTCGCTTCAGAAATCCTCTCGATATGCGCAATTGTTCTTATTGCCGCCATGCTGTGGAGATGCTACAATAGGAAGCTAGACCTTCCGCCAGTTGAAATCCCGACTCATTGGTCAGATAACACTAACAACAGCAAAATCATTAGAGGAAAGTCTGTTCCTGAAATTCATCGCCTGGACAATAGCCTGCCAGTCACACCAGTCAGTATCAACATGTCACCAGGAAACTGTAGTTACTCTCTACAACATTTTACCCCCTCGCAATTTTCGACTTTTGATCTGCGAGACGCAGATCTTTAAAGGGGGAGGAGTTATGTTGCCATATACCACTAGACTTCCCAATGTCGCACCCTGTGATCACATTGCACTACACGTGAGTTCATTGCTCCAATTAAAGTTCACACAAGAACTTTCGCTGACGCGACACACGCGCAAGCGATCAATTGCAATATCCAATGCTTGGGAATTGCAAGGCCAGCATATTGGCCAACACGCGCAACCCAACGATTGCGAAATACCAGCAAGTGGTGGGGACTGCAACGTTGGCGAATTAGCTTAGGTTAAGAAGTTAGTTGGTAAGAATTATATTTTGTAAAGTTTAGTTAGAATCGGAACCGCAACTAATGCGGAATAAAATTATATGTGACTAATTGAAATCGTGCTTTTTTTATGTTATCGGTGAACAGTTGGTTCACCGCATCTTTAATTTTTTGGAAGCCCCTATCGGTCAGGGCATAAGTTCCATTTATATTTTTCAAAAAAAAAAAACGAAAAAAATTTTTTTTTCCACGAACACATAATTTCATTCGGATTTCACATTAAATTCTCAAATTTCGTAAGAAATTATTCACTGTTCCAAAATCCACTCCAAAAAAATTCACAAACAATTTTTACATGTTGCACTTACGTTTTTTCCTTATGACATCCAAATCAGAAAGAAATATTGACACATTGTAACTCACACTGTCAATTTCACAGTTCAGTTCCGCCCCAAGCGTTAAAAAAGTAAGCGACATTATGGCTGGTTCAAAAGAACGCTGTACCCGTTGCCAGTGCTCCGAATTACAACCAAATTTTACGAAACCCATTTTCAATACTTACTTAACAATGTGCGTAAGTTTGGTTTAATTCGGTGCAAAGACACGGCGGGTCTTTTGGCATATATTTTGAGACCCTAGTCATCAATAGGTATGAAAATTACCCCGTATTAAAGCACTAATCAACAGCTTTCATTTGATAAACATATTGTACATACACAACCAAAGGTTACCCGGGTCCACGTTTTGACCTATATCTCGAGACCCCAGTCCCGGAGCGGCATGAAAAATACTCTGTACTAAAGCATTCACCAACAGCTTTCATTTGATACCCATATTGTACATACACGTCCGAAGGTTACCCGGGTCCACGTTTTGACCTATATCTCGAGACCCTTTCTACCAATAGGTATTGAAACTATACGGAAATCATCTTCAATACCTACTTAACAATGTGTGTAAGTTTGGTTTGATTCGGTTCAAAGACACGGTGGGTCCACGTTTTGGCATATATTTCGAGACCCTAGTCATCAATAGGTATGAAAATTACCCCGTATTAAAATTGGTCCAGTATTCATTACAACCAAACAAACAAAGTTTTCCTCTTTATAATATTAGTGTAGATATGTTTGCATACGTTTGTCTATTTGCCTTGAATTCATTATATGTAGATACATATGAGCTGTGTTTTGAGGCAGGTCAAGATTTTTTTCTACCCACATGAATATGGATGGTAGATGTTATATCTATTCAACACTTTGTAGTATATGAATATACATACATACATATGTATATAATAACCATCAAACCCGGCCCGCTTCGCTGGGCACACTAAAATAGAATAGATATGGTTTAGAACAGAAAAGATATGGTTTTCATATTATTTATTTCTTTATTCTTTATTCAAGTGCTTTGGCATAAGCAATATTTTTTGTTTTTCTATTTGCTTTTGAGTAAATATATAATGTTTTTGGCTTCCCAACACGTGAACAGTCAACGTATAGTTGACCTTGGGTGAATACTGGTTCTTCTAAATTCATCCCGCATATTTCTAAAGTTTGCCCTTGTGATTTATACATAGATAGTTATTGCAAATGCTAAACGAATGGGCAGTTGGAAACGCTTGAATTCAAATGGCAATTCAGGCGGAATCATTGGAATTCTTGGTGTTAGAACGTCTTCATTCCTGAATTTGCCAATTAAAATAGTTGCTTGGATAACATTACTCATCAATCGTTTGACTACTTCATTTTGTTCTTGACGTTCTTCTGATGTCGCGTTATTCCGGGAATTTCTCATGCGCCTATTATTATTTGTCGAACGACCAATATGATTACGTGATTGTCTTGGCATTTGTACTGTAATAAACATGATTGTAATTATGGTATTCTGAGATTTTAAAACATGTGTTTTTTTGCAATTTTGTGGATTATATTTTCGATGCAAATGTGTTTAAAAGCCCAAGTCCACATGGTCAGGATCATTTTATTTTGTTGTGATTTTCTTCAATCATCTCCTTTCTTCTGAAAATTGTTGACAATTTGCATGATAAGACTATTAACTTTTTCATCAAAGTTACGTATTTTTCGTGCTCTTCTTTTGCATCCTTTAACAATTTCTTTTGTTTTTTCATTTTTTTAGCATTTTTTTCACTCATGGTGTATCGTAGCTTATCGCATATGAACCGAAAAAATAAATCCACAAAACATAATTTCATTTGAACATTCGGATTTCACATTAAATTCTCAAATTTCGTAAGAAATTATTCACTTTTCCAAAATCCACTCCAAAAAAATTCACAAAAAATGTTTACACTTTGCACTTATGTACGTCTTCTCCTTATGGCGTCCAAATCAGAAAGAAATATTGACACATTGTAACTCACACTGTCAATTTGACAGTTCAGTTCCGCCCCAAGCGTTAAAAAAGTAAACGACATTATGGCTGGTTCAAAAGAACGCTGTACGCGTTGCCGGTGTTCCGAATTACAACCAAATTTTACGAAACCCATTTTCAATACTTACTTAACAACGTGTGTAAGTTTGGTTTAATTCGGTGCAAGGACACGGTGGGTCCACGTTTTGGCATATATTTCGAGACCCTAGTCATCAATAGGTATGAAAATTACCCCGTATTAAAGCACTTATCAACAGCTTTCATTTGATAAACATATTGTACATACACAACCAAAGGTTAACCCGGGTCCACGTTTTGACCTATATCTCGAGACTCCAGTCACGGAGCGGCATGAAAAATACTCTGTACTAAAGCATTCACCAACAGCTTCCATTTGATACCCATATTGTACAAACACATCCTAGGGTTACCCGGGTCCACGTTTTGACCTATATCTCGAGACCCTAGTCACGGAACGGTATGAAAAATACTCTATACTATAGCAATCATCAACAGCTCCCATTTGCTACCCATATTGTACAAACACATCCTAGGGTTACCCGGGTCCACGTTTTGGCATATATGTCGAGACCCTAGTCACGGAACGGTATGAAAAATACTCTATACTATAGAAATCATCAACAGCTTCCATTTGCTACCCATATTGTACACACACCTCCTAGGGTTACCCGGATCCACGTTTTGGCCTATTCCTCGAGACCCTGGTATCCGATTCTTAAAATTTCAAAACGCGAACCTTCTCCACATGTGTTTCTTCAATGTGGCAAAGTTCGGTTAAAATCGGTTGAGCCATTCTCCGTAAAGTTCATCACAAAAAATTTAAAAAGTACAACATATTGTTGAATAATAAACCTTAATGTAAATGAATGGCTTACAAAGTTATTTTTTGTTATGATATTTGAATAATTTTGATAATAGACCTAAATTCAATACAATTTAGTCAATTAGATCCTTAAAATTTCACATTCATGCATGCATATACTTAGAATTAATTTATTAGTCTCACAAGAAATAATCCACTTGCGCATGTAAAATGCCGACGGCAAATAAGCATGAAAGAAAAATGTACAAGTCTGCTGTTATTTTTTTCCCCCTAACACCAAATCATGACATTTTACATTTCAATGCAAAAGCTATATTTATTTCTGTTGACTACGCTCCGCTATATTAACTCTCTTCTGTTAACTTTTCCAAGGCCGTGGTGAAATAATAAAACTTTCTTACCCGCTTGTTGTTAGCATTTGCCATTTAACTTGCCCATTCGTTCCCGAGCCTTCCCTATCGATTTACGTTCTCTGCCCACAGGGCACTCACTTTCTTCCTCAAAATGCGTATGTCGTTCAAAGCCAAAATTCTATGCCTAGCGAATACTAGAACAAAATGCAGTCATAGGCGCAGGCGTAGCGGCCATCATTCTAGTTGTCATGGTACAAAAAATTCATTGACAAATTCGAGCTCATATTTCTACGAGCAAAGTACTTTCATTCATAAAACGAACCGCCATATGCCAATTTTCTCGACAATTCGAAAATAGTCAATATTGGAATATTTCGCGTAGAATTATTTGCCAATATTTTGTAAATCTTGAATTTTTCTCAAGTCGAGTGCCCGCGGCTTCGTACATATGTCATCATGCATCAATATATGTATGTAAATATGTCTTTCTAAATGCTCGACAGCCGCAGCTGCTGTGCGTCAAGTGCGCGCATGAGCATACAGTAAGTTGCAGAAAAAACAAGTAGTTTAAAAAAAGGTCTGATTCGGACATTTTAATACTAAGAGAAAATTTGGAAACAATTGTTTTATGGTCTCTGATAGTAGGTAAATAGTTAATTAGTATATTACTTTACGTATGTAGTTCTTCAATTGATAAAAAGTGCACAAAACATATGTATATACATATGTATCTGCATAGTTAGAAACTTACTCTGAAATCAGAGCATTTGAAGGTGCCTGTACACACAATGCTGTGCCTATGAATGTGCGCTGCGCCTATGAATGCGCGCTGGATTTCTTCAGAAGTTTTACCGTTTTATTTTGAGCTGTGGCTGGTAAACATTAGACCGGAGTGAAATGCGTAAATTTTTTCAAATCATATCGTAATAGCAGGGAAAAGTTGCTACATATCAATACAAATTCAAGAAAAAAAAAGGAATTTCAAATCGGTTAATATCTTCCATTAGCGCATTGCATTTAAAATTTACAAATTTTATCCCAAATCTAGCTGATTTACGAAAACTTGTAGAAGTTGAAAATGATTAAAGATCGAGCTCACTTTTTTTTACATAGCACTTTCAGCAGTAGTAGATTTTTAGTTTACTAATCTATCCATTTCTGTGGTTCTGAGCGATCAACTTTCACCAATTTTACACCAAATCTACTAAGGAAGTCTATGCCAAATGAGGCTTGCGTGAAAGCGGCTTACTGCTACTATAACACGTCTGTGCTAATGATCGTCTTCCACTTGGTTACTTGTATTCCATTGTCTTTCTTTTCATTTTGTTTTTAATTCTGGCATACCGATAAACGAAGTGCACAGAAGAGCTAGTACTCTCTGGTCATTACCAGTTCTGCTTTAACTCTTGTCGAATAGCGCTGTTTGGTAAAAAAAATTTCTATTCGATGTTCTTTTGAATTACATAGTTTACACAATTACTTAACATTAAATCGCTTCAAAAATTTTAATCATGTCTCTTACTCGTAACGACATACACTGCCCATTTTTTGGTGCACCTAAACCACTGCTGTCATCGGTCCTTCCCAATAACACCGACATTATTCAACTCTTCGTAGATCTTATTCAAGGAACAAAGACACACTTGAGAAACAAAAGAAGTACAATGATTTTATTGAACAATCTTCAAGTACATTTTTTGACTTTTCGTCCTGCAAGTGCGAGATGACACTCAATTGCTTTTGTCAAAAAAGCTTTGACAAGTGTATTTGTCCCAGGCCGGTAATTATCAGCTGCACATGCCCTAAAGATAGAAAGATACCGCCATTAGAAATCAAATTTCAATATGCTCAAAGATATCTCGGACAAGGTAAGATTGGGATAGTAGATACCAAAGAAACTCAGAAGCTTACATTAAAGTTGCAGAGAAAAGCTCGTCACTTAATTCAGACCAACTTACCTGGACCTTCTTGTAGTAGCATTGATTCTGAAACAGAGATAACTCCTGAAGTTGACAATGATAAGAATGATCCCGATTTTCAGACCCCACGCTCCATTTCCTCTCAGTCAGCAAGTTCAAAAAATGCACAGATGCGCTTATCACTTCCAGCAACGGCTTTAACAAGTGATCGTTTTGGAGTATCTGATAGAGCAGCAGCAGCTATTGTATCTAGTGCATTTAAAGACGTTGGTCTTATACCGGACAAAGATACTTCTTTTGTTGTTGATCGAAGCACAATTAGAAGAGAAAAAGAAAAATGTAGACTAAACTTATCGAATTGGGGAATGCAATAGAGCAATTAAACGACCCGATGTGTGTCTATTTTGATGGCAGAATGGATGACACTTTAGTTTTAGGAAACAAACGTTATCAATCTATAAAAAAAGAAGAGCACATTTCAGTAATAACAGAACCAGGCTCAAAGTACCTTTGTCATTTAGTACCTACTAAAAGTGGAAAGGACACAGCATTGTAAATTATTTTGAAGAAAATGGTATAAATCAATCTAATGTTGTAGTGATTGGATGTGATGGTACGTCAACAAGTACTGGGTGGAAGAATGGTGCAATAAAATTCATTGAAACGCGTTTAAAAAGACCAGTACAATGGGCTATCTGTCTCCTCGATTTTAATGAATTACCTCTGGGGCATCTAGTTGAAATACTTGATGGTAAAAAAACAGGTCCTCAGTCTTTCAGTGGGCTTCTTGGCAAACACTAAGCTTAAGTAAAGATCAGATATACTTGCATGACATTGCCATTGCTATTGATGCTGGTTTTTGCTCCCCAGATCTAGCAAATCGAGATCCGGGACCAATATCATACTCTCGTTGGTTGACAATTGCAAACAGGTTCCTACGATTATACATTTCTTTGCAAGAGCCATCTAAAAATCTAACTCAAATTATAAAATACATTTTGACTGTATACGTACCTATATGGTTCGAAATCAAAACAAATTCTTCAATAGTTGACGGACCTAAACATACTATATTTTAGAATGTATTAAAAAATGTAGAATCTTATCTTCAGAAGTCCAGGCAGTAGTCCATAAGGTCATTCAAACAAATTCCTTTTTTGCCCATCCAGAAAACATTCTTCTCTCGATGGTATTAGATGACAGAGAGCATGTCCGCGATCTTGGATTGAGGCGAGTTCTGAAAATAAAAGAAATCCCTTCAAAAGACAAAAATATTAGAAACTTTTTGGTTCCTAAACTAATCTTTGAAGCAAATGAATATTTTGAATTAATTAATTGGTCTGAAATGAAACTTACCTCCCCCCAATTTTAGACAGCCTTTCTTCTGAAGATATCTTGCAACTAATTTCTGATAAAGAAAAACCAAAATTAACCATAGATTTAACAAATGTTCCATGCCATACGCAAGCTGTGGAGCGTTGCGTAAAACTAGTAACTCAAGCGTCCTCAAAGGTGTATGGGAACGAGAGACGTGATGGGTTTATAAGAGCAACACTCACTTCTCGTACAGTTATGCCTCAATTTGACACTAAAGCAGACTTTGCCACTCCCGAATAAATAATTTTTCATCTTTGTTTGGTTGGTTGGGAAAGGAGGAGGTGGAACTCGTAGTACAGTCACCGTCACGCGGTAAGTTCTGAGTCGTCCAAAAAGGGCGGGCCAAGAGTTGTACAAAACTTCTTTAAGACAGTGTGGTTAGTGGGCGCGCTAAGAGGGGAATAATTTATTCTACTTATATACTCAAGAAGACTTATACAAAAATTAAAATAGAGAAACTAACCACCCGCAATTACGTAAATTTATACAAAAAATTACATTTTCCACTTCTTTTCAGGGGCTGTAGGGGCTTTGATAGAGCGGTAGACGTTTTTCTTTTCAAACTATACCTGATGTTGTAATAGTCTACAAAAAATGAACTTTATCTAACATCATTTCAACCTCTTACAATTTTTCGAATATTTGTTCAATTTATTATAAAATTTGTAAATTTTAAATGCAATGCGCGAACGGAAGATATTAACCAATTTGAATTTTTTTTTTCTGAATTTGTATTGATACCTATGTAGCAACTTTCCCTGCTATTACGATATGATTTGAAAAAATTTACGTATTTCACTCCGGTCTAGTGAGCATACATACACACAGCATATACATATGCGCATATGTATATAAATTCACAAATTTACATTTGCATATGCCATCTTCCGTTTTCTATAGAGGATTTTGATTCAGTTGAAGGGAATTCAACAAAGTTTTACATACACCAGACAGACAGACATAACATATGTACATATATAATTTTGGATGATTCGGAAAAGGATCAAATATATAGGTCATATTAAAAAGCTACCTAATATTCTTTGCTTCTAATCACCAACAAATTCTTATCGACTGCTGTTAAATTTACTTAATTCAGCCCCTTACTGTTAAGTTTTGGTGAAAAATGTGTATGTTTTGATCAGTCTTCGCGAGACGAGTACCCCTCGAAATTCCATACGTTCCTGTCATTGAGACTTCTCTATACTTTAACGTTCTCTGTGCACTGTTTCTCATTTCGTTTTCACAGTATTCGTTTAAACGTTTTAATGTTTATGTGTATATGGAAAGTTTTTATGCATTTCAATAGCTGATCAGCTGTTGCAAACAAATGTTTTTATGTATTAAAAGTTGATTTGTTCGTACATTTGTATGGGTAAATAATTTTGGCGTCACTTCTTATCTCTTTTCATAATATTAATTAGAAAAGGATTGTATGACGATGTGTGTGACGATAGTGTATCATAATTGCAAACAGAAAAATAACATTGCATTCCACTAAGAATTGTGAAGTGACTTGTCTTTCAAACAAAAATTGAGAGTAAGTATTAATTATAGATTAATTTTATTATGGCAAAAAGTCGAATAACGTCGAAATTTCGACGTACGGGCGATCCTAGTATACAATAAAATCTCTAAACCAATACTGAGAAGATCATCATCAGTACAGATAATATTGTGAGGAATACCTCTTTTAATAAGCATGGCAACACTTTGTCTACTGTACTGGTGTTGGGACAATTAAAAAAGTAGCCCTCATATCCTCTTGGAGAATGAGATTTCATATTATGACAGATAAGAGTTTCTTGCAAAAGGGAAGAATTTAGTTCTTTGATTAGTATCTGCAATTCCTGATAATTATTAAAACATCCGTAAATATTTAATTGCAATATAGATATCATTGCAACGGTAAACTAATATTTTTATGTGGGATAAAAAGAATATGTTAGTGGTTGATTATGTAGCTAGTTATTAACATAGTCATGTGTTGGTTTGGTTTTTTGTTTTATGTTACTGTCGTTTTCGTGCTCAACTGAGGGAGATGGTACGCTAATATTGGGAGAATAATTAGAGAAATCGTTGTCATTTTTAAATATATTTGTTGGTCTGAAGGTATTTAATTGTTGAGAAATAATTTCGTTGGAGAGGCAGATACCTGTATTCCCAGCAGACAACTTAAATGCATAGAGAAGGTTCAGTTCTGGCTCGTTCCACATTTTGGCCAGTAACAAAACAAGGTTTATTAAACTCAACTCAGAAATTACTTCACCACAAGTTAACAGTAGGAAATTAATTAATATGGCTGCCGGAGAGAAATTAGAGGGAGGCAGTTTACATTAGCTTACATTTTCTTGCGTACATTATAGATTTGTTCATTTGATATGTCCATATGGTTTGTATGGGTGTTAACATATTAGATTTTTCCTTTTTGGTTTTTTTAGGAAAATTGCGCGAAATTGTATGCATACATGTTTATATATATTAGCATAAGACACCTGAAACATAGGTTTATATGAACATTGCGCCATATATTAAAAGGAAATGATTCATTACCAGCCACACAGGAAGATAGCATATGCAAATACAAATATGTGAACTATTTGAAATATTTGTGCACTTTTTATCAATTAGAGAACTACATACGTAAAGTAATATACTAATTAATTATTTATCTATTACCACAGAACATAAAATAATGGCCTCGAGATTTTATGTAGTATTGAAATATCCGACGCACATACTTACATATATTTTTGCACACATATGTAAAAAAATGGCTTAGCATTTTGTGTTAACTCCTCCCCTCCTAAGTGAAGGACGCCCCCGGAACTTCTAATTGGTGTTCGCGCTAAATTTTCTACCACTCTTGCTATTGCCGCTTGCCTCCTTTGCTTCTTAATGACAGTTGCGAGTAGAATTATGCCGACGATAGTAACAAATATTATTTGGATCATTGATGTGGCTTTTAACCCTGTTTTATAGCCGATAGCAAGATTGTTCATCAACTTTCGATTTTCTATTTCACGGTGTCACAAGTATGGTATGCTCATAATATCGTCGTGTCGTTATGTTTATCTGAGTGGCCCAAGGAATTTCCGCCGCCCTTATTTGAAGGGTATTTCGATTCAGGAACAGTGTCCCGTTTATACTGGCCTTATCCAAGAACGTCACTAAATAAGTGCCTCTCGTTAGAAAAATAGTTCCGTTATCAGAGGTCACTATTGCGCTATGGTCGTTTATAACAATCAACCCATTATCAACGCTACGGCGTTTTCTCGAAAGGATAGCATTTTATTGTTGTGTGCTACTGGTAGTATAATTTTTT
Organism: Anastrepha ludens; assembly: GCF_028408465.1. Lineage (NCBI taxonomy): Eukaryota > Metazoa > Arthropoda > Insecta > Diptera > Tephritidae > Anastrepha > Anastrepha ludens. Next base: position 89,937,945 of record NC_071503.1, on the reverse strand, counting down.
TCTTACAAATAATGTTAGGTCTAGAATACTTAACTAAGCAATGAAATGGGTTATTATCATGAAAAACTTTAAACTTAGAAACTAACAGCAAATCTGTTACAGTTAAATTGTCGAGGGACTCGGTTTTAAGCATTGAATCTATTTCGACGTTATCTAAAATTATTGGATTTAATAATCATAATTGTGCTAAAGCAGTTGATCAAATTATATTGTCCAGGTCATTGATAATAGCCCTATTTCTGGCAAGAAGAATTTCGTACAGATGTCCGGTGCCTATTTGTTTTAGGTTCTCTGCATTCAAAATTGTATTTACTGTATTTGTTAGATCTGTAATCTGTTTTTTTAATTGTGAGTTTATACTTAATTGTCGATTGTTGTTATCCCCAAGTTTGTCAAGATCTAATATGACTTTTTGAAAATCGTCAAAGTCCGGCGTTCTCGGTTATAGCGGTATAATATAATAATAACCTTATATTTGGATGCGTTCTAATTCCGCTGTCATTAATTTTGTCATATGACTGCGTGGATATAGTTTCAACGCAGAGCGGGTGTCAAGCACCAATTCCGCGTGAGTAGTGAGATCTGTCGTATGTCTGATATACCCGTAAGAGTCCCATAAGACTACGTCACCACCTGCCATCGGTAAATATGCTGCATGAGAGTAGTCTACAGTTCCGCCGTTTGCTGTTTCCATAAAAATTGTAAGTATAAGAAGTCTTCGGAAGAAGAGAAATAAAACTAAAATGTATTATTTATAGACTAATTTATATTATATTATCGAATATTATCCTTATGGACAATTCTCCCGTTAACTCTGATCGTGGAACTCAAATCCTCTTGAACAACGCCCCCCACATACAAGGGCCTGAGTTTGTTTCCCAAACGTTTATTTGGATTGATATGCACCTTCTCTTCTACTGAAAAGGTCCTTGCAGATCTATTTTTGTTATGGATTCTCAAAGCTGCCTCTTGCACTTTTTCGACCCTATTTTTAGTTTCCCGCATTTCTCCTACCCATGAATGGAAGACAACCAAAGGTTTCTCCCCTGTCACCGAATGAATACTTTTGGTATATTCGACTGTGGCTAGCAAGATTAAATCTGTTGTATCTTCAATTCCTTTTTCTAATTTCAAACATGTAGCTATTTCTCCTATAGTACTATGAAACCTCTCAACCAGTCCATTGGAAACACTATGGAGCGAAGGAGCATTTACTTTTTCGATATCGAAAAAGTCTCCAAGCCAAGATCTAATAGTATTTGAATTAAGCGGCTTTTCGTTATCGCAAAAAATAGTTTTGGTACCTCCGAAAAGGTTGACTAATTGTAAGATACGTGGTTTTATGTCAACTATAGTTCGTGACGGAATGTACTGCACAACCGCAAACTTTGATAGCTTGTCGACGCATGTAAGAAAGTAGATACAGGGTTTGATTGAAAAGTAATGAGCCTTATTTTTTTTAAGCAGTTTTATTAAAACTTTTGGCTTATACAACTAATATTCTTAAAAATAGGATTCCTGAGCGTCAAATCACCGCTGGTAGCGGTCCTTCCGCTGCAGGAAGCATTTTTTAAACTCATCCGTTGCAATCGCGTTCAATTCGGCTGTCACCGTTTTTTGGAACCCCCATCTTGGCCAATGCAGGGGTGCAGAGGAACGCGGTGTGCGCCGGCGCATTCTCGTGATGAAGGGTCCAATTGTTGACGAGGTCCTCCCGGCCTTCCTTGAACGACTTGTGCCACCGTTTTACCTGGGCACTGGACAGAGATTGGTCCCCGTAGGCCTCCTTGAGTAGCCCAATGGTTTCGGTACTCGTTTTGTTTAGCTTTACGCAAAATTTGATCGAGTAACGTTGCTCCAACGATCGCTGCATTGTCGCCACTGCAAAATCCTAACACACTTTTAAAACAGCTTTCACGCGCGGAGCGATGTTGACTGCACCGCTGTTGCCCGCGAACTGGGACCAGTTTTTAGTGGAAGGGGAAGGTCCAACGATCATTTTCTCCTACCAGCCGATTCAGTTGCTCGCTTGGCAGACGCTCCGCGCGGGAAGGCTCATTACTTGTCAACCAAACCCTGTAGCATTGGTGGAAAAAATGTCAATGAAATACATACATGTGAAATACTTCATTTCGCCGGGAAAACTCGGTATTGGTGTTTCTCCTATGGGATGTTTTACTGGGTGCCTAACGTATTTAGCTTTTATGCAAATTTTGCAATTTGACGGTATTTCCTTAGCCTTTTTCTCCATTCTTGGAAAAAAATAATCATTCACATTTTCCTGTGAAGCGCGGGGAGCTCTGTTATGCTCTTGTCTAATTATCTCCATTTGTTCGTTGGGATCAAATTTATCAGTTACGAACTTTGATGTGTGACGAAATGTGGTATAGCTCACAATAGGGGCCATTAACCACATCCATCTTTACCGCCTTTAATAACATTTTAAACAAAGTTTCGATGTCAGGATATATAAGGTGATGCCGTAATTTGTTTCCGAAAATGACAAATGTCCTCTTGGTCGAGTGGTTTCCAGATTCTAAATTTAATTGATTTCTATACACATTCACTGGTTTTGACACGGTTTCTATTGTATAGGTAAGTGACTCCATCGGATTCCGCTATTAGAAAAAACGGTTTCTTAGTTTTGGTGTTTCACCGAGATTTGTACCTACGTTCTCTCTGTGAATTCCGAATGGTAGTCACGCACCAACCCATTCGGCTACGCCGGCCGCCTTTACCTTTCAGAAATTATTATGAATTATTTCCCTACCACTGTCAAATTCAACAATGTCCTTTTTTAAGTTTATATTCGCATGAACCTTATTTAACAAATCAAGCCCTACTATACCATCCAACATGGTTAGATCTGGCAAAATAAAAAATTCTGATACCACCCCAAATAAGTGCATCTTGCATTTGTTTGTTATATTGGTGAATCCATGAGTGGATTTTACTTGAAATTCCTTGTCGACAGGCTTGATCCCTTTCAGGTCCTCTAGAGGCCTGATGCAGTTTTTGGAAGCACCTGTGTCGATAAGAAGTTTTACTATATCTCCCACCTGCCTAATGTTTTACAAATCCAGGGCAGGGGGGACTTTCCCCTAAAAAATTTAGCTCTTCTTCAATGTCTCCAACAGTTCTGCTGGCGATTTCCTTATGCGATTTTGGGCTTGATTCGACATCGTTGCTTTGATCCAAATTGTTTACCCTTTGAATTTTGGGTCCTGTTCTACGATCTGATAAAGATTGCCGTTTTTGAAATTGACCATTTCTATTACCGGTATAGTTAGTCTGACAAAGTGAGGGTTTTTTTGTTTATCTAAACTTTTCCTATTATATACGGCTTGATTGGCGTCCTTATAGTTTCTTTGGTTGCCGTATGTTTTCTTTCTACGTCAGTTGACCTATTTGCGAAACTTGCTGCGAAAGTGTAACGTTCGTGATTTGCGTCAACTTCCTGGGCTCATATAAAACATCTAAGAGCGTTTGCGCGATATTTTTCATTGATTGCATCTGCAATATTTGCCTCGTGCGACATTTTTGTTTTGTTGGCGAGTGAGGATAACTTTTTCTCCACTTTTTAATAAAATTCAATAACGCTAGAAGAGCCCTGCCTTAAAGTGGATAGTTCCTGTTCTATCAAAAAAATTGGTCGCTTGTCAGAATAAGTGAAGTCAAGGAGGGCTATAATAGCATCACAATTTAAAATTGTACTAAAAGATGATAGAAGTGTGTCTGCGCCACCACGTATTTTGTTTCTTATAATAGTCACTGCCTGGTAGCGTCGTGGACTGCCATCATAGGACTTGAATATTTCATAAGCGTTGTGTGCTGGTTCGCGCCAGGACACATAACCCTCCGGTTGGCCCGAAAATTCTGGTAGTGACTTTACAACCTCAAGGGACTCCTCGCATACTCTTCCCGGTGTTATCCTAATTTTCTCATATTTTGCCGCTACAGGCTGCTGAGATAATTTGACCATCTGATCTTTTAAACCATTAAGCTTGTCCTCAAATTCCTTTCTTTGAATTCCTAAGACAGCCGAGACGGCCGCGTTAACTACCTGCGATAGCACAGCTTCGTCCATTTCTCTACGTGAGTCTGATAACCTATATATATTTATATATATATAATAGGCGCGCACACCCTTTTTGGGTGTTTGGCCGAGCTCCTCCTCCTATTTGTGGTGTGCGTCTTGATGTTGTTGCACAAATGGAGGGACCTACAGTTTCAAGCCGACTCCGAACGGCAAATATTTTTATAAGGAGCTTTTTCATGGCAGAAATACACTCGGAGGTTTGCCATCGCCTGCCGAGGGGCGACCGCTATTAGAAAAATGTTTTTCTTAATTTTGGTGTTTCGCCGAGATTCGAACCGACATTCTCTCTGTGAATTCCGAATGGTAGTCACGGCGGCCGCCGAGTCTGATAACCTAATATTTTCAAATTCAAGGATTAGTTTAGAAAGATGAACTGCCTGTTCGTTGCTGTGGTTCATAAACAAGTCAAAACTTTACAAGTTAATTTTTAAATTTAATAAAAATTTCAATTCGAAAATACGAGTTTCTCAACTTACATCACTTCCATTTTTCGTACAGTTAATATATCCTTAAGCTATGGAATCCTTTCGTATTCACTTGACGTAGAATTTTTATTTTACCACCAGTATTTCGTCTGGTTCCCCTCAGCTTAGAGCAGATTGTTGTTGCAAATTGTTTTACCACCGAAATAATCCTGGTTATACTCAAGGAGTTGTTTACAACTGATTTATTTCCTCCTTGTTCCAAAATTCGTTTCACCCTCAATATAATGTCATCCAGATTTCTTTCCCCCATCAAAATCATCCTGGTTCCCTTATTGTCTACCACCAATTTATTTCATTTGTTTCTTTTTATTCACTACAATTCACTTGCCCCACGTTGGGCGCCAAATAACTATTTTTAATAGTACCATTTTACATGTTCAACTTAATTCTGAATCTTATAATAAAAATAACCACTACTTATACAGGGTGGGCCATATAGCGTTTGTTTTTTGAACCACCTATTTTTTTGAGAATGGTAACACAAATCACATGTCAAATGTGTTCATAATTTACTTAAAGGTTTGACATTTACGCTTGAAAAAAATTGGGAATTATTGAAAACCTATTTCCAAAGTGGTGAGTCTTCTTCTTCTTTTCTGATGAAGCTCATTTTCACATCGGTGGCTACGTCAATAAGCAAAATTGTCGAATTTGGGCTCAGAAAATCCAAACGTTACTGTAGAAAAGCACAACGAGTCACTGTTTGGTGCGGTTTTTGGTCTGGCGGCATCATCGGGCCATTTTTTTCGAAAATGAGCGAGAAGCCGCGTTTACAGTAAAGGGCGAGCGTTACCGTGACATGCTGAACGAGTTGTTTCTAAAAATTGAAGAGTATGACATGAACGACATTTGATTTCAACAGGACGGTGCAACTTGTCACACTGCCAAAGTTACACTCGAACTTTTGGCTACCGTTTTTGAAAACCGAATAATCAGTCGAAATTCCGATATCAATTGGCCGCCTCGGAGCTGTGATTCAAGCCCGTTGGACTATTTTTTGTGGTGAGCCGTTAGGACAAATGCTATGCGAACCATTCAGAGACGATTGATGCTTTAAAACACGAAATCGAAGTTGCCATTCATGAAATTGGAGCCCAAACAATCGAAAATGTGCTTAAAAATTGGGTTGATCGAATGGCCTACTGTAAAGCCAGTCGTGCAGTCATTTGGACGATATTATTTTTCATTCGCAAATGAGAATGTTCAATCTTCAAAAAAAAAAAAACAAGTTTGAAAAAATATTGATCAGTTTTTTTTTATGGCCGATTCAAAAAGCAAATTTTGCATGGCCCACCCTATACTACCGAAGCTCGCTGCGCTGCCCTACTGCTTGTGTTAGGTAATAATTAATGCAAGACTACGATCAATTGCTGACTCAGGCCACACGCAAGTTTTTCATGTGACTCTCAGTTAGTGGCTGTTTGTACGACGATCGTGCGCAATATTTTGTGTGACTTTAGTTAGTGGCTACTTGAAAGACGATCACGCTGACTTAGGCCACGCGCAACACTTCGGTGAGAGTTTAGTTGTGCGATATTCTCACGTAGTTGCAAAGTCTGGCTAAGCATTTTGTGTTAACTTGTACCTAGCCGCGGCCACTCGACTTGATAAAAATTCAATATTTACCAAATATTGGCAAATATTTCTATAAAAAATCTTTCAGTGTTGACTATTTTGGAATGGTGTTCTGCGATTTCTTCGATCTTAGTTAAAGGATTTTTTCATCGTTGAGAAAAATTGGCTATGGGCGGCTCGTTTTGTGAATGAAAGTTCTTTGCTCGTAGAAATATGTGCTCGAATTTATCAATGACTTTTTTTTTTGTTTTGTGCTTTACAATATTTGAAACTGTTCAGCGCCGTCGCCGGTAAATAATCATGGCCGCTACAGCTGGCCATTGTTTCGATTTGTTTTCCGTTTGAAGCCTGCGTTATGGTGCGAGCCCCATGTAAATGAAAAATCATCACCATTCTGCTCCGTAGTATTAAAGATCGTGGACGTGGGTGAATTGAAAATTTTGGATTGCTTCGTAGAAACGTGTCAGCTGATTGCTCTCTCACCTTAAAAAAATTTGAGTTTTTATTAAAATAATTAAAAAAACAAGTTTGAATAATGTCAAATATAGACGAATGAACTATTTGCATATGTTGGTTTTTGTCTTTGTCTTGTTATACAATGAAAAATTGTAAATTATATCGCGGGTGTGTGTAAAGTATTTATGCAAACATATAAATGGCAACAGTGTGTTGATACAACGAAACACAAGCACACACAAACCGGTTTATTGTGTAAATACTACTGTGGGCAAAAAGTAAGATGAATTTGGTTGTAAAATGAAAAATCTTTATTTATTCTTGTAAATCAATTTTATTCCCTTCAAAACAATCCCCTCTCGATGAAATACACTTATGCCAACGATTTTTCCAATCCCCGAAATATGGCAAATAGTCCATTTCCGGTATAGCCATCAGCACCTTCTTCGATTCAGCTTTTATCTCCTCAATCGACTCGAAACGCGTTCCCCGGAGTGGTCTCTTGAGTTTTGGGAATAGCCAGAAGTCACACGGAGCCAAATCAGGCGAATACGGGGGTTGCGGAACGATATGCGTGGAATTTTTGGCGAAATGATCACGAAGAACGAGTGCAGTGTGAGACGGTGCATTATCGTGATGCAAAAACCAAGAGTTGTTGGCCCATAATTCTAGTCTTTTTAGATGAATTGCTTCACGTAAACGACGCATAACGCTCAAATAATATTCCTTATTAAAAGTTTGGCCAGGTGGAAGGAATTCATAGTACACCACACCACGAAAATCAAAAAAACTGTCATCATGACCTTTATTTTTGAACGACTTTGACGTGCTCTTTTCGGTCTGGCCTCGCCCTTAGCACGATATTCGCTTGATTGGTCGGTTGTTTCAGGGTCGTAAGCATAAATCCAAGTCTCATCTCCCGTAATCATGCATTTGAGCTTGTCCTGATAGTCTGAAAGCATTGTTTCACACACATCAACGCGACGACTTTTTTCCAAGAAATTGAGAGTTTTCGGTACCAAACAAGATTTGACTTTTCGTGGGCCCAAATAGTCTTTCAAAATGGTTTTCACAGATCCTTCTGATATTCCGATCATATCAGTAAGGTCTTTAACAGTCAACCGACGATTTTTGAGCACTAACTCCTTCACTTTATTGACGTGTTGGTCATCTGTTGACGTCGATGGTCGTCCGGAGCGCTTCAAGTCATCAACACGTTCTCGACCCTCTTTGAAGTCTTTGTACCACTTATAAACATTTTTCTGCGACATGGTCGAATCACCAAATGCCTTCTGCAACATGCTAAACGCTTTCGCAGACGAAATTTCTTTCCGCAAACAAAATTTGATGGAACTTCTCTGCTCAATCAAATCAGACATTGTAAAAATCGAAAAATGCACTCTTGGTCGTTTGGTAAACACAAGTGTAAATATATTACTGATAATGACATTCACATGAAAGTTGGTCCAGATGTTATTAATAGTGCTGCCAACTCATGAAAAAAATAACTAGAGCGAAATTTTAATCCCGCGAAGTTTGACAAATAAATTCACCTTACTTTTTGCCCACAGTAGTATGTAGCCAAAGGAAAGCAGCTGCTTTCTACGGGCACAAGTGCTGCTCAATTTTGTGTATCCTAGGTTCTACAAAAAGGGACTACGATAACGTCGGTGAGTTCTGGTAGCATTAACGGCAAAGCGGCCGTCTCGCTGCGCATGCTGCTGCTTCTGCGCCTATGAAGGTATTATGTTTTTGTAAATAAAAAATTTCAAATATCAACTGGGTAACGGAAAATTTCATTAAATGAATAATAAATAAGAGCATATATTTATTATTAACGAGTTTAGTACGCATTAATATGTATATGTATGTAAATCCGTATGCATTTATGTTTACCGGACCGGTGTTAAGGCGAAGACAAATCGACAACGCAATTGCTTCGTGTCGCATTTTTTTGTGTATGGTATATGAGCAAAGACATAATTCTCGCCTATTAGAACTTATCACGATGTTTTCCCCTCCTCTTCTTTTCACCCGACCGACCGCTTAAATTTGCCCGTTTGCCAAAAATTGAGTGATTGTGATTCTATCTATTACTTACTCTAAGCTTGAATCAAGGTTACGTCTTTGACAATTCGTACTATTAAAAGTTTCAAATCCATTCCATTTTGTTCTCTCATAGATGATAGATATTTAATTAAGAAATATCTTGACATATAGCATTATCCTATTAATAAAAACTACACGAAATTTGAATTATAGACGTGAAGTTAGAAATTTACATTGAAACAAGAGTGCTGCTTTTTTTCTGTTGTGTTTTTATGTGAATTGAGGACGGCCGCCGTAGCCGAATGGGTTGGTGCGTGATTACCATTCGGAATTCACAGAGAGAACGTAGGTTCGAATCTCGGTGAAACACCAAAACTAAGAAAAACATTTTTCTAATAGTAGTCGCCCCTCGGCAGGCAATGGCAAACCTCCGAGTGTATTTCTGTCATGAAAGATTTCCTCATAAAAATATCTGCCGTTCGGAGTCGGCTTGAAACTGTAGGTCCCTCCATTTGTGCAACAACATCAATACGCACACCACAAATAGGAGGAGGAGCTCGGCCAAACACCCAAAAAGGGTGTACGCGCCAATTATATATATATATATTTATGTTTACATATACATACATTTTTCTTCCTCAGAATTTTTACCGAATCGTGCTATTTGTTGTGCACCTGGCATGGCACTTTGTTTTTCATTTCATTTTAAACGTAATTTCATCGAAAATATAAAAGCTATGGAAAATCAAAAAAGCAAACCCGAATATCAAGATTCAGCCCACTAAAGGACAAATTTTTAGCAAAATTCATCCATTTGCCCACTGTTTATGTTGAGCCGCATCATTCGGCATCGTTTTCTTTTTTTGTGTACGAGCAAAACCATCATTTGTTCGCCACTGAGTGGTGCCAGTACCAATACCATTTTTGTTCAAGATTGGGACTCTATGTTTTTACTTACTCAATGGCGCAATCCTGTTTCATCATTCTTCAGTAAGTAATTAGATAGACACAATCACTCAATTTTCGGTAAACGGGCATATTTATCCCAGAGAAGGTTAATGAATATTCTGATGCCGTCGGCCATTCGTCAATTTGATTTCGTACAGATGCCAAAAATTGTGCAGGGTCAATTTACTAAAGAAAGAATTCACTGTAATCAGCTCTGATAAAAGTTTCATTACACCACGCCGGCGGTTAGACTTCATTTTTGACAATTCACATTATCCTTAGCCCGTGAGACTTTTCTACACATTAACGTTCTCTGTACCGGATCAAGTCTCAATCAGAGGAACGCATAGAATTTTGAGGGGTACTCGTCTCGCGAAGGCATTTTTCACCAAAAGTTAACAGTAAGGGACTGAATTATATAAATTTAGCAGCAGTCGATTAGAATTTGTTGGTAATTAAACAAAGAATGTTAACGATGTAGGCTAGCTATGACATATGTATGTATGTATTTAAATGTTTTCTAAAACAAGTATGCTAAATTCAAGGGGCAATTCATCCAAAAACATATACATATATTAAGTCTGTCTGTTTAACTGAGTTGAATTCCCTTCAACCAAATCAAAATCCTTTATACAGAAACGCTTCATTACCAGCCACACAGGAATATATGTATATGCAAATTTAAATATGAGAATTTATATACATATGTATGCGCATATATATATGCTGTGTGCCTGTGTGTGCACTTGCCACAATAAAACATATTACGATTCCTTAAAACTTCTCAAGAAATCCAGCGCACGTTCATAGGCACAGCATTGCATGTACAGTAACCTTCAAACACTCTGATTTCAAAGTAAGTTTCTAACCTTGCAGATATATGCATATGTTTTTGTGCACTTTTTATCAATTGAAGAACTAGTTCCATACGTAAAGCAATATACATACTAATTAATTATTAAACATAAAATAATTGTTCCGAAATTTTCTCCTAGTATTGAAATGTCCGACCCAGAATTTTTTTTTAAGCTACTTCTGCTGTTTTCTGCAACTACATGCTCATGCGCGGACTTAACGCACAGCAGCTGCGGTTGTCGAGCATTTAGAAGGCATATTTACATACATATAGGGGTGCAAACATATATACGAGTCGCGACCATTCAACATGACAAAAATTCAAGATTCACCAAATATTGGCAAAAAATTCCACGCGAAATATTCCAATATTGAATATTTTCGAATGGTCGAGAAAATTGATATATGGGCGGCTCGTTTTATGAATGAAAGTACATACTTTGCTCCTAGAAATATGAGTTCAAATTTATCAATGAATTTTTTGATTATGAGTTTTTCTTGTACTGCACAATAGTTGAAACTGTTCAGCGCCGTCGCAACTATTTTAGATTGTTCAGCGTCATGGCAACTAGAATGATGGCCGGTACGGCTGCGCCTATGAATGCATTTTGTTCTTGTAGTCGCTAGGCATAGAATTTTAGCTTTGAATGACATACGAATTTACAGGAATAAAGTGTGTGCGGTTATATGTACATGCATATGTGTATACTAATAAGCATTGTTTTGCTGGAAGTTCAAAATATAAATATCTACGTATGTATGTAAATTAATTATCACTACATTGATAACTTTAAAAAAATAATTTTTTTTGGAGCAACTCCGTCTTTATTTCACAATTGAAAATTATAAACTGAACTTTACAAAATTTTTTAAAGCTAATTTAACCTATGCATTCCCTCATTCACCTGTTATGCCGCGTGACCATATTCGCGGAAATTCGCTTGTTGCCGTTCGCACGGTTTATTGCAGACATAGCGTCAGCGAAAAGATCCAGCAACTGAGGTGGATCAACTTTCAGCGGAAACGAGTGTAGTATATGAACTTTTAACATAAGTAGCGTTAACTCCTCCCTTCTTAAAAACGATTGTCCTCGATCGTCTTATTAGAAATAGGGTAGGTCATGTAGTCGAAGATTTGAATAACTAACGACGTTTCCTAGTTGGTTATTATTTGTGTTAATTGATGCATCTGGGAGATTCGGTAAGGTGCTGGTCCTTAGGTCGACTAATTTGAATGGTTCCGTTGGTACTTCTTGGATGATTATTTTTGATGTGGGTTTTATCCAAAATTTGAAGGTTATTAATATTGATGTGAAGATTATTGCTAGTCCTAGCATTGCGCTCTTATTTATTGTCGAATCTGTTCTTAACAGATTTATCTTTTTCGTGTTGTTATTGTAATATGTAGTTCGTTGAGGGCTTCTAATGATAAAATGTTGATGCGTTCCCTTTCTAGCGGTGTTGGCTGTATGATCGCTGGTTCTGCTGTCAACTTAGACATTTCGATATTGGTGAAAGTTTCGCTATTGATGCTCAATGATGTGTTGTGAAACTTGATTAGATAAGTACCAGTAATTGTTCGCTGCTCTTTTTCCGTTTTTAGTGTTCCATTGAAGTTGTTTAGTAAGATTATCCCGGGCTGTATTTCCTCGATTGTTTGTACGTGTTGATTATTACTTATTGTTCAAAATGATTTTCTACTACTTAGTATTTGAGGGATGCAGGTGCTGTTACTAATATTAATTATGTTATTTCTTTCACAAATTTTTATTTCATTGTATTTCATACATTTATTCTTAATTCCATATATTTCATTTTTGTTTTTTAGTATTTCTTCGAAATCAAGTTTAGTAATTTCTTTATTTCTCTTAACTGGTCTTATTATAACATTCTTATAAGTAATATGTTTTTCTTTTTTTTTTTTTTTAATATTGTTTGTTAGTGGTATTTTTACCAAATATAAAATTCTTGACTCCTTAGTTATTACGTTAACTTTTGCATATTCTAATGCTTCTTCAACTGATGCAAATGGCATTCTTTCTTCTTTTCATGATTGCTATCTCAATTTCTTTTTTATTCAACCATATTGTATTCATAATTCCAATTTTATCCCATTGAATGGCGTACTTAATGTTTACTAATTCTTCTTTAATAATTCTTATTTTACTTTCCAGATTCAGAGTTATTTCACTTATTACATAATTGTCTTTTCTTATCGAATTTAGTAGTTGATTTCCTAATGTTGTTAAGTTGTTAATTCTTTCATTGAAAACTTCATTAATTATTACTTGATCATTATTATTTTCCTTTAGTTTGTTTAGATCATTATTCAAAATATCAAAATCTTCGCGGTCAGGAGTACCAGCAATGTACTTCAATGCCGTACCTAATGCATTAATAGCTCTCTTATTTCTAAATTCCATTTTTGGTTTTATGTTCGAAAGTATTACTAAGGATATGTCTATCTGAGACTTAAGGATGGGGTAGAAAAGGTTGTTAGCGGGAATATTCTTGTTAAGGTAGATTAGTACGTCTTTTAAAAAATTGGCGTATTGGTGTACTATCTTGGTGTACTATCTTGAATGTCCCTTCTTGTATTTTAGCTTGTCCGTCATTGATCGTTATTAAATGATTTTTAGAGTAGTCTAGTATTTCCATTTCTGTTAAGCTAGTGGTCGTCATGATTAGTATGGTTAGTATTAGTAGGATGTCCTTGTTGTTTGTCATATTGTTTCTATAGAAATCAGAAAACTGTTAGTTTTTGTTATCAGGATTATAATTATAACTATTTTGTTTTATGTACATTTTTATTATTGCCTAATTAAACCTTTATGAATTGCTCTGCCTGTACTATTTTTGTTTTCTTTTACCGTTTCTTCTTTGTATCTACATGAAAGTTTGTTTCCTATTCTTTTGTTGGTTTTTACAAATATAATATCTCCTGGGTTATAGTCTTTAAAATCTTGTCTATTTTTATTGTGATAGTTAAGATCCTTTACTTGTTTTGCTTTCAATCTATTAGTATTTTCATTTCTATCTTTTTGTAATTCCAAAGGATTTGTTGATACTCTTCTTCCGAAGAATAACTCGATTGGTTTTTGGTTGGTAGTGGAATGAATTGTGTAGTTGTATTTGTACATGGATATTTCTAATAAGTCTTGAAATGAGGTATGGATTTTCCTGGCTTTTATGCATCTCATGATTTCTCCTATAGCTGAATGGAATCTTTCTATTTTTCCATTGACAGTACTGGTGTAAGGGGGTGCTCTGAAAACTGCTATATTAAACTGATCTTCTATCAAATGAGTTATTGGGTGTGATCCCAAAGATATTTCGTTATCAATGACTACTTTTTCGGGGATTCCGTAGTTTAAAAGGATTTCTCTCAAGGGTTGTATTATATCTTGGGTTGCTCTAGAATTGACTATTTTTGCTTGGGCATACTTCGAGAATTTATCTAAGGCTGTTACTTTTTTGTGAGTATGATAAATGTCGAGGTGAACTTTGTCCTGGATATTGAGGAATAGGAGTTGATTGTAATAGTGGTTTCGTAGGATGTCGTTCGTTTTTCTGTTCCTTGCATAGTTTACACTGTTTAACGATTCTATCAATTTTCGTTTGCATTTGTGGGAAGTAAAAGTTTCTTAGAATTTGTGCTTTATTTTCGCGACCATTTCTGTGAGCGCGTTTGTGTTCTTTAATTATTTCATTATTCTGTTCTGTTTCGTTAGGTAAGTATTTCACTATGTTTCTTGCGAATCTTGCTCTGCAGTTGCTAAAATAAATTGGGTAAATTTCTTGGATTTTTCCTAAGGTGTTCTCGTCAGTATGAAGGCCATTAATAACTGATGGGTTTAGATATCTTTTCAGAAGATTTATTAAGTTTTGTTGGTTGAATTCGGTTTCAGTAATGATATGCCTATGATAAGTTGGAAATATAATTTGAAATTGATAAGATGACGTTTCTTCTATTTTAAGAAAAATTTGATTCTTGAACACATTTATTGGTTCTTGGGCTATTGGTATCAAATGATGCGAAGAACTAATGTCGCTGTGGATAGTTTCGCTTAGTGAATTATTGTCATTTTCAGAATTTGTTAAATGGTTGATTTGGGGTAGTCTGGATAGGGCATCTGCTACGACGTTTGCCTTTCCTGGTTTGTAGTATAATTCATAATTATACTCTTCTAGGATGGTCTTCCATCGCTTCATTTTATTGTTATTATTCTTATTGCTGAGGGCGTAAGTTAAAGGCTGATGGTCCGTAAAGATTTGAACTTTTCGTGACCCATAGAGATAATTACGTAAATTTTTTAGTGACCAGATGATGGCTAACATCTCTTTCTCGTTGGTAGCGTAGTGCTCTTCTGTTTCGCTTAATGTACGAGACATGAAAACGATGGGCCTGTCATTTTGAGATAGGACTGCTCCTATTGCATAGTTAGATGCATCTGTGGTTAGTTGGAAAGGTTTTGTAAAATCGGGATAGTTTAGTATTATATCTTCTGTAGTCAAAGAAAGTTTGATTTTGTCGAATGCAATTAAGGCTTCTTCATTTAATGTGATTTCAATATTTTTGGATCGATTTTTGGACACACGTCCATCCTCCCCTCTTAAAAGGGCTGTCAGGGGTTTCGCAAGCTTCGCATAATCCCTGATGAAGCGGCGATAAAACCCAGACAGACCTAAAAATGATCTTAAGTCTTTCAAAGTTTTGGGGGCTGGAAAATTTATTATTGACTCTACTTTTTTGGGGTTTCTTTTGAGACCGTTTTCCGAAATAATAAAACCTAAAAATTCTACTTCTGTCTTTAAGAATTCACATTTGTCAAGCTGAATTTTTAAATTTGCTTGTTTCAAGGTATCAAAAATTGTTTTAATATCATTAAAATGGGTTTCTTGGTCTTTACTGAATATCACAACGTCATCGACGTAAACATAACATCGTTTCCCTATGTGATCCCTTAAAATGTCGTCAAGAGCTCTTTGGAAAATAGAAGGAGCATTCTTGAGACCGAAAGGTAAGCGGGTGAATTCATATTTCCCATTATTCACCGAAAAAGCTGTCTTCTCTATATCTGATTCTTTTAAAGGAATCTGATGGAAGCCGCTCTTAAGATCGAGTACTGAAAAGAATTTATTCTTCCCAAGTTCTGAAAGTACTCCATTTATTTCGGGTATTGGATATTTATCTGCTATTGTTACTGAGTTTAGTTTCCTATAGTCTATCACCATTCGGTATTTTTTCTCTCCTGACGCATCTAATTTTTTTCGTACTACCCATACAGGCGAGTTATATGGAGACCTAGATGGTCGAATAATACCGTCGCGGAGATATTCTTCAATTTGTTTTTCGACATGGTCTTTGAGACACATCGGATGAGGATAGTTTTTTGTATAGACTGGGGTTCCTGATGTTGTTTTTATTTCGCCTTTTACATTGGTTGTAAACGTCAGTTTTTCATCTGGATCGCTAAATAAAGATTTGTAGTTTTCGGTTAATTTTCTCAGCAATGAGTTTTGGATTGGGGTCAAATGCTCTGACCGTATATTGATTGAATTCACATCTTGTGAAATCTGTTGCTTTAGTTTTATTCTTAAACAGTTTTTAATAGTCATATAATTGTCCTTGGTGTATATTATTGCACCTAATTCTTTTAAAGAGTCGTTTCCTATGATGGCGTGAAATGATTTTAAACTGGGTAGGATAAACAATTTTATATTGGATAGGTTGGCAAATGTGTGGTGGGTAACATCGATATATCCTCCTATTGAATTGGCTTTAAAAGGGGTTTCATTTCTAATTTTCTTTTTTACTAAACGAGGTTGAACGTAGTTCTTGTTAGAACCAGTATCTATCAAGATTTTTAATATCTCTCCATCGCTCGTTTTGCTCTCAATGTATGGCAACGAAGAGACATTCATTCTAAAAAATGAATGTCTGTAAAATCAACGTCCTGAAATTGGTTCTTGAAATCGGGTTGGTCGTCTTCTTCTATGTTATAGTTCCTGATAGGGTCGACGTATTCGAGTAATGTTAGAGTGTCTTCGTAGTATGGCGTGTTGGTTACATCTTCGTACTGTGTTTCTATATTAAAATTGCGTTGTCGTTTATCCTGTATTGGTGGTTGCATTGTTGTTGGTCTTTTTCCCTGAAAATTTCGATTCGATGGTGCCCGATTCATATTGTTTACTCTTCTTGTTTGTAGACTCTGGTCTACTTCCATAGGCTCTGGTTTTTGCTGGGGTTTTGGTGCAAAATTTCGAGGTGGTACGAATTGTGGACGATTATTATTGTTTTGGTTAAAGAAGGGTCTTTGAAAATTATTATTATGGATAGCATTATTTTGGAGTTGCGGGATGTAAGCTAACTGAGGGTAAAATGTTTGTTGTCTTTGTGGGGTTGGCTGGTTGAATCTTCTTGGTGGCACTGGTGGTGCTTGGTTCTGAAAACTTTTTCTATTGTGGTTATTACAAGCGTAGTTCGTACGGTAATTTTGGTTTTCGAGTTTTAAACATAGGTGGAGTGCTTGTGGTAAGTCAACAGGTTCTCGCATTCCGAGAAGGCGTGGAAGGTCTCCTCTTAGTCCACGTATGAACGTGTCGAGGGCTTTATCCCTATAAGTTTGTACAAGGAGGCAGGTTGCTTCATGAGATATGTCCATAAATCCTTTTTTAGTAATATATTAGAGATAGATGTCTGTAAACTGTTTGGTAGTATTCTTGTATAGATTGATTGCCTTGTACTAGGGTGGTCATTTGATATTCTAAGGTTGACATGTCGCGTTTATCCGCGTAATGAAGTGTTAGACATTTAAGTATGGATTTCCAATTTAATGGAGTATTGTATGACTCCCAAAAAACCATCAGCTTCACCGATAATTTTATTTCGAATAACACTTAAAATGCCATAGAATTTTGGTGTTCCTACAGATGGTTCGTAGATCTTAAGGATTCTTTCTACCGATTTCTTCCATGAATTAAATTCATCTTCTTTTCCTGAAAATTCCCTTATAGACCTGACAATGTCCGGTATTTTGTCTAGTTCGTTTAAATTATTAAGATGCTCGGGATTAATTATTTGGTCCGTCCCTATGTCTTCTCTTTTCGTGTTTCTAAGAACGTTCGTTACAATATTAGTAATAAATTCACTGAGTCCGGGTATAGTATTGGGATTTGGAGGGATTGGTATGTTTGGTGCGTTAAGGACTGGGGGCCTAATGAGGTTATTTGGGTTCTTCTTCTTCTTCTTAATTGGCGCTATAACCGCTTACGCGATTTTGGCCGAGTTTAACAAAGCGCGCCAGTCGTTTCTTCCTCGTGCTAACCGGCGCCAGTTGGACACACCAAGTGAAGCCAAGTCCTTCTCCACCTGATCTTTCCAACGCAGAGGAGGCCGCCCTCTTCCTCTGCTACCACCAGCTGGTACCGCATCGAATACTTTCAAAGCCGGAGCGTTTGTATCCATTCGGACGACATGACCCAGCCAACGTAGCCGCTGGATCTTTATTCGCTGCGCTATGTCTATGTCGTCGTAAAGCTCATACAGCTCATCCAGCTCATCGGTTGGATGTTTTCTTAATTTATTTAGAATCCGCAATAATTTTTATTCTTTCTTTATTCTACGAAGATCAACTCGTGTGGGTGTCTGCGAACGGATGCTACAGAACGAATGCAGTACAGGTGTCCTTATACAGGAAGTTGTTGTGGTTTATTGAAGTTTTCGGCACATTTGTGGTGCGGCGAGCTGCTTGAGGTCGTCTTAGGCACTTAAAAATTGAAGCTATTTGAGGTGCGGCGAGCTGCTTAAGGTCGCCTTAGGCACGCAAAAATCAAAGTCCTTGTAAATGTTTTAGGTGCGGCGAGTTACTTGGGGTCGTCTTAGGCACGCAAAAATTTTGACTTGCTTGTCCTTTTTACAAATACTCGCGCCGAATTCCTTCTACCTCGTTGGGCGCCAATTAGTTATCACTACATTGATAACTTTAAAAAAATAATTTTTTTTGGAGCAACTCCGTCTTTATTTCACAATTGAAAATTATAAACTGAACTTTACAAAATTTCTTAAAGCTAATTTAACCTATGCATTCCCTCATTCACCTGTTATGCCGCGTGACCATATTCGCGGAAATTCGCTTGTTGCCGTTCACACGGCTTATTGCAGACATAGCGTCAGCGAAAAGATCGAGCAACTGAGGTGGATCAACTTTCAGCGGAAACGCGTGGAGTGGATGAACTTTTAACATAAGTAGCGTTAACTTGTTATATACAAGCCTATAGGCTACGGCATCAAGTTTGCATACGCACATACAAATATGTTCATACATGCATACGAGTATGCAAAAGAGAATTGTTTTAACATTTATTAGGCAGGAATTCGATCATTCGGCTATTTACTTCCTAATTATTGTATGTAAATATGATTAGGCGATGCTCGTGAGGTAGGTCATGGTTGCTTCAGTGCATACATATGCGTGCAACACTAACATAATATATTTATATGTATCAAAGATGCAATTGAACTTAGTTGTCCCATATATGCAAATACGTTTCATTGAAGTTTTCTTTTATTAATTTTAAATTTCGAGGTTTTATACTATCTTTTATACTATGTTCGTTTGCCAAAGGAACAAATAATTGAATATTCAAATGTAAATATTATAAGGCGATGCGTCGTGAGATAGGCCAGGGTTGCTCGAGTGCGTGTGCACACATGTAACCCTATAAGAATTGAAGATGCAATTGAACTTTTGCACAAACATAACTAACATAATATATGCATATATTGATATACATACATATGTATATATCAATATATCAAAACACTTGTATGCGCTATGAATTCTCGTCTAAAATTAATTTTGACTCGAAAAATGAGTAAAAATGTTCATTAAATTTGTATAAAGTTTTAAATTTACTAAAACGCGCACAACAGAATGTGAAGTCGTTTAGGAAAGTATTTTGTTTAAATCTTTCTTTTTAAATTGAAACAACAAACATTAAAGTTATTTTGATTTTAAATGTTGGCGCATATAATATCAAATCTTTTATTGTTTGTTTGTTTGAAAATATAAATTGAATAAAATTTCGTTTAACAAGGGAACATAGAAATGCACAAGGAAATTCCTTGCAAAAGGCCATCGGCTATTCGTCAATTTGATTTCATAGAAAAGCCAAAAACGAAGCAGAGCCAATGTACCTGTACATAATTCACTGTAATCAGCTCTGTTAAGAAGATCCCCGCTGTCGAGTTGAACGAGGTGAAAAAGCATTCCCAAGGCTGCCGCCCCAGTAAACAAGCCACACCCCTTACGTCACAGCAACTCCTCGCAGCAATTGTCCTCCAAATACTTTTCTTCAAGGCTGGTATTGAATCCATCCCTGGGCCAGAGGTATTCTATTGCTGCGTATGCCATCAACGGCTCCATCCGAACTCCACCGCGGTTAGGTACAATAAGTGCAACGGGTGGAGCCACCTTAAGACCTGTTCAGACCTTAAGTCTCATAGGGAGTGGTCCACACGGTATGTGGTCTCGTGTTGGTCCCACCAGCAGGCGTCTGATGCGTCAACGGCTGATGCTGATAGGCCGGCACCACCAAACGCCACTACAACCCATACCTCCACGGTAAGGAGCATATCGGAGCAACAAAACTCCCCCGAGTTAGCCCATCCCCTTCCCTCCTGCTCCAACGCCAGTGCGGTGACAAACCAGCAGCTCTTGGTCCCCCAAGCGTCCCTCACCCCGGGGTTACTACTACCTTACCAAGAAGTTTTAAGCTTCTTCAATACAACTGCAACGGACTCACGAGTAAAGTCGACGAGATAGTTGACTTTATGAGCAGACACAGTATCCCAATAGCTGCGGTCCAGGAAACCAAGCTACACGCTAGGTCCTCTCTGATCACCAGGGATGGCTATAACGTCCACAGACACGATCACGAGTGAAACAATGGTGGTGGCCTAACGTTCATAGTCCACCACACAGTGCAGTATCGGCTCATTGACGAAGGCATCGACCGCAGGGACAGCACCTTAGAATGTCAAGGTATAGCTGTCCGGTCAGGCGATGCCGAGCTCGAAATGTATAATGATTACATACCCCATGTCACCTGCGGCCTGGCAGGATATCACCCTGATATAGGTGCGCTCATCAGAGGTGAAAACCGATTGGTTGCAGGTGACTTCAATGCGCATCACGATCTTTGGCATTCAAGTCTGCCAAACGATCGTAGTGAACAACTATTGGCATAGCAGATAGATGATTCGACACTCAGCACTGTGAACGACGACGCCCCCACCAGGGTAGTGAGCAATTGCAGGAGCTCGCCGGACATAACAATAGCTAGCGCGGGTTTGATAAATAGCGTAACGGGGCGACCTATGCTGTCGCTTCCATCAGACCACTTGCCCATTATTGTCTCGATTGAGAGACCTGCCGACTTCGTTTTCGTGAATCGCCGATCCATTTTAGCTTTAAACAAGCTAATTGGGCCGGCTTCGCCGAATTCACTGAAGAGAGACCGGCCGACTTCGTTTTCGCGAATCGCCGATCCATTTTAGCTTTAAACAAGCTAATTGGGCCGGCTTCGCCGAATTCACTGAAGACATCTTCGCCGCTCTTCCCATCCCCACCGATGTGCGCGCAGGCGAACGCGCATTCCGAAAGATGCTCACAGCTGCCGCGGCTCGCTCCATCCCTGCTGGAAGGCTCAAGAACATTCGTCCTAATTTCCCAGCCGAAACAGCCAGCTAGGCAAACGAGCGTGACCACCTACGCCAGGACGATCCCGAGGATCCCCGCATAAGGGATCTCAATTTGGAGATCCGGCAACTGGTAGATCAACATAAGCGAACCAAATGGGTTGAGTATCTGAAGACATGCCATCTCACCACTGGCGTTAGTAAGCTCTGATGCACCGTTAGGTCCCTGTCGAACCCGACGAAGCACAATGACAAAGTGGATATCACCTTCAAGGGTTGCACTTCTTAGGACCCGAAGAGATGCGCGAGCTATTTAAGCCGACTTTTTACACTGCATCCTTCGGCCGACAGAAACAAGCATCGTGCTCCCAGAAGGCTGCACAAACTGACGAACGACAGTGCGCCACTTACTTTCTCCAGTGATGAGGTTCAAAATGCCATCAACAAATCAAAATCATCAAAAGCCATTGGCCCTGACGGACTGAACGCGCTGATGTTGAAGCACCTGGGACCGTTGGGAGTAGGATATCTCACAAGAGTCTTCAATCTGTCCTTGGTCATTCTCATCATCCCTGACAAGTGGAAAGCAGGGAGAGTGGTCCCACTACTGAAACCTGGGAAACCCGCCAACCAAGGGGAATCTTATCGACCGATAGCTCTCCTTTCCCCCAGTAGTGAAGACACTTGAAGCCCTCCTACTCCCACTGTTCACGAAACACCTTGCGCCAGCCCCACATCAGCACGGCTTCCGACGAGTGCATAGCACCACCACTGCACTCACCGCCATAAACGCCCAGATAAACCGCGGGATTAACCAAAACCACCCCTGTTTCTCGCTTTTTCACTGCGAGGAATCTACAACTTTCCCCCGCTAAATCCACGGCGACCCTCTTTACCACCTGGACAATGGAGGTCAAACTGCCTCTCACGGTAAAAGTCGATGACACACCAATCCCGACAATAAACAATCCCAAAATTTTGGGTGTGACCTTTGACAGTTTGCTCTCCTTCTCCGCGCACACTACGGCTAATGCCACAGAAGTCCAAAATCGCAACAAGGTCCTCAAATCGCTTGCCGGCAGCACTTGGGACAAAGACAAAGAACGGTTGCTATTGACCTTTAAGGCAATAGGCCGACCGTTTATAAACTATGCTGACACGCAGTGGATAAAGCTACAGACATGTCAAAACACTGCCATTCGGACAGCGACCGGTTGCCTCCTCATGTCCCCCATTCAACACCTTCACAATGAGGCACAAATGCTCCCTGTAATAGAGCGCAACAAACTGTTCAGCAAGCAGGTTCTGTTAGGCTGCTAACGCAGGTTTCACCCTTGCAGGCACCTGCTTGAGCCAGAGCCCCCTCCTAGGCACGTCAGAAGACACCTTTTAAACCACGCTAACGAGATCCAGGGCAAAACTGACAGAAATCTACTGGACCAGACAGTGTTTAGACAGTCATTAAACGACATTTGCCGGGAGACCGTCATCACCTTCTTAAGCTCCCGTCCAGTGAATGCCGTAATCGGAGTCCAACCACCACCTATTGCAGATGAAGAGCTCCAGCTTCACCGTGAGGCACGCGTAACACTGGCACAATCACGTTCTGGATACTGTAGCAGATTAAACTCCTACTTATCCTGAATTGACCCCGACATATCCACACATATGTCCGACATGTGAAGGTATCCCGCACGGCACTAACCACCTTTTCACATGCCTTTTAAAACCTACTTATCTTACACCCCTCTCCCTCTGGACCCAACCCGTCGGAACAGCATGTTTCCTGGCCCTACCTTATATGAGCCAAACGAAGACGACCAGTGATATACCCTACACTGACGGGCCTTCTATTACTGTTAAAACAACAACAACATAATGAAAAAGTCTTCGCGCTGTCACTTCATTTTTGACAACTCACACCATTCGTAGCCCGTGAGACTTCTTTATATATTAACGTTGTCTGCGCTAGGCATAGAATTTTAGCTTTGAACGACATACGAATTTACCCTGTTTGTGCTGTTGTATGTACATGCATATATGTATGTATATTAATAAGCATTGTTTTGCTGGAAGTTCAGAATACAAATATGTGAGTGCGTAGGCTAGGGCATCAAGTGTGCATACGCACATACAAATATGTACATGCATATGCAAATATGTGCGTGCATATCTGCACCTGTGCAAATAAGCAACAACAGCACCGTTAACTCGTATTTTTTTTCACTTTGCTTGCATTCACACAATGTTTGCATGCATTTTTCTTTGTTATATTTTGTTTTTCTCTCTAAAAACAATTGCTACTGAAGTAACCAACAACAAAGGCACCGTTGGTGCTAAAAAAACAAAAATAAGAATGCTTGACAACAACAACGATTATCCAGACATACAATGGCAAAGCATACCGATGGTAAAAAAACGACCGCATGGAGGTTCACCTCTAATGAGGAAAAGGCCAGCTCTAGCCGATACAACTGGACCATCCAGTAGTGCTAACCGGTTTGATCTGCTAAGAGATGACAATAACCTTGACAATGAAAATCATAAAAATGCACCTGCAATGGAAATTAATGATGGTGAAAACAATAATACGGAAGGGGAAATCTCTGTTAAGCCGCCGCCAATATTTTTGTCTGATGTCAATGATATAAGTGGCATGATGTCTTATATTTGTAAGTGTATTCAGAAAGACAGTTTCAGCTATAAAACTCAAAGAGATGGACACGTAAGGGTTATAGTTAAGTCCGTGAATACCTATAGACAATTAGTAGATTACTTAAGAAAAGATAAAGTTAAGTTTCACACTTATCAATTAAAGCAAGACAGGGCCGTTAGGGTAGTTGTTAAAAACTTGCATTACTCTACACCAACTGAATTCATTAAGAATGAAATTGAAGAGCTAGGTCACCAAGTAAGAAATGTTAGTGCAATTAAGAGTCGTATAACCAAGGAGCCCCTGATATGTTGATCCGGAGCCAAGCAACAAAAATTCTGATATATATCACATTAAGTATATTGGTAATGCTGTTGTCAAAGTGGAACAGCCAAGAAAAGTGAATGATATAGTTCAATGCTTTCGATGCCAGGAATTCGGGCACACCAAGTCCTATTGTACAAAAAGCTACAAATGCGTGAAATGCTCTCTAGATCATCCTGCTAATGACTGCCCTAAAAGTAAAGAGTTACCTGCAAAATATGCTAATTGTTTTGAAGCTCATGCTGCTAGTTACAAAGGCTGCAGAGTGTATCAAGAACTGGTAGTACGTAATGATAGACCGATACGTAATAATCCACAGCATGTAAGTACAAACTTTATTCAACCAACTAAGCTTAACAACATAAACCAACATGAGAGCCAGCCCACATACGCTCAAGCGCTTCAAGGCAACCATGGGACAAGGGCACGACAATCCACTTGAAAGAATTGAGGCCTTGCTTGCCAAGCAATTCGAATTAACCAACAATATTTTAAATATGATAACTCTTTTAATTAACCAACTATGCAAATAGATTTACGTATTGCAATATGGAATGCCAATGGTCTTTCCAACCATAAAGATAAAAAACAAGTATTTTTGAAAGCAAACAATATTGATATTATATTAATATCGGAAACACATTTCACTAACAGATCTTTTTTTAAAATACACGGTTATGATCTGATTAGCGCAAATCACCCAGATAACAAAGCTCATGGAGGATCAGCAATAATAATAAAAAGCAGTATTAGGGACAGGGTTATGGACAGTGTTGACAGCAACGCTATATAAGCCGCTTGCATCCAGGTGATGTGTTTGCACTTTGATTTAAGTTTATCAGCAGTGTATTTTCCACCAAGATTTTCTATAAGTCCCAGGGAATACTGGGCCTTTTTCCAGAAACTTGGGACAAGATTTATTGCTGGTGGTGATTACAATGCCAAACATCCCTGGTGGGGGTCAAAACTAATTAACCCAAAAGGCAGGCAACTTTATAAGTGCATTACTGATAATAATCTCTCCACGCTGTCTACAGGTAAACCAACTTATTGGCCTTCCGATCCTAGGAAGATTCCTACTAGACTTCATTGTATACTCAGGTATACCCCAACACCAAATAAGTATAGCTGAAAGCTTTGACCTGAGTTCGGATCACTCGCCACTCATTGTAACATACAGCTCCGTGTCAGTAAAATGGAATTTTCCTTACAAGGTTATTACGTCGAAGGCAGATATTACTGCGTTCAAAAACTGGCTTGAAAATAAAATTGATTTAAATATGCCCCTAAAAACTGGCACAGAAATAGACTTAGCTGTCGAAATGTTGACCAACAACATACACGAAGCTGGGTTTTTGTTTGCGCCACCTCCAAAAGAAAGGGCAAGAAGTAACGAATTTATATCTTTAGAAATCAGACGACTAATCAAACATAAGCGGGCTCTGAGAAAAAAATGGCAAACAAGCCAAAATCCTTTGGACAAAACAATGTTCAATAAGGCAAGAAACGATCTTAAGAAACGAATGGCTGAATTAAGAAATGAATCAACAGCTGATTTTCTAAAAAATCTTAAACCCTTTACAAATGATTATGAATACACCCTATGGAGAGCTACGCGATATCTAAAGCGCCCTACTAGAATAAATGTCGCTATTACAGACAGCAATGGAGTTTGGTGCAGGTCAAATGAAGAAAAAGTGGAGGCATTTGCGCAACACCTTTCTACAGTATTCCAACCTAATCCCGATGGTGATGGAATACAAGACGAAGTAATTTTTAATTTCTTAGATGTGCCATGCCAAATGAGTTTTCCAATAAGCCGTATTAGCACAATAGAAGTAGAGATAGGGATTAAAAACATCAATAACAAAAAATCACCAGGATATGACAAAATAGATGGAAAAACTTTAAAAAATCTACCCCGAAGTGTCTTCAACTATTAACGAGTATATACAACGCTATGCGGAGACTTGACCATTACCCAACGCCGTGGAAATATGCGGAAGTTATCATGATAAATAAGCCCAATAAACCTGAAAACATTATGCCTTCATACAGACCGATAAGTTTGCTGGTAATATTCTCTAAAGTATTTGAAAGAATACTTCTAAGAAGAAAGTTTGGGTTTAGAAGAGGTCATGGAACAGTAGAGCAATGCCACCGAGTCATCAATCATATTACAGAGGCACTGGAAAGTAAAAAATATTGTACAACAGTTTTTATTGACATACAATAGGCATTTGATCGAGCTTGGCACCCGGGAATTTTATATAAAATTAAGAAAATACTTCCCGCTCCATACTACTTATTACTGAAATCAAATCTAACTAACCGAAAGTATTATGTTGTAAATCAAGGCGTAACATCTAATATATACTCCATAATTGCTGGTGTGCCGCAAGGCAGTGTGCTAGGTCAGGTTCTGTATACAATATTCACTGCCGATTTGCCAGTGTTGGCAGATGTAAGCATTGCAACGTATGCTGATGACACAGTTATAATTGCAACATCTCTGACCCCAGAAGGAGCGTCGCTGAATGTACAGAAAGAGCTTTATGAAGTAGAGAAATGGATGCTTAGAATGGAGGATTAGAGTCAATCCCCAAAAATATACACAGGTAACTTTCACTCTTAGAAAAGGAGACTGTCCTCCTGTTAATCTTTGTGGTACTCAAATACCACAAAATACGACTGTAGTATCTTGGTGTACATCTTGACAGAAGGTTGACCTGGAGATCACATATAAACTCTAAAGTGAAGCAACTTAACCAAAAAACAAAAAAGATGTATTGGCTTTTTAGTAAAAAGTCGCAGCTAAGCCTGGAAAATCAAGTAAGAATCTATAATGCAATCTTAAAACCGATTTGGACTTACGCTTTACAACTCTGGGGAACAGCAAGTCACTCCAATGTGGAAATAGTCCAACGTTACCAGTCAAAAACTCTGAGACTAATAACAGGTGCTCCTTGGTTTGTGAAAAATGAGGAGATACATAAAGACCTCAATATTCCTTATGTTAAAGAAGAGATAAAAAAATACAAATAAATGCATATTCAAATGCCGTCGGCAATTTGATTTCATACTTAATCCAAAAACAGAGCAGAGCCAATGTGTTTATACAGAATTCACTGGAATCAGTTAACACAATTCACGCTGCTCGTGAAGCGTCTCCAAACATTAACGTTCCTTTCCGGACAGTTAGACTTCATTTTTGACAATTCACACTACTCGTAACCCGTGAGACTTCTCTATACATTAACGGTCTTTGTTGATTCGGTGGGCCGCCATGGTGTGGTGAAACTTTTAACAAAGCTGATTACAGTACATTCTCGCTTAACCCTCCGATGTTCGGTGCCTTATGATGCGGTAAGTGCATCATAAGGGTCTGCCCAGACCCATACAAATAATGTAAGAAATACGGTTTTAAAAATAATTTTATTTATTTATTTGAACGGATTAGTATTAATTACGAAGAGCAATTGGGTTTACAACTATATAGTTGCATGGAATGTTCATTAGGACACATGGGACGATTACATTTGCTGCAGTTATAACGAGTTTTACGTCGCTTTTTCGAAGAAAAAGCAGCACAATGGTAGCACGATGACCGTGTTGAAGCATCTTGAGCATATGATTGCTGTGCTGCATCTGATGTCGATGGACAAGATTCCGGTACCTAAAAGAAGCGAAATAATTTATTTTAAATTAGTAAATATGAATACATGCATACACATATCTTTATACGCGGAGATATATGTAGGTGTGTATATAATTCATACTCACCTTGATATTGAAAAGATTCATTGCTTGTCTTATATGAGCAAACCTCCATACTAATGGGTTAGTCGCCCATTTCGTCATATGTGGAATAACTAGCTGCCGTGCCAATTCAATGATAAAAGAGCGCCTCTTATCACTCTGCTTTGCCGGATTCAGCTCGTCATAGATGATGAATGGGGCCAAACCGGCAATATCAAGCATATTATAAAACATTGCCAGTGACCAACGGTTTGTCGAGCGTTTGCACGAATAGCCAGTCAACATTTAATCCATTGTATCTACCCCGCTTTAAATTTATTGTAGTCCAAAATTTGATCTGGCTTGAATCCTTTCAATGGATCGGTGCTTTGACGGTAATGGGCAGTGGATAACATAATTACTGGCTTTTTCGGCTTTGCCATATACGAGCACAGAGCGATATTATTAATGTGTTAACAAAATAAAGTGCTTTAAACATCACGCTTCGGGTTAAGCAATTCATGTGGAATGAAGGTCTTATTTTTTCTTACGATCCATCAACATTTCTGCCAAGTTGTATGTTGAAAAAAATTGTCAGCATAAACAGTCCTACCGCTGTCCATATAATTTTCCAATCAATTTCATGACGACTCGTTCACCTTGATTCGTTTCTCGCTGGCCACCTGGTGGTTTTCCGGTATAAATTATACCTTTCAAAGGGTAGTTTGAAACAGAGTCACAAATCCACCACACTTTCATGCCATATTTTGCCGGCTTACTTGGAATATATTGGGTGAATCGAGTGCGCCCACGATATGGAAATAACTGTTCATCGACGGTTAGTGTATGCTTTCTCAAAATTGGCCCTCAGCATGAGCCATACATCGTCCAGGGCAGCAGATTTGCTTTGCTTCAACCTCTCAGCACGAGTACCACTGTTATCGAAACGGATGAAAGTAGTTAAGCTCTTGAACCGATTCAATGACATAGTGGCCTTATACATTGGCATATTGTAACTGGCCCACAATTCTTTCGCTGGCTGAGAATTCGAGTGGAATACACCAGCAATAAGTAGCATCCCAAAAAAAGCATACATTTCGTCTTCGTTAGTCATTACCGAAGAACGCTGATTATTACTGGGATACTTTTCATTCCATAGACGAAACGCTTCAATGGTTTCGAGCATTTCTGAGCTCCATAAGAAGTTAGAAAGGTCGATTCTGACTTCTAGAATAAGGATGCTAAAAGGGTCAAAAAGTGTGGTTCTCGAAGGAAAAAATTAATGCACGCAAACATCGCCTCTTATAAAGCGCGTCACGGATGGTACCCCAAAGAGATGTATAGACTCAGTCGCTGCACGGAAAAGCCCGGCAAAAAAGAGCAAAAGTGACCGCGAGGGAACACTGAAGGCAACGCCGGTATCAACAAAAGAGCAAACCAGCTCCGAAGGATGGAACACGGTAATAAATAAGAAAAACCGTAAAGGAAACAACAATAAAAGTCCAAAAATAGACGGGAAGCAAAAAGACGAAGCAAACACGAGGGGAAATCGCAGGCGACAGAGACCGCCCCGTAAAGACGCGATCGTTGTGAAAAGCGTTGGCAATGTCTCATACGCTGACATCCTGAAACGTGTGAAAACAGAGCCATGTTTACAGGAGCTTAACTCGAAAGTATACGGTGTTAAGAAAACTGCAAATGGGGACTTGCTACTGGTGCTTGAGCGATCATCTGATCCAAACACTCAGAAGATCAACGAAGCAGTTAAAGCTGCCTTAGGAGATGTAGTGGAAGTAAGGGCACTAACTGAACTACGCCAAATCGAAATTCGTGATCTCGACGAAATCACGACGAAAGACGAAGTTCATGAAGCCATAACTAGCCAATTCAGGGAACTAACTGTGCCTTTGTCTGCAGTTGCTAACTTGCGAAAAGCTTATGGTGGGACGCAAACGGCGACCCTTAAAGTTACACCAGAGATCGCCACTAAGCTTACAGCAGCAGGAAAAATACGGATTGGCCTAGTTATCTGCCGTATCAGAGAAAAACTTGACCCGAAAAGGTGCTTCAAGTGCATGGAGTACGGGCATGTCGCAGCGAGATGCAAAAGTACGGACGACTTCACCAAGTCCTGCTTTAAGTGCGGCAGTAAAGATCACCAGGCGAAGAGTTGTACCCAAATAGCAAGTTGCTTAATTTGCAAAAAAAAACAAATAAGCGACACACCACACGCGATGACTAGCAACAAGTGCCCTTTATATCAAAGAGCACTCAAAGAAATGCGACATAAATGAAGTTTCTCCAACTGAATTTAAATCACTGCGAGAAGGCTCAAAGCCTGCTCGAACAGTCTGTACGAGACCACAAAATAGATATTGCAATACTCAGCGAACCCTATAAATACGGAAATGGGAATGATTGGGCATCCGACACAACAGGCAAATCGGCTATATGGAATTGTGGAATGATTAGGTCACGAATGACGAATATAAACGCAACACGTGGCTATGTACGAGCCCGTGTTGGTAAGATGTTTGTTTACAGCTGCTATCTTCCACCTAGCTTAACCCTAGCGGAAGCCATACACGCACTGGAAGAACTTGCACATAACATTAAAGATCATAGTCCGGTCATTGTAGCTGGCGAC
Organism: Anastrepha ludens; assembly: GCF_028408465.1. NCBI lineage: Eukaryota > Metazoa > Arthropoda > Insecta > Diptera > Tephritidae > Anastrepha > Anastrepha ludens. Next base: position 89,907,415 of record NC_071503.1, on the reverse strand, counting down.
TTTAACGCTTGGGCAGTGAACTGGGGATGCCCTCGAACCCCCCCTAGAGGTAAAGCCCTTTTAGAAGCGTTCGCTATGCTTGACATAGCGCTTATGAATACCGGGAACCAGCAAACATTCCAAAGAGCAGGGAAAGGGTCAATAATCGACCTGACATTTGTTAGCTCTAGCCTCGTGAGTAGTACGAGATGGTCCCTTAGCCAGTATTACACTGGTAGTGATCACTTTGCAATACTTTGCGATATAGGCAAACATGATAGGCCGAAGTCATCTAACTCGCACGAGGTCAGATACCGGGTTGGAACTTTGGGCCTGGAAGTGTTCGAGATAATGATGGCAAATTTTACACCTACTGGAAATGCGGCTGAAAAAACTAACCAAGTCATGAGGCAACTCACTAAAGCATGTGATGCAGCTATGAGTAAAACAAGGCCTAATAAAAACCACAGAGAGCCCGTTTACTGGTGGACGGAAGAAATCTCTGCAGCACGTTAAGCGGTTAAGCGCATTGCTCACAAAGCGATTGAAGGTTCTCGCTGGCTCTACGGAGATAAAGAGTATTGCCTAGTCACAACGTTAGATGTAAAAAATGCATTTAATACAGCAAACTGGGGAAAAATCCTAAATGCGCTGGAGAATTTCCGAGTCCCAGCCTACATTCGGAAAATTGTTGCAAGCTACTTCACTAACAGAGTGCTGCAATACAAAACCGACGAAGGAATGGAAAGGTACAGAGTAACCGGAGGAGTACCACAGGGGTCAGTGTTGGGCCCACTCCTCTGGAATATAATGTACGATGGAGTTTTGCGTCTCCAACTACCTCCAGGATCCCAAATCATAGGGTTTGCTTACGGCATTGCAATCGTAGTCGTTGCCAAATTCCTAAACCAGGCCGAAGCGATTTGCAACCAAGCAGTCGATATCACAAAAGATTGGCTGCGCATTAGTGGTTTAAGCCTTGCAAACCATAAAACAGAGGCAGTTCTCATCAGTAGCAGGAAAATAATTGAAACAGCAAATCTCAGAGTAGGTGACCACGCACTAGAATCTAAGCTGTACATCAAATATCTCGGGGTAATGATTGACCACAGGTTAAGCTTTAAACAGCATCTAACATACGCCAGCGATAAAGCAGCGAAGGCTGTAACCGCATTGACACGTATTATGATGAATACGAGAGGACCTAGGCAGGCTTCTAGGAAGTTGCTTAGCAGTGTGGTATCATCTATCTTGCTATATGCGGTACCAGCCTGGGTCGAAGCAACTAACTGCAGCACATACATGAAAGGCATTAAATCGGTATACCGGTTATGTGCCCTCAGGGTGTGCTGTGCATTCCGCACAGTATCGGAAGATGCTGTATTAGTCCTCGCGGGTATGCTACCAGTTAAGCTGACTGCACAAGAATTCGCTGAGATAAAAAAACATCGAGCGGGTCCAGCACAGTTGACTAACCGAAGGGCTAAACGGGAGCGAAGCATCCGTACTTGGCAGGAGGAATGGAGGAACTCCATGAACGGACGATGGACATATCGATTGATCCCGAATATCACAAGATGGATAAATCGAAAGCATGGCCAGATAGATTTCTACCTGACCCAAGTACTTAGTGGGCATGGATGCTTTAAGGCTTATCTGCATAGATTTAAGCACGAAGATGACCCGTACTGCACCTTTTGCGACAGTCTAGTTGAAGACGCAGAACATGTTTTCTTTGTCTGCCCTCGTTTCGAGCTGGAAAGAGTAGAATTGAGTGACAGGGTGGGGAAGCCAATAATGGTTAGCAACCTAGTAGATATCATGCTTGACTCAGAAGAACATTGGTCCGCTGTCAGTAACATGGCAAGGATAGTAATTACCAAGCTGCGTCGCAATGAACAACAGCGCAGATTGTTACGTAGAGGCAATAGGCCACACCCCCTCCCCTGAAGTAGTACCTAGTAATACTTAACGGTATTAGGAATCACCAAATTGCGTCACGCTGAACAGCAGCGCAGATTTTCAAGTAGAGGCAATAGGCCGCTCCCCTCCCAGAATTAATACTTAACGATAAGTAAATACCAAACTGCGACGTGCTGAACATCAGCGCAGATTTTCATGAAGAGGCAATAGGCCGCTCCCCCTCCCGTGAAGTATTACCTAACGGTCGTCCCGCGGGAGGGAAACGGAGCTAGGGTGGGGTTTTTAGTGGGTGAGTCGAAAGACAAGTCTCACACTTTTCGGCTTTCAATGCTTTTTGCCACCTCCAAAAAAAAAAAAAAAAAAAACACGAGCAAAAGAGTACCGCTAAAAAATATCTATGCCATCGCGCGTTCACTCAATATATAAATGATTAGCACTCGAAGGAGTCCACTTTCTTATTTATGTTTTTTTTTCATTGTTTTCGTCGGCAGTGCATTAACAAAGGGCACTAATCACTCTACTTGCAGTTTTTTTTATTATTATTTACATATATACCATTAAACTAGGTAATAAAATAATTTAAATAAGCCAAAAACAGATACATATGTATATTAATGTGTGCATGTGATCATATGTTTATTTTTAAAAGATTTATAATGGCAGAGAATTCAAATTTTATTGCTGAGAAAATTTCTAATGGAAGTTACTCCTTATCTAATAAACAAAAGGTTAAAAGTTTCATTTGGAACGTGTTGTGCGAAATCTTGAAGGAAGATGGAGCGGTATTAAGCGGATGGGTATACTGCCGGCAACTGCCACAAATGTCTGAAATACATTGGTCATCAAACATCCAACCTGAATCGTCAGAAATGCTGCCGCGCACTCAAACAGCCGACAGTTTTAAAAACTGTTACGGCAGAGAACAAAATCAACTTCATTGAAAAATGTGCAGCGTAGGTGATAGAAGATTGTCGTCCATTTTCGGCTATTGCTGGTTCAGGCTTCAAAAAACTTGTACAATTTTTTATTAAAATAGGTGCAACCTACGGAGAAAATGTAGATGTGCATGATCTACTACCGGACCCAACTACTCTTTCACGTAAGTTACAAAAATCGGCAGATGAAGCGAAGGTCCAACTAAAATCCGATATAAAAGACGTTGTCAACAATGGTGGTGCATCTGCTACAATTGATATGTGGACTGACAGTTACGTAAAACGGAATTTTTTAGGCGTAACTTTGCATTTGCAGAAGGATTTCAAGCTATTGAATTTTGTATTAGGGATGAAATCAATGGATTTTGAAAGGACGACGGGAGATAATATATTGAAAAAACTGAACTCGTAGTTCAGTGAATTCGGCGTGGAAGATACGAGTAGTAAAATTCGTAACGGACAGAGGATCAAATATTGGCAAAGCTCTTCAGTATCACACGAGATTAAATTGCAGCAGTCATTTGTTTGCAAATGTCTTACAAAAGTCCTTTGACGAGACAACAGAACTCATGGAGCTACTACTGTCGTGAAAAAAAGTTGTGAGATATTTTAAGAAAGCAAATTTGCAAGTTACCAAGTTCCTTAAAAAATTATTGTCCTACTCGCTGGAATTCAAATTATACGATGTTTAAATCTATCGTAGATAACTGGTTCGATATAAACGAGTTATTAAAAGAGACAGAAGAAAGTCAAAGGCTATTGCAAATAAATATTTCAATGTTGAAATTTCTAGTGGAACTCTGCGGTGAAAGTCGTTTTTAATAAAATGCAACTTTGCAGATTGCTTTGTCTGTGCTACGTTATTCCATCAATAAATAAAATTCAAAATCTTTGTGCGCCAAACGATGCAGACATAGCTGCCATTTCGGTTTTAAAGGGCAAAGTTAAGGAAAACATCGAGAAAGTATGGGTAGCGAATTTGAGTACATGGCATAAGACTGCATTTTTTTTGTTTCCACCAGCTGCAAGTATACAACCAAACGACCTCAACGAAATTAAAAGCTTTTGCATTTCTTGCATGCAAATTTTACCACCAAATTTTACATTGTAATCAGCGGTAACAATATTCCCATCGGATAATCGTTCTTTACCAACTGCTTCTGATCTGACAAGTCCTGTTATACCGTCACCTTTTTCACTAAACACACCTCGTAACATTTGCGAAAATCTACCAATTTCTCCACCTACAACTTCTGCCGATCCCTCGCCATCGACAATACAAGACAGTCATTTCTTTTTTGCGGATTTATTGAGAGCATCAGAAATGTCGTCACCAGAAAATGTTGCACAAGAAGTAGAGAGATACAGTTCTGAAATAGTTAGAATGACAGAAGATTTTGACTTGATCTAATGGTGGCGAAATCATTGAAATGTCTATCCCCAATTATCCAAATTCGCCATCCAGATACATTCGATTCCCGCCAGCAGTGCAGCTTCTGAACGTGCATTTTCATTAGCGGGTAACATTATAACCGAAAAGCGAAATAGAATTGGGCCCAAAACAGTTGACAATTTGTTCTTTTTGCATTCAATACATAAAAACTTCAATAAGTTGCAAATGTAAATATTTTCTTTATATCTTTATACATAAGTATCTTTAGAAGTAAGTTAAAAGAATAATTATTATTTGTTTTTGTACGATAAGTAATTTGTAAAAGAATGAATTTGGTTTTCAATTTTTATTTCAATGTTCATTTTATTTTCTGTCATAATTAATAGTAATATACAATAATAAAATAAAATAATATCACTGCTTCAATAAAGAAAAAACTTTTCATTTAAAAATACTGCTACATATGTAGCACGACGACGCGGTGTTTGTGGTGTTTTCCTCATTTGACAGACTTCACACGTCACACCGCTTAGCCGAAGTTGAGTATACGATTGCTTTCAAATCTAATATAACACCCGAGTATACGAGTTAATCATACACTCAACAATCGCGGTAATATCGGTATTGATCAGCGCACACACCGCTCTTTTGCTTTCCGCTCAAATGCGGGCAGTTTTTCTGAAAATGTACTGTGAAGATCGAACAAAAAGAGAGCAGGTTTTGCATTTGACCGTCATGGAAATGAATGCTTGAGCTCAAGTCACTTGCCGTTTGAGTATGAGTAGAGGTCTTCAAATTTTATTTGTGGAATTTTTGCGTTCAAGTTATAGAAAAACAGAGTATTGAAGCGGTGTGCAAGCAGTAACATCAGAGAATGTTAATGCAATGAGAAGGTGCAAATGTTACTGTGAGCTTTTTTTAGTACAATTGAGATTTGAAAGATTTGTAGTAAGGTCATTTAGCACACCGAGTTTATAGACACCTCACTGACTTTTGCCCACACAAAAATTAGAAACACCACACATTTTTCACCTCAACACACAACACATTTCTCACCTCGACATTAAACCAATTAAATTTTTACTATTTTCGTATTTTTGAAATAATAAGCGAATACGTAAAATTTATTACATTTTTTTTTTTTCAATTACATTAAAAAAAAAACGATTTAAAAATAAAAATTTATAAAAAAAAGTTTGCGCCGGGAATTGAACTCGAGTCTAACATGTGGCGAGGAAAAATAGGCGGTGCGTTTATTTCTTCGACTGCTTATTTTTTGACCATTTTGTTACTTTTGAAATGATAAGCGGATTCATAAAATGTATTACAAATTTTTTTACGATTACATTAAAAAAAAAAAAAATTTAAAAACAAAAAAAAAAATTTGTGCCGAGAATTGATGGCGAGTCACGTGGGGAGGATAAATACGCAGAGCGTTTATTTCTGCGCCTGTGAACAAAAGGTTTTGTGCATGCGCGCGACGCGAATAAATTTTAATAAAGTTCTGAAAGTAATTCATGAAGTTTTTCATTACACACATATGTACATAAATGAACGTATACTTTATATGTAAATAAATGATGGTATATGAAATATACATAAGTACATAATATGTATGTACATGTCAATAGGAGGTATTTGCATTCAGAAAAAAAGAACGGTTTAAGATAAATCAACACTTTTTTATATTGTATGTCAATTTATAGTTTATGTACTCGACAGCATTTACATACATATGTATGTATGTACATTTGTATATGAAAAACAATAATGCGCAAGCGCAAGAACATCATATCACATATGCAAGTATGCCCAAATAACCTTGACTTATGTATGTACACATGTCATACCACATCACATTCTTACAAGAAATCAAATACACATGCGCACTAGTGAACGAGTTTCTTCCTAACAAGTGCAAAAACAATTCTGCTCTATGTATGCATATATACCGACTTTATGTCCTAGCATATATACATACATACATATATACCTACTTGCCTTCTAAACTTCCTACAAAATAATTGTATTCATATGTTACAACATCCATACACGTTCATACATTCAAGCATACATATATGTACATATGCGCGAGCACAGCGCTCCCTTCTTGCTTCCGTGTACTTTTGTCTTTCACCAGTCGATATTCCTAATATTGTACTTACAAAAACACAATACTTTGATAGACGCAAAAGCAACAGCAAGCACAACGCGATGGCCGCTTTTCCACCACACATTCTAAAATGTTCTAGAACACAACAAAAACACATACATACCTCACATGCGCATGTCGCCCAAAGCTAAAGTCTAAGCCTAGCGACTACAAAAACAAAATACATTCGTAGACGCAGTCGCAGCGGCCATGATTCTATCAGCGACGGCGCTGAACAATTTAGAACAAAAACAAAAAGTTCATTCATAAGTTCGAGCTCATATTTCAATTTCATTCATAAAACGACCCGCCATATGCCAATTTTCGCGACCATTCGAAAATAGTCAATATTGGAATATTTCGCGTGGAATTATTTGCCAATATTTGATAAATCTTAAATTTTTGTCATGTCGAGTGGCCGCGGCTCCGTATGTATGTATGCACCCTTATATGTATGTAAATATGTCTTCTAACTGTGCGACAGTCGCGAGTTAATGCGACTTCCAGCGAATCACACATTGCTGTCCGCAAAGCCGCATATATGTACCTTATGATCAGAAAGTACCGGGAATGTTTAAATTAAACAAAACAGAGTTAAATTTAAGGCAAATTTATATTATCTCCTTCAAAATTTGACCCGTCTGAAGCAACACACATGTGCCAACGTTTAACCCAGTCCTCCAAACACCCCCGGCAGGCCGATTTGTATTCTCTTTGATCAGTGCGATGGGGCGTTATCATCATGCAAAATCTGAGGATTGGTTGCTCACATTTCCGGCGGTTTGCAACACACAGCATCTCTCTAAGGTTTCAAAACGGATAAATAATATTCTCTATTGACTGTCTGGCCCGATGGAAGGTACTCATGGTGGACTATGCCTTGGCAATCGAAGGAAGCAGTCAACATCACCTTCCCGGTTCTTTTTGCTCATAGGGTATACATATCCCATGTGTCAAGTGTGCGCAGAAGCTTGTGTTCTGGGTTTGTTAGAATGGTGGTAGTTTGTACATATATTTATACACATATGTGAGTATGCGCGTTAGGCTTCCTGTATGGATATTAGAATATTTTCTCATCAATATGTGTATGTAAGTAGTTCAGATTTGACTGAAGAGATTAAATATAGGAATGCATATTCATATGATTGGCTTTATGGCTGTTTTACATATAAATTAATTCAAATGAAGTATGAATAATGTTATATAGAAAATAAATTTCTAAATAACAGGTATTAGAAAAACCTGAATACACTATTTTAAATCAATTCTAATTAAACCAAATATAAAAAATGAAATAAAAATATCGAACAAAAAACTGTGTACAGGATTTGAACCTGAGTCAAATATGAGACGATGTACTGCATACACGACACGTCTTTCACGATTGCGCTAAACTACAATTATTAATAATCTTTTCTAAATCACTCATTTATTCGATTCGCAGTTTTATATGCACATATTCTGCGTTAGTTGAAAGTTTGTATGCGTAATTATATGAATATGCATGTGTGTATGCGCGTTTGGCTTTCTGGACGGATATTAGAATGATATTTTCTCATCAATATAATTTGGATTTGATGAAATAGATTATAGATATATGTACATATTTTCTGTTTTGATTGATTTATATAAAAGTCAGGTCATATCCAGTATGAACTATTTTATACCGAAAAAAAATTTCCATTTATAAAATACAAAAAAAAACAGTATTTTAAAGAAATTTTAATTAAAATAAACTCAAAAATTTTACCAAACTTTCCTGGTTTGAATTGTAAAAAAAAAATGTGCAAGAAAAAAATATGACTTCAGGACTTGAACCTGAATTATATACGTGCCAAAAAACAAAACGAATAATTCCGCCGACTTTAGCTTCTGCACCACAAACTAACTGCCGCGCGGGCTTCTTAATCGCAAATTTATTCGCTTCGATTTCCTTAGTAGTGTGCCGAAAAATCTTATGAACTTCCTCAGTAGTCTGGTAAACGCAGAAAATATCTGAATTCTTGTCCTAGCGTGGTAAGTAAATATAGAAACCCTCCACTCGCGTCACTCGCGTGGTAAATATCTGCAATTCGCCACTCGTGAGCAAAGTTGAATTTGAAATGACCTTATTATGAATCTACAAATTAGAACTCGAAAAAAGCTCGTTTAACATTTGCTCCTTCTCATTGCATTAACATTCTCTGGTAACATTACACCGCTGCAGTTCTCTGGTATGTACACATAATATATTGTAGCAGAGAATGTTAATGCAATGAGAAGGTGCAAATGTTACTGTGAGCTTTTTTTAGTACAATTGAGATTTGAAAGATTTGTAGTAAGGTCATTTAGCACACCGAGTTTATAGACACCTCACTGACTTTTGCCCACACAAAAATTAGAAACACCACACATTTTTCACCTCAACACACAACACATTTCTCACCTCGACATTAAACCAATTAAATTTTTACTATTTTCGTATTTTTGAAATAATAAGCGAATACGTAAAATTTATTACATATTTTTTTTTTCAATTACATTAAAAAAAAACGATTTAAAAATAAAAATTTATAAAAAAAGGTTTGCGCCGGGAATTGAACTCGAGTCTAACATGTGGCGAGGAAAAATAGGCGGTGCGTTTATTTCTTCGACTGCTTATTTTTTGACCATTTTGTTACTTTTGAAATGATAAGCGGATTCATAAAATGTATTACAAATTTTTTTACGATTACATTAAAAAAAAAAAATTTAAAAACGAAAAAAAAAATTTGTGCCGAGAATTGATGGCGAGTCACGTGGGGAGGATAAATACGCAGAGCGTTTATTTCTGCGCCTGTGAACAAAAGGTTTTGTGCATGCGCGCGACGCGAATAAATTTTAATAAAGTTCTGAAAGTAATTCATAAAGTTTTTCATTACACACATATGTACATAAATGATGTACATAAATGATGGTATATGATAATATACATAAGTGCATAATATGTATGTACATGTCAATAGGAGGTATTTGCATTCAGAAAAAAAGAACGGTTTAAGATAAATCAGCACTTATTTTATATTGTATGTCAATTTATAGTTTATGTATTCGACAGCATTTACATACATATGTATGTATGTACATTTGTATATGAAAAACAATAATGCGCAAGCGCAAGAACATCATATCACATATGCAAGTATGCCCAAATAACCTTGACTTATGTATGTACACATGTCATACCACATCACATTCTTACAAGAAATCAAATACACATGCGCACTAGTGAACGAGTTTCTTCCTAACAAGTGCAAAAACAATTCTGCTCTATGTATGCATATATACCGACTTTATGTCCTAGCATATATACATACATACATATATACAGTCGAACTTCCATATAGTGAATTCGCACGGGACCTGAAAATCACTTCACTATATAGAAACTTCATTATAAAGAAACATTGATTTTTTATGTAATTTTATTTAAAATAATCAGTGAGTTTGGTTTGAATTACAGTCTTCCATTTTTCATTTTCAATAAAAGCTTCCAAATCATGTAGAGAGTTGAAAACATTAATCGGCACGTCACTCCTCATTTCCACAAAGGTTCTAATTACGCTAATGGATGAAGCAGCTTGTATCAACGTAGGTAATGCCTCCTCAGTTTCTGCCAATTCTTCAACGGTCAAATCGTGTTAATCGTTATCTGAAATAATATTTACATATTAAATTTTCGTTTGACTATAAAAAGATAAATGCTTACCAGGTTCAGCTGGAACTCCGCGACTTTCAAAAATGCTGTTGAGAATATCTTCTTCGCATGGGTTGTCCCAAGTCTGCACACCATTATCAACATTTACGTAGTCATCAAACGATGCTTCGATATTTGCTACTTTTTTAAATGAAGACTGTAAAGCAGCCAAATCCGATATTGAAAGAAGGTCCTCTTCATCCCAATGCTCAAATGGAATCTGCATAGCATCTTTTGAAAATCCAGCCTTTTTAAAACAGTTGGCAATTGTTTCTGGTTTAACATAGACATTCCATACATTGCTAAGATTTCGAACTGCTTGCAGCAAGTCTATAGCCATAACAGAATTTCCCTCATCCACTTGAGTCAATATATTCGTTAAAATTCGTTTTCTGTAATCTTGTTTCATGTTGTAGATAATGCCTTGGTCCATTGGTTGCAGTAACGAAGTCATGTTGGGAGGAAAATAAGCGAGATAAATGTTTCTCAACTTGTCTCTTACATCTTTAGGGTGGGCAGTGCAGTTATCAACAAAAAACAACACCTTTCTGTTTTGATCACAAAATTTTTTCTCGAGTTTTACAATCCATTTCGTAAAAATCTCACTGGTTATCCATGCTTTTTTGTTAAGCTCATAATCGACACCTAAAGATTTTATTCCCTTGAAGCACCTCGGATTTTTGGCCTTTCCGATTACCAGCAATTTTAGCTTTTCTGATCCAGTCATATTGCTTCCCACCAGGACAGTTATTCTCTCCTTGCTTTGCTTCCCACCAAAGCATTTTTCATTTTTGAATGCCAGTGTTTTAGTTGGCAAGCATTTGAAAAACAAAGCAGTCTCGTCGGCATTAAAAATGTCGTTAATGTTGTAATTTTCATTTAATTTTGGTAAGACGTTCGTTACTCATTCATCACCGTTTTCTATGTTGGCGTCAGCACTTTCCCCACATAATGTCTTTTGAATAACGCCATGCCGACTTTTGAACTTGTCTAACCAACCTGTACTTGCCTCAAATTCGTGGTGTCCTAGTGCTTTCGCAAAATCTTTGCCCTTTTGCTTCAATAATGGTCCAGATAAAGGGAGATTCTTACCACGTGCAACGAGTAACCATTTCAGCATTGCTTCGTCAATATCCTCAAAATGACAAGGTCGAAGTCTTTTGCGTTTGGTATTTACTACCAAATCCTCCGCATTTTTTAAAATCACTTCCTTATTTTTTAAAATATTTGATAAAGTGCTGGGAAGAACTCCGAATTCATTGGCAATATATTTTTTTTTTCTTTCCTTCATTAACTTTGTTAATCATTAATAACTTTTTTCAAGCGAAATGCTGCTTCGATGCGTCATTTTAACTTCAATCACTGAATAAAACTGTAATAGCTCAGCTCTTTCTGTTTCAATTTTGGGATTCCCCTCATTACAGTTTGTCCACATCTAACTGTAATTTTTTGCAACAGAAAACTTTTGAAAAAATTCACTATATGGAGACAAAAACTTAGGACGCTTGAATTTCCAGCTGTAAAATTTGTTCATTATATAGAAAACTTCACTATATAGAAATTCATTACAAGGAGACAAAAATTCACCGAAAGTAGAACGAAAAAGCAGTGCCTTCGAAACCAGTTCATTGTAAGGAGAGCTTCATTATATGGAAGTTCACTGTAGAGAAGTTCGACTGTACCTACTTGCCTTCTAAACTTCCTACAAAATAATTGTATTCATATGTTACTACATCCATGCACGTTCATACATTCAAGCATACATATACATATGCGCGAGCACAGCGCTCCCTTCTTGCTTCCGTGTACTTTTGTCTTTCACCAGTCGATATTCCTAATATTGTACTTACAAAAACACAATACTTTGATAGACGCAAAAGCGACAGCAAGCATTCTAAAATGTTCTAGAACACAACAAAAACACATACCTCACATGCGCATGTCGCCCAAAGCTAAAATCTAAGCCTAGCGACTACAAAAACAAAATACATTCGTAGACGCAGTCGCAGCGGCCATGATTCTATCAGCGACGGCGCTGAACAATTTAGAACAAAAACAAAAAGTTCATTCATAAGTTCGAGCTCATATTTCAATTTCATTCATAAAACGACCCGCCATATGCCAATTTTCGCGACCATTCGAAAATAGTCAATATTGGAATATTTCGCGTGGAATTATTTGCCAATATTTGATAAATCTTAAATTTTTGTCATGTCGAGTGGCCGCTCCTCCGTATGTATGTATGCACCCTTATATGTATGTAAATATGTCTTCTAACTGTGCGACAGTCGCGAGTTAATGCGACTTCCAGCGAATCACACATTGCTGTCCGCAAAGCCGCATATATGTACCTTATGATCAGAAAGTACCGGGAATGTTTAAATTAAACAAAACAGAGTTAAATTTAAGGCAAATTTATATTATCTCCTTCAAAATTTGACCCGTCTGAAGCAACACACATGTGCCAACGTTTAACCCAGTCCTCCAAACACCCCCGGCAGGCCGATTTGTATTCTCTTTGATCAGTGCGATGGCGCGTTATCATCATGCAAAATCTGAAAATTGTTTGCTCACATTTCCGGGGGTTTCCAACACACAGCATCTCTCTAAGGTTTCAAAACGGATAAATAATATTCTCTATTGACTGTCTGGCCCGATGGAAGGTACTCATGTGGACTATGCCTTGGCAATCGAAGGAAACAGTCAACATCACCTTCCCGGTTCTTTTTGCTCATAGGGTATACATATCCCATGTGTCAAGTGTGCGCAGAAGCTTGTGTTCTGGGTTTGTTAGAATGGTGGTAGTTTGTACATATATTTATACACATATGTGAGTATGTGCGTTAGGCTTCCTGGATGGATATTAGAATATTTTCTCATCAATATGTGTATGTAAGTAGTTCAGATTTGACTGAAGAGATTAAATATAGGAATGCATATTCATATGGTATGATTGCCTTTATGGCTGTTTTACATATAAAATAATTCAAATGAAGTATAAATAATGTTATATAGAAAATAAATTTCTAAATAACAGGTATTAGAAAAACTTGAATACACTATTTTAAATCAATTCTTATTAAACCAAATATAAAAAATGAAATAAAAATATCGAACAAAAAACTGTGTACAGGATTTGAACCTGAGTCAAATATGAGACGATGTACTGCATACACGACACGTCTTTCACGATTGCGCTAATCTACAATTATTAATGAACTTTCCTAAATCACTCATTTATTCGATTCGCAGTTTTATATGCACATATTCTGCGTTAGTTGAAAGTTTGTATGCGTAATTATATGAATATGCATGTGTGTATGCGCGTTTGGCTTTCTGGACGGATATTTGAATGATATTTTCTCATCAATATAATTTGGATTTGATGAAATAGATTATAGACATACATATGTACATATTTTCTGTTTTGATTGATTTATATAAAAGTCAGGTCATATCCAGTATGAACTATTTTATACCGAAAAAAAATTTCCATTTATAAAATACAAAAAAAAACAGTATTTTAAAGAAATTTTAATTAAAATAAACTCAAAAATTTTACCAAACTTTCCTGGTTTGAATTGTAAAAAAAAAATGTGCAAGAAAAAAATATGACTTCAGGACTTGAACCTGAATTATATACGTGCCAAAAAACAAAACGAATAATTCCGCCGACTTTAGCTTCTGCACCACAAACTAACTGCCGCGCGGGCTTCTTAATCGCAAATTTATTCGCTTCGATTTCCTTAGTAGTGTGCCGAAAAATCTTATGAACTTCCTCAGTAGTCTGGTAAACGCAGAAAATATCTGAATTCTTGTCCTAGCGTGGTAAGTAAATATAGAAACCCTCCACTCGCGTCACTCGCGTGGTAAATATCTGCAATTCGCCACTCGTGAGCAAAGTTGAATTTGAAATGACCTTATTATGAATCTACAAATTAGAACTCGAAAAAAGCTCGTTTAACATTTGCTCCTTCTCATTGCATTAACATTCTCTGGTAACATTACACCGCTGCAGTTCTCTGGTATGTACACATAATATATTGTAGCAGAGAATGTTAATGCAATGAGAAGGTGCAAATGTTACTGTGAGCTTTTTTTTAGTACAATTGAGATTTGAAAGATTTGTAGTAAGGTCATTTAGCACACCGAGTTTATAGACACCTCACTGACTTTTGCCCACACAAAAATTAGAAACACCACACATTTTTCACCTCAACACACAACACATTTCTCACCTCGACATTAAACCAATTAAATTTTTACTATTTTCGTATTTTTGAAATAATAAGCGAATACGTAAAATTTATTACATATTTTTTTTTTTCAATTACATTAAAAAAAAACGATTTAAAAATAAAAATTTATAAAAAAAGGTTTGCGCCGGGAATTGAACTCGAGTCTAACATGTGGCGAGGAAAAATAGGCGGTGCGTTTATTTCTTCGACTGCTTATTTTTTGACCATTTTGTTACTTTTGAAATGATAAGCGGATTCATAAAATGTATTACAAATTTTTTTACGATTACATTAAAAAAAAAAAATTTAAAAACGAAAAAAAAAATTTGTGCCGAGAATTGATGGCGAGTCACGTGGGGAGGATAAATACGCAGAGCGTTTATTTCTGCGCCTGTGAACAAAAGGTTTTGTGCATGCGCGCGACGCGAATAAATTTTAATAAAGTTCTGAAAGTAATTCATGAAGTTTTTCATTACACACATATGTACATAAATGAACGTATACTTTATATGTAAATAAATGATGGTATATGAAATATACATAAGTACATAATATGTATGTACATGTCAATAGGAGGTATTTGCATTCAGAAAAAAAGAACGGTTTAAGATAAATCAACACTTATTTTACATTGTATGTCAATTTATAGTTTATGTATTCGACAGCATTTACATACATATGTATGTATGTACATTTGTATATGAAAAACAATAATGCGCAAGCGCAAGAACATCATATCACATATGCAAGTATGCCCAAATAACCTTGACTTATGTATGTACACATGTCATACCACATCACATTCTTACAAGAAATCAAATACACATGCGCACTAGTGAACGAGTTTCTTCCTAACAAGTGCAAAAACAATTCTGCTCTATGTATGCATATATACCGACTTTATGTCCTAGCATATATACATACATACATATATACAGTCGAACTTCCATATAGTGAATTCGCACGGGACCTGAAAATCACTTCACTATATAGAAACTTCATTATAAAGAAACATTGATTTTTTATGTAATTTTATTTAAAATAATCAGTGAGTTTGGTTTGAATTACAGTCTTCCATTTTTCATTTTCAATAAAAGCTTCCAAATCATGTAGAGAGTTGAAAACATTAATCGGCACGTCACTCCTCATTTCCACAAAGGTTCTAATTACGCTAATGGATGAAGCAGCTTGTATCAACGTAGGTAATGCCTCCTCAGTTTCTGCCAATTCTTCAACGGTCAAATCGTGTTAATCGTTATCTGAAATAATATTTACATATTAAATTTTCGTTTGACTATAAAAAGATAAATGCTTACCAGGTTCAGCTGGAACTCCGCGACTTTCAAAAATGCTGTTGAGAATATCTTCTTCGCATGGGTTGTCCCAAGTCTGCACACCATTATCAACATTTACGTAGTCATCAAACGATGCTTCGATATTTGCTACTTTTTTAAATGAAGACTGTAAAGCAGCCAAATCCGATATTGAAAGAAGGTCCTCTTCATCCCAATGCTCAAATGGAATCTGCATAGCATCTTTTGAAAATCCAGCCTTTTTAAAACAGTTGGCAATTGTTTCTGGTTTAACATAGACATTCCATACATTGCTAAGATTTCGAACTGCTTGCAGCAAGTCTATGGCCATAACAGAATTTCCCTCATCCACTTGAGTCAATATATTCGTTAAAATTCGTTTTCTGTAATCTTGTTTCATGTTGTAGATAATGCCTTGGTCCATTGGTTGCAGTAACGAAGTCATGTTGGGAGGAAAATAAGCGAGATAAATGTTTCTCAACTTGTCTCTTACATCTTTAGGGTGGGCAGTGCAGTTATCAACAAAAAACAACACCTTTCTGTTTTGATCACAAAATTTTTTCTCGAGTTTTACAATCCATTTCGTAAAAATCTCACTGGTTATCCATGCTTTTTTGTTAAGCTCATAATCGACACCTAAAGATTTTATTCCCTTGAAGCACCTCGGATTTTTGGCCTTTCCGATTACCAGCAATTTTAGCTTTTCTGATCCAGTCATATTGCTTCCCACCAGGACAGTTATTCTCTCCTTGCTTTGCTTCCCACCAAAGCATTTTTCATTTTTGAATGCCAGTGTTTTAGTTGGCAAGCATTTGAAAAACAAAGCAGTCTCGTCGGCATTAAAAATGTCGTTAATGTTGTAATTTTCATTTAATTTTGGTAAGACGTTCGTTACTCATTCATCACCGTTTTCTATGTTGGCGTCAGCATTTTCCCCACATAATGTCTTTTGAATAACGCCATGCCGACTTTTGAACTTGTCTAACCAACCTGTACTTGCCTCAAATTCGTGGTGTCCTAGTGCTTTCGCAAAATCTTTGCCCTTTTGCTTCAATAATGGTCCAGATAAAGGGAGATTCTTACCACGTGCAACGAGTAACCATTTCAGCATTGCTTCGTCAATATCCTCAAAATGACAAGGTCGAAGTCTTTTGCGTTTGGTATTTACTACCAAATCCTCCGCATTTTTTAAAATCACTTCCTTATTTTTTAAAATATTTGATAAAGTGCTGGGAAGAACTCCGAATTCATTGGCAATATATTTTTTTTTTCTTTCCTTCATTAACTTTGTTAATCATTAATAACTTTTTTCAAGCGAAATGCTGCTTCGATGCGTCATTTTAACTTCAATCACTGAATAAAACTGTAATAGCTCAGCTCTTTCTGTTTCAATTTTGGGATTCCCCTCATTACAGTTTGTCCACATCTAACTGTAATTTTTTGCAACAGAAAACTTTTGAAAAAATTCACTATATGGAGACAAAAACTTAGGACGCTTGAATTTCCAGCTGTAAAATTTGTTCATTATATAGAAAACTTCACTATATAGAAATTCATTACAAGGAGACAAAAATTCACCGAAAGTAGAACGAAAAAGCAGTGCCTTCGAAACCAGTTCATTGTAAGGAGAGCTTCATTATATGGAAGTTCACTGTAGAGAAGTTCGACTGTACCTACTTGCCTTCTAAACTTCCTACAAAATAATTGTATTCATATGTTACTACATCCATGCACGTTCATACATTCAAGCATACATATACATATGCGCGAGCACAGCGCTCCCTTCTTGCTTCCGTGTACTTTTGTCTTTCACCAGTCGATATTCCTAATATTGTACTTACAAAAACACAATACTTTGATAGACGCAAAAGCGACAGCAAGCATTCTAAAATGTTCTAGAACACAACAAAAACACATACCTCACATGCGCATGTCGCCCAAAGCTAAAATCTAAGCCTAGCGACTACAAAAACAAAATACATTCGTAGACGCAGTCGCAGCGGCCATGATTCTATCAGCGACGGCGCTGAACAATTTAGAACAAAAACAAAAAGTTCATTCATAAGTTCGAGCTCATATTTCAATTTCATTCATAAAACGACCCGCCATATGCCAATTTTCGCGACCATTCGAAAATAGTCAATATTGGAATATTTCGCGTGGAATTATTTGCCAATATTTGATAAATCTTAAATTTTTGTCATGTCGAGTGGCCGCGGCTCCGTATGTATGTATGCACCCTTATATGTATGTAAATATGTCTTCTAACTGTGCGACAGTCGCGAGTTAATGCGACTTCCAGCGAATCACACATTGCTGTCCGCAAAGCCGCATATATGTACCTTATGATCAGAAAGTACCGGGAATGTTTAAATTAAACAAAACAGAGTTAAATTTAAGGCAAATTTATATTATCTCCTTCAAAATTTGACCCGTCTGAAGCAACACACATGTGCCAACGTTTAACCCAGTCCTCCAAACACCCCCGGCAGGCCGATTTGTATTCTCTTTGATCAGTGCGATGGCGCGTTATCATCATGCAAAATCTGAAAATTGTTTGCTCACATTTCCGGGGGTTTCCAACACACAGCATCTCTCTAAGGTTTCAAAACGGATAAATAATATTCTCTATTGACTGTCTGGCCCGATGGAAGGTACTCATGTGGACTATGCCTTGGCAATCGAAGGAAACAGTCAACATCACCTTCCCGGTTCTTTTTGCTCATAGGGTATACATATCCCATGTGTCAAGTGTGCGCAGAAGCTTGTGTTCTGGGTTTGTTAGAATGGTGGTAGTTTGTACATATATTTATACACATATGTGAGTATGCGCGTTAGGCTTCCTGGATGGATATTAGAATATTTTCTCATCAATATGTGTATGTAAGTAGTTCAGATTTGACTGAAGAGATTAAATATAGGAATGCATATTCATATGGTATGATTGCCTTTATGGCTGTTTTACATATAAAATAATTCAAATGAAGTATAAATAATGTTATATAGAAAATAAATTTCTAAATAACAGGTATTAGAAAAACTTGAATACACTATTTTAAATCAATTCTTATTAAACCAAATATAAAAAATGAAATAAAAATATCGAACAAAAAACTGTGTACAGGATTTGAACCTGAGTCAAATATGAGACGATGTACTGCATACACGACACGTCTTTCACGATTGCGCTAATCTACAATTATTAATGAACTTTCCTAAATCACTCATTTATTCGATTCGCAGTTTTATATGCACATATTCTGCGTTAGTTGAAAGTTTGTATGCGTAATTATATGAATATGCATGTGTGTATGCGCGTTTGGCTTTCTGGACGGATATTTGAATGATATTTTCTCATCAATATAATTTGGATTTGATGAAATAGATTATAGACATACATATGTACATATTTTCTGTTTTGATTGATTTATATAAAAGTCAGGTCATATCCAGTATGAACTATTTTATACCGAAAAAAAATTTCCATTTATAAAATACAAAAAAAAACAGTATTTTAAAGAAATTTTAATTAAAATAAACTCAAAAATTTTACCAAACTTTCCTGGTTTGAATTGTAAAAAAAAAATGTGCAAGAAAAAAATATGACTTCAGGACTTGAACCTGAATTATATACGTGCCAAAAAACAAAACGAATAATTCCGCCGACTTTAGCTTCTGCACCACAAACTAACTGCCGCGCGGGCTTCTTAATCGCAAATTTATTCGCTTCGATTTCCTTAGTAGTGTGCCGAAAAATCTTATGAACTTCCTCAGTAGTCTGGTAAACGCAGAAAATATCTGAATTCTTGTCCTAGCGTGGTAAGTAAATATAGAAACCCTCCACTCGCGTCACTCGCGTGGTAAATATCTGCAATTCGCCACTCGTGAGCAAAGTTGAATTTGAAATGACCTTATTATGAATCTACAAATTAGAACTCGAAAAAAGCTCGTTTAACATTTGCTCCTTCTCATTGCATTAACATTCTCTGGTAACATTACACCAGAGAATGTTAATGCAATGAGAAGGTGCAAATGTTACTGTGAGCTTTTTTTAGTACAATTGAGATTTGAAAGATTTGTAGTAAGGTCATTTAGCACACCGAGTTTATAGACACCTCACTGACTTTTGCCCACACAAAAATTAGAAACACCACACATCTTTCACCTCAACACACAACACATTTCTCACCTCGACATTAAACCAATTAAATTTTTACTATTTTCGTATTTTTGAAATAATAAGCGAATACGTAAAATTTATTAGATAATTTTTTTTTTTCAATTACATTAAAAAAAAAAAAAACGATTTTAAAAAATAAAATTTATAAAAAAAAGCTTGCACCGGGAATTGAACTCGAGTTTAACATGTGGCGAGGAAAAATAGGCGGTGAGTTTATTTCTTCGAATGCTTATTTTTTGACCATTTTGTTACTTCTGAAATGATAAGCGGATTCATAAAATGTATTAAAAATTTTTTTACGATTACATTAAAAAGAAAAACGATTTAAAAAAAAAAAATTTATAAAAAAAATTTTGCGCCGGGAATTGAACTCGAGTCTAACATGTGGCGAGGAAAAATAGGCGGTGCGTTTATTTCTTCGACTGCTTATTTTTTGACCATTTTGTTACTTTTGAAATGATAAGCGGATACATAAAATGTATTACAAATTTGTTTACGATAACATTAAAAAAAAAAATTTAAAAATGAAAAAAAAAATTTGTGCCGAGAATTGATGGCGAGTCACGTGGGGAGGATAAATACGCAGAGCGTTTATTTCTGCGCCTGTGAACAAAAGGTTTTGTGCATGCGCGCGAAGCGAATAAATTTTAATAAAGTTCTGAAAGTAATTCATGAAGTTTTTCATTACACACATATGTACATAAATGAACGTATACTTTATATGTAAATAAATGATGGTATATGAAATATACATAAGTACATAATATGTATGTACATGTCAATAGGAGGTATTTGCATTCAGAAAAAAAGAACGGTTTAAGATAAATCAACACTTATTTTATATTATATGTCAATTTATAGTTTATGTATTCGACAGCATTTACATACATATGTATGTATGTACATTTGTATATGAAAAACAATAATGCACAAGCGCAAGAACATCATATCACATATGCAAGTATGCCCAAATAACCTTGACTTATGTATGTACACATGTCATACCACATCACATTCTTACAAGAAATCAAATACACATGCGCGCTAGTGAACGAGTTTCTTCCTAACAAGTGCAAAAACAATTCTGCTCTATGTATGCATATATACCGAGTTTATGTCCTAGCATATACAGTGAAATTCCCCATTACGGACAGTCCTTATAACCGGACAGCTCCAATAACCGGACAAATTTTGGGCACACAGGTTTTTCATTCATTTTTTCATACAAATATCATCCTAATAAACGGACACTCTAATAACCGGACGCGGACAAGGTATTTCAAACCATTTTCATAAAAAAATTTCTCATAAACGGACAAAATTCAAAAATATCACAAGCAAGCTTTGTTGTTCATTATAAAAATGAAACAGGTGATTCCCCTTTTAACATGTATACACTCATTCAAGTCCTGTGTTTTAAATTAAGAGTAGTTTTCCATTCAGTTTGTTAGGTCAGTTGTATGCGAATGGTTGCGTTCAAAGGTTTTCTCCAAATGAATCAAAATGTTTTCACTGAGGACAACAATATAGAAGTTCAATTTGACCAACAAGATGATACTATGGACATAAGTGATTCAGAAGATGAATTTTCAGAAGAAATAAGTGAGCCTATAACATCATAGGATGAGGCTTTAAAACTTGTTGCGGGCTTGAAACAATATGCAAAAAATGACTATGTAGCTTTTCAGCACATTAAAAATATCGAGAGTCACTTTGAAAATGAACATTTTAAATTAAAGCAATCAAGCATTACCTAATTTTTTCAATCAAACTAGTATTGAAATGTAAAGACTTGTACAATGTACTTAATCGCTATATGTACATATATGTATTTATATGTAATACTAAAGTATGCAAATATTCTTTACTTCCAAAAATTTCTTAAATAAACTATGTACAATACAATTCATATGTGTGGTATATAAATATTTTGTGACTTCATCCCTTATAAGCGGACATCTCCCATAGCCGGACAAAAACACTGCGACGGTGAGTGTCCGGTTATAAGGAATTTCACTGTATACATATGTACATACATATATACCTACTTGCCTTCTAAACTTCCTACAAAATAATTGCATTCATATGTTACTACATCCATGCACGTTCATACATTCATGCATATATGCGCGAGCACAGCGCTCCCTTCTTGCTTATGTATACTTTTGTCTTTCATCAGTCGATATTCCTAATATTGCACTTACAAAAACACAATACTTTGATCGACGCAAAAGCAACAGCAAGCGCAACGCGATGGCCGCTTTGCCACCACACATTCTAAAATATTCTAGAACACAACAAAAACACATACCTCACATGCGCATGTCGCCCAAAGCTAAAATCTAAGCCTAGCGACTACAAAAACAAAATACATTCGTAGACGCAGTCGCAGCGGCCATGATTCTATCAGCGACGGCGCTGAACAATTTAGATCAAAAACAAAAAGTTCATTCATAAGTTAGAGCTCATATTTCAATTTCATTCATAAACGAGCCGCCCATATGCCAATTTTCGCGACCATTCGAAAATAGTCAATATTGGAATATTTCGCGTGGAATTATTTGCCAATATTTGATAAATCTTAAATTTTTGTCATGTCGAGTGGCCGCGGCTCCGTATGTATGTATGCACCCTTATATGTATGTAAATATGTCTTCTAACTGTGCGACAGTCGCGAGTTAATGCGACTTCCAGCGAATCACACATTGCTGTCCGCAAAGCCGCATATATGTACCTTATGATCAGAAAGTACCGGGAATGTTTAAATTAAACAAAACAGAGTTAAATTTAAGGCAAATTTATATTATCTCCTTCAAAATTTGACCCGTCTGAAGCAACACACATGTGCCAACGTTTAACCCAGTCCTCCAAACACCCCCGGCAGGCCGATTTGTATTCTCTTTGATCAGTGCGATGGCGCGTTATCATCATGCAAAATCTGAGAAATGTTTGCTCACATTTCCGGGGGTTTCCAACACACAGCATCTCTCTAAGGTTTCAAAACGGATAAATAATATTTTCTATTGACTGTCTGGCCCGATGGAAGGTACTCATGGTGGGCTATGCCTTGGCAATCGAAGGAAACAGTCAACATCACCTTCCCGGTTCTTTTTGCTCATAGGGTATACATATCCCATCTTTTCACTGACGGACAAGAAGACGGTCGCAGTTGCTGTTTTTTATATGCATACATTTTGCGTTCGTTGAAAGTTTGTATATATTTGTATACATATGCGTGTATGCGCGTTTGGCTTTCTGGATGCATCCATGGATATTAGAATATTTTCTCATCAATATGTGTATGTAAGTAGTTCAGATTTGACTGAAGAGATTAAATATAGGAATGCATATTCATATGATTGCCTTTATGGCTGTTTTACATATAAATTAATTCAAAAGAAGTATGAACAATGTTATATAGAACATAAATTTCTAAATAACAGGTATTAGAAAAACCTGAATACACTATTTTAAATCAATTCTAATTAAACCAAATATAAAAAATGAAATATCGAACAAAAAACCGCGTAGAGGATTTGAACCTGAGTCAAAATTGAGACTATGTACCGCACACACAACACGTCTTTCACGATTGCGCTAATCTATAATCACTAATGAACTTTTCTAAATCACTCATTTATTCGATTCGCAGTTTTATATGCACATATTCTGCGTTAGTTGAAAGTTTGTATGCGTAATTATATGCATATGTATGTGTGTTTGCGCGTTTGGCTTTCTGGACGGATATTAGAATGATATTTTCTCATCAATATAATTTGGATTTGATGAAATAGATTATAGACATATGTACATATTTTCTGTTTTGATTGATTTATATAAAAATCAGGTCATATCCAGTATGAACTATTTTATACCGAAAAGAAATTTCCATTTATAAAATACAAAAAAAACAGTATTTTAAAGAAATTTTAATTAAAATAAACTCAAAAATTTTACCAAACTTTCCTGGTTTGAATTGTAAAATAAAATGTGCAAGAAAAAAAAAATGACTTCAGGACTTGAACCTGAATTAAATACGTGCCAAAAAACAAAACGAATAATTCCGCCGACTTTAGCTTCTGCACCACAAACTAACTGCCGTACGGCCTTCTTAATCGCAAATTTATTCGCTTCGATTTCCTTAGTAGTGTGCCGAAAAATCTTATGAACTTCCTCAGTAGTATGGTAAACGCAGAAAAAATCTGAATTTCTGTCCTAGCGTGGTAAGTAAATATAGAAACCCTCCACTCGCGTCACTCGCGTGGTAAATATCTGCAATTCGCCACTCTTGAGCAAAGTTGAATTTGAAATGACCTTATTATGAATCTACAAATTAGAACTCGAAAAAAGCTCGTTTAACATTTGCTCCTTCTCATTGCATTAACATTCTCTGATTACACCGCTGCAGTTCTCTGGTATGTACACATAATATATTGTAGCAGAGAATGTTAATGCAATGAGAAGGTGCAAATGTTACTGTGAGCTTTTTTTTAGTACAATTGAGATTTGAAAGATTTGTAGTAAGGTCATTTAGCACACCGAGTTTATAGACACCTCACTGACTTTTGCCCACACAAAAATTAGAAACACCACACATTTTTCACCTCAACACACAACACATTTCTCACCTCGACATTAAACCAATTAAATTTTTACTATTTTCGTATTTTTGAAATAATAAGCGAATACGTAAAATTTATTACATATTTTTTTTTTTCAATTACATTAAAAAAAAACGATTTAAAAATAAAAATTTATAAAAAAAGGTTTGCGCCGGGAATTGAACTCGAGTCTAACATGTGGCGAGGAAAAATAGGCGGTGCGTTTATTTCTTCGACTGCTTATTTTTTGACCATTTTGTTACTTTTGAAATGATAAGCGGATTCATAAAATGTATTACAAATTTTTTTACGATTACATTAAAAAAAAAAAATTTAAAAACGAAAAAAAAAATTTGTGCCGAGAATTGATGGCGAGTCACGTGGGGAGGATAAATACGCAGAGCGTTTATTTCTGCGCCTGTGAACAAAAGGTTTTGTGCATGCGCGCGACGCGAATAAATTTTAATAAAGTTCTGAAAGTAATTCATGAAGTTTTTCATTACACACATATGTACATAAATGAACGTATACTTTATATGTAAATAAATGATGGTATATGAAATATACATAAGTACATAATATGTATGTACATGTCAATAGGAGGTATTTGCATTCAGAAAAAAAGAACGGTTTAAGATAAATCAACACTTATTTTATATTGTATGTCAATTTATAGTTTATGTATTCGACAGCATTTACATACATATGTATGTATGTACATTTGTATATGAAAAACAATAATGCGCAAGCGCAAGAACATCATATCACATATGCAAGTATGCCCAAATAACCTTGACTTATGTATGTACACATGTCATACCACATCACATTCTTACAAGAAATCAAATACACATGCGCACTAGTGAACGAGTTTCTTCCTAACAAGTGCAAAAACAATTCTGCTCTATGTATGCATATATACCGACTTTATGTCCTAGCATATATACATACATACATATATACAGTCGAACTTCCATATAGTGAATTCGCACGGGACCTGAAAATCACTTCACTATATAGAAACTTCATTATAAAGAAACATTGATTTTTTATGTAATTTTATTTAAAATAATCAGTGAGTTTGGTTTGAATTACAGTCTTCCATTTTTCATTTTCAATAAAAGCTTCCAAATCATGTAGAGAGTTGAAAACATTAATCGGCACGTCACTCCTCATTTCCACAAAGGTTCTAATTACGCTAATGGATGAAGCAGCTTGTATCAACGTAGGTAATGCCTCCTCAGTTTCTGCCAATTCTTCAACGGTCAAATCGTGTTAATCGTTATCTGAAATAATATTTACATATTAAATTTTCGTTTGACTATAAAAAGATAAATGCTTACCAGGTTCAGCTGGAACTCCGCGACTTTCAAAAATGCTGTTGAGAATATCTTCTTCGCATGGGTTGTCCCAAGTCTGCACACCATTATCAACATTTACGTAGTCATCAAACGATGCTTCGATATTTGCTACTTTTTTAAATGAAGACTGTAAAGCAGCCAAATCCGATATTGAAAGAAGGTCCTCTTCATCCCAATGCTCAAATGGAATCTGCATAGCATCTTTTGAAAATCCAGCCTTTTTAAAACAGTTGGCAATTGTTTCTGGTTTAACATAGACATTCCATACATTGCTAAGATTTCGAACTGCTTGCAGCAAGTCTATGGCCATAACAGAATTTCCCTCATCCACTTGAGTCAATATATTCGTTAAAATTCGTTTTCTGTAATCTTGTTTCATGTTGTAGATAATGCCTTGGTCCATTGGTTGCAGTAACGAAGTCATGTTGGGAGGAAAATAAGCGAGATAAATGTTTCTCAACTTGTCTCTTACATCTTTAGGGTGGGCAGTGCAGTTATCAACAAAAAACAACACCTTTCTGTTTTGATCACAAAATTTTTTCTCGAGTTTTACAATCCATTTCGTAAAAATCTCACTGGTTATCCATGCTTTTTTGTTAAGCTCATAATCGACACCTAAAGATTTTATTCCCTTGAAGCACCTCGGATTTTTGGCCTTTCCGATTACCAGCAATTTTAGCTTTTCTGATCCAGTCATATTGCTTCCCACCAGGACAGTTATTCTCTCCTTGCTTTGCTTCCCACCAAAGCATTTTTCATTTTTGAATGCCAGTGTTTTAGTTGGCAAGCATTTGAAAAACAAAGCAGTCTCGTCGGCATTAAAAATGTCGTTAATGTTGTAATTTTCATTTAATTTTGGTAAGACGTTCGTTACTCATTCATCACCGTTTTCTATGTTGGCGTCAGCACTTTCCCCACATAATGTCTTTTGAATAACGCCATGCCGACTTTTGAACTTGTCTAACCAACCTGTACTTGCCTCAAATTCGTGGTGTCCTAGTGCTTTCGCAAAATCTTTGCCCTTTTGCTTCAATAATGGTCCAGATAAAGGGAGATTCTTACCACGTGCAACGAGTAACCATTTCAGCATTGCTTCGTCAATATCCTCAAAATGACAAGGTCGAAGTCTTTTGCGTTTGGTATTTACTACCAAATCCTCCGCATTTTTTAAAATCACTTCCTTATTTTTTAAAATATTTGATAAAGTGCTGGGAAGAACTCCGAATTCATTGGCAATATATTTTTTTTTCTTTCCTTCATTAACTTTGTTAATCATTAATAACTTTTTTCAAGCGAAATGCTGCTTCGATGCGTCATTTTAACTTCAATCACTGAATAAAACTGTAATAGCTCAGCTCTTTCTGTTTCAATTTTGGGATTCCCCTCATTACAGTTTGTCCACATCTAACTGTAATTTTTTGCAACAGAAAACTTTTGAAAAAATTCACTATATGGAGACAAAAACTTAGGACGCTTGAATTTCCAGCTGTAAAATTTGTTCATTATATAGAAAACTTCACTATATAGAAATTCATTACAAGGAGACAAAAATTCACCGAAAGTAGAACGAAAAAGCAGTGCCTTCGAAACCAGTTCATTGTAAGGAGAGCTTCATTATATGGAAGTTCACTGTAGAGAAGTTCGACTGTACCTACTTGCCTTCTAAACTTCCTACAAAATAATTGTATTCATATGTTACTACATCCATGCACGTTCATACATTCAAGCATACATATACATATGCGCGAGCACAGCGCTCCCTTCTTGCTTCCGTGTACTTTTGTCTTTCACCAGTCGATATTCCTAATATTGTACTTACAAAAACACAATACTTTGATAGACGCAAAAGCGACAGCAAGCATTCTAAAATGTTCTAGAACACAACAAAAACACATACCTCACATGCGCATGTCGCCCAAAGCTAAAATCTAAGCCTAGCGACTACAAAAACAAAATACATTCGTAGACGCAGTCGCAGCGGCCATGATTCTATCAGCGACGGCGCTGAACAATTTAGAACAAAAACAAAAAGTTCATTCATAAGTTCGAGCTCATATTTCAATTTCATTCATAAAACGACCCGCCATATGCCAATTTTCGCGACCATTCGAAAATAGTCAATATTGGAATATTTCGCGTGGAATTATTTGCCAATATTTGATAAATCTTAAATTTTTGTCATGTCGAGTGGCCGCTCCTCCGTATGTATGTATGCACCCTTATATGTATGTAAATATGTCTTCTAACTGTGCGACAGTCGCGAGTTAATGCGACTTCCAGCGAATCACACATTGCTGTCCGCAAAGCCGCATATATGTACCTTATGATCAGAAAGTACCGGGAATGTTTAAATTAAACAAAACAGAGTTAAATTTAAGGCAAATTTATATTATCTCCTTCAAAATTTGACCCGTCTGAAGCAACACACATGTGCCAACGTTTAACCCAGTCCTCCAAACACCCCCGGCAGGCCGATTTGTATTCTCTTTGATCAGTGCGATGGCGCGTTATCATCATGCAAAATCTGAAAATTGTTTGCTCACATTTCCGGGGGTTTCCAACACACAGCATCTCTCTAAGGTTTCAAAACGGATAAATAATATTCTCTATTGACTGTCTGGCCCGATGGAAGGTACTCATGTGGACTATGCCTTGGCAATCGAAGGAAACAGTCAACATCACCTTCCCGGTTCTTTTTGCTCATAGGGTATACATATCCCATGTGTCAAGTGTGCGCAGAAGCTTGTGTTCTGGGTTTGTTAGAATGGTGGTAGTTTGTACATATATTTATACACATATGTGAGTATGCGCGTTAGGCTTCCTGGATGGATATTAGAATATTTTCTCATCAATATGTGTATGTAAGTAGTTCAGATTTGACTGAAGAGATTAAATATAGGAATGCATATTCATATGGTATGATTGCCTTTATGGCTGTTTTACATATAAAATAATTCAAATGAAGTATAAATAATGTTATATAGAAAATAAATTTCTAAATAACAGGTATTAGAAAAACTTGAATACACTATTTTAAATCAATTCTTATTAAACCAAATATAAAAAATGAAATAAAAATATCGAACAAAAAACTGTGTACAGGATTTGAACCTGAGTCAAATATGAGACGATGTACTGCATACACGACACGTCTTTCACGATTGCGCTAATCTACAATTATTAATGAACTTTCCTAAATCACTCATTTATTCGATTCGCAGTTTTATATGCACATATTCTGCGTTAGTTGAAAGTTTGTATGCGTAATTATATGAATATGCATGTGTGTATGCGCGTTTGGCTTTCTGGACGGATATTTGAATGATATTTTCTCATCAATATAATTTGGATTTGATGAAATAGATTATAGACATACATATGTACATATTTTCTGTTTTGATTGATTTATATAAAAGTCAGGTCATATCCAGTATGAACTATTTTATACCGAAAAGAAATTTCCATTTATAAAATACAAAAAAAAACAGTATTTTAAAGAAATTTTAATTAAAATAAACTCAAAAATTTTACCAAACTTTCCTGGTTTGAATTGTAAAAAAAAAATGTGCAAGAAAAAAAAATATGACTTCAGGACTTGAACCTGAATTAAATACGTGCCAAAAAACAAAACGAATAATTCCGCCGACTTTAGCTTCTGCACCACAAACTAACTGCTGCACGGCCTTCTTAATCGCAAATTTATTCGCTTCGATTTCCTTAGTAGTGTGCCGAAAAATCTTATGAACTTCCTCAGTAGTATGGTAAACGCAGAAAAAATCTGAATTTCTGTCCTAGCGTGGTAAGTAAATATAGAAACCCTCCACTCGCGTCACTCGCGTGGTAAATATCTGCAATTCGCCACTCGTGAGCAAAGTTGAATTTGAAATGACCTTATTATGAATCTACAAATTAGAACTCGAAAAAAGCTCGTTTAACATTTGCTCCTTCTCATTGCATTAATATTCTCTGATTGTAGTATTAGCAGAGAATGTTAATGCAATGAGAAGGAGCAAATGTTAAATGAGCTTTTTTCGAGTACTAATTTGTAGATTCAAACTAAGGTAATTTCAAATTCAACTTTCCTCACGAGTGGGGAATTGCAGATATTTACCACGCGAGTGACGCGAGTGGAGGGTTTCTATATTTACTTACCACGCTAGGACAGGAATTGAGATTTTTTCTGCGTTTACCAAACTACTGAGGAAGTTCATAAAATTTTTGGCACACTACTAAGGAAATCGACTTATTTCATGCCCACAGCGAAGCGAATAAAATTGCGATTAAGAAGGCCGCGCGGCAGTTAATTTGTGGTGCAGAAGCTAAAGTCGGCGGAGTTATTCGTTTTGTTTTTTGGCACGTATTTAATTCAAGTTCAAGTCCTGAAGTCATATTTTTTTTCTTGCACATTTTTTTTTTACAATTCAAACCAGGAAAGTTTGATAAAATTTTTGAGTTTATTTTAATTAAAATTTCTTTAAAATACTGGTTTTTTTTTGTATTTCATAAATGGGAATTTTTGGGAGCGTGTCATTATTCTGTTTTACAAAATTCTGGATGACAAAATTCTGTAAATTGCAAAAAAATTCTGCTTTTTTTAAATTCTGCTTTTTAAAATTCTGCTTTCTATTGTAAAATTCTGCTTTTTCAAAATTCTGCATGTTTAATGCGAAAAATTCTGCTTTATTCAAGTTTTGTGATTTTCGTCATTGGTTGGTTGGTTGGTTAGAGTGGTGATTCATCCAGAATCCAAATAGCGCTTCCGCACCATTTTGTTGCCACATCCTCGTTACCAAATTGTTTAACAGTTATTTGCAGCAGGACTATATCCAGTCTGTGCGGTTAAGGAACCTTACTAGGTTGTTGACGTCTACGCCAGACAGTTGCTCGAGACTCTCGAACAGCGGTTTGCCCAGGGTTAACATTCTGTCCTTCCATAGGGCAGGGCATTCACAGGGGAAATGGAAGATTGTTTCTTTTTCCTCCGGTTGTTTACAACTATGACAGTATGTGTTGTGAGGGATGCCCATTTTGGCGGCTTGTTCTCCGATAGACCAGAAGCCAGTTATGACTGCCGTAAGTCTGCAGGTGTCCCGTCGTTTCATGTTTATTAATGTCAACGATTGCTTGAGGTTGTAGGTGGGCCATAACGTTCTGCTGATTTTGCATTTCGTCTGGTCTCTCCATCTACAATCTGCAATTCAAAGGTATTTTAGGGAAATTGCATTCTTGACCGCACCTAGTGGAGTGAATACTGGTACTGCAAGAGCGCTATTCATGGCAGATCCCCCTCTTGCCAGTTCATCAGCTTTTTCGTTACCTTCTATGTTCCGGTGTCCCGGGACCCAAATCAAGGTTACTCTATGGTTTTCACTCAAGTTGGGGAGGCTATTCCTACTTTGCTCCACCACTTTAGAGGTTGTTATAGTCGCGTCCAGCGCCTGGATTGCGGCTTGGGTATCCAAAAGAATAGCGATATTGCCCTTAAAAGAGAAATCTGCGATTAGTAACCTACAGGCTTCCCCAATTGCTAGTACTTCCGCTTGGAAGACGCTGCTGGTATTGGGGAGACGCACAGATTTTTCAATTCCAAGTCTATGAGAATATATACCAGCTCCAACACCACAGTCCATTTTAATCGAAGTTGTTTAGAGAGAATCCCTTATTCCATTCTTTTTGAGATGGAAAGAGTGTGGCAAAATTCCTATTGAACGTTACCATCGGGACGATGTAGTCAGTCCTCACCGAGGTTAACTGAGTTTGTCGCAATAATAGACTAGCGTGACCATAAGTTTTTCCTTTCCAGCGACCCGCTTCATTTAACCTAAATGCACTCATGGTTGCCGTCTTCTTTATATGTAGGTTGGAATAACGTGTGTCAGTGCATTGAGAGCCTCTCTAGGACATGATCTGATTGCACCGACCGTTATTGCACAGGCTGATCTTTGTATTCTGCCGAGTAATTTGTTATTGTACTCTCTCCGTAGAGCTTTCCAACAAACTACCGAACCATACGATAAAATGGGTCGTATAACCGCCTTATACAGCCATAATGTATGCTTAGGTTGAAGACCCCATCTTGTTCCAGGCATACGTTTACAGACATATGAAGCCGTATCTTCTTTACTTACCCGTTCTTCGACGTTTAACTTCCAGCTAAATTTGGAGTCCAAAATTACCCCTAAGTACTTTGCACTGGTTGATAAAGACAGAGTTTGTCCGTTGATATTTGGTAGGGTAAAAATTGGTACCTTGTTTTTGGTGGTAAAAAGGATAAGCCCACATCCTGTGGCCCAAGAGTTAAGCTCGCCTAACGCCCTTTGGATGATCCCACTGATCGTATTTGGACACAGTCCTGACACCATTAACACCACATCATCAGCGTACGCCACCACTTTTACCCCACCTCCGTCAAGTTTTGTTAAGATTTTGCTGATCACACATAGCCAAAGAAGTGGAGATAATACTCCCCCTTGTGGAGTGCCCCCGTGGACCTTCTTGGTTATGTTGATATTACCCATATTAGCTTTGATGATCCTCGTTTCTAGCATGGAGATGACCCAGTTACTAATGCAACTGTCCACCTCCAGGTCTATCAACGCCCGTTGGATGGCATCTGTGCTAACATTGTTAAAGGCGCCTTCGATATCCAAGAATGCCGCCATGGTATAATGTTTGCTCTCTAGAGAGCCCTCTATTGTTCCGATAACCTCGTGAAGCGCCGTCTCCGTAGATTTGCCATTAAGGTATGCGTGTTGTGCAGTTGATATACCAGAGCTCTCCAAAGAGCTTCTGAGGTGCGTATCCAAAAGTCTTTCAAAAGTTTTTAACAGGAAAGACGAAAGACTGATTGGCCTGAAGTCTTTCGCTGATTCATGTCCTCTTCTACCTACTTTTGGTATGAAGACGACCTTGACTAGTTTCCAGCTGTCTGGAATATGGCCTAAGTTTAAACACGCTTTAAAAATTTCCTCTAGCCATGGTAGGATACAGTCCAAGGTTTCCTGTAACATCTTTGGAATGATCCCATCTGGCCCCGGAAATTTAAAGGGTGAGAAAGATTTGATTGCCCATGCAACTTTTTCTTTGGTAATAGTTTCATTTGCAAGATGCTGTGGATTATATTGGCTCCGCCTAATGTTTCCCCTCTCACTTTCGTAAGCGCTGCATCCCGGAAAATGCGTGTTTAGCAGAAGCTCTAGCGATTCTTCTGCTGTAGCAGTCCAAGTTCCTTCAGGTTTCTTGACCCAAGAAGCCATAGAGTGGTCTTTGGAAAGAACCCGGCTAAGCCTAGCGGAATCCCTAGTGGATTCGATTGAGGAATAAAATTCCCTCCAGCTCTCTTTTTTGGCGGCCCTGATTGCCTTCTTGTACTGTCTCCGACTTTCTCTATACAATTCCCAATTTCCCGTCGAGTAGCTGAGGTTAAACGTTGATCTAGATTTTTCCCTTAGTTTTAAGAGCTCACTACTCCACCAAGGAGGGTGAGTTTTTTTGCTAAATTTTATGGGGCAGGACGTTTTGTAGGCCCTACTAAATGCCTTTTCCAGTGTTATGACCCTACTCTCAAGGCTTTCCGTGAGAGTGATTTGAGGGATAGGAGTCCCTCCTATCCTCTTGTTTACTGCATTTTTGAACCTCTTCCAGTTGGTTCTTAAAGGATTTCGATACGGTAGGGGTGGATCTACCTTAAGATCCAAATCGTAGAGGATCCAACTATGATCAGAAAAGGACATTTTATTGGATACCCTCCAATTATCTACCCTTACTAAGCTATTTTCAGACAGTAGAGTAACATCAATCACTTCCTCCCATCCTCTGAAGTACTCCGTACTAGGAAAGGTGAAAGTGGGAGTGTTATCCCTGTTACATACCGATAAGTTTGTATTAATAATAAAATTATATAAAGACTCACCTCGGTCGTTTGTCTCGGAGCTTCCCCACAACGCATGCCTCGCGTTGGCATCGCATCCGAGCAGCAGGTTCTTGTTTCTGGCTTCACACACAAGCCGACGAGCCTCCTCGGGTGGTGCTGGCCGATCATGTGCCATGTTGATGGAAGCCAGTATGATGCCTACCCCGTCAGCGGCTTCTACCTCCACAGCCGTCACATCCTGTGAACAATATGATGGGATTAAAAATACAATATGTTCAAATGTTTCTTAGCTACAATACAAGATCTGGGGTTACCTTCAGTCCGTTTGTAGAAAAGGTTGTGGTTGTTCCCAGTGAACCCCTTCACCTCGGTGCTCCGCACCCAGGGCTCCTGGATTAAAGCGATGTCGACGTCCTCCTCCGCCAGGAAAACGGTTAGGTTGTCCGTTGCAGTCCGCGAGTGCTGCAGGTTAATTTGGACAACCTTGAGACCCATGCTGCTGGTCGCTTTACAATTTGACGGCATCGCCAAGCTGCACTCCCGGGTGCTGCTTATTAACGCCATCGTTTTTGGTAGATGCGGCGTCGTCAAGTTGCATGCCTGTGAGCAACTCGTTGGCGCCGTCAACCTCGTCCTGTTCATCCTCCGGATTTGCAGATCGGAATATCTTCAGTTGCGTTTTCCTGACGCCGAACCGAAGTTTATTGTCCACTTTTCCCAGTGGCTCGATACTCTCCTCCGATATTTGGAGAAGGAAGGACACACTGTTCTTTTGCGGAGCCTCCGCTTTGATGATGCTCCAGTCATCCATCGGAACAGTGCGGTTGTGTGCCTGCAAGTATGGAATAAGTTGCTTAGCTTCGAGTTGCATGTTCGCGATCCAGATGCGAGCCCTCGGCCGCCGAGGGATTTCGCTGGCCGGGATTAGTTTGAGCCTCAAACCTTCCCAGTCGCTTTGGATCTTGCCCACAACTGTTTGCAGGAAGTTAAGGGAGAGTTGATCATCGCACTTGATCACCCTGTATCCGCGGACCACCTCCATTGAATCAAATCCTGGCACATGACCCTCCGGGTTTGCCATGACATGATCGACGACAATGCGGGACAGCTGTGCCTCGATTTCGGACCACTTATCCGATGCAGGTTTACCGCGGTTTGTTATTTCATCAACCAACGCTATTTGCAGGTGATCCCGTGCCACCTCATTAAATGAGCGTTTGGTTGGTTTTGGTATTGAAGCAGTGTGAACCGACACTTTGTGCTTCTTCGTTGGTTTGTCGCTTTCGTTCTGCGAACGATTGCGTTTCACGGCTTCTGCCTTCTGGGTGGCCTGGAACGCCAGGTACTCATCGACCACCTTTTGGCTCCTTGCCTTATCGGCCGCGTCCTTTGGATGAGTTTTCCCTTCAGCCTCATTTTTATTTATTCTTCCGAGAATAGTCAGAGACCTCTGGTAAAGCTTATACCTGGACGGGCCTTTTTTAACGTTTTGGCGCTTTTGCCCCTTGGCATCAGCGGATGTGGATGGTTGATTAGAGGTTGATGGCGTGCTGTGGCCCACAGCTTTGCCATCAACCGTCTCTTGGCTGGAGGCCAAGAGTTCGTCCTCTGAGGAAGTTCCCAACTTCGTTTTGGGTCTGTGTCCGTCCGTTTGTCCGTCTTCTTTGTAACCTTATCCGAATTTTTTGGTTTATTTTGTTCGTTCATTCTGTTTCGTCATACAAGAAGTAACAAAATAAACATTTATACCATAAATATACATATAGGTATGTTTAAGCGATAACAATATTTTAGTTCAGCCAATTACAATATTTTTTGCAATTCTTTTTAAATATGTAGTGTGACTTAATTCATTTCTTTTTTTAATAATTCTTCGCAGCTGTTCGTTTTTTTTAGGAGAGTTCTACGCAAAAATACTGTGGATTGCGTAGCCGGAGTTGGACTGATGAGGGTTATTTTTTTGAAGCGCGGCCGAAGGCCGCTCACGCGAAAAGGAGTTCTACGCAAAAATACGCTGGATTGCGTAGCCGGAATCGGACTGATGAGGGTTATTTTTTTAAAGCGTGGCCGAAGGCCGCCCACGCGAAAAGAAGTTCTACGCAAAGATACTGTGGATCCTATCGAAACTGAAGAAAAAATTATTATTATTGTATTATTTTTTATTTAATATCTCGAATAATAATAAAAAATAATAATAATAATAAATTCAATAACACTGTGGAACAAATTCAGGTTAGCAAAAATTAGGTCCATTCTGAGAGTGGCGGGTGAAAATAGAGGCGAAATTAGAAGACCCCTATCGCGCCGTTTTTTTATGTTAGTTCGAATTTTTTTTTAATCGGCCTTCGAAGTTTGCAGTCAAATGCCGATTTTCAGTATATTGTTTATATGGTTTTTCGGCTATAACTCGTCGACTAATTGATATTTTTTCAATCTGTAAAAGCCAAATTATTGCTAGAGACCTCTGCAACAATTACAATTTTTGAAAAAATTGATTTCGAAAATTTTTGTGGTACTTATGAAGCAAAATGTTGGAAAAATTATTTTTTTTCATGTTTTTTGAAAATATTTTCCACAAAACTAAGTGTTTTTTACTTTTTTTGTGGTCTATAATATGCTTCTCAGTTTCTTTATTGAATTTCATTTGAAAAAAAAATTGTCTTAGTCGATAATTTGCGCTTTAGGCATACAGTCATAATACAAAACTTGCGTTTTTTGAGCTTAATATTAATTCATTTTTTATTTACCAGTTTTGTTCAGTGTTGGTTTTGAAGAAACGTAGAAAAAGAAAATATAAAAATATGGAAAAAAATATAATTTTGAAATGTTAATAATGAAAAGTTTTAAGTAGAAAAATAAAATAAATTAAATTAATAATTTGGCCAGCTGCCGTTTAGCAGGCGGCTGTGGATCAACATCACTGCTCTCTCTAATGTCTTGGTCATCGTCATCATCATCAGAAAGATCGATTATTTCGTCCAACAGATATTCTGGATTTTCATCTGTGTCTTCCCCTTCTTCCTCTGTTTCCTCGTCTTCCTCTTCTTCAAAGGTGTTTTATACCACCAACAAATTTCAGCGAGTATCGCATCTGGAGATTTCTTTCCTCTGTACCTGAAACGAAAATAGTTTTCAATCGTTAACGTGTTTAAATTGTGCACTCTGACCAAGATATTAGAAAAATCTAGGAATTCAAAATATGCACACTCTATAGTTACCTTATTTCAAATGGAAGCGCAGTTTGGTGATGACGTTCGCCTTGCTCATCAGATTCAGTTGGCAACTGTTGAGCGAGTTTCAAATCAATTTTTTCAAAAATTGTAATTGTTGCAGAGGTCTCTAGCAATAATTTGGCTTTTACAGATTGAAAAAATATCAATTAGTCGACGAGTTATAGCCGAAAAACCATATAAACAATATACTGAAAATCGGCATTTGACTGCAAACTTCGAAGGCCGATTAAAAAAAAAATCGAACTAACATAAAAAAACGGCGCGATACGGGTCTTCTAATTTCGCCTCTATTTTCACCCGCCACTCTCAGAATGGACCTAATTTTTGCT
Source organism: Anastrepha ludens (assembly GCF_028408465.1). Lineage (NCBI taxonomy): Eukaryota > Metazoa > Arthropoda > Insecta > Diptera > Tephritidae > Anastrepha > Anastrepha ludens. The sequence goes on along the minus strand of NC_071503.1, from coordinate 89,870,190 downwards.
AACCTGAATTTGTTCCACAGTGTAATTACATTAACTCTTTAACATTGTTAACATTGTATTTTAATACAGAATTTTGTAATACAGAATTTTGAAAGCAGAATTTTAGAAAGCAGAATTTTAAAAAAGCAGAATTTTAAAAAAGCAGAATTTTAAAAAAGCAGAATTTTAAAAAGCAGAATTTTGTTTTTAGAATTTTGTACGGACAGAATTTCGACACCAACCCAAACAGTTCATACTGGATATGACCTGATTTTTATATAAATCAATCAAAACAGAAAATATGTACATATGTATTTAATCTCTTTCATCAAATCCGAATTATATTGATGAGAAAATATCATTCTAATATCCGTCCAGAAAGCCAAACCCGCATACACACATACATATGCATATAATTACGCATACAAACTTTCAACTAACGCAGAATATGTGCATATAAAACTGCGAATCGAATAAATGAGTGATTTAGAAAAGTTCATTAGTAAAGCGTTTTTCAGTAAGAGCACTTCAACTTTTTTTTTGAATAAAACACAAACGGTTTGACTTTCTTAACTAATTTTTTTTTTATTATCGAGCTTGAACATATACATTTAAGTATGAAATTCGTTTTCTTTTGCATGACCACCGCGTGCACGTTTTACGAAGTCCAATCGTTGAACCCAATTTTCGACCACTCTTTTGCATAAATCGGCCGAAATTCCAGCAATTTCGCGTTCAATATTGGCTCTGAGCTCACAAATCGTCGCCGGCTTGTTACTGTAGACCAATGACTTCACATAACCCCAAAGAAAATAGTCTAGAGGCGTCAAATCACACGAGCGCGGCGGCCAATAGACCGGTCCATTTCTGGAAATAATGCGCTCATCGAACTTACTCTTCAACAAATCAATTGTAGCGTGTGCTGTGTGGTTGTCGTCTAAGTCCATACCATTCAATTGCGGCCAAAAATAATCGTTTATCATGTCACGGTATCGATTTCCATTCACAGTAACGTGGCGACCGTTCTCGTCAACGAAAAAATATGGGCCAATCACGCCGCCGGCATGTAAACCGCACCAAACAGTGATTTTTTCGGGATGCAACGGTGCCTCATGAATCACGTGTGGATTGCTTTCTGCCCAGTAACGCATATTTTGCTTGTTGACAAAGCCATTGAGCCAAAAGTGAGCTTCATCACTGAAGATGATTTTTTGGAAAATTTATAAATTTTCATAAAAAATTTGCACGATTATTTTCATAAAAAATTTGCACAATTTACAATCGTTGCTCAAGTGTGTTCCATCGTGAAATGTATACTAATGAAGTTTACAAATGACAAGCGAAAAATAAAAAATATTGCGTCGTTCGCCCTCCCTATCGGAAAAAAGTTGAAGCGCGCCTATTGAAAAACGCGTTAATTATAGATTAGCGCAATCGTGAAAGACGTGTTGTGTATGCGGTACATATTCTCATGTTTGACTCAGGTTCAAGTCCTGTACCCACTTTTCTTTGTTCGATATTTTTATTTAATTTTTTGTATTTGGTTTAATTAGAATTGATTTAAAATAGTGTATTCAGGTTTTTCTAATACCTGTTATTTAGAAATTTATTTTCTATATAACATTATTCATACTCCTTTTGAATTGATTTATATGTAAAACAGCCATAAAGGCAATCATTTGAATAAGCATTCCTATATTTAATGAGAAAATATTCTAATATCCATGGATGCATCCAGAAAGCCAAACGCGCATGCACGCATATGTATATAAATATATATAAATATAAACAAACCTTCAACGAACACAAAATGTATGCTTATAAAAAACAACAACTGCGACCGTCTTCTTGTCCGTCAGTGAAAAGATGGGATATGTATACCCTATGAGCAAAAAGAACCGGGAAGGTGATGTTGACTGTTTTCTTCGATTGCCAAGGCATAGTCCACCATGAGTACCTTCCATCGGGCCAGACAGTCAATAAAGAATATTAATTAACCATTTTGAAGCCTTTGAGAGATGCTGTATGTTGCAAACGGCCGGTAATGTGAGCAAACAATTCTTGGATTTTGCATGATGGTAACGCGCCATCGCACTGATCACAGAGAATACGACGAAGGAGCTGAAGGCCATGTCGGCCTGCCGGGGGTGTTTGGAAGACTGGGTTAAACGTTGGCACATGTGTGTTGCTTCAGAGGGGTCATATTTTGAAGGAGATAATATATATTTGCTTTAAATTTAACTCTGTTTTGTTTCATTTAAACATTCCCGGTACTTTTTGATCATAGGGTACATATATGCGGCTTTGCGAACAGAAATGTGTGATTCGCTGGATTTGTTCAAGGAATCTCAGTCGCATTAACTCGCGACTGTCGAACAGTTAGAAGACATATTTACATACATATAAGGGTGCATACATACATATATACGGAGCCGCGGCCACTCGACATGACAAAAATTCAAGTTTTATCAAATATTGGCAAATAAATCCACGCGAAATATTCCAATATTTATTTTCGAATGGTCGCGAAAATTGGCATATGGGCGGCTCGTTTTATGAATGAAATTGAAATATGAGCTCGAACTTATGAATGAACTTTTTGTTTTTGTTCTAAATTGTTCAGCGCCGTCGCTGATAGAATCATGGCCGCTGCGACTGCGTCTACGAATGTATTTTGTTTTTGTAGTCGCTAGGCTTACATTTTAGCTTCGGGCGACATGCGCATGTGAGGTATGTGTTTTTGTTGTGTTCTAGAACATTTTAGAATGTGTGGTGGCAAAGCGGCCATCGCGTTGCGCTTGCTGTTGCTTTTGCGTCTATCAAAGTATTATGTTTTTGTAAGTACAATATTAGGAATATCGACTGGTGAAAGACAAAAGCAAGAAGGGAGCGCTGTGCTCGCGCATATATGCATGAATGTATGAACGTGCATGGATGTAGTAACATATGAATGCAATTATTTTGTAGGAAGTTTAGAAGGCAAGTAGGTATATATGTACAGTATGCAAAATTCGTATTAGTACACCCCCTTATAAATAAAAAAACCACGTATATTTTCAAATTAATTTTAAAACAAATGCTTGAAACCGTTTTATTTTATAGATAATTAACTAAAATAAGGTCAAATAACAAAACCGCTCACAAAGTGTATTGAATTGCAAAAAAAAATAAGAAAGAAAAAAATTAACACTTTTCACAGAAGCAAAATCCGTATTAGTACACATGTATTTTTAATGATTTAAAGAGTAAATAAAAGATAGTTCAGAAAATTAATATTTTGTAGGATACTCTCGTTGCCTTAGAACAGCAGACACTCTCTTCGGCATAGATCCCACCAATTTTTTTGTGAGATTTGGAAAAATCTTCTTCCACTCTGATTTGAGGACTTTTGTTAAATGTTCTCGGTTCCTTATTTGATGATGCTTCAGTTGCTTTTTGAAAATCGACCATAAGTTTTCTATGGGATTAATATCCGGGCTTTGTGGTGGTGTTTTGAGATAATTTGGACAGTTATAAAGGATCCATAACCTTGTATCCAACGCCGTGTGCTTAGGGTCGTTATCTTGTTGGAATATAAATTTTTTTTTTGCCACCCAATTTTTTGGCACTTTTGCATAGATTCTTTTTTAAAATATCAATATATTGCCTCGCAGTCATAATTCCATCAATAAAATGCAACTTTCCTACTCCGTTTGCCCCGAAACATCCCCATACCATCCGAGAACCACCACCGTGCTTGAAAGAAGGCTGCAGATTTCGTTTTTGAAGACTAGGCACTCTCTCCAAATTTGTATGCGTCCATCGGACATTTTTATATTAAAATTACACTCTTTCGAAAAAATACCCTTTCCCAAAACCGCATATTTTTGTTTAAATATTGCCTGGCGAATATAACACGCTTTTTTCTATTGACTGAGCTTAAATACGGTTTTCTAATCGCAGTTCTGCTTCTAAATCCCAATTTTTTTACATAATTGCGCACTGTTTGAGGTGTAACTTTAATAGAAAAGTATTTTTCTAGTTCTGCAGCTAGTGAAACTCCACTGACGGTGGGATCTTTCCTGATAAGGCGTTTCAAATAAGTCTTGTGCCTCTGTCCAAGCTTTGCCCTGTTCACATTTCGAAGCTTTTTGTCAATCCTTCCACTGTCTCTATAAATTTTGACTACGTTTTGTATTGTATACACACTTTTCTGCAATGTTCTCGCAATTTCGGAAAGTCTTTACCGTTTTTGTTCATATTTATTATTAATCTCCTAGTTTCGTTTGATAATTCACTTACTTTAGGCGACATTGCAAACTAACTCCGCGAACTTCAACAAATGGCTACTAAAACGCAACTGCCCAAGGTTAAACATTGAATGTTTAACACAATCGTTTCGAAAATAACGGTAAATACCAACAAATTGTTTACAAATTCAACGCATACTAAGTGTACTAATACGAATTTTGCCTGCAGTAGAAATAGCTACACTGCTACTAAAGCTATTTTTTTCAATGCTATGCAAATGTTTCGGAGTTTTTGTTATTACTCTATTTTTTTATGAATTATACAATAGCGCACTACGATTGAAATCAATTGCTTTAAAGTACATTTGAAAATATACGTGGTATTTTTATTTGTAAGAGGGTGTACTAATACGAACTTTGCATACTGTATGTATATATGCTAGGACACAAAGTGGGTATATATAAAGCGTTTTTCAGTAAGAGCGCTTCAATTTTTTTTGGGATAACACACAAGCGGTTCGACTTTTTTAACTAATTTTTTTTTTATTATCGAGTTTGAACATATACATTTAAGTATGAAATTCGATTTCTTTTGCATGACCACCGCGTGCACGTTTTACGAAGTCCAATCATTGAACCCAATTTTCGACCACTCTTTTGCATAAATTGGCCGAAATTCCAGCAATTTCGCGTTCAATATTGGCTCTGAGCTCACAAATCGTCGCCGGCTTGTTACTGTAGACCAATGACTTCACATAACCCCAAAGAAAATAGTCTAGAGGCGTCAAATCACACGAGCGCGGCGGCCAATAGACCGGTCCATTTCTGGAAATAATGCGCTCATCGAACTTACTCTTCAACAAATCAATTGTAGCGTGTGCTGTGTGGCTTGTGGCCCCGTCCTGTTGAAAATACATGTCGTCTAAGTCCATACCATTCAATTGCGGCCAAAAATAATCGTTTATCATGTCGCGGTATCGATTTCCATTCACAGTAACGTGGCGATCATTCTCGTCAACGAAAAAATATGGGCCAATTACGCCGCCGGCATGTAAACCGCACCAAACAGTGATTTTTTCGGAATGCAACGGTGCCTCATGAATCACGTGTGGATTGCTTTCTGCCCAGTAACGCATATTTTGCTTGTTGACAAAGCCATTGAGCCAAAAGTGAGCTTCATCACTGAAGATGATTTTTTGGAAAATTTATAAATTTTCATAAAAAATTTGCACGATTATTTTCATAAAAAATTTGCACGATTTGCAATCGTTGCTCAAGTGTGTTCCATCGTGAAATGTATACTAATGAAGTTTACAAATGACAAGCGAAAAATAAAAAATATTGCGTCGTTCGCCCTCCCTATCGGAAAAAAGTTGAAGCGCACCTATTGAAAAACGCTTTACATACATAGAGTAGAATTGTTTTTGCACTCGTTAGGAAAAAACTCGTTCACTAGTGCGTATGTGTATTTGATTTCTTGTAAGAATGTGATGTGCTGTGACATGTGTACATACATAAGTCAAGGTTATTTGGGCATACTTGCATATGTGATATGATGTTCTTGCGCTTGTGCATTATTGTTTTTCATATGCAAATGTACATACATACATATGTATGTAAATGCTGTCGAATACATAAACTATAAATTGACATACAATATAAAATAAGTGCTGATTTATCTTAAACCGTTCTTTTTTTCTGAATGCAAATACCTCCTATTGACATGTACATACATATTATGCACTTATGTATATTATCATATACCATCATTTATGTACATCATTTATGTACATATGTGTGTAATGAAAAACTTTATGAATTACTTTCAGAACTTTATTAAAATTTATTCGCGTCGCGCGCATGCACAAAACCTTTTGTTCACAACGCAGGCGCAGAAATAAACGCTCTGCGTATTTACCCTCCCCACGTGACTCGCCATCAATTCTCGGTGGAAATTTTTTTTTTTTCGTTTTTAAATTTTTTTTTTTTAATGTAATCGTAAAAAAATTTGTAATAAATTTTATGTATCCGCTTATCATTTCAAAAGTAACCAAATGGTAAAAAAATAAGCAGTCGAAGAAATTAACGCACCGCCTATTTTTCCTCGCCACATGTTAGACTCGATATCAATTCCCGGCGCCAACTTTTTTTTTATAATTTTTTTTTTTAATTAGTTTTTTTTTAAAGTAATTGAAAAAAAATTTGTGTAATAAATTTTACGTATTCGCTTAGTATTCAAAAATACGAAAATAGTAAAAATTTAATAGGTTTAATGACGAGGTGAGAAATGTGTTGTGTGTTGAGGTGGAAGATGTGTGGTGCTTTCAATTTTTGTGTGGGCAAAACTCAGTGTGGTGTCTATAAACTCGGTGTGCTAAATTCCCTTATTACAAATCTTTCAAATCTCAATTGTACTAAAAAAAGCTCACAGTAACATTTGCACCTTCTCATTGCATTAACATTCTCTGGTATTAGGGGGGTAGAAAAAACGTGCGAAAAAAATCGTGAGAAAAAAAATATATCTGACATATTGTAAATTTGTAAATATGTTCTGTAAATATTTTTCAAAAAACCGTGCGAAAGAAGTAATACAAAAAATTTAAAAAAGAAATAAATGCATATTAAATAAATTTTATACAGTACAAAACATAAGAATTCAAATACAAATTGGGAATAAAAATCAATTTTGCAACTATTCATCGCTACTTGATAAATAGCGTGCCGCCTGGGAGTGGATTGTTATAAACATATATTAGCACTATTTTGTAATATTACTATTAATATTTATTTTACAAATGATTTATGAAAAATATTTACAAATTCGTAAAAAGTAGTGATAACATTTTTTTTTTAAAAAAGGCATAATGATTACCCTATGTACAGTTGTACAATCCCAAAGAAGCAACGAAGCTGTTGCGTGGGAGGATGTTTCCTAGAAAAGAGCTATAGGTTGTACGCCTTTCCTCGAGGCGGACAGGCTGGCAGACACTGATAGGCTATATGTTTGCAAGCGCCTCTTTAGTCCAGAGCAAGTACTTATATTAGATTTAAAGTTTTAGATGGGGCTGTTCCTTCTTTAGGATTAGAGCCAGTTAGTAAAAGTCGCTCACTTAATACAGGCTTTGATTGGGTTTGCCCGCCCGTCAATAAAGTGTATATAAATCGTAAAGTAGGTATAAAAGACGATCTTAAATATTTTAATAATTTTAAAAATAGTTATGGCTAGTAACGAAAAAATCTGTGAGAACTTAGAAATAACTAGCAGTCGCCAACGATTTGCTCAGGCTGCTCGTTTCTATCGGAGCAACGAAATTAAAGTTTGAAAAGAATTGAAGAATTAGAAACAGAAAATGAGAATATTTATGTAATCGTGCAGTACTTCGGAAGAAACTTCAAGCAGTGATGCTATAACTTTCGCAAATATAATTGTCAGTGACCAAAAAAATCGGTATAGTGAGGAGGAAAAGGCATTGGCTAAAACATTAATTATATATCATCCAAAACATATACGTTTATGCGTGACGTTCTAGGTTTTGCTTTGCCCCACAGGTTATCTCTTTCGCGTTGCCGCCCCATTAAATACATATTAGGATCGCCCATACGTCGAAATTTCGACATTATTCGACGTTATATAAATACGAAGAGCAAAATTTAGTCATACCTTTTTTTAGTATTTATAGGCATAGAAAAAAGTTGAAACATATATAAATGAATAGCTTATGTTGAAACTTTATACATGATGTATGTGAATAGATGTAGTAAAATAATTGTGAAAAATATCCCATTTTACCTTTATTAAGCGATCCTATATTTGCGTATTTCCAATATCATATTTTTTTTTTTATTAATGAATTGAAACAATCATTAATTAATCTATGACCATCATAATTTCTGATAATATTGATTCACAATATATAAGTTTCCAGTTGTTTCATCAACTTTTATATCATGATATTTCATAATACAGGTAAAATAGTGTGATTAATTTTACCTGCACCTATTTACTTACGTATCTATTTCAATACATTGTGCAAACCGCCTCCACATATGCTATCCATTGGTATTTGTTTAAACTTTTTTCTCTGACTATAAATACTAAAAAAAGGTACGACAAAATTTTGCTCTCCGTATTATCCGGGGGCTCGATGCCAATTTCTTAAATAATTTAGAAACAAATTGTTTCTACTATGTCTTGCACCGAACGCATTAGCGTTCTATTATGCTATGAAATCATCATAAAATCGGACTTGAGCTATAATAAAACTAAACATGTTATCGATGGGTTCGTGGTCCATGGGGAAGGTAAACGAGAAAATAAAATGGGCAATAAATGTTAATTTTTTATGTTCCAAATGGAAATACGTGTTTTCGTATTATATCTCCAGTGATGGTATACATACGGACACATTATTGTCCATTTTGAAAAAAAAAATCGCACAACTAAAGAAAATTGGGGTTAAATTTAAAAGGTATCGTTTGCGATCAACACAGCATCTTTAACACTTAAGGAGTTTCTGCAAAATGCTCCTTTTTTCTCCACGAAGTCACAAAGATTTTTTGCATGTATGGTTATTGTCACTTGATAAAGTCTGACCGAAATACTTTAATGAAATATGATATTTTAACATGAGATGGAGTGACAAGCTTCAAGGTAATAAACAAAATTGCTTGATATACAGGGTTTGATTGAAAAGAAATGAGCCTTCCCGCGCGGAGCATCTGCCAAGCGATCAACCGAATCGGCTGGTGGGGGAAAATGATCGTTGGACCTTCCCCTTCCACTAGAATCCGGTCCCAGTTCGCTGACAACAGCGGTGCAGTCAACATCGCTCCGCGCGTGAAAGCTGTTTTAAAAGTGTGTTATTATTTCGCAGTGGCGAAAACGCAACGGTCGTTGGAGCAACGCTACTCGATCAAATTTTGCGTAAAGCTAAAGAAAACGATAACCGAATACATTAGGCTAGTCAAGGAGGCTTACGGGGACCAATCTCTGTCCAGTGCGCAGGTAAAATGGTGGCACAAGTCGTTCAAGGAAGGCCGGGAGGACGTCGAACACGAACAGCGATCTGGAAGGCTTTCGACGACGCAAACAGACGAAGATGTGAACCGGCGTACACCGCCTTCCTCTGCACCTCTGCACATGGCCAAGATGGGGGTTCCGGTGCTTCCTCACCCTCCCTACAGCCCAGACCTGTCCCCTCTGGACTTCTTGTTCCCGCGCCTGAAAAGAAAGCTGAAGGGAAGGCGTTTCGACTCCATCGAGGCGATCCAAAAAACTGTGACAGCCGAATTGAACGCGATTCCAGCGGATGAGCTTAAAAAATGTTTCCTGCAGCGGAAGGACCGCTACCAGCGGTGTATTGACGCTCAAAGGTCCTATTTTGAAGAATATTAGTTGCGCAAAATTAATCGGGTGGCACAAAATTAACCATTCAACTTTTTAATAAAAAAAAAAACTTTATTTTGAATGACGGAAATCTTTATTTTGACCCTTACGTGCTTTATTGCTGTCTAGCTCACAAGTGTCAAATATTGGCCACGACGATATTTGCAAATATTATAAATCTTTCCATAATTGATTAATTTTGCGCCACCTGTTATAAGCCAAAAGGTTTAATAAGACTGTTTAAAAAAAACAAGGCTCATTACTTTTCAATCAAACCCTGTAGATCAAATTAATCCCTATTTTAAAATTTGTCCGAAAGTAACGGAGGCCCATATAGGTATATCCTAGTTTTTTGGAAAAAATGAGCATTTTCTCAACTCAAATCGTGAGGAATTCGGTAGCCTCTGGTCGACATAGCCTTGACCCAAATTTTTTTAGGTAGTGATGACTACGTGACATTTGTTAAAAAAATGAATGATCTGTTTGACAAATGGGATGCCAAAAATTTCCAGTCAAAAAAACCTTTTCAAGTGCCCGATTAGGCGGAGTGACACAAGAAAAACCGATAGATTAAATAAACATGTAGATTTTTTATTCCAGTTGCCAGGGAAAGCACAGGTAAAGTGCATCGAAGGTTTCTGCACAACGATTTCAGCGATGCAAAAATTATGCGAGGAACTTTTTGTCGAACAAAGCTCCTTAAAATTTATCTTCACCGGTTAAATAAACCAAGATGCTATGGAAAACTTTTTCTATTGCATACGAGCTAGTCAGGATATGAATACACATCCAACAGCTCATGAAGTCCAATATATAGCAGCGCGATTAATCTCAATGAAAATTTTACGTCAGAGATTTGAGAAAAAAGGTTCAAACTGTACAGACGATGACGATATAAATTTAGATTGGAATGTAGGCCTCGCGGATCGTCATTCTGAGACAGAAGTAGAAGACCAGCAAAATAAGGATCTCGTTTTAGAAGAGATTAATATGGAAGACGACAATTTTGCTGAAGAAAGTGATGAAGCTGAGGTACAAGTGCAGCGCTACTTCACTGGTTATGCTATTTACCAAATAGTGCTGTGTAAGTTCAAATGTGAAAAGTCCACCCACGTCAAGACTAAAACAAAAGGAGAGTTGAAATTACATTTAGGAGCTCTGATTAGATCCAAAAGTTGCATGGATGACAGCGATTCAAGGCTTGCCAATCCTGAAGACAGGAAATGTTCCAAATTTGACGACTCCAGCTCTTCGCAAAATATACCCACATTGCAGGTCTGAGAAGTTTTATGTTGTCCATTACACCGCGTTACACACATTCTGTCCTATGAACCAAATATACTTTTTCGGAAAGGGAATACAAAATAAAAATACACGTGTATCGGCGATTTTCATGTACACGTCACAATTTTTTTTTTTTTTTTGTATTTTATAACTTTAAACGAGCAATTATTGTACGCATATCTGTAAAGCCACACGATCTCAGGATTAGCTTAACGGATTTGAATGAAATTGGGCACACAGATAGTGTATCACATTTCTAGACTTTTCACCTAAGGGTTGCCACTGACAATGTTTCACAGGGTTGCCACCTGTTGGAAATTTAAAAAAGAATTACATGAGATATGCCGGTGTGGGTATCAAAAGAAAGGTATTTCACTCCGCATTACAATAGAAATATAAAACCCCGAATTGTTTTACTAATTTTATTATATTAAAATTAAAAATTGTTACATTAAAAATGTTAATGCTTTTAAAGAAACTTAGGCCTTTTATTTTTGCGTGTGTAAGCATTTGTGTCAGTATCGCGACAAATAGACCAACAGTATTCGCCAAGCATATGCATAATGTATTGTCCTTTAAAGCGCTTTTCAATAGCCGCAATGTCCTGATGGAACCTTTCGCCATGTTCATCGCTACAAGCTCCTAAATCACCAGGGAAACAATCTAAATGGTTGTGAAGGTAATGAATCTTTAGCGACTTAATATGCCCATTTCGCCATATGCCGAAATCATTTCTGCAACAATATTTTTATAATTGTCAGCTCGTTTGTTTGCTCAATAACGGCAACTGTGCCTTTCCATGCACGTTATTAGATAGCATTCAATTTTGATGAAAATTCATAACTTTCAACTATTTTTTTTATCTGCGGACCACTGAAAACACCTTAAATTATACAAATCATTAAAAAAATCATTAAAGTTACTAAAATAATTCGTAAAAAAAATACCTGCATGAATCTTTGCGCCGCTCAGTTTCGGAAAAATATTGCGCAAACTTGCAATCGCCTCGCCCTCACGATCCAGTTTTTTAACAAAATTTGATGTTTTGGATGTTTGTTACCGATATGAAGCAGCACTACTTTGAGGCTGTTGACCGATGCATCGATGAAAAGTCGCCACTCCTCTGAAATATGAGGGTAACCAATTTTTTCAAATATCGAATCAGTATCACAACAATAAGCCAGGTTTTTTCCCCGATCTTCGTGTAATTTAAAAAATTCGTCATATGGAATACTGCTACGTCGATCACGAGCGGCTGTTATATTAAAATCAGCCGCCACTATATTCCACTGCTTAAAGCGTGATGCAAAAAGTTCGGCTGTTCTCTTTGACAAATTTCCTTCTCGCACAAGGTCATTGAAGTCGGCTTGCGTTACTAAATGCGGCACTGCAGTCCCAAGATCACTGGGTGTTGGTACAAATTCCGATACTTTTGGTTCCCCGCATCTCGCATTCACACAAGTAAGGAACATAAGCAGTCTTGAATATTTTCTGAAACGAATTAACCACTGTTTTCGTAATATATTTAAAATTTTTACTTGGTGCGAATAAGCCACAAACGTAACAAAAGTTATTGCGAGTCGGGCACTGCATTTTTCGTAAGATGAAATATACAGAAAGACGTTTTCGCGCAACAGAACTTAAAACAATTGTCAAAATATACGTCTCCTAGTAGCGCAACTGTCAGATGATAGGAACTTCCGGAACGGTAACAAACACACAAACGACACAGAGTGTGTTGTATGAAACAATAAATTAAAGGTTAATAAGTTGTTTAAAAATTTGGAGTCCCTTGAAGTTATGCCTAAAATTTAGAAAAAAAATTTTTTTTTAGGAAACAAAAATTCAAGAAAATCTGAGAATTGATAAATTTTTTTTTTCTTAATTTTACATAATAAAAACATTTCCACGAGGCTGCCTGCAGAAATTCAGCGCGATTGGATCACGGAAAAATGGTTAGAAATTTATCCAAAGTTTTTCACACAGGCGGACTACGAGGTCAATATATAATACATAAAACAAAAATTCTGACATGTACATGGAAATCGCCGATATACGTGTATTTTTTTTTTCTCCCCTTTCCGAAAAAGTATATTTGGTTCATAGGACAGAAAAAAAGTTCGTTTTGTAACGCAGTGTTATAAAAGAAAAAATACAAAAAATATATAGTACCGCGATTAATCTCAATGAAAATTTTACGCCAGAGATTTGAAAAAAAAGGTTCGAACTGTACAGACGATGACGATATAAATTTAGATTGGAATGTAGGCCTCGCGGATGGTTATCCTGAGTCAGAAGTAGGAGACCAGCAAAATGAGGATCTCATTTTAGAAGAGATTTATATGGGATACGTCAATTTGCTGAAGAAAGTGATGAATCTGAGGTAAAAGTGCAGCGTTATTACACTGGTTATGGTGATTACCAAAAAGAGCTGTATAAATCAAATGCGAAAAACGCACCCGCGCCACGACGAAAACAAAAGAAGAGCTGAAATTACATTCAGAAGCTCTGATTAGATCCAAAAGCTGCATGGATGGCAGCGATTTAAGGCTTGCCAATCCTGAAGACAGGAAATGTTCGAAATGTGTCGACTCCAGTTCTTCGCACAATATGCCCACATTGCAGGTCTGAGAAGTTTTATGTTGTCCATTATATGTAAAAGAAAAAAACACAAAAAATATTTTCCGACTAATATGTAGGATCTGGCGAGTGTAGATATCATTGCGAAAAACTATTAGATTTTCTTGTAACTGTTCTTCTGTTCAAAAATACGAAGTGTCAGATTGAAAAGGTTAAAAATAAATTTAAAAAAAAACTATGGTAAGTCGTAAGCCAGGGCCCCACAAAAAGAGATACATAATTCACATAGATAATTAATAGTCGTATTAGCTATCTTTTGCATATGATGATACCTATTTTTTCCAGTGCTATCTATTTTAGTTTGTTTTATATATTTCACAGGTATTTTCCTTTTCAGGCTTTTTTCTATTTTTTAGTCTATTTCAAAGGTTTCTCTTTTATTTTTTCTTCTCTTTTATTTTTTCCTCTTCACCTGAGCCTAGATTTTTGAAGTACAACAATTTTCTCTTAATCAAGATGGATTGAGAGTAGTGTTTTATAAATCAGGTAAATCGCAATAACTTAATCGATGTCAATATCGAATTCGTAAGAGAAGTTGTTATAATATGAGAACAATTTCGAAATTCGTCCTTTAATAATTATATTGTATATATATTTTTTCATTTCAGGAAATGTAAATATTATTTATAGTATTGTAATATATGCATAAACATATGAGTAGTCACCTTAGTTGTTGATAAAAATATGAGTAAAAATTAAAAAACTAGTATTTCAATTCGCTTAAGGATAATAATATTAATTTGTTAAGAGGAAGTTAAATAAACATATACCAATAAAATAATTTGTCAGGCTTTCGTTACAAAATTAATATATTCGCCAGCTAAATCAAAACAATGTGTATATATAATAATATAATTTTTTATAATTGCTTGGAAACTTTTTTTTTAAGCCTTTACTATGAAGTAGTGCAATATTATTTGATATATGAGTTTTAATATGTTAGAGGAAAAGTATGTGTTACATTTTAAACATAAGAAATGCATGTTGAATGAAAAATTTTAGATTAGCAATTTGTGGCTTTGGTCTCTCTTTTTATGAACAATACTGTACGTCAACACAACTCATAGAAGCTTCAGGGATTTCTGCGCGCACTATTTGCATGCATATATTGATGTATACATACGTACAGCGCCGCGGCCACTCGACAAGACAAAAATTCTGGATTCACGAAATATTGGCAAACATTTTTATAAGAAATATTCCGATATTGACTATTTTCGAATGGTCGTCAGTAATTTCTTCAATCTTGAATATAAAATTTTTGTCTCGTTGAGAAAAATTGGCATATGGGCGGGTCAAGCGCATCTTGTGCGCTCGTTTTATGAATGAAAGTATTTTGCGCTTATAAATATGAGCAAAGAACTTATGAATGAATTTAATTTTGGAAACATACGCATGCAGAGTCATAAAGTGACTACTCTGTGTGTGCGATTATATGAAACAAAAATAAATGTAGGTATTTGGAAATAATCCTGGACGAAACGTCAGTCGTCCGAAAAGGCAAGAGCTCTCACCGCGGCTCTCTAAAAACAAAAGAAACAATTAAGCACGGTGGCGGCACCATAATGATTTGGGGATGCTTGTCTTGGTCTGGGGTAAGAGCTATTCACTTCATTACCAATAAAATGCCGTAGGATTATCAATTCTATGTCAAATATAAAGTACAATTCAAATAGTCTATACAAAAAGTCATTGACCATCATGTTGGATAGAGTGGTTATTGATTAAATTTCGATAGATTAAACAGCATTTTTTATAAGTGCACATAATCTTCCTCCTCTCCTATTGCTGGACAGCGTGCACTGGCTAAGATGGCTACCTTTTCCATCAGCTTGCCATAGAAAGTGCCCCGTCATCAGTCCAACCAACTGCCTACAGCTCCTTCTGCTTAATGACAGGAGGATCTCCGACAGTCGGTCGGACATGACAGATAAGATCAGTTTTGCCCATCTGCAGCCTCTTTCAGCCTGCCAAGCTCAGTTGTGGGTTGAATTAGCCCGTTTGCTAAACGTGGCATTGGTAGCTGTAGAAGGAAGTGGCAGAACGGGCTCTGGGTCAAAGAAGTTGGCCTCAGAGCACATTTTAACTAAAGAGTCAGATGTCTTCTTACTCCAGGACTTATGATAACATTAGGATAATATGTTACCCGACATAGTTTACCCTGGATTTACAGGACTCAACCCCCGTTGAAGTGGTTGAAGGGCTATCTTTCTCCATTAGGGCAGCTTTGCTGTCGCTGCAGACATGAATTGGTGGTAGATCAACCAGAGCATCTAATTCCGGGGCTGAAGTACTCGGAAAAGCTCTGGTGCAACAGATGGCTACATTACGTTGCAGTCTTAAGAGAAAGTCTACTTACCCAGCCCACTGATGCATAGGTAATAATAGGTCTTATTATAGCTGTATAGAAGAAAACCCCACATTTTCCCAAGGACATCTTTGCACGGCCAGAAAGCTGTCAGTGCTTTGGATGCCTTTTGTTCAACGTGTGACTTCCAAAGGAGTTAACTATTGAGGATAACTGCAGGATATTTGATTTCTTTGGATAGCTGGATTATGACTCCTTTTAGCAGAACGAGTCCATCAAGCTTCCTCCCTCTGGTAAAGTCTATCAAGCTTCCTCCCTCTCGATAACCCATTAGCACAGTACTAAGTGTCAAGATGCTCATAAGCGAAGGGCCTGTGACCAAACAAGCAACGCCGTCCGCATTTGCTTGTGCGTAGACTCCCGCATTATTTAAGGTGGAGAGTAGAGGAACGATCACCGGGCACCATACCAATGGATACATCACGCCACCTTAGGGGAGCCTCTGTTAACCCCGGTTCACACCAGCAAATCTTCCTCTGCTCGCTCCGTGACGATTCATTGGCCTAGCATCGAACGAGTCCAGTGCTGACTCGCTGGATTTTCCACTTTGATAAGCATCGCTGAAGTGAAGAAAAAGGGTGAAGGTTCGCCTTCTGGGGACTTCTGACGTATGTGCAATTCCACTACACGTTCGGGATTTTTCAGCATGAAAGAACTTCAGCGATGAAGGCGACCCTCACCATCCTCAGCAAGATTTGTCTCGAGGGCCCGGCTTAGAAGTTTTCCCGACTCACGCTTCCACACCTGGAGCTCTCTATTCCCCCACGGTAAAGGGCAGGTCGAATAGAACAGCGTCTCTCAACAGCCGCCTCAATATCCTGTTCCTTTCGAAGTCTTGGTGGCTCTGTTTTCAGGGGTTTCTAGAGGGTAATGACATTTGTGCCTCCTCACCACACGGGAACTCAATATACTTGTAGTCTGAGTACGAATTTTCGGCAAGGACTCTCCAGTTCTTAACTGACCACTCAAGTTTTTAATTTGATAGGGTGACATCAATCACCTCTTGCCTTCTAACAGTTACAAACGTAGGCTGTCTGCTGTATGTTTAGGCTAAAGGAAGCGATAAACTCGAACAGGTGAGCGCCTCGTTCATTGTCTTTGCTGCTGCCCCAGAGTGTATGCTGGGCATTAGCATCACAACAGAAAACAAGGCCCATATTGTGCCGCTCACGAAACCTCACAAGACTGGTGGCCAGAGCATCAGGGCCATGTAAAATCAGCACCAGAAGAATTGCAAAACATATTTAAATCTGCACATGCCCTAGGAATCGATGCATTCAGCCCGTAGTTGGTTCTCGACAATTTTAAAGGTTTCGTACTGTCGGAGTTTCTTATTAGGAATATTAAATTTAATTTTACTTAAAAGGGAAGGACAATCAATAGATCCAGAAATGATACGAATAATGAATGAGCACGATAGAATAGATCGTCTGCTATCAAGGGGTTTTAAGTCAATTAATAAATATCGAGAGCGGTACGATGGTCCAGGTATAGAAAAGTTTAAAGATCGCAGCGTAAAACGAAGAAAAACTTTCTGAACACTCTCAATCCGATTAGAGAGACCTACTTTTTTGGTACGGTCTCCAAATAACAGCGGCATACTCTAATCTTGATCTAACAAAAGCACAATACAATGTTTTGAGAGTATGTGGGTTGGTAAATGCAGAACAATTTCGGCGTACGAATGCAAGCAACGTATATGACCGTCTTATGACGTGGTTAACATGGCTAGTGAAATTCAGCTTAGAGTCGAAAATAACACCTAAGTCTTTAATTTCTTCAACGGATGGCAAAGGTAAGCCAGCAATACTATACGAAGTATGCAAAGTATTGTTTAATTTATCATATTTTACGTGAAAGCATTTTGTTATATTTAGATTATCAGAATACAACAAGAGCTCAGCAAAAATGTCTTAGAATACTTCCCTGGGCGAGACCAGAGGACGCAATAAATGCACGGGATGTCGTATTATCAAGGGCTACAACACAGTGCCTGTTTGACAAATATAATTTGATCCACGACGAAAACGTTGAAATCATTGAAAATAGACAAATTAGTGGCAGCGGAGCGACTTGCAACGAAACCATGCTAGTTGGTAGATATTAGGCCTTTGGCAGCAAAATATAACTTATCATTCACAGTTATCTCAACAAGTTTTGAGACAGACGATAGCTTCGAAATCGGCATGTAATTACTAACATCGTTTTTATTTCCACTCTTAAATATAGGCGTAATGGAAGTTAATTTCCAGTCGTCAACAAAGATACGGGGGACAATGATTTATTAAATATAATTGTAAGAGGCTCAGCGAGACACAAACAGTTCTTCAGCAAGATGGCCGATAGGCCATCCGAGTCAGTTTTCGGTGTGGGCTTGAGCTTCATAATACCCTTGACGACATCAATAAGGAATAGGCACAATGTGCCAAAATTAGAGAAAAAAAGTTAGCAAAAAAATTGACAGAATCTTTTCCAGAATTTTCATATTTTCTATTATAAAAAACATTGTTTGGCACCGTTGAGCAAGACTTTTTTGATTTGATGAATTGCCAAAAGGCCTTCGAATCCGAGATAATATTGCTTTCGAAATTCGGGATGTAATTTCTATATAAGTACTTGTTCAAACAGAGGCCAAAAGGTTTTCGAATCCGAGATAATATTGTTTTCGAAATTCAGGATGTAATTTCTATATAAGAACTTCTTCAAACAGTTAAATTCCTTTAAATGGCACTGAAATTTTGAGTAATGCATTGGGTCACCAGACCTTTTATACAGTTTGGAAAGTTTGTTTTTTAGATTCTTTAGATGCCTAAGCTGTTTGGTATGCCAAGGTGTCTTTTCCTATGATAAATAGGAATGTGCTTCAAACACAGCTCAGAAACCTTAGTCTTAAAAAAACGGAAAACAAGAGCAATACCTTCCGACAAAGTGTACTTGATGTTATTTGATCTAGATCTAGGATTCTATTAAGGCTATTATAAAAACCATTAATTTTTTAGATAAATCAAAGCTAAAAAAACTATCAATGAAATGAATTTCGACTGAAGAATTTACGTTAGAAGCCGTAAAAGAAGCAGTGTGTCAGAATTGGTAAGTGTTACCAATGATGCCCGAAATTTTCTCCGAACAGCAATGAGATCACACATCCTCTGGAACATCGAGATTTGTCACGGTCACGGTTTTTGCGGAAAACATCGTACAAATTGAAGGAAAAATATGTCACAGTCGAAAAAGTTTTCATTCAGCCAGGATTCAACGAATAAAAAAAAATCAAAGTCGAAGAAGGAACTTTTCATATACACAGTCGAGCATTTAGTTCGAAGTGCAGATATATTTTGAAAATACAATTTTAGTAATTTATTACTAGTCATGGAGTTAGCTGCAGCAGTTACGGAATTAGAGGAGGAGTGACGTCTTTTTGAAAAAAGTGAATTGCCAAATTTTTACGTTCCTAGGCCATATATCCACATTTAAAAGCTTGTCATAAAAAAACTCAGAAACGCCTAGCTTAAAGTCGATTTTCTTCAAATCCTTTTCGAAGGTATCCTTTTGATAAGCATATAGCATGAAGGAAATTTGCGGTCAATTTCTGCATGTTTCGCAACATAGTCCACAATAATTCATTATTTTGGATTGAACCGATAACTAAAGGTTTTTAAACCTTTTTTCTATTAGCTCTAGTTACGGTTTTCCATTCACGTGTACGATTAGAGAGATCATTCGAGACATCAGTCATGGTTAATTGAGCTGGCACTTCCAGTTGAATGCGATTTGATGTAGGTGCAAGAGAACTTGCCCTTGTCGTTGCTTTTTTGCTGGTTGATGTTGATGGGAAAAGAGAGCGGCGCATCGCCAACAGCAGCACGACAGTGCGAAGCAGAAGAAAACGAATTAGTCTCAACATGCGGAGCAGCAACAATAGATAGGATTACAGGTGACATAGCAGCAGTCACTGGTAGTAGTGGCAGAGAACGTAAATTCATAGAGAAGGCGCAGGAACGAATGGACAGGTTAAATGTCAAAACACATCAAAACGAGGGTAGGAAATTAACATAAGAGAGTTAACATAGCGGAGCGTAGTCAACATAGCGGAGCGTAGTCAACAGAAATAAATATAGCGTTTGCATTGAAATGTAAAATGCCATGATTTGATGTTAGGGAAAAGAAAATAACAGCAGACTTGTACATTTTTCTTTCATGCTTATTTGCCGTCGGCATTTTGCATGCGCAAATGGATTATTTCTTGTGAGATGAATAAATTAATTCTAAGTAACGCAATAGCACCGTAGGCCTAAGTAGCTAGAGTGCTCTATCAGTTAGTGTTATATTTCATATTTCTCTAATAAATAATAATAATAATAATTCTAAGTATATGCATGCACGAATATGAAATTTTAAGTATCTCATTGACTAAATTGTATTGAATTTACGTCTTTTATCAAAATTATTCAAATATCATAACACAAAAAATAACTTTGTAAACCATTCATTTACATCAAGGTTTATTATTCAGTAAAGTGTTGAATTAATATAACATCTACCATCCATATTCATGTGGGCAGAAAAAAACATGACTTGCCTCAAAAGCCAGCTCATACACATCTGCATATAAAGAATTCAAAGCAAATAGACAAACGTATGCAAACATATTTCTAATATACATATGTATGTATGTATGTATGCAAAAATCACATTTATTTTTCATGCTTATTTCCCGTAGGCATTTTGCATGCGCAAATGGATTATTTCTTGTGAGATGAATAAATTAATTCTAAGTATATGCATGCATGAATGTGAAATTTTAAGTATCTAATTAACTAAATTGTATTGATATTAAGTGCATTATCAAAATAATTTCAAAATATTCACATAAAAAATTGGCTTTGTAAGCCATTCATTTGCATCAACGGTTATTATTCAACAATATGTGTCCTTTTTAAATTTTTATATCCATATATATGTATATTCATATACTAAATAGATATAACATCTACCATCCATATTCATGTGGGCAGAAAAAAATCTTGACCTGCCTCAAAACATAGCTCATATGTATCTACATATAAAAATTTAAAAGCAAATAGACAAACGTATGCAAACATATTCCTAACATATGCAAAAAAACTCATCTAAACGGTATTCGCGTACATATACATATGTATGTATGTATGCATATACATATGAATACATATGTTGGGACAACGTACATATGTACGTAAAGGTTTCTATTCTAAGCAAAACAATGAATATTCGTATATACCTACATATAACCGCACATACTTACTTTATGCCTCTACATGTGTATGCTTCCAAAACTAAAATTCTAAGCCTAGCGACTACAAGAACAAAATGCATTCCTAGGAGTAGCTGCTGCGGCCATGATTATTTAGCCGCGGCGGCGCTGAACAGTTTCAAATATTAAAAAGCACAACAAAAACAAATTCATTGATAAGTTCGAGCTCATATTTCTACGAGCAAAGTACTTTCATTCATAAAACGAGCCGTCCATATGCCAATTTTCACGACCACTCGAAAATAGTCAATATTGGAATATTTCGCGTTGAATTATTTGCCAATATTTGGTAAATCTTGAATTTTTGTCAAGTCGAGTGGCCGCGGCTCCGTATATATGTATGCATCAATATATGTATGTAAATACATATGTGTATATGTACAATGCTGTGCCAATGAATGTGCGCTGCGCCTATGAATGCGCGCTGGATTTCTTGATTTCTGTCGCAAGTGCTCGCAACCTCATATGTATGTATGTCTATGGAAGTTTGTAGGCATGTATTTATGTGTATGCGTGTTTGCTTTTGCACGTCCATATGAACGATTTTTCATATGCAGATGTTCATTTGATTTAGCTGAACGAATATATTGATTTTGTAAGGAAATCCTGTCGAATTAAATTATTGGTATATGGTCATTTAAGTTCTTCTTACCAAATAAATATTATTATCCTTAAGAAAATGAAATACTAGTTTTTTTAATTTTAATTTTTTATTTTTATTCACAAGTAATTTAAGTACTCTTATATGTATATGTATGTATATATATTACAATACTATAAATAATAGGTATTTACATTTCCTGAAATGAAAACAAAAATTAGATAAAATTGTGAAAGCACGAATTACGAAATTGTTCTCATACTATAACAATTTCTCACACGACTTCGATATTGACATCGATTAAGTCAATGCGATTTACCTGATTTTTAAAACACTACTCTCAATCCATCGTGATTAAGTGAAAATTGTAGTGGTTTAAAAATCTAGGCTCAGGTGCTACCTGAAAAAGAAGATAAAAGGAAAACCTGAAAGATAGAGAAAAATCTGAAAGATGCAGAAAACCCTGAAAAATAAAAAAATCTGGAAAATAGGAAAAATAAATATAAATGAATACATATAAGAATAAACAATAAATAAACGCTGGTTTTACTTACCCTAAGGACCTGCGCAACTCACCTTGTTGGACCCTGACCTACAACGTACGACAACTTTTTTAGTTTATCGTTGCGCTTCTGACACCTGACTTGGGTATTTTCTTGCCGTAAAAGCCATTTCGCATTTTTGAATAGAAGTACATATATCAAAAAATCGAGTAGCTTGATGCGATGATCCTGACATTCGCCAGATAGTGCGAACCAATGGGGAAATACTTCCTCGGTTTTTTGTTTTATAACCGGCAACATTAGATTGCGAATATTACCTACGTGAGCATATTTTGCAAAAAGCTGACGGTACCACATCATCTGAAGGCGACACACTTCGAATACCCTGTCTTCAGGATTCACCAGTCTCAAATCGGTGTCATCCGTGAAATTTTTAGACCTTATCAGGGCTTCGGAATGCAATTTTAAGTCTCCTTGTGTTTTCATCATAATGTGGGCGCATTTGTCGCATTTTAGCTTACACAGTAATTTTTGGTAAATACCATAGCCAGTGTAATAACGCTGCACCTGTACCTCAGCTATATTTTGTTCTTCGGCAAAATTCTCGTCTCCTACCTCTATATTTTCTAAAACGAGTTGCTCATTTAGCGGTTCTCCTACTTCTTCCTCCAGATGATGATCCTCAGTCCCTAAACTCCAGTCTAAATTAATATCATCATCATCTTCGCAATTATTGCCTTTGTTTTCGAACCGCTGTCGTAAAATTTTCATAGATATCAATCGCGCTACTATATACTGTACTTCGTGTGCTGTGGGATGAGTATTAATACCCTGACTAGCTCGGACCCGATAAAAGAAATTTTCTAGACAATCTTGGTTTAACTTTCCAAGGAAAATAAATTTTAAATTTTGATGCTGTTGAAAAAGTTCCTCGCACAATTCCAGCATCGATTTTATGGTAGTACGAAAACCTTGGATACATTTAATAGTGGAATATGCACGCATTGTAGACATTGGACTAAAGAACTCGAAGTAACTTAATAGTCTTTTAACTTTGCCCCTATCATCCCGCTTCAGGGGAGACCTTAATGGATTTGTTGACTGGAAATGCTTTGCATCGAGTTCATCAAAAAGATCGTTCATTTCTTTAACAAATATCTGCGTGGGCTTGGCAAAATTTATCAAGTTTTCGTCATTACCAAATAAATTTTGACTACACATCATGTCAATACCTGACGCTACCGAATTGCTCAATACTTGTGTTGCGCGTGAAACGCTCATTTTTTCGAAAATGCTTGGGTAAATATGAGCCTCCGTCAATTTTGGGCAAATTTTAAAATTGGAATTCTTTTGATCAATATCAAATAACTTCCTAATGACCTTAAAGCTTGCAGTGCCATGAGCGGTTGGAATATCATATTTCATAAATACATTACGGATGGACTTTATGAGATGGCAATAGTCAAACATACAAAAAATTGTATTGTTTTCGTGCATGAAAAAGGTGTTAATTTCAGAAATCTTCAATTGATTAAATAAAGTTATATTCGCGGGCCCTTGATCGCAAATCATAACTTTTATATTCAGTCCAATTTTCGTAATTGCGGAAATGTTACTCATCACAATTTGATGTAACTCTGTACCATTAAAACCATTTTTGGAAATATAGTAGGAAAATACATACTTCCACTTAGAGCACAACCCTTTAACCATAAAAACACTACATTTGTTCCCTATTCTGCTTTGACGTTGGCCTTCCCCATGGTCCACAAACCCATCAATTATATCCCTACTTTTATTATAAGTAAGATCCGGCTTGATGCTCATTTCATCAAATAATAAAATGCATATGCGTTCTGTGCCGGACATTTTGCTAGCAATTTTGCTTAAATTGTTAACGACATTGGCATCGAAACCTGGAACAACATACCTGATGGGGCGCCAACGCAAAAGAGATGATTTGTGTGGTAAACAAAAACCTAGATCGTCACGCATAAAAGAATATGCTTTAGTGGACATATAGTTCAAATTTTGTGCCAATGCCTTTTCGTCCTCATTATACCAACCTTTTTTGGTACTGACGATCATTTTTGTAAAAGTTAAAGCATCGCTGCTACAACTTTCTTCCGCAATTATTGCACGTTTCAACAACTCAGAATATTTATTTTTTAGGTCATTATTTTCTTTTTCAAGCTCCTCAATACGTTTATTTAATTTGACCGCGTTGCTCTGATAATAGCGAGCAGACTGAGCAAACCGTTCGCGAGTGGTTGTGGTTTCTAAGTCCACGCAGATCTGATTACTATAACTAGCCTGCCTGTTTTCCTCTAATATCGAATATTTCTCAAACTCTTCCAGAGTTAAATCTTCTTCTACTTCCTTAACTACCTTACTATAAGTTGCAGTGACGGGCGGGCAAACCCAATCAGAGCCAGCACTAGGCGAGCGACTTCTATTTACTGGCTCTAAATTGAAGCAAGGAAAAGCCCCTTTCAAGAGTTTATATTTTGCAACCAATGTGGGTTCAAAATGGCGTTGGCAAAGAAAAACCCTGTCAGTGCTTGACACTTGCACGTTGCAAGCCAAGGCCCAATTCTTACGGGTCTCTTCGTCCCTAGGAAACGCAAAAAGTAGAACTTTATCCTTAGGCACGCAGCTCACGATACAGCAGCTCCTTTTTTTCTTTTTTTCGGTCCACTTGTTCGGTGGAACATCATCATAGCCTAATTAAAATTTTTATTTTAATTTTTAATATACAAAATTTAAATTTAGGTATATTTAGTATAATCATACACATATATAAAACTAGAACCCGCACCCTCCGGGGATTTATAATATAGTTTTCATCTAACATCTCAACCAAGTTTCATTAAATAAATCATTATACTTGGCCTAAAATTGCCCATACGGCATTATCCTAAACCCGATCTTTTAAATTCAAAAGTTTTTTATAAATATGTAAATAAAATAATGAGAAAGTGCGCATTCTAAATAAATAAATCCCTTCTCTGCTTTCTATTTCATGCATGCATGCATGAATGTGTATATTAAGCTTTTCAATAGGCACGAAGTATTGAAAACGACATCCAAGCATACGATTATCACTTTATGTATGTACAGTGAACCAAAAAGAAACTGAGACACTAATATTTAAAAAAATATTCACAGATTTATAAGAAATAATAATATTGACGGTAACTCCGTTTATTTTTTCTTCACTGTACATACATATATGGAGACATAATAATAAATTAATTTACTTACCCAAGTTTAAAGTTGGAACCGCTCCATTCTTGAGATATTTTGGTCCCACGGCATCCTCCTCAAAATGCTTAATGCATACAAATGAATTATGCATTGGCATTTGCATTGAGGGTGAGATCCTCAAATTCTCCTTCCACAAATTTAATAATTCCCGATTTTTGGGAAATGCAAACGAACGAACATTTTGTTCACTATAACACTCGCGAACACGACATTTCGAAGCTTTAGGCATATTTTTCTTTTAATTATTACTTATTAACAATTTAAAAATGTTTGCTTCACCGCGCACGTGCACTTCCAATTGACTTTCTTTTCGAATTAAAATTGAAACCAAAGTTCAATTGGTTACAAGCAATCATGAGAGCTTTTCATTAATTTGGCGCAGTTTGGCGCATACATTTATCCAATCAAAATCAAATCTAATGCAATCATACATTTTTTCCGATATTTGGCGCAATTTTCATATATGTAAAGCTAATATACATATGTCCTTTGCTAATATACGTATATAAACATGCATACATAATATTTCGCGCAATTTTCATAACTTAATTACATACATAGGTATGTCCTATGCTAATATAAGTATATAAACATGCATACATACAATTTCGCGCAATTTTCATAACCTAATACATATGCTATGCTAATATATAATATGTATATAAACATGCATGCATACATGCATTTCTTTTCGAATTAGAATTGAAACCAAAGTTCAATTGGTTACAAGCAATCATGAGAGCTTTTCATTAATTTGGCGCAATTTTCATATATGTACATATATACATTTATCCAATCAAAATCAAATCTAATGCAATCATACATTTTTTCCAATATTTGGCGCAATTTTCATATATGTAAAGCTAATATACATATGTCCTTTGCTAATATATGTATATAAACAATCATACATACAATTGCGCGCAATTTTCATAAAAAAACCAAAAAGAACAAATCTGTAAACATGCATACAAATCATATGGACATATCAAATGAACAACTCTGTTCTATACGCAAGCAAATGTAAGCTAATGTAAACTACATTTTTTTACATTAGCGTATCACTCTCTCCCTCTCATTTCTCTCCGGCAGCCATATTAATTAATTTCCTACTGTTAACTTGTGCTGATTTCATTTTCCTACCCGTATTTTGTTAGGAGGAACGGGCCGGGACTGCGCCTTCTCTATGAATTTACGTTCTCTGGTAGTGGCTCCTGTCTCTTTGATTTGCTTTTCGCATTTTTCGTGTTCCTTGCATGACACTTCACCTCAGCGGCTACAGAGAACGTTAATGAATAGAGAAGTCTTAATGACTGGAAAGTGTTCATTTTCGAGGGGTACTCGTCTCGCGAAGACAATTTCACCACAGACACATTTTTCAACAAAAATTAACAGTAAGGGGCTGAATTATGTAAATTTAGCAGCAGTCGATAAGAATTTGTTGGTGATTAGAAGCAAAGAATGCTAGGTAGCTTTTTAATATGACCTATATATTTGAATTTCTCCAAATCATCCAAATTATGTACATATGTTATGTCTGTCTGTCTGGTGTCTGTAAAACTTTGTTGAATTCCCTTCAACTGAATCAAAATCCTCTATAGCAAACGCTTCATTACCAGGCGCACAGGAAGATGGCATATGCAAATGTAAATTTGTGAATTTATATACATTTGTGAATTTATATACATTTGCGCATATGTATATGCTGTGTGTATGTGTGCTCACCAGCCACAGCACAAGATAAAACGGTAAAACTTCTCAAGAAATCCAGCGCGCATTCATAGGCGCAGCGCACATTCATTGGCACAGCATTGTATGTACAGTAAGCTTGAAATGTTACAGGCATCTTCAAATGCTCTGATTTCAGAGTAAGTTTCTAACTGCAGATATATGCATATGTTTTGTGCACTTTTTATCAATTGAAAAACTACATACGTAAAGTAATCTACTAATTAACTATTTGCCTACTATCAGTTAACATAAAATAATTGTTTCCAAATTTTATCTTAGTATTAAAATGTCCGAATCAGACCTTTTTTTTTAAGCTACTTGTTTTCTTCTGCAACTTACTGTATGCTCATGCGCGCACTTGACGCACAGCAGCTGCGGCTGTCGAGCATTTAGAAAGACATATTTACATACATATATTTTTGCATACATATGTACGATGCCGCGGGCACTCGACTTGACAAAAATTGAAGATTTATCAAATATTGGCAAATAATTCTACGCGAAATATTCAAATATTGACTATTTTCGAATTGTCGAGAAAATTGGCATATGGGCGGCTCGTTTTATGAATGAAAGTTCTTGCTCTTAGAACTATGAGCTCGAATTTATCAATGAATTTTTTGAAGATGTGTTTTTGTTGCACAGTACAATAGTTGAAACTGTTCGGCGCCGCCACGACTGTTCAGCGCTATGGCAACTAGAATGATGGCCGCTACGCCTGCGTCTATGGCTGCATTTTGTTCTTGTGGTCGCTAGGCATAGAATTTTAGCTTTGAACGACATACGCATTTTTAGGAATAAAGCGAATGCCCTGTGTGTGCGGTTGTATGTACATGCATATGTGTATATTAATAAGCATTGTTTTGCTTGAATTCAATATTTATATTTGCATATGCCATCTTCCTGTGTGCCTGGTAATGAAGCGTTTTGTATACAGAATTTTTTGATTTGATCAATTGAACGTACATATATATATATATAGTTAGGGCATCAAGTGTGCATATACGCACATGCACATATGTACGTCGATGCATATGCAGAAGAAGTTGTTTTAGCATTTGCAGGAATTCGATCATTCGAATATTTACACCCTAATTATTGCATGAAATATGATAAGGCGATGGTCGTGAGGTAGGTCATGTTGCTTCAGTGCATACATATGCGTGCAACACTATTTATTAAAGATGCAATAGAACTTAGTTGTCCCATATATGCAAATACGTTTCTTTGAAGTTGAAGTTTTCCTTTATTTATTTTAAACTTTTATACTATCTAGAAAATGCATACATACAAATTTATGTATATTATTATTCCCTGTAATAAAATGTAAATTGAAAAAAAATTAGTTTGCCAAAGGAACAAATAAATGCATGTTCAAATGTAAATACATATGTATGTCGATATACCAAAACACTTGTATGCTATGAATTAATTTCGACTCAAAAAATTAGTAAAAATTTTCATCAAATTTGTTTAGTTTTAAATTTACTAAAACGCACATACCAAAATGTGAGAGGTCATTTTATAATGTATTTTTTTAAATTAAATCAAAATATTAAAGTTACTTTGATTTGATTTGGCGCATATAATAAATTCAATCATTTTTTCTTCATCACCTTTGTTTGAAAATACAAATTGAATAAATTTTCGTTTACCAAGGGAACATAAAAATGCACAAGCAAATGCCTTGCAAAATGCCGTCGGCATTCGTCAATTTGATTTCATACAGAAACTAAAAACTGAGCAGAGCCAATGTACTTGTACATAATTCACTGTAATCAGCTCTGTTAAAAACTTCCCCGCCTTCGAGTTAAGCGAGGTGAAATAGTGTTCGCGGTTTCACTTCATTTTTGACAATTCACACTATTCGTAGCTCGTGAGAATTCTCTATATTTAACGTTCTCTGGCGGCTAGCTGTACAAGAGCAGAGGAGACATCAACCGTTTGATGTTTTTGTAATTCCATTACTACTGCACGCAGTTCAATTGTTTGCGTAATCAACAACTACTTATCCTGTTTGAGAGAGCTAATTGCAGCCATCGCACGAGCATTTTCTGATTGCAAAACAGCAATTTCTCTGATAATTCTTTTCAGACTAATATCAGAATTGTTTACATCTAGTAATAGAGCTGACGCTGATTTCGGCACTTGTTGTTGGGGTGATATCTGCGCATCTAAGTTTGCTGGATTCACTGGCACATTATTAGCAATAGCAATTCCATCATCCAGGTTGATGGAAGCTGATGGTGCACGAAGGGATTGACGTCGAACAGCAGCACACTTATTACAGATAGATTGCTTACCCGTTTTAAGCAAAAACTCTAAGTAAACTGTAGATTGACACAATTTAAGTAAAAAATATCATTGCATTTGTCGCACAGCATTTTATCTTGTGCAAGCGCAACTTTGTTGGCACATAGGCACGGCATTGTGAGTTCGATATAAAATATAATAGCCAAAAAGAATAAATGTAATACACTAGAGCCATTGTCTCATAAAGAAAACTACAAAAATTTCAATTTTTGATGGTTTATGTTCAGAATACATTAACATGCCAAAAAAAATCGGCCGTTAGCTTATAGAAAGGTTACGACTTCGACGTTTATTACTATTGAAATTATCGAGCTCACTCCTTTTTGTTGTTTTATAACACATAAATACCTAATTAATATAATATATATGTGGGGACACCACAACTAGATTAAGCTGATTAAATTCTTAATAATTATGCTTTAATTTGTTCATATACTTTTATTCATTCTTAATACTTTATAAATGTAACCATGTGTGACTTTTCATTTGCTTTTAACTTCTCATTCTTTCGCTTTGTACTGCTGAGCTAATAAAAGAACTAATTTTCGGTCTCGTTCTTCTTGGATCGAGCCGTTCAAGTGAACACATCGTTTTCGCTATTCACTAGCTCCCACAATTTGGTGACCCCGAACGGTAAATTTACACATTTCTTGTTGCTTAAATGTCTTTAGACGATACTCTGTCACCGCCAACTGGATCTTCACAAGGAGAATCAATTCCGGCTACGTCATGCATTCCACGCATCCCGCTCCCAATATAATCGGAAGATAATATTCAAGCGTACTTCTACTCACTCGACTTCTGGTTCGAAGCGTCAGGCATCAATTCAGATAAAGCAAAATTGATGATTGAATTCACAGCTGAAATTAATGGAACTACACCCTATTATCGATGCGGCACCAAGTACTGGAAAAAATCAGTACATACGCACGAAGTTGACGGATTATCTGACAAAAAGTAAGCAACGCCGGTTGCAGCGCGTACTTCGCGAAATACCATTAGGTGATCGCCGTCCTAGCGACCTTTTCAATGAGATGAAGCGTGCAGCCGGCTCCGCTTTCAGTGAGAGCATTCTGCACCATTTGTGGGTTAACCGCTTACCTGCATATGCGCAAGCAGCCATTATAGCAACCAATGTACCGATATCCGAAAAATTAAAGATTTCCGACACCATTGTTGAGTCAATTCAACTACGACAAGGACAGGTTAACGAAGCGTGTGGCATACAAAACCACTCTGATTCATTTCTCAGGACCGAAATAACTACACTAAAACAGCGCCTCGATAAAGCGTTAGATAACGGCAAAACCCATTACCGTTCGCGTTCTAAAACACCAGCACGCCATCGCAAGTTAGACAACGGTTCTGATGACATTTGTTGGTATCACAGAAAATTCGGTCAAGACGCTACAAGATGTCGGCTACCATGCAAGTTCACTCGCTCACCACCACCAAACGTTCCACAATAGGGTTGCTCCCCCATTGGCTTTTCAGAGATTGGCAAACGTTCTGAAATGCCTTCGAACTTTCGTCTACGTATATTTGACACGTCCACAAAAATACATGTTTTAATCCACTCAGGTGCAGACGTGTCTACTATACCAAAAAGTTCGAAATTGGTTAGAGTAACACCATCGGATATGAAACAGTTTGCCGCGAACGGTACACCAATTGAAGCTTTTGGTGAAATAACCCTAAACCTTAACTTAAACCTGCGAAGGGAGTTTGTGTGGAGCTTTGTGATTCCTGACCTAACTTAAGCGATTATCGGTGCCGACTTCTTATCTTATTAGGATCTGCTACCCGATCTTAATGGACGATGTTTGCTAGACCGAAAAACTGCTTACAAAACGCTTCATGCAGTTGCTCAACTCAACGCAACTCAAATGCAAGCTCAAATTTTCAGACTTACTTAAAGAGTTTTCCGATATCACTCGATCGCCGCCTGTCGAAACCATTGCACACATGACATTTGGATTGCGCAACGCCGCGCAAACGTTTCAAAGAGTTTTAAACGAGGTTTGGCATGGCATCGATAAAATTTTCATCTATTTGGATGACATCTGCATAGCTTCAAGTTCTCAAGAGGATCATCGTAAAGATCTGCATTTGGTTTTTCAACGCTTGCGTGAGCACAAACTTACCATAAACGTCGCAAAGTCAGTTCTTGGCGTAACAGAACTTGAATTTCTTGGTCATCTCATCAAAAGAGATGGTATAACACCAATCCCAAGCCGTGTGGATGCAATTACAAAAATTAAGCTGCCTATATTAGCTAAAGACCTGAAACGTTTCCTCGCCATGGTAAACTTTTACAGACCGTTCTTGTCTCAACCACTGCTTCATCAAGCGCCGTTGTTAAAGATGGTCCCTGGGAACATAGCAACGATAAAACAGTGTTAGCTTGGTCTGATAAAAACATTCGCCATTTCGGAGCATGTAAGGAAAGCCTTGCAAAGTCCACCTTACTTGCTCATCCGATACCTTACGCGACACTTTCTTTATGGGTTGATGCTTCGGACAGTGGTGCTGTTCTACACCAGTTTGTCAACAACACGCTTCAATCATTAGGTTTCTTCCAACGATCATTTTCAAAGGCTGAACAACGATACAGCTCTTACGATAGAGAACTTACTGCGATGTTCCGTGCAATACGCCCCTTTCGATTTATGGTAGAAGGACGAGGTTGTCACGTTTACACCGACCATAAGCCGCTAATTTATGCTTTTCGGCAGCGCCTCGGAAAAGCCTCCGATCGTCAAGCTCGTCAATTAGACTTTATCGCTGAAATTACAAGGGACATTCGGTCCTGGTCAACAAAACATTACGGCAGACCTCCTATCTCGCATTGAGTCCATATCAGCGGAGCCGATTAATTACGATGATCTAGCCGATCACCAAGCCAACGATGAGGAACTCCAATCCTATTTAAATGGTAACGTAAATCAGCCACTTAAACTAACATGCTATATTCTACCTTCAGGCTCGAAGAGAGTTTATTGTGACAGCTCAACTTGCCGCATACGACCTTTTGTAACAAAAAAGTTTAGACAGGCAGTACTGCGAGCAACACATAACATTTCGCATCCAGGCATGCGAACTAGTTGATGACCGAGCAATTCGTTTGGCCTGGTATACAACGGGATAGTCGCTAGTTTGCAAAGCACTGTATCCAGTACCAACGTAAGAAAATTAGCCGACATAGCGTACAACTGTTCAAACGTCGTGAATGCCCGAGCCTACGTTTTTCACATTTACATATTGACATCGTAGGACCGTTTCCGTTATCTGACGGTAATCGCTACTGTCTCACTGTAATTGGTCGCTTCACTCGATACCCAGATGCGATAGCAATACCGCACAGCACAGCCCCGACTGTAGCAAAAGCCTTAATAGAGAGCTGGATAGCGCGCTTTGCCGTTCCAATTGACATAACTTCAGATCTTGGGCGTCAATTCGAAAGCTCCTTATTTCAACAACTTTTAAAATGTCTTGGCATAAAGCATCTACGCACAACCGCTTATCATCCGCAAGCCAACGGCATGGTCGGGCGATGGTATCGGACTCTAAAATCGGCAGTCTTACCACTTGAAATTGAAATTTGAAAAGGTCGAGCCAAGGAGCACCAGGAGATTTGGTGGCTCCTAAAACACCCAGGCTGAAGAGCCCATTGTATTTAAAGCTCTGGAAAGGGGGGTAGATAGTCAAGGAGGGAGGGAGAAAAGTATCAGAGAAAGAGATAGGGAAGAATAGAGACAGAGATAGAGATAGTTAGTCCTGTGAGAATTTTCCAGTTTCTTTGGCAAATCTATTAATATCCTTCAGTTTTAGAGAATGAATATTACTCATTCTCATGATATCGGAACCCAATACAAGTAGCCGTGCTCTAGCAAAGGCAGGACACTCACAGGGAAAGTGCTCAGTGCTATCCGCCTTCTCCAAGCATGACAGGCATACTGGGTCCTCGATGATTCCAATGGTGTTCATATGCTGGCCCCATGGGTTGTGTCCCGTAATGATGCCGACCATCAACCGAATGTCTTTCCTTCTAAGTTTTAGTAGAAAGTTTGACAGTTTTCTGTTCGGACTTGTCACAAAACACTTTGCAGCTCTGCAGCGTTCTAGACCGGACCATCGCTCTTTATACAGATTGCCTACATAATCCCTGATCCAATTCTTGATTCCTGCGGAACTGATTCCGATTATTGGCTCTGGCCCCTGGGGGGGCACCGCTGATCCACGGTTGGTCAATTTCGTTTCCTTGAACATCGGAGTGTCCCGGAACCCATATAAGTACAAGCCTGTTCTGTCTTGCGACAGA
This sequence comes from Anastrepha ludens, assembly GCF_028408465.1. NCBI lineage: Eukaryota > Metazoa > Arthropoda > Insecta > Diptera > Tephritidae > Anastrepha > Anastrepha ludens. Next base: position 89,836,275 of record NC_071503.1, on the reverse strand, counting down.
ATTAAGCTTCTTCTTACATTCTTGAACAATCTTTGAGGTTTGCTTCGCGTTCTCCAGGGCCTTCAATGCAGCCTGACTGTCACTGAAGACTCGAATCTGTTTCCCGCTCCATCTCCTCTCGATTATCCATTCGGCTACTTTCAGGATGGCAAAAACTTCTGTTTGGAAAACAGTTGCCCTTTCCCCCATAGCATAGTGATACTTATTACTATCGTTTAAGTACCATCCGGCTCCAGACCCTATTTCATTCTTGGACCCATCGGTAAAGAAAATATCCATCAAACCTCCCTGCATGCGTTCTGGATTGCTCCATTGCTCACGCAATGGAAATCTGACATCAAATTTCCTTCCAAATGAAACTGTGGGTATCAGGTCATCTTTAGGTGCCAAAAACAGTGGATACTGCTCCGACAGCAACTTAAAGATTTCTCTGTGTCCCGAAGTTCCATCTTCGTGCCAGAAAGCATATTTATGGAGTCTACACATTGCTTTTATTGCTTCCTGTTATATCTTAAGATCCAGAGGGAGCAAATCAAGCGTAGCATTTAGGGCATCACCAGAGGTTGTACTCATGGCACCCGTGATGCATAAACATACACTTCTTTGCTGCCTGTATAGTTCCCGGCTTGTGGACTTAACTATGCTTCGTCGCCACCAGACAACAGAAACGTAAGTGATGTTTGGTCTGATGAGTGCTGTGTACATCCATAGGACCACAGCAGGTTTCAGACCCCAGGTTTTACCAAAGGCTCCGCGGCATTGCTGAAAAATCCTCGAAAGTGCGAAAAAAACCTTAAGTGAAACGTGTGTCTTCCAAGTCAGCTTCTTATCCAAGATTACTCCTAGATATTTAACTTCATCGGAAAGACCAAGTGTCACACCTTTTAGGGTTGGAAGACTGAGTCCATCCAATTTCCGTTTTCTCGTAAACAAGACTATGGTTTTTTGTTCGGATCAACGAAAAGACCTTGTCTCATGCACCAGTAATCGATTTTGACAAGAATCCTCTGCACTTTCGTGCAAAACTCCTTAAGGATTTATCCGATGTTAGCGCACAGACGTCGTCCGCATGTGCTTGGACGTGAAAACCGAGTTCCCGCATCTCCACTAATAGAGAGTCTACGTCGAAGCACCACAGCAGCGGAGAAAGAACACCCCCTGGGGACATCCTTGCTTGGCCCTGACTGTGATTTGTTCGTCACTGCTCCCACCAGCGGTTAACAGCCTCTCAGAGAGCATGGAATATATCCATTTTATAATGGCTTAGAATTAACTCCGTGTCGTTCGGCAGAAGAACATATCGAACCGAAAGTGGCATTATCAAAAGCCCCCTCAATGTCCACGAACACGCCCATTGTGTATTCGTCAGCTTCCAGCAGAGATTCAATCTTGCTAACAAGATCGTGTAAGGCTGATTCACATGATTTTCTACTCTGGTAAGCGTGTTGATTTCTACTAAGTGGACTTCTCGGCAATACCCCCACTCGAATATGTTTCTCCACCATTCGCTCCAGACTTTTGAACATGAACAATGTCAAACTGATTGGTCTTAAACTTTTTGCTAGGGAATAGTCATCTTTTCCTGGTTTCGGACTAAATACTACTCTTACGCGTCGCCATTGGTATGGTATATAACCAAATGCGAGACAGGCTGTGAAGATCCTTTTCAGGGCCTCAATCAGCCTGTCTCCTCCTTTTTTAAGCATTGCTGGATATATTCCGTCAGGTCCAGGGGACTTAAAGTTCTCAAAGGAAGACAAGGAAAACCTTATCGATTCCCTTGTCACTATCCAACTAGCAATATACCAGCTGTATCTAGAGGTTCCACCGTTGCTACCGTTATTGTTCATGCCACTCTCTGCTTCAGAGAGAGTTCTACTACCCGGAAAATGGGTTTCGAGTAGAGCATTAAACGTTCCCAATTTTGAAATGGTGCATGAACCATCAGGTTTTCGAATGGAATCCAGCCTTACTGAGCGGTCCGAATAAAGGACCTTACAAAGTCTCACTGTTTCCCTCATTTCTTTGACGTTATTGCAGAAATTTCTATGGGATTCAAGTTTGGCTTTCCGTACTTTTTTCTTATATTCTCTCTGTATAAGTCGATGATTAGCCCAGTCCTCTTCTGTTTTGGTCTTCAAGGCCTTATTAAGAAGTTTCCTGGACCGTACACGAAGCTTCGACAGTTCAGGGTTCCACCAAGGAACCGCTTTCCCCTGTCTGCTTTGCCTGAGTGGGCACAGTTCCTCAAAGCAATTGATTAAAGTACCATCTAATTTCTTAGTAGCATCTTCAATATTTTCTGCTGATTTGAGTTTTTTCAGGTTTGGTAATCGCTCTGTTACAAGCTCACCATACCTGTCCCAGTCCACATTTCGAGGATTCCTACCGGAAGGTATTGATATTGTGTCAATTCCTAGTCGGAATTCGATAAGACGATGATCAGAAAGAGAGTCCTCTTCCAAAACTCGCCATCGGTTGATTTGATTTCCAACTGACCTATTGGTAAGTGTTAAATCAATCACCACTTGTCTCCTTCTGGTCATAAAAGTTGGTTTGTTACCAGTGTTTTGAATGACCAAATCGGATGACAGGATAAAATCCAGTAACTTGAGACCTCTGGGGTTGCATTTGCTGCTTCCCCACACAATGTTCTGTGAATTTGCATCACAGCCCACTATTATTGGATTCTGCATACTTGACCACTTCTCTTAGCTCGCTCGAAGGAGGTGGCTGTAAAGAGTCGTAGGGTAGGTAGGCCGAAACTATGATAGCTTCAACACTGATCCCACTTTTCAAGTACTTTATTTTTGCAGCAACGATATCTCCGGAGCATAGCTCTTTTAACATCGTGTGTTCGATCAACCTCGGCATGATAATACATGCTCGCGGTCTCTCATTCCCTTCACCATGAAGTATTTGTCCCCACGACATAGCACCTAGACCACAGATACGCTTGTTACATACCCATGGTTCTTGTATTAGTATTATGTATGGGTTTGTTTGCAGTTTTGCATGCCTACGGCACAAGAGAGCCATAGACGCTTTGCTATGCTGCAGATTTATCTGTGTAAATATTACTTCAGTCATGAGACTGAGTATATTTACGCTTTGTACTCCACCTTATCCTGGGCGCGGAAGTGGATTCGTCCCAGATGTAGGTGAGGACGGCACCCGTACTTCGACTTAAGAACCTTGAGGGACCCAAGATCGATACCCAGTACCAGGTGGGAACCCGCCTCCGAAGTGGTAGCGGATTTCTGCCTCGTGCACGAGTATACTCTCCAGAGAGTCGTGTCAAAATCTTTGTTCTGAACACGGATGCGTGTGAGGAGTTCTGCTGAATTACAGGAAGGACCCGGAATCCAGACACTCGCTCGTACCAGCCTTTCTTTGCTACTTTCAACTGAATGAACTTGCTGTTTTCGCAGGCTGGAATCTTTGCTATCGCTTTTTACAGCCATTCTCGGGGAAAAGCGTTGGAACCGTGCACCTCTACAATGCCGCCAACCTCGCTTTTCCCCTCGAAAGTCGGCGCGTCTTCCCACTCACCGATAGCTTTCCAAAGATAGCTGTCAAAATAGTCTTGTTGCGCTTTGGAGAGTAGGCTATCTTGTTTGTCGCTATGTATCTCCGCCGTCATTGCCATTGCTGCCATTCTCGCGAATGATTCGCCAGACGTTGACGGAAGAGTGTCATTCGACATTTGAGGTCTCTTAGCCTGTGCCTTGTCAGGCAAAGGTTTGTCTGCCTTGGATTGGGTCGAGGATTCAAGCATTTCCGAGTTCCGTCTCTCGACTTTCCTCTTCTTTGCCTTTCTCCTCTTCCCGGTCGTTGGCACAGACCCCGTTTCGTTTCCGGAAGAGCGCAGCGCTACATAGGAATCCTCTGTTCTGCCACGCTTTCCCGTTTCCGTTACAGGTATCGAAGTTGACGGAGCTTGAGTCCTTGCCTTAGCTAGTGCTTCGGCTTGCCTCGCCTTCTGTCTTCTTCGTTTGATCTGCCTTGCGGTTAGACCAACCCCTGCATTCGACTCTCCAATAACTTCAATCTTTTTACCGGTACTTACCTGATTCGCACCAGGTTTAACCGTTGTCAAAGACTTACTCGGTACCAGAGATCCGTCTGAGTCTACTGAGAGATTGTCCGCCATCTCCACATCCTCCACAACTTATTCAGTTGCTTCAGATCGTTTCGACGACGGTGTATCGCTCACACTCACTCGGCCCTCCATTGGCATTGCCAATGTGCCAGATTTCACCACTAGTAGTGCGCTTCCTCCGGAACCCTGGGTGTCAGTTCCGGTCATAGGAGAGTGTGGGGTTCGGGCCTGCACATCCGATGCCCGAGCCATCGATTGCTCGACGGGAGGATTTCCCGAAAGTGGCTTACCTCGTGCGGAGAGATCCATGTTTAGCCTCCACATTGTAGGAAAATGCATTTTATACCTCCTGCCAGGTTGTCGGTACGATACTCCCCACATAGTACTTGGGTGGCCACCAATTCCGCCGTTCCGCGGATGAGTGGATACCCAATTCCTATATGGAGCTGCCCTCTTAGTTCGTGGTAAGTTAACCTCCATAGCATGGGGTAACTCACCACTTAAGCCTCATCCCCGCGGCAAGGAGACCGACATGACAACTTACATTATTAAGACTTCGGTGTTCATTCAAGATTGACATTGGCGCATCCCCGGCTGAATTAGTTTTTGGGACAACCTTACGTTTACCATCGGAGTTCTTTATAGATGGCAGCCGACCTACCAGCGAAACGGAAATGGTATCACGTCTTCGACATGTCATGAGAAATATTCGCCCAGTTGATACTACTTGGCACACAAAAGAAAACTCATTTGTGCACACTAATCTTACGACCTGCGATCAAGTTTTCGTTAGAGATCTTTCTGTTCGTCCATCATTAACGCCACCTTACAAAGGCCCATACAAAGTGTTAGAACGTCGTCCTAAATACTTCACTGTGAGCATCAACGACAACAAGGTGAACATCTCCATTTACCGGTTAAAGTCAGCATTCATTGCCACACCCTGTAACTAGGAGGGGAGTACTGTGGGGACACCACAATTAGATTAAGCTTATTACATTCTTAATACAATAATTATCCTTTAATTTGTTCATATACTTTTATTCATTCTTAACACTTTATAAATATAACCATGTCTGACTTTTCATTTGCTTTTAACTTCTCATTCTTTCGCTTTGTATTGTTGAGCTAATAAACGAAATAATTTTCGGTCTCGTTCTTTTTGGATCGAGCCGTACAAGTGAAAACATCGTTTTCGCTATTCACTAGCTCCCACATATATCTTTACGTATGGGAATATCCAATTAATGAAAAAATAATGCAAATTAAATATTATAGCTATGAAGTTTACTTTGGAACAAGAGTGCTGTTTTTTTATGATGTGATTGTGCTGTGGGGTATTTATGTTGTAATTGCCTTTATTTCATAAGGAATATAATATTGGAGTAACGGAATCGATTAGTTTTTCCCACATTGTAATCGAAATAAATCTCTCACAATAATTCCTCGGATTTCGATCGCTGGATTGTCAAATAAAAATCACAAATTAATGGCAAAACAACTTGCTTCACTTTATTACCAACACTTAAATGCTTTACTTAACATGTACATGTTCACCTTAAAACTGTATCCTCTATGCGCGTGCACATCTGCGAATGTGTTGTATATACACGCATACCTATCGTAATTTCTATCATATGACAAGTTCTGCCCGCCATCTGCAGTCGCCATCGACGCGAATTCATATTTTTGTTTTGGCATCTCATTCGCTCGCTATAGTTGCCAGTCGGCTCGTGAAGCTTCCCGTTCGTGATAATATGTACGTATTTAATATGATGTATCTACTTACTCATATGTATCTGTACCGTTATTTGTGTACAATACGAACGTACATATGCACATACATATCGCACTTGTTACGTTAAAGCGTAACAACTCAAAAAGAAAAGGAAAAGAGTAACCACTCAAAAATTTGTTATTTTAGCGCAACTACTAAACAAATAAGAATGAAACAACCGTTATATTGTTTTTAATGATATTTTCGTGCAATTACATATTTTTTCCCTTGTAATACCTATATTATGAATATTTACGGAAACAGTTTTTCGTCTCTACTGAAAATGTTCAGATTTTGAGTTGTTACGCTTTAACGTAACAAGTGCGATATATGCATTTCTGAATTAATATTGCCAGTCGAGGTTAACTATACGAATATTTCGGATATAACTATTTGGTGACGAGGAGCCAAAACGATAGTAAACGCGATGACTTCCATAATTTTTTTAAATTTTGAGCCCTTCGACGCTATTAAAAATTGTTGGTCACGCTGCGCTGAACGTTTCAAAAGCGCGTTGAAATTATAAACAGGTGGGGAAAGTTACTGATCGACATTCACTTGGTAGTGGCCAGGACGATTCTTCTGCATAAGGTTCAAGCAGCTCACAACTCCCAGGATTTGCCAAAGTATCCTCTGGTTAGCTTCCAAACGCCTGTTCGGGAGAGAGCTAACGTGAGAAGGCGAAGCATTCCAGGATAGTTGCTTGTGCGCTGGGTTTGAGACCCGCCACGTAAAAATCCCCCCAATGAAAACATACACAAAGCCTCGGATGAGAACTCCCTACACTGATGACGACCCCTGCAAACGAAATAAAGAATACGATTTGAAGTCCCTTATAGGGAAGATGTCGCTGCCCTCTGGCTGATGTCCCCGAGAGAGTCAAGACTGACATCACTGACATTCAAAAGATGCGATGGACGTGGCAAGGCAAGAAAACTATAGGACCTTGCGACGTCTACTACAGCTGCCATGTAAAGGAACCCAAATTCGGTGTCGAATTTGTTTTGGGAGAGAGACTTCGTCTAGCTCAGTAAGGGTAGATAATTGGAGGGTATCCAATAAAAGGTCCTTTTCTGATCATATTTGGATCCTCTACGATTTGGATCTTAAGGTAGATCCACCCCTACCGTATCGAAATCCTTTAAGAACCAACTGGAAGAGGTTCAAAAATGCAGTAAACAAGAGGATAGGAGAGACTCCTATCCCTCAAATCACTCTCACGGAAAACCTTGAGAGTAGGGTCATAACACTGGAAAAGGCATTTAGTAGGGCCTACAAAACGTCCTGCCCCATAAAATTTAGCAAAAAAACTCACCCTCCTTGGTGGAGCAGTGAGCTCTTAAAACTAAGGGAAAAATCTAGATCAACGTTTAACCTCAGCTACTCGTCGAGAAATTGGGAATTGTACAGAGAAAGTCGGAGACAGTACAAGAAGGCAATCAGCGCCGCCAAAAAAGAGAGCTGGAGGGAATTTTGTTCGTCAATCGAATCCACTAGGGATTCTGCTAGGCTCAGCCGTGTTCTTTCCAAAGACCACTCTATGGCTTCTTGGGTCAAGAAGCCTGACGGAACTTGGACTGCTACAGCAGAAGAATCGCTAGAGCTTCTGCTAAACACGCATTTTCCGGGATGCAGCGCTTACGAAAGTGAGAGGGGAAACATTAGGCGGAGCCAATATAATCCACAGCATCTTGCAAATGAAATTATTACCAAAGAAAAAGTTGCATGGGCAATCAAATCTTTCTCACCCTTTAAATCTCCGGGGCCAGATGGGATCATTCCAAAGATGTTACAGGAAACCTTGGACTGTATCCTACCATGGCTAGAGGAAATTTTTAAAGCGTGTTTAAACTTAGGCCATATTCCAGACAGCTGGAAACTAGTCAAGGTCGTCTTCATACCAAAAGTAGGTAGAAGAGGACATGAATCAGCGAAGGACTTCAGGCCAATCAGTCTTTCGTCTTTCCTGTTAAAATCTTTTGAAAGACTTTTGGATACGCACCTCAGAAGCTCTTTGGAGAGCTCTGGTATATCAACTGCACAACACGCATACCTTAATGGCAAATCTACGGAGACAGCGCTTCACGAGGTAATCGGAGCAATAGAGGGCTCTCTAGAGAGCAAACATTATACCATGGCGGCATTCTTGGATATCGAAGGCGCCTTTAACAATGTTAGCACAGATGCCATCCAACGGGCGTTGATAGAAATGGAGGTGGACAGTTGCATTAGTAACTGGGTCATCTCCATGCTAGAAACCAGGATCAACAAAGCTAATATGGGTAATATCAGCATAACCAAGAAGGTCCACGGGGGCACTCCACAAGGGGGAGTATTATCTCCACTTCTTTGGCTATGTGTGATCAGCAAAATCTTAACAAAACTTGACGGAGGTGGGGTAAAAGTGGTGGCGTACGCTGATGATGTGGTGTTAATGGTGTCAGGACTGTGTCCAAATACGATCAGTGGGATCATCCAAAGGGCGTTAGGCGAGCTTAACTCTTGGGCCACAGGATGTGGGCTTATCCTTTTTACCACCAAAAACAAGGTACCAATTTTTACCCTACCAAATATCAACGGACAAACTCTGTCTTTATCAACCAGTGCAAAGTACTTAGGGGTAATTTTGGACTCCAAATTTAGCTGGAAGTTAAACGTCGAAGAACGGGTAAGTAAAGAAGATACGGCTTCATATGTCTGTAAACGTATGCCTGGAACAAGATGGGGTCTTCAACCTAAGCATACATTATGGCTGTATAAGGCGGTTATACGACCCATTTTATCGTATGGTTCGGTAGTTTGGTGGAAAGCTCTAGGGAGAGAGTACAATAACAAATTACTCGGCAGAATACAAAGATCAGCCTGTGCAATAACGGTCGGTGCAATCAGATCATGTCCTAGAGAGGCTCTCAATGCACTGACACACGTTATTCCAATAAACCTACATATAAAGAAACGGCAACCATGAGTGCATTTAGGTTAAATGAAGCGGGTCGCTGGAAAGGAAAAACTTATGGTCACGCTAGTCTATTATTGCGACAAACTCAGTTAACCTCGGTGAGGACTGACTACATCGTCCCGATGGTAACGTTCAATAGGAATTTTGCCACACTCTTTCCATCTCAAAAAGAATGGAATAAGGGATTCTCTCTAAACAACTTCGATACCACAGTCTATACAGATGGTAGTAAAATGGATTGTGGTGTTGGAGCTGGTATATATTCTCATAGACTTGGAATTGAAAAATCTGTGCGTCTCCCTAATACCAGCAGCGTCTTCCAAGCGGAAGTACTAGCAATTGGGGAAGCCTGTAGGTTACTAATCGCAGATTTCTCTTTTAAGGGCAATATCGCTATTCTTTCGGATACCCAAGCCGCAATCCAGGCGCTGGACGCGACTATAACAACCTCTAAAGTGGTGGAGCAAAGTAGGAACAGCCTCACCAACTTGAGTGAAAACCATAGAGTAACCTTAATTTGGGTCCCGGGACACCGGAATATAGAAGGTAACGAAAAAGCTGATGAACTGGCAAGAGGGGGATCTGCCATGAATAGCGCTCTTGCAGTACCAGTATTCACTCCACTAGGTGCGGTCAAGAATGCAATTTCCCTAAAATACCTTCGAATTGCAGATTGTAGATGGAGAGACCAGACGAAATGCAAAATCAGCAGAACGTTATGGCCCACCTACAACCTCAAGCAATCGTTGACGTTAATAAACATGAAACGATGGGACACCTGTAGACTTACGGCAGTCATAACTGGCTTCTGGTCTATCGGAGAACAAGCCGCCAAAATGGGCATCCCTCACAACACATACTGTCATAGTTGTAAACAACCGGAGAAAAAAGAAACAATCTTCCATTTACCCTGGGCAAACCGCTGTTCCAGAGTCTCGAGCAACTGTCTGGCTTAGACGTCAACAACCTAATAAGGTTCCTAAGCCGCACGGACTGGATATAGCCCTGCTGCAAACAACTGTTAAACAATTTGGTAACGAGGATGTGGCAACAAAATGGTGCGGAAGCGCTAGTTCGATTCTGGATGAATCACCACTCTAACCAACCAACCAAAGAGACTTCGTCTCCCAGAACTGTCGTCCCCTCCGGTGGACGATCGTCTTGCAATAATTCGCATTAAAGCACGACCTTTTAAAGTCTCGCTAATTTGCGGTCACGCCCTAACGGAAGAAAAGGACGATGAAACCAAAGATTCCTTCTATGAGCGCCTGGAACGTTCATACGCTCATAGCGCTGCCCCCGCTACGACATTAGAATCGTTCTTGGCGACTTCAACGCTAGGGTGCGAAAGGAGAGAGGTTTTGGTCCCACAGTCGGAAAAATCAGCCTAAACAATGAAACATTCGGTAACGGACAGAGACTGATCGACTTCACCGGAGTCCGAAACATGGTAGCCTGTAGCACCAGATTCCAGCATAAGAAAATTCACCAAGCTACCTGGCTGTCTCCTGATCGGAAAACGAGAAACCAAATCAATCATGTCGTGATAGATGGAAGACATGCTTCTAGTATTTTAGATGTACGTACGATTCGATTCGGATCATTACCTTGTTGCACCCAAACTGCGCACACACCTCTGTGCAGCAAAAAATGTACATCTACCTACGCACAGAATGTTCGACATCGAAAAGCTGCAATCACAACAGAGAGCCAGAAGAATCGCGACTCGACTCTCACTTCTACTCTCAGAGAGTATTGCCCAACAATCCGGCATGGACGAGCAATGGAACAACATTTCTCGTTCTCTATGCACCACCGCCGAAGAAGAAATCGGATTCCGGCGAGCCCGAAAAAACTGTTGGTATGACGAGGAATGTCATGCTGCCGCAAAAAGAAAAGATACTGTCTACAGAGCCACGCTGCGATCAGGCGCAACGCGAGCCATGTGAGATACCTACAGATAGCTAGAAAAGGAAGAGAGACGTATTATCCGAAAGAAGAAACGACAGGCCGAAATACGTGAGTGCGAGGAGCTTGAGATGCTGGTCAATAGGAAGAACGCCCGAAAATTCTACCAGAAAGTTCGGTGGCTTACAGAAGGTTTTAAGACCGGGGCGTTTTCCTGTAAGAGCAAAGACGGTGATCTGGTGACTGACATCCATATTTGAGCATATTTAAATTATGGAGGGAACACTTCTCGAACCTGTTCAACAGTGATAGCTGCGTATGTCAAAGAGAATGTGAATATCCCGATACCCCAATCGTTGACGACGGAATTGTCGTTCCGCAACCCGACCATGACGAGGAGAGAATAGTGATAACGCGGCTACAGAACAACAATGCTGCGGGCGCCGACGGACTGCCGGCTGAGCTATTCAAACTTGGTGGCGAGGAGCTGGTAAGATGCAAGCATCCGGTTCTATTCAAGATATGGTCGGATGAAAGCATGCCTGCCGATTGGAATTTAATTTTAACACCATATTTTCCTCGATTTCAAAGCTGCATTCGACAGTATGGAAAGGAGTTATTTGTATGCCGCGATGTCTGAATTTGGTATCCCTACAAAACTAATACGGCTATGCAAGATGACGCTGCTCAACACCAGCAGCGCTGTCAGAATTGGGAAGGACCTCTCCGAGCCGTTTGATACCAAACGAGGTTTCAGCCATGTTGACTCGCTATCGTGTGACTTCTTTAACCTGATGTTGGAGAGCATTGTACGAGCCACAGAACTTAATCGCTCAGGCACAATATTGTATAAGAGCGTACAATTGTTGGAGTATGCAAATGATATCATCGGCCTTAAAAACCGCGTTGCTAGCTCTGCTTTCTCCAAATTGGATAAAGAGGCAAAGCGAATCGGTTTGATGGTGAACGAAGACAAAACGAAGTGCCTCCTGTCATCAAACAAACAGTCGGCGCACTCGCGTATCGGCAGAAGTTCTAAAAGACTTCGTTTACTTGGGAACCAGCATTAATCCCGATAACAATGCTAGCCTGGAAATGCAAGGTAGAATCTCATTTGCCAACAACTGCTACTTTGGATTAAGTAGGCAACTGAGTGGTAAAGTCCTCTCTCGACGAACAATGAACACTCTACAAGGCACTCATCATGCCCGTCCTAACGTATGGTGCAGAAACCTGAATGATGACCACATCCAATGAAGCGACGCTTAGAATGTTTGAGAGAAAGATTCTGCGGAAGAGTTTTGGACCTTTGCACGTTGGCAACGGCGTATATCGCAGGCGATGGAACGATGAGCTGTATGAGCTTTACGACCACATAGACAAAACGCAGCGAATAAAGATCCAGCGGCTACGTTGGCTGGGTCGTGTCGTCCGAATGGATACAAACGCTCCGGCTCTGAAAGTATTCGATGCAGTACCAGTTAGTGGTAGCAGAGGAAGAGGAAGGCCTCCTCTGCGTTGGAAAGATCAGGTGGAGAAGGACTTGGCTTCTTTTGGTATGTCCTATTGGTGCCGGTTAGCACGAGAAAGAAACGAACGGCGCGCTTTGTTAAACTCGGCCAAAGTCGCGAAAGCGGTTAACGCTCCAGTTAAGAAGAAGAAGAAGAAACAAAACAGGCGAAACTGCTCATTCACCTAATGGGGTCAGACACTTAAAACTTATTGTGCTATAAAATCATGCCGCAGAAGCCAGAAGAGAAAACCTACAAGCAAATGCTAGAACTACTACACGAGCACTTCGACCCAGGACCAATGGGACTTTAGGGGTTAAGTGTTTGTTCTCACAGTATGAATCTTTCTTTGGACTGACTATGACTACTATAAGGACGGTAGAAGGCGTAGATATGCGCAATACAGAGGGATACTTCAACCCCATAGCCTCTACTAAGCCAAGACCGTTAGTGCGTGACGAAAAATTACATCCTGCACGAGATAGTCCTGTTACTTATCTCAGTAAGATGCCTTGATGTCGGTTGACAAATATAGTGATTACTGAGTTAAAACAGAACACTACAGATCTAGACCTGAACTGTCGATAACGGGTTCCTCTTCAACAGTGGCTCCCTTGAAGAGTATTAATAGGGTCACCAAACGGAAATGAGTTCAAACCAGGACTACTCTGCACGGGGTACCCACATTTCTGGTAATACTCCCGTAGTTCTCCAGCGACATGGACATCGAATGTGCAGGCCCAAAACTCATTCACCACCAAGACGACCAGGGCTGAAAATCACGGCCCTGGAGGAAGCAAGCTACTGGTTGAGGTTGGACACTTACACTGTGGAACAAATTCAGGTTAGCAAAAATTAGGTCCATTCTGAGAGTGGCGGGTGAAAATAGAGGCGAAATTAGAAGACCCGTATCGCGCCGTTTTTTTATGTTAGTTCGAATTTTTTTTTAATCGGCCTTCGAAGTTCGAAATCGGAGCAAAATTGTTTATATGGTTTTTTGGCTATAACTCGTCGACTAATTGATATTTTTTCAATCTGTAAAAGCCAAATTATTGCTAGAGACCTGTGCAACAATTACAATTTTTGAAAAAATTGATTTCGAAAATTTTTGTGGTACTTATGAAACAATATACCGAAAATCGGCTCCGATTTCGAACTTCGAAGGCCGATTAAAAAAAATTCGAACTAACATAAAAAACGGTGCGATACGGGTCTTCTAATTTCGCCTCTATTTTCACCCGCCACTCTCAGAATGGACCTAATTTTTGCTAACCTGAATTTGTTCCACAGTGTTATTGGACGGTGCATCCTCGTCAGACTCTATACGTAGCTCTATAGAGAGCCTGTTACTGGACGAAAATGAGCTTGGCTCAGTGGAACCAGCGAATACAATGGAGATGCCTGCGACCCTGCAAACCCTTTAGCTGATCTTGGGGAGGCTGCGCTAGCTCATTTACGCGTCAGTTCTCTGACGCTTTCCTCTGCGGACGGAAGTAAGGTGGTTAATTTGGATGCAAATCCGAAAAGTACCACTGCACTAACGGCTACAAAGAAAGCGTCTGAAAAAGGCAAAAGAAACAGTTGGCATGACTACGGCTAACGTAGCTATGCCAACTGCCACTCGAGGCGGAGTTGCGACTCATCTGTCTTCGTCCATTCCTGTAGCCGAATCTGGCAAGAGGAACAGATCTGATGATGACCCATCTGATCTGGCCACCTTGACAGATGAAGCGACGGTGAGCACACCAGTTGGCACGAGGAAGAAGAAAAGAAGGAAGGGTAATAAACCGGAATCCGAAGTGAGCAACCTCAGACAACAGGAGGAGCTTCTTGCAGCAATCAAGTACCTGGCAGTAGTACCAACGAATCCAGTGGAACGAGTGCTGCGCGGGCTAAGAGCGCAGTAGCGAGCGCGAAACCGGCTCCGCCTAGTAATCCACAATTGTCCATTGGAGGTATCTATGCTGCGGCAGCAGACAGCGGCATGATGGTGGAGATCTGTGGCGATGGGCATATCCAATTGTCTAAAAAAATTGGATTTTGTCGACAGTCAAGTCTGGGTGGCGTAGGGAAATCGCCAGGGAAATCTTGAAGGTGCAATACTCAATCGCTCGAATGACTGACCAAAACTGTGGCTGCGATGCCAGCGTTTAAAGGATGTAAGTCTGTCATTCGGCAAATGAACGAAGTTCAAAAACTGGTGAGGGGAAGCATGCTGATTCCTGGGCCTCCAAGGGAGCCGCATGCGATCATCTCTAGGCTTCATGCCTTGAACAAAGGACTTGATACGAAGCACTGGAGATCATACCACTATACCAAAGCGGAGATGGATCCTTAATATGGAAACTGTTCCCCCTTTGTTCTTGGTGGGATCCAGCATCGTTGAAGGTCATACGGTCGAGGTATGGAATGCGCCTATACGGATACTAGTTACCGTCCTCGACTCAGATATAGTAAAAGTGTAAGGTTGGAATTATGGCTGTCCATACAACATCAAATATTTCATTTACGCAAATTAACTAGCAGCATAGCACATCGGCTACGGCTCTTTTATGCCGCAGTCAAGCGAAACTGCACACAAATCCTCACATAATATTAATTCAAGAACCGTGGGTGTCTAAAGTGGAGGGAGTTTATGGAAGTTGTAAGATATTCTGAACCCATGGGATTTGGTCTAATTGTGGGATGTGGCGCAAATTCATAGAACACACTCTCTCAGAAGGCAGGAAGTGATTGATATGATATTATCTAACGATAAAATATCAGATCATATCACTGGTTGGAAAGTACTCGATAAAGATTCCCTGTCGGACCATCGTTATATAGAGTTCCGACTTGCGGCCGAGACAATCTCGACCCCACCAGGCCGGAATCCTCGAAAAGTGGATTGGACACGATATGAGGATCTCACTAAAGAGGAAATTCTTGATGTTCCCAAACTCCGGACAATAACTGCGATTGGGGCGAACTTTGATCGAGTGTTATAACAAGGTGTGCCCGGAACCTAGGAGAAGGGAGGGTAAGACAGCCCCTTGGTGGAGCTTCGAACTCTCGAAACTCCGGAAAACTTCCAGGAAACTTCTTAGCAGAGCTCTTAAAACTCAGTTGGAAGAGGATTGGACTGCCTATCGAAAGCTGAGGAAGGAATATAAAAAGAAAATTAGATCATCTAAATTGGCCTCTTATAGACCTTTCTGCAGTGAACATGAGGAAGGGAAGAGTTCAGCGAGGTTATGCAAAGCCCTATAAAGAGACTGGACGGCTAGGCTAGACTTACTGCTCAAACCAGATGGTACTTATACGGACTCAAAATCAGAAGTGTACGATGTTCTATTTTCAACACATTTCCCTGGCTCCAGGAATGTTGTTGGTCAAAGCTCTATCGATCAATCTGATCATGTCAATATAATTACCAGCAGACGTGATTGGTTTATTGCATCCAGGATAGTTAACGAGGAAACGATAAGGTTCGAGTTCTCGTCATTCGAAAACTTAAAGTCCCCAGGACCGATGGCATTTACCCAATCATGCTCAAGCGAGGCTGAGAACAACTAATAAAGGCTTTGAAAAGAATCTTTACGGCATGTCTTGCGCACGCTTATGTTCCAAAATTGTTACGTTTGGTGAAAGTTGTATTTGTCCCAAAGCCAGGCAAGGACAGCTACGCTTTACCAAAAAGTTTCAGACCTATAAGCCTGACATCGTTTATGCTTAAGGGTCTGGAACGTATGGAACATTAGGACAAGGGGTCTAAGTCGAAACCCTCTCAACGTCAGACAACATGCTTATCAAAGTGGGAAACCTTACGAATCGGCTCTGCACGAGTGCGTTAGCATAATTGAAAAAGAGCTGGAAACAAGAGAGTACACTCTACACATTGAAGAAGCTTTCGACAATGCTTCCTTTGACTCTATGTGCTCTTCTATCAGAAGTCATGGAGTGGAAGAAATCATTGTCATATGGATCTATGCCATCTTCTATGCTATCCAAAAGACTGCTTACCATGGATAGAGAAAGGTATGAAGGAGTCAGGGTTAAGGTGCAGAAGAGTTGCCTACAAGGCGGTGTACTCTCTCCCATACTTTGGTGCTTCGTGGTGGACTCTCTTCTTAATGATCTGCAGGAAATTGGACACATCCTAGCTTACGCAGACGATCACTTGAAGATATATGAAATAAAATGCATATAGCTCTAAATAAGATTGAGTATTGGTGCGAATTGCATGGTCTTTCGGTGAATCCTATAAAAAGTACCTTGGTGCTTTTCAGTAGGAAACGCAATAAGGAAGGCCTCTTACTACCCACATTGAAAGGGATAACACTGCAACTGTCTTCTGTGGGTAAATATTTAGGAGTAATCTTAGATAGTAAACTTACCTGGAAGAAGCCCGTCGAGCAGAATGTCTCTCGAACACTAAAAGAGTTCTGGCAGTGTAAGAGAACCTTTGGAAAGACATGGGGTCTAAGACCGACGATAGTACACTGGCTATACATCACCCTGATTAGACCCATTATTACATACGCCCCTGTAGTATGGTGGAAAGCCACAATGGTTAATTCCTGAGTAAAACCCCTAAACAGGCTAGAAAGAAGTGTGTGCTTGGGTATCACAGGTGCCATGAGTCTGGGGAAGTTAAGTAAGCACTGGCCACTGTCAGATATACCACCAGTTGTCAGAGCGGTGCACACTGTTCTTAATGCCGGTGGACAATCGGGTGCCTGTCGTTGGCTTTGGTAGGAAGTATGATGTTTTGATCCCAGATAGAGATCAATGGTTAAGTCCAGAGAACCTATTAACGGGATATCAGCACACTTTCTACACCGACGGATCCATAACCAGCGATGGAAGCGGATCTGGATAGTACTTAGACGAAGACACTAAGTACTCCTATGCCACAGGACAGATGGCCACGGTATTCCTAACGGAAGTCTATGCCATCTTGAATGTGGCGTACTGGCTAATTGAGAAAAAGTGGCGGGGCAACGTATTGGAGTTTGTAGTGACAGTCAAGCTGCACTGAAAGCCCTTGCTAACCCACGCTGTCCTTCGAAGTTAGTCGGTGAATGTAAGACAAAACTGAACAGTGTTGCAAAACACAACAAAGTTAGTCTTATTTGGGTGCCTGGACATTGTGGTATTACAGGGAACGAGTTAGCTGATAAATTGGCAAATGAAGGTTCTGCAAGTATGCCATTTGGCCCTGAACTCTTTCTAGGTGTCAATTCCGCATCGATTCAACTATGGATTGAGGACTTCATGAGGTCAACCCACAGAGGTCGTTGCTGTGAGGTGAACTCATGCAGAGTTGTCAAGTGCTTTGTGAAAGAACCAAACAGGAAAACAGCGACCTTCCTCCTAAAACTCAGCAGGAAGGACCTGAGAGTTCTGGTGGGTGTAATCACAGGGCACAACGTCTGTGGTCAGCATATGGCTACCATGGGAGTCGTGTACAGCCCGATATGCCTATCCTGTCTTCAGAATGACGACACTGCAGAGCCTTTTCTCTGTAGCTGTCCTGCATTTTCCAGAATCAGACTTAGGATATTGGGTTGCGATACACTTTGATCTTAGCCATGAGGCCGAGAAGCGATCGTATAAGATCGCTGCAACCTTAGCTAAGGAGCAGCATGATCTTTTATTATATCTTATAATCTAGCGAACCGTCACTCTCGAAAAGAGTGCGGGATTTTTTTTTTTTTTTTTTTTTTTTTTTTTTGTTTTTTCAGTATATATTCTTTAAAGTTTATTGGCAATATATACATAGATATATGCATAGATGTGCATAGAAATAGATATGCAATACGTTGCTACGTATTGTTGTATGTACATATATTATATTAAATATAATTAGTAGTTTGTATCATATTACTTACTGGTTCGCTGACACGTCCTTTTGCTCCTGATTGTACAATCGCAGTGAAAGTTATAGTTAAAGTTAAAGTGAAAGTAACCTCGCCGAACAACGTTTAACACGGTAAACGTTTTAACTGTTCGGCGGGGAAATGCCAGGGTTAACGGCCTTCACGTTGCAGCGACTGGAAACGGTGGTTAGCAACAGTCGGAACGGTAGGCGCAGTTCCCATTAGGGTGGCTAAAAATTTATATTTAATATTAGGGTGCGGCCTAAACATGCCGGCCCCCTTGCGATAAGCAATGATTATTTTAGGACGGAGGTGTCAGCCAACGTTCGGTATTGGTGAGACATCGAAGGCTGCTGGTGCCGTCTGAAATGCTGCAAAGATATGTAATTTTATGTACGTGGATTATTGCACACAAAAAGTAAAATTTATTATATTAAAATTTATTGATTCGTTATGAACAAATCATATTAGGGCCGTGATACCTGGCGAGGCCTAGTCGCCAGTGTATCGTCGCCCGTCCTTGACGCATTATAGTTGCTTGCGCACGTGGTCGAAAAGGCCTGGTTTCCGATACACGCGCACGCCACCGTTCATGCTGCAGCTGGGGTCGAAGAGGCCTCGTCTCCAATCCCCTATCTTCATTGCGGCGGAAAGACCTTGTTTCCGCTCTGCTTTTTCAGGCGGAAAGGCCTAGTTTCCGCTCTGCTTGTTTAGGCGAAAAGGCCTAGTTTCCGCTCTGCTTGTCTAGGCGAAAAGGCCTAGTTTCCGCCCTAGACTCAGTCCTTTGTTTTGTTTTTTACAAACAAAAGGATTTTGAATTTAAAATTTTTTTTTTTTTCTTTAACTGAAAATGTGTAGTGTGTACACGGCTTTATAATTGGTTGTGGTGCATTTGGCTGGTCAGTGCAGTGCTAATCACAGCGAAGGAGAAGACAAAGGAAAATAATATATATATTTTCGTTAACTAAATATGCACTAGGCATTTTAGTTTTTTTTTTTTTGTTATTTGGCTATGAGGAATTTTCATAGCCCTATGAGACACCCTGCCACCCAAAACAAAAAATGTACCTAATTGGGTACAATCACATATTAATGTCATTTTAATATGTATGTTCACCGCCAGGGGGTGGGTACATACTAATGGACATTGCAATATTCGCCGCATAGGAGGATCGTGTCTTGGCTATGTGTGGATCGTAACCAAGCACAAGGTGTCCTGCCGTGGTGTGCGTGATATATTTTTTTCCTTTTGTTCTTATTTTGGCTATATGAGAACAAAATGATAAGCAAAAGAAGAAAAAAAAGAAAAATTATATGTATATATATAGATATAATTTTTCGTAGCATTTGCATACATAAGTGCATGATGTTAGAAAAAACTAATAGTTTGCGTTACTTTACGCAAACTATCCCTTAAATGTAGAGCCCATTTATATCATTCCTGTAGGGTATTTTTGTTTTTGTTTCTTAATCCCTAATTTCCTTAATGGCCGTCACCATTTCCTTTTCACATGTGTAGACAGCGTGTGACGCTGACGTGAGTGAAAATTGTGACTTTAAAAAGTGTTTGTTTTGTGGTCGTTTTACAGTTTTAAGACGAAATTTTGCAATTTCAGTTATATTTTACATATAAACTCGCTAACGCAAGAGAAAAAGTTTAAATGTCTGGCAAACCAAAGCGTCCTCTTGCCGCATACATATATGTTGTGGCTCAACATTGCACGCGATCAGGTTAAGCGCGAAAATCCAGGCATTAAAGTAACCGGAGTGGCCAAAAAAAAGGTGGAGATTTATGGCGTTCAATGAAGGACAAGTCGGAATGGGAAGCAAAGGCAGCTAAAAGCCAAGAAGGATTATGAAGAAGCGGTGAGAGAATTTGAGGCCAATGGAGGCAGCTGCCGAATTTACATCCATAATCAGCTGGATTGAAACCACGTTTGCACAAAGTTTCAAGTCACACATCAAAGGTAAAATGAAAATAATATGCGTAATTTTCGGTCGTTTACACATGCATTTATCGTATGAAAAGAATTTAGTGGTAGTGAAAGTAACAAAATAGAAACTTTGCATTTAATTTAATATAATAAAGTTAAATAAGTATTGATCAAAATGAAAAGTCGTGAAAAGAAAAAATAAAAATTAATATTATATATGTGAAAAAAAATAAGTGACAAATGTGCCAGTGAGTAGTGTTAGAACTTGACGTTCTTCTGCCCAGTGAGAAATCGTCGCGCTAAAAAAATTTCAGGTCGGGCTTTAGATTAATTACACAAGTGTTACGTGATAATTTGTTGGCATTTCGGTGTTGCGTATAAAAAAAAAAAAGTCCACATGTACGCGTTACCAGTGACGGCAATTTAGTGGATGGGCCACCCACAAGTAAGCCTTGGACCACGGCAAAGAAAGAGCGCCATCAGAATTTGCGTATGGTTCTCGCACTTGGATCATCATGGAACGACATATTATATTTTAATTAAATTTTTATTTATATTAAAGGTGAGTTTATTATAAAGTGGAAATTTTAATTTTGTACTAGTAGTGTGGATATTAATATTGAACATTTGTGATTGAAAAGTCTAAAAAGAATTAAATCTTTAAAAAATATATATATATACGTATATGTTCAGTTTAGCAAAAATTATCAATATCAATTTGGAAACAATCATCTGCCGTAAAATCATGGAATTGCACCATCAGAAGCATCATCAACATATGTGCACAACTTGAATGCTGCCAAGGCGCAGTTTGCTGAAGCACAGAAAAGCTGATGTGACTACGACCATCCCATGTTGAAGCTATCCGGGATGCCGCCAGCTGGAAGGATATCTTTAATCACCTCGTTGCCGCTGCTAAGAGGTAAATATGTTAATACGTGAATATGACTGTAAAAGTAAAAATGTGCCTTTTTAGATGTTTGACCTAGAGAAGCTTGTTCGAATTTGTGGGACGAATGTTGGGCAAAGCGGTGCTTACTCTAAAGGATAAATTGAAGGAGCTAAAAGTGCATTCGGTGCTAGAAATCAACATCAAGTTAGGGCGGCACAAAAGGCGGTCGCCCATGCATGCGCGATTCGTAGGGTATGACCAAATGCTATGTTTTTATTTTTATTTTATTTATTCTAATTTTTCCTTTCATTGAATAGAGAAATTTGCGTGTGCTATCTAACTTAGAGTATTGAGAGTATGACACGTCGCATCATCAAACTGAACTACTACAACCAAAACGCGCCGAAAAACGAAAAAAAACCAAACTAAAATTAATCTGGTGTGTTTACGTGTGTTGCAAGGTAATAAAAATTGAGCTTATTCTATTAGCCTAAAAGGGTATTTGAACAATGTAGTCATGTATTTTATTCATTCAATTGTAAATGAAACATATGTATTTTTTTACAAAGATTTGGTGTTAATAAATTTTTTGAAGATTCCTTAAATGAACTGAAAACTTTGACATTGTTCAAATAGTTGACGATTTTGAAGTAGTTTAAAATTTATCGCCCGAAAAATATGTAAAAAAATATTTTGTTTTCACCTGCATTTTTTT
Organism: Anastrepha ludens; assembly: GCF_028408465.1. Taxonomy (NCBI): domain Eukaryota; kingdom Metazoa; phylum Arthropoda; class Insecta; order Diptera; family Tephritidae; genus Anastrepha; species Anastrepha ludens. The sequence goes on along the minus strand of NC_071503.1, from coordinate 89,814,616 downwards.
TTAAATGTAATAAATTATATTTTCTACAGTAAATCTTAATTCTCTTTGCTTCGTTACTTGGTACCTATTTTTATGTGATTAACGTTAACGTTGGATAGTATAGATACATATATGTATATATATATATATATATATATATCATATATGTATATATAATATATATGTATGCATGTAAGTACATTTGATGCAAAGTACACATAGGTATGCATATGTATAATTATGCAAGTCACCTCAAGTGTACACCTGCCCTTTATAGGTACAATTTATGGAACTTACTTGCATCGTTCGTAGGTTGTAGGGTTTGTTGTAGCTTCTTAGGTTTTTGATGTTTCCACCTCGTGCGTTTTTGCAATTCGATGAGGAATTCCCTTTTCCATCGTTTGCAAAAGGTTTGATGGAGGGCTTTCAAGCTTTTCACACCTGCTTCCCACAGTCCGCCCATATGAGGGGCTGCTGCAGGTATGAAGTGCCATGTTAATGCCTGGTGGGCATATTTTGAAAGCGTGTTATTGCGTGCATCCGCAATAAACGCTTTAAATTCTGATCGTAAAGATCGTGAAGCTTCTACAAAGTTGGTACCATTGTCGGAGTAAACATTTTTTGGACATCCTCGTCTAGCAACGAATCTCGAGAAGGCTGCTAGAAAGGATGGGGTACTTAGGTCATTGGTTTTGGGTGGACTGACTGTTTCGGCTCGACCAGTTAGGATCCACCCGAATACAGTCTCTTGGGCAAGAAGTGTACTTAGTACATTTTTCTTCAAGCCGCTTAAAATAATTTGGGGATAAATGTCTCCGCCAAGGACAAGGTCCACTGGTTCATTGACGAAGAACCTCTTATCCGCCAAAGTGAGATCTGGAAATGCTTGCCTTGTCATTGCGCTTACTAGGCAAGTTGGCAGATTTCCAGTTAATTGCGGCAAAACTAGCGCAATTGTATTTATTTTTACAAAAGGGTCGATAGGCGACCGCAGTTGTAATGAGCACGCTTGTCTTACCTGCGCAGATATCGAATTGTTGATGCTCGAGACTTGGGCATGCAAGCGTTTAGATGGCAGGTTGATTCTACGTTTGAGGCGTTCAGTGATGAACGAACACTCAGACCCAGAATCGATCAGAGCTCGTGCTGCAAAATTTACATTATTATGGAATATATTCACCATGGCTGTTCCTAGTAGAACCCCTTTGTCCGTATTGGAATAGCACGATTTAAAATTATGTGTTCTGCTATCCTTTGGCCTATTAGAGTCGAGGCGTTTTAGGGCCTCCTTGGATGTTGAGGGCAGGTCATCAGCGGGATCTCTGCTTTCCTTAAGAGCTGCTGCTTTTGGTTGAACTGCTGTAATGTGCAGGAGCGTGTTGTGTCTTGAGTGACATGTGCTGCAGTTATATGAGCTCGTACATCTCGACACCGTATGTCCTGACGACAGGCAGTTCAAGCAACAGTTGTTGCTCTTGACGCACGCGATGCGATCGGTGACCTTTAACTTCCGGAACTTCGGGCAACTTTGCAGTTTGTGGTCGTCAGTGACACATAATTTGCACATATGTTTGGCGACACTTACCTGAAAGTTACCCATCCTTTTTGGTGTGGTTTCCGTATGGTGTTGTAAGCTTTGCGCCTTGGGCGCTTTATAGGCTTTAATCCCTTTTAAGCCTGACACTGTTTCAAGTGTCTGAAACCTGTTGGAAAGGAATTTGTCCATATCTGTCCACTTTGAAATTTCAGATTTGTTCTCTATCGTTTATTCCCAAAGCGATAGAGTACTTTCTGGCAATTTCGTGGAGCATAAATAAGTAATAATTGCATCCCAGTTTGAAATATCTATTTGGTGGTTCTGTAAAGAGGAAATGCAATTATTAATGTCTCTTTGTAATTTTTTAATCGAACTGCCACATTCAGTTTCGATTGTCTGTAGGTTAAACAGGATCTTCAGCTGCGTGTTCACCAGAATCCGTTTGTTTTCGTACCTTTCGCAGAGATTTTTCCACGCTGTAGCAAACCCGTCATTAGTGAGCGGGCACTTCCTCACAATGTCTCTGGCTTCACCCTGCGTTTTTTGGTTGAGGTGGAACAGCTTTTCGACCGGGGTGAGGCGTTTATTTAAAATTTATATGGCCGTGAACATATCGCGGAATGTTGGCCAAGATACGTAGTCGCCTTTGAAAACCTCCATATCGCACGGTGGAAGGTGAATGTTATGTTCGCGTACTGCAAGTTCTTCGCCTTCCCGGTCTGCCTTTTCCAACCTCGCAGAGAGGTCAGCCATCGTCGACATGCCGCGCAAATATGTGTGGTAACATATTTTATTCCTCTTCTTTATCGCGGCAAGATCCTTAGGAGAAGGACTTTCTGTTGAAAGCAAGTGGTCGTACGCTGCTTTGGCCTTTTCCCACATTGCTTTCAACTCCTCCTGTTGGATCCGGAGTGAAAACTTCGAATGGTCACTTGACGGAGTGCCATTAAAGTCGGCTTCGAATTCCGTCACGGAGTCGACTAAGCGAATATAGGTATCCATATTGTGAGTATGGGATACAAAAACTTACGCGGTATTAAACAAAAAAAATGGTCCTTCGCGAAATGGAGACGAATTCACACTTCCTCGTCCGGATCTCTTAAAATTCATCAATGAATCCAAGAGATTTGTGGAAGAGTGACCTCAACTAATTTATCCGTTTTTACCATCCACGTTTTATCTTTCCTATCTCTATTCCTTCTACTGATATCTATCCGGGTGTAGTACAATGGTCTACTGACTGAGTGCTTGGACTTTTCCAGCCCCCCACAAATCTTATCTAATTTAATCTAATGGGATCGTTTCAATATGCGCAAGCAAAAAGCAATTGAAACTTTTGTAGAATTCGCGGTGTCATGGCGACGTTTGGTCGTAAATTGTAATTTCGGACTACACTTAGAAAAAGCTTTACGAAACCAGTTCGTATTTAGGTTGTTAGATAAGAATTTTCAAAGTAATTTACTGAAAAAGAAGGTACTGGGTCTTACTGAGGCCATCAGTATGGCTACGGCATATGAAATGGTAGAAAGGCGTGAAGAATTGCAAGGAGGAAACGAGAAAGAGAGCGTGAATGAAGTTTTACAGCAAGAGAAAAACGAGAAGATGAAACTATGTAAAAAAAAATGTGTTTGCAGTTTTCGTTCCACAAACGGAGGGACCTACAGTTTCAAGCCGATTCCCAAAGGCAGATATTCTTTATGAGGAGCTTTTTCATGGCAGAAATACACTCGGAGGCTTACCATTGCCTGCCGCGGGGCAACCGCTATTAGAAAAATGTTTTTCTTCTTTTTAGTGTTTCACCGAGTTTCGATCCCACGTTCTCTCTGAATTTCGAATGGTAGTCACGCATCAACCCATTCGGATACTGCGGCCGCCGTAACCCTTAGTCCAGTGCTAGTGGTGCTCACATTCACCAACGTAAATGTACGTCCGTATCAGCTGACACGGTGAAACTAATGAAACTCCCAATTAAATGTTTTCTCACCACTTTTCCGTTCCGCAGTATCGTAGAGGGTTGCTTCATCGTGCCAGCTGATATGGACGTACGTTAACGTTGGTGAGTGTGAGCACCATAATGGTCGACGAGCATCCCTTGCCAACGAGCATCCCTTTTCAAAGATTAACTTGTCCACGACATATTTTTAACTAGAAATCCACACGGAGGACCGAAAGTTACCCATGAATAATGTACAGAATCACAAGCGCTGCAGCAAAATGGTAACGTCTAATAGAGTAATTACTAAGCGATATACCAGGCGGATCAGCATTTTTAGACGATATTAAGATCATGGCACCAGATGATCACACGTAATTTCAGCATGTTGAAGAAGTTCTAAGCAGACCTCATTGCTGCAATATGAGGATTAATCTCATAAAATCCGAATTTTTCAAAGACAGCATAGAATACTGTGGTTACATCATCAGCAAAGAGGGCATTTAGCACAGACAGTTACTGGATCGGACAGTGTACAGACATATCATAAACGACATTTATCGGGAGACCATTACCACCTTCTTAATATCCCGACCGCCGAATGCCATTATCGGAGTCCACCTATCGCAGACGAAGAGCTCCAACTTCCCCGAGAGTCCCGCGTAACATTGGCGCAATTACGTTCTGAATACTGTAGCAGGTTAAACTCCTACTTATCCAGAATCGCCCACATACCTAACTTATGTCCGGCATGTGAAGGCACCCCGCACGACACTAACCAACTTTTCTCATGCCCTTTAAAACCCACTCATCTAACACCCCTCTCCCTCTGGGCCCGACCTGTCGAAACAGCTAGTTTCCTGAGCATATCGTTAGGTGAGCTAGACTAAGACGACCGGTGATTACACTATACTGGCAGGGCAAAGTTACTGTTACAACAATAACAACAAAAACTACAACTGGGTATTTAGCGAATGAAATGTAAGTTTCAGGCAATCCAAGACATGAAAGTGCCTACTAATCGAGAGCAGGTTCGAGCCCCTATGGGCATCGTGAATTATTACGGTAGATTTGTGCGAAATTTAAGTGACATATTATACCCCATTAATCGGTTTCTACAATACGGCGTGGAACTCATTTTCAATAACAAAAGCTCGAATGCATTCAAAGAGATAAAAAACAAGGCCGCCAACCATAGATGAGCACAAACATATAGAAAAAGTGTATGTAGTTGAAGAAGAATTGTTGAATAATTTACCGTTAACCGTAATCGGATTACAAAGAGGGACAATAGCGGATAAATCGAATGAAAACCTTGCCAGAGCTTATGTTTGGTGGAATCAATTAGATCAAGACATTGAAGATCTAGTGCAGAAATGTGTACCGTGTCAAATTACAAGACCAAATTCAAAAAAGAAGCAACCAAATCACAGTTGGAAAACGCGTACTTAAGTTTTTGAACAGGTAAATTTTTTTTCGCACTTGGAGGTGAAGGCAGATCACCTCCGCGTGGTGCACACTGGATAACGCCAAATGATCTGCAGCCTTGAACCTGAACTTGAACGACCCTGCATTCTCTTAAGCTGGTGGTTGCGGCATTCTGCCACCTGAGTACGTTGGGGTGAAACTCAACCGAATTGGCTGGTAAGCCAATGCCGTGACTGCCCTCGTCCCGTTAAAACCGTGGCAGGCATCGGAGTACATTTCAAACTCGTCGCCAATGGGTTGGTGGTGTAGGTGTGGTTAAGATGACTCCCGCTTTGCGTCTGATCTGGCTCTGAACGCATGCCTCATAAGGGTATGCGTCAACCCTAGCACGCCCTCCCTGCCTCGGCATACATAACCGTGGGATCACTTAGCGACGACTACACGTTCGAGTCTTGGATAGCGCCTCCGAGTGGGGACCCTACTAAATCATGAACACTAAAAACTACAACAAAAACAAAAACCACAACCCAAAAACTTTAGGCGGCAATGGAGATTCCGAGCGAACCCCAAAGTCTCCATACCTATAGAATGAAGGACGGAATCGCCTTCTCAAACCAGCTCAAGCCGAAGGGTAGCCTCGAGGGGCAATACAAGTAGGGGCGGAAGGGTGTCAGAGTCGATTCTCAAGGTTTTATCTGGGAGAGGCTCTGTGGGGACGTCGGAATCGACTTCAAGGGGGGAAGCCGCTTCACGTAGGTAGACAGTCGCTTGCGGAACCGCTTGCCAGTACCAGCAAGGGGTTTTCCCCAAGCATTCCGGGAGATTCGGGGACTTCTCTTCAGGGGCCCTGTGTTAGGCCTAAACGGCAGCCAGGACATAGCAGGATAGCCTTCTCTCACCAACGCGTAGCCACTAAAATCCTGGAGCGTTACGGCGGCTAAAATGCTTCACAGGTACCTGAGAAGTATTTACGGATGCTTGAATGGGCCAGGATGGTACTGAGTGGGGCAGGGAAAGTCCGGGCGGAAATAGATGGTGCGAGGGCACCGCCACTAGAATCGGCAGTGAAGCGGCAACGCCCTTAAGAGGAGGAAATTCTCCGTCCGAAGAAACCGAGGACTGGTGGTGGTCCGCCGAAATCTTTTAGCGAATTCGCTAAGCAGGCGGGATACATCGCTCTGAGGGTTCTTGACAGCAGCAGGGAAGATGGCGCTATTTCCAGAGATGAGTGAAAAATAGTGGCATCCGCCGTCTCTGAAGGTGGTTAAGGAAAACCCTGGATCTCCACCTTGCTGTGAGAGTGCCGGGTGCCCCCACGGTCCCTTTAAGCGTATTGTGTGCGTCGACGAGCGGTCGGCCACAATGTATAGGGTGGCAGTAGCTCTGGTGGAGGAGGTCCGGAAGGGAGCCAATCTGGAAGCTGTGGACAAAAAGGACCTACCTCTTCGTCCGCGCACTCGGGTCTGGCTCCACGCCGAGCCCTCTGCTCTAGAGGATATGGAGGGAATCCTCCATTATTGCAACCCCAAACTTCCCACGCACACCTGGAGCGCAGTCAAGTAGGAGAAAGTAGTCCTGAAGGTTTACCAGACCGATGCCAGGGGGGATGTCCCTGCAACTCGGGTAGTGCAGGGAGGGGATAGGCCCACGGTAAAGGCAGCTCTCGTGGAGATGGATGTGGATTCCGTCATGTCGGATGGGGGCAGTGCTGACGACGCCCGCTATTTAGCGGGGCCAGTTTTCAGTATCGGGCAACTGTTCGATAGGGCGGAAGAGGAGGGGCTTCTGGCCTCGGTTAGTGAGGACACTGACCTCATGATGTTGGAGAAGATTATCGAAGATGAAGATTCTTCAGATAAATCTCCAGCACTCTAAGGCAGCATCTGCTAGCTTATTAATCCACCTTGAGCAAGATGGAGTTGACGAAGTCCTGATCCACGAGTCGAGGCTGAGCAGTATCAGTATCTCTGGAATTAGGACGAAAAATTATTTACTGATGCTTCACAGTGGTGCAGGTAAACCAAGATCCTGCATACTCATCAGAAAGGAACTAAAAGCATTCTTTTTCTCAATTTCAGCAATGAGGACATTTCCACTATAAGCCTGGAAAACACTACCGGGAGACTCTGGCTGATCTCAGCCTGTATGGCGCGCGATTATGAGGTGGAGCCACCTCCGTTGCTGCTAAGGGAGGCCCTAGCTGAGGCGAGGCGTAGAAAGGTTGACGTCGTTATCGGAACCAATGCAAATTCCCATCACTCTTGCTGGGGAAGTTCGGATATTATTTCAAGAGGTAAGTCACTTTTTGATTTTTTTTTAAGCGAATTATTATTATTTGTAATAGAGGAGGTGCTTGACCTCACTGATGTATCGAATATCTGACTGGAGGGTGCTCAGCGCTCATTCTTTTTCGGATCACAGATACATCCAGTTTTCTCTGAATGAAACCAAACCGAGTAGACCCTCCTACAGGAACCTTAGGAGCACGGATTGGGACCTTTGCTGCAGAAACCTGTAGGTTTTCCTTCCTAAGATCGCCCACCAAAAAGGAAAAGCCGCCTGGGTGGGCAACAGAGCTCACGGAAATCAGGGCTTCATATAGGCGGCTCTTTAATAGAGCCAAAAGAGCTAAATCTCCCTTGGGATGGGAACTTTACTAAGTTGGACCAGGAATCTACAAGTCCGAAATTAGGAAAGCGAAGCGTGACTCCTGGAGGAGATTCTGCGAGCGTGGAAGGCTGTTATGAGTCCGCGAGATTCAGACGTATTCTCTCGTGGAACTCCACACCTATGAGGTACCTGAGAGATGGCTCGGGGTACTGGACGATGAGCAGCGAGGAGTCACTCAAACCCTTCAAGTCAGCTGGGCCCGATGGCATTATACCTGCTCAATTGCAAAAACCTGCTGAGGTATCATGTGACTGACTTATTCCTATCTACGAGAGGTGCATAGATAGGGGCTACATACCCAGATATTGAAGGGCTGTAAGACTTACTTTCATACCCAAGGCAGGTAAGATCTCTCATGTATCCCCTAAAGATTTCAGACCAATCAGTCTATCCTCGTCCCTGCTGAAAACCCTGGAGAGGATGATTGATCTGTACATAAGGAGTGAAATTTCTCGGGAGCGTTTATCGTACGCTCAACACGTTTACTGTAAAGGCACATCGGCAGAGTCTGCTTTGCATAAAATTGTTAAGGGCATCGAGATGACCCTCCATCAGAAGGAGTTCACTGTGGGCGTCTTCCCTGATATTGAGGGGGCTTTTAACAATGTCCTCCCGGAGACAATCACCAGGTCTCTGGGTAAACTAGGAGTCGGAACCGAACTCATTAGGCTCATCCATATGATTCTTAGCGATAGAACGGTCGTGGCAGAATGGGGTGGCACCTTTCTCCGCCGGCAAGTGAACAGAGGCACTCCGCAAGGTGGTGTTCTCTCGTCACTACTCTGGAGTGCCGTATTTACCGACCTGCTGGAGGAGCTGGAGAGGAGGGGCTGCAAGGTGATTGCCTACGCGGATGACATGGCACTTCATGTTAGAGGCAAGTGTTTAGAAACTCTGATGGGATTGATGCAGGGTTATCTGAATCTAGTTGAAATTGGACCGCAAATTGCGGTCTATCGATAAATCCTCTGAAGACGGAGCTCGTCTTATTTACGAGGAAATACAAAATACCAAGAGCGTTTCTCCCCTCAATAGCGGGCGCTTCATTCGTGCTCTCTGACAAGGTGAAGTACCTAGGACTTATCCTTGACAGAAGTCTTACGTGGAAGCCAAACATTGAGGAGAGAATTAGAAAGGCAACAGGGGACTTGTGTGGTTCCAGGGGCGTTATCGGCAAAAGATGGGGCCTCTCGCTTAAAGTCACTTTTTGGGTTTATAACACGATTATAAAACCGATCTTGCTGTGCGGAGTCCTTGCCTGGTGGAACTCGCTAGAAAAGATGGTATCAGTAAAGAAACTGGAGAGGGTACAAAGGTCTGCCCTCATTGGAATCAGTGGGGCGCTCCGCACCACTCCTACTCTAGCGCTTAACGTTATGCTGAATGTGGCACCCGTGGTCATTGTAGGAAAAACTATAGCTGCACGCACCGCAATCAGAACAAGGTGTTCGGGGCATTCGCTAGACTTAAGTTACGGGCACTCTAGCATTCTTAAAATGTTGAGTTCATCCCCATTGTACTGGATCACTGCACACCCACGGTAGCTCCAAGCGGACCTTTTTCCACTCATATTCCCTCAAGGGATGAGTGGGAAGGGTGTAACATTTGGCGGCAAGGCATGGCAAACATGTTCACGGATGGCTCGAAGTTGGACGGGAGGGTTGGTGGGCTAGTATTCTGTAAGCAGCTTCCCATCAAACTCAAATTCAGGCTTCGGAACCACTGTAGTGTTTTCCAAGCGGAGGTATCCGCAATTAAGGAAGCAGTGGATTGGTTGCTTACCTTGGCAATTACCGTTACGAAAGTAAATATTTACCCCGATAGTCAAGCGGCAATTAGGGCCTTGGGCTCGTTGTTTGTGCGTTCGAGATTGGTCGGTGAATATCTGGCATCTCTCCAGATTGCATCCGAATACTTCGACATCAGGCTCATTTGGGTTCCCGGTCACAGCGGCATAGAGGGAAACTGCTGGGCTGAGGAGCTGGCTAGACAGGGAACTTTGGAGACGGTTTCATCGCGAAATGAGAGGATTCGGGCTACCTTGAGAACCTGTGGTCTGCTCCTGAAAATATGGGCCTCGAGTCAACTCAGCGAGCGCTGGGCTAGTGCACAAACGTGCAAGACCGCGAAATCCTTCTAGCCACGGGTAGATCGGGGTCGCTCGAGGGAACTCCTAAAGGTAACAAAGCACCAACTCTCGAATTTAGTGGGTATCCTTACCGGAAACTGTCCGTTAGGTGTTCATGCGGTGAGACTTGGGATTGCCTCAGAAGCTGTCTCAGCTGCCCTGCTCTCGTCTAGCAAAAATTTAGACATCTGGGCTCTCGTTTTTTCGCTACGCCTGCAGATATAGCAGGTCTAAATATCACAAATCTGGTGAAGTTCATCAGTAGCTTTAAACGGCTAACTACGAACGTAAATCAGCCACCGTTGGCGTCGTCGTAAATGCATGGTCATCATCGTCTCTAATCCCAAAGCTCCTTCCTTCCCTTCTTCTTTCTCCTCTCCCTTATATGGCATCACAAGGGACGAATTTTTTGAATATTTGTCCAAATGTGCCCTAACCCAGGGCTGCCATTTAGCCTAACCTCCCCTTGGTCGTACTTGTTGATGCCTACAGTAAATTGCCGGAAGTACACGTAATGTCTTACCTGAATGCAGAAACAATTTGATTCCAGTGAATTTAAAAAAAATTTTAAAAGTGACGGCGTCGTCCCCAAGCAAGCTGCACTTTTCCATCCAGCTACAAACGGCCAAGGTGAGCGCTATGTGCAGATCATCAAACACAAGTTAATTGCAGCAAATGCACAACATAAACATTTTAACCGGAACTATCAATAATTGCATTAGCATACAGGCGTACCATTCACCTTATAAAACATCAGCCACCGTCGATGCTTATGCTTGGCAGGCAAACGATTCCTTCTGGGGAGACACCCTTCCCGGGACTGGTTTCCATATTACTTCGGGAGGGCCCAGAACGGCATCCATAAAGGACAATTCTATTCACCCACGTCTGGGTCCACCACATTTGTAGCTAGCTTTCATGCTATAGGCTCGTCTTCATGTATCTCTATCTATGCGGTAACTAATAACATAGAGATGCAGGAGACAATCATAAATCGTGAAAATCCGCCAGCGCTTTTAAAGCAATCAATCGACCTACCTATTCCGACCTACCGACTTACCTATTCCGAAACCCACAGTGACGGTCGAGACTGAAAAGACAGTGAAATAATCCGCAAATACAGATGGAGCCGAAGATAAGAAGACACCAAAAGCTAAGAATATATATTAATATTGGAGTAACGGATTCGATTTTTAAATACATATTTACTTAATATTATTTATGTGTTTACTCATATGTATGTATCCGTTACTAAAGTACAATATGTACTCAGTCTCGCCATAAATTCTGTGACAAACTTTAGAATACTAAGGCGAGAACGAATTCGCAGAAAACAGTTCCGTTATTTCTACTTTTGTTCCTATGAATTGTCTACTCATAAATTATATTCAGTTTCGTGCAAAATTTCGCTTGTTACAATGGAGTGCGAGGAAAATCGCCTCGCAGTGCAAGTGAGATCTACGCATTGCTGAAAAACCTTAAAGAAAGAATTCGCGGAAATCTCCTTAGAAAGCAGAAAATCATGTCCAGGTAAATGAATGTATCCACCAGATCCATGTCAAGACTAATTAAATATGATCTCCACATGAAAGCCTTCCGTCACTCGTCTTTCGATAATGCGCTTGAAGAAGCTTAGACTCGCCAGATGCAAACAGCTTCTTCGGTGGCACCCCGTCAAAGGCCATGAAAATATTCTTTTTACAGATGAGAAAATTTTCACTGTTGAAGAAATTTTAAGTAAGCAAAGCGACAAAATCTATGCTAAAACTTCTAAAGACGCAAAAAATGTTATTCCAAAGGTTCAGCGTGGCCGCCATCCAGTGTCCGTAAATGTTTGGTGGGGAGTGTCTTGTAAAGGTGTTACATCTCTTCATTTCTGCGAAAAAAGGGCTAAGACCGGGGGAATACCATACCAAGAGTTGGTCAGTACTATCTTCAATGGAGAAAGTTGAATTTTCCAGATGAAGATTTCACTTGAGCCCATAGACAAAAACCACCCAGCAGTGGCTAAAAAACAATATTCCTGGGTTCATAGCCGAAGAAGATTGGCCGTCTGGAAGTTTTAACGAATCATACTAGTTTTATGTTCGGTTGGTATTGTTGTAATGCTTCAGAAAAAAAATTTTGAATCTCATCGAAAATATAAAAGCTACGAAGAAACAAATTTGGTTTTCTCTTTCTTTTTACTCTATATAAGAGCAAAGTCATCGTTGCTCGTGTTAACATATGCACATATCATATAACTCGCAGCAATAATTTTCCTTCTTTTCACACTTCTCACTTAAAAAAAAAAGACAGACAACATATTTGAGAGAAAATGGGGTGCCAGTTCTAGTGTGATTATGTCTACATGTTTTTACTTTCTCAATGGTTGAATCATTGAGTAAGTAATAACATAGAGTCACAATCTCGAATAAAAATGATTATGTATATGGGGTGGCAGTACTGGCACCCCCTTTCTACGAGGTATGACAATAATTCGGTATCATGTGGATTGAGCAGGAAATTGAAAAATATGGCATGTTGTGGTGCAAACAGCATATTTTTTAGAGGTCAGTTGATGTGTGAGTTCGATATGTAAGTTTGATATGTGATGTCGTTATCATACTTGCAGCACACTGGTGGCTACAATATTTTATTGCTGCATTAAGTTAGTACTTACTCAATGATTGCTTTTGTAAGATCCCTAAATGCTTGCCACCAGATTCAAATCTCGGGACCGGCATATCCGTACATTCACTTTTTATTTTTTATTTAAATTTTATTCTCTTGATAGTTATTTTACCAAAAATCTGCATAAAAAGTACAAATGTTACTTTAAATTATTTACTAAAATATACCCATTTAGATAGATCACATTCTTATATGTACGTACATATGACATATATATTGCTATTGTAGAATTGCTCCGAATTTGGCAAATGGTAATATTTCTGATGTGGCGATATATATGTACGTACATATGTAGAATTAGGGATAGGGAAATATTGTCGCAGGTAATAGTGTATGCTTTTTTGTACATGCGTTTGTTGTTCTACGTTCCCATAAGAATTATAATATTTCGTATGCACTTACATACATACATACATATCTATTTATAACGACAAAAATGCAAAATGGCGAAAATTATAAAGTTTGTGATTTAAGAAGAACTGAATTAAGGACTGAGAATTGATAAATGTGTTTTATCTACAACTATCTCGTTTACTTGTGAGTGTAGGTAACAGGTAGGATTCAATGATTACACTTTTTCGTCCTAGTGCTTACGTGAAAGCACTGCTCCTGGGCCGTTGAAAAATTCCGATGGGCGAAGTAATTTTTTCGTATTGGATCGTATTTAAATCGCATTTCAGAGCGTGTAAACACAAGAGTAAACGCTCAATATAAACAGTGGGCAAAAAGGAATGAATTTTCATAAAAATTTGTTCCTTAGTGAGCTAGACTACGCTTAATCCCTGATATTCGGGATTATTTTTTGGTATTTCATAGCTTTTATATCTTCGATGAATAAGTCTAAAATGAGGTTAAAGAATGTTTTTTCTGAAGCATTTCAACAATCCAAATACGTCTATATTTCGGGCAATAAAATATTATATTTGTACCCACGAAGAACACACTGTACGACGCAGCCAAGCAAGTTATGCGCCGGGCGCACAGAAAAATGTATATATAAACATAGACACACTACAGCAAAAAAAAAGTTCAATCTGGTTTCAAAGTAAATTTCTAACTTCACGGCTACCATATATTACTTATTTCGTATAGTTCTCGTTAATTCGATAATCGGTTACGTGAAGAAAGGTTTGTCAAGAATATCTTCGCATTGTGAAGAAAAATTTAAAATTTTAGGTTTGATCGAGAATCGCAACAACAAATAAAAAAGCAAACAAAAAATTGTTACACATTCCATTACTATACTTGTCTACGACTATTACGCGTCAACAGTTATTAAATAAACACACACATTACGAAAACAACAACAAAAAAGACGTTTACTCTATTTAAAAAGAGTCAAAAAAATCTTTGCATAACTGATGAAAACATCAAAAAATGCAGTCTTTTCGGTTTTATATTTTGTATGTCCTCCTTGGGCATCAATTACCACTTGAAGACGACTTCGCATTGATTAAATTAGTTTCAGAATATATTAATCCAATGGTATTTTTCCCCACTCTTCTCAGATGAATTTCATTAATTCAGTTTTATTAGTTGGCGATCCTTTTCCTACCCTTATTTTTAAAAGAAACCAACAAATTTTCGATTGGGTTAATATGGGGACTTTGGGCGGGAGTATCAATAACTTTGGTGCAGTTGTAGGGTAACCAGGACCTGCATAAATAAGATTTACGTTTGGGATCATTATCTTTGATGCTCGATTTTTTTGGGTTAACAAAGCCGGAATTTCTAATATCGGAAGTCAATTCGTTTTTTAAAATATCAAGATATAAATACCTTCTTGGTCATTATTTCGTCCAAAATTTTGATTTCACCCGCTCCCATTGTTGATATACAACCCCAAACCATTACTGACAGTTTTCCAAACTTTACGGTAGGGATAATATTTTTGTTTTGTAGTGCTGTGAGAGGCTTACGCCAAACCCTCTGGAGTCCATCATGGTAGTAGAGCATCATTTCCGACTCATCTGAGAAAATAACATCATCTCAGTATTCTGTGGGAAGTGATATGTGCTCGGTGGCAAATCGCAATCTTTTATCAACGTTTTGTGCTGATAACAGGGGTTTTTTCCTAACCACTCTTGAAGAATATTTGTGCTTATGCAACCCTGTTCGAACAGTGTCATGAGAAACTCTTAACCCGTAGTCTTTTTCCACTTGAAGAGCTAATCCTCTTGTACTGCTTTGCGGGCTATTTTAAATATATAGTTTTAATAATTTTACGATCAATTCTCTCTGCCTGTAGGTCCTTTCAACTGGAGTCTTTCTTCTTTTTCAGCACGGTCTATTATATTATATACAGTTCTAATTCAGAGGGAGAACATATCGGCGATTTCTCTAGCTGATTTACCTTTGTAGTGATTGAAATACACTAATTGAATAATATTTTTTGAACCTCGTTTTCCTGGGATTTTTTTTAATCAAATCTGAGATCACTTGTAGCACTGAAGACAATTGTAATTTTTATAAGTTATGCAAAGATTTTTTTGACACGTTTTAAATAGAGTACACATTTTTTGTTGTTGTTTTTTTTTGTAATGTGTGTGTTTATTTAATAACTGTTGACGCCTAATAGTCGTAGACAAGTACAGTAATGGAATGTGTGTATAAATTTTTTGTTTGCTTTTTTATTTGTGTTTGGAATTCTCGATCAAAGATAAAACTTAAAATTTTTCTTAACTATGCAAAGATACTCTTGACAAACTGTATATCTTAATTAAGTATTTATTTTTTGTAAGTGAAGAAAAAGTAATGAATTTTGAATTTTCAATAGTACGAAATTTCGAAGACATAAGCTTGTTTTAAGCTAATGGCGGCTTTTGTTTACATCATTAGTGAATGCTTCTGCGCACACTCGACACACAGCAGCTAAGACAATCACCATTCGCTACGCCTGTCGCCATTTTGCCGCGCATTTAGAAGACATATTTACATACATTTGGATATGCATACATATATATATATATGAAGATGCCGGCACTTGCCCCGAAAAAAATTGACGGTTCACCAAATATTTTTGTATTCCTCAAGAAAAATAGGGTTATGGTCAGCTCAGGCGCGTGAGGTTGATGTACTCGTTTTATGAATGATCGAGCCTCGCTTTTAGAAATATGCCTTGCCTTTATGAATTAAATAGTTTTTTTAGTTTAAAGAACATTTTTGAATGCTGCTTCTGCGCATATGAAGGTATTTTGTTTTTGTAAGTACAATATTTTGAATATCGACTGGGGGTCAGCAAATTTCATTAAAAAATAAATAGAAAACATATATTTCACTAACCCTTAAAAATGAGGTTTTAATGGGATAGTGATGCGAATACATAGCCTCTCCTTCCCAAATGTCAACCTCACCTACACGTCGGCACACCTTGTCGATAACCAAAGAGGCAATGACGAACGAGCATGGGCGGGATAACCCTATCGCATAGGGATAACCATATCTGACACCACATCTTGAAAGGGATATTGGTAACCCATTGGCCTGCGGGAAATCAGACCAGCTGACGGCAGTAAAATAACATATGCACATATCATATAACTCGCAGCAATAATTTTCCTTCTTTTCATACTTCTCACTTAAAAAAAAAAGACAGACAACATATTTGAGAGAAAATGGGGTGCCAGTTCTAGTGTGATTATGTCTACATGTTTTTACTTTCTCAATGGTTGAATCATTGAGTAAGTAATAACATAGAGTCACAATCTCGAATAAAAATGATTATGTATATGGGGTGGCAGTACTGGCACCCCCTTTCTACGAGGTATGACAATAATTCGGTATCATGTGGATTGAGCAGGAAATTGAAAAATATGGCATGTTGTGGTGCAAACAGCATATTTTTTAGAGGTCAGTTGATGTGTGAGTTCGATATGTAAGTTTGATATGTGATGTCGTTATCATACTTGCAGCACACTGGTGGCTACAATATTTTATTGCTGCATTAAGTTAGTACTTACTCAATGATTGCTTTTGTAAGATCCCTAAATGCTTGCCACCAGATTCAAATCTCGGGACCGGCATATCCGTACATTCACTTTTTATTTTTTATTTAAATTTTATTCTCTTGATAGTTATTTTACCAAAAATCTGCATAAAAAGTACAAATGTTACTTTAAATTATTTACTAAAATATACCCATTTAGATAGATCACATTCTTATATGTACGTACATATGACATATATATTGCTATTGTAGAATTGCTCCGAATTTGGCAAATGGTAATATTTCTGATGTGGCGATATATATGTACGTACATATGTAGAATTAGGGATAGGGAAATACATACATACATACATATCTATTTATAACGACAAAAATGCAAAATGGCGAAAATTATAAAGTTTGTGATTTAAGAAGAACTGAATTAAGGACTGAGAATTGATAAATGTGTTTTATCTACAACTATCTCGTTTACTTGTGAGTGTAGGTAACAGGTAGGATTCAATGATTACACTTTTTCGTCCTAGTGCTTACGTGAAAGCACTGCTCCTGGGCCGTTGAAAAATTCCGATGGGCGAAGTAATTTTTTCGTATTGGATCGTATTTAAATCGCATTTCAGAGCGTGTAAACACAAGAGTAAACGCTCAATATAAACAGTGGGCAAAAAGGAATGAATTTTCATAAAAATTTGTTCCTTAGTGAGCTAGACTACGCTTAATCCCTGATATTCGGGATTATTTTTTGGTATTTCATAGCTTTTATATCTTCGATGAAATTAAGTCTAAAATGAGGTGAAAGAATGTTTTTTCTGAAGCATTTCAACAATCCAAATACGTCTATATTTCGGGCAATAAAATATTATATTTGTACCCACGAAGAACACACTGTACGACGCAGCCAAGCAAGTTATGCGCCGGGCGCACAGAAAAATGTATATATAAACATAGACACACTACAGCAAAAAAAAAGTTCAATCTGGTTTCAAAGTAAATTTCTAACTTCACGGCTACCATATATTACTTATTTCGTATAGTTCTCGTTAATTCGATAATCGGTTACGTGAAGAAAGGTTTGTCAAGAATATCTTCGCATTGTGAAGAAAAATTTAAAATTTTAGGTTTGATCGAGAATCGCAACAACAAATAAAAAAGCAAACAAAAAATTGTTACACATTCCATTACTATACTTGTCTACGACTATTACGCGTCAACAGTTATTAAATAAACACACACATTACGAAAACAACAATAAAAAAGACGTTTACTCTATTTAAAAAGAGTCAAAAAAATCTTTGCATAACTGATGAAAACATCAAAAAATGCAGTCTTTTCGGTTTTATATTTTGTATGTCCTCCTTGGGCATCAATTACCACTTGAAGACGACTTCGCATTGATTAAATTAGTTTCAGAATATATTAATCCAATGGTATTTTTCCCCACTCTTCTCAGATGAATTTCATTAATTCAGTTTTATTAGTTGGCGATCCTTTTCCTACCCTTATTTTTAAAAGAAACCAACAAATTTTCGATTGGGTTAATATGGGGACTTTGGGCGGGAGTATCAATAACTTTGGTGCAGTTGTAGGGTAACCAGGACCTGCATAAATAAGATTTACGTTTGGGATCATTATCTTTGATGCTCGATTTTTTTGGGTTAACAAAGCCGGAATTTCTAATATCGGAAGTCAATTCGTTTTTTAAAATATCAAGATATAAATACCTTCTTGGTCATTATTTCGTCCAAAATTTTGATTTCACCCGCTCCCATTGTTGATATACAACCCCAAACCATTACTGACAGTTTTCCAAACTTTACGGTAGGGATAATATTTTTGTTTTGTAGTGCTGTGAGAGGCTTACGCCAAACCCTCTGGAGTCCATCATGGTAGTAGAGCATCATTTCCGACTCATCTGAGAAAATAACATCATCTCAGTATTCTGTGGGAAGTGATATGTGCTCGGTGGCAAATCGCAATCTTTTATCAACGTTTTGTGCTGATAACAGGGGTTTTTTCCTAACCACTCTTGAAGAATATTTGTGCTTATGCAACACTGTTCGAACAGTGTCATGAGAAACTCTTAACCCGTAGTCTTTTTCCACTTGAAGAGCTAATCCTCTTGTACTGCTTTGCGGGCTATTTTAAATATATAGTTTTAATAATTTTACGATCAATTCTCTCTGCCTGTAGGTCCTTTCAACTGGAGTCTTTCTTCTTTTTCAGCACGGTCTATTATATTATATACAGTTCTAATTCAGAGGGAGAACATATCGGCGATTTCTCTAGCTGATTTACCTTTGTAGTGATTGAAATACACTAATTGAATAATATTTTTTGAACCTCGTTTTCCTGGGATTTTTTTTAATCAAATTTGAGATCACTTGTAGCACTGAAGACAATTGTAATTTTTATAAGTTATGCAAAGATTTTTTTGACACGTTTTAAATAGAGTACACATTTTTTGTTGTTGTTTTTTTTTTGTAATGTGTGTGTTTATTTAATAACTGTTGACGCCTAATAGTCGTAGACAAGTACAGTAATGGAATGTGTGTATAAATTTTTTGTTTGCTTTTTTATTTGTGTTTGGAATTCTCGATCAAAGATAAAACTTAAAATTTTTCTTAACTATGCAAAGATACTCTTGACAAACTGTATATCTTAATTAAGTATTTATTTTTTGTAAGTGAAGAAAAAGTAATGAATTTTGAATTTTCAATAGTACGAAATTTCGAAGACATAAGCTTGTTTTAAGCTAATGGCGGCTTTTGTTTACATCATTAGTGAATGCTTCTGCGCACACTCGACACACAGCAGCTAAGACAATCACCATTCGCTACGCCTGTCGCCATTTTGCCGCGCATTTAGAAGACATATTTACATACATTTGGATATGCATACATATATATATATATGAAGATGCCGGCACTTGCCCCGAAAAAAAATTGACGGTTCACCAAATATTTTTGTATTCCTCAAGAAAAATAGGGTTATGGTCAGCTCAGGCGCGTGAGGTTGATGTACTCGTTTTATGAATGATCGAGCCTCGCTTTTAGAAATATGCCTTGCCTTTATGAATTAAATAGTTTTTTTAGTTTAAAGAACATTTTTGAATGCTGCTTCTGCGCATATGAAGGTATTTTGTTTTTGTAAGTACAATATTTTGAATATCGACTGGGGGTCAGCAAATTTCATTAAAAAATAAATAGAAAACATATATTTCACTAACCCTTAAAAATGAGGTTTTAATGGGATAGTGATGCGAATACATAGCCTCTCCTTCCCAAATGTCAACCTCACCTACACGTCGGCACACCTTGTCGATAACCAAAGAGGCAATGACGAACGAGCATGGGCGGGATAACCCTATCGCATAGGGATAACCATATCTGACACCACATCTTGAAAGGGATATTGGTAACCCATTGGCCTGCGGGAAATCAGACCAGCTGACGGCAGTAAAATAGATCCGTCTAGATGCCGTAAGGCCGACAACCTACTCAGCTAAACAGCCTCGGAACGAGCCCAAACATGTTGACAACTTTGCGAATGGAAAACGGAAAATAGATAGGAAACTTGGATCCTGGAATATTAGAATAATGTTCAACCTTTTAAAATGAAGGAAATCGATTGGCGCCCCTGAAATCTGAAATGGATGTGGTGGCTCTACAATAAATACGGTGGAAAGATTTGGTGAAATAAGAAAGGGATGTGTTATTCTACAGTGGCAAAAAAAATAAAGCGGGTAGGAGCGGTTGGTTCTTGGATGAATATACGAATGAAAGACGAAATTCTCGGATTTGAACTAATTAATGATGGGTTATGCGAACTGAGAATAAAAGGAGCATTCAGCAACGTAACTCTTGTATAAGTGTACTCACCGACAGAGGTCGCAAACGAAGATGACAAAGACTCTTTTTATTCTGCTTTGGAATACATTATTTCCAAATCAAGCAAGTACGACACAATTGTCGTATTTGTGGACCTTAAAATAGGTACAGAAAGTTTTACACCAAGCGTAGATGGCAAATATTTGCAGAATGAGGAAACATCTGAAAATGGCATACGGCTATGTAATTTTGCAAGCGCAACCTCTACCTTCATCGTGAGCACAGCGTTTCTTCATAAGGGCATACATAAAGGAACATGGCAAATACCAGGAACAAACAACGCAAACCAAATTGATAACGTAATCATCAACACCACAAGAAGAAGTAATATAACTGACGTGCGAAGCCTCAGAGGACTCTCTGCGATAGCGACCACTTCTTGGTAAACGTGGCTAAAGCCAGAGGTTTGAAAAGGAAGAAATGGAATACTGATAATCTAAATGATATCAATATTAAATAAGCGTTCCAAGAGGATACCGACAAAATAATAAACAAAAATAAGGTATCCGACCATACAGAGGAAGTGTGGAGGGTTTTGAAAGACTCAATCACATCTGCTGCATCATTAACAATTGGGAAAACAGTGAAAAAGAAAAACTCAGATTGGTTTGATGAAGAATGCGAAAAATTCATAAAACTGAAAAATGAAGCTAGAAAGAGCTGAATGAATAAGAAAACCCGTAGAGCAGAAGAAATATATGTTGAATCAAGAAAAATTGCAACAAAAATCTGTCAGAAGACGAAAAAGGAAGCCTTAAAGAAAAACCCACAGACTATTTGTAAGAATTTTGGAACAAAACAAACTCGCATATTCTATAGCAAAGTAAAAACTGAAAAGAGAGGTTTTCAACCACGCGTCAACGTATGTAGAAATAGAAGGATGAAATACTTACTGAATCACAAGAAGTAATGGAAAGATGGGTGGAGCACTTTAAAGAGCTACCGGAGCAGTTACTCCTGCGAATGGAGTCGTTTCACATGTAGGCAGTCGCTGTCTGGACATGATAGAAGAACATCAGGACCCCCTGACATTAACTAAGATACTAAAAGCGGTTAACCAAATGGAAAACTGTAAATCTCCTGGAGAAGACGAGATTACGTACGAGCTCTTGAAAAATGGAAGCGTTATATTTATGGAAATATTACATCATCTGATGACGCTGATATGGAAAGATGAAATGATGCCTAGTGAGCACGGCACTTATAATATCAATCCTCATAAGAGGCGACAAAACGAAGGGTAAAAGCTACTACGGAATATCACTTCTCAATACGACATATAAATTACTAGCAAAAATCATCAACAAAAGGCTTATTAGTTATGCCGAAAAAGTTTTACCAGAATACCAATGTGGTTTCAGACCCAGAAGAGCGACGACGGATCAAATATTCTGCCTAAAACAGTCTATGGAAAAATGCTTCGAGCACAACATCAACCTACACATGCTGTTTACTGATTTTAAGTAAGCATTTGACAGCATTAACAGAATGAATATGCCTGTAATATTTGAGCAATGTGGAATCCCCAAAAAATTTACGCACATGGTAATAATGACTCTGTGCAATACCGAGAGTTTTGGTAAAAAACAGATTATCTGAGGCCTTTAAAGTACACACTGGAGTTAGGCAAGGTGACACGCCTTCCTAGACCGTTTTTAATCTTTTACCGTGCTTCGCAATAGGCGAAGTGACTGATGGAAGAAGAACTGAACAGAACTACACAAATATATGCGTACGCGGATGATATTGGGATAACCAGCAAAACCCTTAATGGATTAGCCAATACTTTCTGTGACATAGAAAAGGCAACCGGTAAAATTGGATTGAGAATTAACGAGGAAAACCCCAAATAGATGTTGATATCCAGAAAAAACGATCTGGTACCTGGTACAATCAAAATCGGGGCATATGAGGTAAAAACTTTCACGTATATGGCATTTAAACTAAGCCACGATAACGCAATGAGCATTACAATCGACGAGAGCATTATAAGCGCTAAATAGAGCATACTACTCATTTAGTAAACTCATTAAATCGAAGCTGCTGAACAGACCTTGCAAAATTTCGCTGTATAAATCTATAGTCCGACCAGTTCTTTGCTACGGATCGGAGTCATGGACAATAAGTGAAAAAGACAAAAGTAAGCTCCAAGTATTCGATAGAAAAATGTTGAGGCAAATCTTCGGTGCAGTCAAAGATAACGGCGAGTAGCGTGTAAGATGGAGCCATTAACAGGAACCAATGTTGTGCTGTTGATCAAACCACGAGAGCTCAACGAAAAGTAATTGAGTAAAGACGACATGAGGAAACTCAAGGTCAGCAATTGGAGGGAAACATCCAAGGATCGGGTCCAATGGAGACATTTTGTGCAGCAGGCCAAAGTTTACACAGAGGTGTAGCACCAAATGATGATCAGAATGACCCCTTATAGACAAATTCAAATATGTATGTACTATACATGGATGTATGTATATAAGTCAAATCTTTGATCTCTTGATACAGGGTGGCGCACGAATCGTGCTACAAAAACAAAACGTAATAACTTTTTTTCTGTGTGAGTAATCGGCTTTTTTTTTTTTTATTTTGCAGATTAGTATTTAGATTTACAAAAAATGGAGGCTTGGGATACCGAAAAGAGGATTTGGATAGTGCAGCGGTACCATGCTTTGCAGTCCATCATTTCCGAACAAAGGGAATTTAGGCGGGAGTTTGGCGGCACTCCCCCGAGCAGATGGACCATTATGAGGCTGGTGAACATGTTTGCTGAATCTGGAAGCATCGCACGCAGACCGTACCATCGAGATCCCCATGTTCGGGTCGAAGCCACAATCACGGCTGTAGCATCGTCAATTCAGGCAAATCCAAGAGTTTCGACTCGTAACTTGTCGGCGCAAATTGGAGTTAGCAGACGGTCATTGCAGCGGATAGTTTATGATGACTTAAACTTGTTTCCGTACAAAGTTCAAATCACAAGCAAATTAAACCCTCTGGATTTGCCTATTCGCCTGGAATTTTGCCAGAAAATTATTGAAATGGCCGAAGAAGACAACAACTTCATAAATTGCTTGTTTATGTCTGATGAGGCCCATTTTGATCTAAACGGCAATGTAAACAAGCAAAATTGCCGTATATGGAGTCAATCAAATCCGCAAATACTCCATGAGATGGAACTGCACCCAGAACGAGTCACAGTGTGGTGCGCAGTTTCATCAAGGTGCATTGTCGGGCCATACTTCTTCGAAGAAAACGGTGTAACAGCGACTGTAAATGGGGACCGTTATTTAAACATGTTGAAGGAGTTTTTTTTATCCAGAACTGCGGCGAAGACGTATCCCTTTTAACAGCATTTGGTTCCAGCAAGATGGAGCAACTACACATATAGCCAGACCGGTTATGGAGGAGCTCCAACGAAAATTTAGAAATAAATTGATATCCAGAAATTCCACATTCCGCTGGCCCCCAAGGTCACCTGACCTCACTGCACCAGATTTTTTTTTATGGGGTTATCTCAAACAAGAGGTGTATAAAGCAAAACCAAGTAATTTGACTGAATTGAAGCAGTCCATCACAACAATAATTGAGGCGATCCCGACTTCAACCCTTCAGTGCGCAATGAACAATTTTCTCATCAGGTGTCGCATATGCGTGAATGAGCATGGAGGTCATTTACGTTCTATTATTTTCAAAACTAATTAGTTACATAAAATAAAATTGAATTATCTATACAATAAAAAAACAAAAAGTTAAATACATTAATTAGAAAAAAAGTTATTACGTTTTGTTTTTGTAGCACGATTCGTGCGCCACCCTGTATATAAGAATAGAACATTTAATAATAATGTGTGATAGGTATTAAATTATCTGCTATATTGCGACATAAATATTTAAATATTTTTTATTCATTTATTTATATAAAGAGACCAGTTAAGAATAATTTTTCTTCTTCTTAATTGGCGTTTATTTCTCTTGCTAACCGACGCCAGTTGGACACACCAATTGAAGCCAAGTCCTTTTCCACCTGCTCTATCCAACGCAGAAGAGGCCTTCCTCTTCCGCTGTTACCACCAGCTGCTACCGCATCGAATACTTTCAGAGCTGGAGAGTCTGTATCGATTCGGGCACATTGTTTTCTGCGCTATGTCTATATCGTTGTAAAGCTCATCGTTCCATCGCCTGCGATATTCGTCGTCGCCAACGTGTAAAAATTCCAAAATCTCCACAGAATCTTTCTCTCAAACACTCCAAGTGACGCATCATCGGATATTGTCATCGTCCACGTTTCTGTGTCATACGTCAGTACGGGCATGATGAGAGCCTTGTACAGTGTTAGTTTTGTTTGTCGAGAGAGGACTTTACTACTCAGTTACCTATTTTGTCCAAAGTATCCCTTGTTGGTAGGGGAGATTCTACGTTGGATTTCAAGACTGACATTATTATGGGTGTTAATGCTGATTCCTAAATAAACGAAGTCTTTTACAACCTCGAAATCAAGACTGTTAACAGTGACGAGGGTGCCGATACGCGAGTGCGCCGACTGTTTGTTTGATGGCAGGAGGTACTTCGTTTTTTCCTCGTTCACCACCAGACCCATTCGCTTTGCCTCTTTATCCAATTTGGAGAAGGCAGAACTAACAGCGCGGTTGTTAAGACCGATGATGCCAATATCATCGGCATACGCCAACAATTGCACGCTCTTATAAAATATTGTGCCTGAGCGATTAAGTTCTGCGGCTCGTACGATGCTCTCCAACATCAGGTTAAAGAAGTCACACGACAAAGAGTCACCCTGTCTGAAACCTCGTTTGGTTTCAAACGGCTCGGAGAGGTCCTTCCCAATTGTGACGGCGCTGCTGGTCGTCTTGCATAGCCGCAAACCTAATGCGGCGATACCAAATTCAGACATCGCGGCATATAGATAACTATTTTTCGTACTGTCGAATGCTGCTTTCAAGTTGACGAAAATATGGTGTGTGTCGATTCTCCGTTCATTGGTCTTCTCCACGACTCGGTGTATTGTGAATATTTGGTCGATGGTAAACTTTCCAGATCTAAAGCTACACCGATAAGATCCAATCAGTTGGCTGATGAAGGGCTTCAGCCTTTCCTACAATACGCTCGCTAGAATCTTATAGGCGATATTTACAAGACTGATCCCGCAATAATTGGCACAGATCTTAGGATTACGCTTCTTATGGATTGGGCAGAGTACACTTAAATTCCAATTGAAAATCATGCTTTCATCGCACCATATTTTGCATATAAGCTGATCCATGCACCTTACTAGTCGGCAGTCCGTTGGCGCCCTGCGGTGCGCCTGGCTTTATCTTCCTATGTTTAGATGTTCGCTCTCGAAATATCACCGACGAATGACGACCACTCAGGTAGTTCGCGGTCCGCCTCTTGAGCTCTGGCGGGAGTGTCGACTGTTAAATGTCCTCTAGTAGCGTGGCGTGGCTGACTGTATTAAAAGCCTTTTTGGATCCAACGCTACTAGGACGGTTTTGGTTGAGGCCGCGGTTTATCTCGGCCTGGCGTAGGCGATCACGCTTGTTCGCCAGAACAGCTGCTTCAGCTGGGAAATTGCTCCGTCCGCTTGCTCAGTGCTTAGGCAAAGGCAATTCGAAGCATTCGCATGTTTTTCCTGTCGTTTTTTTGTGTATATGAGCAAAAACATAGTTTCTCCCATCTAGAACTTGTTACAACAGTTTTCTCTTCCCCTTCTTTTCGGCCGACCGACCGCAGAAATATACCGTTTGCCAAAAATTGAGTGATTATGACTCCATCTTTTTACTTACTCAATGGATAAAGTAAACGAAAGAAAAAGAAGGGAAAACATGGTGGCGAGTTTTAATTGGCGAGATTGATATCTTTGCTACATAAAAACAATACGGCGAGGGCGTTGTCGATTTGCCGCCAAACAATCTAAAATGTTCCTTTATGTTCCTCATTCATTAAATGAGCCAACCACATCTTCCCTCATGAGCCTTAGCTGCCCATAAGCATATTTATCTTTAGGAAAACAAAAGCATTCAGGAACCGTAAATTTTTGTCGTGGCAAAAGCACGCATCTTTGCATATACATACATACATATGGTATGTATGCATATTCATATACAGATATGTAAATATTACTGAAAACAGTGAACGACGTAAACGCAGTCCCCTGTCAGCTGTTAAGATCAGACTAATGAGAACCCCATGTAACTGAAAAATTACTTCCTTCCTTATGTATCGTGGTATCGTAGATTTTATTTCACGATTTTTGAAAATTCCCGTAGAACCCTGTCAGCTAATAGCTCTCCCACCACACAGTGTTGCCAAGCAGTACAATCGAAATCATTTATAAAATAAACTTAGAAAAATTATAATCTTTATCAAAATAACTTAAAACAATGTTGAATAACACTGTGGAACAAATTCAGGTTAGCAAAAATTAGATCCATTCTGAGAGTGGCGGGTGAAAATAGAGGCGAAATTAGAAGACCCGAATCGCGCCGTTTTTTTATGTTAGTTCGAATTTTTTTTTAATCGGCCTTCGAAGTTCGAAATCGGAGCAAAATTGTTTATATGGTTTTTTGGCTATAACTCGTCGACTAATTGATATTTTTTCAATCTGTAAAAGCCAAATTATTGCTAGAGACCTGTGCAACAATTACAATTTTTGAAAAAATTGATTTCGAAAATTTTTGTGGTACTTATGAAACAATATACTGAAAATCGGCGTTTGACTGCAAACTTCGAAGGCCGATTAAAAAAAAATTCGAACTAACATAAAAAAACGGCGCGATACGGGTATTCTAATTTCGCCTCTATTTTCACCCGCCACTCTCAGAATGGACCTAATTTTTGCTAACCTGAATTTGTTCCACAGTGTAATGCTAATTATAAAAATAAAATAAATAATTGGCGCGTACACTTCTGTTAGGTGTTTGGCCGAGCTCCTCCTCCTATTTGTGGTGTGCGTCTTGATGTTGTTCCACAAATGGAGGGACCTACAGTTTCAAGCCGACTCCGAACGGCAGATATTTTTTATGAGGAGCTTTTTCATGGCAGAAATACACTCGTAGGTTTGCCATTGCCTGCCGAGGGGCGACCGCTATTAGAAAAATGTTTTTATTAATTTTGCTTTCACCGAGATTCGAACCAACGAGCTCTCTGTGAATTCCGAATGGTAATCATGCACCAACCCATTCGGCTACGGCGGCCACCGAATGCTAATTATAGATAAATGAAATATGAAATGTTTTGCAAAATTTCCAGCCTATGCATCCCGTTGTAGTTGCTCACGCGTGTTAGTGATTTAAGACATGCATTAAGTTCGTCAGTGGGTGTTGAAGGGGGTACAATGGGCAGTGCTTTTCGAAAATCACCAGACAATAAAATGAGTGCGCTACCGAAGACCCGACTGTTTCCTCTCAAATTTCGCAGTGTACGCTCAAGCGCTTCCAATGCTTTCTTGTGAGACATTGCACATTCGTTCCATATGATAATTTGACACGTTTGGTGTACTTTTCCCATTCCAGAGTTTTTGCTGATGTTGCATGTTGGTGCCTCAGTGTTTTGCAATTTCAACGGCAGTTTCAATACTGAATGCGCTGTTCGGCCACCATCCAAAAGTGTTGCCGCAATTCCAGATGATGGAATAGCCTGTGCAATATTATTTTGAGATCGTATGGTTGGCAAAATTAGTGAAAGAAGAAAAGTCTGACCTGTACCACCGGGCGCATCTATGAAAAACAGTCCACCGCTTTGTTCTGTGATTGCACGAAAAATTCTGTCAAACGCAATGCGTTGTTCTGGTGAACATGTCATATTCTTTTCCTCTGTGTAAAAATTCATGATCATACCAATTTTTATGACTATCGGTTGAACGGGGCAGAAGTTGCTACTCGGCGAGTGGCATCAATGAGCATATTCTACGAATGAGTTCGAGGCATCTAGCTGCCTCCAAGAACAGACCCACACGTTGTATACCGCTCCACTGCCTTATGTTTCGCAACCAAGGAAAGAGCTTCCGCCCGATACCTCTTCTTTCTTCGATCTTACCCTGCAATATGAATTGTAGCAATTCATATTTCAGATTTCGCAGAATATGACCCAGATACGATGTTCTTCTTTTTATAAATAAGATACACCTTAGCAGTTGTCTGTCATCGTGAACTCTTCGCAGCACTTCTTCATTAAAAACGCGTTCGATCCAGGGCATTTTAAGTAATCTACGTAGAAGACATACTTCAAATGTTTCCAGAATGTTTATGTCTGACTATTTTATAACTCATATTCCATGCCATATAGCAGAACTAACCGTACATAGCATCTCCAACTCTAGCCCATCTTATTTCGGAACATTTTCAATATTGGGTTCCTCAGTGGCAGTCCCCGTGTTTCCACTGTTATCACACGAGTGATTTCTTGTGTGCCATAATACACTCGTCCCATACGATGAGCTTACATACTTTAAGAACTTTTGCCATTCCAGAAGTTTTCGAAATATTACATGTTGGTGTTTCATTTACCTGCACATTTAAAGGCAACTTTAATGCAGAATGTGCTGTGCGACCGCCTCACAGTGCGGCCGATTCCCGAAAAGCTGGCCAAAACTCAAAAAATTAAGTAATTGATTCAAAATTTCTTACTCGGGGGTTGTCGGGGTCGCTGATTACGAATTTGATCTTAAAATTTTGAAAATCCACCCCCTTCCACCCCTATTGGCCACCCCCTCACGTGAAATAGCGTATATTCTAGAACATAATCAAGATGCCTGTTAATTTATGTTTTCAGGGTCGCTGATTACGAATTTAATCTTAAAATTTTGAAAATCCACCCCCTTCCACCCCTATTGGCCACCCCCTCACGTGAAATAGCGTATATTCAAGAACATAATCAAGATGCATGTAAATTTATATGTTTTCGGGGTCGCTGATTAGCAAGTGGTAGCAGCTGAATCTTGTTTTATTCAGTAACCATTACTTTTTTGAGTAACCTTTAATAGGTTTCAAAGCAGCATATGACGGCGTTGTATTACTATACAGTTTGAAAACTCAAATTTTATAAAAAAAATTGCAAAAAATGTATCTACGTATTGCTGCAGCTAAAAATTTTGTGTCGAGGTATTGATATGTACTAAAGATTTCTCGTATTTTACTAACCTTCCGAAGATGATTCCATTTGGTTTTGTTCAATTTACTCCATTACAAAATCTTTCAAATGTGTACAACTTTCACTATTCATAGACAGTAATACGATGCTCAAACGAAGGCCACGTTGGGACTGAAAATACAGAGGATACTTAGGGTACAGGACGTTGCTATGAACGGTTTTCACTACTCAAGGCATTACTGTAGCCAACCCAAAGACAAAAAAACTCTATCTAGAAACTTTTTTTTCGACTTTTGGCCAGCTTTTTGGGAATCGGCCGCACTGTGCGCCTTCCAGTAATGTAGCCGCAATTCCGGAAGAAGCGAGTGCCAATGCTACGTTATTATCTGATCGAATTGTTGCTAATAGCAATGAAATCAAAAAGGTCTTTCCTGTTCCCCCAGGAGCATCCAAGAAAAACAATCCACCAGTTCCATGGCTAACATTATTCATGATTGTATCATAAACATGTTGCTGTTGGTCATTCAATTTCGTTAAATTGATGTTACAAATGTGTTTAGTTCATTACAATCATAAGGGTATTCACGCTCCAGTTCTCGATTGAACATATCATGCATTGGACGATTTGCTGCTGGCATGCCCAATTGTACTAACGATTTGTTTGACATCGACAAACAAATGTTGCCAATCCTTATCAATGCTTCATTGTAAATTTCCAAAGTGAATTCCAACTCATAATTTGCAGTAGCTCGATGCATTTGGTGTAAAATATCATCTGCCATATAATCTTTGAAATTATTCCATAATTCCAATGGATTGGATGGGGAGCACATTGCAATTATTATCGAAAATAATGTTTGTCTTTGCGTATCTTTCCAATGCTTATCATCCTCCAACAAATTTAATTGTTGACATGCTTCACGATATGTAGCGCACAATTCATCATTAATTGTTCTTAAGGCTTGGAATGATGTTGGGCCACGAACATTAACTAACAACAATCGCAAGTAAAAACACTCAGAATTATTTGGATGAACTGTATAAATTCGTCCTAATGCATCTGTTGAGAACACATTAGGATGACCTCGAACTGGGTTTCCTTGTTTTCGCCTTTGAAATGTTTTCCTGAATTTATCCCATGTGAAGTATTGTGGCACTTCTGCATATAGCAATGTTCTTGCAAAATCGTCAGATTGACATAAATGAAAAAAGGCAGTCAAAGTTGTTGCTCTAAGCGCTGCACTTTCAGGAGTAAAATAAACGCGTTGGCCATTTTCAAGGTGAACCGCTAAATGAACGACTGTTGGATGTCTTTCGTGTATTGGGAATGAAAAAATTCGCCATATCTCTTCGTTACTGCTTATATAACGCCCCATTTGATATTTTTTAATCTCGTCGTTGTCATTTTGGACTGCACCGAATACAGCCATATCGCTTTCTTTATTTAGATATTTGCAAATGTATTTAATTGATTTAACGGAATTACAGTATTCCACGTTAATATGCGCTTTGAATGTTTTGGACAACAATGGAACAATATGGAACAATCCAACGGTTGTCAACTTCAACATTTTGATTTCTCATCTTAATTATCGTTGATTTACCATTGTGATCAGTGATTTATTTACCGCTGAACAATCGAACCAATAAATTATGTGCATGGAAAAATTCTGTCAGTTCTCCAACTATTGCTCGTCGAGCATTAGTGGCAATTGTACAGCGTCGATCAATTTCATCTTCGGTATTACCAATAAAATAAATTTGTAAGAACTGATAATTTGCATCCGCGAATGGTAATAAAGATCCGACTTGATGGTAAATTTGTCCTTGAATCAGTGTGGAAGAATTTGCAAAATTGTAAATTTCACAAACTTCCGTATTATAAGGACAAATTACCTTGAATGTTGGCATGAAATTAAGTGTGATTATTTTCGAAGCACCAAACGATGTCATTTGAAAACAGGAATTATACGTTTGAATTTTGTCCAAAAAATGCCTTGATAATGGTGTTGTTCCCGATACAAATGAACGTAATGGTTCAGGGGGAAGTTGTAATTCCGGTAGTTTAACTTTTCCACCAGAACAACATTTGGAAATTTCAGTGCCGATTTCTTCTCATTCTTTCACGATCATTTATTACGTGTTTCCCGTTTTTCATTCGAATGAGCAGAGCGTGATCTGGTCATACGTTGTCTACTTTGCTCATTATGCTGACGTTGCTCTGCAGTCTCTTCATTTCTCTTTGCAGCATGATTACGTGTATTGCGCGATTTACGGCCACGATCAGATCGTTTCGTCATTTTTAAAAATCGTCGAAAACCACACTTTCAAAATGTTCACCTGTTCGCAATAAGAAACATAAAAAAGCATCAATAAATCCCATAATAACGAAAATATTGAATAGTCCATTAATGTAATCTCACAAAGCAACAGCGAAGATAATTCAAAGCAAATATGTATGTATTTTGTCGATGCACACACAACATTTAACAAATGTGTTTTTGCATCTGTTTTTGGCCTGTACACAAAAAAAATCACACTAATAAATTTTTGTTCAACGTGAATTCAATTGAACCTAAATGAAATGTCTTCTTTGTTAATAGTTGAAAAAGAAATGTTTTGAAAAACTGTAATATTTTTTTTCTAATATATTTTTGTGAAAATTTTGTTTTTGAAAAAAGGTTAATTTTTTTGGTCAAAAGTTTTTTTTTTAAGTTTTGAAAAACACTTCGCTCTAACAAATTTCTTCTCAGTTAATTGCTGAAAATTAAATATTTTGAAAAAACTATTTTTTTTTTAATTTAACGTTTTTGAGAAAATTTTGTTCTTGAAAAAAGTTCATACTATTGTAAAAGTTTAAATTGATTTGTTAAAAAGATTTTTTTCCGCTTTGAAAAACACCCCCTCGAAAAAATGTATTCTCTATTAATAGTGGAATATGAAATGCTTTGAAAACACCATTTTTTTTTTAATTTTTTTTGTTTTTCAGAAAATTTTGTTTTGAAAAAATTTCATACCCTTGAAAGTTTTATTTTATTTTATTCGTTTAAAATTTTTGTTTTTTGTAATTTTAGAAAAACACCTCTTCGAAGAAATTTCTTTTATCTTAATGAAAATGAAATGTTTTGAAAAAACTAATTTAAAAAAAAAAAAAATTTTTTTTCAGGAAAATTTGGTTTTGAAAAAATTTCATGCTTTCGAAATTTTTTTATTTTACTTTATTTCTTCAAAATTTTTGGAAACAATTTTTTTTATAATTTTTGAAAAACACCACTTGGAAAAAATGTTGTCTATGTGTCAGTAATAGCCGAGACTATGCTTAGTAATCCCTGAAAGTTTCATAGTGGTATTCCATTAACTTTTAGGATTATATTCAAATAAGGCGTTTTTCAATAGGTGCGCTTCAACTTTTTTCCGATAGGGAGGGCGAACGACGCAGTATTTTTTATTTTTCGCTTGTCATTTGGAAACTTCATTAGTATACATTTCATCATGGAACGCTACACACTCGAGCAACGCTTGCAAATCATTGAATTTTATTATAAAAATGCGTGTTCTGTTAAGAAAGTTTAAAGTCGAAAAATCATCTTGAGTGATGAAGCTCACTTTTGGCTCAATGGCTTTGTCAACAAGCAAAATATGCGTTACTGGGCAGAAAGCAATCCACACGTGATTCATGAGGCACCGTTGCATCCCGAAAAAATCACTGTTTGGTGCGGTTTACATGCCGGCGGCGTAATTGGCCCATATTTTTTCGTTGACGAGAATGATCGCCACGTTACAGTGAATGGAAATCGATACCGCGACATGATAAACGATTATTTTTGGCCGCAATTGAATGGTATAGACTTAGACGACATGTGGTTTCAACAGGATGGGGCCACAAGCCACACAGCACACGCTACAATTGATTTGTTGAAGAGTAAGTTCGATGAGCGCATTATTTCCAGAAATGGACCGGTCGAATGGCCGCCGCGCTCGTGTGATTTGACGCCTCTAGACTATTTTCTTTGGGGTTATGTGAAGTCATTGGTCTACAGTAACAAGCCGGCGACGATTTGTGAGCTCAGAGCCAATATTGAACGCGAAATTGCTGGAATTTCGGCCGATTTATGCAAAAGAGTGGTCGAAAATTGGGTTCAACGATTGAACTTCGTAAAACGTGCACGCGGTGGTCATGCAAAAGAAATCGAATTTCATACTTAAATGTATATGTTCAAACTCGATAATAAAAAAAAAATTAGTTAAAAAAGTCAAACCGTTTGTGTTATATTCAAAAAAAAATTTAAAGCGCTCTTACTGAAAAACGCTGAACTTACAAATATCTCCGCTTTCACAAATAGCAACAAAAAACAAATTTCCTCAAAACCAAAAAATTTACTTTTTTTCTAAACAAATACTAAACAAACAACGTAATAAATTTAGAATTTTGTGTTCACGATGAAACAGTATTGTTTTTATTGTATTAACTGAAAACCAATGTGTATTTTTCTGTATAAAACAATGAGGTTAAGAATCCAACTAAAAATCAGCTTGATGCTGCACTGATTAGCTTAACTGTGATCGCATGACTATCAACACCCAAGGATGATAGATTTACCAGGCTTGCTAATAACTGCGGCGAAAAAAACTTTTTGAGGCGAATTTTACCTGTCACATCACACGGGGACGCAAATGAAGGAATGAAAACAAAATGTATAAAGTGGTGTGCGGTATTCGTAAACAAACCGGTGCAACCCACGGCCGGCAAGCCAAGAGCATACCCTTTGTTCGCGACCGGCAAGCCATGAGCATTCCCTTTGTTCTTTTTCGTATATCTCGTCTGACGTACACCCAGCAACAACTTCTGCCAAATTCTCTGACACCCGATTAAGTGTTTTCTTCTGTAGCAAACCTTCTGCATTCAATTCGCCTTGATCAACACCGACATGTTTCAAATACATTCGCACATACAGCGCTGGAATAAAAGTTCTATTGACATTTGGGCACATTTGAAAGAAACGAATGAAAAAAGAACTAATTTGAATCATTACATTTTTATTTTTTTGACGTGATAACGTCTTATAATTCGATTTAGCCGACTGCACGCACGAAAAAATGTGTCGTTATCTTGCTTAATGGCCGTCACCTTGCTTGAACTGCAAGCGAAAGCGCGGAATGAACGACAAAGAGCACAATCGGCTCCCGCGTTCGGCAACGTTCGACATCTGGCTCTCTCCTACTTGAGTGAGCATATATATGTATGTATATGCGCATTTGTATATCAATTCACATATTTGTATTTGCATATGCCTTCTTCCTGTGTGCATGGTAATGAACCATTTCTCTGTTGAGAATAGGACGATGCTGAGAAAAGTAGGAAATGAAAGGGGGTGTTTCGAGTGTAATGTGTCTTGAAAAAGTCAAATCGATGATGGTGCCTCTTAGTGTTGTTGACTTATTAACGTCTGATGCACACTCGAAATTGAACATATATTTCATGAATTTGATAAAGGTGTCGTAATTGTTCACGTTTGTGTAAATGTATATTAACTTGATCAATTCCATTACGATTCCATTTACCTCCCTCTCTATATCCATACAAAATATCTATTAAACAAATAAAATTAAAATTCTCTTTTGAAAAATGCAACCATTCCATCAGTATTTTCTTATGACGATGTCACGTTAAACTATCGTCAGTAAACCGACTTTACAGACAACCTCTTTTTCGTTAGATAATTATTTCAAATAATTTATTTGGATTCACTTCTAGTGAAATGTTGCAAAAAATCAAAACAAAACTAAATTTTTTTTTTTTGTGCTCATTTGGTCCATATGTTCCATAAAAAGTTGATATGGTATATAATATGCAGGGTCTGATACACGCAAATTTCCGTTGACCATTATAGTGACAAAATTATCGATCACCAATTCCAACAGGATTTCAAAATCAGGGTTGGAATGAGCTGTTGTGTGGTATACTTCTGAAAAAATGAGAAATAAACAAAATAAATCTAAAAATTCAAATTCTAACTTTATCTTGGGTATGTTCTATTCTTCTTCTTAATTGGCGCGATAACCGCTTACGCGATTTTGGCCGAGATTAACAAAGCGCGCCAGTCGTTTCTTTCTCGTGCTAACCGGCGCCAATTGGACACACCAAGTGAAGCCAAGTCCCTCTCCACATGATCTTTCCAACGCAGAGGAGGCCTTCCTCTTCCTCTGCTACCACCAGCTGGTACCGCATCGAATACTATCAAAGCCGGAGCGTTTGTATCCATTCGGACGACATGACCCAGCCAACGTAGCCGCTGGGTCTTTATTCGCTGCGCTATGTCTATGTCGTCGCAAAGCTCATACAGCTCATCGTCCCATCGTCTGCGATATTCGCCTTTGCCAACGTGCAAAGGTCCAAAAATCTTACGCAGAATCTTTCTCTCGAACACTCCAAGCGTCGCTTCATCGGATGTTGTCATCGTCCAAGCTTCTGCGCCATACGTTAGGACGGGCATGATGAGAGTCTTGTAGAGTGTTAGTTTTGTTCGTCGAGAGAGGACTTTACTGCTCAGTTGCCTACTTAGTCCAAAGTAGCACTTGTTGGCAAGAGAGATTCTACGTTGGATTTCAAGGCTGACATTGTTATCGGTGTTAATGCTGGTTCCCAAATACACGAAGTCTTTTACAACCTCAAAATCATAGCTGTCAACAGTGACGTGGGTGCCGATACGCGAGTGCGCCGACTGTTTGTTTGAAGACAGGAGGTACTTCGTTTTGTCCTCGTTCACCACCAAACCCATTCGCTTTGCCTCTTTATCCAGTTTGGAGAAGGCAGAACTAACAGCGCGGTTGTTAAGGCCGATGATGTCAATATCATCGGCATACGCCATCAATTGTACGCTCTTATAAAAAAAAATTTTGCATGAGCGATTAAGTTCTGCGGATCGTACGATGCTCTCCAACATCAGGTTAAAGAAGTCACACGACAGCGAGTCACCCTGTCTGAAACCTCGTTTGGTATCAAACGGCTCGGAGAGGTCCTTCCCAATTCTGACGGCGCTGCTGGTGTTGAGCAACGTCATCTTACATAGCCGTATTAGTTATGCGGGGATACCAAATTCAGACATAGCGGCATACAGGTAACTCCTTTCCGTACTGTCGAATGCAGCTTTGAAGTCGACGAAAATATGGTGTGTGTCGATTCTCCTTTCATGGGTCTTTTCCAAGATTTGGCGTATTGTGAATATTTGGTCGATGGTAGACTTTCCAGGTCTGAAGCCAAACTGATAAGGTCCAATCAGTTGGTTGACGGTGGGCTTCAGCCTTTCACACAATACTCTCGCTAGAACCTTATAGGCGATATTTAGAAGACTAATCCCGCGGTAATTGGCACAAATTGCAGGATCGCCCTTCTTATGGATTGGGCAGAGCACACTTAAATTCCAATCGGCAGGCATGCTTTCATCCGACCATATTCTGCATAGGAGCTGATGCATGCACCTTACCAGCTCCTCGCCGCCATGTTTGAATAGCTCACCCGGCAGTCCGTCGGCGCCCGCGGCTTTGTTGTTCTTTAGCCGTGATATTGCTATTCTCACCTCGTCATGGTCGGGTAACGGAACGACAATTCCGTCGTCAACGCCCCGGTCTTAAAACCTTCTGTAAGCCGCCGAACTTTCTGGTAAAATTTTCGGGCGTTGTTCCTATTGGCCAGCATCTCAAGCTCCTCGCACTCACGTATTTCGGCCTCTCGTTTCTTCTGTCGGATAATACGTCTCTCTTCCTTTTTCAGCTCTCTGTAGCGATCCCACATGGCTCGCGTTGCGCCCGATCGCAGCGTGGCTCTATAGGCGGCATCCTTTCTTTCTGCGGCAGCATGACATTCCTCGTCGTACCAATTGTTTTTTCGGGCTCGCCGGAATCCGATTTCTTCTTCGGCGGCGGCACGTAGGGAACGAGAAATGTTGCTGCATTGCTCGCGCATGCCGGTTTGTTGGGCAGTGCTCTCCGAGAGCAGGAGTGAGAGTCGAGTAGCGAGTCTTCTGGCTGTCTGTTGTGACTGCAGCTTTTCGATGTCGAACATTCTTTGCGTAGGTAGATGTACGTTTTTTGCTGCACAGAGGCGTGTGCGCAGTTTGGCTGCAACAAGGTAATGATCCGAGTCGATGTTGGGTCCTCGGATCGTGCGTACATCTAATACACTAGAAGCGTGTCTTCCATCTATCACAACATGATCGATCTGGTTTCGCGTTTTCCGATCAGGAGACAGCAAGGTAGCTTGGTGTATCTTTTTATGCTGGAATCTGGTGCTGCAGACTACCATGTTTCGGGCCCCGGCGAAGTCGATCAGCCTCTGTCCGTTACCGGATGTTTCGTTGTGCAGGCAGATTTTTCCGACTGTGGGACCAAAAATTCCCTCCTTGCCCACCCTGGCGTTGAAGTCGCCAAGCACGATTTTTATGTCGTGACGGGGGCAGCGCTCATAGGAACGTTCCAAGCGCTCATAGAAGGAATGTTTGGTCGCATCGTCCTTCTCTTCCGTCGGGGCGTGGACGCAAATTAGCGAGATGTTAAAAAATCGCGCTTTGATGCGGATTATTGCGAGACGCTCGCCCACCGGAGTGAACGACAGTACTTGGCGACGAAGTCTCTCTCCCACAACAAATCCGACACCGAATTTGCGCTCCTTTACATGGCAGCTGTAGTAGACGTCGCAAGGTCCTAAGGTTTTCTTACCTTGCCCCGTCCATCGCATCTCTTGGATGGCAGTGATGTCAGCCTTTACTCTCACGAGGACATCAACCAGCCGGGCAGAGGCACCTTCCCCATTAAGGGACCGGACATTCCAGGTGCATGCCCTCAAATCATATTCCTTATTTCGTTTGCAGGGGTCGTCATCAGTAAAGGCAGTTCTCATCCGAGGCTTTGCAATTCTTTTCATTGGGGGGGATTTTTAAGTGGCGGGTCCCAAACCCAGCGCACAACCAGCTATCCTGGAATGCTTCGCCTTCTCACGTTAGCTCATTCCCGAACGGGTGTTCGGAAGCTACCCAGAGGATACGTGGGCTAATCCCGGCCGTTGTGAGCTGCTTGAACCATATGTAGAAGAATCGTCCTTGCCACTCCCAAGTGAATGGCGATCAGTAACTTTCCCTACTTGCGTGGACTTCTACACATGGAACCATCCTATTACCCTTGAATTTTTCTAATGAAGCACCATTCATTTTAAATTTTCCAAGAATTTTTTTATCATTTCGCGTTTCTTTCCTTTTTCATTCGATTCCAACATTTGTTCATAGCCGAAAACATCGTTTGCAAACGCATTCATTTTCATATAGGATTGGTCAAGGGAAGCATCGCTCAATTGAATTGAAACATTATTTTCATTCGAATCATCGATTTCTGGCTGAGTTTCAATGTCCGGTTCATTTGAAATTTCTGTATTCGACTCGTTATTTGCCGTATTTGCGACAGCAGCAAAATTGTCATCGATTTTCGATTCTTCAAACACGCTTACACCTTCGGATTGTGTTTTCGTTTCGTGATAAACAATTTCCGTCTTTGACTCGTTGTTCGTTGAATTTTCATCTGAAACAACAATCACATTGTCCTCATCGATCTGAATTCCCATGTCTTCAAACACGCTCATATCGTTGGATGGTAAATCTATTATCCTTGGTCAACACACTTGTTGCTCTCACAAATGAACTGCACACAAAACACATTTATATATATATAGATATAATTGGCGTGTACACCCCCTTTTTGGGTGTTTGGCCGAGCTCCTCCTCCTATTTATGGTGTTCGTCTTGATACTGTCCCACAAATGGAGGGGCCTACAGTTTTAAGCTGACTCGGAACGGCAGATATTTTTTTGAGGAGCTTTTTCATGGGAGAAATACACTCGGAGGTTTGCCATTGCCTGCCGAGGGGCGACCGCTATTAGAAACATTTTTTTCTTTTTCTTTTTTAATTTGGTGTTTCACCGAGATTTGAACCTATGTTCTCTCTGTGAATTCCGAATGGTAGTCACGCACCAACCGATTCGGCTACGGCGGCCGCCTACATGTGCTTAATAACTATCCCGATTTCCAGATATGGCAGCTGGTATCTTCTGGAGAGTTCTGTCTCGCCATCTGTTGTGACGCCACCAAGGCGAATTCGTGTTTTGGTTATCGCATCACATTCGCTCACTATTGTTGCTAGCCCATTTGCAACAGTATTACGTATCATTCTTGTAAATTTTCCTAAGTATATATTATGTAATTATTATTATAAATATTAATTGTTTTGCAGGTACCCTAGCTTAAACTCTAAAACAAAAACAGTTATCTGTAATAAAATTTCAGAGAAAAGTTGATTGTGTAGCGCTTTTTAGAATTTCGTTTTCATTACAATTCATTTTATATTTCCATTTCCCGCAGTAAAAAATTGCGCCGTGCTCTTGCTTCATGTTGTGAAAGGATTTTATATGATGAAAATTCTAAAATGAGAGATTAAAAGATTTAGCGATGCAAAGCAAAATTGTAAGAGGAAATTTTGCTGCTTCCCTATATGACAGAGAAAGATTCGAATGAAATCAAGACAAAATTTGTAACTGAAGTTCAAATTGAAATTTGAAAAGGTCGAGCCAATGAGCACCAGGAGATTTAGTGGCTCCTAAAATACGGAAAAGTCCATTGTATTTAAAGCTCTGGAAAAAGGGTAGGTAGTCAAGGAGGGAAGGAGAAAAGTATCAGAGAGAGATAGGAAAGAAAAGAGACAGAGATAGAGATAATTAGTCCTGTGAGAACTTTCCAGATTCTTTGGCAAATCTGTAAATATCCTTCAGTTTTAGAGAACGAATATTACTCATTCTCATGACATCGGAACCCAAAACTCGTAGCCGTACTCTAGCAAATTCAGGACACTCACAGAGAAAGTGCTCAGTGCTATCCGCCTCTTCCAAGCATGACAGGCACATTGGGTCCTCAATGATTCCAATGGAGGTCATATGCTGACCCCATGAGTTGTGTCCTGTGATGATACCGACCATCAACCGAACCTCTTTCCTTCCAACTTTTAGTAGACAGTTTGAAAGTTTTCTGTTCGGACTTATCACAAAACAGCGTTCTAGACCGGACCAACGCTCTTTATGTAGATCGCCTACATAATCGCGGATCCAATTCATGACTCTTGCGGAACTGATTCCGATTATTGGCTCT
Source organism: Anastrepha ludens (assembly GCF_028408465.1). Lineage (NCBI taxonomy): Eukaryota > Metazoa > Arthropoda > Insecta > Diptera > Tephritidae > Anastrepha > Anastrepha ludens. The sequence goes on along the minus strand of NC_071503.1, from coordinate 89,774,156 downwards.
GGCCCTTGTGGGAGAATCGCTGATTCACGGTTGGTCAAGTCATCGGCAATTTCGTTTCCTTGAACACCGGAGTGTCCTGGAACCCATATATGTAAGTACATGCTTATTTTGTCTTGCAACAGGATTAAGCTTCTTCTTACATTGTTGAACAATCTTTGAGGTTTGCTTCGCGTTCTCCAGGGCCTTCAGTGCAGCCTGACTATCACTGAAAACTCCAATCTGTTTCCCGCTCCATCTCCTCTCGATTATCCATTCGGCTACTTTCAGGATGGCAAAAACTTCCCCCATAGCATAGTGATACTTATTACTATCGTTTAAGTACCATCCGGCTCCAGACCGTATTTCATTCTTGGACCCATCGGTAAAGAAAATATCCGTCAAACCTCCCTGAATGCATTCTGGATTGCACCATTGCTCACGCAATGGAAATCTGACATCAAATTTCCTTCCAAATGAAACTGTGTGTATCAGGTCGTCTTCAGGTGCCAAAAACAGTGGATACTGCTCAGATAGCAACTTAAAGATTTCTCTGTGTCCCGAAGTTCCATCTTCGTGCCAGAAACCATATTTATGGAGTCTACACATTGCTTTTATTGTTTCCTGTTTTATCTTAAGATCCAGGGGGAGCAAATCAAGCATAGCATTTAGGGCATCACCAGAGGTTGTACTCATGGCACCCGTGATGCATAAATTTACACTTCTTTGCAGCCTGTATAGTTCCCAAATTGTCGACTTAACCATGCTCCGTGGCCACCAGACCACAGAGGCGTAAGTGACGACTGGTCTGATAAGTGCCGTGTATATCCATAGGACCACAGCTGGTTTCAGACCCCAGGTTTTGCCAAAGGCTCTACGGCATTGCTGAAAAATCTTCAATGCACGATTCACCTTCAGTGAAACGTGTGTCTCCCAAGTCAGCTTCTTATCCAAGATTACTCCTAGATATTTAACTTCATCGGAAAGACAAGGTGTCACACCTTTCAGTGTTGAAAGACTAAGTACATCCAATTTTCGTTTTCTCGTAAACAAGAGTAAGGGTGTTTTGCTCGGATTAACGGAAAGACCTTTTCTCAGGCACCAGTCATCGATTTTGTCCAGAATCCTCTGCCCTTTCGTGCAAATCCTCGTTAGGGATTTATCCGATGTTAGCGCACAGACATCGTCCGCTTATGCTTGGACAAGAAAACCGAGTTCCTGCATCTCCACTAGTAGAGAGTCTACGACAAATCACCGCAGCAGCGGAGAAAAAACACCCCCTTGGCCCTGACGGGTAACAGCCTCTCAGAGAGCATTATATTCAGTTTACAATGGTTTGATTAACTCCGTGTCATTCGGCAGATGAACATATTGAGCCGTAAGTGGCATTATCAAAAGCCCCCTTAATGTCCACGAACACGCCCATTGTAAAACTGATTCGCATGACTTTCCACTCTGCTAAGCCTGTTGATTTCTACTAAGTGGACTTCTCGGCAATACCCCCACTCGAATATGTTTCTCCACCACTCGTTCTAGACTTTTCAACATGAACGATGTCAAACTGATTGGTCTAAAACTTTTTGCTAGGGAATAGTCATCTTTTCCTGGTTTCGGAATAAATACTACTCTTACGCTTCGCCATTGGGATGGTATATAACGAAATTCAAGACAGGCTGTGAAGATCCTTTTCAGAGCCTCAATCAGCCTGTCTCCTCCTTTTTTAAGCATTGCTGGATATATTCCGTCAAGTCCAGGGGACTTAAAGTTCTCAAAGGAACACAAGGAAAACCTTATCGATTCCCTTGTCACTATCCGACTAGCAATATACCAGCTGTACCTAGAGGTTCCATCGTTTCTACCGTTATTGTTCATGCCACTCTCAACTTCAGAGAGAGTTCTACTACCCGGAAAATGGGTTTCGAGTAGAGCATTGAACGTTTCCGATTTGGAAATGGTGTATGAACCATCAGGTTTTCGAATGGAATCCAGCCTTACTGAGCGGTCTAGATGTAAGAAGTTTTCTGGATCGTACACGAAGCTTCGACAGTTTAGGGTTCCACCAAGGAACCCCTGTCTACTTTGCATGAGTGGGCACTATTCCTCAAAGCAATTGATTAATGTACCTTCTAATTATTCAGGTTTGGTGATCACTCTGTTACAAGCTCACCATACCTGTCCAAGTCCACATTTCGAGGATTTCTACCAGAAGGCATTGATATGGTATCAATTCCCAGTCGGAATTCGATAAGACGATGATCAGAAAGAGAGTCCTCTTTCGAAACTCGCCATCGGCTTATTGGATTTCCAACTGACCTATTGGTAAGTGTTAAATCAATCCCGTCTTGTCGCCTTTTGGTCACAAAAGTTGGTTTGTTACCAGTGTTTTGAATGACCAATTCAGATGACAGATGACCGTACACGAAGCTTCGACAGTTTAGGGTTCCACCAAGGAACCCCTGTCTACTTTGCCTGAGTGGGCACAGTTCCTCAAAGCAATTGATTAATGTACCTTCTAATTTCTCAGTAGCATCTTCAATCATTTCTATTGATTTGAGTTTTTTCAGGCTTGGTAATCGCTCTGTTAGAAGCTCACCATACCTGTCCCAGTCCACATTTCGAGGACTCCTACCAGAAGGCATTGATATTGTATCAATTCCCAGTCGGAATTCGATAAGACGATGATCAGAAAGAGAGTCCTCTTTCAAAACTCGCCATCGGTTGACTTGATTTCCAACTGACCTATTGGTAAGTGTTAAGTCAATCACCTCTTGTCTCCTTTTGGTCACAAAAGTTGGTTTGTTACCAGTGTTTTGAATTACCAAATCAGATGACAGGATAAAATCCAGTAACTTGAGACCTCTGGGGTTACATTTGCTGCTTCCCTATACAATTTTCTGTGTATTTGCATCACAGCCCACTATTAGCCCCAGATTATTGGATTCTGCATACTTGACTACTTCTCTTAATTCCCTCGAAACAGGTGGCTGTAAAGAGTCGTAGGGTAGGTAGGCCGAAACTATGATAGCTTCGACACTGTTCCCACTCTTCCAGTACTTTATTTTTGCAACAACGATATCCCCGGATCATAGCTCTTTTAAAATCGTGTGTTCGATCAACCTCGGCACGATAATAGGTGCTCGCGGTCTCACATTCCTTCATAATGAAGCATTTGTCCCCAAGACATAGCAGTTAGACCGCAGATCCGCTTGTGGCATACCCATTGTTCTTGTATTAGTATTATGTGTGAGCTTGTTTGCAGTTTTGCATGCCTACGGCACAGGAGAGCCGTAGACGTGATACTGAGTATATTTACGCTTTGTCCTCCACCTTATCCTGGACACGAAAATGAATTCACCCCAGATGTAAGTGAGGACGGCACCCGTACCTCGATTTAAGCACCTTGAGAGACCCAAGATCGGTATTCAGTACCAGGTGGGAGCTCGCCTAGCCTTTCTTTCCTACTCTCAACAAGAATGAACTTGCTGTTTTCGCAGGCTGGAATTTTTGCTATCTCTTTTTCCAGTTATTCTCGGGAAAAGCATTGGGACAGTGCACCTTTACGATGCCGTCCATAGCTTTCCAAAGATAGCTGTTGCCCTTTGTACAGTAGACCGTCTTGTTTGCCGGTATGTATCTCTACCGTCATTGCCGTTGTTGCCATTCTCGCGAATGATTCGCCAGACGTTGACGGAAGAGTGTCATTCGACATTTGAGATCCCGTAGCCTTTGCCTTGTCAGGTATAGGTTTGTCTGCCGTGGATTGGGTCGAGGATGCAGGCATTCCCGATGTCCGTCTCTCGACTTTCCTCTTCTTTGCCTTTCTCCTCTTCCCGGTCGTTGAAACAGACCCCGTTTCGTTTCCGGAAATCCTGTGTTCTGCCACTTGAGCTTGAGTACTTACCTTAGCTAATGCTTCGGTTCTCTTCGCCTTCTGTTTTCTTCGTTTGATCTCCCTTGCATATAGACCAACAGGAATCTCCAATAACTTCAGTCTTTTCACCGGTATTTACCTGACTTGCACCAGGATTGACCGTTGTCAAAGACTTACTCGGTACCAGAGATTCTTCTGAGTCTACAGAGAGATTGTCCGCCATCTTCACATCCTCCACAACTTGTTCAGTTGCTTCGGATCGTTTCGACGACGGTGTATCGCTCACACTCACTCGGCTCCCCATTGGGTAAGTAATAGTAAGTAATAACCGAGCAACAATCTCGAACAAAAATTATTTTGTATGTGCCAGTATTGGCACCCTATTTCCACTCAAATAGGCTGTCCGTCTCCTTTTTACATAAAGTAAGGAGTATCGTGTCGAGTTATAAAGGGCCTAATGTCGGCTTTGCTCGAATACACAAAAGGCTTCTCGAAATACGAACAGTGGGCAAAAATTGTTGAATTTTGATACAAATTATTTCCTTAGTGTTGTAGACTATGCAGAATCCTTGATATTCGGGTTTGTGTTTTTTGGTTTTTCACAGCTTTTATATTTCCGATAAAATTAAGTCTAAAATGAGGGCATGTTTTTTGGAGCATTTCAATAATCCAAATATGTCCATATTTTGGAAACCAAAATTATTTATTTGTGCCCGCTCAGACGACACTGTGCGACGCAGCCAAGCAAGTTCTGCGCCGGCGCAAATAGCAGGCGATTTGCTAAAAACGCTCGAATTTGTTGTTTTTAAACAAAATGTATATTTAAACACAGACACACTAGAGACAAAAAAAAATCAGTTTCAATTTTCATTTTTTTTAAGTTAATATCTAACTTCACGGCTACATTACTTATTTCGTACATTTTCTATTAATTGGATAATCCCATACGTGAAGACATATCTTAATTAAAAATGTATCTTATTTATTCTATACTTTTAATAGTACAAAGTGTCGAAAGCGTAACCATGTTTTAAGCTAATGACAGCTTAAGTATACACTATTAATGCTGAAAACAGTGAACGACGTAAACGCAGTCCCCTGGCAGCTGTTACGATCAAACTAATATTACGTTTCCACCAAAAGCAAACACCGTGTTTGCAGGAGTTGTGTTTGGGAGAACTGTCAACTGTTTCCACCAGAAGTTTGGGAGAAATTGTGTTTGAACTGTCTTTTGTTGACATTGTGAAATAAAAATTATAAAAATTGATAAAATTATAAAATGGTGCATAAAATTCAATTTGTTATGTTGATTTTATCATTTTATTTTAAAATAATTGATAGTGAGTTGGTCACATATTATTTAAAAAAAAGGTTAAGGGAAAATAAAATAATTTTAAGCGTTACTGCCAATTTAATGCGTTCGCAAAGTGTATGGTCTTTGGTATGGTAAACAGATTTATCATACATTATTTGTGTATAATGTACATGTATATTTTAGGAACATTCCAGTACCTTTTGGGAAGTAGACTGCCAGAGTAATGGGGACAAGTTTTTCAAAGATAATTTCCGAATGGAAAGATCCTGCTTTGAAAAATTGTGCAGCAAACTTGAAAAAATAGCCAAAAGAAAAACGAACTATCGAAACCCGATTTCACTAAAAAAGCGCGTGGCAATTGCTCTGTATGCACTAGGATCTTCTAGTGAATACAGATCAATTGGACATTTGTTTGGAGTAGGCAAAGCAACTGTTTGCAAAATACTCATCGAGTTTTGCAATGAAGTTGGGACATCTTTGGCTCCAATATATTTGAAAAATTTTCCACTGACAAGGGCGCAAATTGAGCAATAGGTAGGTTTATAAGTAATGCGATAAAAATAACGTTTAATCAAAAGCATCTTTATTATACAGATGGATGTCATATTGAAATTCATCCAAGAAAGGAAGAAGCCATTGATTACTACAACTACAAAGGGTGGTATTCCGTAGTACTATTGGCTTTGGTAGACGCAAAATATAGATTTGTTTATATACATTGCGGCAGTCCTGGAAGATGCAACGACTCCGGAATTTTTGAAAAATCATCGCTAAAGCGCGAGTTGCAAAGTTGTGCACTTCTTGATGAATTGAGCTTGCTGTATGGATCCACAAAAATACCAGTCCATATTATAGGGGACTCTGCTTTTCGTCTCTCTCAGCATTTAATGAAGCCATATCCGCATAGTGTGACCAATACACCCGAACCAAAAAAATTCAACTATAGATTGTCTAAGTGCCGGCGTGTTGTGGAAAATGCTTTTGGCCATTTAAAAGCCCGGTAAATACAACTTAGAGATTCTAATATTTTTAAAAATTGGTAATACAGGTTCTATTTTAGATTTAGGAGAATTGGAAAAGGCGTGGATAACCACATCAAAAATGTAAACACAGTTATTTCATGTGCATGTGTTTTACATAATTTTTTGATTGCTGAGAAGGATTTAATTTTGGAAAATTGGCGAGTGGAAATGCATCGCGATTCCAGGCGCAATATTCAATACGGCACCAATGCAGTTGACCGATCTGAAGGAGAATCGATAAGAAATGCGTTAAAGGAATATTTCAGTGAGTAATATAACTTTTTTGATCTAGATTCTCCCGTATGTTTTATTAAATTAACCATAATTTATTGGTTAAAAAGGTTATTTGGTTTAAACAATTTTATCTTCAAACCAAATATTTATTTAAATATTTCGACCTACAAAAGCCACAAAGAGTCCAATTGATTGAATTTGAAAAACAACTTTTCACCAGAACAATAAAATTTCTAATACATAATTTTATAAAATAACATTTTATTCATTTTTGAAAAAAGATAGTAGTAGGCACATAGTGCAACTTTAAAAGGCACAATTCATTAAAACTTAAATATCATTTCACATATTAATTTTTAAGCACTTTCACAAACAATATTTCAAAGGATTTATAATTATAAGTTTTACTTAATTAATTTCTCTCCAAGAAACTAACCACACTTTTTGTCAATAACTCAATAGCAGCAACCTTTTTTTTTCTCGATTTCAATTAACTCAGCAGTTAATTTATTGTTTTCCGTCATACAAGATTTAATAGTTTCGTTTAATTCACTTACTTTCGCATTTTTTGTTTTTGCTGCAGGTGCGGAAGCTTCGTTCAGTGCTGGAGACGATGGTGGCGAAAATGAAAACGAAGCAGACGGAGCAGCTGAAAATGAGGAGCATGAAGGTGATATCGGCGAATTTGGTGGAGCTGGCGAAGCAACCGAATCAGGCATGCCTACATATATAAATAGAAATTAACATTATACAATTAGATGTAAATACAAATAAAATTACATATATAAATAAAAGAAATACCTGTTATACTATCAACAACGACCGCATCAACATTATTTACTCTATCCCTTCCTATTATTTGATGAACCCTCCGATAGTGCTTCCAAGAAACAGGAGAACATCCTGTCCCCTGCTCTGCTTTGCATTTTCTGCAAAGGAAATTTTGAGGCTGTAACAAAATTACTTTAATGAAATAATATATTATATGCCTTACCTATATTTCATTGTGAAATTGTGAATTTTATATTTAACGTCAACTGGACGGACCTCATGTCCAAGCACTCCCAGCGACTGAGCCATCTCCGCATATATGTGTGAGTTCTTGCGTGGACCTCGCAATTCAGCTGCCTTCTCACCCCATATATCTAGGAATGCTTCGTCCGCGGAAGGAAGCCAAATAGTTTTAGATTTTTTAATGTTTTCCATTAAAATCAAGTTGATTCAGTATTCCTGAGGAAAGATTGAAGACTTATTTGTCCAGCTTAATATTATATTAATAAAATTAGATGTAAATACAAATAAAATTACATATATAAATAAAAGAAATACCTGTTATACTATCCGCAACGAGTTGATTCAGTATTCCTGAGGAAAGATTGAAGACTTATTTGGCCAGCTTAATATTATATTAATAAAATTAGATGTAAATACAAATAAAATTACATATATAAATAAAAGAAATACCTGTTATACTATCCGCAACGAGTTGATTCAGTATTCCTGAGGAAAGATTGTAGACTTATTTGGCCAGCTTAAGAGCTAAAACGCCAACTCCAAATCAAGAACTTTAATTTTATATTTTGCGCGCACCACTTACGCTTACCACAAGAAAAATATTAAACGTCAATCAAATGTCATATTGACAAATTGCAATCATTGTTGCCATGTTTCGATAAGAATGCAATAATAAATGAGGAAAATGAGCAACATTGCCACCACTTAATAATTAAATTAGATGCAAACCCAACAAAACACGCTTTGAAAAGTGGGCTTAGGTATGGGGTTGTGTTTTAATTTTGTATGGGATTTGACAGGTGTTTTGTTTGGTGTTTGCGCTAAGAACACGATAGCGGCAGAGAACCCAAACTCCGGCTGCGGTGGAAACGTAATATAATAAGAACCCCATGTAAATGAAAAACTCCTTCCTTCCGTATCGTACTATCGTAGATTTTATTTCATGATATTTAAACATTTCGAAATCATTTACAAAATAAACTAAGAAATATTATAATTTTTATTCAAATGACTTAAAAACACTGTTGAATAATGTTAATCACTACATATTATAAAACAAAGTCGCTTTTTCTGTCCCTATGTCCCCTTGAATGCTTAAATCTTTAAAACTACGCAACGGATTTTGATGCGGTTTTTGTTTAAAGATAGATTGATTGAAGAGGAAGGTTTATATAAGTATAATGTGAAGAAATATATAAAGGGGGCGTGGCAATCGGTCAAAATGTGGCAAAAAAACATAAATTTTTTGTTTTCACGGCCATAAATCATAAACGAATCAACCAAATAAAATGAAGCTTTCTTGAAGTTTACTCTCGTTCTGCATCAAAAAAAAAAAATTGATTTATTTGTTATTTAACCAAAATTGTTTAAACAAAAGCGGCTCTTTTTCCAAAAAAAGCTGTTTGTGTGTTTGTTCGCTGTCAGACGAATGAAGCAACAGGCGTTAAGCGATAATCTCACCACACCTCATTAATGTTGAATTACATCGTATGGTGACGTATGTATGTATGTATTTACGAATCGCTCGATTGTGATTCATCCCAACAAATCGAATGCTTTTATCTGAGAATGTTACTTCATATTGTAAAAGGTCCGACATCCTTTGCTCATCTAAGAACTTTACAAGGTGTTGTTTACAATACTTATCAATCAGCATGCAAAGCTATGGGCCTCTGGGAAGACGATTCTCACTGGGAAAATACATTATCAGAAGCAGCTGTTTGTAGTTCAGCTACATCATTAAGAAATTTCAAGAAAATATGGCCAGTGATATTCTGATTCGGCGACGGCAAGAGTTAAACTCTGTTGATGTACAATATGACCAAAACATATTTCACGAAGAATTATTTAAATTAAACAAAATAGTGCAATTATTTCGGGTAAAACGATGAAGGATTTTGGGCTGCCGATGCCAGCTAATACTACTAACTCTGATTTAACTAACAGTGCCGAATACACAAGAGAAACATCATACGATCAAACGAGACTTTTACAAAATATAGCTCAAGATGAGCCACGATTAAACCTCGATCAGAAAAAAGTTTTCACTGCATTACTATCAACAATTGATAACAATGAAGGGAAATTGTTTTTCCTTGATGCCCCAGGAGGCACAAGAAAAACATTTTTAATCAATCTGCTTTTTAAAAAAGTGAGATCTACCGAAAAAATTGCGTTAGCTGTTGCGTCATCCGGCATTGCCGCTACTCTTTTGGAAGGGGGCCGAACCGTACACTCTACATTCAAGCTCCCGCTGAAAATCGCCACCGATGATGATAACAGCGTCTGTAGCGTTTCTAAACAGAGCAATACAGGAAAATTGATGCGTGACTGCTCATTAATAGTCTGGGACGAAGCTACCATGTCAAACAAGACGTCTGTGGAAGCACTGGATAGGACAATCCGCGATTTGCGCAACAAAAATTCACCTATGGGTGGATGTACAATTCTGTTCTCAGGAGATTTCCGTCAAATCCTACCAGTTGTGACTCGAGGAACACGTGCTGACGAAATAAATGCTTCGCTAAAAAGATGCCACCTTTGGTCGCATGTCAATAAATTAGAGCTTAAAACTAATATGAGGGTTTCGTCATCTTCACGTGAGAACAGGCTATTTCCAGATATGCTGCTAAAAGTTGGCAATGGAGAATTAACACAAAGTGAGGGAAGGATTAACCTAGAAAACCTTTGTGTTTTGATAGACTACATCCAAGAGTTAGTCAACAATGTCTATCCTGACATTGATAACATAAGCTATAAGACAATATCTTGGTTTAAAGAAAGTCTGTCACCAACTAACGAACAAGTAGATAAAGTAAATAACTTGATTATTTCAAAGATTGATGCACCGACGAAAATATACTACTCGGTCGATACTGTTCTCGATTTGGAAGAAGCTGTTCATTTTCCTACAGAATTTTTAAATTCTTTGAACCCGTCTGGACTCCCTCCTCACAAAATGGAGCTGAAAATAGGTTGTCCTGTTATTTTATTAAGAAACCTAAATCCACCTAAACTTTGCAATGGCACGCGTTTGCTGGTAAAATCACTGAAAACGTTCATAATAGAGTGCACAATACTCACAGGATGTGGTACCGGAGAAGATGTATTGATTCCCCGAATCCCTCTGATACCATCGGATCTACCATTACAATTTAAACGCTTACAATTTCCGGTAAAGACATCTTTTGCAATGACCATTAATAAATCTCAGGGTCAAACCTTCAACGTTGCAGGCTTAGATTTGACTGTTTTTCACATGGCCAACTGTATGTCGCTCTTTCAAGAGTAACCTCTAGAGAAAACATGTTTGCATTGTCTAATGACAAGAAAGCTATGAAAGTTTTATATAAAGACATTCTGTAATATATTAATTGTTGTAAAAATAAAATAAATACATATGTAAAAATGCAATAAGTAAATATATAAAAGTGTAGGGTATGAATTTAGATATTCCAAAGATAGCAGGAAATCTTCGTGCTATAAAGAAAGGGGTATTGTTTTACTCCAAATTTAACGCGTGCGGGCCACGGGCAGTAATGAATAAGCCAAAACTACTGGATCGATTTTAATCATTTTTTCAGTGAGTGACATAGGGTATATATTTTATACCCGTGCAAAGCCGGGCGGGTTGCTAGTTATAGATAAATGAACTATTTGCATTTGTTGGTTTTTGGCTTTGGTTTATTAAACAATGAAATATTGTTACTGATAACGCGGATCTGTGAAAAAGTGTGTAAGCAAAATAGCAATGGCAACATTGTTTAGATACAACCAAACACATACACACACAAACTGATCAGTGTTGCCAGAACCAATCGCAGCAGCGGACTAAAGCGATGATGAAAAAAGTAATAGATTGCTGTACTCCGTAATAGGGTGTACTCTAGCGGAGAAAGTTGAAATTTTTACATGCGCAATAAGTGGCGGCTCATAGAGTTCTATCAGGCGCTTAGGTTTAAATACGTATTCGTCATTCACAGTTAAACTTAATCAAAATATGTAATGAAAACAAAACAAATCATTTGAAGCGAATTTTTAGAGCATTATATATTTTTTAATAACCGTTGAACATACATAAATATATGTAGAAATAAATATATATTTATATACAATATATATATATATTTTATATATTATTTTGAGATCGAATTTTTTGATTAGATAGTTGTCCTACGTTAGTAAGTTATTTGTAAAGTGGCTTTCTTTTAAGCAATGAAGCACTTGGTTTCCATGAATAACAATTACCATCATGTGTCTCATCGTGCAAAAGTTATTTCGCATGCAATATACTATCAATTGTTTTTATTTGTAGTCTATTTCTTTGTTTCGTTTTTAACAATGTTAATTGAGAAAATATTCGTTCGGCGGCTGCAGAAGAGTGCGGTAAAGATATAAAAACAGAAAGATTCGGAAAAGTAATAGCGTGGTAAACTGAGAACGTAATAATAGCGTAATAAACTGAGAACAAATGTAATAGATCTTTTACAATTGTAATAGACTGGCAACACTGAAACTGATGTATTGTGTAAATATGTAACTAAAAGAACACAGTTGTTCTCTAAGTCATGAGTTTTTGTGCTCGTTAGGGGCTGCGGTAAGGGACTGCGTACGTCATTCAATGTTTTCAGCATAAGTGACCGACGTACACGCAGTCCCCTGTCAGCTATTACGATCAAACTAATGAGAACCCCATGTAAATGAAAAATTACTTCCCTTCGGTATCGTAGTATCGTAGATTTCATTGTAGGATTTTAGAAAATTCCTCTCAGGATTGCTCTCTCACCACACAGTGTTGCCAAACAGTAAACTTCGAAATCATTTACAAAATAAATTTGCAAAAATTTTTATTTTTGTTAAAATAACTTAAAAACAACGTTGAATAATGTTAACTATAGATAAATGAACTATTTGCATTTGTTGTTGGCTTTGATTTATTAAACAATGAAAAATTTTAACTGATAACGCAGATGTGTGAAAAAATTTGTAAGCAAAAATATCAATGGCAAAAGCCAAACACATACACACACAAACCGATGTATTGTGTAAATATTTAACTAAAAGAACACAGTGTTTCTCTACGGGATGAGTTTGTTCAATTTTGTGCTCTCTAGGGGCTGCGATAAGAGACTACGATACATCGGTGACTGTTTTCAGCATGAGGCCGCCCAAGACCTAGTATCACAAAGAGAAGATATTAGAGAAAATATTGCCATTAAAAGTGAGCTCTGAAAACCACAGCACATGGGCCTCCGACATCAAAAACTGCGCGCCATCTGGCTTTGTGGACGGCTCGCTGTCCAAGAAAACCATAGTGGTAGTGAAGGGTTCGTACGATCTGAAATAAATGGAATCACCTTCATTAGGGTGTCCGTTATTTACCAATTTGATTATTTTTCTTGCGACGCCCCCTAAACTTTTAGTTTTCCGTCTAAGAAAAATTATCAGATCAAAATCAGCTCTTAATATTCAGAATAAACCTTGCCCCAAACACGATATATTTCCCATTTACATAACATGGGATTTTGCTACTTTTTGGAACAAACTTTTTTTTCTGTAGTATGTTAATTTTCAGCTATGAAAAACAAATATTCTGATGGCAATTTTAACTCTCTGCAAAAAATATCTCGCACAATTTTTCGATAAATTGACTCCTTTAAAAGTTAATCGAAGTTAAAGTTGAACTGTGTGTAAATTTCAGACTTTTTCACTTTTGCAGCAAAATTATTTTTGTTGTAGTAAGCTTCTCACGTTTATATAAAAAAATAATCAATGGACCAGAGCCAAGTAAAAATTATTCCAACATTTTTCCATTTACAGTATCTAATCAACTAATATTTCTGAAAAAATTCATCAATTTTTGTCCATTGCTATGAAACGTCTTTTTCAATTATTTTTACAAGCATTTCTGGTTTGGTTTTTTCTTGCACATTAGGGTGTCCGTCATTTACCAATTGGATTATTTTTCTTGCGACGCTCCCAAAGTCAGTGGCCTTCTATTGACAAAAGCAACTATAAATCTATACAAAAAAATAAATTGAGAAACGTCTTAAAAGAAAAAATACCAGAAATAAATTCGAAAATTGTTGAATACTTGAATACTACGCTACCTCGCGATGATTATCGAGAATTATTAGAGCTAAGTAAAATATTTTTAGGCACAATGAATATCAAAGAAATCAAATTTTATAAACCGGGGGCATTCCATCACGCTCGATGGATGTCCAAAGCACTTTATTGCTTAAAAATGTATATTTTCGAGACAGTTTCAAGTTAAGCGTAGCAGATGAACAAAGCTTTCAGGACATAGCATTGTTCGTCGTTTTTGTGTATATTCCATTTTGGTACTCTGCACCGCTAGCTGCAGCTACACCGAATCAAGACCTTGATTTCATCAAATCTGTTTACCAATATAGAACGATCGATAGAAATCTGTCCGATGCAGTTTTCAGAAAATTTCGGAATCATCTATGGTACTTAAGTCCTGAAACAGGGGCTCTAGCACTTTTCGATAAAAGTTTATCTTATAGTTTAAAACAAAAAATGGTAGAAGCATTAAAATTGAGCGATGACAATCAGTTTGATGCTCCTAAACGCTTCATATTTTATTCCGATGATTTCAAATGGTTCATAAATAAAGACATTGATTACTTTATAAACGAAAATTCTTTAACATTTTTTGAAAGATTTGATATTAATACCAGCTTTCTTCAATCAGACAGCAGTAAATGATTAGAAGATCCTGAATATTTGAGAGGTTTAGAAATTGTAAGGAATTTAAGAGTAGTCAATGACAATGCAGAAAGAGCTGTAAAATTGTCGGAAGAATATGTTAACGTTTTAGCAAAAAGTGAAGATGACAAACAATATATAATCCAGATTGTAAGCGAGTACAAACAAAATTTAACTAAAACATGTTTACAAAAATAAATCGGGCATTCTTAGGTGGTATGAATTTGATTCGACTTATGGATTTTTTCATCTTTCATCTTCATACCATAGAAATTGATCATTTTTTTACATAAACGTCAGAATTTTGCTATAACAGTAATAACTTTGCTGCAAAAGTGGAAAAGTCTGAAATTTACACACAGTTCAACTCTAACTTCGATTAACTTTTAAAGGAGTCAATTTATCGAAAAATTATAGGAAACATTTTTTGTAGAGAGTTAAAATTGCCATCAGAATATGTGTAGCTGTAAATTAGCATACTAGAGAAAAAAAAGTTTATTCCAAAAAGTAGCAAAATCCCATGTTATGTAAATTGGAAATATATCGTGTTTGGGGCAAGGTTTATTCTGAATATTAAGAGCTGATTTTGATCTGATAATTTTTCTTAGACGGAAAACTAAAAGTATAGGGGGCGTCGCAAGAAAAATAATCAAATTGGTAAATAACGGACACCCTAACCTTCATCAGTTGCTACGCAAGACCCATTCTGACAACAGTGCACTACGAACAGCTTCTTCCAAACATTGTATTGGAAGCTAGTGGGAAATTGCCTTAAATCTTAGCGGGTGATTTCAACGCCTGGGCAATCGAATGGTTGATACCGGGTGGTATTATACAAAGCGAAAAGCGTGTGCACACTCCAAATTACTTGCTCAATAAGGCTGCGCAAAATTGTTACTACTCTTTTCCTTCAAAGATCTGAAATCATATCTTTGCCTGCCTTAAGGAAGTTACTTTCTCAAAGAGGTGGAAGAAGCAAAACCTTTTGCTTTTACCCAAGGGCAGCAAAAAGCCTGGCGAACCCGAGTCTTCTTAGACACAATGGGAAAAATTCTCAAGAGTATTATTTGCGACAGATTGTCATCTTTCGCTGAAGATAAAGGCGAAAGATTTGGTTTCAGGAAATCCCGCTCAATAGTGAATGCCATCAAATGCGTTGTAGATTTGGCATCAGGAGCCATTGAAGGTAAGAGATGGCGCGGCGGGAAAAAAGAGTACTGGGCTGTGGTAACTCTGGTCTTTAGAAACGCTTTTAACACAGTTAGCTGGCAACGTATTCTGGAAACCCTCGCAAAAATAGGGTGGCCTAGTTATATTATCCGAATAATTAAGAGCTATTTCACGGACCCTAAACTGCGGCTTAAAAGCGACAAGGGCGCTGTGGAGTATATCGCGACTGCAGGGGTTCCTCTGGGATCAGTTCTGGGTCCACTGCAATGGAACTTAATGTATGATGGGGTTCTGAGAATGGATATGCCCCCGAGAACTAAAGTCATTAGATTCGTGGATGACATCGCGGTGGTAATGGTGGCAAAGCAAATCCACGAAATTCAGAGGATCGCCAGCGAATCCGTAAGCTTGATCAAAGCTTGGCTAAGGTCTATGAAGTTGGAATTAGCTGAGTATAAGACTGATGTAGTCCTAACAAGCAGCAGAAAGATAGTAGAAACTATAAATGAAAATGTTGGGACTGTAACTATTAGTTCAAAACCCGCTATGAAATACCTAGGAGTGATTATTGGCAGGCGTTTAAACCTCAAAACGCATCTGGAATATGTTGCGAAGAAGGCATCGAGTGTGCAGTCCCATCTGTCGCGAATAATGCCAAACAACGCCGGACCTAGCCACAGCAAAAGACTACTATATATATAGCAGGGTAGTCACCTCGGTTCTCTTATATGCCGCACCGATCTGGGCTGACGCACTGAACATAAATAGTTACACAAAAAAACGGATAGCCGTCTATCGGCTAAGCGCTCTGCGGACTATTTGCGGCTTCCGTACAATTTCGGACGTTCCTTCCTCGTTATAGCCGGTCTGGTCCCCGTAGACATTTTGGTGAAAGAAATGCAAAGAGTGTATTTGAGGCTATCCAAGCCCGACAGTAGATCAAGTCGTAAAAATATTACAGAAGAAGAAAGACGTCGTTCGATCGCCCGCTGGCAAGACCAGTGGAACAGATCACCGAAAGGTAGATTGACGCATGTGCTCAAATTCTTACGACGTGGTTAGAAAAGAACAATGGGGAAACAAACTTCCATCTAATTCAATTCCTTTCAGGGCACGGGGTGTTTCGAAAATACCTTCATAGATTCGGCCATTATATTTCACAAACTGCTCAATCTGCAAGGAGAGGGAAGAAGACGCTGATCACGCTATGCTCCCGCAACCCGCAGCATATTATACGGAGAGAACATTATAGATTTTATGCTGAAATCGGGTGATAACTGGAAGCGAGTCTGCGCGCATGTAAAACATATCCGCAATGATTTAAGACACGCGGAGGTTCGTAGAAGAAATAACTAGCAGCCTATGTGCCAACCAGCCCCGTGAGGTAATACCTTTTTTGGACTGTTCCGCGGGAAGAGTGGAGAGGTGTTTAGTACGTAGGTGTAGCTGTGAGGCTACAAGTCATGCATACTGATCTGCCGGTATAGCAGTACTCATGAGAGTTCCCTCTTCACGGGCGTCATCTCGGAAAAAAACATATGTAACACTATAAGAATTCAAGCTGCAATTGAACTTTTGTACAAATATAAGTAGCATAGTATATATATTTATATTATACCTTCTGCTCAAATATGAACGAGACTTTATCAATAAAACGGTCCGCGGATGACATATTGCAAAAATAAAATTTTTGTTGGATGGTAGGACTGTTATAAGCCCACATGGCAAATTTCAGAGTGATATGTCACATAGTTTGTTTTCTGTGCGGCATATTAGAGAACCGAGGTGACAACCCTGCTATATATATAGTAGTCTTTTGCTGTGGCTAGGTCCGGCGTTGTTTGGCATTATTCGCGACAGATAGGACTGCACACTCGATGCCTTCTTCGCAACATATTCCAGACGCGTTTTGAGGTTTAAACGCCTGCCAATAATCACTCCTAGGTATTTAATTCCGGGTTTTGAACTAATAGTTACAGTCCCAACATTTTCATTTATAGTTTCTACTATCTTTCTGCTGCTTGTTAGGACTACATCGGTCTTATACTCAGCTAATTCCAACTTCATAGACCTTAGCCAAGCTTTGATCAAGCTTACGGATTCGCTGGCGATCCTCTGAATTTCGTGCATTTGCTTTGCCACCATTACCACCGCGATGTCATCCACGAATCTAATGACTTTAGTTCTCGGGGGCATATCCATTGTCAGAACCCCATCATACATTAAGTTCCATAGCAGTGGATCCAGGATTGATCCCTGAGGAGCCCCTGCTGTGTGTTTTTCGAATTAAACGATGGAAATTCAAAGAATTTGTTTGAAATTTTGTTATTCCAACAAAATTTCGGCTTCAGACGCCTTAAAAATGTTGCAGACAACCTATGGAGACTCTGCTCTATCGCGTGCACGTGTTTTCCAGTGGTACAAATCATTCAAAGAGGGCCGTACATCGGTTGAAAACTTACCTCATGAACGTCGTCCAGCAACATCAGTAAACGACGAAAACATCAGAAAAGTAAAGGAAATTGTGCTTGAAAATCGCCGTATGACCGAAACAGAGATAGTTAGTGAGCTGAGCATATCAAATGGATCCGTTCATACTATTATTCATGATGTCTTGGGCATGAGACGAGTGTCCGCGCGTCTTGTTCCAAAATTGTTGAATTTTCTTCAAAAAGAACAACGCAAAACTGTCGCTAAGGAAATGCTCGCCATGTTAATATCGTTCCGCAAGCACCGTATTCACCTGATATGGCTCCATGTGACTTTTTCCTGTTTCCCAAGCTCAAGTTGCCGCTCCGTGGAAAACATTTTGAGACAATTGAAGTCATAAAAGAGAATTCGAAGAAGGAACTCAAATCCATACCGAAATCGGCCTTCCAGAAATGCTATGATGATTGGAAAAAACGTTGGAATATGTGTATCGCCTCCAATGGTGATTACTTTGAAGGAGATAAAATAAAAATTGAGCAATAATTAACCGTTTGTGTTTTATTAAATTAGTCTCGTTCATATTTGAGCAGAAGGTATATATGTATATCAATATTGTACGCTCTATGCATTCTCGCCTAAAATTAGTTTCAACACAAGAAATTAGGAACAATTTTCATAAAATTTTTATAAAATTTTAAATTTACTAAAACGCACGCACCAAAATTTGAGGTCGTTTTACAATGTATTTTATTTAAATTCTTCTTTTTAAATTAAAACAAGGAACTTTAAAGTTACTTTGATTTTAAACGTTGGCGCTTATATAACGTTTTTCAATAGGTGCGCTTCAACTTTTTTCCGATAGGGAGGGCGAACGACGCAATATTTTTTATTTTTCGCTTGTTATTTGTAAACTTCATTAGTATACATTTCATCATGGAACGCTACACACTTGAGCAACGATTGCAAATCGTGCAAATTTTTTATGAAAATAATCGTGCAAATTTTTTATGAAAATTTATAAATTTTCCAAAAAATCATCTTCAGTGATGAAGCTCACTTTTGGCTCAATGGCTTTGTCAACAAGCAAAATATGCGTTACTGGGCAGAAAGCAATCCACACGTGATTCATGAGGCACCGTTGCATCCCGAAAAAATCACTGTTTGGTGCGGTTTACATGCCGGCGGCGTAATTGGCCCATATTTTTTCGTTGACGAGAATCATCGCCACGTTACTGTGAATGGAAATCGATACCGCGACATGATAAACGATTATTTTTGGCCGCAATTGAATGGTATAGACTTAGACGACATGTGGTTTCAACAGGATGGGGCCACAAGCCACACAGCACACGCTACAATTGATTTGTTGAAGAGTAAGTTCGATGAGCGCATTATTTCCAGAAATGGACCGGTCGAATGGCCGCCGCGCTCGTGTGATTTGACGCCCCTAGACTATTTTCTTTGGGGTTATGTGAAGTCATTGGTCTACAGTAACAAGCCGGCGACGATTTGTGAGCTCAGAGCCAATATTGAACGCGAAATTGCTGGAATTTCGGCCGATTTATGCAAAAGAGTGGTCGAAAATTGGGTTCAACGATTGGACTTCGTAAAACGTGCACGCGGTGGTCACGCAAAAGAAATCGAATTTCATACTTAAATGTATATGTTCAAACTCGATAATAAAAAAAAAATTAGTTAAAAAAGTCAAACCGTTGAAGCGCTCTTACTGAAAAACGCTTTAGTTCAAATATATGTGAAGCAAGTGTGTTGCCATTAATTTGTGACTGTTATCTGACAATCTGATAATGAAAATAGTTCTCTTACAATAATTTCTCTGAATTCGATCACTCGCTTGTAAGTAATGCTTACGAAGTAAGCAAGATTTACTGATCGGTTTAATCTTATTTTTAAGAAAATGTAATCAAATATTGAGTTATATTTGTTTGAATAAAAATATAATTAATTTTTTTATTAAAACACACTTCTGCTTCCTATTTTTTGGACAGGCACCCTAGATGTGAGCTTGACAGGCTCTTGGTGTGTAATAAAGTGAGTCCTGGGTCTATTTGCTTGAGCGTATTTTCGGGGTTGCCATTCCAAATTAGCATTTTTATGGTAACATTAAAAACAATAGTGTTACGAATTTTCTGGCGTTAAAATTCAAATAAATCTCTTACAATAACTGCTCTAAGTTCGATCACTAGATTGCCAAATGAAAGTCACAAATTAATGCTTTACTTTATTTCCAACGCTTTACTTTACACATTCACTTAAGATTGAAGCACTCTATTACTGTTCATTTATTCGGTTACAAGTTCTACTTCCAACTGAATACCCCATGCGCACGCACCTCTGCTTACATGTATGTGCTTAATAACTATCGCAATTTCTTGATCTGGCAGCTCTAATGTCACCGGTCCTCTTCGTCTAGCCCATCTAGCGGTAGACTCAGAAGGCTTGGTCTGTCTCCCTTTTTGCGCTAGCCATCAAGGCTTATTCATGTGTTTGTTTTAGCATCTCGTTCGCTTTTGTTGCCATTCTGTTCGCGAAACTTCCTTGTTCGCATCACTGCCCACCGCAATCCAGAAACCGTTAATGCATAGAGAAGTCCCAATAACGGGAACGCATGGAATTTTGAGGGGTACTCGTTTTGGGCGCATGAGTCACCAGAGACATATTTTTCCCTAAAAGTTAACAGAAATACCCTCAACTGGTCAAATTAAACGGCAGTTGAGTAAAGTTCGTTTGTTAGAAAGAAGAAAGAATGGTAACTCTGTAGGCTAGCTACAGGCACTTTATCGTAAAAAAACAAATATCCTAAGTTTAATAGTGAGTTAGAAAGAGCAAATCAATCAAAAATATATACATACATTATAATTATGTCTCTTAAGGCATCTTCTGTTAAAACTTTGTTGTCCCTTCAACCAAATCAAATCCTTCATAGAGAATTGATTCATTACTAGGCTCACAGGAAGATGACATGTGCAAATTTAAATATGTGAATTTATACACATATGCGCATATATATAGTATATGCTGTATAAATGTATGTATGGATATATAATGCGTGCTGCAAAAAATATTTCTCAAAAAATCCAGCACTCATCCGTAGGCACAGCTCACAGGCTCTTCAATATTAAATATTTGGCACTTTGGGCTTCATCCAAATGTTGAATGTAACCTCCAAATAATGCTGAAAACAGTGAAGCCCGTAAACGCAATTCCGACTCAGCTGTTTCGATCAAACTAATGAGAACCCCATGTAAACGAAAAGTTCCTTCCTTCCGTATCGTAGTACCGTAGATTTTATTTCACGATTATTAAAAAAATTCCGTAATTCCGACCCAGCTGATTGCTCTCTCACCACACAGTGTTGCCAACATTTCGAAATCATTTACAAAATAATCTTAGAAAAATGATAATTTTTGTTAAAATAGCTTAAAAATACTGTTGAATAATGTTAATTATAGATAAATGAACTATTTGCATTTGTTGGTTTTTGGCTTTGGTTTATTAAACAATGAAAAATTGTAACTGATAACGCGGATGTGAGAAAAAGTGTGTAAGCAAAAATATCAATGGCAACATTCTGTAGATACAACCAAACACATACACACACAAACCGATGTATTGTGTAAATATGTATGTAATTAAAAGAACGCAGTTGTTCTCGGGGGTGAATTTTTGTGCACGGTAAGGCCATGCGGTAAGGGATTCCGTGCGGTCTTCACTGTTTTCAGCATAAGTCGCACTCTGATTTCAGTGTAAGTTTCTAACTTTTCAGCTATATATATACATACATACATTTTTGTGCAGTTTTTATCAATTAGAGAACTACATACGTAAGGTAATATACATACTAATTAACTATTTACCTACTATCAGAGAACATAAAATAATTGTTTCGAAATTTTCTCCTAGTATCGAAAGGTCCGGGACAGAACTTTTTTTACAAGCTAGTTGTTGCTGTCTTCTGTATTTTACCGTACGTTCATGGGCGCACTTGACGAACAGCAGCTGCGGTTGTCGATCTAGAAGACATATTTACATACATATATGGTTGCAAACAAATATACTGAGCCGCGACAATTCGACATCATAAAAATTGAAGATTCAGCAAATATTGGCAAATATTTCTTTAAGAAATATACCAGTCCTCACTATTTTGATTTGATAAGTTCATCTTAGATGTAAATATTTGTCATCGTTGAAAAAAATGGCATACTGGCTGTTTGTTTTATGAATGAAAGTATTTTGCCCCTCATAAAAATGACCTCGAACTTATCAATGACTTTTTTTGTTGTGCTGTACAATATTTGAAACTGTTCAGCGCAGCGACTATTTTAGACTGTTCAGCATCATGGCCGCTATGGCTGCGCTTATTAATGCATTTTGTTCTTGTAGTCGCTAGGCATAGAATTTTAGCTTTGGACGACATACGCATTTAGAGAAATAAAGTGAGTGGCCTGTGTGTGCGGTTGTATGTACATGTGTATATTAATAAGCATTGTTCTGCTGTCAGCTCAGAAAAAAAAAATGTACGTACGAGTATCATACATGTAAGATAATATATTTAGTTCTTTATTCACGGAATTCAGTATTATAGTTGAAATATAATATATAGGTAATTAAAAAGATGAAGAGGTCGAGTAAACCACGGTTTGGTACGGCACGTTTGTTGAACAACTGAAAAATAACGACTTTAGATTAGCAAATGCGCGCACACGAAATTAACGACTTGACTCACCGACAACTTAAGGCGAACTCCTCTCTGCCTATTCTCCTACATTCGGCCATTCGACAATATCATCCGTCTCGGATAGATCGGATTCATCCCGTTTCCACGGCTTCATATAGTCACAACTCGTTGATGTTGCATTGGGGCCTTCAAAGTCTGCTGCCTTCTTTACATCGTACTTATCGTTTCGTTTGACCCTGATCACCTCATAAGGGCCCAAGTCCTCGTTGGCCAACTTTTTCCCTGCGACAAATTGTGACCGTTTGATAGCCACTAAATCTCCCAATTTGTAGATTTTTTTGCATTTACGACGTCTGTCAAAGTTTTCTTTGTATTCTTTCTGAGCGTATACGATTTGTCTTCTGACATTTCCTCTCATACTGTCACGATTAGCTATTAAAATATCGGCTGTTTCACTTTCCACTATATTATTTATGTTGACATCCATTGGCGTTTTCATTTTCACACCAAACATTATTTCAAATGGTTGTGTATTTCGTTGATTTATTGATGGTACTATTGATGACTCTTTGCACTTTGCCAACGTATTTATACCAGGCTTCAGTACGATCAGCTGACAACTTCGAAATAACATTTATAACAACTCGGTTCAATCGTTCGACTTGGCCATTGCCTCTCGGCACACCCGATGTTGTCAGGACGTGTTCTACTTTTTCTGTCTGACACCAGTCCTTAAACGCCGTCGATGTAAATGCTAGCCCCTTATCACTGATAATGCGATGCGGTGCTCCAAATATGTTAGCCCATTCCGACATTTTTCTGATTACCTCTTCTGCAGGTGTTGTTTTTGTAGGGTACAACCAAGTAAATTTGCTAAATCCATCAACAACGATTAAAATATGCTTGTACAATTTTGTTGTTGCATCTAAAGGTCCAAGGTGATCGATGTGGATTGTCAGCAGTGGCGCATTTCCCTTATCAATGATATGCATTTCCCCTTCTTGTTTTCCCAAGCTACTTGTTGAACAAAATGCATTTGATACAGTTTTTAATATATTTTTCAACTTTTAGGCGTAAATGTGGTATAAAATACCTTTGTTGAACCGCATTAACTGGTTTATCAACCGCGAAGTGCCCTTTTTCGTGCTCTTCTCTAATAATTTGTTGCTCCATTAAACGTGGTACAGCAAGCACTAGTAAACCATTTTGACTTTTGAACAAAATACCATTTTTAACAACGTAATCTTCATAATCTTGCGATTGTAAAATTTGCTTCACGGCTTTAAAATGTTCATCGCTTGTTTGGGCTAGGCGTAGTCTAGCACTTATTTCGTCAATCATTAAAACACTCGCTGGTGCTCTACCCAAACCATCCACGTGCTTCATCAAAAATCCTTTACGGTGCTCTATAACATATTTATAATATTCAAGATATAGTATCCAACGTGTTACGGCGGGTGGTAACTCTTTTTTAGTAGTAGTGCTCTTAAACGTTTGGCAATCTGTGACTAATTTAAACTCTCGTCCCAGAAGATATGTAGTGACGGAATTTCTGGACAGCATAATATGCAGCTTTTATTTCAAGGTAGAAGCTATGTAACTTACTTTCTTCAGCAGTATTTTTTCTACTCCAATAGTATATAGGATGCAGCTTTCCACCGAATAATTGCAAAAGAATTCCTCCAAGACCATCCTTCGACGCATCGGTATGAAGCTCCGTTGGTGCTGACGGGCAAAAGATACGCAAAACTGGTTGACTAGTTAGTATGTCTTTTACTTTTTCAATGGCTGTCATTTTTTGCGGTGCCCACTACGAATTTGGCCTCCTTCTTCAATAGGTCTGTGAGTGGTTTGGTGATTACAGCATAATTTTCAACGAATTTCCTAAAGTATCCAAATAATCCTAACATTTGTTGCAGCTGTTTCACGTTTTTAGGCACTGGGAACTTTCGTATGGCAACACATTTCTCTGCATCAGGTGAAACACAACCGTTTTTTATTAATAATCCTTAATAAACTACATCGTGCTTTAAAAATTTTGCCATTTAATATGAAGACCATATTGTTCAGCCAAACTTAATACTTTCTTCAACTTCTCTATACCTTCTTTTTCATTCTTCGAGGGCACTATAACGTCATCCATGTACATTTGCATAACATTTTCTCTA
The DNA here is from genome assembly GCF_028408465.1 of Anastrepha ludens. Taxonomy (NCBI): domain Eukaryota; kingdom Metazoa; phylum Arthropoda; class Insecta; order Diptera; family Tephritidae; genus Anastrepha; species Anastrepha ludens. Next base: position 89,749,525 of record NC_071503.1, on the reverse strand, counting down.
ATCAAATTACGAAAGATGTGGTTGACGAAACGTAAAAACATAGCCGGTGAATTACAGAACCCAAACGGTGCTCTGTCGAACTCATAAATACCATCGCGGGTCACAAAAGCGGTGTACTTCTTCGAACTCTCTCTTTGGAAACCAAAATTATTTATTTGTGCCCGCTCAGACGACACTGTGCGACGCAGCCAAGCAAGTTCTGCGCCGGCGCAAATAGCAGTCGATTTGCTAAAAACGCTCGAATTTGTTGTTTTTAAACAAAATGTATATTTAAACACAGACACACTAGAGACAAAAAAAAATCAGTTTCAATTTTCATTTTTTTTAAGTTAATATCTAACTTCACGGCTACATTACTTATTTCGTACATTTTCTATTAATTGGATAATCCCATACGTGAAGACATATCTTAATTAAAAATGTATCTTATTTATTCTATACTTTTAATAGTACAAAGTGTCGAAAGCGTAACCATGTTTTAAGCTAATGACAGCTTAAGTATACACTATTAATGCTGAAAACAGTGAACGACGTAAACGTAGTCCCCTGGCAGCTGTTACGATCAAACTAATATTACGTTTCCACCAAAAGCAAACACCGTGTTTGCAGGAGTTGTGTTTGGGAGAACTGTCAACTGTTTCCACCAGAAGTTTGGGAGAAATTGTGTTTGAACTGTCTTTTGTTGACATTGTGAAATAAAAATTATAAAAATTGATAAAATTATAAAATGGTGCATAAAATTCAATTTTTTATGTTGATTTTATCATTTTATTTTAAAATAATTGATAGTGAGTTGGTCACATATTATTTAAAAAAAAGGTTAAGGGAAAATAAAATAATTTTAAGCGTTACTGCCAATTTAATGCGTTCGCAAAGTGTATGGTCTTTGGTATGGTAAACAGATTTATCATACATTATTTGTGTATAATGTACATGTATATTTTAGGAACATTCCAGTACCTTTTGGGAAGTAGACTGCCAGAGTAATGGGGACAAGTTTTTCAAAGATAATTTCCGAATGGAAAGATCCTGCTTTGAAAAATTGTGCAGCAAACTTGAAAAAATAGCCAAAAGAAAAACGAACTATCGAAACCCGATTTCACTAAAAAAGCGCGTGGCAATTGCTCTGTATGCACTAGGATCTTCTAGTGAATACAGATCAATTGGACATTTGTTTGGAGTAGGCAAAGCAACTGTTTGCAAAATACTCATCGAGTTTTGCAATGAAGTTGGGACATCTTTGGCTCCAATATATTTGAAAAATTTTCCACTGACAAGGGCGCAAATTGAGCAATAGGTAGGTTTATAAGTAATGCGATAAAAATAACGTTTAATCAAAAGCATCTTTATTATACAGATGGATGTCATATTGAAATTCATCCAAGAAAGGAAGAAGCCATTGATTACTACAACTACAAAGGGTGGTATTCCGTAGTACTATTGGCTTTGGTAGACGCAAAATATAGATTTGTTTATATACATTGCGGCAGTCCTGGAAGATGCAACGACTCCGGAATTTTTGAAAAATCATCGCTAAAGCGCGAGTTGCAAAGTTGTGCACTTCTTGATGAATTGAGCTTGCTGTATGGATCCACAAAAATACCAGTCCATATTATAGGGGACTCTGCTTTTCGTCTCTCTCAGCATTTAATGAAGCCATATCCGCATAGTGTGACCAATACACCCGAACCAAAAAAATTCAACTATAGATTGTCTAAGTGCCGGCGTGTTGTGGAAAATGCTTTTGGCCATTTAAAAGCCCGGTAAATACAACTTAGAGATTCTAATATTTTTAAAAATTGGTAATACAGGTTCTATTTTAGATTTAGGAGAATTGGAAAAGGCGTGGATAACCACATCAAAAATGTAAACACAGTTATTTCATGTGCATGTGTTTTACATAATTTTTTGATTGCTGAGAAGGATTTAATTTTGGAAAATTGGCGAGTGGAAATGCATCGCGATTCCAGGCGCAATATTCAATACGGCACCAATGCAGTTGACCGATCTGAAGGAGAATCGATAAGAAATGCGTTAAAGGAATATTTCAGTGAGTAATATAACTTTTTTGATCTAGATTCTCCCGTATGTTTTATTAAATTAACCATAATTTATTGGTTAAAAAGGTTATTTGGTTTAAACAATTTTATCTTCAAACCAAATATTTATTTAAATATTTCGACCTACAAAATCCACAAAGAGTCCAATTGATTGAATTTGAAAAACAACTTTTCACCAGAACAATAAAATTTCTAATACATAATTTTATAAAATAACATTTTATTCATTTTTGAAAAAAGATAGTAGTAGGCACATAGTGCAACTTTAAAAGGCACAATTCATTAAAACTTAAATATCATTTCACATATTAATTTTTAAGCACTTTCACAAACAATATTTCAAAGGATTTATAATTATAAGTTTTACTTAATTAATTTCTCTCCAAGAAACTAACCACACTTTTTGTCAATAACTCAATAGCAGCAACCTTTTTTTTCTCGATTTCAATTAACTCAGCAGTTAATTTATTGTTTTCCGTCATACAAGATTTAATAGTTTCGTTTAATTCACTTACTTTCGCATTTTTTGTTTTTGCTGCAGGTGCGGAAGCTTCGTTCAGTGCTGGAGACGATGGTGGCGAAAATGAAAACGAAGCAGACGGAGCAGCTGAAAATGAGGAGCATGAAGGTGATATCGGCGAATTTGGTGGAGCTGGCGAAGCAACCGAATCAGGCATGCCTACATATATAAATAGAAATTAACATTATACAATTAGATGTAAATACAAATAAAATTACATATATAAATAAAAGAAATACCTGTTATACTATCAACAACGACCGCATCAACATTATTTACTCTATCCCTTCCTATTATTTGATGAACCCTCCGATAGTGCTTCCAAGAAACAGGAGAACATCCTGTCCCCTGCTCTGCTTTGCATTTTCTGCAAAGGAAATTTTGAGGCTGTAACAAAATTACTTTAATGAAATAATATATTATATGCCTTACCTATATTTCATTGTGAAATTGTGAATTTTATATTTAACGTCAACTGGACGGACCTCATGTCCAAGCACTCCCAGCGACTGAGCCATCTCCGCATATATGTGTGAGTTCTTGCGTGGACCTCGCAATTCAGCTGCCTTCTCACCCCATATATCTAGGAATGCTTCGTCCGCGGAAGGAAGCCAAATAGTTTTAGATTTTTTAATGTTTTCCATTAAAATCAAGTTGATTCAGTATTCCTGAGGAAAGATTGAAGACTTATTTGTCCAGCTTAATATTATATTAATAAAATTAGATGTAAATACAAATAAAATTACATATATAAATAAAAGAAATACCTGTTATACTATCCGCAACGAGTTGATTCAGTATTCCTGAGGAAAGATTGAAGACTTATTTGGCCAGCTTAATATTATATTAATAAAATTAGATGTAAATACAAATAAAATTACATATATAAATAAAAGAAATACCTGTTATACTATCCGCAACGAGTTGATTCAGTATTCCTGAGGAAAGATTGTAGACTTATTTGGCCAGCTTAAGAGCTAAAACGCCAACTCCAAATCAAGAACTTTAATTTTATATTTTGCGCGCACCACTTACGCTTACCACAAGAAAAATATTAAACGTCAATCAAATGTCATATTGACAAATTGCAATCATTGTTGCCATGTTTCGATAAGAATGCAATAATAAATGAGGAAAATGAGCAACATTGCCACCACTTAATAATTAAATTAGATGCAAACCCAACAAAACACGCTTTGAAAAGTGGGCTTAGGTATGGGGTTGTGTTTTAATTTTGTATGGGATTTGACAGGTGTTTTGTTTGGTGTTTGCGCTAAGAACACGATAGCGGCAGAGAACCCAAACTCCGGCTGCGGTGGAAACGTAATATAATAAGAACCCCATGTAAATGAAAAACTCCTTCCTTCCGTATCGTACTATCGTAGATTTTATTTCATGATATTTAAACATTTCGAAATCATTTACAAAATAAACTAAGAAATATTATAATTTTTATTCAAATGACTTAAAAACACTGTTGAATAATGTTAATCACTACATATTATAAAACAAAGTCGCTTTTTCTGTCCCTATGTCCCCTTGAATGCTTAAATCTTTAAAACTACGCAACGGATTTTGATGCGGTTTTTGTTTAAAGATAGATTGATTGAAGAGGAAGGTTTATATAAGTATAATGTGAAGAAATATATAAAGGGGGCGTGGCAATCGGTCAAAATGTGGCAAAAAAACATAATTTTTCTGTTTTCACGGTCATAAATCATAAACGAATCAACCAAATAAAATGAAGCTTTCTTGAAGTTTAACTTTGAAATATTTACTTTCGTTCTGCATCAAAAAAAAAAAATTGATTTATTTGTTATTTAACCAAAATTGTTTAAACAAAAGCGGCTCTTTTTCCAAAAAAAGCTGTTTGTGTGTTTGTTCGCTGTCAGACGAATGAAGCAACAGGCGTTAAGCGATAATCTCACCACACCTCATTAATGTTGAATTACATCGTATGGTGACGTATGTATGTATGTATTTACGAATCGCTCGATTGTGATTCATCCCAACAAATCGAATGCTTTTATCTGAGAATGTTACTTCATATTGTAAAAGGTCCGACATCCTTTGCTCATCTAAGAACTTTACAAGGTGTTGTTTACAATACTTATCAATCAGCATGCAAAGCTATGGGCCTCTGGGAAGACGATTCTCACTGGGAAAATACATTATCAGAAGCAGCTGTTTGTAGTTCAGCTACATCATTAAGAAATTTCAAGAAAATATGGCCAGTGATATTCTGATTCGGCGACGGCAAGAGTTAAACTCTGTTGATGTACAATATGACCAAAACATATTTCACAAAGAATTATTTAAATTAAACAAAATAGTGCAATTATTTCGGGTAAAACGATGAAGGATTTTGGGCTGCCGATGCCAGCTAATACTACTAACTCTGATTTAACTAACAGTGCCGAATACACAAGAGAAACATCATACGATCAAACGAGACTTTTACAAAATATAGCTCAAGATGAGCCACGATTAAACCTCGATCAGAAAAAAGTTTTCACTGCATTACTATCAACAATTGATAACAATGAAGGGAAATTGTTTTTCCTTGATGCCCCAGGAGGCACAAGAAAAACATTTTTAATCAATCTGCTTTTTAAAAAAGTGAGATCTACCGAAAAAATTGCGTTAGCTGTTGCGTCATCCGGCATTGCCGCTACTCTTTTGGAAGGGGGCCGAACCGCACACTCTACATTCCAGCTCCCGCTGAAAATCGCCACCGATGATGATAACAGCGTCTGTAGCGTTTCTAAACAGAGCAATACAGGAAAATTGATGCGTGACTGCTCATTAATAGTCTGGGACGAAGCTACCATGTCAAACAAGACGTCTGTGGAAGCACTGGATAGGACAATCCGCGATTTGCGCAACAAAAATTCACCTATGGGTGGATGTACAATTCTGTTCTCAGGAGATTTCCGTCAAATCCTACCAGTTGTGACTCGAGGAACACGTGCTGACGAAATAAATGCTTCGCTAAAAAGATGCCACCTTTGGTCGCATGTCAATAAATTAGAGCTTAAAACTAATATGAGGGTTTCGTCATCTTCACGTGAGAACAGGCTATTTCCAGATATGCTGCTAAAAGTTGGCAATGGAGAATTAACACAAAGTGAGGGAAGGATTAACCTAGAAAACCTTTGTGTTTTGATAGACTACATCCAAGAGTTAGTCAACAATGTCTATCCTGACATTGATAACATAAGCTATAAGACAATATCTTGGTTTAAAGAAAGTCTGTCACCAACTAACGAACAAGTAGATAAAGTAAATAACTTGATTATTTCAAAGATTGATGCACCGACGAAAATATACTACTCGGTCGATACTGTTCTCGATTTGGAAGAAGCTGTTCATTTTCCTACAGAATTTTTAAATTCTTTGAACCCGTCTGGACTCCCTCCTCACAAAATGGAGCTGAAAATAGGTTGTCCTGTTATTTTATTAAGAAACCTAAATCCACCTAAACTTTGCAATGGCACGCGTTTGCTGGTAAAATCACTGAAAACGTTCATAATAGAGTGCACAATACTCACAGGATGTGGTACCGGAGAAGATGTATTGATTCCCCGAATCCCTCTGATACCATCGGATCTACCATTACAATTTAAACGCTTACAATTTCCGGTAAAGACATCTTTTGCAATGACCATTAATAAATCTCAGGGTCAAACCTTCAACGTTGCAGGCTTAGATTTGACTGTTTTTCACATGGCCAACTGTATGTCGCTCTTTCAAGAGTAACCTCTAGAGAAAACATGTTTGCATTGTCTAATGACAAGAAAGCTATGAAAGTTTTATATAAAGACATTCTGTAATATATTAATTGTTGTAAAAATAAAATAAATACATATGTAAAAATGCAATAAGTAAATATATAAAAGTGTAGGGTATGAATTTAGATATTCCAAAGATAGCAGGAAATCTTCGTGCTATAAAGAAAGGGGTATTGTTTTACTCCAAATTTAACGCGTGCGGGCCACGGGCAGTAATGAATAAGCCAAAACTACTGGATCGATTTTAATCATTTTTTCAGTGAGTGACATAGGGTATATATTTTATACCCGTGCAAAGCCGGGCGGGTTGCTAGTTATAGATAAATGAACTTTTTGCATTTGTTGGTTTTTGGCTTTGGTTTATTAAACAATGAAATATTGTTACTGATAACGCGGATCTGTGAAAAAGTGTGTAAGCAAAATAGCAATGGCAACATTGTTTAGATACAACCAAACACATACACACACAAACTGATCAGTGTTGCCAGAACCAATCGCAGCAGCGGACTAAAGCGATGATGAAAAAAGTAATAGATTGCTGTACTCCGTAATAGGGTGTACTCTAGCGGAGAAAGTTGAAATTTTTACATGCGCAATAAGTGGCGGCTCATAGAGTTCTATCAGGCGCTTAGGTTTAAATACGTATTCGTCATTCACAGTTAAACTTAATCAAAATATGTAATGAAAACAAAACAAATAATTTGAAGCGAATTTTTAGAGCATTATATATTTTTTAATAACCGTTGAACATACATAAATATATGTAGAAATAAATATATATTTATATACAATATATATATATATTTTATATATTATTTTGAGATCGAATTTTTTGATTAGATAGTTGTCCTACGTTAGTAAGTTATTCGTAAAGTGGCTTTCTTTTAAGCAATGAAGCACTTGGTTTGCATGAATAACAATTACCATCATGTGTCTCATCGTGCAAAAGTTATTTCGCATGCAATATACTATCAATTGTTTTTATTTGTAGTCTATTTCTTTGTTTCGTTTTTAACAATGTTAATTGAGAAAATATTCGTTCGGCGGCTGCAGAAGAGTGCGGTAAAGATATAAAAACAGAAAGATTCGGAAAAGTAATAGCGTGGTAAACTGAGAACGTAATAATAGCGTAATAAACTGAGAACAAATGTAATAGATCTATTACAATTGTAATAGACTGGCAACACTGAAACTGATGTATTGTGTAAATATGTAACTAAAAGAACACAGTTGTTCTCTAAGTCATGAGTTTTTGTGCTCGTTAGGGGCTGCGGTAAGGGACTGCGTACGTCATTCAATGTTTTCAGCATAAGTGACCGACGTACACGCAGTCCCCTGTCAGCTATTACGATCAAACTAATGAGAACCCCATGTAAATGAAAAATTACTTCCCTTCGGTATCGTAGTATCGTAGATTTCATTGTAGGATTTTAGAAAATTCCTCTCAGGATTGCTCTCTCACCACACAGTGTTGCCAAACAGTAAACTTCGAAATCATTTACAAAATAAATTTGCAAAAATTTTTATTTTTGTTAAAATAACTTAAAAACAACGTTGAATAATGTTAACTATAGATAAATGAATTATTTGCATTTGTTGTTGGCTTTGATTTATTAAACAATGAAAAATTTTAACTGATAACGCAGATGTGTGAAAAAATTTGTAAGCAAAAATATCAATGGCAAAAGCCAAACACATACACACACAAACCGATGTATTGTGTAAATATTTAACTAAAAGAACACAGTGTTTCTCTACGGGATGAGTTTGTTCAATTTTGTGCTCTCTAGGGGCTGCGATAAGAGACTACGATACATCGGTGACTGTTTTCAGCATGAGGCCGCCCAAGACCTAGTATCACAAAGAGAAGATATTAGAGAAAATATTGCCATTAAAAGTGAGCTCTGAAAACCACAGCACATGGGCCTCCGACATCAAAAACTGCGCGCCATCTGGCTTTGTGGACGGCTCGCTGTCCAAGAAAACCATAGTGGTAGTGAAGGGTTCGTACGATCTGAAATAAATGGAATCACCTTCATTAGGGTGTCCGTTATTTACCAATTTGATTATTTTTCTTGCGACGCCCCCTAAACTTTTAGTTTTCCGTCTAAGAAAAATTATCAGATCAAAATCAGCTCTTAATATTCAGAATAAACCTTGCCCCAAACACGATATATTTCCCATTTACATAACATGGGATTTTGCTACTTTTTGGAACAAACTTTTTTTTCTGTAGTATGTTAATTTTCAGCTATGAAAAACAAATATTCTGATGGCAATTTTAACTCTCTGCAAAAAATATCTCGCACAATTTTTCGATAAATTGACTCCTTTAAAAGTTAATCGAAGTTAAAGTTGAACTGTGTGTAAATTTCAGACTTTTTCACTTTTGCAGCAAAATTATTTTTGTTGTAGTAAGCTTCTCACGTTTATATAAAAAAATAATCAAGGGACCAGAGCCAAGTAAAAATTATTCAAACATTTTTCCATTTACAGTATCTAATCAACTAATATTTCTGAAAAAATTCATCAATTTTTGTCCATTGCTATAAAACGTCTTTTTCAATTATTTTTACAAGCATTTCTGGTTTGGTTTTTTCTTGCACATTAGGGTGTCCGTCATTTACCAATTGGATTATTTTTCTTGCGACGCTCCCAAAGTCAGTGGCCTTCTATTGACAAAAGCAACTATAAATCTATACAAAAAAATAAATTGAGAAACGTCTTAAAAGAAAAAATACCAGAAATAAATTCGAAAATTGTTGAATACTTGAATACTACGCTACCTCGCGATGATTATCGAGAATTATTAGAGCTAAGTAAAATATTTTTAGGCACAATGAATATCAAAGAAATCAAATTTTATAAACCGGGGGCATTCCATCACGCTCGATGGATGTCCAAAGCACTTTATTGCTTAAAAATGTATATTTTCGAGACAGTTTCAAGTTAAGCGTAGCAGATGAACAAAGCTTTCAGGACATAGCATTGTTCGTCGTTTTTGTGTATATTCCATTTTGGTACTCTGCACCGCTAGCTGCAGCTACACCGAATCAAGACCTTGATTTCATCAAATCTGTTTACCAATATAGAACGATCGATAGAAATCTGTCCGATGCAGTTTTCAGAAAATTTCGGAATCATCTATGGTACTTAAGTCCTGAAACAGGGGCTCTAGCACTTTTCGATAAAAGTTTATCTTATAGTTTAAAACAAAAAATGGTAGAAGCATTAAAATTGAGCGATGACAATCAGTTTGATGCTCCTAAACGCTTCATATTTTATTCCGATGATTTCAAATGGTTCATAAATAAAGACATTGATTACTTTATAAACGAAAATTCTTTAACATTTTTTGAAAGATTTGATATTAATACCAGCTTTCTTCAATCAGACAGCAGTAAATGATTAGAAGATCCTGAATATTTGAGAGGTTTAGAAATTGTAAGGAATTTAAGAGTAGTCAATGACAATGCAGAAAGAGCTGTAAAATTGTCGGAAGAATATGTTAACGTTTTAGCAAAAAGTGAAGATGAGAAACAATATATAATCCAGATTGTAAGCGAGTACAAAAAAAATTTAACTAAAACATGTTTACAAAAATAAATCGGGCATTCTTAGGTGGTATGAATTTGATTCGACTTATGGATTTTTTCATCTTTCATCTTCATACCATAGAAATTGATCATTTTTTTACATAAACGTCAGAATTTTGCTATAACAGTAATAACTTTGCTGCAAAAGTGAAAAAGTCTGAAATTTACACACAGTTCAACTTTAACTTCGATTAACTTTTAAAGGAGTCAATTTATCGAAAAATTGTGCGAGATATTTTTTGCAGAGAGTTAAAATTGCCATCTGAATATGTGTAGCTGTAAATTAGCATACTAGAGAAAAAAAAGTTTATTCCAAAAAGTAGCAAAATCCCATGTTATGTAAATTGGAAATATATCGTGTTTGGGGCAAGGTTTATTCTGAATATTAAGAGCTGATTTTGATCTGATAATTTTTCTTAGACGGAAAACTAAAAGTATAGGGGGCGTCGCAAGAAAAATAATCAAATTGGTAAATAACGGACACCCTAACCTTCATCAGTTGCTACGCAAGACCCATTCTGACAACAGTGCACTACGAACAGCTTCTTCCAAACATTGTATTGGAAGCTAGTGGGAAATTGCCTTAAATCTTAGCGGGTGATTTCAACGCCTGGGCAATCGAATGGTTGATACCGGGTGGTATTATACAAAGCGAAAAGCGTGTACACACTCCAAATTACTTGCTCAATAAGGCTGCGCAAAATTGTTACTACTCTTTTCCTTCAAAGATCTGAAATCATATCTTTGCCTGCCTTAAGGAAGTTACTTTCTCAAAGAGGTGGAAGAAGCAAAACCTTTTGCTTTTACCCAAGGGCAGCAAAAAGCCCGGCGAACCCGAGTCTTCTTAGACACAATGGGAAAAATTCTCAAGAGTATTATTTGCGACAGATTGTCATCTTTCGCTGAAGATAAAGGCGAAAGATTTGGTTTCAGGAAATCCCGCTCAATAGTGAATGCCATCAAATGCGTTGTAGATTTGGCATCAGGAGCCATTGAAGGTAAGAGATGGCGCGGCGGGAAAAAAGAGTACTGGGCTGTGGTAACTCTGGTCTTTAGAAACGCTTTTAACACAGTTAGCTGGCAACGTATTCTGGAAACCCTCGCAAAAATAGGGTGGCCTAGTTATATTATCCGAATAATTAAGAGCTATTTCACGGACCCTAAACTGCGGCTTAAAAGCGACAAGGGCGCTGTGGAGTATATCGCGACTGCAGGGGTTCCTCTGGGATCAGTTCTGGGTCCACTGCAATGGAACTTAATGTATTATGGGGTTCTGAGAATGGATATGCCCCCGAGAACTAAAGTCATTAGATTCGTGGATGACATCGCGGTGGTAATGGTGGCAAAGCAAATCCACGAAATTCAGAGGATCGCCAGCGAATCCGTAAGCTTGATCAAAGCTTGGCTAAGGTCTATGAAGTTGGAATTAGCTGAGTATAAGGCCGATGTAGTCCTAACAAGCAGCAGAAAGATAGTAGAAACTATAAATGAAAATGTTGGGACTGTAACTATTAGTTCAAAACCCGCTATGAAATACCTAGGAGTGATTATTGGCAGGCGTTTAAACCTCAAAACGCATCTGGAATATGTTGCGAAGAAGGCATCGAGTGTGCAGTCCCATCTGTCGCGAATAATGCCAAACAACGCCGGACCTAGCCACAGCAAAAGACTACTATATATATAGCAGGGTAGTCACCTCGGTTCTCTTATATGCCGCACCGATCTGGGCTGACGCACTGAACATAAATAGTTACACAAAAAAACGGATAGCCGTCTATCGGCTAAGCGCTCTGCGGACTATTTGCGGCTTCCGTACAATTTCGGACGTTCCTTCCTCGTTATAGCCGGTCTGGTCCCCGTAGACATTTTGGTGAAAGAAATGCAAAGAGTGTATTTGAGGCTATCCAAGCCCGACAGTAGATCAAGTCGTAAAAATATTACAGAAGAAGAAAGACGTCGTTCGATCGCCCGCTGGCAAGACCAGTGGAACAGATCACCGAAAGGTAGATTGACGCATGTGCTCAAATTCTTACGACGTGGTTAGAAAAGAACAATGGGGAAACAAACTTCCATCTAATTCAATTCCTTTCAGGGCACGGGGTGTTTCGAAAATACCTTCATAGATTCGGCCATTATATTTCACAAACTGCTCAATCTGCAAGGAGAGGGAAGAAGACGCTGATCACGCTATGCTCCCGCAACCCGCAGCATATTATACGGAGAGAACATTATAGATTTTATGCTGAAATCGGGTGATAACTGGAAGCGAGTCTGCGCGCATGTAAAACATATCCGCAATGATTTAAGACACGCGGAGGTTCGTAGAAGAAATAACTAGCAGCCTATGTGCCAACCAGCCCCGTGAGGTAATACCTTTTTTGGACTGTTCCGCGGGAAGAGTGGAGAGGGGTTTAGTACGTAGGTGTAGCTGTGAGGCTACAAGTCATGCATACTGATCTGCCGGTATAGCAGTACTCATGAGAGTTCCCTCTTCACGGGCGTCATCTCGGAAAAAAACATATGTAACACTATAAGAATTCAAGCTGCAATTGAACTTTTGTACAAATATAAGTAGCATAGTATATATATTTATATTATACCTTCTGCTCAAATATGAACGAGACTTTATCAATAAAACGGTCCGCGGATGACATATTGCAAAAATAAAATTTTTGTTGGATGGTAGGACTGTTATAAGCCCACATGGCAAATTTCAGAGTGTTATGTCACATAGTTTGTTTTCTGTGCGGCATATTAGAGAACCGAGGTGACTACCCTGCTATATATATAGTAGTCTTTTGCTGTGGCTAGGTCCGGCGTTGTTTGGCATTATTCGCGACAGATAGGACTGCACACTCGATGCCTTCTTCGCAACATATTCCAGATGCGTTTTGAGGTTTAAACGCCTGCCAATAATCACTCCTAGGTATTTAATACCGGGTTTTGAACTAATAGTTACAGTCCCAACATTTTCATTTATAGTTTCTACTATCTTTCTGCTGCTTGTTAGGACTACATCGGTCTTATACTCAGCTAATTCCAACTTCATAGACCTTAGCCAAGCTTTGATCAAGCTTACGGATTCGCTGGCGATCCTCTGAATTTCGTGCATTTGCTTTGCCACCATTACCACCGCGATGTCATCCACGAATCTAATGACTTTAGTTCTCGGGGGCATATCCATTCTCAGAACCCCATCATACATTAAGTTCCATAGCAGTGGATCCAGGACTGATCCCTGAGGAGCCCCTGCTGTGTGTTTTTCGAACTAAACGATGGAAATTCAAAGAATTTGTTTGAAATTTTGTTATTCCAACAAAATTTCGGCTTCAGACGCCTTAAAAATGTTGCAGACAACCTATGGAGACTCTGCTCTATCGCGTGCACGTGTTTTCCAGTGGTACAAATCATTCAAAGAGGGCCGTACATCGGTTGAAAACTTACCTCATGAACGTCGTCCAGCAACATCAGTAAACGACGAAAACATCAGAAAAGTAAAGAAAATTGTGCTTGAAAATCGCCGTGTGACCGAAACAGAGATAGTTAGTGAGCTGAGCATATCAAATGGATCCGTTCATACTATTATTCATGATGTCTTGGGCATGAGACGAGTGTCCGCGCGTCTTGTTCCAAAATTGTTGAATTTTCTTCAAAAAGAACAACGCAAAACTGTCGCTAAGGAAATGCTCGCCATGTTAATATCGTTCCGCAAGCACCGTATTCACCTGATATGGCTCCATGTGACTTTTTCCTGTTTCCCAAGCTCAAGTTGCCGCTCCGTGGAAAACATTTTGAGACAATCGAAGTCATAAAAGAGAATTCGAAGAAGGAACTCAAATCCATACCGAAATCGGCCTTCCAGAAATGCTATGATGATTGGAAAAAACGTTGGAATATGTGTATCGCCTCCAATGGTGATTACTTTGAAGGAGATAAAATAAAAATTGAGCAATAATTAACCGTTTGTGTTTTATTAAATTAGTCTCGTTCATATTTGAGCAGAAGGTATATATGTATATCAATATTGTACGCTCTATGCATTCTCGCCTAAAATTAGTTTCAACACAAGAAATTAGGAACAATTTTCATAAAATTTTTATAAAATTTTAAATTTACTAAAACGCACGCACCAAATTGCACCACGCGACGATTTGTGAGCTCAGAGCCAATATTGAACGCGAAATTGCTGGAATTTCGGCCGATTTATGCAAAAGAGTGGTCGAAAATTGGGTTCAACGATTGGACTTCGTAAAACGTGCACGCGGTGGTCACGCAAAAGAAATCGAATTTCATACTTAAATGTATATGTTCAAACTCGATAATAAAAAAAAAATTAGTTAAAAAAGTCAAACCGTTGAAGCGCTCTTACTGAAAAACGCTTTAGTTCAAATATATGTGAAGCAAGTGTGTTGCCATTAATTTGTGACTGTTATCTGACAATCTGATAATGAAAATAGTTCTCTTACAATAATTTCTCTGAATTCGATCACTCGCTTGTAAGTAATGCTTACGAAGTAAGCAAGATTTACTGATCGGTTTAATCTTATTTTTAAGAAAATGTAATCAAATATTGAGTTATATTTGTTTGAATAAAAATATAATTAATTTTTTTATTAAAACACACTTCTGCTTCCTATTTTTTGGACAGGCACCCTAGATGTGAGCTTGACAGGCTCTTGGTGTGTAATAAAGTGAGTCCTGGGTCTATTTGCTTGAGCGTATTTTCGGGGTTGCCATTCCAAATTAGCATTTTTATGGTAACATTAAAAACAATAGTGTTACGAATTTTCTGGCGTTAAAATTCAAATAAATCTCTTACAATAACTGCTCTAAGTTCGATCACTAGATTGCCAAATGAAAGTCACAAATTAATGCTTTACTTTATTTCCAACGCTTTACTTTACACATTCACTTAAGATTGAAGCACTCTATTACTGTTCATTTATTCGGTTACAAGTTCTACTTCCAACTGAATACCCCATGCGCACGCACCTCTGCTTACATGTATGTGCTTAATAACTATCGCAATTTCTTGATCTGGCAGCTCTAATGTCACCGGTCCTCTTCGTCTAGCCCATCTAGCGGTAGACTCAGAAGGCTTGGTCTGTCTCCCTTTTTGCGCTAGCCATCAAGGCTTATTCATGTGTTTGTTTTAGCATCTCGTTCGCTTTTGTTGCCATTCTGTTCGCGAAACTTCCTTGTTCGCATCACTGCCCACCGCAATTCAGAAACCGTTAATGCATAGAGAAGTCCCAATAACGGGAACGCATGGAATTTTGAGGGGTACTCGTTTTGGGCGCATGAGTCACCACAGACATATTTTTCCCTAAAAGTTAACAGAAATACCCTCAACTGGTCAAATTAAACGGCAGTTGAGTAAAGTTCGTTTGTTAGAAAGAAGAAAGAATGGTAACTCTGTAGGCTAGCTACAGGCACTTTATCGTAAAAAAACAAATATCCTAAGTTTAATAGTGAGTTAGAAAGAGCAAATCAATCAAAAATATATACATACATTATAATTATGTCTCTTAAGGCATCTTCTGTTAAAACTTTGTTGTCCCTTCAACCAAATCAAATCCTTCATAGAGAATTGTTTCATTACTAGGCTCACAGGAAGATGACATGTGCAAATTTAAATATGTGAATTTATACACATATGCGCATATATATAGTATATGCTGTATAAATGTATGTATGGATATATAATGCGTGCTGCAAAAAATATTTCTCAAAAAATCCAGCACTCATCCGTAGGCACAGCTCACAGACTCTTCAATATTAAATATTTGGCACTTTGGGCTTCATCCAAATGTTGAATGTAACCTCCAAATAATGCTGAAAACAGTGAAGCCCGTAAACGCAATTCCGACTCAGCTGTTTCGATCAAACTAATGAGAACCCCATGTAAACGAAAAGTTCCTTCCTTCCGTATCGTAGTACCGTAGATTTTATTTCACGATTATTAAAAAAATTCCGTAATTCCGACCCAGCTGATTGCTCTCTCACCACACAGTGTTGCCAACATTTCGAAATCATTTACAAAATAATCTTAGAAAAATGATAATTTTTGTTAAAATAGCTTAAAAATACTGTTGAATAATGTTAATTATAGATAAATGAACTATTTGCATTTGTTGGTTTTTGGCTTTGGTTTATTAAACAATGAAAAATTGTAACTGATAACGCGGATGTGAGAAAAAGTGTGTAAGCAAAAATATCAATGGCAACATTCTGTAGATACAACCAAACACATACACACACAAACCGATGTATTGTGTAAATATGTATGTAATTAAAAGAACGCAGTTGTTCTCGGGGGTGAATTTTTGTGCACGGTAAGGCCATGCGGTAAGGGATTCCGTGCGGTCTTCACTGTTTTCAGCATAAGTCGCACTCTGATTTCAGTGTAAGTTTCTAACTTTTCAGCTATATATATACATACATTTTTGTGCAGTTTTTATCAATTAGAGAACTACATACGTAAGGTAATATACATACTAATTAACTATTTACCTACTATCAGAGAACATAAAATAATTGTTTCGAAATTTTCTCCTAGTATCGAAAGGTCCGGGACAGAACTTTTTTTATAAGCTAGTTGTTGCTGTCTTCTGTATTTTACCGTACGTTCATGGGCGCACTTGACGAACAGCAGCTGCGGTTGTCGATCTAGAAGACATATTTACATACATATGTGGTTGCAAACAAATATACTGAGCCGCGACAATTCGACATCATAAAAATTGAAGATTCAGCAAATATTGGCAAATATTTCTTTAAGAAATATACCAGTCCTCACTATTTTGATTTGATAAGTTCATCTTAGATGTAAATATTTGTCATCGTTGAAAAAAATGGCATACTGGCTGTTTGTTTTATGAATGAAAGTATTTTGCCCCTCATAAAAATGACCTCGAACTTATCAATGACTTTTTTTGTTGTGCTGTACAATATTTGAAACTGTTCAGCGCAGCGACTATTTTAGACTGTTCAGCATCATGGCCGCTATGGCTGCGCTTATTAATGCATTTTGTTCTTGTAGTCGCTAGGCATAGAATTTTAGCTTTGGACGACATACGCATTTAGAGAAATAAAGTGAGTGGCCTGTGTGTGCGGTTGTATGTACATGTGTATATTAATAAGCATTGTTCTGCTGTCAGCTCAGAAAAAAAAATGTACGTACGAGTATCATACATGTAAGATAATATATTTAGTTCTTTATTCACGGAATTCAGTATTATAGTTGAAATATAATATATAGGTAATTAAAAAGTTGAAGAGGTCGAGTAAACCACGGTTTGGTACGGCACGTTTGTTGAACAACTGAAAAATAACGACTTTAGATTAGCAAATGCGCGCACACGAAATTAACGACTTGACTCACCGACAACTTAAGGCGAACTCCTCTCTGCCTATTCTCCTACATTCGGCCATTCGACAATATCATCCGTCTCGGATAGATCGGATTCATCCCGTTTCCACGGCTTCATATAGTCACAACTCGTTGATGTTGCATTGGGGCCTTCAAAGTCTGCTGCCTTCTTTACATCGTACTTATCGTTTCGTTTGACCCTGATCACCTCATAAGGGCCCAAGTCCTCGTTGGCCAACTTTTTCCCTGCGACAAATTGTGACCGTTTGATAGCCACTAAATCTCCCAATTTGTAGATTCTTTTGCATTTACGACGTCTGTCAAAGTTTTCTTTGTATTCTTTCTGAGCGTATACGATTTGTCTTCTGACATTTCCTCTCATACTGTCACGATTAGCTATTAAAATATCGGCTGTTTCACTTTCCACCATATTATTTATGTTGACATCCATTGGCGTTTTCATTTTCACACCAAACATTATTTCAAATGGTGGGTATTTCGTTGATTTATTGATGGTACTATTGATGACTCTTTGCACTTTGCCAACGTATTTATACCAGGCTTCAGTACGATCAGCTGACAACTTCGAAATAACATTTATAACAACTCGGTTCAATCGTTCGACTTGGCCATTGCCTCTCGGCACACCCGATGTTGTCAGGACGTGTTCTACTTTTTCTGTCTGACACCAGTCCTTAAACGCCGTCGATGTAAATGCTAGCCCCTTATCACTGATAATGCGATGTGGTGCTCCAAATATGTTAGCCCATTCCGACATTTTTCTGATTACCTCTTCTGCAGGTGTTGTTTTTGTAGGGTACAACCAAGTAAATTTGCTAAATCCATCAACAACGATTAAAATATGCTTGTACAATTTTGTTGTTGCATCTAAAGGTCCAAGGTGATCGATGTGGATTGTCAGCAGTGGCGCATTTCCCTTATCAATGATATGCATTTCCCCTTCTTGTTTTCCCAAGCTACTTGTTGAACAAAATGCATTTGATACAGTTTTTAATATATTTTTCAACTTTTAGGCGTAAATGTGGTATAAAATACCTTTGTTGAACCGCATTAACTGTTTTATCAACCGCGAAGTGCCTTTTTTCGTGCTCTTCTCTAATAATTTGTTGCTCCATTAAACGTGGTACAGCAAGCAGTAGTAAACCATTTTGACTTTTGAACAAAATACCATTTTTAACAACGTAATCTTCATAATCTTGCGATTGTAAAATTTGCTTCACGGCTTTAAAATGTTCATCGCTTGTTTGGGCTAGGCGTAGTCTAGCACTTATTTCGTCAATCATTAAAACACTCGCTGGTGCTCTACCCAAACCATCCACGTGCTTCATCAAAAATCCTTTACGGTGCTCTATAACATATTTATAATATTCAAGATATAGTATCCAACGTGTTACGGCGGGTGGTAACTCTTTTTTAGTAGTAGTGCTCTTAAACGTTTGGCAATCTGTGACTAATTTAAACTCTCGTCCCAGAAGATATGTAGTGACGGAATTTCTGGACAGCATAATATGCAGCTTTTATTTCAAGGTAGAAGCTATGTAACTTACTTTCTTCAGCAGTATTTTTTCTACTCCAATAGTATATAGGATGCAGCTTTCCATCGAATAATTGCAAAAGAATTCCTCCAAGACCATCCTTCGACGCATCGGTATGAAGCTCCGTTGGTGCTGACGGGCAAAAGATACGCAAAACTGGTTGACTAGTTAGTATGTCTTTTACTTTTTCAATGGCTGTCATTTTTTGCGGTGCCCACTACGCCTTCGAACTCTCTTCTATTGATACATGAAAAAATGCATTTTCAAGGTCCAAAGTTGTTAATATGCTTGCGCCTTCTAACGATCTTTTTGCACTATTTTATTCAAGTCTCGGAAGTCTACACACAAACGTTTTTTACCATCTGTTTTATCAACTATGACAGCTCGACTACAATATTCGGAACTCGACGGACGTATTATTTTCTTTTGCAGCCAGTCTTCAACTTGCTCGCTTACAACTTTTTGTTCTGGCAATGGTAGTCTCTTCGGTAAATGTCGAATAACTTTATCTTCTGACAACTTAATTTTCATACTCATTGGGCTTGTCACTTCGGTTTTAGGTGAATACTCTTTCACAATATTTTCTATTTGATTTTTGTATTTTTTTGGCACTTCTAACTCTTTATTTTCAATCGAAATATTGTGAATCTAACTTTCATTTTCCGAAAGAAATTTTGTAAATCTATAACCACTTCTATCATAAATGTATTCCCATTTTCCGATAAAATCAAAACCTAAGATGACCTCATACTTAAACAAATTGTCTGGCACAACCAAGAAGCTATGCGCACAAACAAGGTTATCAACAGTAATATTCGCTTCACACCTGCCGATAGCAATCACCCTTTTATTGCCATAACCCGAAAGACTGTCACTACAATTCTTTAGAGAACAATTTAATTTTATTGCAACCGTTTGCTCAATTATAGAAATTTCTGCACCGCTGTCGATTAGGCAACGAACTTTTATGTTGTTAATCTGTACAGTCTTTTGCATGTTTTGGTGCTGCTCAACTGTATGTACCAAGTTTACATCATTATTTTTTTGCGTACTTGATGGGCAATTTTTGGATATGTGCCTCGTTTTACTGCACCCAAAACATTTAGTTTGCTCTTTGCATTCGCTTCTTTTATAGTCAGTAGACCCGCAATTATAACAATGTTCTCATTTGCTCTTTTTGTTTTTATTACTTTCCGTTGAACTAGAATTGCTACCATTATTTGCTTTTGCTTCTCTTTTCGTTTCTATTTGTTTTTCATAAGCTTCAAACATTGCTTTCAAGTCGTCAAAGCTCTTGGCAGCATGTAAAAAAGTTTTGTTCTCTGCTTTTTCATTTATTCTATCAGTAATGTACCTAATGATCGAAGGGTCATCTATAGGGTTATTCAATAGGTGCGCTTCAACTTTTTTCCGATAGGGAGGGCGAACGACGCAATATTTTTTATTTTTCGCTTGTCATTTGTAAACTTCATTGGTATACATTTCATCATGGAACGCTACACACTTAAGCAACGATTGCAAATCGTGCAAATTTTTTATGAAAATAATCGTTCTGTTGCTGCTACTTTAAGAGCATTACGGCCATTTTACGGTCCATTTAACAAGCCGTCCCGTTTTGGGGTTATGTGAAGTCATTGGTCTACAGTAACAAGCCGGCGACGATTTGTGAGCTCAGAGCCAATATTGAACGCGAAATTGCTGGAATTTCGCCCGATTTATGAAAAATAGTGGTCGAAAATTGGGTTCAACGATTGGACTTCGTAAAACGTGCACGCGGTGGTCATGCAAAAGAAATCGAATTTCATACTTAAATGTATATGTTCAAACTCGATAATAAAAAAAAAATTAGTTAAAAAAGTCAAACCGTTTGTGTTTCATTCAAAAAAGTTCAAAAGTTGAAGCGCTCTTACTGAAAAACCCTATACTTTGCCGAACGTTCCTAACCGTCGCATGTGTAACATATACTCATGCATACTTTCTGTACTCTTTTTGCGTCTCTCCTGCAATTGTTTGTGTATGTCGGCACTTACAAAGTCACGATGAAATTCTCGTTCAACTTCTTTTCTAAGAGTATCATAATCAAAAACACAAATTGAATCCACGAACAGTTTAGCCGTCTTTGTCATCTTTTTGCGAGCAAAAACATATTTTTGATTATCGCTCCATTTCAGAGCTGCTGCACATTTCTCAAAATTCTCGAACCAGCTCTCCACACGAACCGGTGACTGACCATCGAAATCTCCAATTACACTATCAACGTTTTCTGTTGAAAATGCTGCTTGCTTTGTTTTTTGCTGTTCTTCTTCCTTCTGAAACTTCAACGTTAGAAGTTTTATTAGGTCGCCAATTTCAGTCATTTCTGCTTTTATTTTATTTTCTGATGTTTCGTCGTTGGTTGCGTCGTCGACTTCAAACTTCTATTTTATATTTTCTTCCAGTAAATCGATCTCTTCTGTTGCTGACCTTTTTGCCCTTGCTATTGCGCGCTGCTCTCGGCTTGTTGCTTTTGTCACTTGCAAATTGGATTCGCCTTTTTGCATAGACATAAATTTTACCGTTTATATTTTATATCAAAATATATATGCTACTTTTAACAACTTTTATGATTTTAAGCAACTTCAACTTAACCTATCCAGAAAGTGTTTGTTCAACTTTAAAACACAATTAGGTCGACTTTAATAAAAATTAAAACTGCACGGTATTAGATTTTCCGAATTGGTTTTTTCAACTTATTAGCCAAATTTTTATCAACTTTTATTCGCGACGGTTGAGCCCCCAAATGTAAGATAATATATTTAGTTCTTTATTCACGGAATTCAGTATTATAGTTGAAATATATAGGTAATTAAAAAGATGAAGAGGTCGGGTAAACCACGGTTTGGTACGGCACGTTTGTTGAACAACTGAAAAATAACGACTTTAGATTAGCAAATGCGCGCACACGAAATTAACGACTTGACTCACCGACAACTTAAGGCGTACTCTCCTACATACATAAGCTAGGGCATCAAGTGTACATACTCCCATGAGGAGTTACCTGATCTCCCATCGGGCGCATCCCAGGTGGTGGATAGGGAAGCCCTGGCATCACACGAGTGCCCTTCCCTGGTAGGGTATGTTCAACACTCGTGTGATGACTCAAAGTTGGCATATAATCAGGGTACCATCCGCGAACCAAACTGGCTAGGGAGGAGGAATAAAAACCATCCTTGGTAATGGACGACACAGAGGATATTACTCCAGGTGGAATCCACACAAGTGGCAATTCACCCGCTTCTGCGGAAGGGGCCTAAATTCTGGAGGCCCCAACCATTACCCAAGTCTTTCAGCTCTATGAGCGAAAGCGCATCCTGGAAGAGACGGGGGTTTCTATCGCAATCTTCTCTTCTTCAGAGTCTAGAAAACGTTTCCCAGTTTCGGACGGCCTGAGTTGTGAGGTCTCTTTGGTGGCGGCATGACCGCCCAAAGAAGCCGGGAAATCGAAGGACATGGCAAGGGGGGAGAGAAGAAAGCGGGCAAGGCTTGTGCGGGAGAAATCCTCATGTGACTCTGTCGGCCTTTCAGCGTCTGCGTCTTCCAAAAGACCTCGGTCGGTGGAAGTGACACCCACGGAAGCTACCGACTCCTCGCTGGGCACCGGCGCTCAAAAACTGTCTCGGTCTTGAGGTAAGCGGAGAAGGACGGTGGCTGAAAGCAGTACACCTCCCTGCCCTCTAGCTGCGCTAATGGCCGAGCCAGGAACCCCGACGGTGCGAGCGCGGTCTTAGCGCCAGTCAATGCCGCGGGAAAAGATTCTGCTGAGCCACGTGTTTATCGGCGCCTCGACAAAAGGTCCAGCACAGCTGTCTGCCCGGCGAAATTTTCGCCAGTGGAGAATGGGGAACTGGACATTCGCCCAAGCACATCCAAGGGTTCGGCCAAGCCATCCTATAGCGAGAAGGCTGCTGGCTCACGACCTATGGCTGTGATTGGAAAACTGGTCTGGCTGACGGATGAAGAAATCAAATATTTCAAAAGTCGACTGATGCGTCAATCTTCTCTTCTTCAGAGTCTGAAAAACGTTTCCCAGTTTCGGACGGCCTGAGTTGTGAGGTCTCTTTGGTGGCGGCACGACCGCCCAAAGAAGCTGGGAAATCGAAGGACATGGCAAGGAGGGAGAGAAAAAAGCGGCGGGCAAGGCTTATGCGGGAGAAATCCTCATGTGACTCTGTCGGCCTTTCAGCGTCCTCGTCTTCCAAAAGACATCGGTCGGTGGAAGTGACACCCACGGAAGCTACCGAATCCTCGCTGGGCACAGGCGCTCCCAAACTGTCTTGGTCTTGAGGTAAGCGGAGAAGGACGGTGGCTGAAAGCAGTACACCTCCCTGCCCTGCAGCTGCGCTAATGGCCGAGCCAGGAACCCCGAAGGTGCGAGCGCGGTCTTAGCGCCAGTCAATGCCGCGGGAAAAAGTTCTGCTGAGCCACGTGTTTATCGGCGCCTCGACAAAAGGTCCAGCACAGCTGTCTGCCCCGGCGAAATTTTCGTCAGTGGAGAATGGGGAACTGGACGTTCGCCCAAGCACATCCAAGGGTTCGGCCAAGCCATCCTATAGCGAGAAGGCTGCTGGCTCACGACCTATGGCTGTGATTGGAAAACTGGTCTGGCTGACGGATGAAGAAATCAAATATTGCAAAAGTCGACTGATGCGTCAGGTTATTGCCTCCGGTTCTGAAGCCAATGCGAAGGTCTATGAGACAAAGGCCGACACCATAAGGGTGACGTGCGCGTCTCTGGCCAACTTCGAGCGGATCAATAACGTGCCCCCATGGGGATAACTCGCTTCGCAGTCTACATCGAAGAGAGTGTACCCCTCAGGAAGGCCATCTGCTGGATTCCGGATCCAGACCTGTCCACGGCGACAGTGCAAGAGCAGTGGGTCTTTAGGGGCCGCCTCTGTGGCACAAACACGTTGAAAGGGGCCACGATATTATATGACAGGAGTTCGATTAGACCCAGGACCGGTCTTATAGTATCATCCCATCTCACTGTAACGAGTCTTAAGCAATTCTGTTCCCAAGACCTGGCAGCGGCTGAGGTGTGCTATATAGGTTGCCGCGGAAGGTCGAGGTTTGTGATTGCATCTGCTTATTTTCCTTACGATGCTCTGGAACGGCCACCACCTGGGAAGGTCACTAATTTCGTGAGATTCTGTGAGCGGCGCAATCTGGGCCTTATTATATTTTGCGAAGCTAATGCAATGAAGGATTGTTCCATGAAGTCCAAGCAAGTGGGGAAAGTTACTGATCGCCATTCACCTGGGAGTGGCCAGGAAGATTCTTCTGCATATGGGTCAAGCAGCTCACAACGTCAGGGACTAACCCACGTATCCTCTGGGTAGCTTCCGAAAACCCGTTCGGGAGTGACCTACCGTGAGAAGGCGAAGCATTCCAAGATAGCTTGTGGTGCGCTGGGTTTGGGACCCGCCACCTAAAATTCAGCCTGCACAACGAACGTCTGGTAACGGATAGAGGCTGATCGTTTTCGCCGGGGCTCGAAACATGGTAGTCTGCAGCACCAGGTTCCAGCATAAAAAGATATACCAAGCTACCTTGCTGTCTCCTGATCGGAAAACGAGAAACCAGATCGATCATGTTGTGATAGATGGCAGACATGCTTCTGTATTAGATGTACGTACGATCCGAGGACCCAACATTGACTCGGATCACTACCTTGTTGCAGCCAAACTGCGCACACGCCTCTGTGCAGCAAAAAACGTACATATACCAACGCAAAGATTGTTCAAAATCGAAAAGCTGCAATCACAACATACAGCCAAAAGATTCGCCACTCGACTCTCACTCCTGCTCTCAGAGAGCACTGCCCAACAAACCGGCATGCACGAGCAATGGAGCAACATTTCTCGTTCCCACGTACCGCCGCCGTAGAAGAAATCACATTCCGGCGAGTCTGAAAACACAGTAGGTACGACGAGGAATGTCATGCTGCCGCAAAAAAAAGGATGCCGCCTATAGAGCAACGCTGCGATCGGACGCAACGCGAGCCATGTGGGATCGCTACAGAGAGCTAGAAAGGGAAGAGGGAAGAGAGTATTATCCGAAAGATGAAAGGAGATGCCAAAATACGTGAGTGCGAAGAGCTTAAGATGCTGGCCAACAGGAACAGCACCTGAAAATTCGACCAGAATATTGGGCGGCTTACAGAAGGGTGGAATAACGGGGTGTTTTCCTGTAAGAACAAAGACGGTGAACTGGTGACTGACATCCAGAGCGATCTTAAATTATGGAGGGAATACGACTCGAACCTGTTCAACAGTGATAGCTGCGTATGTCATAGAGAATGTGAAGATCCCGATACCCCAATCGTCGACGACGGAATTGACGTTCCGCTACCCGACCATGACGAGGTGAGAATAGCGATAACGCGGATAAAGAACAATAAAGCCGCGGGCGCCGACGGACTGCCGGCTGAGCTATTCAAACATGGCGGCGAGGAGCTGGCAAGATGCATGCATCAGCTTCTATGCAAAATATGGTCGGATGAAAACCTGTCTACCGATTGGAATTTAAGTATGCTCTGCCCAATCCATATGAAGGGTGATCCTGCAATCTGTGTCAACTACCACGGGATTAGGCTTCAAAATATCGCCTATAAGGTTCTAGCGAGCGTATTGTGTGAAAGGCTGAAGCCCACCGTCAACCAACTCATTGGACCTTATCAGTGTGGCTTTAGATCTGGAAAGTCTACCATCGACCAAATATTTCCAACACGCCAAATCTTAGACCGACGAAAGGAGAATTGACACACACCATCTTTTAGTCGATTTCAAAGCTGCATTCGACAGTATGGAAAGGAGTAACTTGTATGCCGCGATGTCTGAATTTGGTATCCCCACGAAACTAATACGGCTATGCAAGATGACGTTGCTCAACACCAGCAGCGCTATCAGAATTGGGAAGGACCTGTCCGAACCGTTTGATACCAAACGAGGTTTCAGACAGGGTCCCGCTGCCTTATGACTTCTTTAACCTGATGTTGGAGAGTATTGTACTAGCCGCAGAACTTAATCGCTCAGGCACAATATTTTAAAAGAGCGTACATCGGCGTAAGCCGATGACATTGCCAGCATCGGCCTTAACAACCGCGCTGTTAGTTCTGCCTTCTCCAAACTGGATAAAGAGGCAAAGCGAATGGGTCTGGTGGCGAACGAGGACAAAACGAAGTACCTCCTGTCTTCAAACAAAAATTCGGCGCAATCGCGTATCGGCACCCACGTCACTGTAGACAGTTATAATTTCGAGGTTGTAAAAGACTTCGTTTATTTAGGAACCAACAGTTGCAGCCTTAAAAGCCAACGTAGAATCTCTCTTGTCAACAATTGCTACTTTGGACTAAGTGGGCAACTGAGCAATAAAGTCCTCTCTCGACGAACAAAACTTACACTCTACAAGGCTCTCATCATGCCCGTCTTAACGTATGGCGCAAAAGCTTGGACGATGACAACATCCGATGTAGCGACGCTTGGAGTATTTGAGAGAAAAATTCTGCGTAAGATTTTTGGACCTTTGCACGTTGACAACGGCGAATATCGCAGACGATGGGCGTATGAGCTTTACGATGACATAGACATAGCGCAGCGGCTACGTTGGCTGGGTCATGCCGTCCGAATAAATACAAACGATCCGGCTTTGAAAGTATTCGATGCGGTACCAGCTGGTAGTAGCAAGGGAAGAGAAAGGCCTCCTCTGCGTTGGAAAGATCAGGTGGAGAATCGAAAAGAGCTTATTCAGGAATCCGAGAAGGGGCCCAACTGCAAAGCTGCGGTCACTTAGGAAATCTGATGACTCCTTCTCGGAGCGGCAAAGCGAAACACTCAGCTTGCTGATGGAATCTCACTACACCAGCCCTAAAAGCTTTAGACCTATCAGCATGACCCTTTAATGCTGAACGAATGGTGGAAATTGAGTGGAAAATCCTGCGAGTCGGCACTGCTAGGATAGTGCTGGCCATCGACAGGAGGGACTACGCTATGGGCATCTTTTTAGACTTAGAGGGGGCGTTTGATAATACCACTTTTGGCAGTATGGCAGTATGTGTAGCTCTGTTGGCACTTTCCAACTACCTTCTTCTTCCGCAAGTGCTCCTCCAAAGTGCGGTTGAATCTTTCTACCATTCCATCTGATTGGGTGTGCAAGGCTCTTGTACGTGTTTTCTTAGCTCCCAGTAAGTAACACATTTTTTTTAAATACTGCGGGTTCGAAGTTCTTTCCTTGGTCTGAATGCAACTCATTAGGATGGAATACCGTGTCACCGACTTCAGCACAAAAGCCGCAGCAATGGGTTTGGTCTATTGGTTTGGTAGAGCGTACACTTCTAACCACTTACTGAAGTATTTCCAAACAACGAGCACATATTTGTTAATATCTATGGCCACTCGCTCAAATGGTGAATCTGCGTTGTATTGCTGTAATCTTCCACTACTTCTCTCATTTAGACCTTTCGCCGCCATACACCCCACGCAGTTTCGAATCCATTCGGCTTTATATTCTTTGCAATTTATCCCGTAAAAACGCTACTTAATCTTCTTCGGCGTTTCAGTGCTACCCAGATGACCACCACTTGACCCATTGTAAAATTCCTCTAACACAGATGCGATTCTGGATTTAGGAACTATAATCAAATCTCTGGAATGGTTGGCATCTTCACTTTCCCATACTCAATGCACCCCTCCATCAGTTATTTTAAGAAAATTCCACTGTACCCAATACGACTTAGCCACAGTGATCATCGGGTTGCAGCTGCATTAGTCTGATATCAACTACCCCTTCAGATATATCGACTTTGGAAAAACGCATACACTCTGTATCAAAAGCTCGCCTTTTTTTCATGATGTTCCCCTTTTCCATGCTCGATCTTGAAGTCGCCATTTTGCAGCTTTTCTATCCACCGTACAGTTCGTCCTTCCGTACAAGTATTTGTGGAAATGTTTTTCACACCCAACCACAGCTAACAGTTGTCGTCTGGAAACACAGTGTTCCGGCTTTCCGAGAACTCTGCTATAGCATTCAATCCCTTTTTCTTGCCCATTGATGCGCTAGCATCTGTATCCACAACGAACTTTTCTCCCGCGACCGGATACGCTAATATAGCTGCATATATATATATATATATATATATATAGTAAGAATCTCTTCAATTGCTAGAACACTTCCTAATGTTATTTGTATCACGCAAATGCGCAATTCTTCTTAGTGAGCTTGTGGAGACACCGGGAAAAATTTGCAAACCCTGGAACAAAACGACGATTATACGTGCACAGTTCCAGGAATCTTCCTACGTCGAGCACAGTTCTTAGTCATTTCTTTTACTGCTTTTATTTTCTCCTCGTCCGTTTCGATACCATCGGTTGTCACCTTAAGTCCAAGATACGTGGCTTCTGTTTTAAAAGAGGCACACTTCTTCGGATTCAATCGTAATCCCGCCAAGGCGATACGCTGAAGAACTTCTTCCAAATTCTTCAGATGGTTCCTACAATTTTTACTTATGATTATGACGTCATTCAGATAGACCAAACACGTTTTCTAGAGGAGTCCCCTCAGCAGATGCCTTATCAGGCGCTCAAAGGTGCTGGTGCGTTACATAATCCGAAAGGCATCACAGAAAACTGCCACAATAAATCTCTTACGCTGAAGGCTGTCTTCTCACGATCATAATCCTCAATTTCCACCTGCCAGTAACCACTTTTTAAATCAAGCGTAGAAAACCATTTCGCGCTGAATAATGTGTCGAGAGTGTCATCCATTCGTGATAATGGATAGCTGTCTTTTTCGTGACTTCAATCAGCTTTCTAAAATCCACACAAAATCGGGGGATTCCATTTTTTTTCATAACCAGCACAACCGTTTTGCTGCATATCCTGGATTATCTGATTTGCTTCTTAGCGCTTTGCTAGCGGAACTCGATGTGGAGCTTGGCGAATCGGCTTTACATCTCCTGTATCTATTAGTGTTCCACGATGGCAGACTTTCCAAAATCTCTGTTGAATAGGTAGCCGTATTTCTCTAGCAATCTCTTGGCTTTCGTCCTCTCTAGCCCTCTTACTCCTTTCAACCAAGTCCTTATAAAACCAGTTTGCTTTAGCTTATACAGCCCGACTAGTGTTCTTCCTACAATTATGTTCGCCGTATCCTTAATAGATTCTATGACCCACACTTCGCCTGTCCCACATTAACCCATATGACTGCTTCAAATTTTGGCGGAATCCGTTGACAGTGACTTAGGGTTACCTTTTTGAACGTATTCTTGGCTCCTACTCGGTGCTTAGGGGTACCTCCATAGTTTGACACGACAGAATCCTTTTACACAAATCCAACGTAAATCCGTGCAGCTGCATGAAATCTATGCCAATTATTACTTCATCCATGGTTTCAGCCAGTAAAAATGTGTGAATCACTGAAAAAGCTCCAATAACGACTTCGCAAATTACCTTTCCGGAAATCGTATGTCTCTTTCCCGTAGTTGTTTGGAGTTTGTAGCCAACCAGTGGTTCCACATTATCATTCATCAAATCTGACCGGATAACCGAGATCGCTGCACGTGTGCGTCGTGTCCAGAGTAAGCACCTGGGATCAATCATTTTTAGTTTCCCTTATCGTTAAGTTGTTTTTTTTCGTCCAATTTGGGAGACAGAGACTGCGAGGCATTCAGTTGTGGGAACCAGTCCTCGCCCCCTAGAGCTAGTTCGTTTTAGTTTATCGGTTATGTATCGGGATGGAGCTCCCTGTCAGTTTGAACGCCTCACTTCCTTCCACCTGAGTTTGTCTTCGGTTGGCTGTGTGTATTACTTTTCTCATGGTTTCCTTCATGGAGGTAGACTCTTCAACTTACTTAACGTTTCCTTCGGTGTTGAGTACTCCACGCGTTTCGTGACAGTTAAGCTTCTAAACAAACTCCGCTACTTCTTTCCCTCCCGTAACGTCTTTTCCAACTGTCTGCACTATTTCAGCGGTGAAACCCTTGAGCGATACAACCAATGCAGACTTTTTGATTGTAGTACTCCACTGATTTGTTGTTTGGAACTGGAGCTTAAATAGCGGGAATGGTACAATGCCGCCGAATGATGGTGCTTTTACTTTCGAGCCACTGGTTAACATATTTGAACGATTTAGTTGTAATTGACAGAGACGAGCCTTCACTGCATCTACCTCAGCCTCAATCGTTTCAAGTTGCGATGTTATATGAGCCTTTTCTGCGTATCCTGTTTCTCCAGCCGCGCATCTATCTTTGGCTGACATTTGTGACATCTGTGCTGAGGTCTGTGATTTTTGCGAATCCACTTGCAAGGACTGCGATGACATCTGCTACAATGCAGCCATAATTACTCCCATGCCTTTACCAGGTGAAGGTCCTGTAGGTTCTGTCTTTTCCTCCATTTCGGTCGATGACTCCTCAGCTTCTACATGGAGTACATATTCGTCTACATCAACGCCTTCTGCCTACATAGCCTCGTGTAGCCGCACTTGTAACTCTGCGTTGTTCCCAGTAGTTAACAAGCCACGCTGTTCCAATTCTTTCTTAAGCTGCTGAAGTTTGAGTGAGCCCAACTTTGCCACTTTCACAATTTTGTTTTGGGACCTTATTCAACAATCCCACTTCTGACACCAATTGTTACGAATTTTCCTTCATTAAAATTCAAATAAATCTCTTACAATAACTCCTCGATCACTAGATTGTCAAATGAAAGTAACAAATTAATGGTAACACACTTGCTTTATTTAATTTCCAATGCCTTACTTTACACGTTCACCCTAAGAGTGAATCACTCTATTACTTTTCGTTAATTCGGTTACAAGTTCAACTTCCAAATGAATACCCCATGCGCATGCACCTCTGCTTACATGTATGAGCCAAGAATGATAGAAACAAGATTGCGCCCATCAGAGCGTACGTGACGTCACGTTTGCTGAGTTGTGCAGTATTGCCAACCATTTGCTCTTCGCAATAAATTTAGAGCTTTTTTATACCGAAAATGCGACAATTTTTAAGTTTGGTGTTTGTTTCTTTTTGTTTTTAATTTAAGGCTAGCGAAACTTTAGGTTAAAAAAAAACTGTATTATTAAACAAAAGAAGTTTAAAAAAGGCCACTCTGAGAAGATTTTAGTGCTAATGAAAATTTTTTTACTCCTATAAAATTTGATAATTTGAAAGTGCAAATTTAATTTTTGGCTCCATTTAAGGCTATGCAAAAATATTAAATGCCCCGCTCTCAACTCTTCTTAATATTGAAATCCTTTTTACATATTTTAAAAAGCCTTTGAATTTATTGAGTGCGAATTAAAACCATAGAGGTGTAATCGTTTCTTCCGGTCATCAATCCTTAGTGAGACATAGAGCATCAAGAGGTGTATTCATAGTAAAAATAAGCCACAAAATACCAGAAAATACTAAAGAAACCATACTGACATTTTTACAAAAAGAGTACCTTATCTAGTTACATAACTTCAAATATATCAAAAAAATCGTTCCTTAATAAAAGAGTCTCGCTTAACAAAAAAAAACTCATAAATTAAATTGTACATAAGCATAACACATTTATTTAAAAAAAACGCACATTCTACAGACAATTTGTCACGCATACAAAGTTCTTTAAGTAACACAATAAAAATTTCGTGTTTTATTTTCTTTAAATGGGCATTTAGTGCGTTTTTATATCCAAAGCTAGGCAACCCTGCAGTAGCGAGAGAGAGATTTGACTGCCGAAAGCAGAAGAACAACACCGGCAATCGCGGGCAATGCCACCTTCTTCTTCTTAATTGGCGCTATAACCGCTTACGCGATTTTGGCCGAGTTTAACAAAGCGCGCCAGTCGTTTCTTTCTCGTGCTAACCGGCGCCAGTTGGACACACCAAGTGAAGCCAAGTCCTTCTCCACCTGATCTTTCCAACGCAGAGGAGGCCGCCCCCTTCCTCTGCTACCACCAGCTGGTACCGCATCGAATACTTTCAAAGCCGGAGCGTTTGTATCCATTCGGACGACATGACCCAGCCAACGTAGCCGCTGGATCTTTATTCGCTGCGCTATGTCTATGTCGTCGTAAAGCTCATACAGCTCATCGTTCCATCGTCTGCGATATTCGCCGTTGCCAACGTGCAAAGGTCCAAAAATCTTACGCAGAATCTTTCTCTCGAACACTCCAAGCGTCGCTTCATCGGATGTTGTCATCGTCTAAGCTTCTGCGCCATACGTTAGGACGGGCATGATGAGAGTCTTGTAGAGTGTTAGTTTTGTTCGTCGAGAGAGGACTTTACTGCTCAGTTGCCTACTTAGTCCAAAGTAGCACTTGTTGGCAAGAGAGATTCTACGTTGGATTTCAAGGCTGCCATTGTTATCGGTGTTAATGCTGGTTCCTAAATAGACGAAGTCTTTTACAACCTCAAAATTATAACTGTCAACAGTGACGTGAGTGCCGATACGCGAGTGCGCCGACTGTTTCTTTGAAGACAGGAGGTACTTCGTTTTGTCCTCGTTCACCACCAGACCCATTCGCTTTGCCTCTTTATCCAGTTTGGAGAAGGCAGAACTAACAGCGCGGTTGTTAAGGCCGATGATGTCAATATCATCGGCATACGCCAGCAATTGTACGCTCTTATAAAAAATTGTGCCTGAGCGATTAAGTTCTGCGGCTCGCACGATGCTCTCCAACATCAGGTTAAAGAAGTCACACGACAGGGAGTCACCCTGTCTGAAACCTCGTTTGGTATCAAACGGCTCGGAGAGGTCCTTTCCAATTCTGACAGCGCTGTTGGTGTTGAGCAACGTCATCTTACATAGCCGTATTAGTTTTGCGGGGATACCAAATTCAGACATCGCGACATACAGGTAACTCCTTTCCGTACTGTCGAATGCAGCTTTGAAGTCGACGAAAAGATGGTGTGTGTCGATTCTCCTTTCATGGGTCTTTTCCAAGATTTGGCGTATTGAGAATATTTGGTCGATGGTAGACTTTCCAGGTCTGAAGCCACACTGATAAGGTCCAATCAGTTGGTTGACGGTGGGCTTCAGCCTTTCACACAATACGCTCGCTAGAACCTTATAGGCGATATTTAGAAGACTAATCCCGCGGTAATTGGCACAAATTGCAGGATCGCCCTTCTTATGGATTGGGCAGAGCACACTTAAATTCCAATCGGCAGGCATGCTTTCATCCGACCATATTTTGCATAGGAGCTGATGCATGCACCTTACCAGCTCCTCGCCGCCATGTTTGAATAGCTCAGCCGGCAGTCCGTCGGCGCCCGCGGCTTTGTTGCTCTTTAGCCGCGTTATCGCTATTCTCACCTCGTCATGATCGGGTAGCGGAACGACAATTCCGTCGTCAACGATTGGGGTATCGGGATCTTCACTTTCTCGGTGACATGCGCAGCTGTCACTGTTTAATAGGTTCGAGAAGTGTTCCCTCCATAATTTAAGATTGCTCTGTACGTCGGTCACCAGTTCGCCGTCTTTGTTCTTACAGGAAAACGCCCCGGTCTTAAAACCTTCTGTAAGCCGCCGAACTTTCTGGTAGAATTTTCGGGCGTTGTTCCTGTTGGCCAGCATCTCAAGCTCTTCGCACTCACGTATTTCAGCCTCTCGTTTCTTCTGTCGGATAATACGTCTCTCTTCCTTTTTCAGCTCTCTGTAGCGATCCCACATGGCTCGCGTTGCGCCCGATCGCAGCGTGGCTCTATAGGCGGCATCCTTTCTTTCTGCGGCAACATGACATTCCTCGTCGTACCAATTGTTTTTTCGGGCTCGCCGGAATCCGATTTCTTCTTCGGCGGCGGTACGTAGAGAACGAGAAATGTTGCTCCATTGTTCGTGGATGCCGGTTTGTTGGGCAGTACTCTCTGAGAGCAGGAGTGAGAGTCGAGTGGCGAATCTTCTGGCTGTCTGTTGTGATTGCAGCTTTTCGAGGTCGAACATTCTTTGCGTAGGTAGATGCACGTTTTTTGCTGCACAGAGGCGCGTGCGCAGTTTGGCTGCAACAAGGTAGTGATCCGAGTCAATGTTGGGTCCTCGGATCGTACGTACATCTAATACACTAGAAGCGTGTCTTCCATCTATCACAACATGATCGATCTGGTTTCGCGTTTTTCGATCAGGGGACAGCCAGGTAGCTTGGTGTATCTTTTTATGCTGGAATCTGGTGCTGCAGACTACCATGTTTCGGGCCCCGGCGAAGTCGATCAGCCTCTGTCCGTTACCGGATGTTTCGTTGTGTAGGCTGAATTTTCCGACTGTGGGACCAAAAATTCCCTCCTTGCCCACCCTGGCGTTGAAGTCGCCAAGCACGATTTTTATGTCGTGGCGGGGGCAGCGCTCATAGGAACGTTCCAGGCGCTCATAGAAAGAATCTTTGGTCACATCGTCCTTCTCTTCCGTCGGGGCGTGGGCGCAAATTAGCGATATGTTAAAAAAACGGGCTTTGATGCGGATTGTTGCGAGACGCTCGTCCACCGGAGTGAACGACAGTACTTGGCGACGAAGTCTCTCTCCCACAACAAATCCGACACCGAATTTGCGCTCCTTTACATGGCAGCTGTAGTAGACGTCGCAAGGTCCTATGGTTTTCTTTCCTTGCCCCGTCCATCGCATCTCTTGGATGGCAGTGATGTCAGCCTTTACTCTCACGAGGACATCAACCAGCCGGGCAGAGGCACCCTCCCCATTAAGGGACCGGACATTCCAGGTGCATGCCCTCAAATCATAGTCCTTAATTCGTTTGCAGGGGTCGTCATCAGTATAGGGAGGTCTCATCCGAGGCTTTGTTGCTGTTTTCATTGGGGGCGATTTTTAAGTGGCGGGTCCCAAACCCAACGCACAACCAGCTATGCTGGAATGTTTCGCCTTCTCACTTTAGCTCACTCCCGAACGGGTGTTCGGAAGCTACCCAGAGGATACGTGGGCTAATCCCGGCCGTTGTGAGCTGCTTGAACCATATGTAGAAGAATCGTCCTGGCCACTCCCAAGTGAATGGCGATCAGTAACTTTCCCCACTTGCGTGGACTTCTACACATGGAGCCATCCTCCAATGGGCAATGCCACCAGATGTTAAAAAAAAGTAAAGCTAAATAAAACTGAGTGAATTATTTAAATAATTATTAAAAATGTATATTTTACAAAATTATTAACATTACTTTTAATTAGAATAGGCTAGAAAAATGTCATGTGGAATGAACTAAAACTCCGAGACAAAAAATAATAAAAATAACAAAAAAAAAAATGCTAAATCAAGTTACGAAAATGGTAATCTGGCCATACTGGAGCTAAAATCACGTAACTAGTTGTCAAATTCGCTGAGCGCAAAGTAACGGGACCACGATGGGCGCCATCTCATTATTCTTTGCATCATGTGTATGAGCTTAATAACTATCGTAATTTCTAGATCTGGCCGTTCATATCTTCTTGCGAGTTCTGCTGTTTGCGCGATGGAGTCCCCTGTCACCTTCGTCTAACTCATCTAGCGAACACTCAGAAAGAGTGCTCTGCCTCGTTATCTACTGTCGCCACCAAGCCTAATTCATGTTTTTGTATTGGCATCTCGTTATTGTTGCGGCTCGTATCAATGGTATATCGAAAAAAAACCAAATATATAAAATAATATTTTGACTTCAATAACAAATGTTTTTAGTATATTTCTTTAGATTAGATTTATGGGGGGTTGGTTAAGTCCAAGCACTCAGTCAGTAGTCCATTGTACTACACCCGGATAGATTTCAGTAGAAAGAATAGATATAGGAAAGGTAAAAAGTGGATGGTGAGACGTATCAAATAGTTTGAGGTCACTCTTCCACAAATCTCTTGGATTCATTGATGAATTTTAAGAGATCAGGAAGAGGAAGAATATGAACTTTATCCATACTCAGTATATCGCAACCCAATATCCCAAGTCTGATTCTGGAAAATGAAGGACAGCTACATAATTCTCAAGACAGGATAGGCATATCGGGCTGTCTAGGACATCCATGGTAGCCATATGCTGACTACAGACGTTGTGCCCTGCGATTACACCCACCAGTATTCTCAGGTCCTTTCTGCTGAGTTTTAGGAGAAAGGTCGTTGTTTTCCTGTTTTGTTCTTTCACAAAGCACTTGGCTACTCTGCACGAGTTAAACTCAGACCAACGACCTCTGTGCTCATGAAGTCCTCAATCCATAGTTGATTCGATGCGGAATTGCCACCTAGAAAGGGTTCAGGGCCTAGTGGCATACTTGCAGGGCCTTTATTTGCCAATTTATCAGCTGACTCGTTCCCTGTAATACCACAATGTCCAGGTACCCAAATTAAATTGACTTTGTTGTGTTTTGCAATACTGTTCAGTTTTGTCTTACATTTACCGACTAACTTCAAAGAGCAGCATGGGTTAGCAAGGGCTTTTAGTGCAGCTTGGCTGTCACTACAAATTCCGATTCCACATTCAAGAGGGCATAGACTTCCGTAAGGAATACCGGGGCCATTTGTCCTGTGGCAAAGGAGTACTTTGCGTCTTCGCCTAAGTACCATCCAGTTCCGCTACCATTACTGGTTTCGGATCCGTCGGTGTAGAAAGTGTGCTGATATCTCGTTAATAGGTTCTCTGGACTTAACCATTGATCGTTATTTGGGATCAGAACATCATACTTCCTACCGAAGCTTACAACAGGCACCCGATTGTCCACTGGCATCGAGAACAGTGTGCACCGATCCGACAACTGGTGGTATATCTGACAGTGGCCAGTGCCTACTTCTTTTCCCCAGACTCTGTTTAACTTGAAGCTGTACGCCGCCTTCATTGCCTCCTTTCGAATTTGAAGATCTAGAGGTTGCAAGTTCAGAATGGCATTAAGGGCATCACCAGATGTCGTACTCATGGCACCTGTGATACCCAAGCACACACTTCTCTGTAGCCTGTTTAGGGGTTTTACTCTGAAATTAACCATTGTGGCTTTCCACCATACTACAGAGGCGTATGTAATTGTGGGTATAATCAGGGTGATGTACAGCCAGTGTACTATCGCCGGTATTGGACCCCATGTCTTCCCAAAGGTTCTCTTACACTGCCAGAAGACTTTTAGTGTTCGAGAGACCTTCTGCTCTACGTGCCTCGTCCAGGTAAGCTGACCATCTAGGATTACTCCTAAATATTAAACCTCAGAAGATAGTTGCAGTGTTACCCCTTTCAATGTGGGTAGTAACAGGCCTTCCATATTGCGTTTCCTACTGAAAAGCACCAAGGTACTTTTTGTAGGATTCACCGAAAGGCCATGCAATTCGCACCAATACTCAATCTTATTTAAAGCTACCTGTACTTTATTGCATATAACTTCAAGTGATCGTCCTGAGATTAATACGCACATATCGTCTGCGTAGGCTAGGATGTGTCCAATTTCCTGCAGATCATTAAGAAGAGAGTCCACCACGAAGCACCAAAGTACGGCAGAGAGTACACCGCCTTGTGGGCAGCCCTTCTGCACCTAAACCCTGACTGTCCACAAAAAATAGACTTAAAAAGCATAATAAAGAGTTCTGAAGACATTGATAATGAACTTGAAGACTTTTCGACGCAAATTCAAAATGCTAATTGGATGAGCGTACCAGTAATTCAAGAGAAATACTGCCGCCAATCGTATCCAGCTGAGATTTTAAAAATCTTATACGAGAAAAGAAAAATAAGGAAAAAATGGCAAATATTAGGAGCATTCTATGGAAAATGGTAAATTTCGACCGCCGAACAAATTGCATTTCCGGATGATTACATTAGTGTTAATGTATTTAAAATATATCAATCTTCATTATAAACATCGACCTTTTACTTGACCTCAGTTTGAAGTATCTTTTTTTACAACAAAAACAACTCATAAAAATTTTATTTTCTTCTATCGAAATTTGGTCAAGTTTAAGCGCTTAGTTCTCATTATGTGTGACATATAGCGTGAAACTGATAATTGGTGTTAAAAGAACAAACTTTTACGTTTTGAAACGTAATATTAAAAAAAAAGTTTATATATGAACAACGCAGATATGCTCTTTTAAAAAAATGGTTCGATGATGTCCCGTACGAACGCACTTAACACTGTACAGTTATTTTTGTGCTCATCCGAGTTACTTATTTGTTTCAATTACTTTACATTTAAAGCAAACTACTGCTGCTCTTTTTACTTGTAAAGCATTGACTTCAGTTTGCATCGCAAATAAGTTCAATATTCGGTCGTTAAATTTTATCCCGTACGAACACGGCATATAAGTTTTTC
Source organism: Anastrepha ludens (assembly GCF_028408465.1). Classification (NCBI taxonomy): domain Eukaryota; kingdom Metazoa; phylum Arthropoda; class Insecta; order Diptera; family Tephritidae; genus Anastrepha; species Anastrepha ludens. The sequence continues at coordinate 89,711,361 of NC_071503.1, read as the reverse complement.
TTTTACCTAAAAAATGGAGAAAATTAGTGAAAATAATAACAACCATAGCGTGTCACGTTATAAAAAATGGAGAGACGAGAAACGAAAAAAGGTCCAGAATTCAAAAACAACGAAAAAGAAAGAGTTAAACAGTGGAGGAAAAGAAAAACTGAAGCCATGACCCAGGGAGAAATACAGAAGAGGAAGAAGTACGAAAAAGAAAAAAAGAGAGTCCAAAGAGCCAAAGAGTTGATCCAAACCCAGGACAGGGGGGCTGGTTCAAATATTGTTGGTGATTGCGAATCTGAATGTTTTCCATACAAATGTAAGCAAACGTATGCTAAGGCTGTACAGAAATGTATGCGAAGTCTACCCAGTTCACCCACTAAAAAAAGGCTGTTGTAGCGGGTGTGGCAAAAAAACTTGGACTTAGTATTGATAACGTTAGGAATAAATCTATAAATGAACCAATTAACGATGACGAAACCACCAAAATGGTGAAAGAATTTTACTTTCGTCCAGACATTGTTTATACATGAACGACACAATGGTCTGTTGGACTAACGGTAAAAAACTTACATTACAAAAGCACTACCTCACCTTATTTTTAAAAGAAGCGAAAACCTTATATCCGACTTACCATATGTCATGTATCACATAAATATAAAAAGAGTACAAGCACAATCATTCTAAAGCGATAAAAATAATGAACATGCAAGAATACTTCAAATTGATTTTGCTATGTCTTATTCTTGCGCATATCAAAACGAGGTGCAGTCAGCTTTATGGAGCAGGGAAAGTGTTACTCTTTTTACCGCTGCTTCATTTTTCATGGCACAATGTAAAACTTTTGTGATATGCTCTGATACAAAGCAAAAAGATAAAGGCAGTATATTCGTCTTCGTGACATATTTGTATGATGAAATTTTTGCAGCAGATCATGGCAAAAGAATTAAAGAAGTTATATGGAGTGATGGTCCTTCTTCTGAATTCAAAAATCGTTATATGGTATCGTTATTGGCATATCTCTCTGAAAGATATAGCAAACAATTTGAATGGAAGTATTTTGCCACTTCCCATGGTAAGGGAGTTGTAGACGGAGTCGGTGGCAATATAAAAATACTTGTTAATCAAAAAGCCCGTAGCCAAGGAAGCAATACTGTAATCCAAAACGCGAATGATTTCGCAAAAGTTGCTGCCACATTAGTTCCTTCAACATCCATTTTTTATATTTCTGCATCCGAAATAGCTGACAAAATTCGGGATGTTCGTCCCTGGGAATCGTCCAAGCCTATACCCGGAATATTCAAATTTTACGAAATATTAGCAAATGGACGCGAAGTTACATGTAAAAGCCATGCTAAAGATAACAACAGCATCAAAATTTCCCTTTAGAGAACGTTAAAATCAAAATTCATGAGCTGAATTTCGTACGCGTCCCGTACGAACACAATTTGTCCCGTACGAACATTTTCATTTTTACACTACACCGTACGAACATATAATTTTTTTTTTGATTTTGCAAAGATATGCGAATATTTTAAAGCACGTTTATAGGTTTCGTTTAGAAAACTACCACACAGTATTAGTGCACTAAATAACTCGTTTTAAAAAGTTTTGGTTTACCTATAATTAAGGTTGTAAACTGTAAAAATTCGTACAATCTGTCCCGTACGAACCATGGAATGCTCCATTACGGTTTCCTGAATACAAAACTAAGCTCAATTTTCTTACAAAACTTCTTAAATTAAAAGATTATCGGCAGACAAAACAACGGATTACTCCTATGGAAAATGACAGCTCATATGAAACGACCTATCTGCCAAAATCCACCCATAAGGTTGTGTAATGGTATTTGAGCAAAAAATGATTTTGAGAAGGCAGAGGCGTTTGCTTTGCACTTAGAAAAAATGTTTCAGCCGATTGAAGGTACTAACACTTTTCATGATCTTTCAACTGTGGAGGATTCAACGTGCAACCAACCGATTACAACCGGAGAATTGCTTAATGAAATAAAAAAATTAAAGCTTAAGAAATCGCCTGACTTTGATTTTATCACATCTGAAGTTTTTAAAAACCTCTCACCAAAAGCTTTAACCCTAGAACACACACCCGGGTACAAATGTATCCACTTCAACTTTGAAGTGTTGTAACTTTTGAACCGCTATACCTCTATACCGCTAACTTCGGATCTAGGAAGATTATTTAGTTTTGAGCTCAAATTCAAAATTTGAACCAGATCGGACCATTGGTTCAGGAGCTACAGAACACATTATATACGTAAACACACACCCGGGATACGTTTGTACCCCAATAGTAAAAATCCTCATAATAATAAAAAAAAAACATTTTTTATATTATTTTTTTATTCGAAAAATTAAAAATATTCATTTCACACATTATATTATTGACTTTTATTATAAAAAATGCATCTTATATCTAAGGAAAATCATAGCAAATAGAGCAATTTGTTGATGTGACCGAATGTTCAAGACACATTGGCTTCTTACATTTGGCGCACAGCTTTCTGGTTTTTCTACGGTGTTTTTCCTCTTGTGCGTAACATAAAAAGCAAGATCCGGACACAGATTTTGGCGTGCGCGCTGCGGCAGATGTTGATGCTGCTGTTGACACCATTGATTCCAGCGGTCGGTTGAAATATGCTTCAATAGCAATTTTAGTCAAAAAATTTCGCGTCACTTGACGATTTATGGCTCTGGCTTCAATAATGGGCATACACAATGCTTCAGCCAAGCTGCGCAGGATCTGCTTACGCTTGTTGTTTGTTCTCCAAGGCAACATAGGGTTATTCAAATCGTAGACAATGTAGGCTGCAAGAGCTGTAAGGTCCAACATGTTGAAGAACATCGCTAGTGGCCATCGTTTTGTTTGTCTTTGTGTTGGATATTCCGCAAACATTTGGTCCATTCGATCAACACCACCTTTGGTACGATTATAATATTCAATTATTTCAGGTTTCCCACTGTCAGCTATTTCAGCATCATTATGCATGGTCGAAAGCAAAATTACTGCTTTCTTTTTTTGGGAACATAAGAGCACATTGGCACATTATTTTTGAAGCCAAATGTCGTTGAACCAATTGTCCTATTTTTATTCTGCTTCATTTCTTGAGGAATATATGATTTGTTTTTGCGCAAAGTTCCAACGATCGTGAGTTTCCAGGTGAGAAGCAGTTCTGCGACTGGCAAGGTCGCAAAAAAAATTGTCCATTGTAATGCTTCGGCCACTTCCTTGGTATTTGGCAGACAAATCCTTCACCACTCGTTCGCCTTGGTTCGTTTTCCTACCAGTTTCAGCTTGGCCAGTATATATTTGTCCATGCAGTGGATATGCATTTGTGGCATCGCAAATCCACCAAATCTTGACACCATATTTAGCAGGCTTTGACGGTATGTACTGCGTAAGCCGTGTGCGTCCACGGTAAGGAAATAATTGTTCATCAATCGTCAAGCATGAGCTGGGCTTGTAATGTGCAGCAAGATTATTGTTCATCATCGTCCACAACTCACTGATCGGTGCTGCTTTATCAGTTAGTAAGCATGTTGCACGAGTGTTTTTATCGTCAAATCTTAGGAAACGCAATATCGAACAGAAACGGTTGACTCCCATTGTGGCGCGATATAAAGGATAGTTTTTGACGCTCCATAAATCTCGAACATGTTCTCCATTGCTATGGTTCGCACCAGTCATAATAAGTATGCCAAAAAATGCATACAGCTCTGTTATTGACACAGGCGTCCATGACTTAGGAGTTGTGTGTGGATGCGCATTGTTGTAAGCATTATAAGTTTCTTTTGCTAACTTATTTGTGTGGCGCATAATTATATCAGCCATTTCAACGTTCATGAAACATTTGAATGTTTGCCTATTGACAACATTTCAGTGCATCTAGCTGGTTCAGAACGTTCTCTTATAATATTTTGTCTGAGTACCTGACGGCTTACATTTGGTTCTTTCATCCACTCAGTACCATCACGTGCAACAAATTTTTCGCCACTAGCAGGTAATTCATTATTTTCTTCTACTTCTTCTTCTTCATCATCTTCTTCATCATCCTCATAGTCCGCATAATCAGGTAATACTTCTGCGGCACTTTGCGAAACTTCAGCATCGTCATCAGCAATTTCAATGTCATTGAATTGAATTTCTTCTTCATCTTCTGAGTCAAAGTCATAGGGAGCGTCATCGTCACAAATTTCATCAAATAAAGATTGTATATATGATTCTCGCTGTTCCTCAGTTAGCCTGCATAATAAAAAAAATTAGTATATGTTTACATTGTTGCTTATTTTACATTTTTTACCTTCTATATGCTGCACTTGATAAATATTCGTTTCTTCTTGAAGTCATTTCGTATCCAGTTATTTATAGTTTCAGTTATATTTATTTTCACTTATATTTTCACTTCTTACACTTTTGAGCACCAAAACAATAATGAAAATATCAACAGGCAGCATTTATAACAACACCTCGTGTGAAAACAACCCTTGCAGCTACATATAAAATACAAAAACCAGTTATACCAGTGTTTTTGCTACCTACGTACCCATACCTTGCGCGACCTTTTTGCACATATCTTTTGAACCAGGTAGAATATTTCAATGAAATAAAAACCAAAATGTGTACTCGTTGTTACTCTACAAGTATATTATTATAAATTATATTATTCTGTTTTGCATTTATCAGAACAACAACAAAAACAAAAATCCACTGTTGCATGTCCTGACTTTATTTGCCCATATCGCTGGAACCAGTAGGAATATTCGAATGAAACAAAAGACAAAATACTTGTTATATATTAAAATATACATTTAAAAAAAAATCATAGAAATCGATTGAATAAGCATTAAAAAAACCGCAAAATAAGGTCCCGGGTACAAACGTATCCCGGGTGTGTGTTTACGTGGTATTTTCTGGGTGTGTGTTCTAGGGTTAAGAAAATTGCCACGTATAATGAACGCTTGCTTAAAACTAAAGTACTTCCCTTCACAATAGAAAGTATAGGGTTTTTCAGTAAGAGCGCTTCAACTTTTGAACTTTTTTGAATAAAACACAAACGGTTTGACTTTTTTAACTAATTTTTTTTTATTATCGAGTTTGAACATATACATTTAAGTATGAAATTCGATTTCTTTTGCATGACCACCGCGTGCACGTTTTACGAAGTCCAATCGTTGAACCCAATTTTCGACCACTCTTTTGCATAAATCAATATTGGCTCAGAGCTCACAAATCGTCGCCGGCTTGTTACTGTTGACCAATGACTTCACATAACCCCAAAACGGGACGGCTTGTTAAATGGACCGTAAAATGGCCGTAATGCTCTTAAAGTAGCAGCAACAGAACGATTATTTTCATAAAAAATTTGCACGATTTGCAATCGTTGCTTAAGTGTGTAGCGTTCCATGATGAAATGTATACTAATGAAGTTTACAAATGACAAGCGAAAAATAAAAACTATTGCGTCGTTCGCCCTCCCTATCGGAAAAAAGTTGAAGCGCACCTATTGAAAAACCCTATATTAGAGATAATAATGATTCCTAAGCCCGGAAAAGATACTAATTAATTAAGCTCGTACAGACCTATTTCATTGTTACCCATAATGGGAAAGCTTTTTGAAAAATTGTTTTTAACAAGACTAAAACATATTATATTATTAAAGGAACTTATCCCCTCACATCAGTTTGGTTTTCGTGAAAAGCACTCAACCATAGATCAAGTTCATCGGATTGCGTATGTTATAGAAGAAGCATTAGAGAAGGAGAAAGTCTGCGCAGCCATATTCTTAGATGTCGCACAGGCGTTTGATAAAGTTTGGCACGAAGGATTAATTTACAAATTAAAGACCTTGCTTCCACCACAATTTACCAAGTCATATATTAATAATCGTTACTACAGAGTAAAAATTGGTCAATAATATTCTTCAATGAAAAAAATTTGTGCCGGAGTACCCAAGCGAGTTTACTTGGTCCAACTTTGTACTTGTTGTATACAGCGGATATACCCATACAAACAAATTGCACACTAGCTACATTTGCAGATGATACCTGTATTTTAGCAACTGGTGAAGATGAAACAGAATCAACCGCACAACTGCAATTGTCGGTAAATGCAATTGTTGAGTGGACCAACAAATGGAGAATTAAACTCAACGAAAGCAAATCACCACATATAAATTTTACAAATAAAAACGTTAGCTATACACCTCTAGAAATTTCCGGCAAAAATGGAACCATATGCAAACACTGCAAAATATTTGGGAATGACACTTGACACAAAGCAGCAATGGAAAGAACACATAAAAATAAAAGCAAAAGAGTTATATATAAAATACCAAAAAATTAAACGGCTTATTGGAAAACATTCCAAACTATCAACAAGCAACAAACTGCTTATTTATAACCAAATGTTAAAGCCGGTTTGGACATATGGCATCCAACTTTGTGGGTGGCAATCAAAAATCATATCGATGTAGTTCAACGCATACAAAATAAAATTTTAAGAAATATTGATAATGCACCCTGATATGTGAGAAATATCGACCTACACAGGGACCTTAAAATATCAACTTTGTCTGACGCAATAACCATCATGGCAGCGAAACATGCAACACGGCTGCTAAATCACCTCAACTCCGAAGCTTCTATTTTAAAAGATGAAGAGACGTCTAAAAAGGCAAAAACCACAGGATTTAGTGGTTAACAACATTTAGTTTGAATTTCTAAATTTATCGATAAAAAAATATTACTTCTTAGTTTTTAAGACTAGGTGTAATGATATTAAATGTAAATGAATACTTATTAAACACGTTTCAATGACACAAAAAAAAACCAAAAAGTGTCCACAAACACACCAAGAGTGTACTCTCTTGTTACCAGCCCTTTTTCGATTATGCTAACGCACTCGTGCAGAGCCGATTCGTAAGATTTCCCACTTTGATAAGCATGTTGTCTGACGTTGAGAGGGTTTCGACTTAGAACCCTTGTCCTAATGCGCTTCTCCACCATATGTTCCAAACCCTTAAGCATAAATGATGTCAGGCTTATAGGTCTGAAACTTTTTAGTAAAGTGTAGCTGTCCTTGCCTGGCTTTGGGACTAATGCAACTTTCACCCAACGCCACAATTGTGGAACATAAGCGTGCGCAAGACATGCCGTAAAGATTCTTTTCAAAGCCTTTATTAGTTGTTCTCTGCCCCGCTTTAGCATGATTGGGTAAATGCCATCGGTCCTGGGGACTTTAAGTTTTCGAATGACGAGAAGGCGAACCTTATCGTTTCCTCGTTAACTATCCTGGATGCAATAAACCACTCACGCCTGCTGGTAATTATATTGACATGATCAGATTGATCGATAGAGCTTTGACCAACAACATTCCTGGAGCCAGGGAAATGTGTTGTAAATAGAACATCGTACACTTCTGATTTTGAGTCCGTATAAGTACCATCTGGTTTGAGCAGTAAGTCTAGCCGAGCCGTCCGGTCTCTTTGGAGGGCTTTGCATATCCTCTCTGAGCTCTTCCGTTCATACAGTTCACTGCAGAAGGTTCTATATGAGTCCAATTTAGATAATCTAATTTTCTTTTTATATTCCTTCCCCAGCTTTCGGTAGGCAGTCCAATCTTCTTCCAACTGAGTTTTAAGAGCTGTGTTAAGAGGTTTCCTGGAAGCTTTCCGGAGTTTCGAGAGTTCGGAGTTCCACCAAGGGGCTGTCTTACCCTCTCTTCTCTTACGTTCCTTGCTATAACACTCGATCAAAGTTCGAACCAATGAGCTTGTGGCTTCTTCAATCGCAGTTATTGTCCGGAGTTTGGGATCATCAAGGATTTCCTCTTGAGTGAGACCCTCATATCGTGGCCAATCCACTTTTCGAGGATTCCGGCCTGGTGGGGTTGAGATTGTCTCGGCCACAAGTCTGAACTCTATATAACGATGGTCCGACAGGAAATCTTTATCGAGTACTTTCCAACCAGTGATATAACTGATATTTTATCGTTAGATAATGTCATATCAATCATTTCCTGCCTTCTGCTGGTCACAAAAGTCGGGCTGGTGCCAACGTTCTGTATAACCAAGCGAGATGATAGAATGAAGTTCATAAGTTTATGCTTCCTGAAGTTACATTTTATGCTACCCCAGAGTGTGTTCTGTGAATTTGCGCCACATTCCACAATTAGACCTAATCCCATGGATTCAGAATATCTTACAACTTCCATAAACTCCCTCGTAGGGGAGGGAGAATGGAGTCGCAAGGAAAATAGGCCGAGACGACAATTGTCTCTACTTCTTTCCCCTCTAATCGCCTCTAATCGATACTTTATTTTGACTGCAACTAAGTCTTGACAGCAGAATTGTCTTAACAAAGTGCAATCAACCGCTTTCGGTATGATAATACACTTACGCGGACGGACCTCTCCCTCTTTATAAAGGATAGACCCCCACTCTATATCTCCCAAGCCTCGTATTTACACTTTAGACACCCACGGTTCTTGAATTAATATTATGTGAGGATTTGTGTGCAGTTCCGCTTGACTGCGGCATAAAAGAGCCGTAGCCAATGTGCTATGCTGCAAGATAATTTTACGTTAATGAAATATTTGATGTTGTATGGACAGCCATAATTCCAACCTTACACTTTTCCTATATCTGAGTCGAGGACGGTAACTAATATCCGTATAGGCGCATTCCATACCTCGACCGTATGACCTTCAACGATTCTGGATCCACACCAAGAACCAAGTGCGAACACTTTCCATATAGTGGTATGATCTCCTCTTGCCAGATTCGGCTACAGGAATGGACGAAGACAGATGAGTCGCAACTCCGGCTCGAGTGGCAGTTGGCATAGCTACGTTAGCCGTAGTCATGCCAACTGTTTCTTTTGCCTTCTTTACGTTCCTCTGCCTTTGCCGCTCCTTCTATCTGACTATCTATTAGAAAGATTTTCTCCTGGAGCTAGCATCTATTCCGTCGGCAATGGTGCGCTGGTACTTTCTGAGCGTGAACTCCGATTAACCATATCCCCAACAGTCGCCGAAACTAGTGCCAGGACAGGAACCAATTTGGTTTTCTCAGTCGTGGTGACATGACAGGCAGGGGTTGCCTGCGCTATAACCACGTCTGCGTCCTCCAAATTACCTCCCGCATCAGACGCTTTCTTTGTAGCCGTTAGTGCAGTGGTACTTTTGGGATTTGCATCCAAATTAACCACCTTACTTCCGTCCGCAGAGGAAAGCGTCAGAGCACTGAGACGTAAATGAGCTAGCGCAGCCTCCCCAAGATCAGCTAAAAGGTTTGCAGGGTCGCAGGAATCTCCATTGTATTCGCTGGTTCCACTGAGCCAAGCTCATTTTCGCCCAGTAACATGCTCTCTATAGAGCTACGTATAGAGCCTGACGAGGATGCACTGTCCAATAAGTGTCCATCCTCAACCAGTAGCTTGCTTCCTCCAGGGCCGTGATTTTCAGCCCTGGTCGTCTTGGTGGTGAATGAGTTTTGGGCCTGCACATCCGATGCCCAAGTCGCTGGAGAACCAGCGGGTGGATTACCACAAGTGTGTTTACCCCGTGCAGAGTAGTCCTGGTTTGTAGTCATTTTTATAACAATAACTTTTATTTAGAAATATCTAAATGTGTAAACAAAAAGCAATCGGCAGTAAAATACTTATGCATGAGTATATTCATGTATGCATTTGTATGTACGCACAATATAGTATACTAGCAAACCCGGCCCGCTTCGCTGGGCACACTAAAATAGAATAGATATGGTTTAGAACAGAAAAGATATGGTTTTCATATTATTTATTTCTTTATTCTCATACTATTTATTTATTTATTCAATACCACGTTTTGGTCTCTATCTCGAGACCCCTGTCACGGAGCGGCATGAAAAATACTTTGAACTAAAGCATTCACCAACAGCTTCCAATTGATATCCATATTGTGCAAACACATTCTAGGGTCCAAGTGTTGGTCTCTATCTCGAGGCCCTAGTCACGGAGCGGCATGAAAAATACTCTGAACTAAAGCATTCACCAACAGCTTCCAATTGATATCCATATTGTACAAACACATTCTAGGGTCCACGTGTTGGTCTCTATCTCGAGGCCCTAGTCACGGAGCGGCATGAAAAATACTCTGTACTAAAGCATTCACCAACAGCTTCCATTTGATACCCATATTGTATATACACATCCGAAGGTTACCCGGGCCCACGTTTTGACCTATATCTCGAGACCCCAGTCTCGGAGCGGCATGAAAAATACTCTGTACTAAAGCATTCACCAACAGCTTCAATTTGATATTCATATTGTACAAACACATTCTAGGGTCCACGTTTTGACCTATATCTCGAGACCCCAGTCTCGGAGCGGCATGAAAAATACTCTGTACTAAAGCATTCACCAACAGCTTCAATTTGATATTCATATTGTACAAACACATTCTAGGGTCCACGTTTTGGTCTCTATCTCGGGACCCTAGTCACGGAGCGGCATGAAAAATACTCTGAACTAAAGCATTCACCAACAGCTTCCATTTGATACCCATATTGTATATACACATCCGAAGGTTACCCGGGTCCACGTTTTAACCTATATCTCGAGACCCCAGTCACGGAGCGGCATGAGAAATACTCTGTACTAAAGCATATACCAACAGCTTCCAATTGGTATCCATATTGTACAAACACATTCTAGGGTCCACGTGTTGGTCTCTATCTCGGGACCCTAGTCACGGAGCCGCATGAAAAATACTCTGAACTAAAGCATTCACCAACAGCTTCCATTTGATACCCATATTGTATATACACATCCGAAGGTTACCCGGGTCCACGTTTTAACCTATATCTCGAGACCCCAGTCACGGAGCGGCATGAGAAATACTCTGTACTAAAGCATATACCAACAGCTTCCAATTGGTATCCATATTGTACAAACACATTCTAGGGTCCACGTGTTGGTCTCTATCTCGGGACCCTAGTCACGGAGACGCATGAAAAATACTCTGAACTAAAGCATTCACCAACAGCTTCCATTTGATACCCATATTGTATATACACATCCGAAGGTTACCCGGGCCCACGTTTTGACCTATATCTCGAGACCCCAGTCTCGGAGCGGCATGAAAAATACTCTGTAGCAGCATTCACCAACAGCTTCAATTTGATATTCGTATTGTACAAACACATTCTAGGGTCCACGTTTTGGTCTCTATCTCGAGACCCTAGTCACGGAGCGGCATGAAAAATACTCTGAACTAAAGCATTCACCAACAGCTTTCATTTGATATCCATATTGTATATACACATCCGAAGGTTACCCGGGTCCACGTTTTGACCATTTTCCCGGCAATTATTCGAATTTTTCTCACCTTTTAAACCTTCCCTAGACCTCCACGAATAATTCAAGACCAAGATAAGATAAATCCGTTCAGCCATTCTCGAGTTATAAGCGAACATAGGGACAGATTTTCACATTTATATATATAGATAGATTTCATGTATAATTTTATTTTGATTTTTAATTTTGTAAAATTTTTTTATAAAATATATAGCTGTTTTATTTTAATTTTATACGTCAAAAGTAAATAAATTTATACTTACCACACATACATATATACAATATATATATGTAATTGGCGCTTACACCCTTTTTGGGTGTTTGTCCGACCCCCTCCCCCTATTTGGGGCGTGGTCTGGATGTTGTTTCACAAATGGTTGGGCATACAATTTTAAGTCTAGTCCGAACGGCAGATCTTTTTTATGGCAGTAATTGCCATTGCCTGCCGCTCGTACGTCCTCTCCGAATTCCGATAGTAGTCACGCACCCATGAAAGAATGAATAATTAGATGGCGCCTATCGTGGTACCGTTACTTTGCTCTCAGCAAATTTGACAGTAAGCGACGTCGTATTGGCACCAGATTACCATTTTCGTAACTGAATTTAGCATTTTGGTTTGTTATTTAGTCCCGGAGTTTTACTTCTTTCTTCATGACATTTTTCTAGCCTGTTCTAATTAAAATGTAATGTTTATAATTTTGTAAAATATACATTTTTAAAAAATTAGTTCAATAATTCATTTAGTTTTATTTAGCTTTACTTTTTTAACATCTGGTCCCATTGCCCGCGATTGCGGTTATTGTTGGTGTTCTTCTGCTTTCAGCAGTCAAATCTCTCTCTAGCTACTGCAGTGTTGCCAAATTTTGGATATAAAAGGGCACTAATATGCCCATAAAAAAAAATATACCAAATTTTCATGAATAACTTAAAGAACTTTGTATGCGTGATAAATTGTCTTTAAAATGTGCGTTGTTTTAAATAAATGTGTTATAGTTAAGTACCATTTACCATTTAATTTATGAGTTTTCTGTTACGAGAAACTCTTTTGTTAAGAGAACGACTTTTTTGCTACATTTCAGGTTATGTAACAATATAAGGTACTTTTTTTGTAAAAACCAAAACGCTTTTTAAAATGTATAAATAGTTTTCAATGTTAAGAAGAGTTGAGAGAAGAAGATTTAATATTCTAACATAACGTTAAAAGAAGCAAAAAATTAAATTTTCACTTTCAAAATATCAAATTTTATGAGAACCAACAAATTTTCATTAACACTAAAATCTTTTCAGAGTGACCTTTTTAACATTATTTTGTTTAATAATACAGTTTTTTTTTTAATTAACTTAATTTAATTAATTAACTTAAAAATTTTCGCATTTTGGGTATAAAAAACACTAAATTTATTGCGAAGAGCAAATGGTTGGCAACACTGCACAACTCAGCTAATGCGACGTCACGCACTCTCTTGGCCTCTGGCGACGGTCAAGCATTGTTTGACAAGAACTTTATATGTGTGCGTGTCGGCTGATTGACGCTAATATCTAAAATTTTTGATTTTCATCATTCAAAAGCCGACAACAAGTATGTGTGACACGACGACACCCGACTGCACTAACACACACAAAGCTCAGTCAAGCATGCTGTATCGTCTCCAGAGGCCATCTGATGGGCGCAAATTTAGTTCTATCATTCTTGTCACGCACCAACCCATTCATGCTACCTTGTCAAGGCAGCAGAGAGCGCAGGGCGATGACCCCTTTACCGCCAAGCATTCTGATATGTTCTTTAATGCAACAAAAACTATTTCATTTATAAACGCAAGCACATATTTCTCAACGCAAGGCTCGTTCATTTATAAAACAAGTCCACTACGCTTACTTATTTTTGTCGTCGAAGACAAAAGTATTTGGTGAACCCGTCAATTTTTCTTTAGATATAAAGTTATGCGAGTCATCGTTGAAGCGCATCTCAGGCCTATAGCTGATATACGGAAGGCCGCAAGTGACACGGCCAACGCTATAAAGAGCGTTCTGGACGTATTTTAACAACATATTCGGGAGTTCAAAGCATTAGGTCGCCCCGTAGAGTATTGGGGACGTACAAAACAAAGGTAAGAAATTCAACTCAGAAATTACTTCAACCACAATTTAACAGTAGCAGATTAATTAATATGGCTGCCAGAGAGAAATGAGAGGGAGAGAGTGAGACGGAAGTAGGAAAAAATGTAGTTTACATTAGCACCTGGTTTTTGCATTTGCTTGCATAAATAATAGATTTGATATGTCCATATGATTTGTATGCATTTTAACATATTAAAATTGTTCTTTTTGGTTTTTTATGAAAATTGCAAAAATATATGATTATATATATTATACTCGTATATTTCTTCAAGCAAATCAATTATTCACTCAGGCACTCAGGAAGATGGCATACGCAAATTCAAATATGTGAATTTATATACATACATATTCGGCTGCGGGCACTTGACACAGCAACAATATTACGATTCGCAAAAAATCATAGGCACAGCATTGTGCCAAAAATTATTAGCTATGAAGCGTTAACAAAATTGCTTCATAATTTACTTAAGCCACTTTTAAGGTATTTACCATGAAGTAGTACATTATTATTCGATATGTGAATTTTAATGTTCAAGAGGAAAAGTATGTAACACATTTTAGAAATAAAAAGATATTGATTGAAAAATTTAATTTAACAATTTGAGGCTTTGGTCTCTGTTGTTATGAACAATAATTTAGGTGAACAGCACTCAAAGAAGTTTAAGTGATCTCTTTAATATTAAATATTCGTCACTTAAGACTTCATCCAAACGCTGAATGTATGTACAGTAACCTCCAAATAAGTCGCACTCTGGTTTCAGAGTAAGTTTTTAATTTTGCATACATAAATATGTGTCTGTGCACTTTTTATCAATTGGAGAACTACATACGTAAAGTAACATACTAATTAATCATTTACCTACTATTAGAGAACACAAACTAATTGTGGAGAGGTGTTTAGTACGTAGGTGTAGCTGTGAGGCTACAAGTCGTGCATACTGCTATGCCGGTATAGCAGTACTCATGAGAGTTTCCTCTTCATGGGCGTCATCCCGAAAAAAAAAAAAAAAAAAAAATACAAATTAATCATTTACCTACTATTAGAGAACACAAACTAATTGTTTCGAAATTTTTTCTAGTATCGAAATGTCCGGGACAGAACTTTTACATAAGCTACTTGCTGCTATTTTCTGCATCTTACTGTACGCTCATGTGCGCACTTGGCACACAAGCTGCGGCTGTCGAGCATTTAGAAGACATATTTAAATGCATATATGGGTGCAAACATATCGCACCCTAAATACAAAAGGGTCACAACTCAAAATGTTCCTTCTGCTCAAATATGAACGAGACGTTATCAATAAAACGGTCCGCGGATGACATATGGCAAAAATAAATTTTTTGTTTTTTGGTAGGACTGTTATAAGCTTACATGGCAAATTTCAGCGTTATATGTCACATAGTTGGTTTTCTGTGCTACTGCAAACAAGTCAAGCTCGAGTGTGGAAAATTTTGAGTTGTGACCCTTTTGTATTTAGGGTGCGATATATTGAAGCCGCGACCATTCGACATGACAACAATTCAAGATTCACCAAATATCGGACAATATTTCTAAAAGTATTGGCTATTTTGATTTGATTTCTTTATTCTTAGATGTATATTTTTGTCATCGTTGAGAAAAATAGGCATATGGGCGGCTCATTTCATGAATGAACGTACTTTTTTGCTAAGAATATGAGCTCGAACTTATCAATGAATTTGTTTTTGTTGTGATTTAATTAATGAAACTACTCAGCGCCGTCGCGAGTAAATTAATCATGGCCACTACGGCTGTGCCTATGAATGCATTTTGTTCTTGAAGTCCTTAGGCTAAGAATTTTAGTTTTGGAAACATACGCATGGAGAAGCATAAATTGAGTGTCCGTATGTCCGGTTATATTTACATACATATGTTTTGCTGGGAGAATACAAATATGTGCGTACATATGCTAGGTCATGAAGTGTGCATACACATATACATATAACATATGTATAAGCAGCTCACAACTTCCGGGATTAGCTCAAGTATCCTTTGGGTAGCTTCGGAACACCCGTGCGAGAGCGAGCCAACGTGAGAAGGCGAAGCATTCCAAGATAGCTGGTTGAGCGCTGGGTTTGGGACCCGCAACACAAAAATCCCTCCCACGAACCAAGCGAACACAAGGATGAGAACTCCCTACACTAATGACGACCCCTGCAAACGAACTAAGGAATACGATTTGAGGGCATGCATCTGGAATGTCCGGTCCCTTAATGGGGAAGGTGTCTCTGCCTGACTGGCTGATGTCCCCGAGAGAGTAAAGGCTGACATCACTGCCATTCAAAAGATGCGATCGACGGGGCAAGGCAAGAAAAACTAAGGACCTTGCGACATCTACTACAACTGCCATGCAAAGGAGCGCAAATTCGGTGTTGGATTTGTGAAAGAGAGAAACTTCGCCTCCAAGTACTGTCGTTCACTCCAGCGGACGAGCGTTTCGCAATAATCCACATCAACGCGCGATTTTTCAACATCTCGCTCATTTGTGCCCCACGCTCCAATGGAAGAGAAGGACGATGCGATCAGGTTCCAGCATAAGAAGATACACCAAGCTACGTGGCTGCCTTCTGATTGGAAAACGCGAAACCAAATCGATCACGCTCTGATGGTGGAAGACACGCATCTAGTGTTTTAGATGTACCTACGATATGAGGACGCAACATCGACTCGGATCATTACCTCGTTGCAGCCAAATTACGCACACGCCTCTGTGCAGTAACAAACGTACATCTACCTACGTAAAGAATGTTCGACATCAGAAAGCTGCAATACCAACAGACAGCCAGAAGATTCGCCACTCGATTCTCACTCCTGCTCTCAGAGAGTACTGCCCAACCTCCGCCATGCACGAGCAATGGAGTAACATTTCTCGTTCTTAACGTATCGCCGCCGAAGAAGAAATCAGATTTCGGCGAGCCCGACAAAACAGTTGGTGTGAAGAATTCCTCTTGCCGCATATAAGAAGGATGCTGCCTAAAGAGCAACGCTGCGATCGGGCGCAACGCCAGCCGTGTGGGATCGCTACCAGGAGCTCAGAAAGGAAGAGAGACGTTTTATCAGAAAGAAAAAAAACGAGAGGTCAAAAAACGTGAGTGCGAAGAGCTTAAGATGCTGGTCAAAGGGAAAAACGCCCGCTCATTCTACCAGAAAGTTCGGCGGCTTACAGAAGGGTGCAAGACCGGGGCGTTTTCCTGTAAAAACAAAGACGGAGATCTGGTGACTGACATCCAGAGCATACTTAAATTAACAACAAAATTAATAGTGCCAGCTGCATATCACAGAGAATGTAAAGATCTTGATACTCCAATCATTGACGACGGAACTGTCGTTCCGCTACCCGACCATAGCAAAGTGTAATTAGTGCTAACGCGGCTGAAGAACAACACTGCCGCGGACTGCCAGCTGAGCTATTCAAACATGACGTCGAGGAGCTAGTAGGTGCATGCATCAGCTTATATGCAAAATATGGTGGGATGAAAGCATGACTGCTAGATTCTCTCTTGCCAAAACGTACTACTTTGGACAAAGTAGGCAACTGAGTAGTAAAGTTTGGCGCAGAATCTGGACGATGACAATATCCGATGAAGAGCCGCTTGGGGTATTCGAGAAATTGATTCCGCGAAAGATGTTTGGATGTTGGCGATGGCAAATATCGCGAGCGATGGAGCAATGAGCTGTATGAGCTTTACGACGACAAAAAGATAGAGCTACGTCCAGCGGTTTCGTAGGATGGGTCCTGTCATTCGAGTGAATACAAAAGCTCTGACTCTCAGAGTATTCGATGCGATACCAGCTGGTGGTAGGAGAGATAGAGGAAGGCATCTTCTGCGTTGGAAAGATCCGGTGTAGAAAGACTTGGCTTCAGTTGGTGAGTCCAACTGGCGCCGGTTAGCATGAAAAAGAAACGACTGGTGCGCTTTGTTAAACTCGGATCATCAAGAATTGAAGTACTGTATAAGAATGCATTTACTTGGAAAATACTCTGACTCTACAAAAGTAGAAATAGATGATACGCCTGATTAGCAAATTTCACAATCAGCACTTACAGGTAATTTTTTGTATAGTATACAAAGTATAAGAACTTTAATTCATGTGTATTATGTGATTTACAGTTCGGCCAGGTATGATGGTTTGGAGATATATCTATATGACACGACTTATCATATTCCTTGACAAATAATCTAAGTCCGGGGTGTTTCTATCACTGGGGTATGCGGTAATTTTCACTCCTATTCCCTCCGCGAAGGCAGGCTCCTGGTAGTGTCATCGTTTAAATACATTCCAGTACTGTGCGAGCGCATTCCACTCCTATGGTTCAAAAAGATGACGTTCAAAAACAAGAGAAGTTCTGCTCTAGATTGGAACAAGGTGTAAACTTCCCGTGCCAAAGGTCTGGTTAGTACCCAGATTAAAAATAGCCCAATTGCTGGCGGAGTACTCCGGTTCTATCTAGCCTTACCTGTGCACGCAGACTTCTGTGCAGGCGGACCTCCCTTGTCCGACACTTGATCAAAAATGAATTCCAATCTTAAGAAAAATATCTTAAACAAAGAGGGAGGTCCTGAAAAAAAAGGGGGAGGTGACACCGACTACTGCCACAGCTACGAACAAGATAGTGGTCAAACCGCCATTGATAGGAAGTAGAGGGGGTTTGAGCGGGAGGACTATCCCCAGTAGGAGTACTGCAGGAGGAAGCGGGGTGCGAGGAGGCTTAAGAAAACCGGTCTCCAGTCGGTTGATAGCAGGAGTTTCGGGGTCAACTCCGACTAGGGCGAATATACCCCATTTAATCTCAACCTCTTGTAAGAGGCGGGCGTTGGCCCCTGCTTCAAAGTTTATCCGGCAGACTACCATAGAAGGGCCTAGTACCTCTAGGAAGGCTTCTAGTGTAAGACAGTGGGCACTGGCTAAATATGTTCGTCCCTCGAAACAACTCTACTACGAAAAAAAGTGGCCAATAGGGCCTTACTTAGACTTGGAGAGGCAGCAGCTGATCAACTAACCGAAGAACCGGCCACATCGCTAGAATGGGCTAAGAGAGTTGAATCCGAATTGGGAAATCTGGCGGATGCCACTCTGAAAATACAGCGATCGGCAGAAGAAGATGTGAAAAGGGTCGCCAAAAAATAAGAAGTAGGTGGTCATAAACATCCAACGTTCAGTCAGGTTGTCACGGGCGGCGGTGAGATATTGGCCGTGATTGACAAGGGCGAAAAGGAAGGGGCCACTCCTAAAAAAAAGGGAGTTGGATTCAGAAGGCTATCGCCCTAGTTTACCTCCAAGTCCTAGAGGAGCACCCTAGACCTCCTCGTATTTGCCATGACGCAGGCTGGTATCAGGGTAAAGCTAAACCTCTATAACATAGGTTAGCCCTAAACAAGGTACATATTAGAAGGTTAGCCGGAAGTCACACTTGAAGCGGGCAGCAAGGATGAAATTCCAAGCTGATGTCGAGCTCGAGCTTGGATTCCGGCCACACCGGCAGATCCAGAGAAAATCGAACAGATTTTAAAGTCCAGCAATAGCAACCTGTCAACCCACGTCTCGAGGGTATAAAGAATAGAACAGCAGATATATATGGGGCATTCTTCGCCAACCGGACACCCCCATCTGCCCAGAACAGTTTTTATAAAAAAAATTTTTCCCTATGCCGAAATAAAAGCTTATGTCATGTACTTTAATTTGTCATGTGGCACTTTTTAAATATTCAAGATGGACGACGAATATTGACATGATGCTCGGGGATTTCTGGGTTCGCTGCTGAATATAAATATTGAAGGAAATTGCTGAAATTGGAATTTTTTTTTCATAATACAGGATTTTTTTCACAGTAAAACTTTTTTTTCTTCTGGAGAATTGGAAAATCTTTTAATAATCACTTCCTTTTTGTTTGAGATTTGGAAGGAATGGCTTTTTAGTATTTCTGGTACTGGTGCTGCAGACTCGAATCTTTTGTTAAGCTTCCAACATATTTGTCAATATTCGTCGTCCATCTTGAATATTTAAAAAGTGCCACATGACAAATTAAAGTACATGACATAAGCTTTTATTTCGGCATAGGGAAAATTTTTTTTTATAAAAACTGTTCTGGGCAGATGGGGGTGTCCGGTTGGCGAAGAATGCCCCATATATATATATATATATATATATATATATATAATTGGCGCGTACACCCTTTTTGGGCGATTGGTCGCGCTCCTCCTCCTATTTGTGGTATGAATCTTGATGTTGTTCCACAAAAATTCTTCGGATTACTTTATGTATTAAGCTCAAATTTGTGAATGTATTCTTTACACAAAGACTTCTTTAAAGTACGAAACTCATTCCTGTGGAAGATAAAAAAAATCATAAAACCGGGTTTCCTTAGTTAACTTTATTTCTCCAATTTTTATGGTGTTTGAGTTATTTCGTGCACCAAGGAATCTTATAATTTACAGGCTTAAAAATTGGATCATGTTTAGAACAAAAATCTAGGACTAAAGTCCTAAATATCTTAAAGCATTCTACAACTTCAATATTACCTAAAGACACTTCTCAATCAATTTCACGTAAAGAGTTATCAAGAGTTTGGAAATCACACCCGGCAAAATTAAAGGAAGGATGAAACGAAATGAATAAAAATGAAATTCTAAAAATTTTAAGCGTTAATCGGCGATATTGTAGAAGCAAGCTGCGATACAACAAAACTAATGTTGACGGTTATAAAAATCAAATCTAATAAACGGCTCATACTATTAGTTAACCCATTAATCTGAATTAGATCCATGCCCAGTACATTATCAATAAAATAATAAAAATAATAAATGATATTTGATGGCGTTAGATATACGTTGTTATCTAGAAATAACCAACTTAGATTGCTTAAATTAAAATCCCCTAAGACACATAATTGATTATTCCCAATAACATGCCGAAGGGCTAACACTAAATTTGAAGTTATGTAACTAGATAAGGTACTCTTTTTGTAAAAATGTCAGTATGGTTTCTTTAGTATTTTCTGGTATTTTGTTGTTTATTTTTACAATGAATATAACTCTTAATGTCCTATGTCTCACTAAGGATTGATGGCCAGAAGAAACGATTACACCTCTATGGTTTTAATCCGCATTCAGTAAATTCAAACGCCTTCTAAAATGTGTAAAAAGTGTTCAATCTTAAGAAGAGTTCAGAGAGGGACATTTAATATTCTTCCATAACCTTAAAAGGAGCAAAAAATTAAATTCACACTTTCAAAATATCAAATTTTATAACACTAAAAAAATTTTTATTACCACTAAAATCTTCTCAGAGTGACCTTTTTTAACCTTTTTTTGTTTAATAATATAGTTTGTTTTTTAACCTAAAGTTTCGGTAGCTTTAAATTAAAAAAAAGAAACAAACACGAAACTTCAAAATTTTCGCATTTTCGGTATAAAAAAGCACTAAATTTATTGCGAAGAGCAAATGGTTGGCAATACTGCACAACTCAGCAAACGTGACGTCACGTACGCTCTGATGGGCGCAATCTTCTTTCTATCATTCTTGCTAACTTCTAAGACTGGAAACATTTTCGTAATAGATGTTTATTCCATTATTAGGCTTGGTGCAGGCAACTAGCTCTGAGGCGGTTGATTTTCTTGCTCTCTTCACATGTGCTTGGTTAAAATCAAGTGAATCACCTGGTGCGGAACTTAAGTTACTTGAGTTACTTCTATATTCCCTAATTGTTGAAAAAACTTAAATGGTCGTACTTTCACGTCAGTTGACTAAAGTGCTGAATTTAGCAGTGTTTTCTAATGCATTGAAATAATTCCTAGCTTGAAATTAATTCTTTTCAATGGCTCAACAGGTACATCCTTTTAAACGAGCCTATAGCAGCATATCAGTTTTGATTCTATAGACGAATGCTTCGAAACATATGCGATGATGTTAACTGGAAGGACTGAAAGCTTAAACGATGATAAATGAAGCCACTTAACTTATCACTTGTATTACGACCGACAATATTTTGCGTTTTCGATTTCTTACTGGGTTTGCTGGAAATTACAGCAGCAGCGTCAGAGGTCGCGGCAGATACGAGAGCAGCATTCATTTTACCAGTCACAGTAGACCACTGTGCAGGCGGCTGCGAGGCACTGTTTGCACCAATACTACTTGCCTTGTTTACATCAGCGGCAGCAGCAGCAGCGAACGATCGAGAGTTGACATCGGCAGCTATATGAGAAGAGTTAGCGTTAACTCCAACAGCAGAGGCAGCAGAAACTTTGTCAGTTATAGAAGTAACAGCGGCAGCGGCGAAAGAAAGAGAGACAACATCAGGTAAACGATTAGAGGAGTTGACACTGAGCAGAAGATGGAGCGGGAAGTACAGGATAATCAGGAATAACATGATGAGGTGACGTTCAGAGCTCCGTACAGAGCAACGTTTTTTTGTTTTGCTTAAGGGGTTAGGTGGGTTTGAAAATTTCAAAAAATCGAATTTTGTTTTTTTGTCTCATTAAATAGTACAGTATGTTTAAAATACTCTCCTAAAATTTTAAGTCAATCCGAGTAAAATTCTAAGAGATAGACCCTTCAGAAGTTCCGCCCATTAGGCCACGTCAGTTGAGCGCTTCGCTCGTATACGTGTTTATCTCAAAACTCCATTTTTTAAGTCGGTGGACACGATATCTCGAAAAGTTATGAAGCGATTTAGTTCAAATTTTGTACAAATCTTTGAAATAACATTATCTAGTTATTGAACGAAGAATTTTTTTTTTTGTTAATTACAACAATTTTTTTTTAGCCAATGTATGTCGAAAATTTCACTAAAAAATGTGTTTTTTGGTTCAAAGCCTGTCATAAATTCAAATTTTGATTTTTTTTTCCTTCGTACAACAACGAGATTTATCCATGTACTAACGAAATCCGTTTGGTTTTCTGATTTTAGATGAACCAATAATGAGCTATGCTGTCCACGGCAAGAGCATTTTTTTTTGAGACGTCAAGGAAGATGAGGTACCAACGGCTGAGTTTTTTTTTTCAACCTCTGAAACCCACCTAACCCCTTAAATTCTTGTTTGATTTTAATCGTATTATGCACACAAGTGCAAGCATTTTCGTCCAGTGCTTTATTTTTAGCAGTGAGCGCACATAAGTCTGAAGAAATTTGAGCGGAGGTAAAGTTGGACTGCAACAATTGAATCTCAGCTTGCATTGCCTTCGTATTAGTTAAAAGTTGAACATTATTGTCACGCAACTCATTAACAATAGCAGCAATCCGGCTATTCTTCGCTCTGAGTACAGCAATTTCAGCTAATGCAGAGCGCAGTGTTAATTGGTCGCGCATGCTAACAATATCCTCATGTCCGTTATCAATTATCATTTCCTGAGATTAAGAAACCGAGATTCGCTAGTGTTGTTGTTACCATAAACAGAGAGGAAGTTTTGGATGTCATCCTGGCTTCTGATTTGTTTTCTAACCATGTTAAGACATGGCGAGTCTTAAACGAAAACTCGTTCTAAGACCATCGGTATATTGAATTTGAAATTGATCTTACATCTCTTCAAGTTAGTGAGTTTAAAAATATACGGAAACCCAACTGGGGAGTTTAAAAAAAAAATTTACTGTCAAAGATAGCTGCCCAGGACCAGGCTACATAAGGGGAGCTGGAAGAACTGGTTAATCAGGTAACTAAAGCCACAAACAGGGTTATAGTTTTTATTTACACTTTTTTTTGTAAGTATTTATATAAAACACATTAATAATAAAATTAATTGTTTACTTTACTTGATTCAATTAATTTTTCAGTTCAACCATTTTTATCAAAAATAGACTCAGTATAAAATTAATGAGAACTAAAAAATAAATAATTACTTAATATAAAACTTATCAACATGTAGTGTACATTTTCCTTTGATGCTGACGGTATGTACGTACGTACATATATTTATCTTAGTTTTGTCAAAGCTGACTTCCTACATTTTTTAATTCCATTTCTATAGAGTGATATTCTCTTAGAGCAATGATGGCAATGTGGCCTAGAAATCGGCCTCTAAAAGAAAGTGTGTTGGAAAAATGTGTATCTGATTTGGAAGATGAAATAATTACATTTGGTGACCATGATAATGTCCTAGACTTGTCAATATATGGTGTAACATACTCTTTCCTTTGATGTTGACTGTATATGCAAAAAGAAAACGCGAACTACACACTGGGGTAAATTTCAACCACTCACTTATTTAGATCTACATAAATTCGGCGCGCACCAACTACTGAGAACTTACTGCATGAATTCGAAGAGTAAAATTTGCAATACAAGGTTGCGGGTAGAATCCTGTATTCTTCTTTGAATAATAGCGGCCGACCGCTATTAAAAAAAAAACTTCTTTCTTCATTTTGGTGTTTCACCGAGATTCGAACCTTCGTTCTCTCTGAATTCCGAATGGTAGTCACGCACCAACCCATTCGGTTACGGCGGCCTCGAATATACATAGTACAAGGAAATATTTAATAAAAAATAAAGAAAGGAAATAAAAATAGGCAAATCAAATAGTAGCATATTACATACGTGCGTACATACAAGTGCATGCATGAATATAGGTATGTACATAGTTATACACGTTTACTACACGCTTGCCCAATACTTAGGCAAAGACAAACCGGTGCTACACTTCGCATCGACTTCGTTTTGTATATACCTCGTCGCTCACCATACCAAGACTGGCACCTCCATACATAATAAATTTTGTTCGAAACTGTTACTCTATGTCATTACTTACTCAATCGTGTAACTCTCGCGGTAACTCAATTTTTTTCGGATTTAATATACTAGCTGATTTTTGAGCTAACTTAGCGATGTGGGCTCTTTGTATCTCTACTGATAATAATTTAATAAATATTTTTGAGTACTGCTGGGACACTGCAAAAATTACTGATGTAAAAGGATGCGGGAATATTACTGAATTTTCACAAATTACTATATTTAAATGGTACCCAGCACAGTAGATCGCCACCTTTGGCAAAATTATTACAAAAATCGCGGTTTTAACGGCGTCCTGGTCGTTTGTAAAACACACAACTCTCCACAATTTGCTAACTTCAATTTACACAATTAGTTTTCGCTTCATTCGCCTCTCTCTCTGTCAAAATTTCGGTGACGTGGCAGTAAAATTTAATTAGTCAACATCAAGGCGAATTTATTATAGGTGACAGCAACCACATATAAGTAAAACCCTACATGTATTTGTTGTTGCCTTTGGTACAAGCATCAAGTCAAAATACAATACAATACGAATGTAAACATACCAATACATACAAACAAAGCATATCATTTTGACGTAAGCCATATCTATGGCGAAAAATTCAGCTGGGTGAATGCTGTCACCTATAATAAATCCACCTTGGTCAACATACTCTGATGATACTCAACTATGCCGGGACATCTTCGCGGTTGCGGCATAGCGATGTGTTCGGGAACATGTTAATACTAAATATAAATCTTTTTGCAGTTGTTTGCATAAATTGATGATATGACATACATATATGACATACGCTTGACTATGCGCGAATACAGAAACACGAACAACAAAACTTCAGAACTATCCCAAAAACCGTTCAGGTTTCAGAGGCAACTCGACTATGAATCGATCATAGTCCCGCATAGTTATATTGCAAAATGCTTCTTTCAAGAAGTTAAATTATCAATTGAAAATTGGTTTTTAGTATCCTTTTATATACACATGCCCCACAAAGTCTGCGTTAACCCGAATGTATATATACAATATATATATATAATTGGCGCGTACACCCTTTTTGGGTGTTTGGCCGAGCTCCTCCTCCTATTTGTGGTGTGCGTCTTGATGTTGTTCCACAAATTGGAGGGGCCTACAGTTTTAAGCCGACTCCGAACGACCGAAAATTATTTTATGAGGAGCTTTTTCATGGCAGAAATACACTCGGAGGTTTGCCATTGCCTGCCGAGGGGCGACCAGTATTAGACAAATGTTTTTCTTAATTTTGGTGTTTCACCGAGATTCGAACCGACGTTCTCTCTGTGAATTGCGAATGGTAGTCACGCACCAACCCATTCGGCTACGGTGGCCGTTAACTCGACTTAACAATAGAATATTATGATTAAATTGAAATCTTTACAATTTGTTTATTCACTACATTCCCAGCTTTCAAGGGCAAAAAAAAAAAACAAGATTCCCCACTTCACTTTTTAGATATCGCAAAAATAATTTCAGCAGCATGTAAATGCGGCACCAAAAAGTCTGCGTTCAGCCTGTTTATTTTAATGATACCGTTAATTTTTAAAATATATTTTCCATTGTTTATATTAATTTTTGATTGCGCATTACTTCGACTGAATGTTAACAAAGCTTAATAGAACATTTTATATATAACTGGAGATAATTAAAGAACATGGAAGGAAAGGGAAAAGAAATAAGGGTTTCTGAGAGGAAAATAATTATAAAAATATGGAAAGACGGAAAAAGTTTCCGAAATATTGGAAAATCTATTGGGAGAACGTATTCCTCTATTCAGCGAGTTGTAACAAATTTTCGGCATATGTAATGTTTTCATCTAAGCCCAGGTCAGGGCGTCCGAAAAAATTATAGCCCCGGGAAGAGCGTTCTATAATAACTTGGCAAAGTTTAACCCCCGGATTACATCCTCAAAAATAGTTGAAAACATAAATCAAACAGTTAAAAAAAGTATTTGCGCTGAAACTGCCAGAAAAGGTCTACGTCAAGCTGTATACCATGGTAGAGTCGCCCGAAGAAAGCCTTTCATTTCCCAAGTTCTGGAAAAAAGTAATATTTTCAGACGAAAGTAAATTGTTTGGCGAAAACCTGGAACTGCTCTAGAAAAGCAAAATCTTTTTGGCACGGTTAAGCACGGAGGTGGGTTATGATTTGGGGCTGCATGGGTCAGTTAGAATTTATTGATTCGACAATGGATAAATGGGGATACTTGAATATACTAAAACGGAATTTAAAGCAAAGTGCAGAAAATCTCGGCTTATCAACAACATTTTGGTTTCAACAAGATAACGACCCGAAGCACACAGCCGAGATCGTTTAGCTTTGGCTCTTGTACAACGTCCCAAAACAGCTTAAAACACCGCCACAGTGCCCAGATCTTAACCCCATCGAGCATCTGTGGGATCTATTGGAATAAAGAATTCGTCAGCAAGTGATTACTAGTAAAGAGGTTTTGCGGAGTGTCATGCAGGCAGAATGGAGGAAGTTAACAGCAGAGGAAACAAAGAAACTAGTAAGTTCAATGCCAAATAGGCTGAGTGAAGTTCTGAAGCAACGTGGATATCCAACTAAATATTAGATTTAATTTTTGCATATAGCATATGATGTTTTTGTATTAGACTTTAAGACTGAACGCAGACTTTATGGTCGCTTTATTTACTTGTTACAGCCATTATTCACCGTTATCTAAAAACTTATGTGAGGAATCTTGAAATTTATTTTTGTTTTTGAAAGTTAAACACATAATAAACATATAAATATATACAAATTTATAAAAATTATAAAATCAGGTTGTGTTTCACTCACTAAAAAGTTATTGTATGGTGAACGCAGACTTTGTGGGGCATGTGTATACTAGTTGCAATTGTACAATGCTTCTAAGAAAATTAATGAGAATCGTAATAACAAAAAAAAATAATAACATGACATTTGCTGTGTTGACTCGAAGTGCTATTCACAAAAACGTTTTTCATAGATAAGATGCATCGCTTTCGTTGTGTTTCTTCTTGCCCCTACAATCTAGTGACCGAACGATCAAGGATAATAGTGAAGAAACGGTAAATGTGGCGTAGGTGGAACAGAGCCATCAATACTTCAAAACAAGTTCCGACCGAAGACTGTTCGCTGTGTCTTTGTAGTGTCAAATGGATCCTCCTTATGTTCTAAACATATAAGTTTACCCATGATGGACGTCATACCATGATTGACATGTCTACTCGTTCAGGTTTCATTATAGCCCCTGAAGAACCTGCCATGTTGGTAAGTAGTTTGGTAAAATCAAACAATAGCATAACATTGATCTCTGCAGAAGGATGAAAAAAAAACTATCGTCTCAACTCTAGATCCAATCCCTTGCATTGTGATTCCTTCTAGACCTAGCGGACGGGTTCAGACGATTAAACTTATACACAAGTATACATATTGCAATATGTGTAGCCTGCTTGGTTCCGGCATTGCGTGGAATTGTGTGCTAATATTAGTGAAGTTAACGATGAAAGCATACTTAAAGATCAACACTTTATTGCATTCCCATGACAGCCGGTTCTACATATCGAAATGACTCGGGATTTTCCCGGCCGAGTGCTGCCGGCTGAGTAAACGAGCCCTGTATAGAGCGCTGAATTTTGGCTGAGCAGCTCCATCCAGCAAGACTGTTCCCAATACTTCTTCTTACGGCTGGTATTGAGCCTAACTCTGCACCCGAAGTTTATTCCTGCTGCGTTTGCCGAAAACAGCTCCACCCAAACTACAATTCGCGTTCCACGTGTGGTGCCATCTTAAGACTTGCTCAGGCCTTAAAACCCACAGGAAATGATCCAAATGGCTTCTGGCTACATGTCGCTTTCGCTATCAAGTGGTTGTTACCTTAACGGCTTGTATTTCGCATAACGCGCTGGTGCCCTCATCACTCACCACAAAAAAAGCCTCTAAACCTTATCGGAGTTCACCTGAGTAAGATGATAAGCTGCACCCCAACTCACACCGCCTTGCCACTCCAATTCCATTGTGAAGGCTCACCAGCAGCTCTTGGTCGTCCACACAGTTTGTGCCGAGTGTCAAAACAGACTACCCCGGAATCCGATAAGTCTTGAAAGATAATCCAGCCTACGCAAAGCTAGAAATTGGGCTAGTCACCACGTTTCCCCCTATTGTAGTAGCTTAGGAAAAGGCAAATCAATTAGGTATTCTCTGACATGTACATCAAAGCGAAAAGACTTCCAGTAAATAAACAATGCAGTAGTCTCGTTTTGACGTCCACATCACTATGATAAAACTCCCAGCCTCGAAAATCAAAGAATCACTCTGGGCAACAAGTGCCAAGCAAATATCCCGGACAACGAAAACATTTGAGGAGATTCTTAGAATTGTTGTGTGCAGTAACACCAAAAATTATGGAGCAATGCGGAGTCCCTGCTAGGAAGACCCACTGAGCGATTTTGTTGAACTAAGTCAGTATGGCTTACCCGGTAATAAAGCTAGTTTTGAAAAAGAAAAGAAACAGAAGGGTATGTTCCGGAGCGTCGCGTTACAGATAATTGATAGATAACTAATACATATTATTGATAAAGTTTCTATGTTTCACAATATATGTAAATACTGATTTGGAACAATTATGTTAAGGGGTTATACGCAGTTATGACTTTCAAAAAAATCGATTTTTTTTATTGCATTTTTGTAATGTACATATATTCAAAAGTATACGCACGAAATTTGAAGTAGATCTAAGCAATACTTTCGGAGTTATACCTAAATATGTAGAGATGCCTCGGCACGTTTTAAGGTAGGTATTGAAACTTTAAACGTGTTTTTTTCAAAACGGCATTTTTCAAGTCGGTGTACACGATATCTCGAAAACGGCTTGTTTGATCGGTCAACCGTTTTAACTCAATCTAAACATATAAGTTTACCCATGATGGACGTCATACCATGATTGACATGTCTACTCGTTCAGGTTTCATTATAGCCCCTGAAGAACCTGCCATGTTGGTAAGTAGTTTGGTAAAATCAAACAATAGCATAACATTGATCTCTGCAGAAGGATGAAAAAAAAACTATCGTCTCAACTCTAGATCCAATCCCTTGCATTGTGATTCCTTCTAGACCTAGCGGACGGGTTCAGACGATTAAACTTATACACAAGTATACATATTGCAATATGTGTAGCCTGCTTGGTTCCGGCATTGCGTGGAATTGTGTGCTAATATTAGTGAAGTTAACGATGAAAGCATACTTAAAGATCAACACTTTATTGCATTCCCATGACAGCCGGTTCTACATATCGAAATGACTCGGGATTTTCCCGGCCGAGTGCTGCCGGCTGAGTAAACGAGCCCTGTATAGAGCGCTGAATTTTGGCTGAGCAGCTCCATCCAGCAAGACTGTTCCCAATACTTCTTCTTACGGCTGGTATTGAGCCTAACTCTGCACCCGAAGTTTATTCCTGCTGCGTTTGCCGAAAACAGCTCCACCCAAACTACAATTCGCGTTCCACGTGTGGTGCCATCTTAAGACTTGCTCAGGCCTTAAAACCCACAGGAAATGATCCAAATGGCTTCTGGCTACATGTCGCTTTCGCTATCAAGTGGTTGTTACCTTAACGGCTTGTATTTCGCATAACGCGCTGGTGCCCTCATCACTCACCACAAAAAAAGCCTCTAAACCTTATCGGAGTTCACCTGAGTAAGATGATAAGCTGCACCCCAACTCACACCGCCTTGCCACTCCAATTCCATTGTGAAGGCTCACCAGCAGCTCTTGGTCGTCCACACAGTTTGTGCCGAGTGTCAAAACAGACTACCCCGGAATCCGATAAGTCTTGAAAGATAATCCAGCCTACGCAAAGCTAGAAATTGGGCTAGTCACCACGTTTCCCCCTATTGTAGTAGCTTAGGAAAAGGCAAATCAATTAGGTATTCTCTGACATGTACATCAAAGCGAAAAGACTTCCAGTAAATAAACAATGCAGTAGTCTCGTTTTGACGTCCACATCACTATGATAAAACTCCCAGCCTCGAAAATCAAAGAATCACTCTGGGCAACAAGTGCCAAGCAAATATCCCGGACAACGAAAACATTTGAGGAGATTCTTAGAATTGTTGTGTGCAGTAACACCAAAAATTATGGAGCAATGCGGAGTCCCTGCTAGGAAGACCCACTGAGCGATTTTGTTGAACTAAGTCAGTATGGCTTACCCGGTAATAAAGCTAGTTTTGAAAAAGAAAAGAAACAGAAGGGTATGTTCCGGAGCGTCGCGTTACAGATAATTGATAGATAACTAATACATATTATTGATAAAGTTTCTATGTTTCACAATATATGTAAATACTGATTTGGAACAATTATGTTAAGGGGTTATACGCAGTTATGACTTTCAAAAAAATCGATTTTTTTTATTGCATTTTTGTAATGTACATATATTCAAAAGTATACGCACGAAATTTGAAGTAGATCTAAGCAATACTTTCGGAGTTATACCTAAATATGTAGAGATGCCTCGGCACGTTTTAAGGTAGGTATTGAAACTTTAAACGTGTTTTTTTCAAAACGGCATTTTTCAAGTCGGTGTACACGATATCTCGAAAACGGCTTGTTTGATCGGTCAACCGTTTTAACTCAATCTTTAAAGATACATTTTCTAGTAATTAATCGTTCCTTTTGTAAATCTGATACTTATTTTCCATTTTATAATCAATTTACGGCCAAATTTTAGCGTAAAAATCGAAATCATTTCTTTTAAAAGCTGCCATTTTGTGAAAATTCACTATTTTGATTAGCCGAACGATTAATTACTAGATAATCTAATATATTAACAAAATTTGTTTGGTTTTTTGATTTCAGATAATCCAATCCTGAGTTACGATGTACACCGTAAATCGTCTTTTTTTTAAAGGAGGTTCCAGAAATCGCCTGCAGCGCGCTCTATAATCAACATTTTCATAAATAAAAAATTTTGTTACGTTCTTGAAGGATGCTTTTATAACCGCCAAAAATTTTCAAATTAAAATATTCTGAAGTTTCTTCAGGATAAATCCTTGACAACCCGTCTTTTATTTGCTTCATAACTGCGTATAACCCCTTAAGGAAGTATTCTAATGTAGAGGCATAAATTTCGACCGGAGTTTGAAACGCTGTACAAAGGAAACAAACAAAAAAATTTTACGATCCTTTTTTGTCGTTTGTTAAATTAAAAACTAACGCAAAAAAAAATTAAAATTGATTAAATGATGCGCAGTCAAAGCAGGGGGTCCAAAAACACGAAGGTGTCCTGCCGTGCATGATTCCAACCCTCCTGGTGATCTGAAAAATAAAAACCAAACGGATTCTTAATTATTATAGATTTCGCTATTGAATGAGCCTTGGACAAGTTAAACAAATTTTTTTCACAATATAGCGGCTGTTTAAAAAAATTTTTTTTTGCATATTTTTTCAACATTCCAATTTTTAAATACTAAATGAAAAGTTATAGTTTCGAGCTAGGGTCATCCGAGGAAGGAATGTATAAGGAACATTCTCCCCAAATTTGAAGTAAATCGGTGCAATAGAACTCGAGATATCCATACCGCCAGCTTGAAAAGTGTAGATTTGAGAAAAACGCGTTCAAAGTTTTCAAAAGCGGTCGGATCTGAACTATGCCATCTCACCAAAAAAGCTATAACTCATTAAATAAAAGGACTTTTACCAAATCCTTTTAATGACATGTTTCTAAATGTTGAAAGTTTTAAAATATGCTAAAAACCAATTTCAATTTTTTCAAAATTCTACTCTAGAATACCCCCTTAAAAGTTATACTTAGTCCTGTAATAAATTCTGTCATAAGTTAAGTCCGTTATAGATATGAATTCGTTAAATTTTTTTAATGAAGTTAGTTTTATTTAATCATGTAAATATTAAAATAAAGTTTAAATGTTCACTCAAAATGATCAACATTTACTTTCGCATAAGCCTTCAAACGATTAAGCCATTCAGCTATTGCAGCGCGCACGGTTTCCATGGATATTGGCGTCGCTGTTCGAACCAAAGATTGATTGAGACTCTCCAAATTTCTGTGACGTCTTCGACAGGCCATGTTCTCCAATTCTGACCACAAACTGTAGTCCAATAAATTCAGATCTGGACTACTAGACGGTCATACGGAGAAGCTATTTTGGAACGTTTATCGGTGGTTAGGTTAGGTTAAATGGCTGCCCTAGCTAAAGGGCTCACTTGGACAAATGTTAGGAAATTCGTCCGTTGTTGGGCCATACATGGGAGAGGAGAAAGGAGATGGGAAGGAATAAGGAGCCTTGGGATTAGAAACGATGATGACCATACATTTTTACGACGGCGCCGACGGGGGCTGATTTACGTTCGTAGTTAGCCGTAACAAGCTATTAATGAACTTCACCAAATTTATGATATCTACACCGGCTATATCCGCAGGCGCAGCGAAAAAAGTGAAAGCCCAGATTTCTAAGTCTTTGCCAGACGAGAGCAGGGCAGTTGAGAAGAAGGTGTTGATATGATTCCACCTCGTCCTCCAGACAGTTTCTGCAGAACGGACTTGAGGCAATCCCAAGTCTTACGGCGTGAACACCTAACGGACAATGTCCGGCAAAGATGCCCCCCAACTTCAGAGCTCAGGCTTTGTTAGCCTTAGAAGTTCCCTTGAGCGTCCCCGATCTACCCGTGGCCAGAAGGATCTCGCGACCTTGCACGTTTGCGCACTAGCTCAGCGCTCGCTGAGTTGACTCGAGGCCCATCTTTCCAGGAGCAGACCATCCAAAAAAGGGTGTACGCGCCAATTATATATACCGTCAGCGTCAAAATAAAGTGTACACAAGATATTGTTAAGTTTCGACTATTTGTTTACTTATTTTATAATTTCAATTATTTGTTTATAACAGTATGATTCGTACTAAAATAAAATTCATATAAACTAAGGTTTCAAACTTAACACAAAATTTATAAAAATTCTGCAAATGTTTAGCAAAATCTCACAATTTACTAGGAATTTATAGAAACATTTTAGGTACGCAGTTTTGTAGATTATTGAATTTTGGTATAATAAAGTGCAAGTTTTAAGTACATTCAAAATTACTCTGATTTTTGACAATTTTTTTAGGAAGTGCATTTTGCGCATTTTCCCTATTCGACACAATTTTCTTATATGGAAAAAACATCTTATACCGTCAGCAGAAAAAATGGTCAAAAATCAGTGTAATTTTGAATGTACTTAAAACTTGCACTTTATTATACCAAAATTCAATAATCTACAAAACTGCGTACCTGAAATTTTTCTATAAATTCCTAGTAAAAATTGTGAAATTTTGCTGAACATTTGCAGAATTTTTATAAATTTTGTATTAAGTTTGAAAGCTTAGTTTATAGGTATGAATTTTATTTAAGTACGAACCATATTTTTATAAACAAATAATTGAAATTATAAAATAAGTAAACAAATTGTCAAATCTTAACAATATGTGGTGTACACTTTATTTTGACGCTGACTGTATATATATAATTGTCCAATCACCGTTGCTGAGGACCTAGACATATCGATTGGCTCATGCCATTCGATTATTTTCAATGATTTGGGAATGAGACGGGTCGCTGCAAAATTCGTACCAAAACTACTCAATTTCGACCAAAAGCAGCATCGCATGAACATGGCTAATGAGATGTTGGACTCTGTCCGCGACGACCCAAATTTGTGACGAATCGTGGGTTTATGGTTATGACGTGGAAACTAAAGCTTAATTATCTCAGTGGAAGCTGCCGCACGAACCAAGACCGAAAAAAGCGCGCCAAGTTCGGTCGAATGTAAAAGTTTTGCTTACAGTTTTCTTTGATTGCAGGGGCGTTGCGCCTGAAACGCCCGGATTTGTGGAAGAACAAAAATTGGCTCTTGCATCACGATAACGCCCCTGCTCACACATCGTTGCTTGTGCTCGACTTTTTGGCCAAAAACAACACATTAATGATGCTACAGCCACCGTGTTCCCCAGATGGCCCCTGTGACTTTTTCTTGTTCCCGAAACTGAAGAGGCCCATGAAAGGACGACGCATAATATTTGATGGAGATTACTTTGAAGGGAACAAAATAGACATTAATGAATAAATAAAAAACTTTTGAAAAAAACACAAAATTCGCGATACTTTTTGAACACACCTCGTACTTATGCAGATGTACTCGGTGCTGACGCTTTTAATGCTGCTACTGCTAATAAGGCCACTTTGAGCTCTTCTCCTACTTCGAACTTTGCTCCTTGTTGCGGGAATGTTGCGTGGAGAATCCTTAATATGCAGGAAGAACCAATAATGCGGGAAGAATCTTGAAGGCGGCTATAAATAGGACCACAAATGATGCGGGAATGTTGCGTGGAGAATCCTAAATATGTTGCGGGAATGTTGCGGCAAAAGTCCTATTTTTCAATTCAAATATGAAAGTCTGCTGGTTCAGTTTCGAAATTACATTTTTTTCTCACAATTTTATTACAAACTATTCCCTATATATACACAATTATTTCAAACAAAACCTACTTATGTTCACAGAAAATTATATCGAATAACATGAGTTGAAAAACATTAAAGTATTTTAAACTAATACTAAACTGGACTCAACATACCGCCGTCCTTGAACTATCTCAATAAGTTCAATATAGAAAGTTACAAATTATAGCAAAGAAAAATATGAAAAGCTTGATAACATTTATGATGAATTAGTAGTTTGTTCGTGAAACAAGTCTCCTTTCGTTGGTAAAGGGCAGAGCTTTACTATGGGCCGAACTAATTCGCCATGCGGTGTTTTCAGCGTAACCACTCTCACGCGTCCATCGGCGCCAGGGTGGCATTTAATAACACGTGCCAGAAATGCTGTCTCATGGCAGAGCTCGCTTGCCTTCGCTGACGCAGATTTCCACGGAGCCCTTGACCCTCAGGCTCCGGGATAGATTTAAGCGGTTCACCGACAATGAAGTGACCAGGCGTAAGTACCTCTACATCACCAGCGGCTGCAGAATTGTGACAGAGTGCTTCTACTTCTGTCAGCAGCGTGTTGAACTCTTCGTAGGACAGAAGAATTTCGCTCATAACACGTTTCAGATGATATTTGACTCTTTTTATGCCAATCTCCCAGTACCCCCCCATATGAGGCGCGGACGGAGGGTTGAAACGCCATTCGATGTTAGAGTCTACAAAAAACGAATGGAGTTTGGTATCAGCCATACACCTTTCAAACGCAATTCGAAGCTCCTTCTCGGCCCCGACGAAATTCGTCCCATTGTCAGAAGAAATGACCTTGCAAAAACCTCTGCGGCTTACAAATCTTTTAAAGGCATTGAGGAAGCTCGATGTTGATAGATCTCCGACAAACTCTAAATGCATCGCCCCGGTGCACATGCAAATAAAAACGCAAATATAACCCTTGGTGGCCTTCGCTCCTCTCCCATGAGTGAACTTGTAAGAGTATGGTCCAGCAAAATCGACAGCAGCGTGGATGAAACAGCGTGCGTAGGTGGTTCGGATCGCAGGTAAATCCCCGATTGATTGTGCGGCGAGATTGCGGTTGAGACAGGTGCACTTTACGCATTTGCGATATGTGCTACGAATTAGGCTGCGGGCGCCAATAACCCAATATCGACGTTGCAGGATGGTTTGCATGATGCGAGGTCCAGCGTGTAATGTGAATTCGTGAATATCGTGAATGATCAGTTTCGCAAGTGGGCAGTTTTTGGGCAGGATAATCGGATGTCTTACGTCAGCAGCTACTTCAGCGTTCTTGATCCTACCTCCTACTCGCAAGACGTTTTTCTCATCGAGATATGGCTGCAATGTCAAAATACTACTCCGAAGCGGAATCGGCTTTCTTCTGCTACAAAGAGAAATTTCATTAGAAAAATACAGGAATTGTGTATACCTGATCAAGCGCAGTTCAGCTTCGGATATCTCTTGACAGCAGGGAGGACCGACCCATTTAGCAGCGTTGTTTCGTGTCTTAACTCGAGCGTTGACGAAAAACCTTAACACGTAAGCAATGATACGGCGCAGCTTGG
The DNA here is from genome assembly GCF_028408465.1 of Anastrepha ludens. Taxonomy (NCBI): domain Eukaryota; kingdom Metazoa; phylum Arthropoda; class Insecta; order Diptera; family Tephritidae; genus Anastrepha; species Anastrepha ludens. The sequence goes on along the minus strand of NC_071503.1, from coordinate 89,675,131 downwards.
AATACGATGAATATCTCATCAATACAGGCCAGTGGTCATCTGAGCTCGTAGCATGGGCGACGATCTTGCTACGAACGCCCAACAGAGTTGTGTGTTGCGAAGGTGATAGCTTCCAGAAATGGTCAGGACCTTTTAAGAATTCAGGACCAAACCACCATAGTTTTTGATGCAGTAGTTCAGACGGAGTTACACCTCTAGAAGCGCAATCTGCTGGATTCAGTTCAGAGCGGATATGGTTCCAACATTCAGACGGTAAAACTTCTTGGATGTCAGCAACGCGATTGGCAGCCAAAGTTATTCACTTACTAGGATGCGCCTGAGGCCATGCCGGATAGCGGATATCACCCCAGCTATGTAACACGCTTCGCGCCAATTTAGCAGCAAGATGTGCAGCGCACAATTCTAAGCGTGGCAGGGTTGTTGTTTTAAGTGGTGCTACCTTAGTCTTCGACGAGATCAGTACGACAGTAATACTGCCGTCGTTGTGTAATGTGCGCGCGTACATTACGGCAGCGTAAGCGCGTTCGGAAGCGTCAGCGAAAATATGTAGCTCAGTGAACGATTCACCTGCTCCTGAGCCAAACCAGCGACTTATCTTTAAACTTGATAGCAGTAGCAATTCCGAGCGATGTTGTCGCCACTGAGCTGCGATGCAGTCTGGAATAACGTCATCCCAACCGACACTCATACGCCAGATCTCCTGAAACCACATCTTTGATCTTATGGTCGCTGGAGCGAGCAGACCCAGTGAGTCGAAAAGCGTGCTAGCATCAGACAAGAATGTTCTCTTCGTTAAAATAGTGGGTGATTGACTCAGATTAACTGAGAACGTGAAGTAGTCCTCCTCTGTATTGAATATCAGGCCCAAGGCATGGACATCTTTACTATCGACTAGGTAGTGTGATATATTTTCCGATGTATTCGAAACATTTTCAAAAAGTTCCCCACAATTAGACGCCCATTTTCGAAGTTCAAAGCCCCCTTCCTTCAGTATTTCGGAGACGTTTCGTTGTAAACAAAGCAGCTCTTCTTTAGAAGACGAACCAGTGAGGAGATCATCCATGTAAAAGTCCTTATGGATGACGGCAGCAGCCTTCTCACAAATGTGTGACGAATATTTTGCGGTTTGTTGCAGCGATTTAACTGCTAAGTAGGACGCAGCGGCAACACCATAAGTAACGCGCAATATGCGACAATCCTTTATGGGTAACGTCGGGTCACGACGCCAGACAATGCGTTGTAGATCGAGGTTTTTCGTGGACATGCATATTTGGCGGTACATTTTCGCGATGTCCGCGGTTACTGGGTAACGATGCGTTCTGAAACGTGTTAAAATTGAATATAAACCAGGTTGCAATTGCGGACCAACAAATAATGCATCGTTCAACGAATTCCCGGTGGTGGATTTGGCGGACGCATTGAACACGACTCTCAATTTAGTCGTGACGCTTGACTCTTTTACAACGGGGTGATGCGGCATATAGAATGTTTGATCCGTTGGCGGTGGTGCAAGTTCCATGTGCTTCATGTCGATGAGTTCTTGCATGAACTCATTGTAGCATTGGCGTAGGTCGTCATCTCGCGCAAGTCTTTTTTCGATGCTTAGTAGATTTCGAACAGCATAACTTCGTGATGCTCCCAAGGGTACGTCAGATTTCAGCGGCAGCTCTACTATGAATCGACCGTCAGGTGACCTTCTGTGCGCTTTTTCGAAAAACTCTTCACAATAGCGTTCTTCGTAGGTGAGGTGGGCCTTTTTCGGTGCTTCTTCTAACTCCCAAAGTCTAGTGAGCGCTCGATCTAAATGAACTTCACAATGCAGAGACTGTAAGCCGAGCGAAGTGGATTCGGATCCATCGACATTTCCAAACAACGTCCAACCGAAACCCGTTCGTTGAGCCATGGGCGTACCGGGTGTATCCCTTGGGAGGAACCAATTCCAGAAATCAATCATGGTGATTATGTTAAACGACGGATGAACTGCGGCGGGAGTTGACTCGATCCGCACACGACTCACTTTTTTCTTTAAACTGTATTATGAACACCGACGAATGCACTGCATTACAATCCGTAAACTTTGTTATCAACACAATCAGCTGTTTAAATTTTCAAAGCACAAATAAATTTTTGTTTAGCGCAAATTTTGGTGAAAATACAAGAGGTAATTTAAGGCGAAGCCGCCAAAAAGTTAGGGATACTGCTGATGATGTACTCCGGTTGCCTGATGATGTGTAAGTTTTCGTTGCGGTATATGTACGTAGAGTTACGATAATGTGAGCTCCTTTTGAAGGTTTGTAAAACAGTTTCGGCTTAATAAAGCAGCCTTTGAATATATTTTGAACATATTGAATGGAAAAATGCCTCCCGTTCGAAGATCATGGTCGATATCAGGGTTTTTGGCCGAAGGGGGCTATCAAAATGGTACTGAACAAGATTTTAACATAGGAATGGCGCAGTCAACAATTTCTACAGTACTTTCAGATGTTTTAAATATCTTAGAGGCTACATTATCTCCTAGATGGATAAGCCTAGTCATGACGGACAGTGAAAAGCTAGAAGCCAAAAGATATTTTTTTGAAAAAACGACAATTCCGGGAATAATTATAAAAATTTTAAAACCAACTGGAGAGAATGCGAACCTTTACTATAATAGAAAAGGATATTATAGTATAAATGCAATGATAGTAAGTTAATTGTTAAAGTCAGACTAAATTAGTTCACTAATCTATTGTGCGGCTTAAGATATGTGACCATAAGCAGCGAATAAGGTATGTAAACAGTAGGTACGCAGGTGCAAGCCACGATTCTTTTGTTTGGGAAAATAGTGATGCTTCGACTTATTTTCAAGCCTTGTATGAAAGTGGAGAAAGAAGCACGAGATTGTTGGGTAAACATACACCAAATAATAAAAAAAAATAATATAGTTTACTTCGCAATATTTTACATAGGAGACTCCGGATATCCACTTTTACCCTGGTTGATAACACCCTTTCGTAACACTCGAGCAAATACGCCAGAAAGTCGGTTTAATAAAAGCCATAGCAAGGGCCGCAACATTGTTGAAAGGACAATAGGGGTCTGGAAGAATTGGTGTCGATGTTTGCTTTCTGCTCGCCAACTACACTATGCTCCAGAAAAAGTGGCGCAAATTGTCAACGTCGCGGCTGCACTTCATAACATTCGCATTCATTACAAGATTTCCGACGAATATTTAGATGGGGTTGAGGAAAATGATGAATATGTAGGCGAACCTATACAAACCCAACGGTACACAGCTGAGGCTACTCAAATTCGCAATGAGATGTTACGCAGCTTTTTGTAATAATAACTACATTCATCTTAATTCATATTCATATATATTTCTTAAAAATTAAATTAAAAAACCTCCATGGTATGTGCTAAAAACTAGTTACAAAAAAAAGTTATCCAATAAGAAAGCTAGTATTCAGTCATTTTATCAGTTATTACAGACCCAACTGTTTATCTATTCCTCCAAGCTCCAAGCTCTCTGGTGGTTGTGCGTTTCCTAAAAAATATAAATTTTGCCATTTGTATAAATTTTGCCAATATATATAATCCGAAAAAAAACAAATAAAAATGTTTTTCCTTACATTTTATTGCTCTCCATCTTTATTATAATAATATCCGCAACACAATGACCTGCGGATGAGAAACGAGTAAATTTGTTTGAGACGCGTATTGAATGCGTTGTTGGTAATGCCATTTTTTTTAATCGATCCGTAAACCACATTATCGATCCGCATACTGCTTTATTCGACGTTTATTATGATACCGAATACTGTCGGATCGAGTATAACTCCCTCCGCAACCATCCGGCGGATACCATAATAGGGGTGAATATTGCGGACCCTTTTCGCGGTAATCCCAAGCGTTGTACACACGACTCGGTTACGAAGGAAGCATGCGAACCAGAATCAAACAGCAAGCGAGCGGGTTGCCAATGACCAGAACAATCGCGTACCTTGACTAAGGCGGTCGCCAACAGCACAATTCTTTCTCTTGGATGAGGCTGGTTGGGATTGGCATTCAAATATGGAGACGTACAGGCAGCAGCGGTGTCTGCGGAAGGACCGTTAGCGGATGAAACAGTTGCGTTGGATTGATGCATGACGTCTGCGGCGGGGGAGAAAGGCCTAAGAGAGGCGCTGTTGACGAAATGAGCAACGGTTGTAGCGTTAGTTGTAGCGGCAGTATTATGCAACAGCGTGTGATGGCGTTGATGGCAAATCCTGCATGCAGATGTGCTGTTACACTTTGCCTTATAATGGCCTGAACTCAAGCAATTCAATATACACACGCGCGATTCTCTCACAAATTTCGATTTACCGTTAGCGTCAAGGTCCCGAAATTTTTCACAACTGTATATTTTGTATGGCCCGTTACAAAATGTACAGCCCGTGCTGTTCTGATCTTGCACTGTGTGAAACCCATTCGTAGACTTACACACCGACGCGGTTTTACCCTTAGCTGGCAATAATACCGTTGACGATGATAGCATTGATAGAGAACGACATCTAACTCTAACAGCTGTTCGAATGTCGGAGGCTCATCAGTGACGAGTGATAGCTCCTATTGCTTTCGTGTCTCGAAATCTAATTTATTGACTAGTTCGTACACTAGCCAATCGTCCCAAAATTCCACTGGGCGTCCCAAAGCCTTAAGCTCGCGTATATGTTGCTGGAAGGCGTCGATCACTCCCTTAATTGCGTTGGCGGTATCACTAGCTGCCCTCTTTACGTTGGCCATAGCTCTAAAATGTCCTTCAACTATAACGCGCATGACCTTATAACGCGATTTTAGTAGGTCCCAAGCTTCTTCATAATTAACATCACATATTTTAAGCCCACTTATGATTTTTAACGCGTCACCCCTTAAAAAACTACGAAGATAGTGAAGTCTTTGACCATTTGACAATGCGGCATTACAGTCGACCAAGGCAGAAAATGCGTCAAAAAAACCTATCCACTCAGTGGAGTCCCCAGAGAATTTAGGCAGCTCCATCTTTGGCAGCCGTATTGCTGCGGACACAGGCGTTGACATGGACGCGGGTTGCGCTTCGGCACGACACTTCTAAACGCGATTGAAATTTGCTAAAGCCGTAGAGTACAACGTATCAGCTTGAATTCGCACACTTTCTTCAATATCTACATTGTCACTTCCACACGAAATTTCCACCGCATCTTGAGCGCAATTAAAGCGAGTCCACTGTTCACTGAGCAGTTGCATATAACTTTTTATGCTTTCTGCATCCATCGTAAAGGCATCGTCCACACTCTTAGCCATATACCGCTTAATGGCGTTAAATGCAGAGTCGCGTGTTTTTACCGAGCTCGACATTTTTCTTGTTCTTGTAGATTTGAAGGACGATATTGGCACTGCTATCACGCACAAATCAAGGCACTAGAGCCCCTTTTTTTTACCTTGTTCACTGGTTACTTATAGTTAATTGTTATTTAATACTAATTAATCGCGATAAGACCCTTTCATTTAATTAGCCGAAATCGATTGGTAGAAGGACCCAAAAAATGCTTATTAATTGCGATATGTAGTACTTGTATGCACCTTAGCCAAAATCTATTGCCTAAACTTTAAATGTTCGCGGGATTGACTTATCCGGCTGGAAGGGCCAAAATGTTGCGGGAATGTTGCGTGGAGAATCCTTAATATGCAGGAAGATACAATAATGCGGGAAGAATCTTGAAGGCGGCTATAAATAGGACCAAAAATGATGCGGGAATGTTGCGTGGAGAATCCTAAATATGTTGCGGGAATGTTGCGGCAAAAGTCCTATTTTTCAATTCAAATATGAAAGTCTGCTGGTTCAGTTTCGAAATTACATTTTTTTCTCACAATTTTATTACAAACTATTCCCTATATATACACAATTATTTCAAACAAAACCTACTTATGTTCACAGAAAATTATATCGAATAACATGAGCTCGATCTCGAACCGGATAAGGCGCTGATACCCATGCCTATAGCCACTTGTAAATTACTTATAGACAGGGAAACCATCAAAAAGGTAAATACAATCTGGCAAAACCTCACAACATGCGAACTAAGCAGACAGACATGGCCGAACTGGAACAGCGGTCGATCGAAGATCTTGCTAAGATTCAACAGGGAATCTATAAGAAAAATGATAGGTGTATTAACAGGTCATTGTTTAATAGGCAGCCACGCTAGAAGGTTAGGACTACCTTACTTCGATTTCTGTAGAAGCTGTCTAAATGCAGAAGAAGAGGAAACAGTCAGACACCTTTTATGTGAGTGTGAAAGCCTAGCTAGGAGAAGGCTGCGCACCCTCGATATAGCATTTCTAACCGATGTAGCGGATATAGCCCATCTAAAACTAACGAAGCTCTGCTCGTTTATTAAAGCAACCGGATGGTTTGAAAGGGAACACGTAGAGTAAGGATAAGCTCCAGTGGTATCACAATGGACCTGCCGAAGGTCTAAGTGTGTCTTACGACAACCACCCTACCTACCTACCTACCTACATGAGTTGAAAAACATTAAAGTATTTTAAACTAATACTAAACTGGACTCAACACTCCTATTATCAAAAAGGGGCAATGATAAAACTCACAACCATCCGAGTAGGAATAGGAGGTAGTAATACGAGTAGTGAATTGAAGGTCGCATGTCGCGTGAAATGGCTTCGCCTTTCATCTTTTGCGAATTCTGTCACTACTGATAGCATCGTATCTATCAACATTTAAGCGAATTAATTTTAAGCAAAGCATTCCGGCATCATATTAAGATATTCTTCTGAATTCAGCATTATGGTCTACTGATATGGTTGTAGTATGCCCATCGAGTTTTTTCGGAAAGAAGCTTCCGTAGCAGTCAAATTATAATAGTTTCCAAAAAACATTCCTTTTAAGTCTCTAAGGATTTATTTCCAAAATGTTTCCGGAATTAGAACTAAGTCTAGGGCTTTATTTAATCTGACAAACTAAACGACAACACCAAATGACGTAAAAATTTTTTGACATTCATATTTTCACCCAATGAAGGTTATAGGCATGTTTTTATGATGGAACTCCCTTCCCACAGCCCCCAGGCCGCGCCACCACTCTCTTTCGCCACTAATCGAATATTTGCTTAAATTTAATCTAGAAAATCTTAGTTTTTCCTATTTCCCACTATTTATAGCACACTCTAGACTTCATAATCCGCATAAGCTGTTCAACTATGACCCAAATGCAAAGCTCAAAAACGGTTTGAGATCGAAAATTAATAAAAATAATTTTGCTTGGTATTTTTCTGATTGGTTGTTGTGATTTTATTGTAATATTATGGTTATTAATAAAAAATTATTTTCTATGAAATTATTGTATGTAATTCTTTTATATACATATCCTAAATCCCTCAAAACTACTCCGCCGGCCAGTCCAGATAATTTGTACAAGGTGCATGTTGATAATGTAACAGCCCTTGTGGGTATTCATTCAAAAATCAAGCAAAATCATCGACTGTATTAAAAACATACTAATTACCCATCGGAGTAGCATCAAAATTATATGGATACCTGGGCACTCCGGTATCCAGGGTAACACACTGGCAGATACATTTGCCAAGGACATTTCCATTACACCAATAGTCACATCAGAAGTCATCCTAGCCAGCGATTTATACCGATTTATTCATGAACAGAGGCAAACAAAGTTACTTCGTGAATGGTCGTATTATAAACACCATTATTCGAACATTATGCCCAAACGTACAAGACCTGCCGATCCATCATCGGTACCCACCAACCACATTATCCCATGCACACGACTCCGTATTGGGCACACGCTAGTAATTGTACATAATACATCCAACACCTGCTCCTTCTGCCAAGCCACAGTCAGTGTACATCATCTACTGGTATCCTGCCCAGAACTTGCTTCGCAAAGGCATCACCACTTCAGCAACACAGGTCCTCTTCAACTTTTAAAAGATGTCACTGAAGATAACATTAAAAAAATTTACAAATTTCTAAGGGACACCGACCTACTCCGTCGTATCTGATCCAACACACATCACCAGCCAGCCGAAAGCCTCTGCTGCTAGCGCTGCGTTTGCTTGAGTTTACTTATTATTATTATTATTATTATTATTTATTAGAAATTATACACTAATTAAATATAATATGAAATATAACACTAATTGATAGAGCACACTGGCTACTTAGGCCTACGGTGCTTTGTGTTTACTTATAATTTTATTAACATGTAAGCTTTTAAAGATAAAAAATAAACAAATTTTGCAGCAGAGACCTTACTGATATATTTCTATCAATTAATACGCCCATCATCGTTATTGGGACCTTAATAGTTGCAGTAATTTGGGCGGATAATGCTCAGTTAATGCTTGTGGTCGATACGTACTTTGAGTGATGATAGTGCGACTCATTTCTCCACCCACTCTCTACGTTCACACACTTAGACGTACGTCTCTTTCTGTTCACCCTCCCTCTTTCCACTTATTTCTTAGCATAATTCTGACGATCTATTCAACAGCGATCCCTTCCCTATATTACTAAACGTGTATTTAAATCCGAATAATCCACAGCGCGTAATACCATCGCCGAAATTTCTCATTGATCACGCAGATTGGTTTAATTTCACAAAACGGGAAACACGTACTCCCTCAATTTCACCTAATCAAGATGCTGCTAACTATGCAAGAGCCATTAAAATAGCTGCAAACCACTTTATCCCACAATCTATTCACTCCAGAAAACCGAACGTGGTTTGGTGGAACAGAGACCTTCCAGATCAGAAAAAATGAAAGCTTGGCACATCTTCAAAACCTGTCCTACATCCAACAACGTAATTGCTTTCAAAAAGGCCAACGCCAAATACCGGAAAGAGATGAAAATTGGAACTAACGCAGCTTTGCCGAATTCACCGAATCCATTAACCCAAACTCCTCTATTACTTCGATATGGAGCAACATTAACAGACTCTGTAATAGGAATGTGTTTAAGCCCGTCATTAGTATAAGAGTGAACGGCTCTACAACATCCGACTCTAGGGAAATTGCAAATCAATTCGTCTCCTAATGGTTTAATTACTCATCTGACTTAAATTTCTCCAGTTTCTTCCGATCCACAAAACACTCTGTGGATCAGTTCTCCCCAAAGCTCTCAAGCACACATCCAAGAACTATGTTAATCGAAAAACCCATACCTAGCACCGAGTTTAGTATGTGCCTTGCCAAAGCCAAGGGCGAAACCCCGAGATTCCTATAAGATGATAAAATCCACCTCCACAAAGTCTCGTTTGCTTAGCCTTTACAACAACTTTGTGGATTCTAGCTTAATCCCACTTAACTGGAAAATTGCAATGATAATACCCATACCCAAAGCTAATAAGGATCCCCTCGACACAAGCGGATACATACCCCTATCGTTGCTCTCCTGCACCTCTAAAATTTTAGAGGGCATAATAGCCAATCGTATAGCATGGTTCTTGCAAACACTGCAACTCATTGCCGAAAACCGAGTTGCCTTTAAACGGAATAGAGGTTGTTCAGGCGCTCTCCTCCATATCGATTATTACATAACAAAATCTTTATTTGCACGACAGCACACATCCATTCTTTCTGTGGATTTCGAAAAAGCCTGTGACCGAATCGGTCCACACGTAATCCTTAAATGTCTTCACACTTGGGGAATCGCTCATAAAATGTTTCGCTTTGTCAAATCCTTACTTGACAAACAGACAATTTAAAGTAAGGCTTGGCAATACTTTTTTAGATTCATATCCCTTAAGTAATGGATTACCACAAGGATCCCCTTTGTCTGTCATTCTATTTTCAATAGTTTTTAACGAGATCAGCAAAATAGTCAAAAGCAATAACGCAGTCGATCACTGTCTTTATGCAGACAGAGGATTGCAACAAAAATAACGCCACCGAAACAAAGTCCACATTCGAAGGTATAGGGTTTTTCAGTAAGAGCGCTTCAACTTTTGAACTTTTTTGAATAAAACACAAACGGTTTGACTTTTTTAACTAATATTTTTTTTATTGTCGAGTTTGAACATATACATTTAAGTATGAAATTCGATTTCTTTTGCATGACCACCGCGTGCACGTTTTACGAAGTCCAATCGTTGAACCCAATTTTTGACCACTCTTTTGCATAAATCGGGCGAAATTCCAGCAATTTCGCGTTCAATATTGGCTCTGAGCTCACAAATTGTCGCCGGCTTGTTACTGTAGACCAATGACTTCACATAACCCCAAAACGGGACGGCTTGTTAAATGGACCGTAAAATGGCCGTAATGCTCTTAAAGTAGCAGCAACAGAACAGTTCCATGATGAAATGTATACTAATGAAGTTTACAAATGACAAGCGAAAAATAAAAAATAATGCGTCGTTCGCCCTCCCTATCGGAAAAAAGTTGAAGCGCCCCTATTGAACAACCCATTATTATAAAAAATATCTTAAAATGGGCAGAGTATTCTGGAGTAAAAATATCTTTAGATAAAGCAAAACACATTTTGTGTGTCGGCGACGTATTTGTAACTTTCATAATTTTAAGATACATGTAAACAATATTGAACTTGAAAATGTTAAAAAACTAAAAATTCTCGGTATAATATTTTCTTGTAATTATCACTGGAAAGAACATTGTTTCGAACTAAAGAAGTCATTAAGTACTAGGGTAAATCTATTATCATACTTATCAAGCACAAAATGTAACATACATATAAATACTTTAATCTATCTAACTAAGACGTTAATTTTAAGTAAAATCGATTATGGACTTTATCTCTATTGGAAATCCCCACAGTCAACGATAACAGCGTTTAGTCCGGTTAACCATCAAGCCACCAGGATGTGCCTTCAAAACTACGCCCGTAAACAAATTTTTGGCAGAAGCGGGTCTACCAACACTGCAGGAAAGAATACGCGAAAGACTGAAGAAATCCAATGTTTCTGCTAATGCCTTTCGTCAGCTATTCCTGGCGCGTAAAGCTCGCTATGAAGGGGAAAAATGGGCGTTAAGGTACACAGATGGCTCCAAATCTAAAAACTCATCCCTCAGTTACGCAGTTTTAGACACAACTGGTCACGTCCTAAAAATGCAAATACTACCAGACATTGCATCTGCGTTCACCACAGAAGCGACCGCCATCTGCAGCGCAATCATCATGGCGTTAAAGACCGCTTCCAAAGTCCTCATATGTACCGACAGGTTGTCGGTTCTGAAGCAGTCCAAAATCCAACCCATTACTCGATTACAGTCAATTCAATTAGAGATATGGTCATCGAAAACGATCAAAAGATTAAATTGCTATGGATACCTGGACACATTGGCATCATGGGCAACGAAGCAGCAGATCGTGTCGCAAAATCGACTAACTCAACACCTGTAACCACAATGAACACAGTTGAAAAAGTAGATGTCAGGCGGTTTATACTAAACCACATCCGAAACGTAAGAGTACAGAATTGGTTTAATTTCAACCACCATTACACAGCTATAATTCGAGAACTCACGTCGCCTACTTATCCAACAAATATTTCAAAAAAGCACATTCAAAAAACTCCGCCTAGGTCACACTCTTTGAACCCATCCACACCTTCTAAAAGACAGTCCACCATCAACTTCCCCGCTCTGTCCACATGTTTTGACTCTGAAGCACATTTTTTCAGAATACACTGCTCTCGAAGAAATCAGAAACCGTTTTCTCAAACACTATTGGACTGAACTCCTCAAGATTCCCAATGAATTGAACATAATTTCAATCAACAACTTTATCAAAGCTGTGAAAGCAACAATCTCTAAAATAATCTAATACTGACGCAGATGTACAACTTCAATCAAAGCAAAATACCGTACTTCATATACATCCCAGAACCTGTTCAAGAAGACTCCAACTAACTTTTGTATTATGACCGAACATTTTTAACACATCCAACAAGAGACCACAATAGGCCAGACATTCGCCTGATTAATAAATCTCAAACGACTGGTTATATATGTAAGTGATATTGCTGTTCATCTGAACAAAAACATGCACAAAACATATGCAGAAAAAATATACAAATATTCTGACTTAGGGATTGATGTCAAGGGAAAAACTTTAGTATAATGTATATCGCTTTGGAAAAAACGGTAAAAAGGGGGTGATAGAGGGGTGTATCCCCATCTTAAAACTGAAAACAGAACCTGCCGGAGGCTTATAGTTTTTAAGTAATTTAATGTTAAAGTTCTCTAATTTAGCGAAAAGTTGGTGTTGTCATACACCTGAAATGAAAACGAAGTTCGCACGCAGGGATGTTCAGTGGAAGGTTCATTGTAAAACTCCAGTATTTTTTGGTGTAATTTAAAGTTGAGAAATAATTTTAAAAATAAACACATACAACTTATTTAAACTTAAAAACAATGATATTAAGCGTATCACAAAAAATAATAAAGTAATTAAAATTAAATTAAATTAATTAACACAGTATTTTTGCGTAGAACTCCTTTTCGCGTGGGCGGCCTTCGGCCGCGCTTCAAAAAAATAACCCTCATCAGCCCAACTCCGGCTACGCAATCCACAGTATTTTTGCGTAGAACTCCTTTTCGCGTGGGCGGCCTTCGGCCGCGCTTCAAAAAAATAACCCTCATCAGTCCAACTCCGGCTACGCAATCCACAGTATTTTTGCGTAAAACTCCTTTCCGTGTTAAAACTATTGAACCCAAAATTAAAACGTCATATGCGTGTATGTAGTAAGGAGGCATTTTTTGTTTTCATTTGCAGGCATCCGGCAACACCATACTATTGGCATTCCAATCTTCTTCTTATTCGCGCTTAAAATTGAAATGTGATTGCATAGGCAAATGAATTTGCATTTAATTTTAATAGATATAATTAGAATATTAGCATACAAATCGGTAAAAACACGCGTGTGAGTGTATATTTGGTGAATTTTAGTGAAATGTTAAAAAATACAGAGTGTAATGTGGCAAATTATAGTGAAGTTCCCGAGGGCATTTTGAATGTAAATAATTAAAAAATTATTATTTCCCGAATAATTTAAAGTTATAAAGAGTGTTCCTTAACACCTCACTAACATCTCCACCAAGTTTCATTAAACAAAACATGGCTGGAATTTAGAACAATGTATATTTTGGAATTTCTGGCAAACTATAATGTTTTTTTTAATGAAACTTGGTGGAGATGTTAGTGAGGTGTTAAGGAACACTCTTTATAACTCTATATTATTCGGGAAATAATAATTTTTTAATTATTTACATTCAAAATGCCCTCGGGAACTTCACTATAATTTGCCACATTACACTCTATATTTTTTAACATTTCACTAAAATTCACCAAATATACACTCACACGCGTGTTTTTACCGATTTTTATGCTAATATTCTAATTATATCTATTAAAATTAAATGCAAATTCATTTGCCTATGCCATCACATTTCAATTTTAAGCGCGAATAAGAAGAAGATTGGAATGCCAACAGTATGGTGTTGCCGGATGCCTGCAAATGAAAACAAAAAATGCCTCCTTACTACATACACGCATATGACGTTTTAATTTTGGGTTCAATAGTTTTAACACGGAAAGGAGTTTTACGCAAAAATACTGTGGATTGCGTAGCCGGAGTTGGACTGATGAGGGCTATTTTTTTGAAGCGCGGCCGAAGGCCGCCCACGCGAAAAGGAGTTCTACGCAAAAATACTGTGGATTGCGTAGCCGGAGTTGGACTGATGAGGGTTATTTTTTTGAAGCGCGGCCGAAGGCCGCCCACGCGATAAGAAGTTCTACGCAAAAATACTGTGTTAATTAATTTAATTTAATTTTAATTACTTTATTATTTTTTGTGATACGCTTAATAGCATTGTTTTTAAGTTTAAATGAGTTTATGTTTTTATTTTCAAAACTATTTCTCAACTTTAAATTACAGCAAAAAATACTGGAGTTTTACAATGAACCTTCCACTGAACATCCCTGCGTGCGAACTTCGTTTTCATTTCAGGTGTATGACAACACCAACTTTTCGCTAAATTAGAGAACTTTAACATTAAATTACTTAAAAACTATAAGCCTCCGGCAGGTTCTGTTTTCAGTTTTAAGATGGGGATACACCCCTCTATCACCCCCTTTTTACCGTTTTTTCCAAAGCGATATACATTATACTAAAGTTTTTCCCAACACATTATAGTTTGCCAGAAATTCCAAAATATACATTGTTCTAAATTCCAGCCCGAAACTTTTTACAGTAAACGTTTTTCCTGTTTGTAAAATTGTTAACTATTTATTATATATAATATTTATATACGTATATTTAATTGTAATATTTTGTTCCTGTTATAAATTATTGGCGTGCAGCTAAGCTGTAATAATAATAGCTTTCAAGTTGATGCATTTTGTACGGATTTTTCCAAGATCTTCGATAAAGTCTGCCACTCATCCCTTATCTCTAACTAAAAAGTTTTGGGTTTCACTCTACTTTCCTCAAATGGATAAAGTCCTACCTTTTCAATCGTGGATGTGTAGTTGTTGTCGATTATGTGTCTCATTATCCTTTTATAGACTCTTCCGCTGTCACTCAGGGCATTATTTCGGGCCCTTTGTTCTTTGTAAATTTCCTTTTAATGACATATCTGAATGTTTGAATTTGAGTTTCCTTTATATGCAGACGACTTAAAAATTCTTACAACTGTACATAACCTGTCTGATTCATACGATTTTCAATCAGACCTCAACAACGTCGTGGCATGGTGTGATAGGAATCTACTTCAATTAAATATTAAGAAATACTCTCATGTGCCATTTTCTTGATCAAAGCATTTAATCTCTACTTCATATTATAAGGAACCCGCGTTTAAATATACGATTTTCTAAACGCGTGTTGCTTTTTGGTCGAACAAAGTATGATGTTCCTAAATGCAACCTCGTTAACATTCTCGATACGCAACAAACTAGGGGTATGTTCAACAATGCATTATAATGCGCAACATACCATTTCAGGGTGAGGAGTGCGTTCAAAAATGCAAATATGGCAGTACTGCAAATGCAACGCGTTCTTAAACGTCATTTTTGTATCAAAAGTAGGGTATATTCAGAAACGCATTATAATGCGCAACGTACTTTTGCAGTGTTGGCAATGCGTTCAGAAATGCAAATATGGCAGTACTGCAAATGCATCGCGTTCCAAAACGCCATTTTTGTATCAAACGTCACGCATTATTTGCAGGAAAAATTTTAATACTGCCGCTGATTACGTAATATGATGTCTGATGAAAACTGAGTATAAAACTAATTTTTTTAGCTTTTAATGGAAAGATATATTAAATATACGTTATTAAAACAATATTTTATTACATTTTTCTTGATTTTAACGATTATCTAAGTACATCGGAAGTAAAGTTGCTTCTCCGAGTCCGACTGAGCATGGAAAGTGAATTTGCTTCAGGGAGGAGGAAAAAGAGTGTTTTGTGGAATAAGGTGGCGGAAGAAATAAAAAAAGTGAATAAAGATTTGAAAATAGACGGGCAAATCGCGCGGCGAAAATTTTCTAATTGTTTCAAAAAAGATTTTTTTTTTTTTTTTGAAAATTGGAAAAGTAATGAACTACAATCACAATAAATTAAAAAGCATTAGCGACTAGCAAAAAAGATTTATTTTTGGGAATTTTTCGTTTTAATGAACATCTTACTATATGTGATCTTCTTTTTAGTTTTACACGTTTTTTTTTTAAATTTAGCAAAAAACTATCACTTTTTACTTCAAATATATCGTCAACAACTAAACTCAATAATACTTCCATTTTAGTGTAAAACGCGTTCATAAATGCAACAAATCTTTTTGCAAATCGTTAACAAATCTATCAATTGCATCACTTGTCACATTGGCAGTGCTGCCAGCGCTGCAATTACTGCGCATTTATAATGCGTTTCTGAATATACCCGTAATGCATTATTTGCAGCAAAAATTTTCACACTGCCAATAAATACGCTAGTACAATGTCTGATGAAAAGTGGGTATTTAAATATTTATTTTAGCTTTTAATACAAAAATTGATGAAAAATACGATATTTAAACTTTATTTTATTATACTTTTCTTGGCTTTAGTGATTACTTTGACCAATTCATTCGAAAATGAGAATAAAATATATCCTCGGGAAACGATTTTATTGTTTCAAAAAAAGACTTATCTTTGGGTATTTTCCGTTTTGATATTAAACTTTTGACAAGATATGTCCTTCTTTTAAGCTTTACACGGATTTTTTTTTCTTAAATTTAATAAAAGACTATCGGTTTTTTCCTCACATACATCGTCCATGACCAAACTTAGTAGCAATTCCATTTTACTGCACAGCGCGTTCATAAATGCAACAAATCTATTTGCAATTTTTGAACAAATCTATCAGTTGCATGAATTGTCACATTCACAGTGCAGCCAGCGCTGCAAGTACTGCGCATTATAATGCGTTTCTGAACATAGCCTAGCCCTGTCTAGTAAACAGTTTATCACCCTACCTCTTACGTCACAGGAGCAACTCCTCGCAGCAATCTTGCTCCAAATACTTCTCCTCAGGGCTGGTATCGAATCCAACCCTAGGCCAGAGGTATTCTATTGCTGCGTATGCCATGAACGGCTCCATCCGAATTCCACCTCGGTTAGGTACAATAAAAGCAACGGGTGGAGCCACCTTAAGACCTTGTTCAGGCTTTAAGACTCACAGGGAGTGGTCCACACGGTATCTGGCCTCGTGTTGCTCCCGCCAGCAGGCGTCTGATGCCTTAACGGCTACTACTCCCCTTATAGGCCGCCACTGTTAACAACCGCCACAACCCATACCTCCACGGTAAGGAGCCTATCGGAGCAACAAAGCTCCACGGACATAGCTCATCCCCTTCCCTCCTGCTCCAACCCCAGTGCGGGGACAAACCAGCAGCTCTTGGTCCCCCACACAGTCTGTTCCGTGCGTCAGACCGGCATACCTCGGTACCTGACATCAGTCAAATGCAATTTTTACAATGGCTGGTGCCCCTTTCGGAGATTTTACGTCCGGCGCACCACCCGTGAGTGGACAACTGACTACGTTGACCCCTGCTGCAGAGCTCTGCACCCGCAACCGCCCCACGTGGCGCGGCCACCCACCACCATCAGGCCGCAACAACTACAGCGGAATGCACAGCAGGTCGAACGTAGGCAACCACACGCACGTCTCACTCCCCGTGTTACAACAGCCTTAGATAGATCGACGAGATAGTTGGCTTTATGAGCAGACACAGTATCCCAATAGCTGCGGTCCGGGAAACCAAGCTGCACGCTAGGTCCTCTCTGATCACCAGGGACGGCTTAACGTGCACTAACATGATCCCGAGCGAGACAATTGTGATGGCCTAGCGTTCATAGTACACCACACAGTGCAGTATCGTCTCATTGATGAAGGCATCGACCGCAGAGACAGCACCTTAGAATGTCAAGGTATAGCTGTCCAGTCAGGCGATGTCGAGCTCGAAGTACTTAACATATACATACCCCCTGTCACCTGCTGCTCGGCAGGATATAACCCTGATATAGGTGCGCTCATCAGAGGTGAAAACCGATTGGTTGTAGGTGACTTAAATGCGCATCACGATCTTTGGCATTGAAGCCTTCCAAATGATAGTAGGGGACAACTACTGGCAGAGCAGATAGACCAATCGACATTCAGCACTGTGAACGACGACGCCCCCACCAGAGCAACGAGTAATTGCAGCAGCTCGCCTGACGTAACAATAGCTAGCGCTGGTCTGATAAATAGCATAATCTGGCGACCTATGCTATCGCTCCCATCACACCATTTGTCCACTATCTTCTCGATTCTCGAAGACCTGCCAACTTCGTTTCCACGAATCACCGATCCTATTTTAACTTTAAAAAAGCTAATTCAGCCGGCTTCGCGGAATTCACAGAAGACCCCTTCGCCGCTCCTCCCAACCCCACCGATGTGCGCGTAGGCGAACGCGCATTTCGTACGGTGCTCACAGCTGCTGCGGCTCGCTTCATCCCCGCTGGAAGGATCAAGGACATACGTCCTAATTTTCCAGCCGAAGCAGCCAGGTTGGCAAACGAGCGTGACCACCTACGGCAGGTCGATCACGGGGATCTCCGCATAAGGGATCTGAATTTGGACATCCGGCAACAGGTAGAACAACATAAGTGGACCAAATGGGTTGAATATCTGAAAACCTGCAATTTCTCCACTGGTGTGAGTAAGTTCTGGTCCACCGTTAGGTCCCTGTCGAACCCGACGTAGCACAACGACAAGGTGGCGCGATCTATTTTAGCCGACTTTTTACACTGCATCCTCCGGCCCACAGAACCAAGCGTCGTGCCACCAGACGGCCGTGTGCCTGAAATCGCCTGCCAACAATATCATCAAACCACCAAAGATGTTGTTATTTCGCCGAAGATCCTTCAGTGTGAAGTTAGGTGATTCAAGTGATTTCTTATGTGCCATTGTGCACTCATCCCAAACAATGAGCTTGCATTGGATCAACAATTTTCCCATTGCACTGGATCGAGAAATATTGCATGTTGAAGTATCAATTCTGTTTAAATTGAGTGGCATTTTCAGGGCAAAACGTGCAGTACGACCGCTATCTAGAAGAGTCGCCGCGATTGCAGATGATGCTAACGCCAAAGCTATGCCACATCTTGATCGAATAGTGTCCAAAATCAATGAAATGACAAAAGTTTCCCCTGTTCCTCCAGGCGCGCCCATCAAGAATAGACCACCAGTATTATTGTCCATGTTCGTACGTCGTCCTCTAGGCATTGTGGACTATGGACAGATTGGTGAATTTAACCTCAAATGCACGATCCGCATAATTTACACTGTTCAACTTACCATCTTACGGACAAATGCCTGCTGTTGAAGTTGAATAAAAACTTGCACAATACGCGTGGTTGATTTGATGATTTCCAATTGAATTGTTATGAAACGAATAACTGTAACCTCAATTTCGCAGTGAACACAATACCGGTTTTAAGTTAGCGCTTGAAAGAACGTACGCATAATAAATGTCACATGAAATCAACTGGAAAAACAGTGGAAATCTGTTCGTGCGTTCGGGAGTTATAGCGTCAGGAAGGAAAATCCGACTTTATTAACATGTTATAGATATATAACACCCTTTTTGGGTGTTTGACCGAGCTCCTCCTCCTATTTGTGGTGTTTGTTCTGATGTTGTTCCACAAATGGAGGGCCTACAGTTTCAAACCGACTCCGAACGGCATATATGTTTTGTGAGGAGCCTTTTTATGGCAGAAATATACTCGGTTTGCCATTGCCTGCCGGGGGGCGACCGGTATTAGAAAAAACGTTTTCTTAATTTTGGTGTTTCGCCGAGATTCGAACCTACAATCTCTCTGAATTTCGAATGGTAGTCACGGCGGCCGCCTAACATACTATATGCATACTAACAAAAGCAAAAATAATGGAACTTCTTTCTGCAAATTTGTTCTCACCGTATTCATTGTAAAATTTGCCACCGAATTTATGGCAAGACTAAGTATATAAAGATATACACATAAGCAGTAGTCTTAATTTTAAATCTAAAATTATAACAATTTATTACAGTTCTTTGCTTTTCATTATTTTTTATTTTGCATTTGTCTTGATTTTATAGGCTCAATAACAAATATGCTGTCTTCAATGAACCATTTCGGCAAATTAAGTGATAAATTATTTCTACACTTCACATAATTCGTATTAATTTTTAAAATAAATGTTTTGTAGCATAAGTGTGGCATTTAGCCATTACTAATTTTATATTTCAAGTAATTTTCGTTTAATTTGATTGAAAATACAATCCTATGAACCACAAGAAAAAATTACATATAAAATTCTAAGTCCATTCGTCTATCAGTCAATCTGTATACCTTGTAATTCTGTTGTAACTTGATTTTTTGTCGAGTAGTTAAGATTAGTCAAGATTATATGAAATACAAATTTTGAACGCCTTATTCATCAAAGTGTTATTTTAGTCATCCACAATAGAACAAACAAATTTCGAAATATAATCATATTCATCCCTACCAGATGGTCTTGGCTGACTTTGTGTTTGACGCCATGCAGGGGCAGCCACAACGCTATTATTTCCGACAACACTATTTGATGTTGCATTTGAACTGCTATTTCCGCTAGGAATATTACTATTTCCACTTTTACCACCGTTCGAACTGCAAGCACCAGAACTAGGTTGACTTTGATTGTTTCCACTGTTGCCATTGCCTCCAGTGCTACCATTATTCATCGCATTACTTCCGCATCCATTACCGCCCGAGCCGCTCACCACCGAATGGTTAGCCATGCTGCAGTTACCATTGCCACCACTCACACCACCAACATTATTGCAGGGGCCTCCATTATTATTACCACTGTTAGAAGATAGAGAACCATTTCCTCCTGCAACACTCCCACCACTATTCGACGCAGGGTTGCTCGAATTACCGCCATTTCCCGTTAAACCAGACCCGGAAACACTGTTAGACGTCTGAGGCAAATGCTGTAAAATACTTTGAACTTCATTTTCACTCGGTGACTCTGCACAAATTGTAGTGCTACCGAGAACACAGTTATTCAATGTCATTTGGGCTTTGTTTGCTTCCTCACGTGTTGCATATTTACATAAGGCAATTCCTTGATTTAAATATAAGTGAAAATTAGCAAGTGGGCCATGCTGCATACATAAGGTACGTAATGTTGAACCATCAATCTTGAAAAGAAGTTAAAATAAGATAAAATAACAAAAATAAATAAAGATTAAGTACCTGTGCGGTTAAATTTTTGAGTAGTAACCATGTAGAATTCCACCCTGAATTCGACGTAGTCCAACCAGAATTGTTATTGGGAACTCCACGGCCACCAGTAACGATCCATCCATTTGAACTGCCAGCAACTACGGAGGAGGAATTTGTAACGGATTGTACGCCAGTTCCTGATACGCCTGCTCCGTTGCCTGAACCCAAACCGGGTGGTGGACCCCGCGATGTCTTGTTCATTGAACTGGCCCATAATTCCGAGGGGGTGCATTGTTGCGGACTATCGGACCAACTATATTTAATTAGTATATATATGCATGTATAAAAAGTATCAGAGTACTATATATCCAAGACATAAAAAGTATATTTAAAATCCATCCAAGTTTATAAGCTCCAAAACACGCATTATGGCAAAATTAAAAATGAGTAAATTTAAGTTATAAATAAAATATTGGTATTTGAAGAATAAGATTTGTTTGATTCAAATTCCGCTTAACTTTTTCCGTTTGCGTAAAATTTTTAACGTAGTCATTTTTATATTGAAATTTCATCTCGCAAGTATAGCACATGCTATAACGTACCACCAGGTTTTTGATTTTCGGCAAATACTAATGTTTTATTTTAAACTTTTGAAACCAGAGATTCTCGCTACCTTTGAAAGTTTTGATTGCTTGATGATGGATTAAAGCTCCATGTCGATGAGGATAAGCTTAATGGTGTTAAATCAGTCGGTGAACTTTTGCTAGGGTTCGCAAAAATATCAGCTTCTTTTGGCGTCGAATTAATAGACAATGGAGATCTAGCTACACTGCCAGGAGTTATACTAGGATCGTCTTCTATACTCTTAATCTGCGAGCCCTTAAAAGTGTTGTAGAATGTATTTGTGAAAACGGCTATTAACTATCGTCTAAAAATTAAACTACCTTCCACGGTTTTCCTGGTTCAAACTCCTGAACTAAATCAGTGTACGTCGCAGCAGGCGTAGGTTGTGCAACGGACCAGTCTTTATTCTCAGTTTCTGTAGATGAGTCTGGCCAACCGTCGCCAATACTTCGCCCAGTCGACCAAGTGCTAGGAAGTAATACGTTTTATAGTAACTTTGAAATTGTACTCTACCACAAACTGTTTAACTATTACATCCAAAAAGTTCTACGTATAGAGAAAATTATTCAAAATTGGAATGCATACCCATCATTTTGTAGACCTAGGGGGCCCATAGTATTCCCAGAAGCGTTTAAGTTTTGTTTGGATGCTCCCGGTGCCCGAGAAAAATCTGTACTTTCAGACGTTATATCCTTTTCCGGAAGTTTCCACTGGTTTATAAGTTTTGACTGCGAATTTGGACCAGTTGGATAGCCACTATGCTGAAATTTTGTAAAACAAATAAAAAAGGGGTAAGACTTCTCATAAGCATTAGCTCAAGTTACCTTAGCCAAGTTCATTTCTGAAAAGTTGCTCTGTAAAGCATTTATGGCATCATGCTGCCCTCTAATATATTCTAGGTTCGAACTGTTGACATGTGCTGCAGAATGCTGCGCGTTTTGCGGCATGGACTGCTGCTTCTGTTTCAGTATGAACGCCTGTTGTGCGTTTATTTGATTTTGTAAATTTTGGATTTGCTGTTTATATTTGGCAATAGCATAACTTATTTGTGAATTATTTGCATTGTTGCCACCACGTGTCAAGGACTGCTGTGCCGCTTGAAGGTGCTGAAAATAGTTCACATTTAAAAGTAGCCACAAACGAAATCAAATAAAAACATTAATCTCACTTTAATATTTGTTAATAATTGATATAAAAGTACAAGCATTGAGGATGGCAAAGGCTCTGATAAAATTTGGCTGGATAGGTAACCACTATGAACAGCTAACTGGATTTGCTGTACAAGAACGCGTAACTGTTGAGTGGATGGCTGGCTGGTACTATTTGAAGCTGCATTCACAGCCGCAGTAACATTAGCAACTCCCTGTCCGAAAGCCACAGCAGGATTCATGGTCTGCGGTCCACTTGCAACATTGTGTGGAGCTGAATTTAGATACTTTTGCACTGGAAGTGGCTGTATCGAATTGAGCGCTGCTAGATTTGAATTATTGCCGCTGGCACTAACAGTGTTACCGCTCATATTGTTTAAGATATTCTAAAAAACAAATGAAAAATTAAAAATTTTGATCAATCTGTAATTTTAAAATAGAAATTACCGGAGGGAATGGCATAGTGGGCTGAGTGGCCGTTGGTGGGTAGCGTCCTGGGAAGCTACCACCAGGATTAGGATGATCAGCATATGAGCCAAGGGGGTCTTCGTGTCTTCTCCAATCCATTGACATTGTGGCATTAGCCCGGAGTAAATCCGCGGCTTCTTCAATGTTCATATTGGCGCTAATTAGAGCTCGTTCCACATCCTCCTTTTTAAAGCCATTTTCCACAAGTACACGATATTGTTTACTCTGTTTGATCACATCTGTATTCAAGTTAGTAATGTTAACATTAACGCCTCCTATTTTTTGTTGAGTTTTTCCTACAATGCCGCCGTGAGCACTCCAGTCCGATGACAGATCGGCACCATCATTACCTCCACCCGTACCCCATCCCGTCGCACCACCTGCCATTTTATTTTGATTTTTGTTCCAAGATGCAGATGGATCATTCCAAGAGTTAGTGCCACCAACGCTGACACCCAATTGTCCTATACCTGCACTCGTTTTATCATCCATCCAATTAACACCAGAGTTTGGGCCCATATTGTGGTTTGCTTCATCACCCCATGATGCCGCATTACGGACATTCACATTTGGATTGCTTGCATGTACCCACATGTTATTATCCGGTTTATGCTGATTGACAGCAATACCAGGTCCTACACCAGAACCAAGCCGTCCTGGAGGACCAACACTGCTTATGGAATTGTTCGTATTACCACCAACGACTGGTGCATTTAGTACCCCTTGGTTGTTTCCCAATCCATTTCCGGATCCGCTACCAAGGCCAGCTACCGTATTTGGCGTATTCTGGTTACCTACTGTATTTCGCGTTAAATGTCTATTCATTGGATCAGAAATATCTTTCCAATGAGAACCACTAGGTACTCGAGACTGCTGTCCCCATAAAGATGTTCCGTCGTCATAGTTAGGTATATTACGTCGCTGCGGTGGAGGCGATGGCTCCTCCCACCCAGTGACTTTACCTGTCATTGAAGAAATATCTTTTGGTCCAACAATCGCTGAAGATGCGCCCCAATGGGCATTAACACTACCACTTACACCGCCCGCATTTATGGCATTGACCCCACCTGCTCCTAAACCAGCTACCCCTCCTCCGGTAACTACAGCACCAGTAGACACACCGGAGCCTACGCTAACCCCGGGTCCCACTATTTTATTTAGTGCGGGTATTTGATTATGTGCTATAGAATGGTGTTGTCCCCACATTTCCGACGTGCCATTTAAACGCCCCGAAATTCCTCGAGGATCACCACGTATGGGGTCACGAGGATCTAACATGCGTAACTCCCGAGGCTCAGCAGCTGTACCTCGCATTTGATCACGTGGGTCAACTCCACGCATAGCTATTGCACCGCTCACAGCCCCACTACTCATTTCACGTGAATCACTCCAATTATTACCAGCAGAATTATTGGCTGCCGCCGCATTTACACTACCAGGCACATTTACGCCAGGGCCACCGGCAGGACCACCTTAAATACAAGTCACATTACCTTAGTATTTAATAATTTGTTGTTGATATACCAACCTACGACAGACACACTGCCTACGTTTACAGATGGCGTTCCTGTAGCATTAGCAGCTGCACCGACGCCGACACCTACAGAGCTTTGACCCCATTGCGGCCCATTTCCAGGACCATTGGCACCTACACCCGTCGAACTAACTCCAGTTACACCCACAACACCTGCAGTTGATGGATTATTTGATGAACCAGTCCAAACGCTGCTACTGTCCGCACCGTCATCGTCTTCTCCCCATGTTCCACCTAAATTCGACGATGGTGTATGACCCCATGGTGTCTTTTGAACTGGTTGAGTTGGTGGCTGACCACCGTTGCGTAAATTTAATTCCCATAGGTCAGTTCCATTATTTATAGTAGGTTTCCACATCGTTGGTCCACCAGATGGATCTTTGTTTGTTGGCTCAGGTGAACTAGGCACTTCCCAATTCGTGTCCTGATTAACGTGCTGGCAACCCCAACCATCCTGAGAAAAAAGCGCCTCTCGCATTGTGTTCAATTGTTCTAATTGATTTTTAGCAGCTGCTGCAGAAGTACCACCACCAACTAATCCAACACTGCCCGTGCTAATGCCACCATTATTATTATTCGAATTCGGACCACTTGTGCCAGAGTTACAGCTGCTACTGTTATTTGTCTTAGTATTATTAGTGCTACTGTTATTGTTATTACTGGTCCCACCGTTATTACTGTTGCTTTGTCCAGGCTAAAAACATATGCGAAAAATTAAAAAAAATTACAGAAAATATTTATATGCAATTCTAATACAAATGCTTGTCGGCTTTATTTCATTTTTAATTCGTATATATTAAAAAAGTATGATTTCAATTTCGCCTTATCTAGTTTAAACTCTTCCGCAGTAACTCTTCAAGCAACAATAGGCTTCCTCTTTTCGACAAGCGTTAGCAAGTAGCGAATAGCTGTAGCAACAACAGGTATAACTAACTTTTCTGGTAGCCCTGCATAAATTTACATTTATTTGTAAAATAGTGAGTTATACCAGTTTTTTTAAGTATAACCACAATCTCTACCAGCGAATCTTGCTCGAAAACTTTGTTGTTGCTTTTACATGCAAATTTTTCTTCAAGTGAGCCTGACAGAGAAGTGACGAATAGAAGAGGCAAATAAAAATCCTCCTTCTCACAACAGTCGGTTCCCAAATGCGCAGTAAAACTTGCAATCACAACAACAGCAGCAACCAAAATCATTCTCTCACTCCCAAATCGACCACTATCCAAAAAATGCCTGAGCAAGATTTCTCACAATCAACTTTACAGGTCGACACGAAATACAGATCTTTGCGGTGCATGAAACTATTAAAAATTAAAATATTATATATATTTCTGATGTACATATGTACCACCTGTCACCTTTTGCCATGATATTATGGAGGTACCAAAGAGTTCATATCCTGCAAAACAATACAGTACCGCCGGCCAATCAACAGGATGCAATTTTTCCGATATCTCTCATCTCCCTAATAATGAAGAACCTGTTACTTTCGTTATTCATCTGAGGGCAGAAACACAGAAGCACGATTTACGTACAGTGAAACGTTTCTGAGTGTTATATATTTAACTAGCTGACCTGGCGAACTTTGTTCCGCCCTAGAGGCAATAAAAAAGCAGATTTTTGATATTATTAAGTTAATTTTTTTATTAATCAAGTATTTCAATGAAGCTTTAATAGATTGCACTATTCAGTTAAGCACCTTGTGATACACGACATTTTTTGTTTTATTATCAGCTGCAAGAACAAACAACGCAGATGGTTTTCCGACCCATGAACATGCCACATATAATTGACCATGTGAGAAACATTGATTTTCTAGATTCAGACCACAAACTTTCAAGGATTGGCCTTGTGATTTGTTAATGGTCATGGCGAATGCAAGACGGATCGGAAATTGAAGTATTTTAAACTCAAACGAAAGATCGGTTAGGATCATCGGGAACCTCGGAATGAGAACTTCTTATCCTTCGACTTTTCCCTCGAGTATCGTCTCGTAAATCACATGGTTCATCAATTTATTTACCACCAAACGCGTATCGTTGCAAAGTTTTGGTGTGCTTATGTTTCGAAGCATGATTACTACGGAGCCAACTTTTAGGCGTAAATTGTGCGACGGTAAGCCAGGCACATCCAAGGAGTTTAAAAATTCAATTGGATAGTTGATGGCTTCATTTTCATTTGTTACAAAGTCAATGGAATGTATTGTTCCAATGATATCATTTTGAATTATGTAGTTTAGGTCATCTGCATCTTTATTCTTAGCCGCTAAAATTGCTCGCTCACTCAACCATTTATTATTTTTGTAGGTATTAATGATGTTTGGGAATACTTTATTGATAAGTTCGTCTTTCGATGAGACAAAGTTACAGAAATTCTGAGGAACTAATATCAATCCACTCGATTCGTCGTCAGGTACTCGACCATTACCGATAGTCAGTAATTGCTCAGAGAAATCTTCAGTATCATTAAGTAATGCAACTCTCATGTTTGTTGTCAGCTGAAGTTTCTTCACATAGCGCAATAGATTTGATGATTTGAGGCAAGCGTTTATTTCGTCAGCAGCCGTTGATCTTGGAATTACTGGCAGTGTTTGGCGGAATAATGGCAATATCACTCTTCCACTAAGGCATCACAATCCGGGCGTTTCTCCGGAAAACTTCAATGCGTCACAATACTCGCAAACAACGTTCATTGGCCCAATGCAAACGCTAGGATACAAGCAGTAATCAGTGTTGCAATCATATCGAAACGCTGCTCGATTCAAATCAGCACTTGATAATTCTCTTCTTGTACGTCGAAAATGATCTACCTGTTGAACTCTGTTATTCGCTCGACGACTTCGCATTGCTAACCGAGCCGTTCCACGGGCTGTATCGCTTTGCTCTTATGATTGAGAAGCACGAAGTCGAGCCATACTAACGCGGCGCTCTTCACCGGCAACTCCTTCTGCTTCTTCAGTCGTTTCATTCGCAATGTTTCGTATCCTTCTTGCACTACGGCTTTGTCGGGAAAGATTCGATCGTCTTGGTCGCGGCATTGATAATGATGATTCAAAGAGAATACAAATTACTGTGATTATATATTTCTGACAAAATTTATATTATCAAATTTTCTACTTAACCATAAACAAAATAACGTTTTGCTGTCATTTGCGTTTTGTTATTCCATATCAGATGCGTTTTTGTTAAAAAAAAAAATAAATAATTGGCGCGTACACTTCTGTTAGGTGTTTGGCCGAGCTCCTCCTCCTATTTGTGGTGTGCGTCTTGATGTTGTTCCACAAATGGAGGGACCTACAGTTTCAAGCCGACTCCGAACGGCAGATATTTTTATGAGGAGCTTTTTCATGGCAGAAATAAACTCGGAGGTTTGCCATTGCCTGCCGAGGGGCGACCGCTATTAGAAAAATGTTTTTATTAATTTTGCCTTCACCGAGATTCGAACTAACGACCTCTCGGTGAATTCCGAATGGTAATCACGCACCAACCCATTCGGCTACGGCGGATGCGTTTTTGTTATACCACATTTTATAGTGACTTCACGGAAACGCGTTCGACTGGGATAAAAAGTATCCTATGCCCGTCTCCTGGTTCTAAGCTACTTCTCCAATTTTCAGCCAAATCGGTTCAGCCGTTCTCGAGTTATATATAGTGTAACTAACATGACTTTCTTTTATATATATAGGTTGACAAATTTTTAATTCTTAATTTTTAGTTAATCAAAAAATTTTAGAATAAGAAAAAATATCATACAATGCAATAAACATTTAAATTACCAAATAAATTTAAATACTTAATGCCGACATACAGTGGCTCAATAGAGAACTCGGCCATACATAGCATGCAGCTTCAAATTCAAAATTATTGTAAGAAATATGCAAGTTAAATATTTTTATTTTGTATATTTTTCCACTGGGTATTCAATTAGGATTTTAAAAATAGTACGACAGGATAAAACGTTTCAAACAAAAAAACAATATCCGTGGAAAATATGAAGAAATCGAGACGACCAAAACTGTTTTCGGATGCAGATGAACGGTGGATAGTGCAACAAATTAAGAAAAATCCAAATTTGAGCGCTGCTAAGCTCGCAACACGCAACAAGCACTTAATGTCCGTCTATGGGTTATGTACAACTGCCCTAAAATACTTTAAACACCTCCACCATCTCCAGACATCAATGTCAATAAACATTTGTGGGCTCATTTGGAAGCCAACTAAAAAGCATATTATTAGAAACAAGAAAGACCTAGAAACTGGTATTAAAGAAGAGTGGGGGAAAATAGATCCTTTACCGAGCAAGAAGCTGGTCGAATCCATGCCAAGAAGACTGACTGCTATGAGAAAAAATTAAGGTTTGCCGACTAATCATTAATTATATTGTTCTTTCTTAAATATTATTTGCCTAACTCAACTTTATATAAATGTTCGAGTTCGTTTTTTGTCATGTATTTTGCTAAGTTTTTGTTGTTTGTGTTTTCTATATTATGTACGAATGAGTTGAAGTTTGTTTTGTAGTTTTGAAAAATACACTTGAAGATCGAAAGTAGATCTGACACATAAACGCATTAAACTTGCATTTTAATATACATAGCATATTTTTAGGTTTAAAAACATATCACTTGGGTTGTCCGAGTTCTTTTTTGAGCCACTGCAGTTAGAAAACGATGTCTTCTATCAATGAATGTATTGATTATAATATTAAAAACTATCAATATTTAGTTTTTTAAACTACTGACAATGTTAAGTACACTTTAAACATTAAGTCCTTCAATATAAAGAAAATAAAAGTTTAGGAAAACATACTTCTCTATAGAATATTTTGCACATATTGTAAATTAATAGTTAATATTTATTAGAATAAGAACAACAATAATTCAAGCCTAAAGATTATTTCAAAATTTAATTCTGATCTCAGAAAAAATCAAGTTACATCGGCCATACAAATACAAAGAATTGCTCGATATAACATTCTAAGTTCGCTGATTTCAGTATAGAACACTTTAACATACTCCTCTCTATGTTTGAAAGTAATATGGAAAAATATTTTGCAACTTTTGGTTTCAATTAAGCCTCTTAAAATTTTTTGTACCAAAAAAAATATTATGTAAATTAATATTCGACAATTTGTAGCAAACTACAAATCTGAAGCATTGATATTTGAGGGAAATCGCAATTCATCAATTTCCAGGGTCGGGGAAAAGTTACTTCCTGAAAATCATTGAATTTTTTACACGAAATATTTTATACTTTATACTGACTTTTTCCGATTTTTGAAACTATTTATTTTTTAATAGAAAATTTTCATTATAGTTTCAAGTTTTGTGGAAATAATGAAATAATCACTTATGAAAGGACAGACACAATAATCTTCCTTTGCTACCACCAACGAGTACCGCATCGAATACTTTCAGAGCCGGAGCTTTTGTGTGCATTCGGACGACATGGCTCAACGTAGCCGTCGGATCTTTATTTGCTGCGCTATATCTATGTCGTCGTAAAGCTCATCGCTCCATCGCCTGCGATATTCGCCGTCGACAACGTTAAAAGGTTCAGAAATCATCCGCAGAATTTTTCTCTCAAACACTCCAAGCGACGCTTTACCGGATGGATATTGTCATCGTCCACGCTTCTGCGGCATACGTTAGGATGGGCATTGGATATACAGCCATGGACAGATAAATAGCACAAGTGTGAATGTTACATGTTAAGTTAAGTTTTTAGTACGAACTTTGCTTTGATCAAATAAATTGGTTTGTTTACATTTATTACTTACTTTTACTTTTAAAGTAATTACTAAAAATGGGACGTGGAAAACATTGCACGCCGGAGAAAAGAGCTCTTATATATGAGTCCGTATGAGTCAAAACGGAAAAAGCTATGCAGTAATAGCTGAAATGATGATATGCTCTCAGAAAATGGTTTATAATGCTCTTAATTTAGTTAAGAAAGATTCATCCTACTCAGCAAAAAAAAACGGAAAAAACCAAAGCCGCGAAAAAACTGATGTTAATGTGGATGTCGCTATAATACGCAAGAGCAAAGCAGATCCTTTTAAGACGGCACGGGAAATAATGCTTGAAATGAACAAAGAATCTGGTCTACAGGTGTCCAGAAAGCTTGTAGGAAGGCGACTTAACGAAGCCCAGCTGTTTGGTTTAGACCGACGAAACCAACATAAGTAGGATGAGACCAGATGGGAAAACTATTGTACGTCGCCCAAAAAATCACGTGTTAAATCCTAGTATCTGGATATACTCCAGAATAAAATGGAGCCATTTCTGTTTGAGTTTACGCCATTAAATTTGACATATATGCAGGACATTGATCCAAAGCATACTGCAAAGACAGTGAAGCAACGGTTCAGAAGAGAAAAAATTAAAGTACTGGATTGGCGGGTGCAGAGCCCTGATCTCAATCCAACAGAAAATTTGTGGAATGACGTGAAGGTCAAAATCGGCAACAAAAATTTTAAAAATGTTTATGATTTGTGGGCCGCAGTTGAGGAGACTTGGTACTCGATTCCAAAGGAAAGATGCCACAAGCTTGCAGGAAGCATGGAGCGGCGGTTTGAAGACGTAACCAAAAATGGTGGATAAAGTACAAAATACTAATCTGGTACAACAATATTATTACTTAACTATCTGATTTGTTTACTATTTTTGCTTTTATTTGGAATTTTTTAGGATGTGCTATTTATGTGTCCAGGAGGTTTCGTGAGTTATCAAAGTTCTCGTAAATTAAATCAGAACTGAAATTCTTTTTGACCATTTTTTTTGTTTTAAAGTGGAAGTAAATAAGTTTTTTATTTTTTATGTGGATTTTTCCCAATAAAAAATAATTATTTAAAACATGTTCAACTCTTTGCTTTCAAAGCCTAAATGTGTTATTTATATGACCACGGCTGTATAGAAGTCCACGCAATTGGGGAAAATTACTGATCGCCATTCACTTGAAAGTAGCTAGGACGATTCTTCTAAATATGGTCACGCAGCTTAAAACTTGCGGGATAAGCCCAAGTATCCTCTGGGTAGCTTCCGAACACTCGTTCGACAGCATGCCAACGTGAGAAGGCGAAGCATCCCATGATAGCTGGAGTGCGCTGGGTTCGGGACCCGCCACATAAAAATCCCCCGTAAGGAAAACTGGAAGAAAGTCTCGGATGAAAACTTCCTATATATCGCATCGTCACTGGCGATAACAAATGGATCTATTATGATAACCCTAAGCGTTGGCGCCTGCCAGGTGAACCATCTCATCTATTATGAACTCCTTAGACCACCAATCATTGGCGATCGTTACTGACTGCAGTTAATGCGTTTAAATCGAGCTCTAAAAGAAAAGCGGCCGGCATGGGACGGTAGACATGACAAACTGATTTTGCTGCATGACAACGGCAGGCCGCACGTTGCTAAATCGGTCCAGAAACATTTAGAGGGACCGAATCGGAAAATCTCACCCTACCCGCAGTATTCCCCAGACATTGCACGTTCGTTTTACCATCTGTTCCTATCAATGCAGTCAGTCCTTATTGAAGAACGGCTCAATTCTTACGAGAGCATCGCTAACTAGCTCAATGAATGGATCAAGTTAAAAAAATTCGGGTTTTTTCGTCAGAGGAATCCGTATGCTGCCTGAAAGGTGGAGTAAAGTTGTAGTATCTAACGGCACATATGTATATATATATAATTCGCGCGTACACTCTTTTTGAGTGTTTGGCCGAGCTCCTCTTCCTATTTGTGGTGTGTGTCTTGATGTTGTTCCACAAATGGAGGGGCCTGCAGTTTCAAGCCCACTCTGAAGGCAGAGTTATTTCTGTTTTTAACCATGTTGTTGTTAGCCCGTTATTTGCCCGCGCAAATTAGGGGGTTACAATTTGCTCGCGATAACGGATACGTGTCGTAAGAGGCGACTAAAATCCACACCTCAGCCTATTAGTTAAAAGTTAATTTCAGCGAAGCAGGTACAGAAACGGCTTGTTGGCGATGGGCATACTATCGTCATTGGAGCGTCCAACTACCTGGCGGTGCATCAGAATATGCTCATGAGTCTGAGATCTGATGATTTCACATTTACTTGCCGTGCTTGTGTGTCACTCCGCATCTATGCTTTGGTCCCAAGAGCAAGTGACAGTGATATAACAAACACTCTATCTGCATGCGGGCATATTTTTTGTAAACCCATCCCAAATAAGGCCCTGTCGACCGAGTCAATGCTGTAAAACATTGACAACACTTAAAGTTAAGGTGTTGAGAAAACCGTGCCGAGAGCTGAACGACTGGTAGTGCCTAAATAACCAGTCGTAAACGGTACCCTCCAATGCACAAGCAAGGTCGATTGAAGCAAGTGCCTTTCCGCAGTATGCCGGCTCTAGGACCAAAATTAGACATATAGAAAACAAATCAAAAAACGAAAAGAAAACAACAAAAACTGAGGGTGTACTGGGCACTAGAGTGCTCACCATAGCACTCCGCTGCTGAAACCCAGACGTCTACAGCCAAAAACTCAACAGACGCAATCCTCTTCTCCGGTGACCTCTGGTAGGGAAGCCAAGAAGAGGAATAAAAAATCTTCTGGGTCGTTGCTGAAAGCGCGCTACCTGAGAGCCAAATTCATTCTGGCTAAGATAGCTAAGAATGAATCGGCCGGTGGAGAAGATTAACGCGATGCTGGCGACAAAGTCAGATATGAGGCCACAGTTTCGGAGTACGAAAACATGGCCACGAGGAAATCTACCGACCACCAATCACACAAAAATCTTCGGAACCAGCCAGTGGCTGAGCGTATCCGATCACAAGCTGTAAGAAATGATGGTCGAATACCTCATTGCAAACCAAGGAAAGGGACCTCTTTTCGACCCGGGAAATATCTGCCGCAGATATAGGGTGATCAAGTGTGCCGATGAGTTCTGCAAGGGTGCTCTGGAGAACTTCTTTGCTAAGTTCAGCATTGCCTGTGAGGGGGTTTAGCTCATCCCTGCTCCGGAGATCTCTAGGAGACCGCATTTGGCTGGCAAAGCGAAGCTAGAGCGTCCGAAGATTCTCCACTGCCTCAGGCTTAAAAACCCTGAGGTTCCTATGGACAACTGGTCTGTCTACTTATTTCTGAAGAGTCCCTGAAGGTACTCGAGGAAAAGAAACACAAACTCCGTTGCCAAAGTTAAGATTTTCCTTGCATTTGGTGCTCCGGATGATGACCTGGACGGAATATGGGATATTGTAAATCAGCCCGACGAACTACGGCCGTCTGCGATGGATACGATGCCCAAGGCCAAAAGCTCCATGAAATCCTCGGAGCCTGGGGAGGCCACGGAGCATGCTTAGGTGAGCATCCTTTTACAAACTAATGTTAAGGGTAGCTCAGATTAACCTTCGTCACGCTAGTTTAGCCACCGATAACTTCTGTGCCATCCTCAGGGCGGAAGACATTAACATCTGCCTGATCCAATAACCCGGGGTTCAGCCTCCAGAGCAGACGCTACGATCTATTTTATGTCGAAAGGTAAGCCTAGGGCTTGTATTCTCGTAATACTATTAAGGCCTTTCTAATTTCTTAATTCAGCTCCCCAGACGTGACAGTGGTCCGAGTAGAACCATCTAGTGGCCGTTCCTACTAAATATTTGGTTTCTGTATACACGGCCCTCGAAAATGAAGCAGCTCCTGAGGAAGTGGGGCGTTTGATAGACTCACCTTTATGTATAAAAGAGGCCATCCTCATCGGCTGCGATGCCAATGCGAGACACACCTGGGGGAAGCAGCGAGATAAATGACCGGGGTGAGTCCCTCCTTGATTTAATCGTTATCCGAAATTTCCTTATTTGGAACAAGGTCAACAACCCCACGTTGGTATTTCCAGCATCGGAAACATCAAGCGGTTGGGAGGAGGTTCTTGATTTCACACTTTCGATTGGAAGGTTTCTCAAAGAAATTTCTTTTCGGAACACAGGTTGATCCTTCTCGAAACTAATTTCGCACGGGAAACGATATCTCCATACAGGAACCCTAAAAGAACAGACTGGTCTCTGTTCAATAGGGCTTTCAATAATAAATTGAACAAGCGAACTGTTTCGTACTCATACACTGATCAACTGGACAAGAAGGTGGAACACTTAGAGCGTTCCTACCAGATAGCCTTCAAAGTGGCTTGTCCATTATCTTTTAGCAATAAGGACTTTCCTCCCTGGTGAATGAATACAAAGAAGCCAGTAAATATGCGGAACGCAAATCCTGGAAGGAGTCCTGAAAATCCATTGATTCCGAGTGGGTTGAATCTGCAGTAGAATCTTTGACTATCTTGGTAAATACTAATTTGCGGGAAAAATCTATTACACGACACGACCTACTCGATGTTTTTCGGAAATCTATCCTGTCGGTTGACAGAGCCACGTGGGCTGTAAATAGTTTTTCCCCCTTCAAATCTCACAGTTTTGATGATATTTTGCTTGTGATGATTGAGTAAATACCTTGCTGGTTCCTGTCCTGCAAGAAATCTACATGATGTGATCGCTCTTAATTACGTCCCCGCCAACTGGAAGAAAACGAGGGTTGTTTTCATACCCAAGGCAGGGAGGAGACGTAACGAATCGGCCGAGGACTTTAAACCTATAAGTCTTACCTCATTTATCCTAAAGTTGTTTGAAAGATTGATTTATTACCAGATCCAAGAGCACACAGAACCCAAATTATATCCAGCGCAACATGCTTACCTGAAAGGGAAATCCACGGACTCAGCCTTACCCGAGGTTGTAGGGGCTGCAGAAAAATCTCTGGACCGCAAACAATTCACTTTGGCGGCCTCAGTAGGTACAAAGTGTGCTTTTAACATTAGAGCAAAATCAATTGTCAATGCGTTAAATAGACTAGAGGTGGAAAGACCTATCTTATCTGTCTCTGGATCTCGCCCCTGCTTGGCTACAGGGAAGTTAATGCGGTTGCAAGATGGGCTAAAGTCACTAGATTCGTTCACAGGGGAACGCCGTATGGTGGTGTCCTTTCGCCCCTACATTAGCTAGTTGCTATTGTCGAAGTTCTGATAATGTTAAATAAAGGTGGGGTTAAGATAGTGGCATACCGCCGACGACTTGGTCCTGATGGTATAGAGACCGTTTTCCTCAGTCATGGATGCGATTTTGGAAAGGTTATACTCAGTCGCTGGGCTGCCACTTGCGGCCTCCGAGTCAACTCTGACAAAACGGAGCTGGTGCTATTTACCAGAAAATAAAAACCTCCACACTTTAAACTTCCCAAATTAAACAACCACGTTCTCCCGCTTTCATCAGAAGTTAGGTACCTTGGAGAGATACTTGACTCCAAACTCCATTGGAAGCTACACATTAAAAACTGGGTAACGAAGACCAAAATGGAGAGTCAAGCCACAGAAAGCCTTGGGGACTCCACACCATTCAATTTCTAAACTTGTAGCTGTGTTTACGATTGTACGATATGTATATACGGAAAAGCTAGGATTACCATTTAACCAACATTGCAGAAGCTGTGCGGGCCTTTCAGAGAAAGAGAGAGCACTTTCTCTGTAAAGGTCCGGGTTTAGAAGCTAGACGATTAAGGTCACTTGGGTGCTCCTTTCTTCGACAGACTAGGGCAGTCGCCAACCTGATTATCATCAATCTTCTCCATTACACCAACAGCTCTGGCTGGCTGTGAATATCTTCCTGTTGGATGTCTCATAATGGTATAAAAACGGTGCTTTAGTGCTACTTGAGGAGTGCCAGAAGGGTACTTTAACCATTTCACCTATCTACCACCTACCTGTTAACCGTGTTGTTATCGAATGAGTGGAAACCCACATAAAATTAGAAAAGTTAAGTTATTTTCCTAGATTTTAAGCCCAATTTAAAAATAGCCCGAGATATATACATACTTACACAAAAACTTGAGAAATACAGACTAAGAGTTTAATTGGTTCAAATTGTCAAAAATGAACGAATGCAAAGAACTGAAGTAAATAACGCTGCCTCAGAATATTTGAGAGTTAATACGTGTGCAATACTATTCCTCATTTATATAAACGGAATAAACGGAACGGAAAAAACATGATAAATGAAGAATAAATTGAAATAAGCACTAAAATTTTTAAGCCCGCTGACAAACAAAACTATATTCATGTTGCAACATCATACAAAAATAAAAAAAAAATGCAAAGACTAAGAACTAAAACTATGCGATACATACTAAGATGTGGTGAATACACGACGGAGCAATCTATGTTAGATTATTAAATTATATTATAATATAGTATATACATACATATTTGTATGGGATCTGACAAGTGTTTTCACTGGTGTTTGTGTTTAAACATACCAGCGGCTGCAAACCCAAAAGTAAGATGCGATGGAAACATTATAAAACACAAACTTATACACTATAAAACTTTGCACTCTAACCGTGCAACATTTTTTACTCTATGCCAAAAGCCAGGATGACAGTTGTTCAGCTGATTTTATTTTATCTAAGTACATAACACATCCCTTGGGGGAACCAGTTATCCCTATAGGGCGCGTCCCCAGGTGATGGATAGGGGAACGCCTCCCAGATATGGAAGGTAGGAGAATAGATCTCCCGCGAACCACACAGGTCGAAGACGTAAACTTCGTTAAAAAAAACTCCCTCAACCCAAGGTGTGATGCGACCCGTACCTATTGGGTGGGTTTGGCAGCCGGGGGACTAAATAAGACTATCTTCGAACGGAGTCCTCCTGATATTAGGCCGCCTCAGGTTGTAACGGTGGCCTTGCCATGGTATGGGGCGCTGCCATGGTCGACCGGATATTTCCCCTTTATCCTCTTTGGTCACCGCGCATGGCGACATGCGCAGCTCCCTTGGCGGGGCAGGTGACTGTACGAACCAAATGAAATGTTCAAACAAAAAACTAACACTTCGGCTGACGGAAAAACAAACACGGAACAAACGGAGAAAATGTCGGAAAAACATACTGACGCATCGACAGCACAAACTGAGAAAAAAACGAACACGCGGACAAAACTACTGGACAAGCAAACAGATAGACAGGAGAAAGGGACGGACGCACTTAAAAAACAGTCGGACAAATGGACAAGACGTACGAGCAAGGACGAACTGAGGATGACTGGGTCACCCTCAGAGGATGAGCTCTTGGCCCCCAGGCAAGAAACAGTTGAGGGCAAAGCTGTAGGCCACAGTACGCCAACAACTATAAATCAACTAACAACATCCGCTTATGCCATGGGGCAAAAGCGTGGTAATAAAGGTCCCTCGAAATATGAACTCTACCAGAGGTCTCTCGCTATCCTTGGCAGGATTCGAAAAAACGAGACCGAAGATAAAGTTCATCCCAAAGATGAGACCGACAAGGCAAGATGTCAAAAGGTGGTTGATGAATACTTGGCATTACAAGCCGCCAACAAGACAGATGCCAAACAACGAAACCGCTCGCTTGACGAAACTGGGAAGGTAACAAAGAAGCACAAGACATCGGATCAGGGTGCAGTTGCCTCGAAACCTATCAAGCGATTTAGTGAGGTGGCACTGGACCATCTCAAAATGGTATTGGTAGATGAAACCTCTAACCGCGGAAAACCAGTGCTTGACAAGTGGTCAGAGATTGAGGCACGGTTGTCTCGCATAGTTGTTGACCATGTCATGGCGAACCCGGAGGTTTCCACAACCGAACCCACACACCAGGTTTCGACTCGGTGGAGGTAGTCCGCGGTTACCGTGTCATTAAATGCGATGACCTATTCTCACTGCATTTTCTGACAAACGTGATTGGTAAAATCCAGAACAGCTGGGAAGGATTGAAACTCAAGCTAATTCCGGCTAGCGAGATTCCACGAAGGCCGAGGGCTCGCATCTGGGTACCAAACATGGAGTTTGAAGCCAATCAATTAATCCCCTACCTCAGGCCCATAATAGCTCGGTGGCGATGACCGATTGGTCGATCATCAAGGCGGAGGCTCCGCAAAGGCACAGCATGTCTTTCTTCCTTCTAATTACTGAAGAGAGTCTGGGAGCACTGGAAAAAGTGGAAAACAAACTTCGGTTTGGCATTAGGAAGGCCCAGCTGAAGATATTTCATTCTGCAAACCCGGAAGAGGAGCAGCATGAGGTCGATGGTGCCAACGAACTGCTGACTGGCATGATGCTAGATGACACCGAGTCCGAAAAAGGAAACCAATAAACATGGGTTTAAAGGTTGTCCAAATTACTCTGCAGCATTCACAGACTGCAACGGACAACCTAACCGTTCTACTGGCGTAGGAGGACGTGGACATCGCATTAATGCAGGAACCCTGGGTGCGGAGCACCGAGGTGAAAGGGTTCACTAGGAAAAGGAAAAGGGTTCACATGGCACAAGAAAGACCAGCACCGCCTGAGGAGGACCGTAAACTTGTGCAGGAAAACCCGAACAAAACCCTGCTTCTCCGATGGGATGCCAATGCAAGGCATGCTCTGTGGGGAAGCTCCGAAACAAACGACCGAGGTGAGTCTCTTTATAATTTCATAATAAAAACTAACTTGTCGGTATGTAACAGGGATGGGAGGAAGTGATCGATGTTACCCTATTGTCTGAAAACAGCTCAGTAAGGTTAGACAATTGGAGGGTCTCTAATAAAAGGTCTTTTTCGGATCACAGCTGGATCTTGTACGATCTGGATCTTAATGTTGATCCGCCCTTACCGGGGTAACACTCCCACTTTCACCTTTCCCAGTACGGAGTACTTCAGGGGATGGGAGGAAGTGATCGATGTTACCCTATTGTCTGAAAATTTCATAATAAACACTAACTATTGTCTGAAAACAGCTCAGTAAGGTTAGACAATTGGAGGGTCTCTAATAAAAGGTCTTCTTCGGATCACAGCTGGATCTTAATGTTGATCCGCCCTTACCGTAAAGAAATCCACTAAGAACCAACTGGAAGAGGTTCAGAAACATAGTCAATAAAAGGATAGGAGAGATTCCCATCCACCAAATCACTCTCACCGAAAACCTTGAGAGTAGGGTCACAACACGGGAGAAGGTATTTAGTAAGGCCTACAAAACGGCCTGTCCCCCATAAAATTTTAGCAAAAAATCCCATCCTCATTGGTGGAGCAGTGAGCTCTGAAAACTAAAGGAAAAATCTAGATCAACGTTTAACCTCAGCTACTCGACAGGAAATTGGCAATTGTACAAAGAGAGTCGGAGACAGTACAAGAAGGCAATTAGGACCGCCAAGAAAGAGAGCTGGAGCGAATTTTTTTTTGTCAATCGAATCCACCAGGGATTCTGCTAGGCTTAGCAGTGTTCTGCCCAAAGATCATTCAATGGCTTCTTGGGTCAAGAAGCCTGATGGTACTTGGACTGCTACGACAGAAGAATCGTTAGAACTTCTGCTAAACACGCATTTCTCGGGGTGCAGCGTCCACGAAAGTGGGAGGGGAAATATCAGGCGGAGCCAATACAATCCACAGTATCTTCCAAAACAAATAATTACACAGAAGAAAGTTGCATGGGCAATTAAATCTTTCTCACCTTTTAAATCTCCGGGGCCAGATGGGATCATTCCAAAGATGTTACAGGAAACCTTGGACTGTATCCTACCATGGCTAGAGGTAATTTTTATGGCTGTATAAGACGGTTATACGACCTATTTTATCGTATGGTTCGGTAGTTTGGTGGAAGGCTCTAGGGAGAGAGTACAATACCAAACTACTCGGCAGAATACAAAGATCAGCCTGTGCAATAACGGTCGGTGCAATCAGATCATGTCCTAGAGAGGCTCTCATGCACTGCCACACGTCATTCCAATTGACCTACATATTAAGAAGACGACAACCATGAGTGCATTTAGGTTAAATGAAGCGGGTCGCTGGAGAGAAAAAACGTATGGTCATGCTAGTCTATTATTGCGACAAACTCAGTTAATCTCGGTGAGAACTGACTACATAGCCCCGCCGGGTAACATTCAATAGGAATTTTGCCACTCTCATCCCATCTAAGGAGGAATGGAATAAGGGATTCTCTCTAAACAACTTCGACACTACTGTCTATACGGATGACAGTAAAATGGGATGCAGTGTTGGAGCTGGTATATATTCTTACAGACTTAAAATTGAGAAGTCTGTGCGTCTCCATAATACCAGCAGTGTCTTCCAGGCGGAAGTACTGGCAATTGGGGAAGCCCGTAGGCTACGAATCGCAAATTTCTCTTTTAAGGGCAAAATCACTATTCTCTCAGATAGCCAAGCTGCAATCCAGGCACTGGGTTCGGCTACTACAACCTCTAAAGTGGTGGAACAAAGTAGGAATAGCCTCACCATCTTGAGTGAAAACCATAAAGTTACCTTAATCTGGGTCGCGGGACATCGGAACATTGAAGGTAACGAAAAAGCAAATGAACTGGCAAGAGGGGGATCTGCCATGAATAACGCTCTTGCAGAATCGGTATTCACACCATTAGGTGCAGTCAAGAGCACAATTTCCCTAAAATACCTCCGAATCGCGGATTGTAGGTGGAAAGACCAGACGAAATGCAAAATTAGCAGAACGTTATGGCCCACCTACAACCTCTAGCAATCGTCGGCATTAAGAAGAATGAAACGAGGGGACGCCTGGAGACCAACGGCAGTCATAACTGGCTTTTGGTCTATCGGAGAACAAGCAGCCAAATGGGTATCCCTCACAATACATACTGTCACAGTTGTAAACAACCGGAGAAAAAGGAGACAATCTTCCAATTCCTTTTTGAATGCCCTGCCCTATGGAAGGACAGAATGTTAACCCTGGGCCAACCGCTGTTCGAGAATCTCGCATAACTGTCTGGCTTAGACAACCTAATAAGGTTCTTAAGCCGCACAGACTGGATATAGTCATTCCGTAAATAACTGGTAAACAAGTTTGTAACGAGGATGTGGCAACAAAATGGTGCGGAAGCGCTAGTTGGATTCTGGAAGAATCACCACTTTAACCAACCAACCAACATAACACATGAACTGAAAAGTCCCGGGCCTAACAAAGAAACCACGTTTTTGTATGTTCAAAATTAGCTTTATTCATCAACTTAATTTCCATTAAGAACAACGCAATCATCTAATATTTCCATTCTAACATTTCAAATACTACTTTTGTAGAACGATGTATCTTTTGCCTCAAACTGTGCCTGTTTCAGCGATAACCACTTCATTCGAGCGAAAGTTCTTTCCGGTGAGCATTTTCTAATAGCGATCGCCCCTCGGCACGCAATTGCGAACCTACCATGAAAAAGTGACTCAAAAAAACATTTTTGCCGTTCCGAGTCGCCTTAAAACTGTAAGTCCCTCCACTTGTTGAACAACATCAAGACACACGCAACATATAGGAGGTGAAGCTCTTGCCAAATACCCCAAAAGTGTGTCAACGCCAATTATATACATTTTTACGAATTTCGTTACATTAAAATCCAAACAAATCTTTCACAATTACCCCACTAAGTTCGATCACTAGATTTTAAAATAAGTCACAAATAAATGGCAACACTACTTGGTCTTCTTCTTGATTGGCGCGATAACCGCTTCCACGATTTTAACCGAGTTTAACAAAGCGCGCATGTCGTTTCTTTCTCATGCTAACTGGCGCCAGTTAGACCTACCAAGTGAAGCGAATCCCAACTTCACCTGATCTTTCGAACGCAGAGGGGGCCTTCCTCTTCCCCTGCTGCCACCAGCTGTTACCGCATCGAATACTTTCACAGCCGGATCGCTGCACTATGTCTATGTCGTCGCAAGCCTCATACAGGTACTCGCCAAACACTCCAAGGAACGCCTCATCGAATTTTGCCATCGTCCAAGCTTCTGGGACATACGATTGAACGGGCACGATGAGAGCCTTGTAGAGTTGATCGTCGACAGAGGACTTGGAATGCTTAAATAAACGAGGTCTCTTACAACCTCGGAATCATAACTCTCAACATTGGCGTAGGTGCCGATACGCGAGTGCGCCGATTGTTTGTCATGAGAGAAGGTACTTCGTTTTGTCATATTCTCTTTGCTTCTTTATTGGCAGAA
This sequence comes from Anastrepha ludens, assembly GCF_028408465.1. Lineage (NCBI taxonomy): Eukaryota > Metazoa > Arthropoda > Insecta > Diptera > Tephritidae > Anastrepha > Anastrepha ludens. Next base: position 89,632,565 of record NC_071503.1, on the reverse strand, counting down.
TTAACAGCGTGGTTGTTAAGAGAGATTATGTCAATATCATCGGCATATGCTAACATTAGTACGCTCTTATAAAAATTTGTATCTGAGCGATTAAATTTGGTATCGAACGGCTCGGAGAAGTCCTTCCCAATTCTGATGGCGCTGCTGGGAGTGTCCTTTGCATAGCCGTATTAGTTTTTCTGGAACGCCAAATTCAGACATCGCGGCATATAGGCAATTCCTTTCCTGCTGTTGAATGCAGCTTTAAAATCGACAAAAAGATGGTGTGTGTCGGTTCTCGTTTTATGGGTACTTACCAAGATTTGGCGTATTGTGAATAAATATCACCCTTCTTGTGGACTCGGCAGATCACACTCAAATTCCAATTGGCAGACATGCTTTCATCGGACCATATTTTGCATAGGAACAGATGCATGCACCTTACCAGCTCCTCGCTGCCATGTTTCAATAGCTCAGCCGGCAGTCCGTCAGATCCCGCGGCTGTATTGTTCTTTAGCCGGGTTAGCACTAATTACACTTTGTCATTGTCAGGTAGCATCAACGATTGGGGTATCGGCATCTGCACATTCTCTGTGACATGCGCAGCGGTCGCTATTTAACAAGTTCGAAAGTGTTTCAATTTCAATTTTTCAATTTCAACTTATTTGATTTCAAACACGAAACGCGCTGCATTATTTAAAGCGATTTGAAATTTACGTTTCGAATTATTATCAATATATACAATATGCTAATTCAGCGTATGATACATGAGGAACAATGAGTGATCTAACAAGTTTTTATTTAGTTTGCCGTGGCAGTAAGTAGGCAGTACAATATAGCTTTCTAAGAATATTATATACCTTGTTTACAACAAAGCTTACATGGTCAACGCATGATAATCTTGAATTTATTCTGAAACCCAGGTTAGTTACTATGTCATCAAAGTTAATATTTACTTCATTAAGTAATATTGGCGGCAAAGAGCTAAGGTCATACTTTGAATGAGAAATAGCAATCGCCTTCGTCTTTAACTCATCTAATTTCAAATTGTTAGATTTGGACCAGTTAGAAATGCGAAAGAGGTCTTCATTAAGCCTTGCTATCAAATCTTCAATAAGACCTATTGGCCTTGACAGGTAGATCTGGGTGTCATCAGCATAGAGATGAATCGACGAATTTTGGCAACACTCAACAATATCATTCATAAAAATGCAAAATAAAATTGGACCTAAAATAGAGCCTTGCGGCAAACCTGACGTAATTGGTTTTAGGCTTAAGTAGTTATCACCACACTTAACTTGTTTTAGCCGATTCGAAACTTTTTATTAGTTGCAGAGAAAATGCTCCAAACTTGTGACAGCACAATTTTTGCAGTAAAATGTTGTGATCAATAGTATCAAATGCTTTTGAAAAATGGAGTAGTACTAGCACTGTTAGGTAGTTTTTATCATAAGCAGAGCGAACATCTTCAAAAATTTTAAGCATAGCTGTGGAGCAACTATGGCAGCAACTATGACTCCAGCCCCACACCAACATGGTTTCCGTAGAGTGCACAGCAGCACCACAGCACTGACCGTCATAAACACCCAGGTAAACCGTGGACTAAACCAAAACCGCCCCTGCGAGAGGACTGTCCTAGTAGCGTTGGACCTACAAAAGGCTTTCGATACAGTGAGCCACGCCACGCTACTACAATAGATGACATTTTACAGTCGACACTCCCGCCAGGGCTGAAGAGGTGGACCGCGAACTACCTGAGTGGTCGTCACTCGTCGGTGATATTTCGAGACCAGACTTCAAAACAGAGAAAAATAAAGCAAGGAGTACCGCAGGGTGGTGTCCTTTCACCCTTGCTTTTTAATTTCTATATTTCGAAACTCCCCCAGCCACCAGAGGGAGTCTCACTGGTCTCATACGCCGACAACTGCACGATAATGGCGTCGGGCAATGACACTGATGGCCTATGCTCCAAAGTAAACGACTACCTCGCCCGCCTTTCTCGCTTCTTCACTGCGAGAAGCTTAAAACTTTCTCCCACTAAATCCACGGCGACCCTTTTTGCCACCTGGACAAAGGATGTCAAGCTGCAACTTCAGGTGCACGTCGATGATACCCCAATACCGACGGTAAATAACCCCAGAATTTTGGGAGTCACCTTTGACAGCTTGCTCTCCTTCTCAGCGCAAACAACCGCTATTGCAACGAGAGTACAGAATCGCAACAAGGTCCTCAAGTCGCTCGCCGGCAGCACTTGGGGCTAAGACAAAGAAATGTTGCTGTCGACTTTCAAAGCAATAGGCCGACCGGTTCTCAACTATGCCGCGCCTGCCTGGTCGCCTGGAACCAGTGATACGCAGTGGACGAAGCTCCAGACCTGCCAAAATACTGCCATTAGGACCGCGACAGGATGTCTCCTGATGTCTCCAATTCAACACCTGCATAACGAGGCTCACATGTTCCCTGTTAAGGAGCACAACAAAATGATCGGCAAGCAGTTTCTGCTGGGGTATCACCGTAGGCCTCACCCATGCAGACACCTGCTCGAGCCCGAGCCACTTCCTATTGCAGACGAAGAGCTCCAGCTTCCCCGAAAGTCCCGCGTAACCTTGGCACAATTACGTTCTGGATACTGTAGCAGGTTAAACTCCTACCTATCCAGAATCGACCCCGACATACTAAACATATCGCACCCTAAATACACAAGGGTCACACTCAAAATTTTCCACACTCGAGCTTGACTTGTTTACAGTAGCACAGAAAACAAACTATGTGACATATCACGCTGAAATTTGCCATGTAAGCTTATAACAGTCCTACCAAAAAACAAAAAATTTATTTTTGCCATATGTCATCCGCGGACCGTTTTATTGATAACGTCTCGTTCATATTTGAGCAGAAGGTACATTTTGAGTTGTGACCCTTTTGTATTTAGGGTGCGATATGTCCAGCATGTGAAGGCACCCCGCACGACACTAACCACCTTTTCACATGCCCCATCAAACCCACTCATCTAACACCTCTCTCCCTCTGAACCCAAACCCGTCGAAACAGCTAGTTTCCTGGGCCTACCGTTAGATGAGCTAGACGAAGACGACTGGTAATTACACTACACTGACAGGGCGAAGATACTGCTACAACAACAAAAACAACAAAGCAACTATGCAGACTTCTGAAACCCGACTGGAAATTACTCAGCAGATTATTTTTGTCCAAGCAGCAGGTAATTTGTCGCGCCAAACATTTTTCAAATACTTTCGATAGGGCAGGTAAAATGCTTATTGGTCTGAAGTGATGAAGAGCGGTAGAGCATTTTATTTTTGGCACAGGTATTATATTTGCTATCTTCCAGAGATATGGAAACGTATATGAGGTGATTGAAAATTTAATTATGTGCTTAAGTGATGGTATTATAAATGGTAGAATAATTTTAAGAAATTTAAAACAAATGCCGTCGGTTCCTATAGCATTAGATTTGACAATATGTACACATTGTATCGAATCCATCTCTGTTGCAGACACAAATTCAAACTCGCCGTCTTCTGCACGTTCTCGTAGAGGAACTTTTACAGGTATGTCGAGTGGAGCCCTGTTAGATGCTAGAAAGTGAGTATTTAAGATTTCTGGGTCCAAACTGCACACGGGCTTATCCTCTCCTGAGACACCTAAGGTTTTAAGGTTTTTCCATAGGACTTTCGGAGGTAAACTATCATTAAGCTTTCATTGAAGATATGCCCGTTTGGCATCTCTAGTGATTGCAGTTACTGTATTTCTTGCTACACGATATTTTTGCCACAAGTGAGTGTTTCTATCATTTTTCCATTTCTTATATGCTTTACTACGCTCTCTAATTAAAGACAATATCTCACGTGTAAACCATGGTTTCTTGTTTCCATGGACTTTAACTTTACGAAACGGAACAAACCTATCAAATAAATGGCTGACTAAAGCATTGAAATGTTGCAGTTTTTCATACACTGTTGTGAATAACCGACACATATTCCAATTAAACCTCGCAGCCTCCTTATTTAAGAGATCATGTTGAATAAGCTTAAAGTCTCTAAAAAATAACTCCTTTACTTGGCTGGCAAAAATCCTCCACTGAACCCGCCCAGAGGGTGCCGGCTGGTAATAGGTACCACAGTAGTCCTGAAATAGGAGGTACCTAGCTAAGCTAAATATACAAAGTTTGGTGTTCGCTACTCCTCAATAGTACAACATCATTCGGAGTATCTTTAGCATGGTCGAGGGGTAAAGGGCTGGATCAAGGTGTAATGCGACCCGTGCCGAGGATCTGTCAGGCTGGGGGCCCTTTTCAAAAATAACTCAGTCGTAAACGGAGCTTACGGATACCTGGCGCCCTCCGTAATAGCTAGCCTTACCTACGTACCTGGAGCTATGCGTAGGCGGACTTCTCCTTCTCCAACACTCGTGGGTCCAAAATGAATATTGGCAAAATTAAAAATAAAAACTCTATGGAGACCGGTTCCTCCGCTAAAGGACCGGAAGGAGCTTCCAGCTCTGCAAAAAGGGCAGCGTCCTTGACGAGCCTCTCTTCAGCCCCAGTTGCGACTGAGGCCAAGCCTAGTCAAAATTTGGTGGCTAACAAATCTACGGCTGGTAATTTGGTCCAGCCAAACAAGCAACTGTTGCGACAACCGAAAGTTGGTCGTCAAGCTGAGGTGACTGCGACCTCAGTCAGCGCTAAAAGCAGTTCTCAGGTCCAGAAATGGCCTACAATAAAAATTTCCGACCCGTCAAAAGCTGGGTACCAGGAAAGGCGCAATGCGGCCAGGTTACTCACTAGGATACACTCAACGCCACCAGCTGGGGAAGAACTCACTAAGGAGTTGCAAGAGGCGATCGAGTGGGCGAAGGCGGTACTACCCAATTTCCAAATTGAGCGTCCGGTGCATCCGGACATATCTAAGCGTCAGAGGTCAGCCGAGGGGGACAGCTCGCAGGCAAAGAAAATAAGGTTGCACAATGTCACGCCACACAAGTCTTTTGCGGAGGTTGCAAAAAACCGCATCATAATAGGCGTTGTAGACGAAAACGACCCTGAAGGAAAAATCCCCAAGAACCAGTGGAAATGGGTGAATGCTGCGCTGACGAAAGTAGCGATGGAGGTTATGACCAGCAACCCTGGGCCTCCTCCTTCCTGTACAGATGCAGGGTGGTATCAGGGTCAAATAAAGATAGTTGCTTGCGACGACGAAAGGTCGGTGCAGCTTTACAAGATTGCCATCTCTAAAGTTGGCGAAGTATATCCCGGTGCCAAGCTGGCGGTGGTCGAGAAGAAGGAAATTCCGTCTCGTCCAAGAGCAAGAGTTTGGTTACCAACTACTCCATCAGAGCCTGAGGATATCATGCAGCTGTTAAGAGCATGCAATCCTAATCTTCCAGCTGACAAATGGAAATTTGTCAAGTCTTTTGAGGAGAAGTCAACCACCGAGGTGGAGTCGAAAAGAACCACTATGCAAGTCATGTTACTGCTGACTGAGGACTCACTAGAGCCATTGGCGAAGAGCGATGGCGAAGTCAATTATGGCTTCTGTAAGATTAAAATCAGGACATACCGAAGCGACACGTTAGGCCAGCTTGCTGATGATGAAGATTTGTCTAGCGAGATGGACGTGCACGAAAAAGAGTCTATAGGCGATGTCGACAGTATTGGACACGCTTCTTCTGGGGCGGATTTGACAGAAGACTTTGCCAACCTATTATCGGAGAAAGAGCTCCTGGGTGAGGTAGACGCAGATGTAACCAATGAGGCTCCTTCAAATAAATCTGCACCACAGTAAAGCAGCTACAGCAGCCCTTGTTGAACTAATGGCGGCAGAAAATCCTGATATTGTCCTCATTCAGGAGCCATGGGTGAGACAAGGGCGCATATGCGGATTGAGGGCTCCGCACTATAAGCTTTACGCTGCCAGCTGTGCAGGTAAAAGTAGGACATGCGTATTAGCTAAATCTAAACTTAACGCTTTCTTAATCCCAAAATATAGCAATGAAGACTTCACGACGGTAAGCTGGGAAGCAGTTGACATCGAATTTCGTATGGCATCGCTGTACTTGGCCCACGAAGAACCCGTTCCACCACAACTGTTGGTGGATTTAATATCGGACAGCGAAGCCTCCAAATGCAGATTAATACTGGGTGGTGACGTGAATGCACACCACTCTGTATGGGGAAGTTCGGATATCAACGAACGTGGTGAGTTACTTTTCAATTACATTTTATGTACTAAATTGCTGTTATGTAATCGTGGGAACGATCCTACTTTTATAATCAGGAATCGTCAGGAAGTTCTTGACATCACCCTAGTCTCAGATTGTTTAATAGATAAGGTGGTTCAATGGAGAGTATTAGAGAAGCACTCCTTCTCAGACCATCGCTATATTGAATTAATATTAGAAGAAGAAATCCCTCAACCAACTAGTTTTAGGAATTACAGGAGGACCAACTGGCAGGTGTATAATTACGAGTTGGAGAGAAATCTTCCCGAAATTCCCCCTTATTATCCAGAAAACGAGGAAGAATTAGATAAGCTAGTCAATTTGTTTACAGGAACATGTTGTAAAGCGCTAAATAAGTCTTGCCCTCTTGTCAGGCACAAGGGGAAGACAAAACCCCCATGGTGGTCCTCAGAACTTAGCCTTCATAAGAGTGTATGTAGAACACTATTTAATAAGGCGAAATACTCTAATTTGGAAGACGATTGGGACTTCTATTATGAGCAACTCAAAGTCTATAAAAAAGAGTTGAGGAAAGCAAAAAGATCTTCATGGAGGTCGTTCTGTGAGGATATAGAAACTACAGCGGAAGCTTCTCGCTTAAGAAAGGTCTTGGCTAGATCAACGACATCTATTGGCTTTTTACAGAAGCCAGACAACGGCTGGACGACTTCTACCAAGGAGTCGCTAAGTTTACTATTAGATACCCACTTTCCGGGGAGCTCTGAAGTCTATAACTCGGGTCCTACCCGAACTTGCAACCCCAGAGTATCAGAATTTGTGATTAGCTCAGATATCTCAGACATAATCAATGGAACTAATATTACTTGGGCTATAGGAAATTTTAAGCCGTATAAATCGCCAGGCCCTGACTCATATCACAAGGTGGTTAGTAACTATTTTCAAAAGTACTCTTCAGTTAAATCACACTCCCTCAGCATGGAGGGAGGTTAAGGTCATTTTTATCCCGAAGGCAGGTAGAAGCTCGCATACCAAACCTAAGGACTTCAGACCGATTAGTCTATCATCTTTTCTACTGAAAACATTAGAAAAGCTGATTGACTCGGTTATCAGGAACAGCATACCCCACTCACGTCTGTCCAAATCGCAACATGCCTACTGTAAAGGAAAATCTACAGAGACGGCCCTAAACTCACTGGTCACATCAATTGAAAGCTCATTTGAAGTTAAAGATTATACACTGGCAGCCTTTTTAGATATCGAAGGAGCTTTTAACAATATCCTGCCTAAGGTCATAACGAACACGCTGTCAGACCTGCGCATTTCCGGAACCTTTGTGAATTTCATTGAGCAGTTGCTTACGAGCAGGTTCGTGAACTCGACGTTGGGCTCTTCGGTGATGCGCAGATCTGTCTGTAGAGGTACTCCTCAAGGCGGGGTACTTTCTCCTCTTCTGTGGAATCTAGCAATGAACAAGTTGTTGTTGGATCTGGAGGAGAGGAGAATTAAGGTTGTGGCCTACGCGGACGATGTAGCTATATTAATAAGGGGGAAGTTTCCAGACACCCTCTGCAGTCTAATGCATAGAACCTTAAAATATGTGGATACTTGGGCCAAAACATGTGGTTTAAGCCTGAATGCGGCCAAAACGGAACTAGTGTTGTTTACAAGGAAATATAAAATTCCCGACTGTCGGCCTCTGACACTCAACGGAACTCTTTTGCTGGTCGGTGAAAAGGCCAGGTACTTAGGTTTAACCCTTGACAGGAAACTTTTATGGAAGCTGAATGTTCAGGAAAGAATAAAGAAGGCTGCTACGGCGCTTTATTCCTGTAAGAGAACTGTAGGCTTAAAATGGGGATCAGCCCCCAAAATAGTTCACTGGCTATATACGGCCATTGTCAGACCAATTATGACCTACGGAGTCCTGGTCTGGTGGCCATCCCTTGATAAGAAAACTTCCATTAAGAAACTAGATAGTATTCAGAGGGCGGCAAGCCTCAGTATTACTGGGGCGCTCAAAACAACGCCAACTTCGGCTCTAAGCGTTATGTTGCATCTATTACCAATTGACCTATATTGTAGACAACTGGCCGCCAAAGCGGCTCTAAGATTGAGGGAATCATCGATGCTCAAGACAAACAAATGGGGACACTCGCGCATACTTGGGATGTTTCCAGGTATTCCTAATACCACCGACTTTTGTGACTCGGTGAATACATACCTAGACAGGCCTTATACAGTCCATTTTCCATCCAGAGAGGAATGGGTGAATGGGTTAACAAACAACGAAAACGGGGTTAGTATATATACGGACGGCTCAAAACTCAATGATCAAGTGGGAGGTGGTGTATATTCGGAAACTATTTTCGCCAATTTATCCTTTCGCTTACCTGATCATTGTAGCGTATTCCAGGCCGAAATCCTGGCAATCTCAGAAAGCCTTTTAATGCTAAATAAAAGCGTAGTCACTGTTAGAGATATCTTCATTTATTCCGATAGTCAGGCAGCTCTGAAATCGCTTCTATCAAGCAAACACTCGTCTAAGACAGTAAAGGAGTGTTACAAATTATTAACAACACTTGCACAGTACTTTTCTATTAATCTACTCTGGGTGCCAGGACACAGTAACATTATAGGTAACTGTAAGGCAGATGAGTTAGCTAGATTAGGCTCCTCGCTCCAAATTAGTCAGGACAGGCTTGACATACCTATGCCCTTGGCAACATGTAAACTTTTGATAGACAGATACACCATTAGTGCTGCTAACTCCAACTGGAGGCAGTTAAACACCTGCGCTATAAGTAGGCTGGCGTGGCCCGAATGGAACATGGGTCGCACAAAGAGTCTACTTAAGTTAGGCAGGAGGGATCTAAGGATTGTAGTAGGTGTCCTATCTGGGCACTGTCTAATAGGAAGACATGCCAGTAGATTAGGGGCACCATCTAATGACTACTGTAGAAGCTGTCAAGATATAGAGGAGGTAGAGACAATCGAACACCTTCTATGCGGGTGCATGGCTCTGTGTAGAAGGCGGTGGAGATTGCTCGGTTTCGCTTTTCTGGACAGCATTGCAGATGTTGCAAATCTCAAACTATCTAGTATAGCTAGCTTTTTAAAGGCCACACAATGGTTTAGAGAGGACCAAGTTGAGTAGGATAGGACAGTTCCGGTGGTATCACAAGGGGCCTCTAACTGGCCTAGGTGCGTCGTAGGACAGCCACTTCACCTAACCTAACCTAACTCCTTTACGTGATTGTGTCTGTTGAACTGGATATTGTAAGATAAGAATATAAACTCGTGGTCAGAGACTCCAGCCATAGGAAGCTGATCAATATGACTGACGTAATCTCTGTCACTGACGCAAAATACATCCCAAAGACTTGGTTTGCAGTGGGGTGCAAAGCGAGTAGCCAATTCATTAAGGAAATTCCTAATGATTGGAAACTATCTATCAAACTCCTGGAAGAAAAATTATCACAAAGGTCTACATTTAAATCACCACACACAATAATATGTTCATAGGAGATGTGGAATTCCGCTAATTTATCAAATATCACTGAGAGGTCATTTCTATTGCTAGGGTTGTAAATGCATGCAACAAGACATTTGGTATTATTATTATAAAACTCAACAAAAAAGTATTCGACTTCTTGAAAATGATGTGATTTGCAGATCTCTTTCCATTTAAAATTATTTTTAAAATATAAAGCAATGCCACCTCCTCGAGTCTTCGTAGTCCTATCACATCTAATAATCGTGTAGTCGCACAGAGAATATACATTATTATCAATATACTCTTTAAGCCATGTCCCTGTAATACATATTAAGTTAATGTTCAAATTATCAAAAACAAAATTTAGATAGTCAATTTTTTTAGTATTCAAACTTCGCGCATTCAACTGACAGATATTAAACCCATTGTAGCGATTAGAAATTAGTTTCAGCATTCCTCTTGCATGTTCTTTGTCTACTTATTTTGCTATTTCATTACACATTGGCAGTTTATAGTTGGGAGGATACGCAAGGTGGTGGAATTTAAATAAAGCAAGGGGATAATGAGATAGATAGGAATGAGATCAAAATAAAAAATATTACATTGTAAAGCCAAGAATATGAAAAGTACAAATGAGATGAACGAAATAGAAATGATACTAAAATAAAAATGATTACAATGCAAAGCAAACGGTAACGTAGAACCGTCTGCCATGGGAATGGGATGATTAGGCTTTGGTTTCGATGTCATAACCATGTACCCTTGATTCGTTACTTGTTATGTCCCTTTTAGGTAAATCTGAATCATCGTTGACGTCATTCAACAGTTCCTGAGCGATGATCATGCGACGTTGTTTCTGGTCAAAATTCAGCAATTTTGGAATGAACTTCGCTGCCACACGCTTCATGCATAAAATTTCCGAAAAGATTGCATGGAATGAGCCAACCAATATGCCGACATTCTCAGCAACTTCTCTGATTGTGATTCGACGATTCTCCATAACAATTTTCTTAACTTTATCAACGTTTTCAACGCCGTGTGCCGGGGCGTCCAGGACGAGAATCGTCATGCACATTTTCTCGACGTTCTATGAAAAGCTTGTACCACTTGTAAACATTTTTTTGACTCAGTCTACTCTCTCCGTATGTCACTGTTAACATTTCAAGCGTTTTTGAGCACTTAACCCATCCGAGACCGACTGCACACCGTGTGTGCAATTATATTGAATTCCAGTTATCTGTGGTTTAAACTAAAAATTATTTTAGAAGTGTGTGGAAATAAAATTTGACGTTGGTTTCAATTTAGCCCCTAAAATGAGTGACCCAAACAAAGCCAGGGTCATCAGGACTGCAGCAAATGAGCAGTGACAGTGAAAGTGATGATTTGTTGTTTACAGAAATGAGGAAAAATAACCCAAATGTTGGCATTATGTATAGTGACAGTGATTCGGAATATGAAAAAGACATGAATATGAATATAGAACAGTTAGATGATACACTTGATGATATCTTTGAGAATAGTGATTGGGAAGATTGTAATGAAGATGAAAGTGAAATTGAAGAACGTGAAACTGAAGTTAGTGAAGATACTGGGAGATGGACAGATGACGCTGATTTAAAAAAAATTCCTTCTGTCGGTAAGCCCGGTCTTCAAAAGGTACCCAAAGGTGATGATCCGTACGATTTTTTTTAAATCTTATTTGATGACACATTTTTTTGTATGACTGTGAGTGAGACAAATAAGTACGGCGAAATGATCTTAGGGGAAAAATGGAAAAATTATAAAAATGATGGAATGGAATATGAAATACGGGAAGTGGTGATGTTATTAGTGGCAAGGGACATGTTGATAAAGTGATTTTTCATTTGATGGAAGATTTTCTGCATCAAGGACATTCTGTATTTATGGACAATTTTTACACAAGTTTTGGTTTAGTAAGAAAATTGATTGACTGCAAAACTTACTGTACAGGGACTTTGAGAAAAACAAGAAAGGGAAACAATTGTGAAGTGATAAAAATGAGACTTTTGAAAAATGAAGTGATTTCTCGGTACAAAAATAACGTAATAATAGGTAAATTCAAAGTCAAAAGAGACGTTTTACTCATTTCAAGTGAATATAAAGCGACTTTAGAAGAATACCAAAATAAAAGGAAAACTAAAATCCTAAAACCAATTGATTTGCATCACTGCAACAAGTACATGAATGGGATAGATCGCAAAGATCAAATGCTGTCATATTATCCATGCACAAGGAGAACATTCAAATGGTATATAAAATTATGGATTAATTTAATAGAAACTTTGCTGCTATATTCATTCAACCTATATAAAACTTATTCACCATCAACAGCAAAACTGAATTTTTATCAGTATCGCCTGGAGATTTTAGATAAATTAATTGGAAATCCCCAGGACGATGCACTGACCTCACCAGTATCAAATGATCATCTACCTGAAATTCTGCCTAGAGGTAAGAATAAAAAAGTGCAAAGCCGTTTCCACGGCAGTCGGTTCTATGTTACCGAAGCGACCCGGATTTATATCCGGCCAAAGATTGCCACTCCAGCAGCATTCCCCGTACTTAAGAATGGGGAATGTTTATGCTGCTACAACAACAACAACAACATTTGTCAACAATGCTCCAAAGACGGTAAATGTTACCTGTCTACTTTTGGAATAAATGTTATTCAATTTAATGTTGTTGTTAATAATGTTTTTATTTTATTTTGCATTGGACCCTTGGTGTTCAATCGGTCCCTAGTAATAAAAATATTCAGAGGAGCTACCTGCACACACGGTGTGCAATCATGTTATTTGCAAAACGGAAGTTACAAAGTGACTGATTTCTATTGCAAATATGTTTTTTTATTAGGGGTGTAGGGCAGATCGCCTCCGCGTGGTGCACCGTGGGTAACGCCAAATGATCTGCGGCCTTAACGGCCTTAAACCTGAACGGTGACGACCCTGCATTCTCTTTGGCTACGTCTATACTCTCTGGACCTGAACTTCGATTCCTGAGCTGGTGGTTGCGGCATTCTGCCACCTGAGTACGTTCGCACTTAGAGGTGAAGGCAGATCACCTCCGCGTGGTGCACCCTGGGTAACGCCAAATGATCTGCGGCCTTAAACCTGAACTGTGACGACCTTGCATTCTCTTAAGCTGGTGGTTGCGGCATTCTGCCACCTGAGTACGTTGGGGTGAAACTCAACCGAAATGGCTGGTGCGCCAATGTCGTGACTGACCTCGTCCCGTTAAAACCCTGACAGGCCTCGGAGTACGTTCCAAACTCGTCGCCATTGGGATGGTGGTGTAGGTGCGGTTGAGAAGACTCCCGCTTTGCGTCCGATCTGGCTCTGAACGCATGCCTCATAAGGGTATGCGTCAACCCTAGCACGGCCTCCCTGCCTCGGCACAGATAACCGTGGGATCACTTAGGGCCGACTACACATACACGGGGGACAAAACAAGTAGGGGCGGAAAGGTGTCGGAGTCGACGCTCAAAGAGTTAACTGGGTGGGGCTCTGGGGGAAAGTCGGAATCGACTTCGAGCACCATCCCAGCGGGGGTGAGCGGGAACCCGCTTTGCGTAGGTAGACGGTCGCATGCGGAACCGCTTGCGACCCGTAGTGAGGTAGGACTGGAGGGGATGGCCAGTACCAGTAAGGGGTTTTCCCCAAGCTTTCCAGGGGTTTCTGGGACTTCTTTTCAGGGGTCCCTTGCTAGGCCTAAACGGCAGCCAGGACAGAGCAGGAAAGCCTTCTCTGACCAACGCATAGCCGCTAAAATCCTGGGACGCTACGGCGGCCAAAATGCTTCGCAGGTACCTGAGAAGTATTTAAGACGCTTGAGTGGGCCAGGATGGTACTTAGTGGGGCAGAGAAAGGCCGAGCGGAAAGGGAAGGTGCGGTAGCACCGCCAGTAGAATCGGCAGTGAAGCGGCAACGCTCTCAAGAGGAGGAAATTCTCCGGCCGAAGAAACCGAGGACTGGGGGTGGTCCGCCGAAATCTTTTAGCGAAGTCGCTAAGTAGGCGGGATCCATCACTCTGGGGGTGGTCGACAACAGCAGGGAGGATGCCGGTAAGGGAAAACCCTGGACCTCCACCGTGCTGTAAGAGTGCCGGGTGGCACCACGGTACCTTTGAGCGAATTGTGTGCGCCGATGAGCGGTCGGCCACAATGTGCAGGGCGGCAGTAGCTGCCTGGGTCTGGCTCCCGTCAGAGCCCTCTGCTCCAGAGAATATGGAGGGAATCCTCCGTTACTGCAACCCCAAACTCCCCACGCACAACTGGAAGGTAGTCAAGGTGGAGAAGTCCGAAGGACATTTTCGGCAAGCGCTGATTCTGCTAAATGCAGAGTTTCTCGGGCCTCTCGCTAAAACTAAAGGGATCATCACTTATGGTTTCGATAAGGTAGTCCTGAAGGTTTACCAGACCGATGCCGATGATGTCTCTGCAACTCCGGTAGTGCTGGGAGGGGATAGGCCCACGGTAGAGGAAGCTCCCGTGGAGATGGATGTGGAATCTGTCATGTCGGATGTGGGCAGTGCTGACGACGCCCGCTCTCTAGCGGGGTCAGCTTTCAGTATCGGGCAACTGTTCAGTAATTTGCCTAATTTCAGCAATGAGGACATTGTCTCTATAAGCCTGGAGAGCACCACCGGGAGACTCTGGCTGATCTCAGCCTATATGACGCACGATGACGAGGTGGAGCCACCTCCGTTGCTGCTAAGGAAGGCCCCAGCTGAGGCGAGGCGGAGAAAAATCGACGTCATTATTGGAACCGATGCAAATTCCCATCACACTTGCTGGGGAAGTTCGGATATCAATTGCAGAGGTGAGTCAGTTTTTGATTTTATTTTAAGCGAAGACTAGGTTATTTGCAATAGAGGTAAGGACCCAACCTTCATTACGGCGGTTAGGGAAGAGGTGCTTGACCTCACCTTAGCCTCTTCTACACTAAGGTATCGAATATCTGATTGGAGGGTGTTCTGCGCTCATTCCTTTTCGGATCACAGATACATCCAGTTTTCTTTGAATGAAACCAAACCGGGACCTATATTGCAGAAACCTGCAGGTTTTCCTTCCGGAAGCACCGCAAGTAAACGCGGATCTCTCGGAAGAATCTATAGATGTATTGGTGGAGATATTCACCGCTGCGGGTAACAGAACTCTCGAGAGCGCTTGTCCACTAAGACCGCCCCCCAAAAAGGAAAAGCCGCCTTGGTGGACAACCGAGCTCACGGAAATCAGAGCTTCATGTAGGCGGCTCTTTAATAGAGCCAGAAGAATTAAGTCTCCCTCGGGATGGGAACTGTACAAAGTAGGACTGGGAATTTACAAGTCCGAAACTAGGAAAGCGAAGCGAGACTCATGGCGGAGATTTTGCAAAGCGTGGAAGGCTGTCATGAGTCCGCGCGATTCAGACGTATTCTCTCGAGGAATTCCACACCTATGGGGTACCTGAAAGACAGCTCGGGGTGCTGGACCATGAGCAGCGAGGCGTCCATCATTTACTTCTTGACGCCCATTTTCCGACAAATCCGGACTCGCTAAATATCGGCTGGGATAGGATGCATAGCACTCCACGCACCCACCACCGCAGGCTGAAAAAGCGACGCCTGGCTTGGGCGATTGACTCTTTCAAGCCCTTCAAGTCACCTGGGCTTGATGGCATTATACCGGCTCAACTGCAGAAATCTGCTGAGGTTCATTGTCATTGGCTTCTTCCTATCTGCGCGAGCTGCATAGATAGGGGCTACATACCCAGATCTTGGAGGGCTGTGATCCCCTAAGGATTTCAGACCAATCAGTCTCTCCTCGGTCCTGCTAAAAACCCTGGAGAGGCTGATTGATCTGCACATAAGGAGTGAAATTCCTCGGCGGCGTTTATCGTACGCTCAACATGCTTACTGTAAAGGCAGATCGGTAGAGTCTTCTTTGAATACAATTGTTAAGGACACCGAGGTGTCCCTCCACCAGAAGGAGTTCACTGTAGGTGCCTTCCTCGACATTGAGGGGGCTTTTAATAATGTCCTCCCGGAGGCAATCACCAGGTCGCTAGGTAAACTAGGAGTCTGAACCGAACTCATAAGGCTTATCCACACGATGCTTAGGGATAGAACGGTCGTGGCAGAATGGGGTGACACCTCTTTCCGCCGGCAAGTGAACAGAGGCACTCCGCAAGTCGGTGTTCTCTCGCTACTACTCTGGATTGCCGTACCTAACGGTCTGCTGGAGGAGCTGGAACGGAGGGGCTGTAAGGTGATTGCCTACGCAGATGAAGTGTCACTTATTGTCAGAGGCAAGTTTCTAGATACTCTGATGAAACTGATGCAGGGTTATCTGAATCTAGTTAAAAATTGGACCGCAAATTGCGGCCTATCGACAAATCCTCCGATAGGAGCTCGTCTTATTTACGAGGAAATACAAAATACCAAGAGTGTTTCTCCCCTCAATAGCGGGGGCTCCGTTGGTGCTCTCTGACAAGGTGAAGTACGTGGGACTCATCCTTGACAGAGGTCTTACGTGGAAGCCAAACATTGAGGAGAGAATCAGGAAGGCAACAGTCGCCTTGTATGGTTGCAGGGGGGCTATCGGCAAAAGATGGGGCCTCTCGCCTAAAGTCACTTTTTGGCTTTATAACACGATTATAACACCAATCTTGCTATACGGAGTCCTTGTCTGGTGGAACTCGCTAGAAAGGATGGTATCAGTTAAGAAGCTGGAGAGGGCACAAAGTTCTGCCCTCATTGGAATCAGTGGGGCGCTCCGTACCACTCCTATTGTAGCGCTTAACGCAATGCTGAATGTGGCGCCCGTGGACATTATAGGAAAAACTACCGCTGCACGCGCCGCAATCAGATTAAGGTGTTCGGGCCATAGGCTACACTTAAGTTACGGACACTCTAGCACTCTTAAAACCTTTTAGTTCATCCCCATGGTGCTGAACCACTGTACACCCACGCTGGGTCCGAGCGGACCTTTTTCTACTCACATTCCCTGAAGGGATGAGTGGGCGGGGTGCAACATTTGGCGGTAAGGCATGGCAAACATGTTCACGGATGGGTCGAAATTGGACGGAAGGGTTGGCGGGGGAGTATTCTGTAAGGAGCCTCCCATCAAACGTAAATTTAGGCTCCCGGACCACTGTAGTGTTTTCCAAGCGGAGGTATCCGCAATTAAGGAAGTGGTGGACTGGTTGCCTTATTCGGTAATTACCGTTAAGGAAATAAATATTTACTCCGATAGCCAATCGGCAATTAGGGCCTTGGGCTCGTTGTTGGTGCGCTCGAGATTGGTCGGGGAATGTCTGGCTTCTCTCTCGATTGCATCTGATTACTTCGTCATCAGGCTCATTTGGGTTCACGGGCACAGCGGCATAGAGGGAACTGCTGGACTGGTGAGCTGGCTAGACAGGGAACTTTGGAGACGGTTTCGTCGCGAAATGAGAGTATTGGGGTTCCCCTGAGAACCTGTGGTCTGCTCCTGGAAAGATGGGCCTCGAGTCAACTCAGCGAGCGCTGAGCTAGTGCGCAAACGTGCAAGGTCGCGAGATCCTTCTGGCCACGGGTAGATCGGGGACGCTCAAGGGAACTCCTAAGGCTAACAAAGCCTGAGCTCTGAAGTTGGGGGGCATCTTTGCCGGACATTGTCCGTTAGGTGTTCATGCCGAGAGACTTGGGATTGCCTCAAGGCCGTTCTGCAGAAACTGTCTGGAGGACGAGGTGGAATCATCTCAACACCTTCTTCTCAGCTGCCCTGCTCTCGTCTGGCAAAGACTTAGACATCTGGGCTCTCACTTCTTCGCTACACCTGCGGATATAGCCGGTGTAAATATCATAAAATTGGTGAAGTTCATCAGTAGCTTGTTGCGGCTAACTACGAACGTAAATCAGCCACCGTCGTCGTAAAATGTATGGTCATCATCGTTTCTAATCCCAAGGCTCCTTCTTCCTTCCGTTCTCCTTTCTCCTCTCCCATGTATGGCACCACAACGGACGAATTTTTAATATTTGTCCAAGTGAGCCCTTAGCTAGGGCAGCCATTTAACCTTACCGAACCTATGTTTTTTATTTAAAATGGTCATTATAAAGCAAAAAAAAATTTTGGATTCTGGGGATAGTCTCCAAAAATATGTGCTGTCTCGAATGGGTTAACACAAAATTTGATGTAACTTGTTTGATCCATTTTTTGATAGCAAAAAACGCCGAACACGCCTAGCCCTTGTTTGACAAACAAACTAAACATGCTATATTGCTAAAACCGTGAACATGTCTAACATAAAAAAAAATTATGGAAAGTGGAAAGTACGAAGCCAGCGAAATTTGTAAATCCACCTTATTTTTTGAACAGACCCCGTATATGAAAACACTTTCTCGAGAGAAGCATTTGTTTTGCTTTTGGTTGCTTTGGTGGATTCAAACAGGTTGCCATTACGAAGTACTAGTATTGGGTAGTCGAAAAAGTCTTTTCGTATTTCTAATCAAACTTCAACTCATTTTTGTTTACACTTATAATGAACTTTATTAAACCAAATATGTACCATTTTGGTCGACCACCTTTTGCCATTATTCTTCTAGAGACATTATTCCATCAGTGTAAAACTTTTGTGGTTTCTCGGCGAAAAACTGCGACAAGTAATTTTCACAGGCTTCTCTTGAAGCCAACTTTACTTCATTAAGGGAGTTCTGCATTGACCGAAACAAATGGTAGTCCGATGTGGCAAGGTCAGGGCTATATGGTGGATGCATCAAAACTTCCCAGCCAAGCTCCCCCAGTTTTTGCCGAGTCATCAAAGATGTGTGGGGCCTAGCGTTGTCCTGATGGAGGACGACGCCCTTTCTGCTGATCAGTCCTGGCCGTTTTTTTTTCGATTGCTTGCTTCAATCTCATCAGTTGTTGACAGTAAAGGGTAGAATCAATCGTTCGAGCAGGCTGGAGCAGCTCATAGTCAATGATTCCTTTCCAATCCCACCAAAAACACAGCATCACCTTTCGAGGCGTCAATCCTGGCTTTGCGACCATTTGTTGAGCTTCACCGCCCTTGCACCATGATCTTTTTCGCACATTATTGTCGTATTCGATCCATTTTTCGTCTCCTGTTACCATTCGCTTCAGAAATGGTTCGATTTCATTTCGTTTCAGCAAAGAATCGCAGATGTTAATTCGGTCCAGAAAATTTTTCACAGACAATTCATGTGGTACCCAAACATCGAGCTTCTTTTTGTAACCAGCCTTTTTTAAATGGTTCAAAACCGTTTGATGATGAATGTTTAGTGCCTTGGCGATGTCATGGCAGCTTATGTGACGGTCCTGGTCAATTTTTTCCATAATTTCATCGACTTTTTCAACGATAGGTCGACCGGAGAGAGATGCATCTTTCGAATCGAAATTTCCAGAACGGAGGCGAGCGAACTGATACAGCATCGTCTCCGTAAACTTCACAAATTTCATTGGTGGCTTGCGTGGCATTCTTCTTCCTTTTTTACACAGTTATAACTTTTTTTCAACTACTCCGAATTTAATTTTTTTTTGAAATGAAGTTTAAAATGTCACCTTTCTAACACCATATGATATGACACAATGTGATTGGTAGCACTGGAGATAGATGACTCCAACGACATCTATTAACAAAATACGAAAAGACTTTTTCGACTACCCAATATATATTTAACTAGCATTTCCCAGTGGGCTTCGCACCACCATACATAAAATGTTTTTTTATATCGCAAGAAATTTTTCATATTAAGTTTTCTTTATAGAACTCGTAAAATGTTTAAACAGTTTAATTAGTTAATTTTTTTCATTCAATATACTTTCTAATGATGTCACATTAGCCTTTTCTGTACTTTTTTAAAATTTGATTGTGGTGGTCACTTACATATATACAGGTAAGGTGAAAGAGCCGATAAAAACTTGTAATTAAACTTTGATTCTTTAATTTCCATTTCAATTTTTTACGCTAAATAAATCAGGCTAAAATAAATAAAGTTAAAAATGTTTTTCCAGTTTCTCCTGGAGCATTCAATTTTTTATTATATTTGCGTCCAAAATGACTTGCAATTCGATAAAAAATTGATGCGAAAGTTGATTGCATCGCAAAATAAAATTGTTTTCTTGAGGGCGAATCATCAATCGATACGAATAAAAATTCATCGCACTGACGGTTTTCGTTGATTTTTGACCTGCGATGCAAAAATTAATTAGCGTATGAAAATTATTTAAAAATCATATTTAAACAAAAATAAAATGTGTATGTACCAGTTGTTGGATTTATCATTGGTATGTTGATTTGATAGCCATCGTCCCCTCTCCAAAACAAAATGGGGTATTGCAATGCATCATAACAGCGATGGAGTTCTGAAATACGTTGTTATTGCTCATTTCTACGATACAAAACAATATCTCGTGGCTGAAACTGTAACAACAATAGCTACTTCATCAATCGTTGGTACATTGAATCGTCTGGCGTGCTCCCAATTGGTGATTTATAAGCTTTTATTATGATTTTGTGGCCATCGGTGGGCAGCAGATCGAGTGCCACTTTGAACAATTTCACCAATTCATTGTGTTGATGGAACATTGTTTGCAATTCATTCACGATTGATCTTCTCGTATTCGTCGAAATTGCACAGCGCTGATCTAATTCACGATTCTCATCACCAATAAAATATATTTGCAAAAATTGATGGTCACCATCTGGGAATGGTAGCAAAGACCCAGCTCTATGGTATATTTGACCTTGAATCTGTAAAGTTCGAGAAATATATGTAGATAACGGATCTGAATTTTTAAAAACATTTTAACTGGTTGTAGTACATAAGAATGCAATCTCTTAACCTGAAGGCGAGTTTCCAATTGGTCTATATCTGGAGTCCTTAGTTACCCAGCGAAAAGAAAAGTCCTCTTTTCATTAGCATTTATTAACAACTTACAATGGATACTCATGTGGTTCAAACACATCCTAGGGTTATCCAGGTCCACGTTTTTGTCTATATCTCGAGACCCTAGTTACGGAGGGCATTAAAAATACTCTATACTATAGCAATCATCAACAGCTCCCATTTGCTACCCATATTGTACAAACACATCCTAGGGTTATCCAGGTCCACGTTTTGGTCTATATCTCGAGACCCTAGTTACGGAGGGGCATTAAAAATACTCTAACTATAGCAATCATCAACAGCTCCCAATTGCTACCCATATTGTACGAACACATCCTTAAGTTATCGGGGTTCACATTTTGGCCGATATCTCGAGACCCTAGTCACGGAGCGGCATCAAAAATACTCTATACTATAGAATCATCAGCAGCTTCCATTTGCTACCCATATTGTACAAACACATCCTAGGGTTACCCGGGTTCACGTTTTGGCCTATTTCTCGAGACCCTGGTATCCGATTCTTAAAATTTCAAAACACAAACCATCTACTGAACAGTCCAAACAAAGCCTAAAAATTTGGTTTGGATAGGTGAGCCCGTTCTTGAGTTATAAGATTACCAAGGAAATGTAACTTCTTTTTATATATATAGATATATAATTGGCGCGTACACCCTTTTTGTTTGGTGTTTGGCAGAGCTCCTCCTCCTATTTGTAGTGTGCGTCTTGATGTTGTCCCACAAATGGAGGGACCTACAGTTTCAAGCCGACTCCGAACGGCAAATATTTTTTATGAGGAGCTTTTTCATGGCAGAAATACACTCGGAGGTTTGCCATTCAGTACCGAGGGGAGACCGCTATTAGAATACACTTTTCCTTAATTTTGGTGTTTCACCGAGATTCGAACCTACGTTATCTCTGTGAATTCCGAATGGTAGTCACGCACCAACCCATTCGGCTACGACGGCCGCCTAGCTTACGAAGTACTGGTAGCTATGTAAATTAAGGAATCATTCTGAAACTCTATCAAAATTCAATCAGAAGCGATGTTTTTAATTAAAGAAGTGTAATTAACTTGAATATTTTATGAACTTATATGTATATTTTAAAATGTCAAAACATTTTCATAGCAAACTGTATGTACATACAGTTTTTCTCATAATTCTTCTCTCAATGTAATATTTTATAGTATAATTATTTTCTTATTAGATTCGATTAGGGCATATTTGATTTGAATTCCTTTTTTTGTAGCAGAACACTTTGCTAACGCCTTCTGGTTGATCCCCTACAATAATAGTTATTTGAATGAGAAATATGCAAAAACAACAACGAAAACCAAAATGCGTCATAATTTGTGTTGTCTCAAAAATATAAACAAACACCTGAAACTTAACGGCGGTCAAGTAGGTAGAAGTTATTACTTTGTTCATTACATCACATCAATAAAAAAAACTTTTGCAATAATGCCGGGTTATCGTGCGAGTGAAAATAGTATACAATTGGTTTATTATAATTATCATAAAGGAAATCAGAAAAACAAATAGGTGAAATGTTTTCTATTCATTTCAGGAAAGTGTACAGCATTTTAAATCGCAATCCTGGCCAAAGCCCAAATGATATCAACCAAATTCAAAATTTATGGACGCATTTGAAAAATAAAGTGACCGAAAGGGGTCCTACAAACAAAAATAGCGAGATACAGTGCATCAAAAAGAAGAAAAACTAAAAAACTAGTATTACACTTTCTCCAAATTTTTATGCGTCCATCGGACATTATTATATTAAATTTACACTAGTCTGAAAAAATTACCCTTTTCCAAAACCGCATATTTTTGTTTAAATGTTGCCTGGCGAATATAACACTCTTTTTTCTATTGACTGAGCTTACATACGGTTTTCTAACCGCAGTTCTGCTTCCAAATCCCAATTTTTTTACATAATTGCGCACTGTTTGAGGTGTAAATTTGGTAGAAAAGTATTTTTCTAGTTCTGCAGCTAGTGAAACTCCACTGACGGTGGGATATTTCCTGATAAGGCGTTTCAAATAAGTCTTGAGCCTCTGTCCAAGCTTTGCCCTGTTCACATTTCGAAGCTTTTTGTCAATCCTTCCACTGTCTCTATAAATTTTGACTACGTTTTGTATTGTAGACACACTTTTCTGCAATGTTCTCGCAATTTCGCGTAAAGACTTTCCGTTTTTGTTCATATTTATTATTAATCTCCTAGTTTCGTTTGATAATTCAATTAGTTTAGGCGACATTGCAAACTAACTCCGCGAACTTCAACAAATGGCTACTAAAACGCATCTGCCTAAGGTTAAACATTGAATGTTTAATACAATCGTTTCGAAAATAACGGCAAATACCAACAAATTGTTTACAAATTAAACGCATACTAAATGTACTAATACGAATTTTGCCTGCAGTAGAAATAGCTACACTGCTACTAAAGCTATTTTTTTCAATTCTATGCAAATGTTTCGGAGTTTTTGTTATTATTATATTTTTTTATGAATTATACAATACCGCACTACGATTGAAATCAATTGCTTTAAAGTAAATTTGAAAATATACGTGGAATTTTTATTTGTAAGAGGGTGTACTAATACATTCAATGTTTAACATTGGGCAGTTGCGTTTTAGTAGCCATTTGTTGAAGTTCGCGGAGTTAGTTTGCAATGTCGGCTAAACTAAGTGAATTATCAAACGAAACTAGGAGATTAATAATAAATATGAACAAAAACGGAAAATCATCAAAGTTACACCTCAAACAGTGCGCAATTATGTAAAAAAATTGGGATTTAGAAGCAGAACTGCGGTTAGAAAACCGTATGTAAGCTCAGTCAATAGAAGAAAGCGTGTTATATTCGCCAGGCAATATTTAAACAAAAATATGCGGTTTTGGAAAAGAGTAATTTTTTCAGACTAGTGTAAATTTAATATAATAATGCCCGATGGACGCATAAAAATTTGGAGAAAGTGTAATACTAGCCTTCAAAAACGAAATCTGCAGGCTTCTTTCAAACACGGTGGTGGTTCTCTGATGGTATGGGGATGTTTCGGGGCAAACGGAGTAGGAAAGTTGCATTTTATTGATGGAATTATGACTGCGAGGCAATATATTGATATTTTAAAAAAGAATCTACGCAAAAGTGCCAAAAAATTGGGTTGCAAAAAAAAATTTATATCCCAACAAGATAACGACCCTGAGCACACGGCGTTGGATACAAGGTTATAGATCCTTTATAACTGTCCAAATTACCTCAAAACACCACCACAAAGCCCGGATATTAATCCCATAGAAAATTTATGGTCGATTTTCAAAAAGCAACTGAAACATCATCAAATAAGGAACCGAGAACATTTAAAAAAAGTCGTCAAATCAGAGTGGAAGAAGATTTCTCCAAATCTCACAAAAAAATTGGTGGAATCTATGCCGAAGAGATTGTCCGCTGTTCTAAGGCAACGAGGGTATCCGGCAAAATATTAATTTTCTGAACTATCTTTATTTACTCTTTAAATCATTAAAAATACATGTGATTCTGTGAAAAGTGTTAATTTTTTTCTTTCTAATTTTTTTTTTTGCAATTCAATACACTTTGTTAGCGGTTTTGTTATTTGACCTTATTTTAGTTAATTATCTATAAAATAAAACGGATTCAAGCATTTGTTTCAAAATGAATTTGAAAATATACGTGGTTTTTTTATTTTTAAGGGGGTGTACTAATACGAATTTTGCATACTGTATGTGTATTCCTTTCGAAATCCACTTCAAAGATTTTCCTTTTAAAGTATTTTCATATTTTTATGAGACAAACTGTAGGTAAAATTATGGAATTCAGGGTAACTCTTTTTAATGGAACAATTTAGTAAGGTATATTAGACGGATTATGACCTCAACAAAAGCATGTTCATATAACTAGATCAAGCATATAAAAGAGACAATCAAATAATAAATATCTTACCATTCCAGCGTATTGGCATACTGGTAAATTAGCTGCTAGCATTGTGTTTTCCCACTTTAATTTTGCTCTATTGTGGGCCCGATACAAATTCGCGACGTTGTTTATAAACTTATCGGTAAATTTGATATTGAATTGCTTGATGTTGTTACAATGCGTTTTCTTATTTAGTAATTCCGTTGCCGTTGCCGTTGTCGTCGTCGTGATACATTCGTCGTTTATATTATTTTTGTATATACTTATTTACTTTATGTAACGTCCTACTAGAACAGCTGGCGTTACTTATATACGTATATTGCACTGATACATTTTTATAGTTTATATTGTTCTTGCAGTTTATAGCAGGGTTTGCATTAACTACTTCGTAGCAGCAATATCAATGAAAACATTGCTCTGCTCTCGCTACAGCTTTAAATATGAACACATGAGTAGCGAAGGAGGTAGCGCAAAACGCAGGATAAACTGTTTTGCTCCACTCCAAGCTACGTTTCGTTGCTGCTAGTAGCTCAGAGTAATATTCAAAACAAATTTTCAGTATTCTGTTTAGGTGGAATAATAGCAAAAACTTACAATGGGCCGGAGTGCTTCTTGTGAAATTATTCATGTTTACTACAGCTACGACTACTACTCTCACTTCTGTTGCGCTACTACTACTCCCATAACTGCAGTGTTCGTTTTTGCTTTGTTATATCCTAGACAGACGGTGACGTTAATTGGGATTAAGAACTTAATTCGGAACTATTTCAGTAATTAAGTGCAACTAATGCGGATTTACAACTAGATATAATTCTCATAATTTAAGCGCATTTGGGGAATTTTCGATGCAATATTGCCTAGAAATTACAGTTAATATCTATTGTGAATGAAAAATAATGAAGCTTTCAAAAAGAAGAACAGGAAAAAGTGAATGCAATGCTAGTTTGCATTGACACGTTCGAAATTATATTAATTGATTTCGTATTTCGGAGTAGTTTGAAAAATTGCAATTTAATAATTTAAATAATTATTTCTTAGTATCAAGCTGTTCACTAATCCGCGAACAATCGTCTGTCACACTACAATGGTAATCAAAGTTAAATGCCCCGGTAATCCAACTAACGGTGCTGTCTGTGTAGGCTATTTGGACTCATTTTGCATGCGTTTTTTTTTTTGGAGTACGCTGAGAATATTTATTTATTTATTTATTTATTCTATACTTTATAAATAAATTTATAAATAAATAAATAAATTTATAAAGTATATGTTGGGGCTGGGCAACTAAGGCCATATTGCCCCAAGGAAAATTGATTTACACTTCATGAAGTAAGTTATGTACACTAAGAGCGTCTTTAAGGATTTTCATAGCACTTTCCTGGCTATAGTCTAGGGCTTTTGTTAGATTGATGTTTTGGTCTCCTGATACTGGACACTGTTTGAGTATATGTTCAACACTGAGGATGTTTGAGCACCATGCGCATTCTAATGGCCTTGACTGTTAAAAGTAATGTTGGGATGAGAACTTTGTTACGCCAACTCTCATGCGAGCCATGATTATGCAATCTGTTCTGGATAAGTTTGGGTTGTAGTTTGGGTCAGTTGATGCCGGTGTTGTGTTTGTTCAAAAAGGATTCTGATAGAGACCATTTTTGATTTTCGTTCTCTTGGATGTATTTTTTGTAATAATTTGTGATAATCGTTCTTAAACATGGAACTTCTGATATTAACGGCAACTAGCTGGCATTTTTGGCGGCATCATCGGCTAGCTCGTTTCCCTTTATCCCTGAGGGACCTGGTATCCATAACACTGTAATGTTTGCTTGGCCTGGCAGACCATTTGTAAGATATGTGAACTGCTCGCTGTTTTCATTAAGAAGAGATACAGCTACGCTGAGGCTGTCGGTGCATATTAGTGCACAATTATGTTTTGATGCTGCATAGTGTGCTGCAAATCGTATGGCTGCCAGCTCCGCGTTGTGAATTCCAGTATTAGGTGGTAATAGTGATTCGTGAACGACATTGTATTCATCCTTAGAGTTTTGTTCGACTACTGCGTATGTTGCTGTTTCGTCGAGCAGGGAACCGTCTGTATATATGTTATATCTGGAGCGTGCCTATTTTTGTATTCTAGAAATGCTTGTTGGTAGATGATTGCGTTGGTGTTGTTTTTTTTTTTTGTCTACTTAAGGAGATGTCAATCATTAATTTTGAATGTGCTGCGATCTGTTCTATGGGTTTGGCCGGTATTGGTATGTTTGTACTCCGCATTTTCGTTGCTATCAATTTAATGCTACACCAACTTCTGTTTATTTTTTCTTTGTTTTGATTTTTGTTTATTACGTTCCAGAATTCTGTATGCAGAGCGTGTGCGGGAGATGTTAGGGCCTTTGCCGCCATATTTATAGACCTGGTGTTCAGTAGCCAGTCGAAATCTTTAAAACATGCCTCTACTCTGGTGGCATCTAGCGGTGTTGATATTAGTAGCCCAGACGCTGTTCTGAAACAATTGTTCATGGCTGTGTTTATTTTGCTTTTATTTGCCTCGGATGTCCATCCGTATAGGGTCACGCAGTGCTGTACTCCTCCTTCGGCTAAAGATCGACATATTGCGAGTGCAGTATCCATATGTGGGCCTTTTTTCTTTGTGCATATTATCTTCAGCACATTGTGCACCTTGCTAAGTTTGTTAACTATATTTTTGACGTGATCATTCCAAAGAGCATTTCTAGTGAAAGTGACACCTAAAATTCTCATATTGCTTTGTAATGTTATTATTAATTGTAATATTATTTGCGTGGCAGCTTCTTTTCCTGTATATGTGCAGGGCTTCTATCTTGTTAGCTGGAATCACTGCTCCTGTCATGTTTGCCCAGTTTTGTATCTTCCTGTCCAGATTATTCAAGTTTCGTTGTACTTCAGCTTCAGCTCCTGAGACTAATGCAAATATGTTGTCTGCGTATATCCCTATAAAGTATACACCGGGTGTGTTATTAACCAACTTGGAAAGTGTGTTTGTGTATGCGCTGAAGAGGAATACTGACAGAGGTGAACCTTGTGGGATGCCATTGTTGAGAGTAAAGGGGCGTGAGAAGTACCCGTCGACTTTGACGGTGATCCTTCTATGTGAAAGGAAGGATAGTATAAGCTTTAAAAGCATTTGGGGTACACCCCATATATTTAATTCTTTTATTACGTGTGTTGATATGACCCTGTCAAATGCCTTCTCGATATCTTCAGAAACTATGACATTGTGGTTCTGATTTCCCAAGCAGGTTTTCGTATTTGCTTCAAGTAGGTGACAAAGGGTATGTACTCCGTGTCCAGCTTTGTATGCGTGCTGCGATGCATGAATGTTGTGTCCATAAGCTTTCCAGAGCCTTTGCGTTATTATTTTGTCCAAAATTTTTGCTAGGACTGTTATTAAGGAAATAGGACGATAACCTTCCGTGGAGTTCTGACTTTTTCCAGCTTTTGGTATTGTTGTGAGTGTTGCATGCTTCCAGTCGTGTGGATATGTTCCTGTTGTGAGGATTTCACTGTAAAGCTTGCATAAGCGGTTTTCGATTATGCCAGTTTAGCGTTGATGCGAGTTCAGCGTTTGCCATAGATACGTCGACTGAAGTGAGAGTGTTCCTTGTGTTTAAAAGTGTTGGCGATCCGTCATTCATAATGGTGAGATTTCGACGATCTGCGAATTGTTCCCACAGTGCACCACTTCTTGAACAGTATTTCGAACCCCATAAGGTGTTTTGGGCGTTTAAGTCACCTCCTATGAGGTGGTGACCTGTGTTTATTTCGGGTATGTCGTCGAGAAGTTGGGTAGTTAAGTTCACATCAGTTTCTTTGTATATATTTGTAATGTGCAAGTCTTTTACCCCGTGTACTGTAATTGTCTGATGTAGAAGATTACTAGTAGAAGTCCTGTGATTGGACGTGTTGACTGTATTTTTTACCAAAATCGCTATACCGGATTTGGCATATGGTGATGTTTTGTTGTGATGATAGGCTTTGTAGTTTGGTAAGTGAAAAATATTCAGATTTTTTTGTACAATGTGCGTTTCTTGTAAGAGTAGAACGTCTGGCTTATGTTTGTGTACGAAGTATTCGAGTGCAAATTTGTTATTTGAGTATCCTTGTATGTTCCACTGTAATATTGATAAGTTAGTACCAATATCCATTTGAGTCAAGGTTATGATTATTTTTGTTTTGTTTTTGGTTGAGTGTTTTGTATTTATTTAATTTATTGCTGTTGGTTTGAGTCTGGAAGTGTGTGTTTGTATGTTTTAGGTGTGATGATGGTTTTGAGATCTGGAAATCTCTTATAAAGTTGAGAGCATGGAGACATTTCAATGTCACTACTCTCTGAAGACGAAAATTCAATTTCATTGTTTTCTGTTTGTGTTTTTTCAATTTCTTTTGTAGTAGTAGATGATGATGGCGTGATGTTTTGAGTTTGTGTATTTGGTTTCGTGGTAATTGGTGTTGTAATAGAAGTAGATGCATTCTTTTGATTTTGTACAGTTTCGCTTGATAGTTCTTCGTTGCTTATTTTGGTTGTATTTGATGTTGTTGGCGTAGTTTGGTTCTTGTTTTTGTTTAGCCTTTTTATATTTTTTGTAGTTGTGATATTGTTTTTGACTATTTGTGCTGTTGTTGGTTTTTGAAACGGTGCTATTTCGTAGGCAGATGGGTTTGTATTGAATAATTTCCATGCTTGTCTTACTGTGCACCTGTTTTCAATTTTTATTTTATTTATTGCTTTGTGTTTGAGAAAGCTTGGACATGCGGGATCGCTGGAGGCGTGCCTGTCATTGTTACAGTTCACACAGAATTTTTTCTGGCAAGTTTCATGTGGTGGTGGTTCTGCGCATTCTTTGCATAGTTCTACGCCTTTGCACCATTTTTTCGTGTGCCCTAGCTTTTGACACATTTGGCATCTCATCAGATTTGGAATGTGTTCCTGCACGCGAACTCTTTCCCAACCTAGCATGAGTGTGTCAGGTTTGCGTAATAGATCGAAAGTTATCACTGCGGCTCCGGTTGGAACTAGTTTGTCCTCGACTTTCTTCATAATCTTCTTCACCTCGACGACTTTTTGTTTAGCCAAACCTTCCACCAATTCTGCTTCCGTTAGGGTGATTATATTCCTCGAATATACTCTTCTTTGAATGGTATTGAGTGTTTTGTGCGATGTGATTTTGACGGGGATTACTCCGATGTGGGTGGCTTTCATGAATTTTTCAGCCGCTTTTAGGTTATTTGTTTTGATGAGTAGATCTCCAGACTTAAGTTCTGATACATGAGTGTATTCGGTGCTTATGTGCTTTAATCCTCTTTCAGTTTGGAACACATTGTATTTGGAGAGTGAACGTATGCCGTCTTCCACAATTGGGCCCGTTGCCGCTGCCACAAGATAACGGGGAATGTGGTCGTCGGATTGTTTATGTTCTGGTAGGTACATAAAGTTCGTCTCAGTTTTTTTTAGTCGCTTTCCTGGGGGGTTATCCGGATCGAGGTCTCGGAACCGGTTTCTGTTGGGGTGGTCAACCCCACTCATTTTGAATTTAGTTCAGTACAGAATACGTGTGTAATTTTTATTTCGTATGGAAAAAAAGAAACAACGGTTTTTCTCTACCACGAAAATATCACTATAACTTCTAGTTACTAACACACCGATTATGATACTCGTTCTTAACGCGGCGACTGCCCGAATAAGACTGACGCTGAGAATATACACATAGTAGAAAAAGTCTGCGTTCACCTATGCAAATATTCTTTGCATTAGAAAAAGTTCAAAACAATAAATATTTTAGAAATTTTTTTTAATGAGTTTTATTAAGTTCACTTAAACGTAACTATCACACATATTTCGCTACCAATAACAAAATCAAATTTAAAATGAGATCACATAAAATTAAAAAGGCCATTCAAACTAAACGGAAAAAGTTTGCGTTCACTTCAATAATAATAAAATAAAAGGCTTAAGATCATAGAAATGTTTTAAAATTAATAGCTAGTTGGATATCCCCGGCTTTTTATGACTTCTAGGAGGCGTATTTTCATTGATCCAACTAGGTTGGCTGTTATTTCTGGACTTATGGGTTCCCATTCCTCTTTAAGCGCGTTCTTAAGCATTTCCTTGCTAGTTATTGTACGCTCTCGTATTTTTTTTTTCTAGAATGTCCCATAAGTGCTCAATGGGGTTAAGGTCAGGTGATTGTGGGGGTGTGCGAAGTTGTTTTGGAACATTATACAACAACCACAACCTAACAATCTCTGCTGTGTGTTTCGGGTCGTTGTCCTGTTGGAAAACAAATCTTTCACCGAGTCCCAGTTTGATTGCACTTTCTCACAAATTCGTTTTTAAAATATCGAGATAATCATGTCTGTTCATTATCGACTCAAAAAACTGCATATTTCCAACGCCCGAACTAGCCATACACCCCCATATCATGGCACCTCCTCCCCCATGCTTTACCGTAGGTACCAGATTTTGCTTTCCAAGTGCCGTTCCGTTTTTCCTCCAAATAATTTTACGACTTTTTATCCCGAAAATGCAAAACTTGCCCTCATCTGAAAAAATCACACTATTCCAAAACTCAGGTGGCTTGTTTACGTATTCCTTGGCGAAAGCGATCCGCTTAAGTCGATTTACTCGCGATATGAAGGGATTTTTTCGGGCCACTCTGCCGTGAAATCCGATTCTTTTTCGAATTTTTCTTACTGTATCTGGATGTACTTTCTTTTGGTATTTTACTTCTATGTCTTTTGAAATTCGGCTTGCTGTTAGTCGTGGATTAGAATTCACAAGAATAGTTATGTTGCGTTCTTCTCTTTCCGTCAGTTTTTTTGGACGCCCAGAACGAGGCTTAGACTCCAAACAATTCGTTTGCTTGAAGTTGTTTATCACTCTTTGGACCGAGGAGTATTGCCTCCCAGCAATTTTCGCGATTTCCCGATAGCTCATACTATTTTGCCACAAGCTTACAATGATTTTCCTTTCACCAATATCTATTTCTTTTCGCCTTTGGTCCATAGTAACAAAAAATGTATTTCTAATATCAATTTTTCCCTCTTTAGATTTGTTCTTAACCGCGTCAACTACATGAATGATTTAAAATTTAATTTAACGTAATTGCCATGCAAATAATCGTCACTATTCGAAATGAACGCACACTTTTTCTGCTTAGCCTATTTAAGTAACTGTACTACAATCCCGTTATCTGAACATGACGCAGCTCAAACTCCAAACAATTTTGTTCATAACCTCTATGAATAATTTTCTTTGAAATAAGTGAAAAGAAATAACTGAGAGTTTTAAGATAAACACGTTAAATTATTTTAATACTTTATAACAGTGGGTGAACGCAGACTTTTTCTACCATGTGTATCCGACAAATTAGGTATGCCAATATACTGTAGTTTGCAGGTATGGTTGAATACACCTCATAATTATATTTTTAACAGTTCCTGAACCCCCAAAAGTTGTATATTAAAAAAAATCCATGTGATACTGAATTGGCGCTGTATCACATTCTACTTCTAGGTACATTCAGAGTTCTAATTGAATATTTTTTTATTTAAATATTGAACAAGCAGCAACAGTGTATAGAAGCCAACAAACTGGATATTTCCAGGAATACATCAAGTGATTAATATTATTTATTTACTACAAATAAATACTCTCTTTTAAAATATGAAACTACAGACAGACAACAGAAATCTAAATTTTTATAGTTACGGTTTCCTCGCCGATGATTCAATGGTTTTGAACCTCTTTTGATTTTCTCGAATTTCAGCAGGTATGTTAGTGATGATGCGATAACAACAAATTATTGAAACTCTTGAAAAAATAGGCTAGCGACACTCGAAACCGCTACAAAAATGCTTGTTTTTTACAAATAAAGAAATAGTGCAGCTGGTATCTGCCCCAAATATATAAAAAAAAAGGTTCTAAACCACTGAATTATCGGGGACAGCAACCAGTAAAGATTTAGATTTCTGTTCTTCATGTATTCCTGGAAACATTATAATCAAGCGCTATATTCCATATTATTATTATGTAAATAAATAAATCGTTAATAATAATAGTCAAGATAGATATCACATATGGATTTTTTTTAAACATAACACTTTGGAGGGTTCAGAAACTATAAAAAAAAATAACTTTAAGTTGTATTCAACCATACCTACAACATGCAGTATACCTAATTTGTCGGATATATTTTCAGTGTAGCCCAGCAAAAACACATACGGGATGCATCTTACCAAACCAAAAATAACACTGCTCAAATAGCAGCTATGGGAGTAGTATAGCGCAATATAAATGAGAGCAGTAGTGATAACTGGGGTACACATGAATAAGTTTGCAAGAAGCACTAGGACCCATTCCAAGTTTTTCGCTACTATTCCAACTAAAGAGTACTGATTTTTTTTTAATATTATTCTGAGCTACTAGCAGTAATGAAACGCAGCTTAGAGCGGAGCAAGCAGTTTATCCTGCGTATTGCGCTACCTGTTCAACTACTCCTCTATTCAAATTCAGGGTTGTAGCTAGAGCAAAAATGAAAACTAGAAAGTAGCGGAGCAATTTCAACCGCTGGCTTATAAGCTAAACATTTATTTTACCTTAATAGAACAGTTTGTTTGAAGATTTCCAAACTTAAAATTATTTAGTTTTTATTCTTATTACTTTATTTTGTTCTCATATTAATTTTGAAGTCCTATATTCGTGGTAATTTTTTATGACACTCAAGTTTGTATTTCAGCGCAACTAATACGTCTTATCCTCGAGCTTAGCACTAACGGAAATCTCAGTTTAATTTTCACTTCAGATATGTAATGAAACATGCAGATCTTAGATCCATTTTATTGTATAAGTGTATATACATATATTATAAGCAGTGACAACCATTGATTATTTTGCTTATGATCCTATTAATTTCTAATTTCACAAATTCTAATTTCACTGAACAGATGCAATTCTATTAGATAATATGTGATATATTGGGGAATTAGTTTACAATGTAAAGTATTTGAGATTTCAACTAGTTACTTTCTGGATAACATTTTTGTGTATGTATATGTGCACATGTATCTAAAGGCTACAACATTACGAAGACTTTAAAATATAATAAATGATTGAAAAGCCTTGCTTTTCCTGTATATTATATTGGATATTTAAAATTTTTCAATATACTTTTCATACATAAATTAAACTTACAGAATTTTATCGTTCTTACGAACTAAAATGAGTTTACATCATTTTTTTTAGTTAATTGTTTCTGGAGAGACTGTTGCTTGGCGTTTATATAACGTTGGTCAAAAGAGACGTTTTTTTAAATAAAAGATTGATTGTTATTATTTTTTTAATTTGATCTGCTCTATTACTGAATCCATCGTCGTACGGTTTTCGTAGATACTACGAAAAAGGCAGCACTGAGTTCGAACTGCCGCGTCGTAAATTCGAAATTCGTAGAGTGCCATCACTGAGTTTATTCATAGTGCCATTTCGTATATTTTTCAAAGAATTTCGTTTCCGTTGTCGAAGAAAAGTTTCAAAATAAAATTCAGAAAGAATAATTTTATTACACCCATTTAAAAAAATCGAACATTTTTAACAAATCTTTAATTTAAAACTTCGAAAATTATATACAGTGCTGGACTTAAGTATAGGCACAATCCGCTTTATAAAAAGAACTGCAGTTTTATTTGTATTCAGAAAAACGATATATTTATTTTGTAGGTATATTATAGGTGTAGAGTTTATACATTAAAAAATAGCTATGAAAACTAAATACATTTTCTTTGCAAATATAGTTTAAAAATAAAAAAATTAAAATTAATTCGATATTTTACTGGACAAAAGTATAGGCACAACTACTTAAACGATAACTAAAATGCGTTGAAATTTTAATTTAATATTTTGTTGGTAACCCTTTCTGTTTTATGACGGCCTTAAGTCTATTTGGCATTGAGTGGACAAGTTTTTTTGTTATATTTTCGCCAATATTAAGCCACTCTTCCATTAAAGCTGCTTTAAGCTCAACCTTATTTGAAATTGTGCGTTTTCGAATTCTTCTCTCCAATTCCTCCCACAAATGTTCTATCGGATTTAAGTCTGGTGACTGCGGAGGGTGTGGTAAGACGTGTGAAACGTTATAAGCGAGCCACATCTTGACGTCATGGGCTGTATGCTTCGGGTCGTTGTCATGTTGAAATGTGAACGACCCGGGTAAGTTCAGTTTTTTAGCGCTTTTCTTCACATTTTCCTTTAAGATGTTTAAGTAAACTGTCTTGTCCATAATCTCATTAATGAAAACAAGCTCTCCCACACCCGCAGAAGACATACCATATACCAACATCCCCCCACCACCATACTTAACCGTTGGCAAAAGATTTCGAGATTCCAGTGTTACGTTTTCGCCATACCCTTGTGTGTCCATCAGGCCGGAAAATGTTGAACTTGCTTTCATCAGAAAACAATACCTGATCCCAGAAATCGCTTGGCTTGTTTTCAAACTCTTTGGCATACTCCAATCGCTTCTTCTGATTGATGGCAGATGTCAAGGGCTTTCGTCTAGCCACACGAGAGTTATAACCAGCCTCATGCAACACTCTTTGTACAGTTTTAAAGTGCACATCTTTGCCAATTTCTGCCTTTACCTCTGCAGCAACCTGTGGAGATGTAATTTTTGGCTCACGTTTCACTTTTCGTATGACCTGAGGACGTTCTCTCTCTGTTAATTTGCGCGGACGACCACAGCGACTTGCATTTTCAAAATTTGTTTCACCTTTGAAGCGATTTACAATGGTCCGTATGGTAAAACGACTACGATCCATTAATTCACCGATCTCTGCAAACGATTTTCCATGGCTATGCAAGTGTAAAATGATTTTACGCTCCGATACTGTTGTTTCAGTTTTTTTTGGGCTCATTATAAAGAGTTTACAAACAAAATACTTATTTACAAAAATGTTATCAACTTTTCGCTTGTTTGAATCAATAAAAAATAATAACGGTACACATAGGAATGTGCTGAATATAAAAGTGTTGCCAGATAATTGAAACAGATACTGAAACAGACGCGCACAAAAAATTATGCAAGTAGTTGTGCCTATACTTTTGTCCAGTAAAATATCGAATTAATTTTAATTTTTTTATTTTTAAACTATATTTGCAAAGAAAATGTATTTAGTTTTCATAGCTATTTTTTAATGTATAAACTCTACACCTATAATATACCTACAAAATAAATATATCGTTTTTCTGAATACAAATAAAACTGCAGTTCTTTTTATAAAGCGGATTGTGCCTATACTTAAGTCCAGCACTGTATGTATTTTGACATCCAGGACTTTCGTGTTCACATTCGAGCTGTAATAATTGCGGCAGTGTTACTTTGTATGCAATCTGATGCTCCTCACTAACTAATCAAGCGCAATATAAAAGTTTTTACGGCGGAGTAGAAATGGAAGAAGAAAAGTAAGTTTATATTTAATAAATACTACTTTGAACTTTAATATTGTTCGTTTATTGGATTTGGGGCGAAATTTAAGTTCAAATGAAACGTAGATATTGGCATAAGCTTCCATATTTTGAAACAACACGT
The DNA here is from genome assembly GCF_028408465.1 of Anastrepha ludens. Taxonomy (NCBI): domain Eukaryota; kingdom Metazoa; phylum Arthropoda; class Insecta; order Diptera; family Tephritidae; genus Anastrepha; species Anastrepha ludens. Next base: position 89,596,462 of record NC_071503.1, on the reverse strand, counting down.
TCGGCGCTAAATAACTTTTGCAACATTCCAGCAGCTAATCAGCTGAGTATCAGCAACAGGCCATCAAAAAAGTAACAGGACCGCAATATTCCTGTAATAAATAGGTGCAGCGAACACATCCGGAATCAGTGATAGCAACTTTTTCGTAGTCGTAGCAGAGAGTTGTATTCGTAACTTTCCTACAACACAGTCTGTACTCAGTGATACCGCTGAATATTATTACTTATGGTATATGAATTTACATGACTACCAAAAAAAGATGTGAAATATGTTTAAAAATTTCGAGAACAAACAACACTATTTTATTTACAACGTTTAAAAAAACTGTTTGGAAATCTCTTTTGTCAGCTTTGCAAAGACCTCGAATAAAAAAATTGTTAAGTTTTGACTACTGTGTTGTCAACCTTCACAAGAAGCCTAAAGAGGCGGCCGTTGTATACCACAAAACAATGCCAACCATTCTAATAAATGACGAGAATGAAATTGTGTTCGAACCCAGCGATAAGGAAAAAATCTGGAATAAACATCTATTTTCTTTTTTCGGACAACAATAGATCGGTGTATGAGTCATAGTCAATTGAAACGTTGACGGGGTCCGCAAGGGAAGAAATCAGAAATGCCATCAAATTGTCTAAGGACAACAAAACAACAGGATCCCAAGATTGGAAAATCGCTCATTAAAAATAACTTTTAAAAGCTATTCATAACAGAATATACAAAAAATGTATATTAGCAATGGGAGAAAATCAATTCGGCTTCAAAGCAGGCATGCGTTCTGGTGGAAAATTACGTAGATGTTCAAAAAGATGTATTTATGTGTTTAATTGATTATGAAAAGGCATTCGACACTCTGCAGCACGATAAACTTATCAATTAAACAATGGATATTGATACCAAAGATATTCAAAGAACCTCTACTGGCAGCAAACCGCAGAAGTAAGCGTAAGCAATGACAGCACTGACGCAATTTCTATTCGAAGAGGAGTCAGACAAGCGTGAATTCTCTCACCTTTACTGTTAAACATCTACTCTGAAAGAATTTTCCACTAAGCATTACAAAATTCGGATGTCGGTATTAATATTAATAATATCAGATATGCTAACAACATTTTCCTTCTAGCAGACAGTCTGAGTGGACTACAATCACTGGTCAGCAATATTGCGTTCTGCAGCAAGAATTATGGCTAGAACTTTAATGCTAACAAAATGAAGTACATAATAGTTAGCAGAAGAAACACTTATGTACGTAAATGCAAACTTAACCGTTGACAACTTAAATATACAACGAGTGCAAAATTTGAAATATTTAGGCTGCTGGGTTACTGAAAACTGGTATCCTTCTAAAGAAATAAGAGCTAGAATAGAGCATTCGAGAGCAATATTTTGTAAGTACTGAAATGTATTAAGTAATCATGACTTTAATATTAAACTTAAAATTCGTATTGCTAAATGTCCTTTATGCTATGGAGATATAGACAATAAAAACCATTGATTTAAACAAACTGGAAGCATTTGAGATGTGGATTTTTCGCAGAATCCTAAAACTAAGATGGACAGACAGAGTGACAAATGCGGAAATAATGCGAAGAATTCGGCAAGATCGAGAACAGCTCACTACTACTAAGAGACGAAAAGCTGCATACTTATGACATATTATGAGGAATGACAAATGTGGTGTGCTGCAATTAATACTTTAAGGAAAGATATAAGGAAAACGTGAAATGGGCAGAAAACAGTTATCCTGGCTAAGAAACATTAAGCATTGGAGTGGAATCCAAAACATAGAAACATTATTAACAGCAGGAAGAGATCGAGAAGTTTATGATGAAGTTGTTAAAAAAATAATTTAATGTTATTTATTCGTCATTATTTGCACATGCTATAATTTTGCAAATGTTATTACTGACACTGTTATAAGTGCAATATTTTATTTTTATTATTTATTCTTTATATTTATCTGTACAACTGTGTGATCGCTTAAATTCGAAATCGGATTGGCAAATAAAGAAGGGCAAACGAGGAGCTCTTTCCTATCTTGGGGAGTCTTCACATATGGGACAGTTTCGGATTTTCGCTGCCCGAAACTTTAATATGCCTACTATGGCTTTGCATCAATACAAATTATTGATTTGATCAGCAAGTTTTGGATAAACTTTTCTTATATAGTGACGTACAACATCACTCAGGGTAATGAAAAAAGTGCTAAGAATGTGGTTCAAATTTTCTCTTTAGGAAGTCAGCAAGTTATGTTTTAAGACGCACATAAAATTTTAATCGTCCAAAAGCAAACTGGTTGGTCATGCAAAAAAAAAAAACAAAAAAAACACCATTCGAGAAATGGTCAAAATACAATTAATTTTATACAGGATTCTCGCAATTATTTAAAAGATTGAAAATTATTTATTTCAAACAGTAAGAAATTTTCTCACAACAAATTTACGCATGTCCCAAATTATTCGTAAAGAAAATTATAATATATGAAGCATCTATCTTTGGGATAAAAGAAAGATTTTATGAAGTTCCGAATCTTGATGCAGACATACTCTTAGGGTATAATTTTATGAGGAAAGCAGATGTAAAGTTGAATTTTAAGGAAGGTACTCTGACGTGTGGAAAACACGTTGAAAAATTTGTAGACTTTGAATCAGAGAATTTGAAGCATGAAAATGAAAATAGCGAAAACTTTTTGAGTAATATGGAAAATGAACAAATTAATTTTACCGGTGAAAGTGAAGAAACCTTGAAATTATTAAAAACAAATGTAGTTAAGAATGTAGAAGAACTACATTCAAATATAAATTTAAACTTACCGTTTAGGACGGACATTAAAGCGGAAATTCGCACAATTGCTGAAGCGCCAATATGAAGCAAGCAGTATCCCTACCCGCTTTCTGCAAATAGTTTTATTAACAATGAGATCAAAAAGTTATTGCAGGACGAGATAATTCGTCCTAGTAAAAGCCCTTTTAATTCACCCATATGGGTAGTTCCAAAAAAGGGAACTAATGACGATGGCTCGCAAAAATTACGTATGGTCATTGATTATAAAAAATTAAATGAGCAAACAATACCCGATAAATACCCTATTCCGGACTGTAACGTTATTTTATCAAACCTTGGCACAGCCAAATACTTCTCAACAATTGACCTCGAATCTGGATTCCATCAGATTCTTATGAGTGAGAAAGATATTGAAAAGACAGCATTTTCCGTCAATAACGGGAAATACGAATTTCTCAGGATGCCATTCGGACTTAAAAATGCGCCGAGTATTTTCCAAAGAGCCATGGATAATATATTACGTGACTATATAGGAAAGATATGTCATGTCTACATTGATGACATCATCGTATACTCAGGAACTTTGGAAGATCATTTCAACCATCTTGAAATTATAATTAATACGCTCAAAGAAGCTAACATGAAAATTTCTTTAGAAAAATCAAAATTTTATGCCAAAGAAATCGACTTTCTAGGTTACGTTGTAGGTCATAAGGTAATTAAAACTGACCCAAAAAAAATAGAAGCAATACAGAATTATCCCTTACCTCAAACTTTAAGACAACTAAGGAGTTCTCTAGGAGTTGTAGGATATTATCGCAAATTTATTAAAAACTACGCAAATATAGCCAAACCGTTGACGAAATATTTGGCAGGCGATAATGGCAAAGTATCGCAATATATGTCCAAAAAAATTGAAATACGTCTTGACGAAGAAGGTATCCTTGCCTTTAATAAATTAAAAAGTTTATTGTCCGAACAAGTAGAACTGACCCAACCTGACTTTAATAAGAAATTCACATTAACGACTGATGCTTCGGCAGCCGCAATAAGAGCTGTTCTCAGTCAAGAGGGTAAGCCAATAACATTTATATCAAAAACATTAAATGAAACAGAACGAAAGTACGCAACAAACGAAAGGGAACTTTTTGCGATAGTCTGGGCTCTAAGGACGTTAACTAACTACCTTTACGGTACAACTAATCTTGAAATTCATACAGATCACCAACCATTAACAGGTACAATCTCCACAAAAAATCCAAATGCGAAAATTAAACGATGGCGCTCATTTATTGAAGAATTTTCACCAAAAATGGTTTACAAACCAGGCGCAAGCAATGTTGTTGCTGATGCTTTTTCGCGCCTGTGCCTAAACAACATTTCCGATGAAGACTCAATACGCAGTACCCAACATTCCACTGAATCCAGTGATGTTTCTAATATCCCTGAAACATCCAAACCTTTAAATGAATTCAAGCAACAAATACTTTTGAGCAAATCCAATTTTACAATTCATGAAATGATAATAACATTTGGAAGGACAAGACATATCATTGAATTCGACACCAGAGAAAACCTAAAAACAATTCTTTTAGAGTTTGTTCAACCAAACCTGGTTACCGCCTTGCACTGTACGCCAGAAGATCTTTACGATTTCAGAGAAATTGTTAAAGGAGTTTTCACAAATAAATTTGTTTACACCAGAATATTTCCTTTGGACATAACAAATGAGGATGATCGACAGGACATAGTACAACAAACCCATTGTCGAGCTCATCGAAATTCCAAAGAAAATCATAAACAAATTTACAAAAAATATTATTGGCCAAAGATGCTAAACTACTTTAAAGAATACATTAAACAATGCGATATTTGTAATAAGAACAAGTATAATCGTCACCCACAGAGAGTTCCAATTGGAGAGGCTCCGATTCCAAAGAAGGAGGGGGAGCACTTGAACATAGACATTTTTTTCACAGAAAACCTAAAATTTATAACTTGCATCGATTCATATTCAAAATTCATATTTATTAAAAATATAGAAGGAAAAACAAATTTAGGGGAAAAGGGTTTAGATGTGTTACAAAGTTTTCCGAATGCCAAGAAAATAACACTTGATAACGAACTAGGATTTTTGAGTGCCCAATTTAAATCACTAATTGTACTCCACGACATAGTAACACACATGTCCAAATTGAAAGAGACGACTCAACTTTAGCAGAAATAGCTAGATGTCTAAAAGAAGAAGTCCATCTAGCAGACAATGTTGAAACATTCTACAGAGCAGTTACACTTTACAATCATACAATTCACTCAGTTACACAGAATAAACCCGTAGACATTTTCTTTAATAAGACCCCACACAATTTAGTTGAAATTTTGAAAAAGCACAAGACAAAATGATTTTAAAAAATAATCCAAGCAATATAAAAACTTACCAGCCAGGAGATGTTATTTACGAAAAAATCATAGGACAAAGGAATAAAATACGTGACAGTTCGTGACAGAATAACTCATAAGGATAATATTAAATAGGTTTTACCATTCCTTCCTCTACAGGAAATGACGAACGTTTTTGTAATACTTCTTGCAATTCTTAATATCTGCAATTCGGAATTTCAAATATTGGACTATTCACAACTAATTTCAATTCACCTCGAACAAGCGCGACTACAAAACGGAAACTTTAAGCTTATTCATGTTTTAGAGTTGACCGAGTACAAAAGGACTATTGACGACATAGAACTTGAAATTCAAGAAAAAGTACTGGGAAACAGCACCGTATTGCCTTTTCTTTTATATGACATAAAGCAGCTTAGAGATGCTCTAAAAAGGATTACTCCAAGGAAGAAACGTTCAATTGACATCCTTGGAACAGCGTGGAAATGGATAGCTGGCACCCCTGATCACGAAGATCACACTGTGGTTGTCAAAAAAATTAAAGGTTTATTAGGTAACAACGAACGACAGAAAGTAATTAACAAGGACTCCATCGACAGAATTAATTTACTAACTAACAGAACTAACAATATACTGAAGACATTACAATCACTTCAAGAAGTTAGAAGAACAATAGAGGAATCAATTGCCAATAAGATAAAAATTGTTAAAGACGAAATAGTCAACATCGAATACGCTCTACAGTGGGCTAAAGTAGGAGTTATTAATTCTTTTTTATTATCAGAAAAGGAAATGGGAGAAGCAAAAACGTTTCTAGATTTCGAAAAATTCCCCTATAATAATTTAGAAGAAGCATTAGGTTTCGCTAGTATAAGAATAGCTACAAATGAAAACATGTTAATATATATTATAAATTTGCCAGCAATAGAGCCATTAATTTGTGCAAAATTGTTAATTAAGCCTGTAAAACGAAATAATACAATATTGAAAATTGATTCAGAATATTTTTTAAAATGCAATAATGATCTATATGAGATCAAAAAACAATGTAACAAAGTTAATGAATTGACCATTTGTAATAGGGATAATTTACTAGAAGTAAGTAGTTCTAATTGTGTGAAACGGATTCTGAATAGCAAAAATCATAATTGCACTATAATAAACAACCAACACGTACCTTCAGTACAAGAGCTTTTTCAAGGAACGATCTTTTTGAACCAATTCGAAGGGTTCGTAGAAATTTCAAAGAATAAATCGTACCAACTTTCGGGAACGTATCTACTTCAATTTCACAACGAAACCGTAACAATAGATAACAGAACTTACATTTCAAGAGAAATTTCATCTTTGAAACCACTCCCAGCCGTATTGCAATTGACAGCAAATAAATCTAATATTGAAGAAGTCCTCTCTTTGGGGATGATGAAAGGACTTCACTTAAATAATATAGAAGAAATAAACTCAATATCCACTAAAGAAAATTTAACACTGTCATTTAATTTGATCATGTCAGTAATACTACTTTCCTGTGTGTCCGCAATGTTCTACAAGTTGAGGACCAAACCAAAGTCAAAAGTTGAAATAACAAATATAGTTAACGAAGGATCAGAGCCGAAGGCATTGAATCCTGATGAACCCTCTGGTCACAAGACTAAATGCGGATTCCGCAGCATTAATGATTTACCGGTCTACTAACAATCGGGACGATTGATCTTACGGGGGGAGGAGTTAAGATATCAGATATCATTTGCGCTCCCACGAATTTTTGCTAACGTAGCAACCAGTCAAATTTTCGTTCCCACAATGTGACTGCATTCCTTTCTTGAATGCAACGTGACTTTATGCTATAATTATGATTTTTGATAACAGATGAAGGGCAGTGCTAAACGGACTATTGTAACCTGCAGACGCACTAAATTAATAATGTGTTTTTTTTAATAAACAAACAAACAAACTAATTAACTTATATATACTCGTATAAATGGCTTCAAGTGATTTGGCAGGCTACTTGTCCTGGAGGGTCCCTGTCAACCTATCGCAGTTAATCACTTCCCAATTTTTATACAGAATGGAAGCACCTAGATCGTAAGAAAATGTATGGGAAGATTTGGGGAAAATAAAGCAAACTGGGACATTTTCCGGAATAAAACGGAACCTTTTGCAAACAATGTCAACAAATAATAATTAGAAAATCAGCAAGTAAATCAATGCGTACCAGTAGGGTGTCCCTAAAATTTGAAGTTCAACATTTTTTTACGGATACCTTCTTAAAAGTTTGATAATAACCCTATATTTTCTAGAAAAAAATATTGGCTCGATTTATAAACAATAACCCGTGTCGACTTGCGATTTAGACTTGTCCATACAAGTTGCATGAGTACTGCGCTGTGACTTGTAACTACATGTTTTATTTGTCATTTCATAAGTGATTTTTGAGATTATTAGTGCTCCATTGTTTAGTGCGTAAACATGTCGGTGGAAATACGGAGTGGCAAACAAAATATTTTCCTTGTCGGATTGCCGAGCTATCAAATAAATGGTGCAAACTCATCATCTAATCGACAAGTTCTCTCAGTCCTATTTTACAATATTCATCAGGTTAAACTGACTGTTAGTGAAAGTGTAAATCTTGTGATTAAACAGCAAGCATTCCAACAAGGGCATTTCCTAACTGAGTAAAGAAACTTGTTGATTTATCCATGTTTGGAGAGAGTTACAAAAAAAATTTTAAGAAAATTCAGGTTACGTTCAAGAACCGTGAGAACAATTTCAAAATTGATCTTGATAATTCGTTAATATTGCACATACTGATGCTTTTAAGCGAATGAAAATAGAGGAAGATAAATTATTTACAATAAAACAGAGAGAGCCAGTTCGCCCGGAATGCTTAAGTGATATAGACAAAAAATTGGCGGAATAAGAAGAAATATCTTAAGGATCTCATTCTTAATGCGGTTGAGGAGTGGAGGAGGTCTGAGTAGCGATGATTTCCCTATTAACAAATTCTCGATTCAGCGAATTCGTACTGAAACCAGAAAATAAAGGCCAGAAGTAATAAAATTTGACTTCCAAAACAATGTACCCGAAGCAGTCATAGTCCATTGGGATGAAAAACTATTTCCTGGGTTGAATGTGCGAAGTTCAAAAGAAGAACGCTTGCCAGTTATTGCTTTGTTTGACGATAGGGAGCAACTTCTTGCAGTGCCAAATTTAAACAGTTCTTCTGGAAAACATCAAACTAAGGCCGTTGCAACAGCTCTCTTGGACTGGAACCTTCAAGATAAAGTAAAAATAATGTGCTGCGAAACAACAGCTTCCAGTACTGGCCGTTTCAATGGAGCTTGTGATATTTTGGAGGAAACTTTAGGAAGAGAATTGCTGCTGCCGGTATAATGCTTATTAATTCGTCCTAAAAGCTGTCTTTGAAACCAAGATTATGCAAATTACTAGTAGTCCAGATATTTCGATGTTAAAAAAGTTCAGAGGAAATTGAAAAAACATCGATTTTAGTAACCCTGAACCATCTCTCAATTTCATAAAAGAACGTGTCGCCTGGTTTGGTAAGTTAAATTGACTTTTTTTAATACTTCCTTTTTTTTTTGTATTTAACTTATTTTTCGTTTTTTTTCAGGCAAAACTCTGGATGATTTCGTATCAGAGAAGAGCAAACATCTTCTATCCAGACTGCAGGTCGGCATATCTTCTTGGGATAATAATGCTGCTTTTCTGGAAGCTAAATGTTATTTGAGAGTTGTGAATGATAATATTGAAAGAGCTGTTAAAACAGCTTATTTCTGCGTTGTGTTCAGGAACATAGAAAATTGTATCCGGACTGTAAAAAAACGACTCTAAATAGAAGTTACTCTGACTGATTGTTATTAATTTATGTTTTTTATTAAATATTAATGTTCATCTCATTTAATTTTTACTTTTATTCACTTAATTTATTACATTTATAGTGATATTATAGCAGACCGAAATATCAGGACAAAACACGATTTTTACTAAACTTTGAAGCTCGGTCGGCACTGGTTGCAGTTATGCTAAAAAGGTGAAATTCTGAATTTGAGCGTATCAGTCGATGTTCGAAATAAAAACACTCCCCAGGATGGTTTAATGAAGAAAGCCTTATACAACAAAAATTTAATATGAACATCGACAATTTGGGATGCTCTCGAAATTACCTAAATCAAATTGTATATTAGCTGTCTCATTAGCTGTCTCAGTATTACATTTAACACAGAAAATTGTTAAAGGAACATCGCTTGGTAAGGACAAAATCATTTATTTTATGATACAAATTCGTGAAATATTCTCAAAATAAGATTGTGTCAACTTTATAGTAATATTTCGATAACAGGTTTTTCCGACATGCTTATGCCCATAGCAAAGGCGGGTAAGAAGCAAAATTCAATCGCAGGGTACCAACCTATTTCCTTGCTTACTGTGTTATTGAAAATATTGGGCACAATAGAGAGCATCGGGAACACACAAAATGTGAAACAAAAATTAAATAAAACTTAAACAGTCAAAAACACTGTATAATTGCTTCTAAGCATCTCGAAAAGGCATTTAGCAGGGCAATATCAACGGAAGGGGCATAACTAAAATATTTTTAAAATTGGCATCATCATGATAGGAGATTCTCCGTGAGAGTAGATGGCTACTTGTCCCAGAATTATAAAATAGATAATGAAATTTCGCAGGGCTCTCATTTCTCACTATTTCCTCTAAACGCTTAGACGAAAGCATTGTCAAAAATCTTAAAAAAGATACACGGAATCGATTTCATTGGCATTTATGCAGATAACAGCATCGCAAAGCCTCAACGCCATTGATAACAAAATTTACGTATGATTAATAAAACCGGAAGCAGCAATTCCGGGTGATATAACTGAAGCATTACACCTTTGCAGAAAGAGAAACTGTAACATGTCAACCATTACACTGCAAAACAAAGATGTCGAACTCAAAACAAAAATTTGAGTATGACTTTCACAAGGAATCTTTTATGAAATGAGCAATAAGCAACTGTTAACGAAAAAGAATAGTTAATGAAAATAATTTTTAACAAAAAATTTTGGTGAAAATAACTGCTAACGAAACAATAGCTAATTAAAATAACTGTTTACGGAAAAAAATAACAAAATGGGAAAAATTGACAATACCCACAAAAAAGAAAATAAAAAAAACACGTACATAAGCTGTTCATAAAAATATGAACATGAAACTCTGCCGCATAAGAGATAGGATTTTATAAATATAACACATTCATACATACATATGCAAACATACGTAAACCGACGAAATAAACAGGAAAAATATACAGTCCACTAAATGTCAAATGCAATGATAAGCAATAGAATTGTAATGTGACCCTTGCTCATAAAATATGTGAAAATGGCTTATCTGAACAAAATACATAAATTACAGTGTATACAGAAAACATAAAGATAATATAAGCATGAAAGAAACACGCATACACCAATATACCAATGCACACAAGCAGCAACTGACAACCGATCATCAATTGTTTTAATACGTGCGTTAGATGCACTTAAGTCAACAGTGAACCTAAACAAATATAAAAGATCAATACGTTGGTCGTTTATCTCCTACTAGGATTTACTGATTCTGCATAAGACACATAAATTTTAGTGCACTTAAAATGCATTGGTATCGGATGTATACAATGAAGATAAGAATACACATTTACGCATGTACACACACACACACACACACATATACGTAGTTAAGAAATTAGTATTAGAAAATGTATATAAGAAAGAAATATTCAATAAAGAGGTCAGATTAAATACAGCAATCTCACGGTGTACATTATTCTTGTACATTTGGTCAGTCGAGCCTAGAAAAGAGCTCAAGCGCAAGTACTAAAAGTCTCTAAAGGAGAGCATTGCTTAGTAGAACAATATATATATATATAAGCCGGAACAGCAAAGACTGTCCGCATTAATAAAAAATTTACTTAAACAAGTATATAATTCGCCTAAGATTCTAAGCGAAAAGCGTTTCCGTGGCTCACAGCGGAAAAGTGAAAAGTGTTAAAAAGCGTCCTCGTGGCTAAAACAACGAGTACAGTGTTTAAATACCAAAAAACAATCAAAATCAACATGGAAAATTTACTGAAAAGACAGAAGGAGTTGGGCGATCTTACTGCGCTGGAAGAACAGAAAATCCTTAGCGGCAAAATAAGGAAAGCTTCATGTCTCGAATATATTCAACATATTCAAACAATGAGGACGGAATTTAGTGGAAATCATGCCAAAATTATGGCTAAACCGAGCCAAGAAGCTGACGAATACATTGCCAAGAAGTATTACGAGCATGTTATTCAGGTAATGGAAAAGTCCATTCAGCATTTAAAAATACAAAATGCAGCCGAAGATTTACCAACAGTAAGCGGCAACCAACTTAAACCTGCATCGATGGGAGAAATGAGTGAGTTCGAGCCATCAGGTACTAATTCCGACGTAGAAAGGAGATTTCAACGTCGAGGAAAAAAGCTCAGAATGACCATAGAAGAAATTCAACAAAATGAATTGGATTCTGTCGAAGAAATAAGAGAATTCAAAATTAAGCTTCAAATACAGTTTGAATATGTAGAAGCTTTTTCTGAAACTCGCAGTGTCCACTAAAGACTCAATAGAAGAACAAATGGAGGACTTCCGAGAAAAATACAGCGTTAACATTGAGAAGTTAACAGATAAATTGAAAAGGTGCACGCCAACACAAGCTGTGTCATCTACGGTGAAACTACAGGAGATTAAGATTCCGATATTTTATGGCGAGATGAATCAATGGTCATCATTTAGCGATCTTTTCCAAGGTTTGGTGCATAATTCGAAGCACTTTACTGAAGTAGAAAAGATGTTCCGGCTGAAGTCGTCATTAGGAGGAGAAGCTGGAAGATTAATTCAGCATTTACCGGTAACTGAATACAACTATGAAGCCGCTTGGCAAATCCTCCAGGAAAGATATGAAAACAAAAGGCTGCAATTCACAACACAAGTGGACAGACTTTTTGATCAACCAACAGCAAATGGGGAAAGTGCGCCAAGCATGAAGCAGCTTTTGGATACCACCAAGGAATGCATTTATGCTCTAAAAGGGCTTAAATTGAATTTAAATGACGAGCAAGCAATTATAGCTCGGATAGTTGTTCGGAAACTAGACAAAGAAAGTCTCCGGTTATATGAGCAGAATGTCAAGAAAACTAGGGATATCCAAAGCCTAGATGATGTTTTCCGTTTTCTGGAGCAGCAATATCAAGCTCTAGAAGCTATACGAGACAGGAAAACAACTAAATGGAGCAATCAAAAGCAGTCACAACGAGCACCCACATTCTATACAGCTGCACAAAAGACCTGTATGTATTGCAAGATTCCTGGGCATCAAATTGTTGAATGCAGAAGGTTCCAGGCATTGACTACGATAAATCGTAGAGGTTTCATAGTAAACAATAAGCTATGCAATATTTGCCTCGACCACGTATATGAAGGCAATTGCAAGAATAAGAAAAAATGCAGTAAGTGTGGAAGAAATCATCATAATTTACTGCATTACAATGAATTCCAGAAGGAAAAAGGAGCAGGTGAAGAAAATGCTATAAAAAAATCATCCACTATGATGACAAAAAACTCCGAAACAGCAATACTTCTAGCAACAGCCCAGATAAGAGTGAAGGAGGCAAATGGAGAGTACGTGACATTGCGAGCACTAATCGATCAAGGATCACAGAAGACTACCATTTCTGAAGAAGCCGCTCAAATACTACACTTACCAAAGAGAAGAGAAGTAACTGAGCTACAAGGGCTAGGAAATACTACAGTGGGAGTCTCCAAATTTAAAGTCAACATTGAAATCAGGCCGAGATTCCTAAGCAACGAAGTGTACAATGTCGAAGCACTGATTTTGCCGAAATTGGCGAGTGCACAACCTGATAAAACATTTAAATGGGATATAGAACAATGGAGAAACTATACCTTAGCTGATCCCAACTTCAATAGGTCAGATCGAATCGACGTCGTTATTGGAGGAGATGTATATGCTGACATATTAGAAGAAGGCATATTTAAGAAAGATCCAATACTAGGCCAAGCTACGAAATTAGGATGGATATTGTCGGGAGTTTTACAACAACCGAGAAAAAATGGTAGAATTCTAGCGGCGGTGACCACAACGTTGGAGAAGTTTTGGTAAATAGAAGACACCACAGCACCAACATATATAGAAGATGATGATGAATGCATGAAGATATTTGATAAAACGACAACAAGAGATGAAAATAATAGATTTGTCGTCAATCTACCTTTTAAAAAAAAAAAAAGACTTAGGCGACTCTCGCAAACAAGCAATGGCGAGGTTTCTTAATCTTGAGAAAAAGTTGGCTTCAGATGACAACCTAAGAAAACAATATGTGCAATTTATGAGAGACTATTTAGAAATGGGCCACATTAAAAAGCAAGTGGAAATAATTGCGGAAAATACTATTTGCCACATCAAGCCGTAATTCGAGAAGGCAGTCTCACAACTAAACTACGAGTAGTTTTCGATGCATCTGCAAAAACTACAAATGGAAGTAGTTTAAATGACATCCTTTTAATAGGCCCGAGACTTCAAAAAGATATATTTGACATAATTACCAAATGGAGACTTTGGCAATATGTGTTAACAAGTGATATTGAAAAGATGTATCGACAAATTAAAGTAGCAGAAAGTGATCAAGATTATCAACGTATATTGTGGAGAGAAGCGAAGGAAGGGCCGATAGGAGAATACAAGCTGCAAACAGTTACGTATGGAACAGCATCCGCTCCTTTTCTTGCAACGAGAACTTTACAAGAAATTGCCAAATCCTGCGAGCCTTACAATTATTTGCTTTCAAACATCATTAAAAACGACTTCTACATGGACGATTTAATGACAGGAGCAGATTCAATAAATGAATGTAAAGTCATTCAGTTCGAAATTTCGAAACAACTACAAAAATGTGGATTTCACTTAAGAAAGTGGATGTCTAATAGCAGTGAGATTATAACAACAATTCCAACAAATAGCGAAAATGAGGTAATAAAAATAGCAGAAGACGAAACAGTTAAAACATTGGGTATACAATGGGACCCGGCCAAAGACATGTTTGGATTTAATATGAATCTTTCAACGGAAAAGCTAGTAACAAAAAGGAAAGCTTTATCTGATTTGGCGAGAATTTTCGATCCGATGGGGTGGCTTTCACCAATGACTGTTTTAGCAAAGTTGTTTATACAAAAACTTTGGTTGATGAAACTCAACTGGGATGAGTTACTCGACGAAAATTTGGCAAAAGAATGGCAGGAGTTTATGCAGCACGTACCAGCGATAAAAAAAAAAAAATTCCCAGATGGTTTGAAACAAAAAACGACTTTAAAATTGAACTACATGGATTCGCAGATGCGTCAGAAAAAGCGTACGCGGCAGTTGTATATGCTAAATTTGGATCAGTTATAACGATAATTGCTGGTAAAACCAAAGTAAACCCGATTAAAAATAAGAAGACATTGCCAAAACTGGAGCTATGCGCGGCTCACCTACTTTCTAAATTGCTGCAAAGGATAAAGACAGTTATCAATAGAGAAGTTAAAATATTTGCTTGGAGCGACTCATCTATAACGTTAGCATGGATAAAGAATTCCCGAAGTAAAGATAAGTTCATTAAAACGAGAGTAGAAGAAATCAAATTATATGCTTCCACTGCAATATGGCAACACGTTAGAACAAAGGACAATCCAGCTGATGTAGCATCCAGAGGGATATTTGCGAACAAACTAGTGGAGCACGAGCTATGGTGGAGAGGTCCCAAATGGTTACAAGGAGAAGAACATCAATGGCCAACACAGAATAGCGTTAAAATCGATGCAGTGTATGTCACAACATCAAAAGAATCACATTTCTTAGATGAGGTAATATTAAAATATTCTAGTTTAACCAAATTAATAAGGGTTGTAGCTTATATATTGCGATTTATAAAAAGAATACGAGGACAAAAATATCCTGCGTACTTAGTAAAATCAGAACTAAAAGAAGCTGAACAGAGAATAATAAGATATCAGCAAAGATTACAATTTAGAGAGGAAATACAAAGCTTAGAAATCAAAAAAGAAATTAGCAGTACAAGTAAAATTGCAAGCTTAGATCCAATTTTAGATAACAATGGAATCCTTCGCGTAGGAGGTAGGTTAGGGAATGCAAAGCTTCAGTTCGATCAGAAGCACCCAATAATATTAAATAAATCACATTTGTCAAAATTGATTATTGAACATGTTCATAAAACAACCTTACATGGAGGAAATAAGTTAATGGAAGCAACGATTAGAAGGAATTATTGGATAATTGGATTAAAGAATTCCATAAAAGAAAAAACATTCGAGCTTGTAGTCGCTGCATACGTTACCGAAAGGAAGCAGCTAAACAAATAATGGGAAATCTTCCAGAATTTCGAGTGTCGTTGTCAATTCCATTTTCACACGTTGGTGTAGACTATGCAGGTCCAATACATATGAAATGTTCCAAAGGAAGGGGAATAAAAACATTTAAAGGATACATAGCTGTATTTGTATGTATGGCAACAAAGGCTATTCATTTAGAGGCAGTAAGTGATTTAACAACTGAAGCGTTTCTAGCTGCTTTAAAAAGATTTTTTGCTAGAAGGGGTAAGAGTCAGCATATATACTCAGACAATGGAACAAATTTTGTCGGAGCTTGTAGAAAGTTAGACTTAGATTTCAAAAAGGCAATCAAGAAAAACTCAACAGTAGCTCCCATATTAGAAGCAGACAAAATTCAATGGCATTTTGGGCCGCCGGCAGCTCCTCACTTCGGAGGAATTTGGGAGGCTGGAGTCAAATCAGTGAAATATCATTTAAAAAGAGTGATAGGCGAAAGTAAATTGACATTTGAAGAGATGATTACTTTGCTATCACAGATTGAAGCAGTGCTAAATTCACGACCCTTATGTGCGATCGATAGTGAAAGCGATATAGATGTTTTAACACCTGGGCATTTTTTAATAGGATGCCCATTAATAGACTGTTCTGAAGCAATTGATGACACAACAAGGGGTTCGTTAGATAGGTGGAAACTAATACAAAAAATGAAAAGAGACTTTTGGAAACGGTGGGAAAGCGAATATGTCACAATGTTGCAACAACGAATGAAATGGAAAACCAAACAGGACAATCTAGCAGTAGGTCAAATAGTAATTATTAAAAATGAAGAAAGTCATCCAGCAAAGTGGCCATTAGGCAAAGTTATAAAAACCCATCCTGGAAGCGATGGAAAAACCAGAGTTGTAACTCTGAAATTGCAAAATGGGATACTTAAACGGCCCGTTCACAAGCTGTGCCCACTAGAGACAACAAACAGCAGCAAAACGGAAGAGGCAAATCAAGCTGCAAGCCTGTTGACATCAAGAATAGCAAAAAATTCGGCGGGCCCAGGAGGGCAGAGAAGAACGAAGACATTGATGATGTGGTTCTTTACGTTGCTCATGCTAGCAATGCAAGTTAAGGCATTATACATAAATGATACGGCTAAAACAGGAGCTTCAGTGGCTGAGCTAAGAAATAATACCGCAATATATTTGGATCCTATCGGCAAAATACACATAATAAATTCAAAATGGGATTTAATCATTTATTACGAGTTAGGTTCCTATTACGATCGGATGGATGGAGTAAAAGAATTTATTAACAGACTTGAACATCAATGCAAAATATTGACATATTATGAAGAGGCCTGTGTAATGATTACCGCAACTTTAAAGCATAAATATAATAGCCTTAAGTCAAATAACGAACTGTTCATGAAGCAAGAAAATAGAAAAAGACGAGCACCATTCGAATTTGTTGGCTCAATTTACCATATATTATTTGGAATTATGGATGCTGACGACCGAGAGAATATGGAATCAAATATTAAAAATATTTTTGAAAACCAAAAGAATATCGCAAAGTTGTTTAAGAGACAGACATCAATAGTTGATTCTACAATAAATATATTAAAAAAGACAACCGATGAAGTTAACAAAAATTTTCAAAAAATGAATGAACAGCTAAATAAATTTTATCATGAACTAGTTAAAGATCAAAATGCCGAGCGAATGACCTTGATGTTTCAGATATTAACCATTCAAATAGGAATAGTTATGGACGAATGTGAAGATATCCAAACTTCGATAATCAATTTACTAATTGACATAAATCATGGTCGCATAAATCCAAAACTAATAAAACCTTCACAACTTAATAAAGAAATTGCACTTATCAGAAACAAGCTGCCACACAAATTAGTACTACCTGGAAAACAGTTCGGTAATGAATTAAAAGAAATCTATAAGTCGATGACTGCTAAAGGGTTAATTGTCGATTCACGACTAGTCATAAACATAGAAATTCCCTTAATATCATATGAACCGTCAGATGCATACAAATTAAATCCACTGCCAATAAAATACAAAGGGAACATGATTATCCCTGATATAAAAGCAGAATATTTACTATACAAGTTTGATTTAAATCAATATGTATTGATAAACCAAGTCGATCTAGATAAGTGTTTAAAAAACTTGGAAGATCATTATCAATGTCCAGGGAACTGGGCTTGGAAGTCAGCTACGGACAATTCATGCGAAGTAGCAGCATTGAAACAGTTGCAAAATGAAGTATGTGGATTCAAGCCCGCTACAAATGAAAATGTTTGGATTAAATTATATTCTCAAAATCGTTGGCTTTACAAGTTGTTTAGCAAATCAACAATACATCTAGAATGTGATAACAACCAACAAATGCGAATGGAAATCCCTAATCAAGGCATTATCACAATAAGAGAAGGATGTACAGCTCGACATGAAGGAGTAACTTTAACAGCATCTCATCACGTACAATCCGAGATCAATAAAGAATTGCTATCTTCTTCTTGGGTAAAAGACATTGAAGATATTTCAGAACTGCGAAGATATGTCGAAACCTTTTGATTCGACCTTAATAAACAACACCAAAGATATCCTAACGCTCAAACAGCAAATAGAATTTCTCAAAAAAGAAAATATCAAATTGAAGGGTATCAATTTTCATCACGTTAGTGGTCATGCTTCGCTAACTTTAGTTTTCATAATAGGGTTAATCATAGTTATTTTATATATAAGATCAAAATGTAAAAGAAGAACTGTTGTGGCTGTTCCCTTTGAACCTCCAGTAGAACATTATCATAATTAAGTAAAATGTCAACAATCACATTTGGCTAATATGTTTAAACAACACAATTTTGGCCCCTGGCAGAGTGTTCATAAAAATATGAACATGAAACTCTGCCGCATAAGAGATAGGATTTTATAAATATAACACATTCATACATACATATGCAAACATACGTAAACCGACGAAATAAACAGGAAAAATATACAGTCCACTAAATGTCAAATGCAATGATAAGCAATAGAATTGTAATGTGACCCTTGCTCATAAAATATGTGAAAATTGCTTATCTGAACAAAATACATAAATTACAGTGTATACAGAAAACATAAAGATAATATAAGCATGAAAGAAACACGCATACACCAATATACCAATGCACACAAGCAGCAACTGACAACCGATCATCAATTGTTTTAATACGTGCGTTAGATGCACTTAAGTCAACAGTGAACCTAAACAAATATAAAAGATCAATACGTTGGTCGTTTATCTCCTACTAGGATTTACTGATTCTGCATAAGACACATAAATTTTAGTGCACTTAAAATGCATTGGTATCGGATGTATACAATGAAGATAAGAATACACATTTACGCATGTACCCACACACACACACATATATACGTAGTTAAGAAATTAGTATTAGAAAATGTATATAAGAAAGAAATATTCAATAAAGAGGTCAGATTAAATACAGCAATCTCACGGTGTACATTATTCTTGTACGTAAGCTGAAGTGTGAAACATCGAGAATTGGTTGAGATCCGTGTATGAATAAACATCGGTGAGGTACCATAGGAAAACCCACAGGAAGATCAAATCAACCAACTCCAACAGAAGGTTTGTCAGGAAGATCAAATCGACCAACTCTAACAGAAGGTCGGTATAGTTGAATAACTTAATTTTTTGTTAATTGAAAAAAAAAAAAAACAAAAAGGGAAAAATTTTATTAACTAAAAATTATTTTCTGCTTGGAATAGAAAGAAAGAATAGCATTAAAATGGAACAATTTGAGGTAGCTAGAAAATGTATTTGTGCCATACAACAATTCAATGGCAACACTCTAGACTTATCAAATTTTATAAAACGAGTTGAGTCATTGTCATCCATAATGGAACCCCTTAGTGTCGAACTAAAAAGAATCCTGTTAGGATACATTGAGGACAGATTGGTAGACAAAGCGAGAAATTCCCTCGCAAGGAACGGACAAGTACTGACGTGGTTAGAATTACGAACGGTGCTCATAAGAGAACACGGAGATCACACTCCTAAAGAAAAAATTTTGGATGAGATAAATATGTGCCGATGCATGCATGCATGACATAGGGCATTTTTATAGTAAATTAAACAAAATCCATCCACAATGTCGGATGCTTATGCCATAATAGAGGAAAACGGTTACTTGAACTTTACCGGTCTCTCATTGAATAACACCAACCGCTACAATAGAAGGCAATCTCAGAATAATAATAACAGCTACAAAAGAAACGATTCAGGAATGCCAAATTATCGTCACCCACAACAGAGTGGAAGCTTCCGGCAAACCAATCGTTTTCAGCCAAGGAATCAGGGTAATTTTAATAGGGACACTGAATGGCCAACTTCCTCACAATCAAGACAGGACAGGTTTACTCAGCAATCGCGGAATTTTAATGCGTCGCAACGCAATCGACACGAACAAAACAATCAAAATCAGGCAATTGAACCTATGGACATTTCGAGTAATTTTAAAAATTTTCAAATAAGTGGGCTTCCAGATACCTGCCCATAGACAACCCAATTAGAAGGCTCAGGTTTGTAATAGACACCGGAGCGGAATTTAGCATAATAAAACCCGGAGTATGTAATGAGAAATGGAAATCGGCTATAGATATAACTCTTAGCGCATGTAATAAAGATATTAGTATTAAGAAAAAATGTACAATACCACTTGTTAAAGAGTTTGGCCTTGAAAATTTCCATGTCGATTTTTTGGAATATAATTTCGCTGACAGATTCGGTGGACTCATAGGAAATAACATTTTAGTCAACCTTGATGTCAATATTTCCTACAAGGACCGAGTGATTTCAACTGAGAAAAGTAAAGCGTTTTTCAGTAAGAGCGCTTCAACTTTTTTTTTTGAATAAAACACAAACGGTTTGACTTTTTTAAATAATTTTTTTTTATTATCGAGTTTGAACATATACATTTAAGTATGAAATTCGATTTCTTTTGCATGACCACCGCGTGCACGTTTTACGAAGTCCAATCGTTGAACCCAATTTTCGACCACTCTTTTGCATAAATCGGCCGAAATTCCAGCAATTTCGCGTTCAATATTGGCTCTGAGCTCACAAATCGTCGCCGGCTTGTTACTGTAGACCAATGACTTCACATAACCCCAAAGAAAAAAGTCTAGAGGCGTCAAATCACACGAGTGCGGCGGCCATTCGACCGGTCCATTTCTGGAAATAATGCGCTCATCGAACTTACTCTTCAACAAATCAATTGTAGCGTGTGCTGTGTGGCTTGTGGCCCCATCCTGTTGAAACCACATGTCGTCTAAGTCCATACCATTCAATTGCGGCCAAAAATAATCGTTTATCATGTCGCGGTATCGATTTCCATTCACAGTAACGTGGCGATCGTTCTCGTCAACGAAAAAATATGGGCCAATTACGTCGCCGGCATGTAAACCGCACCAAACAGTGATTTTTTCGGGATGCAACGGTGCCTCATGAATCACGTGTGGATTGCTTTCTGCCCAGTAACGCATATTTTGCTTGTGGACAAAGCCATTGAGCCAAAAGTGAGCTTCATCACTGAAGATGATTTTTTGGAAAATCATGCTCTTAAAGTAGCAGCAACAGAACGATTGTTTTTATAAAAAATTTTCACGATTTGCAATCGTTGCTCAAGTGTGTAGCGTTCCATGATGAAATGTATACTAATGAAGTTTACAAATGACAAGCGAAAAATAAAAAATATTGCGTCGTTCGCCCTCCCTATCGGGAAAAAGTTGAAGCGCACCTATTGAAAAACGCTATATAATCAAATTATTTTTTAACAGAGAAGAGGAGGAATATTACTCCCGTTCAATGAACGAACCAATTGATCTTTCTTGTCCAGAAACTAATGTGTTTCATAACAGATTACAGTTTAGAGACGTAATGCAATACATACACGGACAGACCATCTGAACAATGAGGAAATCGAAGGCTTAAAGAGAGTCCTCTCTAAATTTTCTAAAACATTTTATAAGGATAGTGACGACCTGGCATTTACGAGTGAAGTCAAACATAGGATCCAGACTACAGATGATATCCCCATTTATTCGAAGTTGTATAGATACCCCCAAGTTCATAGAGAGGAAATTGATAGACAGATTGATCTGATGTTGAAGCAAGGCATTATTAGACCCTCTTGTAGCCCATACAACGCACCTATTTGGGTAGTTCCCAAATCGATCTGGCTAAGGGTTTTCACCAGATAGAAGTGAATCCTAAGGATGTTCCAAAGACTGCATTCTCCACGGCCACGGGACATTATGAATTCCTACGGATGCCATTTGGGTTGAAAAACTCACCTGCCACGTTTCAGAGAATGATGAACGCTGTCCTTGCTGAGTACATAAACAAGATTTGTGTCGTTTACCTCGACGACATTCTGATATTTTCAACGTCTATTCAAGAACATTTAAATTCACTCAAGTTAATACTTGAACGATTGAGTGAGGTTAATATCAAAATACAACTGGACAAATGCTCATTTTTGCAGAGACAGACCGAATTTTTGGGACATATAGTCACTGATGACGGCATTAAACCGAATCCTCAGAAGGTTGAAGCGATTCAAAGAATAGAGCTACCAAAAACGGAAAAGGAAATTAAAGCGTTTTTGGGGATCACGAGTATTTTATCGAAAGTTCATAAGAGACTATTCAAAGATTGCCTATCACATGACAAAATATTTGAAGAAAGGAGCGGAAATAAATGTTTCCGACAGGGACTACATCAATGCCTTTAAGAAACTCAAGTTGCTCTTGATGACTGACCCAATTCTTATCTATCCCGATTATTCTAAAAGTTTCACCCTTGTCACGGATGCATCAAATTTTGCGATCGGTGCTGTCTTAATGCAGAACGAAAAAGTTATATCTTATTACAGTAGAACATTGAATGAACATGAACGTAGGTATTCCACAATAGAGAAAAAACTACTCGCCATTGTGGCGGCAACGAAGTACTTTAGGCAATATTTATGGGGCCGAAAATTCACTATTAAAACGGACCACAAACCTTTAGTTTGGCTGGATTCATTGAAGGAGCCAAACCTTAAACTGCAAAGGTGGAAAATCCTATTAAATGAATTTGATTATGAAATTGTACACTTTAAGGGCAAAATAAATGTGGCAGACGGGCTGTCAAGATTGCCAAATTTGGAAATCAATAATAATGAGGAAGAAGACCAAAATTACGCAAGTTCAAACTCGGCGACCGTACATAGTGGGCAAGAGGACAGCTCTTGTTATATTTATATTACAGAAAAACCAATAAATGTTTACAAAAACCAACTGCATTTCAAAAAAGGGAATACTGAAAAGTTTATAATGCAAATTAAACATAAGAAAGTAAAAAACTTTATAACGGTTACTGATACTAGCAACTTGGTAGGAGTTCTAAGGAAAGTACTGAAGGATAAAGGTGTGATGTGTATTTTTTGCGAGGACGACCGACTTTTTGTACAACTTCAGGATGTCTTTGTAAATTATTTTTCTAACAACAGAAATTTAAAAGTATTAAGATCCACAAAAAAATTAAAAGAAATTACAGATACGGATGAGGCACTAAATATAATTAAGGATGAACACCTGACTAATAACCATCGTGGCATAAATGAGGGGTTTGCGGAATTGAAATCGGGGTTTATGAACCTAAAAACGAAGTTTATTAATAATTGTGATGTCTGCCAGTTGGCTAAATTCGACAGGAGACCGGTAAAGGTTCCATACCAGATGAGTGAATCACCAGGTAGTTTTAATGACATTGTCCACATGGACATTTGGTTCTCATTCCGAAACGTAATGTTTTTAACAACAATAGATAAACTTTCAAAATACGCCACAGTACACAAACTGGCTGATAGAACTTGGCTGTCTATACTCTCTGCTCTTAAGGAAAGAATACGATTTTTAGGAAAAATGAAAAAACTGGTTTATGACAATGATAGGTGCATGCTACATGAAGCAGTTAAACTGTTTTTAAATGAAAATAACATTGACTCGCACGTAACAACCGCCCATCACAAAACAGGCAATGCAGACGTTGAACGCCTACACGGTACATTGAATGAACACATTCGGATTATAACAGCTGATAGAACAGTGACAGACGAAGACACTGAAGACAAAATACATAGAATAATTACAATTTACAACACCACTCATTCAACAACTAAATTAAGACCCATTGACTTTATTGAGAAAAATTTTGACAGAGAGAAAATCCAACAGCTTGCAGAACAGTTCAAGAAAGAAAAGCTAGTAAGAACGAATAAACTGAATGAAAATCGAACAGAAAATTTCAACTTGGCGGAGTCAATTGTACGGAACAGGGACATTCAGAAAAATAGTCTTAAATACAAAAGGCTATCACAATTCCGGAAAGATGGTAATTATGTCACAGACACTAGTAATAGGAGAAATAAGAAATATTATAAAACTCAAATGAGACGCAAATTCAAACAACAGATTTAATAGTTTTTGCAGAATGAACGTCTTCACCTTCACCATGCTGATGATGGTAGCAGGATCTGGGGCAAATGAAATTGAAATCTACCAAATAAACCCAGATGGTGGATTTGTGATATATAAAATGGAGCCTGAGGCAGTTGTAGATAAATATCTCAATGTATTACACATCGTAGATTTAAATATCTTCCAATACTGTTTGGAAAAAACGGAGGAAAATGTAATAAAACTTAATCTTGTGGACGAACATGATAATGACTTGATTGACAACGAGAAATTAAACTAACAAGGACAGCTTTAGCAACACTAATTCCACACGTCTATAAAAATAACAGAGCAAAAAGAGGACTGATAAACATTGGTGGATCGTTTTTGAAGATGGTGTGGGGAAAAATGGACGACGATGACGCAAAAGAAATTTACAATCATCTACAAACATTGGACAGCAATGCAAAACAAATAACAGACCAAACGAACAAGAAAGTGGAAATCAACAATGAACTGATTAAGAATCTAAATACCGT
The DNA here is from genome assembly GCF_028408465.1 of Anastrepha ludens. Taxonomy (NCBI): domain Eukaryota; kingdom Metazoa; phylum Arthropoda; class Insecta; order Diptera; family Tephritidae; genus Anastrepha; species Anastrepha ludens. Next base: position 89,571,775 of record NC_071503.1, on the reverse strand, counting down.
GGTTGATAGTGTCAACAGACAACAAAATAAAGTGAATGCCCTTTTATCAAATATTACAGCCAAGGCAAACAGGGCGCTCAATATGGTGGAAAAGTTTAGGGTTGTTTTACAAATGTATGCTGACCTTAACATTCTGAATAATCAAATAGATAAAATATCCGATGTTGTTATGATGAGCACACAGAACATACATATTACCGCACGACATTTTGTCCGAAGAGGAAAAAACTAAATACAACATTACGGTGGAAACTTTACCTTACCTTAGAACAAGTACTGTGTTCTTTGAAAACAAATTGATCTTTGTACTACAGATTCCAAAATTCCCAACAGAATCCTACTTTAGAGCCCTCATTATACCATCGCCGAACAACAATTATGAGGAATTAGATTTGCCAATAGAAGAAAAGGTGGTTCAAGGAAATGAGGTGTACAGGAACAAAGAAAAAATTTTGGTGAAAAAAAACCTTATGCTCCATGATGACAACTGTATTAGAAATTCTTTCCAGCAGAATAATGATTGTAGTCTTAAAGTAAATAGAGAGCCTATAATTAAGGAAATTTAATCAGGTCTTGTAATAACAAAATTAATTGAATTTACCAAAATAAATCACAATTGCAACGATCAGCCTTATTTTGTCAAGGGCAATAACATAATGAAATTTTTTAATTGTACAATTAAAATAAAAAAATTTGTGTTTGAAAATTGGTTTGATAAATTTGATCATGGCGTTCTTATAACACTGACTATGTAAACTTTACAAAGATTGTTAATAACCAAGGGTGGTTGAGTTGAACCCCCAACATTCGACATAAAACTAGCCACAGAGTGTAGACTAAAAGTTTTTGTAGTCGGTAACAAAGCACCCTGTACTCTTAATTGTGAAAAATGAAACACTGTAATACGACAGCCCTAACAGTTTTTTCTAATAGTGGTCGCCCCTCGGCAGGCAATGGTAAACCTCCGAGTATATTTCTGCCATGAAAAAGCTTCTCAAAAAAACCATTTGCCGTTCGGAGTTGGCGTAAAACTGTAGATCACTCCATTTGTGGAAAAATATCAAGACGCAGACCATAAATTGGATGAAGAGCTCGGCCAAAAACACCTAAAAAGGTACAAACGCCTATTATATATATATAATATATATATACATATACAATATGACACAGAAAGTCTTGAAGTCTTAAAGATTTGAAGAAATTGCAGCGAAGAATTATGCAAACTAATAAAAAACAGATTTTTTAAACTACTTTTTTATATCACTTTGTAAAAAGACATCATAAAAAAACACTTTGTTGTCACGTTGAAAAGAAAGTATTAGTTGGTTTCGAAATTTTTAAATCGTCCTACTCGACAGATTTAAGGTTTTTGGTAAATATGTAGTTCAATACCATGAATAATTATAATAAATTAATAAAAAGCGAAAATTGTAAGAAAGCGCAAAAAACTATTTTTCTCCATGGTGAAAATCACGTAGTTGATATGTATATAAATTTTTTGGTTTGGTCAATATTTATGCAGGTATATTTGTTCGCATTCCGCAAAAGCTAAATAATATAAAATATTGAGCAAGCTTCGTATGACCGGTTCATATTGCTGTAAAAGTTACATTTTAGTAGAAAATTAAAACAATATTTATTCACTTTAAGTCTGGAATCAAAATGAAATAAAGTAAGCAATATGTGGTTTTACTCGATTCCCGACAAGAAAGTTCGTTGATTTGAGACAAAAGAACGAACAAGTTTTTTTCTGAAAGCTACATATATTCTATTATTAAATTATATTAAAAACAGGTTAAAGCAATTTTAAATCGTGATATTTAATGGCGTAAAACTATCAGGAACATAAATATTGTATATAACGATATATATTTTTTTAACTGAAATCATCCTATATGAAATTAATGTTCCTAAAAAAGTTATAATTCTCAGAAAAGTGTTCCTCGAAAAAATGTAATAATGAAAACATTGCATATCCTTTTTCCGAAGTATTCCACGAGATTATACATTCTCGATTCAACAAACATTTCTCTTCAGTAAACTACAATATTTTTGTGATTTAATTTATGTATAAAATTAACAACTTAGCCATCGATTTTTTTATTGAGTATCTGCACCTATGTATATAATTAATTGACCCTTTTTATAATTTTTCTTTTATATTATTTGAATATCAATTGATGATGAGGAATAAATAAATAAATTAGCTTTTAACTACTAATTGATGTCATTTTTGACCCTTGTGCACCATTAGACAAAAATTTAGAGCAAGGAAAAAATTTTCTTATTCCTGAAACGCATCATTTTCTAATTAAAATCGAGAGAAATCATTTTTATATGCATGTGTGTATGTACATGTATAATTTTCCATTTTGTTTAATTTACTTGCATTATATCATTCGAAGAATCGCACTTAATTTGATTTAAGCGGTTGTCAGAATTTAATTGTATCATTTTTTGCTTCTCCACACTCTGTAAAAGAAAGAAAGAAAGACTTCAGAACGCTTCGATTAAGATGTTTTTTAGTTATAATCCATAAACAATACTAAAAGTTTCTGGAAATCATATTTCATTTATTTTTGATTTGAAATATTTTCTTAGGCGACACATTTTTGATTGGACATTGCACCGGTATCAACCCGAGTACCTATATGGATATTTAAATAGGTTAAACTCTTACTTAACCAGGATAGACCTCCACATACCAAACATATGTATCTCCAATATTTGACAAAACCCCACGCAATGGTAACATGCACATTAAACTAACTCATTTAACACCCATTTCTTTACGGTCCAACCCAACCATGGTCGAAACAGAGCATGATGACAACACCTATTGGAACACCAACTTAGTTAGGAAAATGTGTAGGCAATGAACACAATATAAAAAATTCGAATAGGCTAGAATGTAAATATTATAGACGATTAGCCTTAAATACAGGTTCTGGAAGTTTTTTCGTTGTTGTTGTAGCAGTAACTTTGCCCTGTCAGTGTAGTGTAATCACCGGTCGTTTTCGTCTAGCTCATCCAACGGTAAGCCCAGGAAACTAGCTGTTTCGTCAGGTTGGGTCCAGAGGGAGAGGGGTGTTAGATGAGTGGGTTTGATGGGGCATGTGAAAAAGTGGTTAGTGTCGTGCGGGGTGCCTTCACATGCCGGATATATGTTTAGTATTTCGAGGTCGATTCTGGATAAATGGGAGTTTAACCTGTTACAGTATCCAGAACGTAATAGTGCCAAGGTTACGCGAGACTCTCGAGGAAGTTCTAGCTCTTCGTCTGTGATTGGTGGTGGTTGGACTCCGATAACGGCATTCGGGGGTCGTGAGCTTAAGAAGGTGGTAATGGTAATTGTAGTGTAATTTGTAGTTTTCGGAGGTTTCATTAAATGACCCTTTATTTATTTATTTCATATTTGCCTCCGAATTTACAATTCTTACAGATAAATTAGGATTCTTACAGACTAGTTACAAGTAAATTTATGTAAGTAATATAACAATTGTATTCAGTAAAATTACAAAGAGAGAAGATAAATACAACACTATTACATAACTATGACCTTAAGTGAGACTCCAAATTAAATTTAGTTATCGAAAGATCAAGGTGGAATGAAAGCTTCTGCGAATCGGAGAGTGTTCTATTATTTGGGTCGTTAAAGCTATGTTATTGTTGTTATAGCAATTTACTAGGTCCTGCCAGTACGGCATGGTTAGCGATCGTCACCGTCTAACTCATCCCAGAAAATTTATGCTTTGACCGTTTGCGTCCAGAGGGACCTAAGGTGTTAGGTGAAAGGGTTTGAGATGGCATGTGAATAAGTGGTTAGTACCTGGCGATGCACCTTCACATGCCGTAAATATATTGAGTATGTAGGGGTATAAGTAGGGGTTTAACCTACTACAATATTTAGACCGTAATTGAGCCAAAGTTACGCCGGTCTGGCGAGGCAGCTGAAACTCCGTCTGCAATAAGTGGTGGTTGGACTCGGATAACGGCATTCAGGGGTCGGGAGGAAGGTGGTAAGAGTTTCCCGCTGATTATAGTTTATATTTGTCTGTATACTGTCCGGTCTAGTTGTTGTTGTTGTAGCAGCATAAACCTGCCCCATACATATACGGGGAATGCTGTTGAAGTGACCGTCCTTGGCTCGATATAAATCCGGATCGCTCCGGTTACGTAAAACTGACTGTCGTGGGAACGTCCAGTCTAGTAGTTATAGTTATGTTTTGCCCTATATCTCGTCAGTGTAGTTGAAGAGATGCCTCTTGACTTGTCTGGGAGGAGTGTCAGGCTCTAGCAAATGTGATTTCTTCATTACCACCCACGCTGATATAGCTTGCTGATCATTCTATATATACTTAAATATATAATTGGCGATTACACGACTTTTGGTCCTCCACTAACTTATGGCGTGCGTCTAGTTGAAATATTGAACATGCAAGCTGAGTAGACGTGTTTTTTTGTGCGCTGCAGTTATTTCTGATTTACTTACGTTTGTGCCCAGATTATTTGCATTGTTTTTAGCGAATACGTGTGTCTTTGAACACTTATTGAACATTCTAATACTGTGGTCGCGAAAATAATTTTGTGTGCGATAATACAAAGAAAAGCAAAATAAAGTAGATAATTTTGCAAATTATAACAAGCAAAACATGACTTCAAGAGGAAAAGTCACACTCCAAACGGTATCCACTCCGCAAAGCAGCGCGAGTAATCTATCTAAAGGGGAGAAAAAAGGGAGCTCGCCACCTCCTTTCTGGCTTGAACGGATAGAGGAACAACTCGAGTTGCAGAGAAGTAGTATCATCGAAGAGATTTCCGAAAGAGTGAAAACTTCCGAAGAGCGAGTGATGCAGCGGTTTAGCGAAATTGTGGCTGAAATGGCGAATCTGCGGAAAGCCATGAAAATAATGGAAGAATGCGTGGGGAAAGCTGAAGCACAAATCCAACTGAATGGTCAACTACAGGGTGAAATTGCGCTATTGAAGACTCAGCTGGATGAATGCCAAAACCAAGCTCTCTCCACCGATCTCATCATCAACAACTTGCCGCACATGGAAGGTGAGAATATTGACAATATTTTTGGTAGCCTGTGTCATACGCTTAACATGCCAGAGCCACAAGTTTCCTCCGCCTTTCGACTGCGTAAACAGAGCAACTCTACCGCGTCTGCTGTTATAATTAAATTATGACTATATCTATGTATCTATGTTTGTGCTCTACATACTCCCTGTTTTTTTATTCTCTTCCTTTATTTTATTGCTTTTCTCTTACCTTCTCACATCTTGTATTACTTCTTAATTTTCTGTTATTTTAACTATTGCATTTTTTCTGTTTATTGCATTTCTATCTTTGTTAATGCCAATCATTTTTGCAAACACACATACATGTGCTTTGTTGTTTCTGTTTTTGTTCAATACTACTCAAATCTATAGGTTTGTTCGGTAAACTGCGTTCGAGCGTTAATGAAAATAAGAAAATTCTCATTGATATTATATGCAAACAAAATGATGGTTTTAATGTAGTACCAACGAGATATTCAAATAACTCACAACCTAGTCTTCTTGATTATTTTATAACATGTGACTTGTCACATATTCTTAAATTCGACCAAGTTGCCTTTATCTCTGACCAAGACTTAATATTTTGTACTTTAGATGTTGTGATGAATCGTCCAAATTTAGGTGCCACCTAAGAGTATCGCGATTTTAAATCGTTGAATGTTAATTCTCTGTATTCAGACATGGGTTCTATAAATTGGAATGAATGTTGGTTTCTTAGTACTGTTGATAATAAACTTGACTTCCTCAACCGCTCATATTCCGCTTCGTTCTGTAAATGTTTTAAATAGTTCATGTCTTGGTACAACTTTAAAGTTCGAGCTACCATTAGAAAGCGCAACAAGTGTTATGCTAAGTGGAGAAAAAACTTGACGGATACTTCTTTGCGCCGATACAAGGTAATCCGAAATGAAACCACTGCAATAATACGACAAGCGAAACGTTGGTACAGTTACTCAAAACTTGATCCGTCACTTCCAACAAGAGAACTGTGGAGCAACCTAAAAAAATTTAAAATTCATGGCAAGGAAAGTCCGGAATGTGAGATCGACTTTGATGAACTTAATGACTACTTTATTAGTGTTGGTAAGAAAACAAATTGTGCTCCTATTTTAAAAGAGTCCTCACCTTGTGCTATTCTAAAAGAACAATTTCAATTTATGACAGTTAGTGAGGTAGATGTCCTGAAAGCTTTATCCAAAATAAAGTCTAATGCTGTAGGCGATGATGGCATCTCGCTAAAATTCGTCCGTATAGTCATCCAATATGTAATAGGACCCCTTACCCATATAATAAACCATTGCTTGACTAGTTCATGTTTCCCAGCAGTATGGAAAAATGCTATAGTTTTCCCAGTCGCAAAAAAGACAAATGCTATTTATGCTGGTGACTATAGACCTATCAGCATACTGCCCACATTTTCCAAAGTTTGCGAAAACTTGATCGCCACGCAAATTGCATCATTTGTACAGAACAATCGTCTACTCTCTCCACTACAATCTGGCTTCAAACAAAATCACAGTTGCTCGACTGCAATGGTTAAAATACTGGACGACATTAGAATTAGTTTTGACAAAGGTGACTTGACTCTACTTTGTTTACTTGACTTTTCTAAAGCATTTGACTCAGTGAATCACAAATTATTATGTTTGAAGCATAAACACTATTTCGGCTTCAAAGACAGAGCGGTGAAACTCATGGTCAGCTACCTTGGTGACAGAACGCAGAAGGTCAAGACCAGTAAATTAACATCTCAGTCTAGACAAGTACAAACTGGTGTTCCGCAAGGGTCTATCCTTGGTCCACTTTTATTCAGTCTTTTTGTCAATGATGCTGAATGTCCATGCGTATGCTGATGATATACAATTGTACTTGTCTAGTCGTATTGGTCTCGTTGAAGATTTATGTTTCAAAATAAACAGTGGTTTGTCTGCTATTGCTGTATGGGCTAATGAAAACTTTTTGTGTATGAACGCGTCAAAGTCATATGTCTTACCTATATGTAATAGTGTTGTGCATGTTGACAATATCCCTAAATTGTGGACAGGTAGAAGTTCCCTTACCTTTATGGATAAGGTAAAAAATTTGGGGTTTATTCTTAACAAAAAACTTACCTGTGCTACACCATATATAATAAATAGGGTTGTGGGGAATATTTATGCTACATTGCGTAAGCTGAGAGTCTCTGTAACATTCACGCCAGAGAAAACGAGGCGCAAATTAGTTCTCGAGCTAATTATGCCTCTCATTACCTACTCTGAGGTGGTATAGAGCAAACTCGACTCCACATCTTGCCATAAACTTTAATAACGCCACGCGGTATGTATATAGGATTGGCGTATATGACCATATCTCTGCCTTCCGATCAAGGTTACTGGGTTGTTCCCTTAATAGTTATTTGTCTGCCACTGCTTAATGGTTTTTGTCTTATTACTACTGGTTTTTGTCTTATTACACTCCCCCTTCTAAGACATGCTCTTGGTACACTTTTGTCCGGATTTGTCCGCTTTTTCGCAGACATGTAGAGATGTAACGGCTTTACAAGATACTCCCTACCAAACCAGTACGGAGGCTGAATTGTGGCCACGCTGAACCATTTGCGTCTTTAGAAGTTTTAGTATAGATTTTGTTGTTTTGCTTATTAATAATTTTTTTAACAGGGAAATTTTCCTCATATTTGAAAAAAAAATATTTGCTTGCATGTGTCGAGTCTAATTTTCTTCAAGCGCGATGTCAAAAGATGATCAGTTGAGCGACGGAATGCTTTCTTGTGGAGATCATCTCTATTTAGTCGTGACATAAATCTGGTCGATACATTCATTTCCCAGGACATGATTCTTTGTTTCTAAGGGGATTTGTGCGTTATCACGACAGTCGGTTCTACGTAACCGGAACGATCCGGATTTATATGCGGCCAAGGACTGTCACTTCAGCAGCATTCCTCGTATATGCACGGGGAATGTTTATGCTGCTACAACAACAACCACAACAACGTTTAAAGACGTGATCGTTGCGGTGACCATATAGCAGGACGGACTTAACGCATGTGTTGAAAATTCGCAGTTTGTGCGTGGTTATGTTATTATTTTGCCAGAGTAGTACAAGAGTGCCGAACGCCGCTTTGGCTTTGGTAATCCTGTTTTCAGCGCCCGACTCACTTCTTCCATCTGCGGCGACTATGCATCCCACTTTTAAAGAATCTGATATGGGGCAAATTCAGGTTTAACCTCTTGCGCTATAAATTAATTTCCAAAAGCGTGTGACTATTGCGTGCAAAAGAATTCCAAATGAGCTTTTACTTGGAAGAATTTCTGTTAGAGCTTTGGGCAGATCGCGTGTGCGCAATGCACATAGTTCTCCTATTTATTATTTAGTATATAATACATATTTTAAATGTATTTATATATTATGTTTAATAAAAGATTGGCTATTTTTTACAGTTTTTTATTAAGTAAGAAGCACAGAAAGCTCAGCAATATGCGTGACACGTCTTTTAAATTTTGAGACCAAATTTCATTGGACGTGTATAGCACGTCCAAATAGAGCAAGAGGCTAATGCTTTTGTGTTTCCTATGTTCATTTGAAGTCCCGTTGTTTGTAACTGCTCCTGCATTGACTGTGCCATAAGTTTTAGATTGCACATCCTATAGGACAAATGTCGTGGGCATATGCTAAATAGTTTAAGTATGTGTTGCTGATCTGCCACTGAATACCTCTTTGATGGTTTTCGTTAGCAAAAGAGGCGTTAAGAACGTCTTTAATTACCAGTAGGAAAAGGATTGGGGACAGAATGCGACCCTGCCGACCGCCAGTCAGCACGTGAAAGGGTTCCGATAATTTGCCTTTATGGAGAACGTGGCAACAAGCGTCGCTATAGCTTTCCTTGAAAAGACCTACAAGTCTAACCGGTACTCCGCTCCTCCGCAAAGCAGCCCGGATACACTAATCGATGAACAGCAGGTGGAGTTTAGAGTTATATACGGTGCATTGTCCTATGACAATACGGAGTGTGTTGATATGGTCTGCACAGGAAAAACCGCTACGAAATCCAGCTTGGCAGGAACCAATCGATGGTTCAAGATGAACTTTTAGTTGGTCAAGTATGATGTGGCATTCATGTTTACAACAACAAAGAGAACACAGATGCCTCTCCAGGTATTACAATCTTTCAACTCACCTTTTTTGCCCGTTTCACAATAATTCCTTCTTTCCATTCTTGCGGATAGGTTACATTGTCCCACACCGATGTCATAAGTGGGAGCAGTTTCCGGCAGAGACCCTTACATTGGCTTTAAAAAGCTCATCTGGGATGACATCAACGATCGCGGCTTTATATTTGGGAAGTTGTTTTATCGCAGCAGCAATTTCCGACATCTCGGGTTGTGCAGTTTTGATTCTAGCATTCCTTTCTAATGTTCTACTTGAGATGGAATATTTATCTAAAGCAAGATCTAAAATATTGTTAAGCACGGCTGAGAAATACTCGTTCCAACGACGTTTAGGTCTTTGATGGAGTGTTTAACGCTCAAGCTTTTGTTCACCATTTTCTTTGTGATCTTGAATAACGCACGAGAATCACCGGTTCTAGCTGCCGTATCAGCTTCATCTGCCATATTGTTGATGTAGCTCCTCTTGTCGTGACGAACGAAGCGTTGGACCGTTTTCTGAAGATGGCGAATATCATTCTTGCAGCTGTTTAGCTTGGTCGCCTCTTCGGTCCGTCACCGATGCTAATTTTCCCCAGATGGCCTTTCGTTCGCATATTTTGTCCAAAGTTCCGTGGCGCATCCATTGCATTTTACCTTTAGCGGTTGGGCCGAGAACGTTATCAGCACAAGTTTTCATAGTGGCTTTGATTGCGCTCCACTGCGACGCCACTGGTTGATCTGCACGGTTTGCGAGCAGAGGTCGAACCATCAGTCGAAGCGTAACACTGGATAATTGTGATGTTTCTGACTTTAGACTTAAAGCGCGCATACAAAATCCTGTCTGACACTAGTCTAAACGATATTAACCCGCGTCTAGGTTTAGTATTAAGCAGAATGCCTATTCCCGATTCATGTTTGTTACCTGGGGCCTTGCCAGAGTATAGTAAGACTGTATGCCTGGCAGGATATAAAAATTCTCCAGAGCCGGTCCATCGCACTTCGCTAAGGCATGGGATTGCAATACCATATCGATTTTTACTACCGTTACGACGTGCCTATCATTTAAAGACCTGTTTTTTAGTTCTGTCCAGGAAGAATTAAACCTCACTAACCCGTAGAAGTTCCACTATTTGAAATCAATTTTGAAGGACGAGACAGCGCAAATGTTAGTGCAAATTTCATTTACGGTTAAGTCTTGCGAAGGAACATAATCACGGTTAAACGAACGATACCATCGATTCCAGCACATTACAGCATCATTTATAGAAACCTTCATGTCTCTACCATCATCCATCAGTGAGGATATTAAGACTTTACATAAAATTTCAGATGGCGGCAACGAGGATATACGGACTTTGCATGCCATCAGAAAGGGTGAGTGCGACTACTGATGGATGCACTGGCTGGGATTCCAATTAGACACGGAATTTAGGCGTAAATAGATTGAGGAAAGCACAGAGGTGAAGGTGAGTGAGTCGACTATTACTAAATTTTAAAAATTTTTGAATTCTTGAGTTCGCACACCCAAAGCCCTGTTCTGCTGGCAAGATCTTCTCGACATCTAGCAGAAAATCACGTAATTCTACCCCACGTGCATTTATTTCGATTGACGAGTACAACACCAATCAGAAATGCATAAAATGCGACTCCACTAATCGCACAGTTCCAAAATATCCAATATTTTAAAGCCTGTGTATTCAAGATCGACGTATGCTAGTCAAAGATACATCGTTATGTTTTAATTGCCTAAAGGCAGGACATACAATACATCGCGAACATGTTTGGCTGTATATATTGTAGTCGAGGCCATCACCCTACGTTACACGCTCAGTCTTCTGAGGCGAATCCCGAAATAGGTACTGTTTTAGTGGAACGTGTTGCAGCAGCACCTACAGCCGTTGAAAAATACTTAAGAACGATGCGTTGGCAGCCGTATGTGCGCATGTTTCATCGAGTACGGCGTCGGAACCGGATTTTTTGTGCTTGAATATATTTGCTGTGATAATATTCATTGAAATGCATTTATTTATTTTTTCTTTCATTCATTTATTTCTCGCATTGATTTTTTTGCATTTTAGTAGGAGCACTGATATTTTTGTGAGAAATATACTTAAGAACTATTCGGTCTTCGTCCAAAATTTTGTGAGTTGTTTCCTGTTTTATATTTCAACTTTGCACCCCAGCTCTTCAAAAAGTAATCATAGAGTTGTAAAAGTCCAGATTATCCTATAGTGCTATTTCAACACAGTTAAACGTGTATTATCAAGTATAAAATAGCAGAACAAGTTTGAAGAAAAAAGAAAGGCCGAAAGATTACTATCCAGATTTATAGGATGGTAATTAGATTGCAAAAACAGGATCCCAGGAAGAGTACTGCTGACATCCATCGAGAAATTTTTGTTCACCAGGAAAAGGCAATAACGAAAAGAACACAGAGCACATATCCTGAACTCAAAATCAATAACGTTATGTCGTATTCTGCGATGAAACGAAAATAAATAGAGTTGATTCAGATGTTAGGAAGTAAGTGCGGCGGCCAAACGTGCAGCATTCCACCCCAAGCATCTTTCACTAATCCTAATGCACGGAGTACGCTCAATAATGGTGTGAGGCTGCTTTTCGTGGAACGGTGTCGGACCAATTTATCATATTGAAGGTAATATGGATGCGGTTAATTACGTTGGGATACTTCAAAATGTAATGCTACCTTATGTGGTAGAGAATTTACTAGTGATTTGGAAATTTCAACAAGGCAATGATCCGAAGCATACTTCTCATAGAGCAAATAAGTTTTTTAAATGCACTCAGTACGCAGAATATAAAAAATTTGGACCACGGTTGGTTTGATTATACGGTTTTGAAGTTTTGCGGTTTGTATTTCATCTAAAAATTTCCCAGACAAACATGCATATGAGCTTGTTTAGGAAGCCCGCGTATAGGCAGTCTGCAAAAATCGTGGAACGTTCAAAGCTCACACCATTTGTTCCACAAGCAATACAACAAATCAAACATCGACACTATGAGATCAAATAATTACTTTGGCACATGAAGTTGGTGAAGATCGTCAGCCATGATTATATAGATGAATTGCTTGCGGATAATGTCTTAAGTAACAATGATAAATATTATTAATCTAACTTTAGATGTAGTCGTAGGTCTATAAGGTGATAATGATAAGGAAGAAAAACCAAACCCCCTCACTGCAAAATTAATTCGAGAAGGTTTTCAACTTTGCAGTGAATTAAACAATCATTTTCTTATTAATGACCCCAATTCTGAATTACAACCTTAAATTACAAACTGAGCTATCTGGATATCGCGAGCTATATGAAAATTATTAGACTCATCATCGCAAAGATTAATTACTGATTACATTGTCATAACAGAAAGACCTACACAGAACTAGAATCAAGTTTACGAATATCCATCGCCTTTACCGCAAGTATCTACTGCAGAGACAGTCTCTTCTGAAGATGAAGGTGATTTGGAACCACTTCTGAAACGGTATAAACCATGCTCAAGCAACGTAAAACTAAAAATGTTACAATAAAATGAATTAAGTTTGTATACAAGTTTTTTTAAGCTTTTATATGAATTTCTCTCAGACATTCGAGGTAATTTAAGTAGCTTATTTCTTTTAATTTCTGGAGTTTTTCTAAGCGGTTATAAGATCATTTTAACTCGTTTTTTTGGTTTTGGTTAGAAAATTACGGAACATATCCCGACTTTTTCAAGTAAAGTCTTTTTTAATGCTAATTTTTATATTCGCCTTTCTGTAGAACGTATCCACCGCATAAAACGAGAAAGGTTAAGACAGCATGAGAAGCCAATCCTGTTCAACGTTGTAGAGGTTTAATAATGTCAGTGCAAAAGCGCTGCGCAGCAGTAATAAAGTGAAATGAGTTTTCAACAAAATATTAATTTATACTTTTCCTTTTCGCCTACATTTTATTTGACTATTATTTTGCTTCGTTCTTAAGTCCCTTTCTCAAAGGATTTTCGAATTGTATTAACTTTTGTACATGCAGTAAAAAATGTATGTTTTTCTTAGATAAAAATACTGATACGGAAAAGACAAGCCGGATACAAATCCAGAAGGAGGGGTGCAAGATGGCATGTAAAAAGGTGGTTAGTGTTGTGCGGGGTATGTTCACATGCCGGACATATGTTTGTATATGTCGGGGTCAATTCTGGATAAGTAGGAGTTTAACCTGCCACAGTATCCAGAACGTAATTGTGCCAGTGTTACGCGTGTCTCACGGGGAAGCTGGAGCTCTTCATCCACAATAGGTTGTGGATGGGCTGCAATTACGGCATTCAGTGGACGGGAGCTTAAGAAGGTGGTGACGGTCTCCCGGTGAATGTCGTTTAATGTCTATCTAAACACTGTCTGGTCCAGTAGATTTCTGTCAATTTTGTCCTGGATCTCGTCGGCGTAGTTTAAAAGGTCTCTCCTGAAGCGCCTAAGAGGCGGCTATGGCTCAAGCAGGTGTCAACAAGGGTGAAACCTGCGGTAGCACCCTAACAGGAACAGCAAGCAGTTTATTGTGCTTCATTTAAGAGAGCATTTGTTCCTCATTGTGAAGGTGTTGAAGGGGGGACATCAGAAGGCAATTGATCGCTGTCCAAATGGCAGTGTTTTGGCATGTGTGTAGCTTTATCCGCTGCGCGTCACTGGTTCCAGGCGACCAGATGAGCGCAGCATATCGGCCTATTGCCTTAAATGTCGATAGCAACAATTCTTTGGCTTTGCCCAAAGTGCTGCCGGAAAGCGATTTGAGGACCTTGTTGCGATTTTGGACTTTACTGGCAATAGCGGTAGTGTGCGCAGAGGAGGAGAGCAAACTGTCGAAGGTGACACCCAAACTTTGGGATTGTTTACCGCCGGGATTGGTGTGTCATCGACTTTTACTTTGAGAGGCAGTTTGATCGCCTTTGTCCAGGTGGTAAAGAGTGTCGCCGTGGACTTAGTGGGGGAAAGTTGTAGATTCCTCGCAGTGAAAAAGCGAGTAAGGTCGGTGAGGTAGTTGTTCACTTTAGAGCACAGCTTTGATATTTCGTCTCGAAGAATCACTGACGAGTAACGACCGCTCAGGTAGTTTGCGGACCGTCTCTTCAGCCCTGGCGGGAGTGTCGACTGATAAATATCATCCAGTAGCGTGGAATGGCTGAAAGCCTTCTTAACGCTACTAGGACAGTCCTATCGCAGGGGCTGTTTTGATTAAGCCCGCGATTTATCTGGGCGTTTATGGCGGTGAGTGCAGTGGTGGTGCTATGCACTCGTCGGAAACCGTGCTGATGTGGGGCTGGGGCGAGGTGTTTCGTGAAGAATGGGAGTAGGAGGGCTTCAAGTGTCCTCACTAGGGCAAGGAAAATTATCGCCCGATAAGATTCCCTTTGTTTGGCGGGTTTCCCAGGTTTCAGTAGTGGAACCACTCTCCTTGCATTCCACTTGTCAGGGATGATGAAAGTGCCCACGGACAGATTCAAAACCCTTATGAGATATCCTACCCCCAATGATCCCCGGTGCTTCAACAGCAGCGCGTTCAGTCCCTCTGGGCCAAAGGCTTTTGATGATTCTGATTTGTTGATGGCCCCCTGAACTTCATCACTGGAGAAAGTAAGCACTGTCGTTCGTCTGTTTGTGCAGCCGTCCGGTGACGCGACGATTGGTTCTGTCGGCCGGAAGATGCAGTGTAAAAAGTCGGCTAAAATAGATCGCACATCTCTTCGGGTCGAGGAAGTGCAACCGTTGAAGGTGATAGCCACCTTGTCGTTGTGATTTGTCGGGTTCGACAGGGACCTAACGGTGGACCAAAGCTTACTCACACCAGCGGTGAAATTGCAGGTCTTCAGATGCTCTTCCCATTTGGCCCGCTTATGTTGATCTACCAGTTGCCGGATCTCCAACGGTAACACCCTAGCACGAACTGCATGCTGAGCAGTGTACTATGCTCCTTCACAGGTAGCATATGGGCCTCGTCATGAAGACGTTGTACTGGGCACATCAGGAGATATCTTGTCCCAGTCGTTATGACAGGTCTGTAGCGAATCACTAAATCCAGGCGACCAGGCAGGCGCAGCATAGTTTAAACCGGCCGACCTATTGCCTTGTAAGTTGTTAGCAACATTCCTTTGTCTTTGCCCCAAGTGCCGGTAAGCGATTTGGGGACCTTGTTGCGATTCTGGACTTTATTGGCAATAGCGGTTGTGTGCGGAGAGGAGAGCAAACTGGCGAAGGTAACTCCAAATATTCTGGGGTTGTTTCCAATCGGAATTGGTGTGTGATTTAATGGGGGGAAGTTGCAGATTCCTCGCAGTGAAGAAGCGAGAAAGGCAGGCGAGGCAGTTGTTGTTGTTGTTGTAGCAGTATCTTCGCCCTGTTAGTGTAGTGTTATTACCGGTGGTCTTCGTCTAGCTCATCTAACGGTAGACCCAGGAAACTAGCTGTTTCGACGGGTTGGGTCCAGAGGGAGAGAGGTGTTAGATGAGTGGGTTTAATGGGGCATGTGAAAAGGTGGTTAGTGTCGTGCGGGCTGCCTTCACATGCCGGACATATGTTTAGTATGTCGGGGTCGATTCTGGATAAGTAGGAGTTTAACCTGCTACAGTATCCAGAACGTAATTGTGCCAAGGTTACGCTGGACTCTCGGGGAAGCTGGAGCTCTTCGTCTACAATAGGTGGTGGTTGGACTCCGATAACGGCATTCGGAGGCCGGGAGCTTAAGAAGGTGGTAAGGGTCTCCCGATGAATGTCGTTAATGGCCTGTCGGTACACTGTTTGATCCTGGAGTGGTCTGTCTGTTTTGTCCTGGATCTCGTCCACGTAGTTGAGGAAGTGTCTCCTGACGTGCCTGGGAGGTGGCTCAGGCTCGAGCAGGTGTCTGCATGGGTGAGGCCTACGGTGACACCCTAGCAGAAACTGTTTGCCGAGCATTTTGTTGTGCTCCTTAACAGGGAGCATGTGAGCCTCGTCATGCAGGTGTTGAATTGGGGACATCAGGAGACATCCTGACGAAGGTCTGGAGCTTCGTCCACTGCGTATCACTGGTTCCAGGCGACCAGACAGGCGCGGCATAGTTGAGAACCGGTCGGCCTATCGCTTTGAAAATCGACAGCAACATTTCTTTGTCTTTGCCCCAAGTGCTGCCGGCGAGCGACTTGAGGACCTTGTTGCGATTCTGTACTCTCGTTGCAATAGCGGTTGTGTGCGCTGAGAAGGAGAGCAAACTGTCAAAGGTGACTCTCAAAATTCTGGGGTTATTAACCGTCGGTATTGGGGTATCATCGACGTGCACCTGAAGTGCCAGCTTGACATCCTTTGTCCAGGTGGTAAAAAGGGTCGCCGTGGATTTAGTGGGAGAAAGTTTTAAGTTTCTCGCAGTGAAGAAGCGAGAAAGGCGGGCGAGGTAGTCGTTTACTTTGGAGCATAGGTCATCAATGTCATTGCCCGACGCCATTATCGTGCAGTTGTCGGCGTATGAGACCAGTGAGACTCCCTCTGGTGCCTGGGGGAGTTTCGAAATATAGAAATTAAAAAGCAAGGGTGAAAGGACACCACCCTGCGGTACTCCTTGCTTTATTTTTTTCTGTTTTGAAGTTTGGTCTCGAAATATCACCGACGAGTGACGACCACTCAAGTAGTTCGCGGTCCACCTCTTCGGCCCTGGCGGGAGTGCCGACTGTAAAATGTCATCTAGTAGCGTGGCGTGGCTGACTGTATCGAAAGCATATTGTAGATCCAACGCTACTAGGACAATCCTCTCGCAGGAGCGGTTTTGGTTTAGTCCACGGTTTACCTGGGTGTTTATGGCGGTGAGTGCCGTGGTGGTGCTGTGCACTCTACGGAAACCATGCTGGTGTGGGGCTGGAGTCAAGTGTTCTGTGAGGAGTGGGAGTAGAAGGGCTTCAAGCGTCCTCACTACTGGGGAAAGGAGAGTTATCAGACGGTAAGACTCTCCTTGGTTGGCGTGTTTCCCAGGCTTCAGTAGTGGGACCACTCTCCCTAATTTGCACTTATCAGGAATGATAAGAGTGGCCATAGACAGGTTGAAGACCTTAGTGAGGAATTCTACTCCCAATGAACCCAGCTTTTTCAACATCAGCATGTTTAGTCCGTCGGGGCCAATGGCTTTTGATGGTTCCATGTGTTTGATGGCCCTATGAACCTCGTCGCTGGTGAAAGTAAGCGGTGCACTGTTGTATGGCAGTTTGTGCAACCGTCTGGTGGCACTAAGTTTGGATCTGTCGACCGGAGGAAGCAGTATGAATTGCCGGCTAAAATAGTTCGCGCATCTCTTCGGGTCCGACAAGTTACGACCGTTGAAGGAGATATCCACCTTGTCGTTGTGCTTTGTCGGGTTCGACAGGGACCTTACGGTGGACCAGAGTTTGCACACACCAGAGGTGAAGTTACAGGACTTCAGATGCTCTACCCATTTGGTCCGCTTATGTTGGGTGACCAGTTGCCGCATCTCCGAATTGAGATCATTCATTCGAGGATCCCCGGGATCGACCTGGCGTAGGCGGTCACGCTCGTTCGCCATAACGGCTGTTTAGGCTGGGAAATTGGGACGTAATTCCCGGATCCGTCCTGCAGGTATGAAGCGAGCCGTGGCGGCTGTGATCGCCTTGCGGAACGCGCGTTCGCCTGCGCGCACATCGGTGGGAGTGGGTAGGGCTGCGATGATGTCCTCAGTAAATTCCGCGAATCTGGTCCAATCAGCTTTTTTAAAGTTGATGTATGACCGGTGATGCGCGGACACAAAGTCGGCAGGTCTCTCGATCGAGATGATAATGGGCAAGTGGTCTGATGCAAGCGATAGCATAGGTCGCCAGGTTATGCTATTTATCAGACCAGCGCTAGCAATTGTTATGTCAGGCCAGCTGCTGCAATTGCCCACTACCCTAGTGGGGCGTCGTCGTTTACAGTGCTGAACGTCGAATCGTCTATCTGCTCTGCCAATAGCTGTCCTCTACGATCATTTGGCAGGCTTGAATGTCAAAGATCGTGATGCGCGTTAAAGTCACCTACTGCCAATCGGATTTCTCCCCTGATGAGCGCACCAATATCAGGGAGATATCCTGCCGGGCAGCAGGTAACAGGGGGTATGTAAATATTAAATATTTCGAGCTCGGCATCGCCTGACCGGACAGCTATACCTTGACATTCTAAGGTGCTGTCCCTGCGGTCGATGCCTTCATCGATAAGACGATACTGCACTGAATGGTGTACTATGGACGCTGGGCCACCACCGTTGTCTCGCTCGCGGTCCTTTCTGTACACATTGTAGCCGTCCCTGGTAATCAGGGGGGAGCTAGCGTGCAGTTTTGTCTCCTGGACCGCTGCTATGGGTATGTTCAACAATGCATTACAATGCGCAACATACCATTTCAGAGTGAGCAGTGCGTTCAAAAATACAAATATGGCAGTACTGCAAATGCAACCCGTTCTTAAACGTCATTTTTGTATCAAAGGTCGTGCATTATTTGCAGCAAAAATTTTCACACTGCCAATAAATACGCTAGTACAATGTCTGATGAAAAGTGGGTATTTAATTATTTATTTTAGCTTTTAATACAAAAATTCATGAAAAATACGATATTTAAACTTTATTTTATAATACTTTTCTTGGTTTTTGTGATTACTTTAGTACATCGAGATAAAATTACTGCTCAGAGTCCGACTGACCATGGAGAACGAGTTCACATCGGGAAGGAGGAAAAAGAGCGTGCTCTGGGCTAAGGTCGTAGATGAAGTAAAAAAAAGTTAATAAAGATTTAAAAATAGATAGAAACATCGCCCAGCGAAAATTTTCTAATTTAGTCATCACATATAAGCGAATAAAAAAAAAGATATTAAACTTTTGACAAGATATGTCCTTCTTTTAAGATTTACACGGTTTTTTTTTTTCTTAAATTTAATAAAAGACTATCGGTTTTTTCCTCACATACATCGTCCATGACCAAACTTAGTAGCACTTCCATTTTACTGCACAGCGCGTTCATAAATGCAACAAATCTATTTGTAATTTTTCAACAAATCTATCAGTTGGATGAATTGTCACATTGACAGTGCTGCCAGCGCTGCAAGTACTGCGCATTATAATGCGTTTTTGAACATAGCCTATCTTGATTCCAAACCGGCTAATGAAGTCGACTATTTCGTCAATGTTGCTCGTAAGTCCGTTGCAGCTTAGTTGCAAAAGCTTGAAGCTTCGCGGGAGAATTGTCGTAACTCGGGGGTGAGGGATGCGTGATGTTGTCTGCGTTGGTCCTGCTGTGCGTTCCGCAAAATGGGTTGTGGCCTGATGTTGACTGATGGCCGCGCCACTGGGGGCGGTTGCGGGTGCAGAGCTCTGCAGCAGGGGGCAACGTAGTCGCGTGTCCACTCACGGGTGGTGTGCAGGCCGGAGCACCTCCCAAAATGACACCAGCCACTGCAGGAATTGCATTGGACAGTTGTCAAGTTGCGAGGAACTACGGTCTGACACACGGAGCCGACTGTGCGGGGGACCAAGAGCTGCTGGTTTGTCCCCGCACTGGGGTAGGAGCAGGAGGGTTGTGGGTTAGAGAGGGAGTTGTGTTGCTCGTGGGGGCTCCTTACCGTTGAGGTGTTGTTGGTGGCGGCAGTGTGATGTGCAGGCACTGAGGGCAGTGTAGCCGTAGAGGCGGGGGCCGCCTGTGAGCGGGAGCAACACGTGGTCACATACCGTGTGGACCACTCCCTGTGTGTCTTAAGGCCTGAGCAGATCTTAAGATGGCACCACCCGTTGCACTGGTTACACCTAACAGAGGTGGAGTTCGGGAGGAGCCGTTTGTGGCAAATGCAGCAGTAAAGTACCTCTGGTCCAGGGTTGGGGTCGACGCCAGCCCTGAAGAGAAGTATTCGGAGCAGACGTGCTGCAAGCGATTGCTCCTGTGACGAAAGATTGGGGGTGGGATACGGTACACTAGACAGGGCTAGTTTACTGGGGCGGCAGCCCTTGGTCGGGAAAACCCCGAGTCATTCCGGTAACGTAGAACCGGCTGTCAGGCCATCAATGTCTAGTTAATTAGTCCTGTCTAGTGTACCGTACCCCATGTAAACCGTGGTCGTTTATGGCTGTGAAACACGTTCCCACGATAGTCGGTTGGCTTAATCATCTTCATAGGCCCGATGCGCTTTTTGTAGAACAACGTTTTCGGAACACGGTATCTCGCCAAACGGATGGTAAATATCCTCTTTCCTTTTAAGGGAAAACTACCGTGTTTTGCAATCTCCTGAATTGCTCACTGTACATTTCTATGCTCTATGCAGGAGAACGACGTTTGTTAAAGAATACGCAACTAAAGGATCAATATATAAAGTTTATGAGGCAGTCCGAGTTATTGGGACATATGTACGCTATAAAAGAGTGCCCTGACATCGCTAATAATGGTCCCGTTATGGACATCGGTAAGATGTTTCGACATACAGTTTGTCAAGAATATAGAAGAAAATATAGTGAAGAAAAATATAAAATTTTAGTTTTGACGGAGAATTCCAACAACAAATAAAAAAGCAAACAAAAAATTTATACACACATTCCATTACTGTACTTGTCTACGACTATTAGGCGCCAACAGTTATTAAATAAACACACACATTACAAAAACAACAAAAAAAAAAGATGTTTACTCTATTTAAAAAGTGTCAAAAAAATCTTTGTATAACTGATGAAAACAACAAAAAATGCAGTTATTTTCCGCGAATTTCATTCACTTGGGTTTTTTTTCCAAATGGTATGGAATGTGACACGGGTAAGAAATTATTTAGTGTATTTAATTAGTTTCGGAATATCACATTCCAATGGTATTTTCCACCACTCTTCTCTGATGAATCGTATTAATTCAGTTTTATTAGATCGCCAATCTCTTTCCTACTTTTATTTTAAATGAACCCACAAATATTCGATTGGGTTAATGTCGGGACTTTGGGCGGGAGTATCAATAACTTTGGTGCAGTTGTAAAGTAACCAGGACCTGCATAAATAAGATTTATGTTTGGGATCATTATCTTGATGATATTTGTATTTAAATTTGTTCGAGTTTTCCGGGTCAACAAAGCCGAATTTTGTAATACTGATACTTGATTTCACCCACTCCCATTGTTGATATACAACCCCAAACCATTACTGACAGTTTTCCAATCTTTACGGTAGGGATAATATTTTTGTTTTGTAGTGCTGTGAGAGGCTACCGCCAAACTCTCTGCGGTCCATTATAGTAGTAGAGCATCATTTTCGTCTCATCTGAGAAAATAACGTCATCCCAGTACTTTGTGGGTATATGTGCTCGGTGGCAAATCGCAATCTTTTATCAATGTTTTGTGCTGCTAACGGGAGTTTTTTTCTAGCCACTCTTCAAGAATATTTGCGTTTTTGCAACACTTTTCGAACAGTTTCATGAGAAACTCTTAACCCGTAGTCTTTTTCCGCTTGAAGAGCTAATCCTCTTGTACTGCTTTGCGGCTATTATAAACAGTTTTAATAATTTTACGCTTAATTCGCTGCGCCACGGTTTTTGGTCTGCCTGTAGATCCTTTCAACTCGAGTCTTTCTTCATTTTCAGCACGGTTTATTATATTATATACAGTCCTAATTTTGAGGGAGAACATATCGGCTATTTTTCTGGCTGACTTGCCTTTGTAGTGATTGAAATACAATAATTGAATAATATTTTTTGAAACTCGTTTTCCTGGCATTGTTTCATTCAAATCTGAGATCACTTGAAGCACTGAAGACAATCACTTTATAACTAAATAATTTCTTACCCCTTTCACATTCCATACCATTTGCAAAAAAACCCAAATGAATGAAATTCGCGGAAAATAACTGCATTTTTTGTTGTTTTCATCAGTTACACAAAGATTTTTTTGACACTTTTTAAATAGAGTAAACATCTTTTTTTGTTGTTGTTTTTGTAATGTGTGTGTGTGATTATTTAATAACTGTTGGCGCCTAATAGTCGTAGACAAGTACAGTAATGGAATGTGTGTATAAATTTTTTGTCTGCTTTCTTATTTGTTGTTGGAATTCTCGATCAAAGCTAAAATTTTATATTTTTCTTCACTACGCAAAGATATTCTTGACAAACTGTATATATATGGCTCTCTGAATATTATCCTGAGTTTCAAAGGATCGTTGGGAGGGAAAGTCCAGACTTACATTTCAAACATTATCAGTTGAATACAATTGACTATGGAACTGGCTGCGCACCATTTTTGCCAGTAAGACTTCCACAACATTTGGCCTATGACTACAAAGAACAGGTCGCCCAGCGCGAGCAGTATACTGCTGAAGGGTTTTTATGAGATAGAGTTAGTAGAAAGACGTGATAAGATGGTTCGGGCTGCGTCATGCAGCAGGGATGGAATTGAGTAAATTCGACTCAAATTAGTTAGGACCAGGAAGTACAACATAATATGTTCTAAGAAAATAAATGGGTAATTGCTTTATACCAAAGTCCTGATTTATCGATACATCTGTAGCTAGTAAGAGATTTATTTTGTGAGCTGCTTCACGGTTGTTCAACTCTTTAGGCATTTTATCTCCTATTGTTATACGACTTAAAGTAAGGTTTCAAGCTCTGTGGCCCAAACACATGGGTTGGGATGACTCACTGCCTACCCATTTAGCTAACTTCAGGGCTGCCTATCAGAAAGACATAAGACATTCGTCAAGAGCGCGTTTTAACGATTGCCCATTTTGCTCCTAGTAGTGCCACCGAATTGGAGCTTTATGCGGTCTCACTTACTTAGAGCGTATGCAGCCAGTCTGCTGGTGTTTTATAAATGAAACTGAAAAGTCACAGCTGCAAAACCTCGCAATGAAAGGCAGTCTATTTGTGCAATTACTAACGCGTTTGGTTAAGGTCATTCTTGACTCAATACGGGGGGTGCCTTTTATTTGGCAGGATTTGGCAACCCTTGTGTTGCAATCTGACAACTGACAGCTGTATCGCAAAGTTTGACATTTTTTTGGCTTCTACGTACTCAGAACGTTTTGATATACCAGCGCTATTTGTGTTGTTTACAGTAACTTAAAAGATTCATCTCGGTCCAAAAATGGAATTAAATCGTGAACATTTTCATGCGATTATTTTTTACAACTTTCGACGTGGATTAACTCAGCAACATTGCGTGGATGAACTTAATTCATTTTCTGGCGAAGAAGCTCCATCAAGGACCAGTGTTTATCGATGGTATGGTGAATTCAATCGTGGTCGTAGTTCACTCCAAGACGAATTTCGTGAAGGTCGTCCAAAATCAGTTGTTGTTCCGAAAACCATTTATGCTGTGCGCGAACTGATATTGCAAGATCGTCATGTGACCTATCGTGAGATTGAGACAATCTTGGGCATAAGTGGGACCAGCATACTTTCAATATTGTCAATCGCTCAAAAAAAGGGTCGTGTCGATTGGTCGAAGGAAATGCTCAAAAAATACGATCGCGGGGCTTCGAAACACGTCTATGACATCGTGACAGGTGATGAATCATGGATTTACGCGTATGAGCCCGAAAGTAACAGCAGTCGACACACAGCAGGCCAGCACTACCATCCGCCACCACAACCCACACCCCCACGGTAAGGAGCCTATCGGAGCAACACAACTCCCCCGACTCAACCCATCCCCTCCCTTTCTGCTCCAACCCCAGTGCGGGAACAAACCAGCAGTTCCTGGTCCCCCGCACAGTCTGTTCCGTGTGTCAGACCATAATACCTCGGAATCTGGTATCAGTCCAATGCAATTCTTGCAATGGCTGATGCCATTTTCGGAGATGTTCCGGCCTGCGCACCCGTGAGTGGACAACTGCCTACGTTGCCCCCTGCTGCAGAGCTCTGCACCCACTACCAACCACGGGAGGCGCGCCCGCCCGCCACAATCAGGCCGCAACAACCACAACGGATTGCGCAGCAGGTCAACGTAGACAACCCCACGCGTGCCTCAGCCTCCCATTACACAGACTTTACCGAGAAGCTTCAAGCTTCTAAAATTTAACTGCAACGGACTCACAAGTAAGGTCGACGAGATTGTTGACTTTATGAGCCGGCACAGTATTAAAATAGCTGCGGTCTAGGAAACCAAGTTGCACGATAGGTCCTCTCTGATCACCAGGGATGGCTATAACCTGCACAGACACGATCGCGAGCGAGACAATGGTGGTGGCCTAGCGTTTATAGTCCACCACACAGTGCAGTATCGTCTCAACGATGAAGGCATCGACCGCAGGGACAGCACCTTAGAATGTCAAGGCATAGCTGTCCGGACAGGCGATTCCGAGCTCGAAATATTTAACGTCACCTGCTGCCCGACAGGATATCACCCTGATATAGGTGCGCTCATCAGAGGACTACCTATTTTGCGGAACGCACAGCAGGACCAACGCAGACAACATCATGCATCCCTCATCCCCCGAATTACGACGACACTCCCGCGAAGCTTCAAGCTTTTGCAACTAAACTGCAACGGACTCACGAGCAAGATTGACGAGACAATCAACTTCATGAGTCGGTTCGGAATCAAGATAGCTGCGGTCCAGGAGACAAAACTGCACGCTAGCTCCCCCCTGATTACCAGGGACGGCTACAATGTGCACCGAAAGGACCGCGAGCGAGACAATGGTGGTGGCCCAGCGTTCATAGTGCACTATTCAGTGCAGTATAGTCTTATTGATGAAGGCATCGTCCGTAGGGACAGCACCTTAGAACGCCAAGGTATAGCTGTCCGGTCAGGCGATGCCGAGCTCGAAATATATAATATTTACATGCCCCCTGTCACCTGCTGCCCGGCAGGATATCTCCCTGATATTGGTGCGCTCATCAGGGGAGAAATCCGATTGGTAGTAGGTGACTTTAACGCGCATCACGATCTTTGACATTCAAGCCTTCCAAATGATCGGAGGGGACAGCTATTGGCAGAGCAGATAGACGATTCGACGTTCAGCACTGTAAACGACGACGCCCCCACTAGGGTAGTGGGCAATTGCAGCAGCTCGCCTGACATAACAATTGCTAGCGCTGATCTGATAAATAGCATAACCTGGCGACCTATGCTATCGCTTGCATCAGACCACTTGCCCATTATCATCTCGATCGAGAGACCTGCCGACTTTGTGTCCGCGCATCACCGGTCATACATCAACTTTAAAAAAGCTGATTGGACCAGATTCGCGGAATTTACTGAGGACATCTTCGCAGCCCTACCCACTCCCACCGATGTGCGCGCAGGCGAACGCGCATTCCGCAAGGCGATCACAGCCGCCACGGCTCGCTTCATACCTGCTGGACGGATCCGGGAATTACGTCCCAATTTCCCAGCCGAAGCAGCCGTTATGACAAACGAGCGTGACCGCCTACGCCAGACCGATCCCGGGGATCCTCGAATGAAGGATCTCAATTCGGAGATCCGGCAACTGGTCACCCAACATAAGCGGACCAAATGGGTAGAGCATCTGAAGTCCTGTAACTTCACCTCTGGTGTGTGCAAACTCTGGTCCACCGTAAGGTCCCTGTCGAACCCGACGAAGCTCAACGACAAGGTGGATATCACCTTCAACGGTCGTACTTCGTCGGACCCGAAGAGATGCGCGAGCTGTTTTAGCCGGCAATTCATACTGCTTCCTCCGGTCGACAGATCCAAACGTTGTGCCACCATACGGTTGCACAAACTGTCATACAACAGTGCACCGCTTACTTTCACCAGCGACGAGGTTCAGGGGGCCTTCAAACACATGAAACCATCAAAAGCCATTGGCCCCGATGGACTAAACATGCTGATGTTGAAAAAGCTGGGTCCATTGGGAGTAGAATACCTCACTAAGGTCTTCAACCTGTCCATGGCCACTCTCATCAATCCTGATAAGTGGAAATTAGGGAGAGTGGCCCCACTACTGAAGCCTGGGAAACCCGCCAACCAAGGGGAGTCTTATCGTCCGATAACTCTCCTTTCCCCAGTAGTGAAGACGTGAAGCCCTTCTACTCCCACTCCTCACAGAACACTTGACTCCAGCCCCACACCAGCATGGTTTCCGTAGAGTGCACAGCACCACCACGGCACTCAACGCCATAAACACCCAGGTAAACCGTGGACTAAACCAAAACCGCCCCTGCGAGAGGATTGTCCTAGTAGCGTTGGATCTACAATATGCTTTCGATACAGTCAGCCACGCCACGCTACTAGATGACATTTTACAGTCGGCACTCCCGCCAGGGCCGAAGAGGTGGACCGCGAACTACCTGAGTGGTCGTCACTCGTCGGTGATATTTCGAGACCAAACTTCAAAACAGAGAAAAATAAAGCAAGGAGTACCGCAGGGTGGTGTCCTTTCACCCTTGCTTTTTAATTTCTATATTTCGAAACTCCCCCAGGCACCAGAGGGAGTCTCACTGGTCTCATACGCCGACTTCTTCTTCTTCTTAATTGGCGCGATAACCGCTTACGCGATTTTGGCCGAGTTTAACAAAGCGCGCCAGTCGTTTCGTTCTCGTGCTAACCGGCGCCAATTGGACACACCAAGTGAAGCCAAGTCCCTCTCCACCTGAACTTTCCAACGCAGAGGAGGCCTTCCTCTTCCTCTACTACCACCAGCTGGTACCGCATCGAATACTTTCAAAGCCGGAACGTAGTCGCTGGATCTTTATTCGCTGCGCTATGTCTATGTCGTCGTAAAGCTCATACAGCTCATCGTTCCATCGTCTACGATATTCGCCATTGCCAACGTGCAAAGGTCCAAAAATCTTACGCAGAATCTTTCTCTCGAACACTCCAAGCGTCGCTTCATCGGATGTTGTCATCGTCCACGCTTCTGCGCCATACGTTAGGACGGGCATGATGAGAGTCTTGTAGAGTGTTAGTTTTGTTCGTCGAGAGAGGACTTTACTGCTCAGTTGCCTACTTAGTCCAAAGTAGCACTTGTTGGCAAGAGAGATTCTACGTTGGATCTCATACGCCGACTACTGCACGATAATAGCGTCGGGCAATGACATCGACGGTCTGTGCTTTAAAGTGAACAGCTGCCTCACCGACCTTATTCGCTTTTTCACTGCGAGGAATCTACAATTTTCCCCCACTAAGTCCACGGCGACACTCTTTACCACCTGGACAAAGGAGATCAAACTGCTTCTCAAAGTAAAAGTCGATGAGACACCAATCCCGACAGTAAACAATCCCAAAGCTTGGGTGTGACCTTCGACAGTTTGCTCTCCTCCTCTGCGCACACTACCGCTATTGCCACTAAGGTCTAAAATCGCAGCAAGGTCCTCAAGTCGCTTGCCGGCAGCACGTGGAGCAAAGCCAAAGAACTGTTGCTACCGACGTTTAAGGTATTTGATCGGCCGGTTCTAAACTATGCTGCGCCTGTCTGGTCACCTGGAACTAGTGACACGCAGTGGATAAAGCTACAGACATGCCCAAATACTGCCATTCGGACAGCGACTGATCGCCTCCTGATGTCCCCTATTCAGCACCTTCACAATGAGGCAATGGAGCACAATAAACCACTCAGCAAGCAGTTCCTGCTTCCGTGCAGACACCGGCTTGAGCCAGAGGCGCCTCTTAGGCACGTCAGGAGACACCTTTTAAACTATGCCGACGAGATCCAAGACAAAACTGATATAAATCTACTGGACCAGACAGTCAATAAACGACATTCATCGGGAGACCGTCACCACCTTCTTAAGCCCCCGTCCTGTGTATGCCGTAATCGGAGTCCAACCACCACCTGTTGCAGATGAAGAGGTCTAGCTTCACCTTGAGACACGCGTAACACTGGCACAATTACGTTCTGGATACTGTAGCAGGTTAAACTCCTACTTATCCAGAATTGACCTCGACATACCAAACATATGTCCGGCATGTGAAGATACCCCGCACGACACTAGCCACCTTTTCACAAGCCCTCTAAAACCTACTCATCTAACACCCCTCTCCCACTGGACCCAACCCGTCGAAACAGCACCTGGGCCTACCTTTAGATGAGCCAGACGGAGACGGCCGGTGATATACCCCACACGGACGGGGCTTCTATTACTGTTAAAACAACAACAACATGGCAACCGACAATGTACTACAGTCGTAACTTTACAGACACCGAGAGTCATTAATACTCTTATGTGTTGGAAGCTTTTGCCGTTGTCGAAGTGCTTGAACGATTTCGCATAAACCTACTGGGCAAGAAATTTCGCTTAGTGACTGATTGCTCAGCAGTTGCCTAAGTACGTGCTAACAAGGTGTTCAAGCCCAAGATTCCTCGATGGAATTCGACTTCAAAGCCGTACATCGTTTCGGTACCATACTTGTTCATATAGATGCGATGAGTAGAGTACCTGACCAGCCCGCTGAAAATGTGGAACCAACCGGTTCTATAGTCGAAATAACGTCCGACGTCAACGATTGGCTTTATACCATGCAGATCCCAGATATAAAACAACGTCAAGTATCAGCATGCTGCAAGGCAAATTAAAATCACAACGAGAGCCAGAATTTAAGAAGTATTTCCGTATACAGAATCATCGCCTTTATCGTCAAGAAGACGATGGACTCTAATTTGTCGTCCCTACGTCATACGATGGTGCATTGCCCAACTATGCCATGACAAAATGGGTCACCACGCATTAGAGAAGACTATTGCTCGTATTCACAAAATGTTTTGGTTCTCCCAAACGCGTAAATATATTAAAAATTATATCGCGGCGTGTGTTGAATGCTGTTATCGGAAAGCAAAATCCGGTAAGGTAGAAGGCGCAATGCACTTCGATCCGGTAGAACCGATATCTTTGCGCGTGATTCACATTGATAACCTCGGTCCGTTTGATCGTAGTGAGAAAGGCAATTGTTACATATTAGCAATTTCCGACGCATTCTCCAAAGTTAAGTAGTTTCGCGATACGCGAACATTTCATGTTTTAAATACATTGAATCAGATGACCGGTTATTTCGGGTTGCCTATTAAAGTAATCACCGATCGTGGGACCGCCTGTATATACAGTGGCCGACAGAAGTCTACATACACCCCTCCCTTTCGTGGTTTATAAAGTACAAACACTTTGCTTACAAATGTGTTTATGCAGTTTCATTTGAACTCTTTTTCTAAACTGCTTAACTAAAACAAATCCATTCTTTAACATAAAACAACACAGTTATGCTGAAACTTACTGTCTGAAACTGCAACAGTCCAGACCACTGCAAAAAACTTTAAAAGTAATGGTTCCACCGATAATAAGCCGCGTAGTGGTCGCCCGAGAAACTATGTCGCAGAGACGTCAGCTTGATTCTAAAAGTTTCTGCTCCGAAATCGGCCGAGGATATAGCAAGCTCATTCAACAAGTGTGTTCATCCAAAAACAATTCCAAGAGTTCTAAAAAAAACGGCGTTCATAGTACAAACCACGAAAAAAGCCTCTTATTTCAGAAAAAAACCGTATACTTCGCCAAAGCACACAGGGAAAAGGGGATGAATCTTTGCCAAAAAGTTGTGTTTACAGATGAGTTGAAGTTTAATATATTCGGTAGTGATGGAAGAGCAAAAGTGTGGAGGAAAAAAAATAATGCACTGAGTCCGAAGAATTTGGTATCAACAGTGAAGCATGGTGGCGGCAATATAATGGGTTGGGGAGCTGTTGCTGCGTCTGGAGTTGGAAGATTAGTATTTATTGAAGGTAATATGGATCGTTATAAATACAAATCACTATTGAAAGTTAATCTGAAATCTTCGGTGGATGATTTGGAGCTTGGTCCAGGTTGGGTCTTTCAACAGGATAACTATCCAAAGCACACAGCACATATTGTGAAGGATTGGCTGCTTTACCATGCTCCAAGGCAATTAAATGCTAATGGTGGACTAACTAAATACTAAGAAGCAATATTACTTAGAGTGAAGTTTTTCACACTGGAGTAAGATATTTGTGTACTGTATGTAGACTTTTTTCAACGTTGGTTTTAGGTTTTTTTGCCATATCTTTGCTATTTTACGTTAATGCATGGATTTTTTTAAGTTGATAATGATTAGAATGAGCTGTAAAATAAAACTGTGTAAACACATTTTTCAGTAAAGTTTTTGCACTTTCAATCCAGTGGAAATGGGGGGTGTAAGTAGACTTTTGTCGACCGCTGTACGTCAAAGACATTTACTTCATATTGCCAGCAAAACAGTATAAGACACGTTAAAAACGAACTACACGGTCTAACAGACAAGTCGAGCACGCTAACCAAACTATCCTATACTATTTACGTACTTCCGTTGATAGTCCAAAAGATTGGGACATAGTATTACGGAATCTGCGATTTAGCATTAACTCGTAAAAGAATAAAATAACCGGTTTGGACTATAAGCTGATATTTATTGTAACTTTAATTTATACGATATTGAACATAATCCGTTAACCGCCATACACGACGACGTAAGCGAAACCGCTGAGAAAATTCCGATAGACGAAAAACGTTATCTAACTTCGGACAATATCGAACGTGAGCGACAAAAATGGAAGAAGCGTTTTGACAAAAAAAACATTCCCTTATATCGTGAAGATGATTCAGTTGTTATCGAAAACGAAGCATCCGCTACTTGTGAGTCGCGAAAATTAGAGCCGAAGAATCGTGGTCCGTATCGTATCGCACAGGTTTTAAACAACGATCGGTATCTAATACAAGATGTACCGGGAATGCCTATAAAATCGAGTAATTTTTCTTCTGTTTACTTCTTATAGCAAACTTAAACCCTGGTGTGGCATCTGCCCTGAACTCGACTATGACTACTCAAGTAATACCGATTCTGAAGACACGGGAATCGCAGACGATTCCATATCAGGACGGGCCGACTGTCAGCGAGCTGGTAGCTCTGCAACTAAATAGATAGTGTTACGAGGAATGTGGTATCGCCATACCCGAATTGCGGCGTCGGTCGATGAAGATATCTCCTGACAAATCGAGCAGATTCAAACAGAACGTAAACGTAGACGGTCGCAAACACACGATAGGTATAAATATACGAGTATATAAAAGGTGATTTTTTAAGAGCTATAGGAAAGTTTTTCAAAAAAACACACGTAAAATTCCGAAAAATGCATGAAATTTTTATTTAAACCGATAGTACATTCCATATAATTTAATGTTTGAGGATTATTTCATGCAAATGTTGACCGCGACTTCGCTTCAAATGGCCCATCCGCTTAGTCCAATTTTGGCATACTCTTTGAAATGTTTCGGCAGGTATTTCACATATAAATGCTTTAATGTTGTCTTCCAATGCGTTAATGGAAGCAGGCTTGTCTAAATAGACATGAGCTTTAACATAGCCTCATAAAAAATGATCTAAAGGCGTTATATCGCACGATCTGGGTGGCCAATTGATAGGTCCCGGTCGTGAAATAAACTGTTCACCGAACTCGCCTCTCAACAAGTCCATTGTTACGCGTGCTGTGTGGCATATGGCACCGTCTTGCTGAAACCACCTGTCACGCAAGTCAAGCTCTTGCATTTGTGCAAAAAAAAGTTGGATATCATTTCACGGAAGCGCTCACCATTCACAGTTACGTTACGATTCGCAGCATCTTTGAAGAAGTACGGTCCACTGATACCTCCAGCCCATAAGAACCACAGTAATTTTGTCAAGTAGGCCGCAGTGTTATACCTTATCGAATGCTTGTGCGACGTCTAAGAACAGTGCAGTGCAGTTCTCAAAGGACTTTCGTATAAAGGACACTATGCAATGAATGTGCTCAGTTGTTGTTGTTGTTGTTTTAACAGTAATAGAAGCCCCGTCAGTGTAGTGTAAATCACCGGTCTTCTTCGTCTGACTCATTTAACGGTAGGCTCAGGAAACTTGCTTTTTCGACAGGTTGGGTCCAGAGGGAGAGCGGTGTTAGATGACTGGGTTTGATGGGGCATGTGAAAAGGCGGTTTTGTCGTGCGGGGTGCCTTCACATGCCGCATATATGTATGTTTAGTATGTCGGAGTCAATTCTGGATAGGTAGGAATTTGACCTGCTACAATATACAGAACGTAATTGTGCCAAGATTACGCGGGACTATCCGGGAAGTTGGAGCTCTTCGTCTGCAATGGGAGGTGGTTGGACTCCGATAAGGACATTCGGGGGTCGGGAGCTTAAGGGGTTATACGCAGTTATGACTTTCAAAAAAATCGATTTTTTTTATTGCATTTTTGTAATGTACATATATTCAAAAGTATACGCACGAAATTTGAAGTAGATCTAAGCAATACTTTCGGAGTTATACCTAAATATGTAGAGATGCCTCGGCACGTTTTAAGGTAGGTATTGAAACTTTAAACGTGTTTTTTTCAAAACGGCATTTTTCAAGTCGGTGTACACGATATCTCGTTCCTTTTGTAAATCTGATACTTATTTCCCATTTTATAATCAATTTACGGCCAAATTTTAACGTAAAAATCGAAATCATTTCTTTTAAAAGCTGCCATTTTGTGAAAATTCACTATTTTGATTAGCCGAACGATTAATTACTAGATAATCTAATATATTAACAAAATTTGTTTGGTTTTTTGATTTCAGATAATCCAATCCTGAGTTACGATGTACACCGTAAATCGTCTTTTTTTAAAGGAGGTTCCAGAAATCGCCTGCAGCGCGCTCTATAATCAACATTTTCATAAATAAAAAATTTTGTTACGTTCTTGAAGGATGCTTTTATAACCGCCAAAAATTTTCAAATTAAAATATTCTGAAGTTTCTTCAGCAGAAATCCTTGACAACCCGTCTTTTATTTGCTTCATAACTGCGTATAACCCCTTAAGAAGGTGGCAAGAGTTTCCCGATGAATGTCGTTAATTGTTTGTCTGTACACTGTCCGAACCAGTAGTTGTACTGGATCTCGTCCGCGTAATTGAGGACGTGCCTCCTGACGTGCCTGGGAGGCGACTCAGGCTCAAGCAGGTGTCTGCATGGGTGGGACCTGCGATAACACCCGAAGAGAAACTGCTTTCTGAGCAGTTTGTTGTCCTCCTTCACAGGGAGCATATGTGCATCGTCGTGTATGTGTTGAAGTGGGCCATCGGTAGACATCCTGTCGCAGTCCGAATGCAGGCAGTGTTTGGACAAGTCTGTAGCTTCGTTCACTGCGAATAACCAGTTCTAGGCGACCAGACAGGCTCAGCATAATTTAAAACCGGCCGGCCTATTACCTCTGTCGATTGTCGATAGCAACATTTCCTTGTCTTTGCCCCAAGTACTGCCGACTAGCGATTTGAAGGCCTTGCTGCGATTTTGGACTTTAGTGGCAATTGCGGTTGAGTGCACAGCAGGTCTTTCGTGTAGGTGGGAGAGTCTTCACTACTGAGGAAAAGAGGGTTATCGGCCGGTAAGAATCTCCTTGGTTGGCGGGTTGATAACCCTTGTGAGGTACTCTACTCCCACTCGACCCAGTTTTTTCAGCATCAGCATGTTTAGTCCGTCAGGGCCATGGCTTTAGATGATTTCATTTTGTTGATGGCCCCCCTGACCTCATCGCCTGAGCTGCTTAGCGGAGACCATGCATTTGAGAGTATACAAGAATATATTGTACCTATCTGGGTATCAAAATATCAGCCAATAAGGATACATCATTGGCAATAAGTGAAAGTGTTTTAACAGAAAATAAGTGTGTAAGCAGAGTGCCTCGGGCACATGTTTATAATGCCCAACGAGAGACCAGGCAGTTGAATTACGCCCTGTTGGAGGCCGAAGAAGAGGACGCCCAGAGGTAGCCTTAGATAGAGACAGATGGCGCAAGGTTGTGAATGATGCCAAGGACTGTGATACTATGAAAAAGAAGAAGATTCTTCCAGCCCATAGTTCGCTCAAAACGGTTGTTTTTTCTTGGATGTAAGGGCTGTTCTTGAATAGAAAGTATATATTTAGTTCGACAGTAGGCACACGTGATCTGTCAAAAAAAAAACCTATTCGAAAAAGTACAGCTTATAACACTTTATAATCTTGAGGCGCTATCAATTGACAATATTTTTCTAATTCTGCGAAAAAACTAGCATTCTTGGCAATTTTGCTGCACAAATAGTTCAAATGACTTTCAAAATTAAAATTTTTATCAATAACTAATATATCTCTACGATCTTAATTTCATTAACTTTTTCTATTGCTTCATTATCTATGATTACATCTTCATTTGAATTTCCATTTATTATCATAGTTTCGTTAACATTAAGTTTTAACTTGTTCATTTTTAAATACTCATCTAGCTTTTTTAAGTAACGTTTATTCTTTCAATGCGTTCGTGCGTTGAAATAGGAGTTTGATCAGCAGAGTGTCATCAGAAAACTGGCAGATCTTGACGTAATACTTTTTCCATATCATTGATTTATTTGAGGAATAGAAGCTTTTCCTGCACTGGGCCTTGAGGTATTCCCAACGCTATAGATTTCTGGCCAGACAACCATACGGATATCCTTGTGCACTGGCTTCTGTTGTTAAATAGCTTTCTAAACATTTTCGTTTTTTATTAGAATGCTTCTGTCGCTTGTTTCGAATACTCCCTTAAAGTCGGGGATTATACATTTTCTTTGAGATACTTCTGATTTCCACATGGTGATCACTAAATTTCAGCTATGGCGATGTCTAATTCCATATTGCGTTTCAAATTGTAATGGGTTATTATACGTATGTGCTTCTAATTGTTTATGTAAAACTCTCTCAATAATTTCACTTTCGGTTGTCAGCATATTTATTATACGAAATTCTTCTGACTTATCTGTAAATGATGGAAAATCCCTCCGGTTTTCAGCGAATGCTTTATGATATTTACGAATATTGGGCCAATTAGGTTAAACGTACACATTATTATTTTAGTAGATATATTGCCCATTTTATTATTAATAAAAACCATTTTTCCTACAGCAGATGCCACTATGTACCCCCAAACCATTTGCATTTTATCCTCCATGCTTAACGATAGGAATACAATTTTTTTCATTATGTTCTGTATTTTCATTTCGCCAAACTTTTGGAGGGCCATCAAATCCGAAAACATTACATTTCGCCTCATCACTGAATATGGCGTTTTCGCGAGAAGAATCTGGCTCATTTATATAGCGTTTGGCGAAGTCCTATCTCTTCTTTTTGTTAATATCTGAAATGTAGGGATTGCGGTGTGCCACTCTGCTATGATAACCAGCGTTATGCAGAAAATTAAGAACTGTTTGTGGACTTATCTTTTTATACAAAGACTCTTGAATATTTCATTACGCTCCTCACGTGGAGTTAATATTTTTCGCCTTCCGGCTTGGTGATTAGCTTCGAATTTACCAGTATTAACGTAATTAGCAATAACACTTTTGCAGATTTCGCGCAGATTCTTGTTTTCCAAGTACAATTTAATAACAATTTAACGCATTTCTAATGGCGGCAGCCGTACGTTGGTGCGTGACTACCATTCGGAATTCGGAGAGAACGCAGGTTCGAATCTCGGTGAAACACCAAAATGAAGAAAACATTTTTTTCGAATGGCGTTCGTCCCTCGGCAGGATATAGCAAACATCAGAGTGGATTGTTGTTGTTGTTTTAACAGCATAGTTAGCCCTGTCAGTGTAAGTATATCATCGGTCGTCTTCGTCTAGCTCATCTAGGGGTAGGCCCAGGAAACATGCTGTTTCGACAGGTTGGGTCCAGAGGGAGAGGGGGGTTAGATGAGTCTGATTGAGGGGGCATGTGAAGAGGTGGTTAGTGTCGTGCGGGGTACCTTCACATGCCGGACATGTGTTTGGTATGTCGGGGTCAATTCTGGATAAGTAGGAGTTTAACCTGCTACAGTATCCAGAACGTAATTGTGCCAATGT
Source organism: Anastrepha ludens (assembly GCF_028408465.1). Lineage (NCBI taxonomy): Eukaryota > Metazoa > Arthropoda > Insecta > Diptera > Tephritidae > Anastrepha > Anastrepha ludens. The sequence goes on along the minus strand of NC_071503.1, from coordinate 89,535,749 downwards.
AACACGAGTTTCACGGGGAAGCTGGAGCTCTTCATCTGCAATAGGTGGTGGTTGGACTCCGATTACGGCATTCACAGGACGGGAGTTCATGAAGGTGGTAACGGTCTCCCGGTGAATGTCGTTTATTGACTGTCTAAATACTGTCCGGTCCAGTAGGTTTCGGTCAGTTTTGTCCTGGAGTTCGTCAGCGTAGTCGAGGAGGTGTCTCCTGACGTGCCTGGGAGGCGGCTCTGGCTCAAGCAGGTGTCTGCAGGGGTGAAACCTGCGGTAACACCCCAGCAGGAACTGCTTGCTGAGCAATTTGTTGTGCTCCGCAACTGGGAGCATTTGTGCCTCGTTCAGGAGGCACCCGGTCGCTGTCCGAATGGCGGTATTTTGACATGTCTGAAGCTTTGTCCACTGCGAATCACTAGTTCCAGGCGACCAGACAGGCGCAGCATAGTTTAGAACCGGCCGGCCAATTGCCTTAAATGTCGAAAGCAACAGTTCTTTGTCTTTGCCCCAAGTGCTGCCGGCCAGCGATTTGAGGACCTTGTTGCGATTTTGGACTTTAGTGGCAATTGCGGTTGTATGCGCAGAGAAGAAGAGCAAGCTGTCAAAGGTTACACCCAAAATTTTGGGGTTATTCACAGTCGGAATTGGTGTATCGTCGACTTTTACCTTAAGGGACAGCTTGACCTCCTTTGTCCAGGTGGTGAAAAGGGTCGCCGTGGACTTGGTGGGGGAAAGTTGGAGATTCCTCGCAGTGAAAAAGCGAGAAAGGTCGGTGAGGTAGTTGTTCACTTTGGAACACAGGCCATCGATGTCATTGCCCGACGCCATTATCGTGCAATCGTCAGCGTATGAGATCAGGGAAACTCCCGCTGGTGGTTGGGGGAGCTTCGAGATGTAGAAGTTAAAAAGCAAGGGTGAAAGGACACCACCCTGCGGTACACCTTGCTTAATCTTCCTCTGCTTTGACATTTGATCTCGAAAAATCACTGACGAGTGCCGACCGCTCAGGTAGTTCGCGGACCACCTCTTCAGCCCTGGGGGGAGTGTCGACTGATAAATATCATCTAGTAGCGTGGAATGGCTGACTGTATTGAAAGCCTTCTTTAGGTCCAACGCTACTAGGACAGTCCTCTCGCAGGGGCGGTTTTGGTTAAGCCCGCGATTTATCTGGGCGTTTATGGCGGTGAGTGCCGTGGTGCTGCTGTGCACTCGTCGGAATCCGTGCTGATGTGGGGCTGGGGCCAGGTGTGTCGTGTAGAGTGGGAGTAGAAGGGCTTCAAGTGTCTTCACTACTGGGGTTGGCGGGTTTCCCAGGTTTCAATAGTGGGACCACTCTCCCTGCTTTCCACTTGTCAGGGATGATGAGAGTGGCCAGAGACAAATTGAAGACCCTTGTGAGGTATCCTACTCCCAGGGGTCCCAGATGCTTCAGCATCAGAGCGTTTAGTCCGTCAGGGCCAATGGCTTTCGATGATTTCGACTTGTTGATGGCCCCCTGAACCTCATCGCCGGAGAAAGTAAGTGGCGCACTGTCGTTCGTCAGTTTGTGCAGCCTTCTGGTAACACGACGTTTGGTTCTGTCGCCCGGAGGATGCAGTGTAAACAGCCGGCGGGTTCGACAGGGACCTAACGGTGGACCAGAGCTTACTCACTCCGGAGGTGAGGTTACAAGTCTTCAGGTGCTCAACCCATTTAGTCCGCTTATGTTGATTTACCAGTTGCCGGATCTCCAAATTGAGATCCCTTATGCGGGGATCCCCGGGATCGGCCTGGCGTAGGTGGTCACGCTCGTTTGCTAAACTGGCTGCTTCTGCTGGGAAATGAGGACGGATGTCCTTATAACATCCAGGTGGGATGAAGCGAGCCGCAGCAGCTGTGAGCACCTTGCGGAATGCGCGTTCGCTCACGCGCACATCAGTGGGGATGGGAAGAGCGGCGAAGGTGTCCTCGGTGAATTCCGTGAAGCCGGCCCAATTAGCTTTTTTAAAGTTAAAATAGGTCCGGTGATTCGCGGAAACGAAGTCGGCAGGTCTCTCAATCGAGACGATAATGGGCAAGTGGTCTGATGCAAGCGATAGCATAGGTCGCCACGTTATGCTATTTATCAGACCCGCGCTAGCTATTGTTAGGTCAGGCGAGCTGCTACAATTGCCCACTACCCTGGTGGGGGCGTCGTCGTTCACAGTGCTGAATGTCGAGTCGTCTATCTGCTCTGCCAATTGCTGTCCCCTACGATCATTTGGCAGGCTTGAATGCCAAAGATCGTCATGTGCATTGAAGTCACCTACAACCAATCGGTTTTCACCTCTGATGAGCGCACCTATATCAGGGTGATATCCTGCCGGGCAGCAGGTGACAGGGGGTATATATATGTTAAATATTTCGAGCTCGGAATCGCCTGACCGGACAGCTATGCCTTGACATTCTAAGGTGCTGTCCCTGCGGTCGATTCCTTCATCGATGAGACGATACTGCACTGTGTGGTGGACTATGAACGCTAGGCCACCACCATTGTCAAGCTCGCGATCGTGTATGTGCACGTTATAGCCGTCCCTGGTGATCAGAGAGGACCTAGCGTGCAACTTTGTTTCCTGGACCGCAGCTATTTTAATACTGTGCCGGCTCATAAAGTCGACTATCTCGTCGACCTTACTCGTAAGTCCGTTGCAATTAAACTGGAGAAGCTTGAAGCTTCTCGGTGGGGTCAGTGTAATCCGGGGGGTGAGGGACGCGTGGGGTTGTCTACGTTGGACCTGCTGCGCAATCCACTGTGGTTGCTGCGGCCTGATGGTGGTGGGCGGCCGCGACTCCGGGGGCGGTAGTGGGTGCAGAGCTCTGCAGCAGGGGGCAACGTAGGCAGTTGTCCACTCACGGGTGGTGCGCATGCCGGAACATCTCCGAAAATGGCACCAGCCACTGCAGGAATTGCATTGGACTGATACCAGATTCCGAGGTATTACGGTCTGACACACGGAACAGACAGTACGGGGGACCAGGAGCTGCTGGTTTGTCCCCGCACTGGGGTTGGAGCAGGAAGGGATGGGAGGGGTTGAAGGGGAGTTGTGTTGCTCCGATAGGCTCCTCACCGTGGAGGTGTGGGTTGTGGTGGCGGTTGGTAGTGCCGGCCTATCAGGGGGTGTGGTAGCCGTGGAGGCATCAGACGCCTGTTGGCGGGAGCAACCCGTGGCCACATACCGTGTGGACCACTCCCTGTGCGACTTAAGGCCTGAGCAGGTCTTAAGGTGGCTCCACCCGTTGCACTTATTGCACCTAACCGAGGTGGAGTTCGGGTGAAGCCGTTGATGGCAGACGCAGCAGTAGAATACTTCTGGCCCAGGGTTGGATTCGACTCCAGCCCTGAGGAGAAGCATTTGGAGCAGGTTTGCTGCGAGAGTTTACTCCTGTGACGTAAGGGGTGGGGTGATATACGATAGACTAGACAGGGCTAGTGTACTGGGGCGGCAGCCCTTGGTCGGGAAAAACCCGAGTCATTCCGGTAACGTAGAACCGGCTGCCATGGGAATGGCTGTTAAAACAACAACAACAACAACAATCAGAGTGGATTTCTGCCATGAAGAAGCTCCTCATAAAAAGAAACATACCTGCCGTTCGCAGTCGGCTTGAGAAGGTAGGTCCCTCCATTTGTGGAAGAACATCAAGACGCACGCCAAAAATAGGAGGAGGAACTCGGCCAAACACCCAAAAAGGGTGTGCGCGCCAATTCTATATATGTATATATAATGGTAAGTCCGTACTTCGGTCCCATTTCGTCACTTTCAATATTATGCGCAATTGATACTTATCATGAGCTGAAAGTGTACGAATAAATACTCTGCCTGCTTTGCTTGGAACCCTTCAGTGTTAGTTGAAATAACGTGAGTTTTGGTTGCGGCAAATCATAAGTCCCAAAACCATGATCGTGAAAATGGCAAAGCTAAGCGGAAGCAGGGGAAACATCGACCATAGTAGAGAATCCAGAAACGTCACCAGAAATGAACTGGTACATGGTTGCAGGTCTTCAAGTGCTCTTGCCATTTAGTACGCTTATGTTGAGTGATCAGTTGTCGAATCTCCAAATTGAGATCCTATATGCAATGATCCCCGGGATCGGCCTGGCGTAGGTGCTCAGGCTCGTTTGTTAGAACGGCTACTTCGGCTGAGAAATTGGGACGTGGAAAATTATTCCATCAGGAATAGCTCACTACGCTAATAGAGGGTTCACAGTGCTGAATGTCGAATTGTCTATCTGCTCTGCCAATTGATGTTCGTACGAGGGCCAAAGATCGTGATGCGCATTTAAGTCACCTACAACCAATCGGTTTTCACCTCTGATAAGCGCACCAATATCAGCGTGATATTTAGCCGGGCAGCAGGTGACCGGGGGTATTTATATATTAAGAATTTCGATCTCGGCATCGCCTGACCGGACAGCTATACCTTGACATTCTAAGGTGCTGTCCCTGCGGTCGATGCCTTCGTCGCACTGCACTGTGTGGTGAACCATGATCGCTAAGCCACCACCATTGTCTCTCGCTCGCCATCTCGTCTGTGCACGTTATAGCCATCCCAGGTTATCCGGGAAGAGGTAGCGTGCAGCTTGGATTATTGGATCGCAGCTATTGGGATTCCGCGCCGGTTCATAAGCTCGACGATCTCATCTATCTTGCTCGTCAGTCCGTTACAGTTCAATTGCAAAAGCTTGAAGCTTCTCGGTGCAGGGCTCTGATGGAGAGGGCGACGTAGTCATTTGTCCACTCACGGGTGGTGCACAGGCCAGAGCACCTCCGAAAAAGGCACCAGCCATTGCAAGAAATGCACTTGACTGATGTCAGGTTCCGAGGAACCCTGGTCTGCAAGACGGAGCAGACTGTGAAGCAGACCAAGAGCTGATGGTTTGTCCCTGCACTAAGGTTAGAGCAGGAGGGTTGTGGGACTGAGTTGAGGGATTTGTGTTGCACCGATGGGCTCTTAACTGTTAAGGTATGATTTGCGGCGGCAATTTGCAGTGCCGGCACATTCGTCGGTAAAGCCGTTGAAGCAAGGGGCGCTAGCCCTGAGGAGAAGTATTTTATTTCATTCCCATGGCAGCCGGTTCTACGTTACCGGAATGACTCGGGTTTTTCCCGACCAAGGGCTGCCGCCCCAGTATACTAGCCCTGTCTAGTGAACCGTATATCACCCCACCCCTTACGTCACAGGAGCAAACTCTCGCACTAGCCCATTATCGTCTCGATTGAGAGACCCGCCGACTTCGTTTCCGCGAATCACCGGTCCTATTTTAACTTTAAAAAAGCTAATTGGGCCAGCTTCACGGAATTCACCGAGGACAACTTCGCCGCTCTTCCCATCCCCGACTGATGTGCGCGTAGGCGAACGCGCATTCCGCAAGGTGCTCACGGCTGCTGCGGCTCGCTTCATTCCAGCTGGAAGTTATAAGGACATTCGTCCTCATTTCCAGCCGAAGCAGCCAGTTTAGCAAACGAGCGTGACCACCTACGCCAGGCCGATCCCGGGGATCCCCGCATAAGTGATCTCAATTTGGAGATCCGGCAACTGGTGAATCAACATAAGCGGACTAAATGGGTTGAGCACCTGAAGACCTGTAACTTCACCTCCGGGGTGAGTATGCTCTGGTCCACCGTTAGGTCTCTGTCTATCCCGACGAAGCACAACGACAAGGTGGCTATCACCTTCAACGGTTGCACTTCGTCCGAAGAGATGCGCGAGCTATTTTAGCCGGCTTTTCACCCTGCATCCTCCGGGCGACAGAACCAAACGTCGTGCTACCAGAAGGCTGCACAAACTCCGGTGATGAGGTTCAGGGGCCCCATCAACAAATCGAAATCATCGAAAGCCGTTGGCCCAGACGGATTAAATGCGCTGATGCTGAAACACCTGGGACCCCTGGGAGTAGGATTCCTCACAAGGGTCTTCAATCTGTCCCTGGCCACTCTCATCATCACTGACAAGTGGAAAGCAGGGAGAGTGGTCCCAATACTGAAACTTGGGAAACCCGCCAACCAAGGGGTGTCTTATAGGCCGATAACTCTCCTTTCCCCAGTAGTGAAGACACTTGAAGCCCTCCTACTCCCACTCTACACGAAACACCTGGCCCCAGCCTCACATCAGCACGGTTTCCCACGAGCGCACAGCACCACCACTGCACTCACCGCCATAAACGCCCAGATAAATCGCGGACTTAACCAAAACCGCCCCTGCGAGAGGACTGTCCTAGTAGCGTTGGACTTGAAAAAGGCTTTCGATACAGTCAGCCATTCCACGCTACTAGATGATATTTATCAGTCGACACTCCCGCCAGGGCTGAAGAGGTGGTCCGCGAACTACCTGAGCGGTCGGCACTCGTCAGTGATTTTTCGAGATCAAACATCAAAGCAGAGGAAGATTAAGCAAGGTGTACCGCAGGGTGGTGTCCTTTCTCCCTTGCTTTTCAACTTCTACATCTCGAAGCTCCCCCAACCACCAGCGGCAGTTTCCCTGATCTCATACGCTGACGACTGCACGATAATGACGTCGGGCAATGACATCGATGGCCTGTGTTCCAAAGTGAACAACTACCTCACCGACCTTTCTCGCTTTTTCACTGCGAGGAATCTCCAACTTTCCCCCACCAAGTCCACGGCGACCCTCTTTACCACCTGGACAAAGGAGGTCAAACTGTCCCTTAAGGTAAAAGTCGATGATACACCAATTCCGACGGTAAATAACCCCAAAATTTTGGGTGTAACATTTGACAGCTTGCTCTCCTTCTCTGCGCACACAACCGCAATTGCCACTAAAGTCCAAAATCGCAACAAGGTCCTCAAATCGCTGGCCGGCAGCACTTGGGGCAAAGACAAAGAACTGTTGCTTTCGACATTTAAGGCAATTGGCCGGCCGGTTCTAAACTATGCTGCGCCCGTCTGATCGCCTGGAACTAGTGATACGCAGTGGACAAAGCTACAGACATGTCAAAATACCGCCATTCGGACAGCGATCGGGTGCCTCCTGATGTCTCCCATCCAACATCTACATAACGAGGCACAAATGCTCCCAGTAGCGGAGCACAACAAACTGCTCAGCAAGCAGTTCCTGCTGGGATGTTACCGCAGGTTTCACCCCTGCAGACACCTGCTTGAGCCAGAGCCGCCTCCCAGACACGTCAGGAGAAACCTCTTAGACTACGCTGACGAAATCCAGGACAAAACTGACTGCAACCTACTGGACCGGACAGTATTTAGACAGTCAATAAACAACATTCACCGGGATACCGTTACCACCTTCTTGAACTCCCGTCCTGTGAATGCCGTAATCGGAGTCCAACCACCACCTATTGCAGACGAAGAGCTCCAGCTTCCCCGTGAGACTCGTGAAACACTGGCAGAACTACGTTCTGGATACTGTAGCAGGTTAAACTCCTACATATCCAGAATCGACACCGACATACCAAACACATGTCCGGCATGTGAAGGTACCCCGCATGATACTAACCACCTCTTCACATGCCCCCTCAAACCGACTCATCTAACCCCGCTCTCCCTCTGGATCCAACCTGTCGAAACAGCATGTTTTCTGGGCCTACCCCTAGATATGCCTACACAGACAGGGCTACCTATGCTGTTAAAACAACAACAACAGAGTGATTCAGTCTTAAGTTGAACGTGTACATTTATAGGGTTGTTTAATAGGTGCGCTTCAACTTTTTTCCGATAGGGAGGGCGAACGACGCAATATTTTTTATTTTATTTTTTATTATACTTTAAATCACCCTTTCTAGATCGTGTATCTTTAATGTTGTGAACTGAAACTGAACATCGCTTTGCTGTACCGCACAGAAATAAGTATATGTGCAGTTTTATACCGATATCTTTCTTGATAGTAACGGTACATTTTTGTTTGGTATGCCAAAGTCTGTATTTGCAGTCGAATTTAACTTTGGTCTTTATTCTTAGTACCGTTCTTTAGTCATTATTCTTAGTACCGTTATTACAAATTTGTGTTGCGAGATTTGGTTTTCATATGAAATAAGTATACTATATGTGCAATCACAGATTAGTATTGATTTGCCAAGCATAGAGAGCAAGTTATCAAAAAATTTTGTTATTTGCATTGGTAGCATAAATAAAAATGTAAGTAAAAAAGATTACTCATTTTAAACAAAGAATAATTGAATTATTGATGGGTTAATCTGTATAATGCCACGTGAAAGACATTTATCCGATGAAGAGCGTGGTCTGTCTCCTATTTGTTTCATTCCGACTAGAACCAACGCAGAATTCTATGTTGAAATATTAGAGGATGTTCTCATTGAGTTGGCGGGAAACATATACGGAGACGACTGGGTTTTCCAACAAGACAACGCCCCAAACCATACGGCTCGTTTAACTAAAGCTTTCCTATCGTCAAGAAAAATCTCAGTTCTGGATTGTTTAAACCCAATTGAGGACTTCTGGGAAATTTTGTCGGCCCGTATTTATAAAAATGGTCGGCAGTTTGAGACAATCAAAGACCTGAAAGGTGCTTTAGTTGAAGAGTGGGATAAGTGGCAGACTCTATGCCTAAACGTATAAATGATGTCCTTTCTCAAAATGCAAAACATATTAATTACTAGAAAATTGAAGGTTATAGAAATGTTGGAATAAAGAGTAAAGAATGCACATATACTTATTTCATATGAAATTATTTTAATTTATTTTTTAATTTAATAAGTTCAGTCAAGTTGTTTTTTGTTGTATAATTTTTTGTTCCTATTTTTCCTAAATATATATATTATTAAAATTTTTGTTTGAACCTTTCTCTTGCTTCTTTATAGTTTTTACTTGCCCATATAATTATTTCTGTGAGGTATATCGTCTTTATACTTGACTAATAGAATGCTATTATTAAATTTTTTCACACTTTTTATAATGTTTCTGTGTTGAAAACGATTGAGTTAATTGTTTTTTTTTAGTTCGTCCTTTGTTTAAATTTCCGCATTTTAAATCGATCACAATCAAATCATGATCTATCACTTCGGAGTCGGCTTGAAACTGTAGGTCCCTCTATTTGTGGAACAACATCAAGACGCGCGCCACAAATAGAAGGATGAGCTCACTAAACACCCAAAAAGGGCGTACGCACCAATTATCTATATATATCTACAGTGGTGGCATTCACAAATTGTCGAAAAATTCGGTGCAGTCCGTCTGCAGCCAAGATGTCATTAAAAGGAAAGAAACGATTTCCGGAATCAGTAGAGTTGAGCTCAGTAATTTTGTTTTAGAATTAAAGACAATAAATCATTTTCAAAGAATACCTTGTTTTTTAATATACATATATTTCCTTAAAGCTAAACTTGCTGCGACTAGGTGGTACTCCCATCAGAGAAATTTGCCGGTCGCAAAGAGTTAATGTCGCGCTAGATTTAGTTACTCTCGTGGGTTCATTCACTATTTGCCTGTATGCATTATCATAAATCAATTATCCAATTTGTTTTTTTGTACAAACTATTCATACGCCAATCAATGTTGAAATTTCCTTTTATTAACGTTTCATTATTTGCATCTCTAATTTCCTCTATTCGCTCCTTAAAAAATTAAAAAAATATAAAAATATATATTTTAAGGCCGGCGGGCCAATTAAAAGGTCAAAAAAATCGATTTTTTTTTCCTGAAATCAATAGCTTAGATATTCAAGAACATGAGACACAAATTTTCAGAGTTAAATTCCAAGTATTTGCAGAGCTACAGAGCCGAGCGTAGTGCGGCGTCGAGCAACCGTGCGCTTATTGTTGTAGTGTATTGTTTCTGTGTACGTCTCTGTAAGTGTTTGTTTCTCGGCTTTTCATTTTCACGATTTTACCTAATTTATGTACACGATTGCAAAAAAACTAAACGAGCTATCCATTTCATTCAAAATGCGTTATCTTCAGTATTGTTTTCTCTTCTATGTGAACTAAAAAAACATCCAAAAACTTTTTTTAAGCGACTTTTTTACCCAGTTGAAGAGTTTTTTTTTTCCTTGAAAAACCACTTTTTTTTCTACCTTCCCCAAAAATTCGAATTTTACGTGTTTCTCCCAATTTTCTTAGTTCACATCGAAGATAATTACATCAAAATTAATAATCTTTTTTTTTTTCTGTTTTCAGATGATACTTGGATACTTCAGTGGCAAGGCGCTCTGGGAATCTATTGATAACTCGGCTTACAATATATTGTTGGAGATTGTACAAATTTTTTTTTTTAGTTCAAATATATATTAAACTATCCCCAAAACTTCATTTGGCTAATTGTTTTTTTTCTCATCCTACAACGCTTCGCGAAAACTACTGAATTTAGGACATCTAATTGGCCCGCCGGCCTTAAGGAGATTTCGGTTTATCTGGCGATATATACATAGACTACCATTAATGTCAAAGTTACATTTTTCTGTTTGACCGATATTACGAGCCACTAAATCATTTTTCCTACAACGAATTCACTCAACACTTCCTCAAAAAATCAAATGTCGTTTCAAAAATTATAGCTTCTTGTGGTTTATATTTTTTCTAAAGCAAAAAGTATTGCAGATTTACAAACATCCTTTTAGTCAACATTTCTGCATGCGAACACCGTTCTTGTTTGAAGAGTCTGGCAACACTAACTTCTTGCTAAATTACACAACTTTAACAATAAATTACTTAAAAACTATAGGGGCTAATATTATATTCACTGCTGTGAAAGCAACATGCATTTGACTTGCCGAGAAATGTTGCTAACAACATTGATTGTCAAATGAGAAGAATCGTCAAATTTATGAGCAGCGCTCCAGCAGCAATTAACAAATTTTGGTAAGAAAAAAAAAATTTTCAAATGAATATACCACAGTCATCGATTCTCTCTCCTCGTGTGTAGAAGTGCATAAAAGTGCCCTGTGCTAGTAACACCATTCGATTATTTCCACCAATCACAGGCGCCGTTGAATAAACAACAACATGCCACTGGACCCTCCGGATAGAAGCATTAATAGATTTTCACTTCTAAGATAGTCAAATTCCATCATCGCCCCAAACTCAAGCAGTGTAAAGATCCAACAAACTCAAGCCTCTCCAAAACTCAAAAATAATTGTTTCCTGGGCCTATCATTAGATGAGCTAGACGAAGACGACCGGTGATTTACACTACACTAACAGGGCAAAGTATACTGCTAAAACAACAACAACAACGCGCTACTACATATTGATTTTTGTTCTTCCAGAGCACTCTCCTTAAGAAATCATGTTTCCTAAATTGACTTCAAAAAGCATTCGTTCGCATCGATGTGCACATCGTGATCGAAACGCTCGGGAATCGGCCGTAAAACTTTTCATTCATTACCCAATCGTATTGTCAGAGTTATGGTCAACAACTCATTCTCGGATTCTCTCAGTTGCACAACGGAATTCCACAAGGTTCTCTCTTATCCGTAGTGTTTGTTGTTGTTGTAGCAGCGAAAACATTCCCCATACATGTACAGGGAGTCCTTGTCCGGATATATAGTAAATCCGAGTCGTTCCGGTAACGTAGAACCGACTGTCGCGGGAAGGTATCCGTAGTGCTATTCTAAGTAGCTTTCAACTTCATTAACTATATCACACAATAACACAACTATTAAATAATTGTATACGAGTATACGCTAACGATGTATAGTATATATGATAGCCAAAATATATAACAACAACGACAAGAATACACTATTTAGCACCGTCGTAAACGAAATCTGTATCTGGGCAAACATTACTGGTGCAAACATCAATGTTTTCAAAACCAGCGATTCTGCATATCTGCCCGAAATACAACGGCAATTTACCGGATCTTCGAATGAACTTCCATCGAATCATACATACATCTAATGCCTAGAATAAACTTAATCCGGTACTTAGCAGGAAGCTACCCACATGTCAACACACTTACGTATCTGGTAAAGGCACTTGTGCTGAGCAAAATAGCAAATGGTCTTTATCTAACATATCTGGAAATAGTTCAAACATCATCAAACTTTCATACCACCGAGCCAAAAAGGGCAGTATACAATATATGCGTTTATCAACACTTAGATAAACAACACTTTACTAGAATCAGGCTTTCCAGCACTGTAAGAAAGAGCACTGAAATCCTGTTCCAGAGAAACTCGTTAATTGCCGCCGACCCTCGGCTATACACAACATTCTTAACGAAGTGAGAATGGTCCTTTAACTCTAAGTTATGCAGCACAGAGTTTACAAAATATATAAAATACAAAACTCCTAACACATTATATCTACAAGTATTTAGTCAATAACTGTCCCAATTTCGTACACAAAATATGAAATACTTTCCATAGATGCCTTAAAAGAAGAACACAACACCGTATCAAACTACCGCTGGTATGCATACTTAACATTCCCATGGCAGCCGGTTCTACGTACCGGAATGACTCGGGTTTTTCCCGACCAAGGGCTGCCGCCCCAGTATACTAGCCCTGTCTAGTGAAACCCATATCATCCCACCCCTTACGTCACAGGAGCAAACTCTCGTAGCAATCCTGCTCCAAATACTTCTCCTCAGAGCTGGACTCGAATCCAACCCTGGGCCAGAAGTATTCAACTGCTGCGTCTGCCACAAATGGCTTCATCCGAACTCCACCTCGGTTAGGTGTAACAAGTGCAACGGGTGGAGCCACCTTAAGACCTGCTCGGGTCTTAAGTCACATAGGGAGTGGTCCACACGGTATGTGACCACGTGTTGCTCCCGCCAACAGGCGTCTGATGCCTCCACGGCTAATACACCCCCTGATAGGCCGGCTCCACCAACCGACATCACTACCCACACCTCCACGGTGAGGAGCCTATCGGAGCAACACAACTCCCCCTCAACCCCTCCCCTTCCTTCCTGCTCCAACCCCAGTGCGGGGACAAACCAGCAGCTCCTGGTCCCCCGCACAGTCTGTTCCGTGTGTCAGGCCGTAATACCTCGGAATCTGGTATCAGTCCAGTGCAATTCTTGCAATGGCTGGTGCCATTTTCGGAGATGTTCCGGCCTGCGCACCACCCATGAGTGGACAACTGCCTACGTTGCCCCCTGCTGCAGAGCTCTGCACCCACTACCGCCCCGGAGGCGCGGCCGCCCACCACCATCAGGCCGCAACAACCACAGTGGATTGCGCAGCAGGTCTAACGTAGACAACCCCACGCGTCCCTCACCCCGGAATTACACTGACCACACCGAGAAGCTTCAAGCTTCTCCAATTGAACTGCAACGGACTTACGAGTAAGGTCGACGAGATAGTTGACTTTATGAGCCGGCACAGTATTAAAATAGCTGCGGTCCAAGAAACAAAGCTGCACGCTAGGTCATCTCTGATCACCAGGGATGGCTATAACGTGCACAGACACGATCGCGAGCTTGACAATGGTGGTGGCCTAGCGTTTATAAGTCCACCACACTGTGCAGTATCGTCTTATCGATGAAGGAATCGACCGCAGGGACAGCACCTTAGAATGTCAAGGCATAGCTGTCCGGTCAGGCGATTCCGAGCTCGAAATATTTAACATATATATACCCCCTGTCACCTGCTGCCCGGCAGGATATCACCCTGATATAGGTGCGCTCACCAGAGGTGAAAACCGATTGGTTGCAGGTGACTTCAATGCGCATCACGATCTTTGGCATTCAAGCCTGCCAAATGATCGTAGGGGACAGCAACTGGCAGAGCACATAGACGACCCGACATTCAGCACTGTGAACGACGATGCCCCCACCAGGGTAGTGGGCAATTGTAGCAGCTCGCCTGACCTAACAATAGCTTGCGCGGGTCTGATAAATAGCATAACGTGGCGACCTATGCTATCGCTTGCATCAGACCATTTGCCCATTATCGTCTCTATTGAGAGACCTGCCGACTTCGTTTCCGCGAATCACCGGTCCTATTTTAACTTTAAAAAAGCTAATTGGGCCGGCTTCACGGAATTCACCGAGGACAACTTCGCCGCTCTTCCCATCCCCACTGATGTGCGCGTAGGCGGACGCGCATTCTGCAAGGTGCTCACAGCTGCTGCGGCTCGCTTCATTCCAGCTGGAAGTTATAAGGACATTCGTCCTCATTTCCAGCCGAAGCAGCCAGTTTAGCAAACGAGCGTGACCACCTACGCCAGGCCGATCCCGGGGATCCCCGCATAAGTGATCTCAATTTGGAGATCCGGCAACTGGTGAATCAACATAAGCGGACTTTTCGAAAGCCTTCGACAAAGTTTCTCATAGAATCTTAGTTAAAAAATTAGCTAGTCTTGGCTTTCATTCTACATTTCTGCAATGGATAAACTCTTATTTGAGCAATAGACGCTGTGCTGTAACAATCGATGGTATTTCATCTACCTCCTTTGCTGCCATCTCAGGTGTTCCGCAAGGAAGTATCTTGGGACCGCTTTTATTTGTGTTATTTATTAATGACATCAAAAGTTGTTTCACATTTGCTAAATTTTTGCTTTATGCTGATGACCTTAAGATCTTCTCAGCGATCAAGACGCAAGAGGATGCCATTAGACTTCAAGCCGATATGAATAGGCTTTATTTCTGGTGCCAGAATTCACGACTTTCGCTGAACTTATCTAAGTGCTTCCAAATATCTTACTCTAAAACATCTAATATTTTGTGCACTAAGTACAGGATCTCGGCATGTATCCTGCAGTGTGTTAGTGAGTTTAAGGATCTTGGCGTCATCTTCGATAACAAATTCTCTTTTAATAACCATATAAATTATATTAATATTTTTTTATATTACTTCTAAATCTTTTTCGATGTTGGGCTTCATCAGACGAAACGCCACTAAGTTCTCTGATCCCTATACCATTAAGTTACTGTATACATCTTTTGTTAGATCCCATTTAGAATATGAAAATATTTCTCAAATATGCCCTTCGATCCCTGAATTTTATTGATCCCATGCCATCATATTCTGCTCGTCTCATGCTTATAAGTCTCAAGTCCTTAGAGATTCGTAGGACTATACTGTGTCTGTCTTTTACTCATAATATTATTACTGGAGTAATTGATTGTCCCTACTTGTTGGAAAGGATTCGATTTAATGTTCCCCAGCGATCTCTTAGGAACTTCTACCCTTATTATGGGGGAAACTTTAAAACTACGTATGCCAGCAATGCTCCCATTACTCGTGCTTTACGGGAATTAAATGCCGTTCATAATGATGTTCTTCTTGATTTCTCGCTTTCAAGAACAGCACTTTTAAATCTTTTGAATTCTATATTATAGTTAGTTAGTAGCTAGTATAGTTTTTAAATACATATAATATATTTGTAGCTTAATCTAAGCAACTTTTGTATCATAGTCTGTAAGGATTGTAATTCATAGACTTAAATAAATAAATAAATAAATAAATGGGTTGAGCACCTGAAGACCTGTAACCTCACCTCTGGGGTGAGTAAGCTCTGGTCCACCGTTAGGTCTCTGTCTAACCCGACGAAGCACAACGACAAGGTGGCTATCACCTTCAACGGTTGCACTTCGTCGGACCCGAAGAGATGCGCGAGCTATTTTAGCCGGCTTTTCATACTGCATCCTCCGGGCGACAGAACCAAACGTCGTGCTACCAGAAGGCTGCACAAATTGACGAACGACAGTGCGCCACTTACTTTCTCCGGTGATGAGGTTCAGGGGGCCATCAACAAATCGAAATCATAGAAAGCCATTGGCCCAGACGGATTAAACGCGCTGATGCTGAAGCATCTGGGACCCCTGGGAGTAGGATTCCTCACAAGGGTTTTAAATCTGTCCCTGGCCACTCTCATCATCCCTGACAAGTGGAAAGCAGGGGAAACCCGACAACCAAGGGGAGTCTTATCGGCCGATAACTCTCCTTTCCCCAGTAGTGAAGACACTTGAAGCCCTCCTACTCCCACTCTACACGAAACACCTGGCCCCAGCCTCACATCAGCACGGTTTCCCACGAGCGCACAGCACCACCACTGCACTCACCGCCATAAACGCCCAGATAAATCGCGGACTTAACCAAAACCGCCCCTGCGAGAGGACTGTCCTAGTAGCGTTGGACTTGAAAAAGGCTTTCGATACAGTCAGCCGACACTCCCGCCAGGGCTGAAGAGGTGGTCCGCGAACTACCTGAGCGGTCGGCACTCGTCAGTGATTTTTCGAGATCAAACATCAAAGCAGAGGAAGATTAAGCAAGGTGTACCGCAGGGTGGTGTCCTTTCTCCCTTGCTTTTCAACTTCTACATCTCGAAGCTCCCCCAACCACCAGCGGCAGTTTCTCTGATCTCATACGCTGACGACTGCACGATAATGACGTCGGGCAATGACATCGATGGCCTGTGTTCCAAAGTGAACAACTACCTCACCGACCTTTCTCGCTTTTTCACTGCGAGGAATCTCCAACTTTCCCCCACCAAGTCCACGGCGACCCTCTTTACCACCTGGACAAAGGAGGTCAAGCTGTCCATTAAGGTAAAAGTCGATGATACACCAATTCCGACGGTAAATAACCCCAAAATTTTAGGTGTTACCTTTGACAGCTTGCTCTCCTTCTCTGCGCACACAACCGCAATTGCCACTAAAGTCCAAAATCGCAACAAGGTCCTCAAATCGCTGGCCGGCAGCACTTGGGGCAAAGACAAAGAACTGTTGCTTTCGACATTTAAGGCAATTGGCCGGCCGGTTCTTAACTATGCTGCGCCTGTCTGGTCGCCTAGAACTAGTGATTCGCAGTGGACAAAGCTACAGACATGTCAAAATACCGCCATTCGGACAGCGATCGGGTGCCTCCTGATGTCACCCATCCAACACCTTCATAACGAGGCACAAATGCTCCCAGTTGTGGAGCACAACAAATTGCTCAGCAAGCAGTTCCTGCTGGATGTTACCGCAGGTCTCATCCCTTGAGCCCGAGCCGCCTCCCAGGCACGTCAGGAGACACCTCCTAGACTACGCTGACGAAATCCAGGACAAAACTGACTGTAACCTACTGGAGCGGACAGTATTTAGACAGTCAATAAACGACATTCACCGGGAGACCGTTACCACCTTCTTGAACTCCCATCCTGTGAATGCCGTAATCGGAGTCCAACCACCACCTATTGCAGATGAAGAGCTCCAGCTTCCCCGTGAGACCCGTGTAACACTGGCAGAACTTCGCTCTGGATACTGTAGCAGGTTAAACTCCTACATATCCAGAATCGACCCCGACATACCAAACACATGTCCGGCATGTGAAGGTACCCCGCACGACACTAACCACCTCTTCACATGCCCCATTAAACCGACTCATCTAACCCCCCTCTCCCTCTGGACCCAACCCGTCGAAACAGCATGTTTCCTGGACCTACCCCTAGATGAGCTAGACGAAGACGAACGATGATATGCCTACACTGACAGGTCTAACTATGCTGTTAACAACAACCACAACAACCGCTGGTATACTGGGCTATTTTCAGGGCCAAAAGAGGAAAAAAGCTGTCATTTTCACCGACAGCCTTTCAATCATGGAAACCATAAAAACATATATAACAGCAACTGGGACACCATAAACATGCTATCGGATATGCTCTACCAATCCCGACACACCAAACTACAAATTACTGGCATAAGATAGCAAATACTGCAGCAAAGTCTGCATATATTGCATCAATCTTTAAAAGCTTATCATGGAGAAAATTTATCTCTTATGAGGTAGTCTCCTACAACAGTAGGAATATGTATTTCATCAACTATGTTAAACTTCAAATTACGCTGTAAAAACTTGATAACTGTAAACTGTAATTTGCTTTATTATACATATATATGTAGGAATATTATTATTGTACTACTTAGCATATAAGCATATAAATGTATAAATTGGGTTTTAAGACCGTAAAAACTAAATAAATAAAAATAAAATAAAGCGTCGGAAGAACACACTCTCAACATCACCACTACTCAATCATAAACACAAACAACACACCTGTCATATACTCAACTACAATTGAAAAAAAAAAATAGTTTTGCGTTCGCTTAAGCCTCACAAACGTAACACATTCCCATCTGCTAAGCAATCGACAAAGCAGCAACTGTCAACTTTGCAACACACACCTCACAGTCAAACATCTAATCGAATACCCGGTACTCCACAAAATTAGGTCATCCTTCTTAAGCAATCACAACCCAATCAGCCTACTGGAAACTTCCACAACTCAAAACATCAATACCATTTATAATTACATCCGAGCCATCAACGTTAAGATATAATATCCTACTTTTACATTTTCGACACACCCAATGGCCCTAGTAACTAGCGCTGTAACTTTACTATTAAATTTTATAATTTATTATAAATTTCATTCAACAAATAAATAAATCGGTTCCGCGAGGCAACAGATTGGTTGTAGGTGACTTTAATGCGCATCACGATCTTTGGCCTACCAAACGATCGTACAGGGCATTAATTGGCAAAGTAGATAGACGATTCGACATTCAGCACTGTGAACGACGACGCCCCATTCCCACGGCAGCCGGTTCTCCGTTACCAGAATGACTCGGGTTTTTCCCGACCAAGGGCTGCCGCCCCAGTATACTAGCCCAGCTAGTGAACCGCATATCACCCCACCCCTTACGTCACAGGAGCAAATTCTCGCAGCAATCCTGCTCCAAATGCTTCTCCTCAGGGCTGGAATCGAATCCAACCCTGGGCCAGAAGTATTCTATTGCTGCGTCTGCCACAAACGGCTTCACCCGAACTCCACCTCGGTTAGGTGTAATAAGTGCAACGGGTGGAGCCACCTTAAGACCTGTTCAGGCCTTAAGTCACATAGGGAGTGGTCCACACGGTATGTGACCACGTGTTGCTCCCGCCAGCAGGCGTCTGATTCCTCCACGGCTACTACACCCCCTGATAGGCCGGCACAACCAACCGCCACCACAACCCACACCTCCACGGTGAGGAGCCTATCGGAGCAACACAACTCCCCCTCAACCCCTCCCCTTCCTTCCTGCTCCAACCCCAGTGCGGGGACAAACCAGCAGCTCCTGGTCCCCCGCAAAGTATGTTCCGTGTGTCAGACCGTAATACCTCGGAATCTGGTATCAGTCCAATGCAATTCTTGCAATGGCTGGCGCCATTTTCGGAGATGTTCCGGCCACCCGTGAGTGGACAACTGCTTACGAGAGATCTACACCCACTACCGCCCCCGGAGGCGCGGCCGCCCACCACCATCAGGCCGCAACAACCACAATGAATTGCGCAGCAGGTCCAACGTAGACAACCCCACGCGTCCCTCACGATTGGAAGTGCGTCATACCAAGTAATATTGTGGCACAGCAACGCCGGCTTCAATTGCCTATGAAGTCGTTCTATAAGGCCATTTGCTTGTGGATGATAAGGTGTCGTTTTTAAGTGACTGATAGAAAAAAACCGTGAAAGGTGGCGAAACAGGTCGAACTCAAACTGTCCTCCGCGGTCTGAAGTTATTCTAAGTGGAACGCCATATCTTGCTATCCAGTGATGTATAATTGCGTGCGCGATTGTTTCAGTATTACCATTTTTCAGTGGAATAGCTTCAGGAAATCTAGTGAAACGGTCGATTATTGTCAGGCATTGGCGAAAGCCATTAAAAGAAGGCAGCGTAATAAGATCAACATGTATATGCTCGAAGCGCTGAGACGGTAACTGGAATCTCGCTGGTTTTGTAACCACATAACGTTGAATTTTGTTTCGCTGAAAATCAATGCAGGATCTCGCCCATTCGCGACAATTCTTATTAGTCCAGTCACAAGAGACAAAAAAAATAGCCAAAAGTATGCGAGTTTGTGGTTTTATTATGTAAAATCCATCACTGTGAACTTAAATTTGAGTTTTCGGGGTCGGGGGTTGTGTCCCGCGGCCGCCATCTTAGAAATAAGGGTGCAACTGGTTTTTGCGTTTATCTCGTGAATTCCGAAAGTTACGAAAATTTTGCCGGATACTTTATTGTAGATAATAATATTATCTACAACTTTCATTCAAAACTTTTTATTGTAAAATTAATCATAAAAAAGTCATTAATTATATTGCATTTTCTCATTAGTTGCAATCATGAAGTATGTGAAAATAGTCAATAGCTGAAAAAATAAATCTGATGTTAGAAATATTGAGAATAATTGTGAAAAATTTTGCTTTTTTCTACTACTTGTTAATACGCCGGTTGAGCCTTGCGCAAAACTCCAGAAGCTATTAACAATTTCTTTACATTAACGTCTTCAGTAGTTCATGTGTAACAAGCTAAAGGTGCGGTTTGCTGCGGTTTTTCATTTTCTTTTTAAAAAAATGAAGTTTTACTGATCTATGCGCGAGTTGACTGTATATCAATCATTTGCCAATAGGGTGTAAAAAGTTAACCAAGTATTAAGAGTCACACAATTTTAACTTATTTAATTCATAATGACTTCATTGAAGAAAAAAGAGGTTCTTCAAATTATGTTAGGTAATAATGACATGAATATAACCGTTGATTCAATTTTAACTAAAATTGGTATCAATAAATCAGATGTAGGTTGTAAAGGATTGGAACGCTTGAAAAATGCTTTAAATACAGGGTGGCTGATGAAAGCCGCTACCAAAAAAAAAATTAATAACTTTTTTTCCTTTTAAGTTATCTGTTCCATTTTTGTTTTAATTTGCAGATTGATCTTTAAAATTTATTAAAATGGATAACTGGGACACGCAAACAAGAATTTGGATAGTCCGCCGCTATCACGCACTGGAGTCCATAGTTTTGGTACAGAGAGAGTACAGGCGGATGTTTGGCGGCGATCCCCCGAGCAGATGGACCATAATGAGACTGGTGAATAATTTTGCTGAGCAAGGAACAGTCGCAAGAAGGCCTTATCATCGAAACCCACCAGTTCGGACGGAGGAAACGATCGCTGCTGTAGCTGCAGCTATACAAAGCAATCCAAGGGTTTCAACAAGAAGCTTATCTGCTCAACTTGGTGTCAGCCGACAGTCTTTGCAAACAATAATGCACAAAGATTTAGACTTATTTCCCTACAAAATTCAAATGGTTAACAAACTGAATGCAGCAGACTTGCCGATTCGCTTGGAATTTTGCCAGAAGATCCTGCAAATGGTGGAAGAAGACCAAAACATGTTAAACTGCCTTTTCATGTCTGATGAGGCCAATTTCGATTTAAACGGCAATGGGAACAAACAAAATTGTCGAATATGGAGTACTTCTAACCCACAGATACTCCACGAGACGGAATTGCATCCTCTTCGCGTGACAGTGTGGTGTGCGGTTTCTTCACGCTGTATTGTCGGGCCTTATTTTTTTGAAGAAAATGGTCACACCGTTACGGTTACTGGAGACCGTTATTTGAAAATGCTGAAAGAATTTTTCTATCCAGAACTACGCCAAAAGAGAATTCCTTTCAACTCTGTGTGGTTTCAACAAGATGGGGCAACGTCTCACATAGCCCAGACTGTTATGACAGAGTTGCGACGAAAATTTCCCAATAAACTGATTTCAAGAAACTCCGAATTTCGTTGGCCCCCCAGGTCGCCTGACCTTACTGCACCTGACTTTTTCTTGTGGGGTTTATATAAACAAGAAGTTTATAAAACAAAGCCAACAAATTTGGATGAACTAAAACAATCCATTCGGGCAACAATTGCGGCTATTCCTGTCGCCACTCTCAAAGCAGCAATGAACAACTTTTTACTAAGATGCCGCACTTGTGTCAACGAGCATGGGGGGCATTTAAATTCAATTATTTTTAAAACTAGTTAAGCTATATTACATTTAATAAAATTTAATGACCTTCAACTTAAAAAAAAATAAATGAATTCCATACACTAAAAACAAAGTTATTTGAGTCACAAAATTCAGAGTGGTTAGATTCTGAATTTACTATTCCTGACTTAGACCTCACAGCTAAAATAAGTAAGACTGAAATACTTAAAAGAGGTCGTCCATCGCTCGATTTTGCAGAAAAATCTACTAGATCGAAAAGACGAGAAGTGTCTAAAATCAGTGAAGAACATGATAATGATCGTCAGAAACTATTAATGGCTACTAGTCATGCGGCACGAGTTTCAGGGGAAGCAGATTTGCGATCGGTACTCAACGAACTTTTAAAAAGCGAGGAACAGGCTAAGAAAATTAGAAAAATAATGACAACACGCTTTTAACTCTAATTTGAATTATTCTATTTGTATCTTAATTTTTGTTATAATTCTGTTCTGAGGTAGTTGACTATGACTGATCGTTCGATTTGCTATTACTTCATTATAGGTCTCTTTGTCATTAAAATTTATTTTCTACTTTTTAGTTCGATTAGCAATAAAAGCGTGTTTTTTAGTTTTTTTAAACTATTTTTTATTTTCTACTTTTTAGTTCGATTAGCAAAAAAGCGTGTTTTTTAGTTTTTTTTGTTAACTACAATATTTTTTAATATGAATGAAAATTATTGTTATCATTGCAGTCAGTGAATTAATGATTCGATATATTTGTGTATATTTAATTCCTTTCTTATCGACTGTGAGTCTAAAGCTATGCAGTTATCGGCCGTGATAAAGAAGTAATCGGAATGAAGAACTTATTTCGTGGAGGGAACCTGAGAAACGGCTACCCCACTCCTGAAACGGAGAGGTAACAACAAAATATACTGACATAATCAATACGTTACATACTTTTTCCCATATAGATCATTGATTCAACGCCGAGCCTTGTTTTTCTGAATGAAAATTATTGTTTTCATTTAGTCAGTGATTTATAGTCCGATTTAATTGTGTTATACTTAATTTCTTCTTTACCGACTATATGTCCAAAGAATGGCCAGCATTAGCCTTGACACAGAATAGATACTCTCAGCACAGAAAAAGGAGACCGTGGATTATATTGACACAATCAAAACGAGATGTAAAGTTCCAGTTTGGTTTTTTTTAGTTCATTTTTGTTGTGAATTGTACTTTAATCGATAAAATTTTATAAATGAAATTATGGTAATGATAAATTCCTTCTTTATTTGCCAAAATTTTGTTCCGTAAAATAATTTCAAAATTTATGTTTTGATTATTTTATTGTAATTAACAACATTACATCTTATATGACAATTATTTCATCTTATATGAGCATTGAATAGAGTAAATTTGCGTGTATGAGACTTGTAGTATCTACGCATGTGGAACGACTATACAAAGTGAGAATGCAACTACCCTGAAAACGTCTTAGCCTTCTATTCGTACTGCAGTGCCGCGTGCCCGAGCAAGTTCGAATTCGAAAGAGTAAGTTGTAGACTCCCGAAATCAGTAAGAGTAACTCGGAGAGTGCAGGCATGCGCAGACCGCGCGTTAGCTCTGTCTTTCTTACTCTTCTACAGAAGATCTAAGTAAAAAAAAAATATATTAATCCTGGCAATCCTAATAAGGATAATGGAGGTGTGCAAAATTCCAAGTCGATCAGATTTTTAGAAGCGAAAATTAAGCTCAAAGATGCCGTTACATACATACAACCCGAGCTAATAAAAGTGTGTTAAAATGGAAAACTTTTATCGAATTATTGCATTGTCATCGGTCCTGGATAGGTGTGCAAAATTCCAAGTCGATCAGATTTTTAGAAGCCAGTGAAAATTAAGGTCAAAGATTCCGTTACATACATACATACAACCCGAGCTAATAAAAGTGTGTTAAAAACAGCATCTTACCGGTAGGTATGCTCGGAGAAAAAGCATCTGAAGCGAGAAATAAGGACTACAAAAAATTTAGACTCCAGCATAGTAGAAAGCATAGTAGGATGGCAAATTTGGAAGACTTGTTTTGTAGAGCTATGGACACCTCTGATCCTCTTTTATCGAGTTTACGTTTAAAAGAACGCCTTCAACAAAAAGTTCAATTATCTCTTCCTAAAGAAGTGCAACTTTTATTGAAATAGGTTGAAGTAGATTCTAATCAATCAGGAAGTACCAATTACGTACAGGTAAGTGAAGAACTAGACGAATATGAAATTGGGATAATTTTTTTTGCAGAAAAAATCTTATATTTAGATGACATAGAATTATCCGAGGAAGAAGACTCACAATCTGATGTAAATGACGATATTTGACCTCGTAGAGCAAGCAATTAGTATTTACCTATTTTTAAAAAAATTTATAAAAAAATAAAAACCAATAAAATAATATTTAAAAACTTAAAAAAAAATTTAAAACAACAAAAAATTAAAAAAAAAAAGAAGGAGTCTGAAGTCGCACTGTAACCTCCTCGTGGTAGATTCCGGAAACTACAACTTATTATGTAGGCTAACTGCAGGCGTGTCTCTTTATCTGACATATTGGACCCACCATTTTCAATTGTTTAAATCTAATTGCAGATTTGTTAACAGCGATACAAAAAAGCCCGAGTAACAAGTTTCAAATTAATCAGATAAAATTAAAAAAAAAAAAGTCCGCATAAGGGATTCGACATTTTTAATTTCTAAAATCTGGCAGCAGATTCGTAATCAGCGCCCCCAAAAACCCCTAAATACTAAGTTTGGTAAAAAATAATTAATTTTAAAAAATGTATGTCCGCCATATTGGATCCGCCATTTTGAAGTGTTGAAATCTGACTTCATATTCGTAATGAGAGACCATCAAAACCCCTAAATACCAAATTTGGTGAAAAAAATCCAATTTTTTAAATTTCATGTCAGCCATATTGGATCCGCCATTTTGAATTGTTGAAATCTGACTTCATATTCGTAATCAGAGACCATCAAAACCCCTTAATACCAAATTTGGTGAAGAAAATCCAATTTTTTAAATTTCATGTCCGCCATATTGGATCCGCCATTTTGAATTGTTGAAATCTGACTTCATATACGTAATCAGAGACCCCAAAACCTGTACATAGCTTTATTAAAAGTTATAATTTGTTGGTGTTTTGGGAATTATGAATTTTGGCCACTTATAAGGGTCTCCTGGCCCACTGTGCACTGTCTAAAATTTTAAGAAAAATAAGACTCAATTCAAGAAAATTAGTAATCGACTATATCATGTCTATGTTATCTCAATCGATTTTCAGGTGTAGGAAAATTTAGAAACATGAAAATTTCAAAATGCGATATCTCAGCGAAAATAAATGATATTTGAGCAAACTTAACGCCATTTAAAAAAAGAAGGCTTGTAATATATGTAAAGATGCCATCCTTTAATTTTGGTGAAAGAAAACATCTGCAAGGCTACATAACCTCAAATATGGGCAAAAACGGTGTTTTTTGCACGTTTAGGTTAGGATATCTCGAGCCAGAGCTGATAGAGCAATTCTGAGGCCAGATTTGGATTCAGCGCGTCATAAACCTTCGGAAATATATAGTCTGGTTTCTAGGTCTTAATGTTGGTAAAATTTTGTCGGCCTGTGTAATCATGTACGCGCTTCGCTAATGTAATGGTTGCTCCGCTTAGCAGCTCAAAATCATAAGACTAAATAAAGATAGCGAAAAAAACTTATGGACAAAAATGTTCACAAAAGAATGCTCTATAAAAAAGCTCTGATGTATATTTTCCATAAAATCAATAAAAAAAAAAGTTATTACGCTTGAAAAAAATTCATCCCTTAATTTTTCACGTAATTTTGTTTATAACTTTTTTACGATTAATTTTACAATAAAAAGTTTTGAATGAAAGTTGTAGATAATATTATTATCTACAAAAAAGTATTTCACAAAATTTTCGTAACTTTCGGAATTCACGAGATAAACGCAAAAAACCAGTTGCACCCTTATTTCTAAGATGGCGGCCGCGGGACACAACCCCCGACCCCGAAAACTCAAACTTAAGTTCACAGTGATGGGCTTTACATAATAAAACCATAAACTCGCATACTCCTAAAATTACTTAGTTAAATCTTCTTTTGACTGGACTATATTGATTGATGGCCAAATATAGCGGCTGGTTAAAAGCTTCTGTGCACATCGTATTCCGGGGTGGGAGAGAGAGTGTAAAGAATCGAATACCGCCCTCCTTAGAGATGCCGCTACGAATGGACGAACTGTTCCTGAGGATACATCACAGTATAAGGTAGAGTTATGCTCTGGAAAATGCAGATTTTTTAATTGAAGCGTCGAGTTAGGATTAGCGATAAGCTGTTGAAGCTCTGCGTCACCTTTTTGAGCATCTGCTAACTGTTGAGCTGTAACAGGGGCTGAGATTGTTTCTATTCGTGATAGTGTATCGGCCACTATATTGTTCTGCCCACTGAGATGCTTTATTTCTGTGGTGAATTGGCCTATAAAATCTATCCGGCGTAACTGCCATGGTGTAACGCGCCCTGATGTTTGCTTAAAAACATATTGCAGCGGTTTATGGTCAGTATATATCACAATATGCCGGCCCTCGAACATATACCGAAAATATTTCACCGCATCGTATATTGCATGGAGTTCGCGATCGTAAGTTGAAAGCTTGCGTATCGATTCTGGTAGCGTCCGGCTAAAGAAAGCAAGTGGTTGCCATGAATTTTTCGAGCGTTGTTGTAACACTGCTCCGATCGCAGTATTTGACGCATCTGTGAAAATGGCCAATTCAGCATTGGTATTCGGGTGTGTTAGCTGGGCGGAGTTGGGTAGGGCCTCTTTGGATTGTTCGAATGAATTTTTAAGTGCTTTTGTCCATGTTACTAGATGTGAGCCTTTAACACTTGGACCAGCTAATGCTTCGTTCAGTGGTCCGAGTAACTCCGCCGCGTTTTTAATAAATTCCCGATAGAAATTAACCATGCCAATAAAACCTCGCAGTTTCTTTACTGTTATTGGTGGCGTTAGTTGCCGAATCGCACTGACCTTTTCGGGCAGCGGTTTTATACCATCACTTGAAATGTGATGGCCCAGAAATTTAGCCTCGGATTGGCCGAAAAACGACTTTGCGTTATTAATTACCAGTCCGCAGTGTTCAAGACGTTGAAACAAAGTTTTCAAGTGTGTGAGATGTTGCGGCTCATCGTCTGAAGCGACGAGTAGATCGTCAATGTACGGGAATACAAATGGTAGATCGCGAGTGATTTCGTCCATGAATCTTTGGAACGTTTGCGCCGCATTTCTCAGTCCAAAAGTCATGAAAGGGAATCCAAACAACCCGAAAGGTGTGATAATTGCTATTTTTTCAATGTCTTGTTCGGCGACTGGAATTTGATTAAACGAGGTCTATGGTAGAAAATATTGTTTTCTTGTATAAATTAGCACCAAAGTCTTCTAAATATCGCACAGGATACCTGTCGGGCACTGTGCGGTCGTAGAGGCGTCGACAATCCCCACACTGCCGCGATTCGCCATTTTTTTAGGCGCTAAATGCAATGGAGAGGACCACGGACTTTGAGATGGACGAGCAATTCCCAATTTCAACATTTTGGCAAATTCCTCTTTAGCTACTTTAAGCTTATGTGGTGCAAGACAACGTGCCTTGCTTGACACTGGTGGGCCTTCGGTGGTTTTTATGTGATGCACCGCTGTGTGCTTGACAAATTGGAATGCACCGTTAGGTTTGATGATGGCTGGAAATTCTCTTAGAAGAGCGCTGTAGGGCGATTGATTGGGAATCACCTTGATTGACATAATGTGCGATACGTTTCGCACTAGCCCTTGGGATGTTATACCCGAATTTTCATCGCAAATTTGTTTGTTATTTAAGTCGACTAACAAACCAAAATGGCTTATAAAGTCGGCTCCAATAAGTGGCTTCGTTACGTCGGCGATGACAAAGCACCAGGTGCATTCGCGTCGCAAGCCGAAATCAAGCGTAAGCATATGACACCCATACGTTTCAATTGTTGCGTTTGTAGCTGTGTATAACTGGTACCCAACGGGAGTTACGTTTGTCTTGATTCGCGAACGAGGGAAAACGGATAAGTCAGCGCCTGTGTCCACGGGAAATTGTGTCCCAGAAGCGCGGTCTGTCAAAAAGAGGCGGTGCGATGTTGTAATTAGGGAGTCTTTTACCGCCTTTATAGACCCTCTTTCGCGTTTTTTGCAAATTTGCAACCTGGCAGGCATCGTCGAGCATTAGCGGCAAATTTTTTGTGATAAAAACATTGGCCGTCTGTCGACAAACGCACGCGACTGTGTGACGAGTCTGCCACGAGGTTGTGGACTATGTTGCCTACTACGTGAGTTGCTTATACGGAACGTTTGTAATTGCTTACGTATTTCTGATATTTCGGAGCGTAGTGACTGCTCTTCGGAAATGTAGGAAATGAAGCTTGCGACGTTTGGAATTACCTGCGGTGATGATGTAGAAGGACGTAGTATTATATCTTCTACCTCCGCTGCTGATTGCGTATCGATCAATGATACTGCATGGTGGAACATGTCGTCTCCATTGCAAACAGATCTAATTCTGAATTGCGATTCCAGCTGGGCGAACCACAGCGCAGGCCGCTCTGCAGAGAACGGTGGCGCGCGAACAGTCGTGCCCGTTGTAGGATACATTAGCGGAGGCTGTGTTGATGAGCCTGCCTCGTTGTTTGTTAGTGAAGTTGCTTCGTTCGTCATGACCCTTTAGATCCTTGCGTCGTGTTCAATCCGGCGGAAATTTACAAAAATATAATATAATATATTCCTTGGTAGCTACGTATTTTTGTAGACTGTCGCACAAATCCAGTCATATGACTATACATTACCAATAATCGCCGATGTTAGTGGATGAAAGGGCCCACTTTTAATTAAAGTCGTATATGCTAATTGTCGGGGTCACCAATGTAGCGAACGCGTGTGAGCTCTTCGATGTGTCGTCTAAGAAGAATGTTCATACGGTTGCTTTCACATTGCTTTGCCTATCAATAGTTACAATAAATGTCGAGACTCGATAGCGGTAGATCTAATGGAAATATTGAGAGACCTTTTGCTCTCTGTATCATAAGATAGTGGCAGGGGGTTGCCACATATATACCCCCTGTCACCTGCTGCCGGCAGGATATCACCCTGATATAGGTGCGCTCATCAGAGGTGAAAACCGATTGGTTGTAGGTGACTTCAATGCACATGACGATCTTTGGCATTCAAGCCTGCCAAATGATCGTTGGGGACAGCAATTGGCAGAGCAGATAGACGATTCGACATTCAGCACTGTGAACGACGACGCCCCCTCCAGGGTAGTGGGCAATCGCAGCAGCTCGCTTGACCTAACAATAGCTAGCGCGGGTCTGATAAATAGCATAACGAGGCGACTTTTGCTATCGCTTCGCCGCTCTTCCCATCCCCACTGATGTGCGCGTAGGCGGATGCGCATTCTGCAAGGTGCTCACAGCTGCTGCGGCTCGCTTCATTCCACCTGGAAGTTATAAGGACATTCGTCCTCATTTCCCAGCCGAAGCAGCCAGTTTAGCAAACGAGCGTGACCACCTACGTCAGGCCGATCACGGGGATCCTCGCATAAGTGATCTCAATTTGGAGATCCGGCAACTGGTGAATCAACATAAGCGGACTAAATGGGTTGAGCACCTGAAGACCTGTAACCTCACCTCTGGGGTGAGTAAGCTCTGGTCCACCGTTAGGTCCCTGTCTAACCCGACGAAGCACAACGACAAGGTGGCTATCACCTTCAACGGTTGCACTTCGTCGGACCCGAGGAGATGCGCGAGCTATTTTAGCCGGCTTTTCATACTGCATCCTCCGGGCGACAGAACCAAAGGTCGTGCTACCAGAAGGCTGCACAAATTGACGAACGACAGTGCGCCACTTACTTTCTCCGGTGATGAGGATCAGGGGGCCATCAACATATCGAAATCATAGAAAGCCATTTGCCCTAACGGATTAAACGCGCTGATGCTGAAGCATCTGGGACCCCTGGGAGTAGGATTCCTCACAAGGGTCTTCAATCTGTCCCTGGCCACTCTCATCATCCCTGACAAGTGGAAAGCAGGGAGAGTGGTCCCAATACTGAAACCTGGGAAACCCGACAACCACGGGGAGTCTTATCGGCCGATAACTCTCCTTTCCCCAGTAGTGAAGACACTTAAAGCCCTCCCACTCCCACTCTACACGAAACACCTGGCCCCAGCACCACATCAGCACGGATTCCGACGAGTTCATAGCACCACCACTGCACTCACCGCCATAAATGCCCAGATAAATCGCGGGCTTAACCAAAACCACCCCTGCGAGAGGACTGTCCTCGAAGCGTTGGACCTAAAGAAGGCTTTCGATTCAGTCAGCCATTCCACGCTACGAGATGATATTTATCAGTCGACACTCCCGCCAGGGCTGAAGAGCTGGTCCGCGAACTACCTGAGCGGTCGACACTCGTCAGTGATTTTTTGAGATCAAGCTTCAAAGCAGAGGAAGATTAAGCAAGGTGTACCGCAGGGTGGTGTCCTTTCTCCCTTGCTTTTCAACTTCTACATCTCGAAGCTCCCCCAACCACCAGCGCGAGTTTCCCTGATCTCATACGCTGACGACTGCACGATAATGACGTCGGGCAATGACATCGATGGCCTGTGTTCCAAAGTGAACAACTACCTCACCGACCTTTCTCGCTTTTTCACTGCGAGGAATCTCCAACTTTCCCCCACCAAGTCCACGGCGACCCCCTTTACCACCTGGACAAAGGAGGTCAAGCTGTCCCTGAAGGTAAAAGTCGACGACACACCAATTCCGACGGTAAATAACCCCAAAATTTTGGGTGTAACCTCTGACAGCATGCTCTCCTTCTCTGCGCACACAACCGCAATTGCCACTAAAGTTCAAAATCGCTGGCCGGCAGTACTTGGGGCAAAGACAAAGAACTGTTGCTTTCGACATTTAAGGCAATTGGCCGGCCGGTTCTAAACTATGCTGCGCCTGTCTGGTCGCCTGGAACTAGTGATACGCAGTGGACAAAGCTACAGACATGTCAAAATACCGCCATTCGGACAGCGACCGGGTGCCTCCTGATGTCTCCCATCCAACATCTACATAACGAGGCACAAATGCTCCCAGTAGCGGAGCACAACAAACTGCTCAGCAAGCAGTTCCTGCTGGGATGTTACTGCAGGTTTCACCCCTGCAGACACCTGCTTGAGCCAGAGCCGCCTCCCAGACACGTCAGGAGAAACCTCTTAGACTTCTCTTCTTCTTAATTGGCGCGATAACCGTTTACGCGATTTTGGCCGAGCTTAACAAAGCGCGCCAGTCGTTTCTTTCTCGTGCTAACCGGCGCCAGTTGGACACACCAAGTGAAGCCAAGTCCTTCTCCACCTGATCTTTCCAACGCAGAGGAGGCCTTCCTCTTCCTCTGCTACCACCAGCTGGTACGGCATCGAATACTTTCAAAGCCGGAGCGTTTGTATCCATTCGGACGACATGACCCAGCCAACGAAGCCGCTGGATCTTTATTCGCTGCGCTATGTCTATGTCGCCGTAAAGCTCATACAGCTCATCGTTCCATCGCCTGCGATATTCGCCGTTGCCAACGTGCAAAGGTCCAAAAATCTTACGCAGAATCTTTCTCTCGAGCACTCCAAGCGTCGCTTCATCGGATGTTGTCATCGTCCACGCTTCTGCGCCATACGTTAGGACGGGCATGATGAGAGTCTTGTAGAGTGTTAGTTTTGTTCGTCGAGAGAGGACTTTATTGCTCAGTTGCCTACTTAGACTACGCTGACGAAATCCAGGACAAAACTGACTGCAACCTACTGGACCGGACAGTATTTAGACAGTCAATAAACGATATTCACCGGGAGACCGTTACCACCTTCATGAACTCCCGTCCTGTGAATGCCGTAATCGGAGTCCAACCACCACCTATTGCAGACGAACAGCTCCAGCTTCCCCGTGAGACTCGTGTAACACTGGCACAACTACGTTCTGGATACTGTAGCAGGTTAATCTCCTACATATCCAGAATTGACCCCGACATACCAAACACATGTCCGGCATGTGAAGGTACCCCGCATGACACTAACCACCTCTTCACATGCCCCCTCAAACCGACTCATCTAACCCCCCTCTCCCTCTGGACCCAACCTGTCGAAACAGCATGTTTCCTGGGCCTACCCCTAGATGAGCTAGACGAAGACGACCGATGATATGATTACACAGACAGGGCTACATATGCTGTTAAAACAACAACAACAACGACGCCCCACAAGGATAGTGGGCAATTGCAGGAGCTCGCCTGACATTACCAAAATGTGGTCACCTAAATAGCATAACCTGGCGACCTATGCTATCTCTTGCATCAAACCACTTGCCCATTACCGTCTCGATTGAGAGACCTGTCGACTTCGTTTCCGCGAATCACCGGTCCTATTTTAACTTTAAAAAAGCTAATTGGGCCGGCTTCGTGGAATTCATTGAGGACACCTTCGCCGCTCTTCCCATCCCCACCGATGTGCGCGTAAGCGAACGCGCATTTCGTAAGGTGCTCACAGCTGCTGCGGCTCGCTTCATCCCCGCTGGAAGGCTCAAGGACATTCGTCCTTATTTCGCAGCTGGAGCAGCCAGCTTAGCAAACGAGCGTGACCACCTACGCCAGGTAGATTCCGGGCACCCCGCATAAGAGATCTCAATTTGGAGATCCGGCAAATGGCAGATCAACATAAGCGGACTAAATGGGTTGAGCACCTGAAGACCTGCAACCTCACCACTGGTGTGAGTAAGCTTTCGTCCACCGTTAGGTCCCTGTCGGACCCGACGAAGCACAACGACAAGGTGGCTATCACCTTCAACGGTTGCACTTCCTCGACCCGAAGAGATGCGCCAGCTATTTCAGTCAACTTTTTATACTGCATCCTCCGGTGGACAGGGCCAAGCGTCGTTCCTCTAGAAGGCTGCACAAACTAACGAACAACAGTGCGCCACTTACTTTCTCTTGTGATGAGGTTCGGGGGACCATCAACAAAACCAAATCTTCAAAAGCCATTGACCCTGACGGACTAAATATACTGATGATGAAACATCTGGGTTCATTGGGAGTACAGTTTCTAACAAGAGTTCTCAATCTGTCCTTGGACACTCTCATTATCCCTGACAAGTGGAAATCAGAGAGAGTGGTCCCAATACTGAAACCAGTCAACCAAGGGGAATCTTATCGACCGATAACTCTCCTTTCAGCAGTAGTGAAGACGTCTGAAGCCCTCCTACTCCCACTCTACACGAAACACCTGGCCCAGGCCCACATCAGCGTGGCTTCCGACGAGTGCACAGTACCACCACAGCACTCACCGTCATAAATGCCCAGATCAACCGCGGGCTTAACCAAAACCGCCCCTGCGAGAGGACTGTCCTAGTAGCTTTGGACTTGAAGAAGGCTTTCGATACTGTCAGCCATTTCACGCTACTGTGGGCGATAGAGGGGTGTAACCCATCTTAAAACTGAAAACCGACTTGCCGGAGGCTTATAGTTTTTAAGTAATTTAATGTTAAAGTTCTCTAATTTAGCGAAAAGTTAGTGTTGCCATACACCTGAAATAAAAACGATGTTCGTATGCAGCAATGTTCAGTGGAAGGTTCAGTGTAAAACTGCAGTAATTTTTGCTGTAATTTAAAATTGAGAAAAACATACAACTCATCGAAACTTAAAAACAATGATATTAAGCGTATCACAAAAAATAATAAAGTAATTAATAGCCAAATATTACGGTTTATAAGTGTATTGTATTGCTTCGATCAGTTTTACAAACGGGTCCTCATGCATAGAACTTTTTTCGCATGGGCGGCTTTCGGCCGCGCTTCAAAAAAATAACCCTCATCAGTCCCACTCCGGCTACGCAATCCACAGTATTTTTGCGTAGAACTCCTTTCCGAGTTAAAACTATTGAGTCCAAAATTAAAACGTCATATGCGTGTATGTAGTAAGGAGGCACAATAACCGCCATCCCCATCATTAACACTAAACTCAAATACTTAATTTTTTTTTCATTTGCAGGCATCCGGCAACACCATACTGTTGTCATTCCAGTCTTCTTCGTATTCGCGTTTAAAATTGGATAGTTACTGTTTGGACAAAATTCACCAAATATACACTTACACGCGTGTTTTTACTTATTTTTATCCTTATATTCGAATTATTTTTATTAAAATTAAATGCAAATGCATTTGTCCATACAATCACTTTCCAATTTTAAACTCGAATAAGAAGAAGATGGGAATGACAACAGTAGGGTGTTGCCGGATGCCTGCAAATGAAAACAAAAATATAAACAAAAATTAAGCATTTGAGTTTAGTGTTAATGATAGGGAACATCTGTGCATACCAAGTTCGTTTTTATTTCAGGTGCATGGGAACACCAACTTTTCGTTAAACTACAGAACTTTAACATTAAATGACTTAAAAACTATAAACCTCCAGCGGGTGCGGTTTTAAGTTTAAAGATGGGGATATACACCTCTATCGGCCCCTTTTAACATTTTTTTGCAAAGCAATACACATTATACTAAACATTTCCCCTCTTAATACCTTAACAATACCAAGCAGCTTTGGTTAATTTGTCGATCAGCTTTCAAACACTATAGACATTTTTATTAACCATACTTTTTTATTAAAAAAAAAATAGTGAAGTTTCACCCCTAAGTGTATTTACTTTCACGTATTTAGTGATTGAAGAGAAAACATTATAAGTGTTCTTCGTTAATAATTTTTCAGCGCTGAGAAAAATCATGGTGATTCTGCAGTTTAGCCACTTCTGCTAAAATCGATCGTTCGGAGTGTAATTTTTTGCTAAAACGATGCTTCTCAATCCCAAAATCAATATTTAAGTGGCGGAGACTTCGTGGAACTCCATTCAGAAAGCAAAAATTAGTCACAATCATCCTTTTGTAATAAGTTAAATTTTTGTCCCGAATGATTCTCGTATGAATCGAGGCCATAAGTGAGCCTCTCCGATTATAAAGGGTGGTTAAATTTCAAGGGCCGATGTTGAATGTGAACCACACCTAAACGTCAACGACACTGTTGGACTTCTTTCTTTGGGGTTATTAAAAAAAAAAAAAGTGTACGTCGATAATACACTTCGGGAATTCTGCTGTTTCCGTGACGCCGCAATCTTATGGCGGATTCTTATAGAACTCGACAAAAGAAAACGAAACGAAGGAGTAAAATTTTTTGATATCTCGCTTAGTTTTCGAGATATTGAATAAAAATACTGTGGATTGCGTAGCCGGAGTTGGACTGATGAGGGTTATTTTTTTGAAGCGCCGCCGAAGGCCGCCCACGCGAAAAGAAGTTCTACGCAAAACTACTGTGAATTGCGTAGCCGGAGTTGGACTGATGAGGGTTATTTTTTGAAGCGCGGGATATCGAAAAATTTTATTTTGTCTTATCTCGCCGAATTCTATCGAAACTAAAGAAAAAATTATTATTATTATTTTTTATTTAATATCTCGAAAACTAAGCGAGATATCAAAAAATTTTACTCTTTCATTTCGTTTTCTTTTGTCGAGTTCTATAAGAATCCGCCATTAAATTGCGGCGCCACGGAAACAACAGTATTGCCCACACTTCTTATGACTAAACTCCTTTACTTGTTCCAATAATTAAAATACATGGCTAGGACCCCTTACTATGCCCCGTCACTTGTTTTGAGAGAAATATTACGAATTTCCAATGAAATTCACAGGAGATGTTGATTTAGTGCTTATTTTGCTAAAACTAGCACCAACACTATTCAGTTAATAATAGTTTTTAAGTTATTTGTTAATAGAATTTGTCTTTTACCTTCACCAAATTTTGATACAATAAGTGCACTTATCACATTTATTTTCATATTGTAATTATTAAAACTGTGTAACGCGTTTCTAACACTTTTTATTGATATATACCATAAATTAACAATTTTTTTTTTTTTGTGCTTTGATGAAGTTGGCGGGAATGACTTCCACAAATCGCCAGGGTTTTCAACGTAGGGAGATTACTGGTGTGTATGTAAAAAGATTCACTTTAAAATGTGATATTAGCATCATGAATAAAAGCAATTAATGACGTGATGGGGGTGTATGATTTGTGGTTAAGTGCAAATTTAAATGCGGATTCAAAGTCCTTATGGGTGTTGAATATGTGATATTTGGATCTTAGATGAGTAAGGAGGTTGCAATCAAAAGTTTGGTGTGTGTAGGAGTCGGTGTCGCCGCATCTGCAAAGTGGTGTGTTTACAACTTTGATTTTATGCACCTACGATGATTCTATTACACAATTTGATATCTGGAACGTCAAGGTTGAGACCTTTAAACCATGGTTTAGATGGAATTTTGTCAGTCAGTTTGTGATAGAGGTTGGGATTATTTTGTGAGAACTCATTAAACCTGTGAAACCACTCCCTGCAGATGTTTATTTTGATATTTCTGAGTGCTTCATCAACCGTGAAATTTATTTCTAATGGCAGCCCTGTGTCGACGGCCTCTTTTGCAATAGAGTCAGCTTTTTCATTTATTTGAATACCAGAGTGGCCCGGCTTCCAAATAATGTGAACATTTTGGAGTTTGTACTCTAGGATTCTGCGATTTAGTAGGCCAGCGCAATAGTTGTTTGAGTTATCTTTTGCTAAGATTTTGCAAGCGGTTAGACTATCAGTAAAGATTGCAAGGCTTTCTTCATTGTGCCCATGAGCTATGTCAGTAGCCTTCAGGATGGCCCAGAGTTCCCCAAAGGTAGACGAAGTTGTAAGGTCTATTCGGAATTTGTGTTCTGTCTCTCTAAGTACATCAAAAACAGCACAGCCGACGGCCTGATGGCCTACAGAAGCGTCGGTTGCCAATATGCTAAATCCATTCCTCTTATACCAATTTATCTTTTGAGCAAATATAGCTTTCATTTCAGGCGCGGATACCTGATATTTGACGTTGGGGAGCGTCTTTAGATCAACTTTTAAACCTTTATGTCTGGCGAAGGGATCGGGATATTTGGTATTTAAGAAAACACCTGAGAATTTTTGAAAGACAAGGTTATAACTTGTTTTAAGGCCAGGATTTCTCTCAATTGAATTGAATAACTCTTCGTTCGTTTGTTTGAGCTTTAGAATTTCTTTCGCTGTCAACCACCAGGATCTCTCCTCAGGTGGGAGTTCATGTGCCACTGCATAGAGAAGGGACACAGGGGTTGAGGGAGGAACTCCTGGACACCTGCGCAGGAAGGTGTTCTGGAATGTTGTGATTTTTTTTACAGTGGTCTTATTGGCCTGCGCCGTGGTGGTTCTGCAATATTCTAGTTTGGATCTGACAAAGCTTCTGTAGAATTTTAGTGCAGCTTCCGTGTAGTGTAGTGGTCCCTCACAGCTAACGAGTTATTTAATGACCCTCCCCAAGAACTTCAACTTGTTTACTTGTGGTACTGCACAGTTGTTATGTTCAATGTTTACCGTCTTCCTGTTGCCTTGAGCAATATACATTACTTTGCATTTATCAATATTAAAGGATAAGTTCAGGTAATTTGCAGTATCTGCAAACCTCTTTATTTTATGGCGCAAATTGGCTTCTGCGATCTCAAAGTCTTTATTGTGAGAGATTAGAGCAAAATCATCAGCGAATTGGAACACTGAGGTTTTATCATCTTGTACTGAGTGTAGCCATTTGGTGTAAACATTGAACAGAACTGGGGACAAGCAGCTTCCCTGCGGTAGCCCATCCTCCACAATAGTCGACTCCTTGCCTAGTTTCAGAACCCGTTTCGACAGAAAGTCGCAGATCCAGGATGTGTAACTGCGCTGGCGATTGTAGATGCAAATAATTTGGTATTTTAATAAAAGTTGATATGGTTTACAAATTAAATTAAAAATTACGCCATTTAAGCAAGGAATTTCTGTCGCATTGAGCTTCAAAGTTTCGTAACGTCACGCCATATTGTAAGTAATTTTCTCGATAGGTGATGGCTTTTTCTGAATTATAATTCAATCATGTCTTATGTAGATGGATTCTTCGAGTAACTGTAAAAAATACTCAAAGTGCTATAGGGAAAAACTAAAAACTGACCCATTGAGGCGGGAGAGAAGCCGTTTAAAAGCAAAAGAGAGGGCATCAAAGCACAGAAAAAGGTTAGAATCCAGCAAGAATAAAAGTGATGCAATAAGAAAACAAAATTGTAAAAGACAACAAGCATTTCGCCTGAGAAAGAAAAATGAATGTGCAAAGAATATAGCCCAGAAGCCAATCAGCCCTATAAATGCAGGCAAACAATAGGAAAGGCATTAAAAAAAACCAAAACTGCTTTGCCGGCCGACCCACAGAAAAGAAGGTATATTGTTGATTTGTTATACAAAAAATATGGTACATTATCATTGAAGAACGAATCTAAATCGGCAATGCAAGAAAAAAAAAACAGTTTGTCGTAGACTTTTACTCAAGAGATGATATTAGTGTCCAAGCCGCAGGTAGAAAGGACACATTGATTGTCGATGGGGAAGAAGTGGCCAAGCGTTTTATGGTGCTATCTGTTGCTGAGTCGTACGAACTCTACAAATTGGAGAAAACTACTAACTTCGTTTCTGCATTTTACGAATTGCGACCAAAACAT
Organism: Anastrepha ludens; assembly: GCF_028408465.1. Lineage (NCBI taxonomy): Eukaryota > Metazoa > Arthropoda > Insecta > Diptera > Tephritidae > Anastrepha > Anastrepha ludens. The sequence goes on along the minus strand of NC_071503.1, from coordinate 89,497,359 downwards.
GTGCAACTATCATGCAAGATACCACATATTATGTGTGTTTGTAAGCATCACGCCCATTTTGCATTTGTTTTGGAAAGCAGTGCGGATTTTATAAAATCTTTTTCATCCAACTTTGAAAAATTTCTCGAATCTGTTTGTTGCAACATTAAAAACGAAAAATGTATGATGAAAAAGTGCAAACCTTGTGTTCAGGATGTAAGAAATGAATTAATGCCCTTAAAATATTAGCCATTGATGGATGAATCTGTTAAATGGAAACATTGGCGCAAAGTTGAAGACTGCATTGCTTTGACATACACCGAAGGATCTTTGTCTGATCTTTTGTACGAACTAGATGCCCAGTTACCTTTGTTTAAACGCCACTTTTTTATTAAACATTCCTAACAAAACTATTTCGAAAACAAAAAAATGGCATTAGCTCCGACGATCTAATTCTTCAAATTGACTTCGCAGAGAATTATAGGTTAACTTGTCAAAATGAGGTGCAAAGCGCACATTTTAGCTACCGTCAAGTTACCATTTTCACTTGCGTTGCTTGGCTGGTTGGGGAAGTAAAATCTTACTCTATAATCAGTGACAAACTCACTCACAATAAATTCGATGTGTGCTGTTTTTTAACAAAACTTGTAGATATAATCAAAAAAGAACATGGGCAATTTCAAAATATTTACAATATATTTTTTCGGATGGAAGTAGCTCTCAGTTTAAAAATAAGTATATTGCGCGAAGCCTGCCAGATTTTGTTTTTGAATTTGGTTGCAAAGTTTTAGAGTGGAATTATTTTGCAACTTCTCATGGTAAAGGTGCGGTCGATGGGGTAGGAGCAACGATAAAACGAAAAGTTTGGCAGGTAACAAAAACGAAAAATATAATTTTGGATACTGCAGTTTCTTTTTACCAATGTGCTCGAAATCATATATTTGGAGTTAACTTAGTTTACATTCCCACACAGCAAATAGAAGAGTTTTCTGTTTTGCTAATAGAAAAGTGGAATGAGTTGCCGAAAATTTCTGGAATATATAAAATTCATCATTTATCAAGCAGCGAAGACAGGCAAATAAAAGCAGCCGAGACTGCGTTTTCACATAAAAGTGTTGTATAATAATAAAATTAACTTGGAATATTTAAATAAACAAAATCGTATTTTAGAAATAAAATTCATGTTTTATTTTTAAACGTCAAAAGTTATGTGCCTATTTATTTGGTTTATTTTCTCAAAACATCAAAATCACAGCGCTAACCCGAATTGAATATCTACATACACCCCTTCTATTTGAAATTTCTAAAAAAAATGTAAAAATTGGTATATCAAAACAAAAATAATTTATATAAATTTCAGTAACATAACGTCAGGTAACGTCACGCCAGAGACTTTGTGTGGTAAAAAAAACCGAAACCATTTTTTTAACATAGGAAATTGGAATGTGAACCTTAAATATTTAAATATCCTGACAAAAAGTTTCACTCGAATAGTTCTACAAAATTCGAAGAATTATGCTTTTTTAAAATTCAAGATAAGGGGGACTTCCGTGTTTTGTAACGTCACGCCAGCCTATATATTAGCTTATATTATTTAATGTTGTTAATAAATGTCGGTAACTTGTTTACTAAAATAAAGTCCCCTTTATTACAATGCAACTATGCATATAAAATTTTTCGAAATGTTAAGTAAAGCATTTTTTTTTTTGACATTTAGTCATACAAATGTCACGTCACGCCAGTTTGGAAATACCCATATAGGGAAAATTTGGAATTAAAAATCGCGCGGTTTTTTATTCCAAACTTTCGTCTGCGGCGCAATTCTTCTTTTTTTTAATTAAAACATATGTACAGTGTACGACAAAACTAAAGCACGAAACTTCCCATACCACCACAATCAGAAAATAAACTTTCCAACAAATAGTAATGGCAAATCTTTTTATTGTATTTAGAAGAGGACACATTGGTTATTGTGTAAAAAAAAAATTATGCAATAAACTTCATTCTAAACTTAAATATTAATTCAAACATAAAAGTAGTATTAAATATGCCGCGACAAAACTAAAGCACATTGGTATATACTTATAAAGAAAAGTTGGTTCTTCTAATATTTCGTAGCGAAGCCCTTGTTTTTCAATACCGCTGCACATCTTCGTGGCATAGACTCAATCAAATTATTTAAAATATCTATGGAAATGCTTTCCCAAGCTCGTTCTACCTGAGCAAACAGGGAGTCCTTGTTTTTGCAGTTTTCGCGTTCTATTTTCCGATCTACAATCTCCCATAGATTCTCTATGGGGTTGAGATCGGGTGATTGTGCAGGCCACTGCAATACCTTAATTTTATTGGCAACAAACCATTCTTTCACACATTTAGCGGCATGCTTAGGATCATTGTCCTGCTGGTATATCCAACTCAGTGGCATTTCCTCCTCAGCGTGGGGCAGCATAATGGTCTGGAGAATGTCTTTGTACACAAATCTGTCCATTATGCCATTAATTCTATGAATTGGACCCACTCCATTGCCGGAAAAACAGCCCCACACCATTACGCTGCCTCCACCATGCTTTACAGTACCTTTACAGTAACATGGGCTTAAACGTTGCCCTTTAGGTCTGCGTACAAGCTTCAGTCCATCAGAATTTTGGATGTTGAACTTGGATTCATCAGAGAAAAGGACGGTTCGCCACTTGCTGATGGTCCAGTTCATATGCGCCTTCGCGAATTCGAGTCGTGCTCTCCGATTCTTTAATGAAATGAAAGGTTTTTTAGCACTTCTATACGTTTTGAAGCCGCCTTCGACAGTTCTTCGCTGAATGGTTCTAAGGCTAACGGGCAATGATAATTCACTTCTCAGGGATCTCGCCGATATAAAGGGGTCTTTCTGGACCTTTCGGATAATTAATTTATCCTCACGAGTAGTTGTTTTTCGGGGCCTACCACCTGAATGTTTGGTTTCAAAGGAGCCGGATGACCGAAAACGACTTATTGTGCGGGAAACTACGCTGTGATGAATCTTGAATTTTCGAGAAATATTGATAACTGATTCACCGCCATTAAATTCATCTATAATTTTTTCACGTAATACCGAGTTATACTTGTTTCGGGCCATTTTTAACGTTTTTTTTATTTCTTTAGCTCGAAAATGTAGTAAATGCCGCTAAAACCACGCAATAACACTGATAATGCTTTGCTTATGCTTGACGTATAATATTTTAAATCCTAACGGTTCTCATTAATAACTAACTGCCAGCTATGGATAGAAAGAGGGAGTTGTGCTTTAGTTTTGTCGCAGCAAGTTTTTGCACTTGCTTTGTTTTTGCACATAACAGTACTATTTTTCCGTTAAGAAACTGGAATATTGTATGTTTGTATCATATATATTTGTTATTATCAGATTAAGAAAAAACAATTGAAGGATATAAACATTTGTTGTCTTTTTTTAACTTAAAGAGTTCAAGAGGGACTTCGTGCTTTAGTTTTGTCGTACACTGTATATTTAATATTAATAACGTTTTTTTTTTTAAATAAAATATATGTATAAATAGATATGTATATAAAATATTAATATTTGATATTTTTTCGAATAAAACAATATATGTATGAAATATTAATAAACTTTTTTTTTGTTTGAATACAAATCTAAATACACCCACCAAATACCAATCCGTAAACTCAAAATGCATACAATCAAACATACTTTACTAAAAATCAAGCATTAACCCTTAACTGGTATCGTAAATTTGACTAACGAAACTAGTATCGTGGGGGCCGCGCGGCCCCCTATTAAAATTAGATTCTAGGATACAAATGTCTACAATTTTTTTCAAGAATTATTTTGATAGGACAAATAACAAGCTTGTTTTATGAAATTAATAAGTTTTTATTCATATACTTCTTTTAACTTATTTACTACAAGAGATCACAAAATTTGGATAATTTTTTGGTATTTTTTTCTTACCACTATAAAAATAAAAAAAACTATTATTTCGAAAGTCTTTAGCTAACACATGTATGTTTTCTTATTTCTTATAAAATCAGCTTTGAAAAAATAAACTAAAACATAAGTATTTCAACGTATAGTGGGGGTATAGTGAGGTCTGCACGGCCCCCGCAACGTACGTAGCTCCGCTCTGGTAAAAGCTTCAGCGCCGAACGTCCGACACCCGCCGCGTGTCGCGACGTAATGAGATTACTCAAAATGGCAGCCGCGTAATATGCGCAGTTTTTAAGAAATTCAAAAAAATAAAACGCGTGGGGTCTGCGCGGCCCCCACGATACCAGTTAAGGGTTAATATATATATGCATATAAATATAGATATGTATCCATAAAAATACCTATATATATATATATATTTAATTTCCACATAATGCCCCATGAATTTAAAAAAAGGGGGTAGAGGGGGTATTCTACTTTCTAAAAGTGAAGACCTCCCCTGGCGCGTGGCTATAGTTTTTAAGTTATTTGCTTTCAAAATTTGTAAAATTAACCAAGAATTCTCCTATTTTGGTTATTTCAACAAGCAGAAGTGCTGCCAGGTTTACAACCTCTAAGGTGTATATATTGAGTTCATAAATATATATAAATACAATATCGATATGATTTTCGAAATACAGTTCAGCTTCACGTAAAATTCCTACGCGAAAAGGAGTACTACGCAAAAATACTGTGGATTGCGTAGCCGGAGTTGGACTGATGAGGGTTATCTTTTTGAAGCGCGGCCGAAGGCCCCCCACGCGAAAAGGAGTACTACGCAAAAATACTGTGGATTGTCTAGCCGGAGTTGGACTGATGAGGGTTATTTTTTTGAAGTGCGGCCGAAGGCCGCCTACGCAGAAGAAACTTTTACGCAAAAATACTGTGGACAGCATAGACGATTTTTTATTCCAAATTTTCGGCTGCGGCGCTTTTTTTTTCTTTTTTTTAAATATATATATGTATATATATATATCATATATTCATAATATAGTGAAAATTTGGAATTAAAAATCGCGCGATTTTTTATTCCAAATTTTCGCCCGCGGCCCTTTTTTTTTTTTTCTTTTTTTTTTAAATATATATATGTACAATATATATATATATCATATATTCATAATATAGGGAAAATTTGGAATTAAAAATCGCGCGATTTTTTATTCCAAATTTTCGCCTGCGGCGCTTTTTTTTCTTTTTTTTTAAATATATATATGTATATATATATATCATATATTCATATTGTAATATAGTGAAAATTTGGAATTAAAAATATATATATCATATATATATATCATATATTCAAAATGCATACAATCAAACATACTTTACTGAAAATCAAGCATTAATATATATATGTATATAAATATATACATATATCCATAAATATACCTATATATATATATATATATATATATATGAATAGACGTATATAATATAGAAATAATTTGTAAAATTTTGTATTTCTATTCATTTATTATCTTCTAAAATTGTTTATTTATACGATGTCTGGCAGCACTTCGGCTGGTTGTAGTAACCAAAATAGGAGGATTCTTGGTCAATTTTACAATTTTTAAACTCAAATAACTTAAAAACTATAAGCCGCCGCCAAGTGAGGTTTTCACTTTTAGAAAGTAGAATCTACCCCCCCTTATACCCTTTTTTTTAAAAGAGGCGGGGGACCAAATGGGTATTTTCCCCAACTGATTAGTGCTGCCCTCTATTGGCTATCACCAGCTGTCGGTTTGCTAATGCTATGGTAATAAAGATTTCTCACTTACACTGCGAAATACATCATACACACATATTTGGCAAGTTTGACATTTTACAACTTTCTATTTGCGTTAATAATATTTAATAGTAAATTCAGATAGATGTGCCCATAATATATTCTGAGCCTGTTTGTAAATACTATATATCCTATTGGTGGAATTTTCAAATTTTTCAATTTCAATCATTGATAATATTTAAACTACATGCAGAATCTTTTTTTCACCACTTGAATATTAACTTTGGCACTGAAACACATTGTTTTAGCCAAAAAATGCACTCCGAAAGGTCGATTTTAGCAGAAGTGGCTAAGCTGCAGAATTACCGAGAATTATTAAGGAAAGTTCAGCTTAATCGAAAAAATCTTAAAATTATTTAGCGAAATATTTCTCGGTTAAAATATCACCATACAAACACTTACTAAATTAACGAAGCATTTGCCACATCTTCTGTTATCACTAAAATTCTAGACAAAGCTTAATCTCAAATAATCAATTGGCATGCACACAGAAAGGAATGTTTAGGATTTGCATGGTAACTTCGAAAGTTTTCAACCTGATCTACGACAATTCAAATTTAGTGATGACAACACTTGTAACAAATATACTCAAAAAATGCAACATCATATAGGCAACACTGGGAAAACATTTGCAGGAATTTAGTTCGTAAAGATTGGTTGGGGTTTATTAATTTTTTCTGAAGTCTATATAAAAGGTATACATGGCTTTTATACACTATCTGCCTTGCTTACTCTGCACATTCATACCCTTACACCAAAATCCGAGCAGTAGACAGATAATATATGCATGCATGAGATAACCCCTTGTGCATATTATAAAGCCTAAAATAAAAGTTAAATAAACATATATGCTCATAAGTAAGTGTATAAATGTGTGTATATATATAAACGTATATACTCAAAAATTTATATAAATGTATATACATATAAATTAATACAGATATATATATACATATAAATCTATATATATTTATTTATATATCTATATAACATTGTTGGCAGTAGTTAAAAGCGCTCGCCGGGCACTAAAAAAAAAAACCTTGTTAGTAAACTAAAATAACTATATTATAAATTAGATAGAAATCTGAGGAACGGAAATAAATAAAGCAAGATGCATGAAAAGAGTGTAACACTTACATACGTACTTGTATTACAACGGGATGCAAAACTAGTAGGTTGTAGAAAATCTCACGATTGTTGTTCTTGTATTTATTTCGCAGTCTTTATTCTTTGCGCTTACACCTTAATATATACATACATACCAAGGTGTAGATATGTGTAAGTATATATGAACTGTTTATATTACATCCACTATTTTTAACGTGTGAACTGCCTTACCATTCACAAATAGGAACGAGTTAAATAATAATAATAAAAAAAAGAGAACTTGCAATTTCTAGCATATATGCCCGAGAAAAAATTTTAGTTTTAGCAGCCTTAGATTAATATTTTCCCCATTTGTTATATTGTTGACTTTGCCCACTTGAACACACTTCCTGGTCTTAAAAGTTGAATACTCTTATTTGATGACATTTCTGTCTTTTACATTAAAACTGAAATTTTTAGTCTTATTCGTAACCACGACACGACGCATACACAAAATAAATTTTTATTAAAAAACGATTCCCTTAGCCGATTGACCAACTGTCGAAAACGAAGCAAAACGACAGCGCACGGCGTCCAAGCGGAATACAATCGCAAATTTGCGAAAACAGTTGATTTACCGATTGGATTCAGAAAATGTAAAAAAAAACAACGAATTAATAATAATAAATTTAAAAACTCTTAATCTATAAGTTTTCTTCTTGTCCGATGCAATTAAACGACTCCGCTATTTCCTCTGCAACAAAAACCGAAAAACTTACGACGTTGTAATGGCAAACAGTGACGCACGTACCCAAGCCGTCCTCTTTTTGCGTGTTCATATGCTCGCTTATTTCACTCTTACACACATTGGGTTGTTTCCATGGTTGCCACTTTCACAAATTTTTAGTAGTGCATACTCACGATGTAGAGAATACTGAATAGGCCGCTTCCGAAAACCGCTACTTTATTGTTGGCGAATTTGACAGTTGAGCGATGACGGTACACAAAATAAGTTACTCTTTGTGCATGAATGTATGAACGTGCAGATGTATTTCTGCACCGCTGATTCGATACTTATGGCTTTCCACTCATTTTCCCTTATTCTTCCTCTTCTTTTTGTCTGCTTAGTTTCTGTAGTGACGTACGTCACATACTCGAACGTACAGTCATACTCACATACAATACTTTTAACGAAAGTTAAAATACATACTCATAAAGTGCGTTCACTTCTGCAGTTGTTACCACTAAATTCACAAAAATTATTCTACCCTGTTTTGAAAGGTTTTTGCTAATAGGAATCGGTATATTTATAGGAATTTGGTGGAATATTTCATTGTTTCTGGTTTGTATTATAATTACTATCGTTTTAAAAAAGGCAATTATAATACGTTCACATATAAGTCGATTATCTATTTTTTTTCGTGCTTAACCTCAGTACGTAATTTAGAAGCGAGATTACCCATACGAAATTTCTCTCCCGAAATCTGAGATTATAAAATAATCCTAGGTTATTGCCATAGTTTTTTGCAACCTGCGTATTCTGTATGATAAATAATTATTTTTACGGATTTAAAGAGAAACGTCTGAGTAAAAACTAAATAAAATGGATGCCGGCAAAGAAAACACGTTTGTACGTAATGCCTAATTACCAATATTACATAATTCTAATAAAATGTTTGTTAGGTATTATTAACCATACATTCATTTAACAGAAATAAAGCCTATGTCCATAAACGATTTGTTCTCTTATTACCTTCATAAAATGTAATACCGAATTTAGAATGCGTATTGCTACCATAATTTTTTGAAACCTCAGTAATCAGTGTTTACGGACTTCCTCCAATTACGCAATTAAATTAGCTATTCCCTATTGGTTCTCCTTGCCTTTTCTTTATATCGTTAATAATAATTAAATAAACCAAGAACTCCAAAATATTCCACCAAAGGCATTTATGTATGTATACAGGCTTTTTTTCTGTAATATGATTACATAACGAATAAAATCTACCCAAATTTTACTAGAGGTTTGTCGATAAACCTCTTATATCTTTGCCTTTGTAAAATAATTATCTATGTCACAGATAATACATAGTTGTACAGCAATAAGTATATTTATAATCTGAGACTATATTATAATCTATAATCTAGTATAATTATATAACCTCCATTGAAATATACGGCAAAAATTGTTATCTAAAATCTACGGAATTGTTGCCATACGGTCGACTCTGCCACCATTTTTAAGGTTCAGTGCAGTTTATAAATAACACAAACTGTAACCCTGAAATGCAATCAGCTGTTTTTTCGCGCGCTAATCAGACAACGAATTGCAGACATTTTTGGTGGACAGTTTAAAATAAAAAAATAAAAGAATGCTAGCTAATGAAGAAAGTCCTATTAGCAGCAAAACAGTTACAGGTAAAATGAGAATGTTTTGACTTTTCTATCAAATGTGAAAAATGCTAATTATTTAAACGATCCTTTTTGGAAGTATGGACGAAAGGCGAAACGAGACTTCTGCTGAGTAAGTACGTCTCCTATTTGCCGGACATTGGTCCCTTCAAGCAGTTAAAGACAAAAAAGGACATGTGGATGAAAATTGGCGCAGAGTTCGATGGGAAAAGTTGGAAGCAGTGTGAAGAAAGGTATAAGACCATCATGAAACGTAAAAAAGTGGCAGTAAAAATAAGTAGCCAATGTATGATAAAAAAAGAGGTCGCAGCAAAAGAAAAGCAAAGAAAGAGGAAAACGCTCCAAGAAACTATGTTAGAAATTGCTGCTAGGAAGGAGAAAGCCAGAGAGAAGCGGCACAAGTAAAGAATGGAGAAAGCTGCAAGAATCGAAAGCCTTTTGGAAAAGTGCATCCGTGAAAATAAACCAGCTTGAAGCTGTGGGCGTGTGAGGTAAGTTATTAAAGCCGGTTTGAATTGTGTATGCTGCTTATGATCCATTAAATGTTAATTGAAATATTTTGGTTTTGCAGGCTTCTGTAATTTAGTATAAAATGGGAGGAAGTGCCTTTCGTTCCTGGCCCAACGTTTCGCCTATTTATTTTTTACTTTGTACCTGCTTGAAGCAAATAAATATGATCTCCCTTATTTTCAATAAATACAATATATAAAACAAAAGAAAAAGTAGTTTTTTAATATTTATTGAAGTTTCTTTCAAGGTATATCTCGTTAATGCAATTAGTGCATTCGAAAACTGTGCTAGTCCAAAATTTTACATATTTGGTCTCTTCATTGACTGGCCTTAAAACGATACTTAGCTGTTAATATTGTACAAATAAGAGGAAATGCCGAACGAAGTTAAAAATAATTTTTTGATTTCATCGGGACCTTAATTTTGAACATTTACTGTTTTTGAACTAACCTATTCAATGTTGCTAAGTAGAAAATTTCCGAGTTTCATAAACAAATTTAGGTACTTTAAAAAAACATGTCAAAATAGTGACTTTATTTGGCTTCTTTTTATTTCGCCCAGCTCAGTAAGAACAGTGTCGCTTACTTCGAAAGGAAAATGTTGTTCCTGAACGGAAGCAGGATCAACGCAGTATTCTTTTTTCTCTATAAAATCTTGTTTGTCTATGCAAATATGAAGTACGCAGCATGCTAGTATAAATTTCGCTGTAGTCTCAATTTCATGAAAATCTAATCGCATAAGTTGCCGGAAACGACATTTTAACAATCCAAAGGCGTTTTCAATTCGGACCCGTGTTTGACTAAATTTGTAATAGTATCTCTTTTCTTGCTCAGTTAAATTCCCGTAATCCCTATACGGCGTTAACAAATAATTTCGGATCGGATATGCAGAATCCCCTAACACATGATATTTTGGTAAACATAGCTTTGGAAGTTCTTTACCAATGAAAGATAACTTCAACACACGCGAGTCGTGCACTTTACTCGCCACGCCAGGGAAAACATCTAAAAATTTTAAATTTGCATCACATATACCCTGCATAGTCACGGAAATTGTGTCATGCCTATTTATATATGTTGAACGATTTTTTTTTTTCGGCGCCCTTATCGAAATGTAGGTTCCCTCAATGCAGCCTAATACGTTAGGAAAACCAGAGATTGCCGCAAACTCATTTGATATAATCTCTTTTTCAGTAGCACTTTGAGGGAATTTTATGATGTCTGGTGAAAGTCCAATCAGAAACGACACAACATTGTTTATCACGTTATGGGCACAATAATATGACACATTAAACAGGTTGCTAACCTCACGTATGGTAGTTTTATTGCAGCAAAACCAAGGTGGATTTAATAAGGTGACAGCATTCACCCAGCTGAATTTTTCGCCGTAGGTATGGCTTACGTCAAAATGATATGCTTTGTTTGTATGTATTGGTATGTTTACATTCGTATGTTTACATTTGCTTGCTGATTTTGACATGATGCTTGCACCAAACGCAACAACAAATACATTTAGGGTTTTACTTATATGTGTTTGCTGTCACCTGTAATAAATTCGCCTTGAGCAAAACCTACATAAGAAAATTATTTCAATTAAATGCATACACATTGGAGTCATTCCATTGTTACCATAAAAACAATAACACGTGTGTGTTTGGCGTTGCTTGTGGTCTCCCTCCTTTATAAATAGTTCCTCCTTATATAGTACGAGCAGTTTGTGTATTTTGCGATTAAATTATTCGCACTTTCACGCTCAATGCGAAAATTTTGTTTAAACTGTAAATGTTAATAAATTATAAAAACATACAGTATATAAACAAGCACTGAACAGAATTATTGAAATGGTGTCTAGTATTTTGCCCACTAGTTTGAGAGCGGTAAACGGAAATGGGCGAGATATCTTCAAGAAACTCTACCCAGAAAAAAGAAAAAGCGTTAACACCATTCTTCATAGTATGCATCTTTCCTGAAACTTGGTGGGCGAAAACTAAACCCTGCTCTATGAAAAAATTACCTCGCGGCCTGTGTACAAGTTGACTACTTCATTTACAAAGTCATTTACGCGTAAGCAGTTAAGTTTTGGATTTAAAAGTACGCCGAGCTCCTCGTCATCTGAAGAAGAGGACGACGACTCCAGGAGGTCATTTATTAAATTGTTTGCTAAAATCAAGTATCGTTTTTCTATTTCGCGGCTAACAATGTTCTTCCACCTATGACACCAATTATTTGTATGGATGTAACTATGTATGTAAAACTCAATATTTTCGCGCAAACACATTTACCAGACAAAATACAATTTCTCTTACTGATTTTGGTAATTTCAATTTGCAAATATCACGGGCAGCTACAATATTTTAATAGTTCTATATATAATCTCAATTTTCGCTTTTTCAATTCACGACTGCTAAAATTAAATGTCAAAAATGTGTAGACTTTAATGTGAGCAAGAAAGAGTCAAATAAGGGGCTACTTTTGTTACTGATCAGCTGATTAATAGGGCAATTGTCTACACCGTCGATACCAAAGAGGGCAAGAAATGTTGCACTTTCACATTTTTTTAGGTTTGCCCTTGGAGAAACGATAAAGCTGCCCCTTGGGAAGATTCCATTCATTTTACAAAAGATCACAAAATTCGAGAGTGGCAGCACAGGGCAACATTTTCATGTAGATAAGAAAACGCTATAACAGTTGTATTGGCCTCTGGTCACGATACAGCATGCTTGACTGAGCTTTGTATGTGTTAGTGCAGTCGGGTGGCGTCGTGTCACACATACTTGTTGTCGGTAAAAATCAAAAATTTTAGATATTAGCGTCAAGCACCCGACACGCACACATATAAAGTTCTTGTCAAACAATGCTTGACCGTCGCCAGAGGCCATATGTATCATATCCAAGGCGGATTGAGTACTGAAGGTGGCGCCATTAAGAAACAGTTACTTTACTCTTTACTCGTTAGCTCCCTTCGCAATGCAAAACAAACGAACAAAACAAACAAAAGTAGGTGATATTACATGTTTGTGAAAGTTCAATGAAACGCTAGAAAGTATGTCTGTGTGCGTATGATCATAATTGTTTCCATTGCTTTCTTCGCGGCGAATTCGGAAGGCGCAATCTTCTTCTCTAGCATTCTTGTACCATATCCAGAGAACGTAAATTCATAGAGAAGGCGCAGTCCCGACCCTTTCCCTATCTCGCAAGAATGATAGAAAGAAGATTGCGCCCATCAGAGAGTACGTGACGTCACGTTTTTCCAATTTGTGCAGTACTGCCAACTATTTGCTCTTCGCAATAAATTTAGTGCTTTTTTATACCGAAATTGCGAAAATTTTGAAGTTTCGTGTTTGTTTCTTTTTTTTAATTTAAAGCTACCGAAACTTTGAGTTTAAAAAAACTGTATTATCATACAAAAGAAGGTTAAAAAAGGTCACTCTGAGAAGATTTTAGTGCTAATGAAAATTAGTTGGTTCTTATAAAATTTGATATTTTGAAAGTGTGACCTTTCAAGGTTAAGCAAGAATATTAAATGTCCCTCTCTCAACTCTTATTAAGATTGAAAGCCTTTTTACACATTTTAAAAGGCGTTTGAGTTTACTGAATTCGGATTAAAATCATAGAGGTGTAATCGTTTCTTCCGGCCATCAATCCGGATTAACGAAACCAAAGTAAACAATGTAAATATAAATCCCGAAAATCTGATGACGACCTTCAGCATGAAATATGGATCACGAATAGGCACATGGAATGTTCGCACACTGTTAGAAACATCCAAACTAGCGCAACTTTGTAAAGAGTTCCAGCGTTACCAACTCTTAGTACTCGGTCTCTGTGAGATCAGATGGGCCGACTCTGGTGAAATCACAACAGCGACGGGGCAGAAGCTTATCTTCTCTGGCAACTCACCCGACAAGCGGAGAGAAAATGGGGTCGGATTCCTTCTTTCCAAATCTGCCTCCGCGGCTCTCATAGAATGGAAAGCGCACTCCGATAGAATTATCTCACTGAGACTGCGTACGAGAGTGAGGAAATTGACAATCATTCAGTGCTATGCACCAACGAACCTGGCGGACACGGAGTCTAAAGAGGCTTTTTACAGCCGCCTCACGAGTGTAATCAGTATGGTTAAAAAAGGAGACATCACCATCCTGATGGGTGACCTAAACGCACAAATTGGCCAATGCAATCTGGGCCGCGAAGAGATAATGGGTCGACATGGGTTAGGTGTACTCTCAGAGAATGGTGAACTATTCACTGAGTTATGCGCAAGTAATAACCTTGTTATTGGCGGCACATTATTCAATCACAAACGCATTCACAAAGTAACGTGGACGTCACCTGACCATACTACCGAAAACCAAATCGATCACATTGCCATAAGTCGTAAATGGCGCGGCTCCCTCACGGATGTTCGCAACAAGAGGGGAGCGGACATATCAAGCGACCACCATCTCCTCATCGCTGTAGTCCGGCTAAAAGTTGCGGCAATAACCCAACAAAAGTCGCAACGCCGCTTCAATGTGGAAAAATTGAAGGACGAGAGGGCCTCCACTAGGTTCGTCGAAGCACTAACCTCGACCACTGCCCCAACTACACCACACGAAAATGAGTGGCAGCGAACCAAGCAAGTTTTCCTGAACTCAGCAGAGACCCATTTAGGCTTTAAGGCAATCAAGCGCAAGTGCTGGATATCAGGCAGAACCTGGAACCTAATTAACGATCGCAGAGACATCAAAAACCAACTAAACTGTGCTAAAACAAGGCTATCTAAGACAGTCCTGCAGCAGCGATACAGCGACATGGACAAGCAGGTTAAGAAAAGTGCAAGAACGGACAAAAGGATCTGGAACGACAACATAGCCAGCAACGCGCAGTCCGCGGCGGAGACGCATCGCACCCGTGATCTTTTCCTCGCCATACGCAATTTAACCAACAAGTCACAGAAGTCCAGTAAGCCGCTTAAGGATGAGCATGGCGAAATGACGACGTCCAAAACTAAACAAGTACGCATTTGGGAAAAATACTACGAGAAGCTCCTTGCGCCAACACCATCCGTAGCAATACAGCCATGTGAATGTCCACGTCACTTGGTAAGACGCGATATCCCCACCACCTCGCCTGATGAGATCGAAGTTATGAACTCAATTAAAGCCCTAAAGGCCAATAAAGCGCCAGGACCAGACAACATCAATCCTGAACTACTTAAGGCTGACCCTCAGGTGAGCGCTCGAAGGCTACTCCCTCTACTGCAAAACATTTGGATGTCCGGGAAGATCCCGAATGACATTAAGGAGGGTGTCATCACGCTCATACCGAAAAAGGGCAACTTATCCGATTGCAAGAAT
This sequence comes from Anastrepha ludens, assembly GCF_028408465.1. NCBI lineage: Eukaryota > Metazoa > Arthropoda > Insecta > Diptera > Tephritidae > Anastrepha > Anastrepha ludens. The sequence goes on along the minus strand of NC_071503.1, from coordinate 89,482,272 downwards.
TGGAGAGGCATAACACTATTAAGCATGGTCAATAAAGTAATAGCGCATATAATTAATAAAAGGCTTTCCGACGCACTGCAAAGTGGCCTACGGAATGAACAAGCGGGATTCCGACCACGCTGTTCTTGCGTCGATCAAATCAACACCCTGAGAGTGATTGTCGAGCAATCGGTCGAGTGGCGTTCGCCACTTTATCTCTGCTTCATCGACTTTGAAAAAGCTTTTGATACTCTTAACCACGAGGCAATCTGGGGAGCACTTTACTGCAAAGGAGTACCTGAAAAAATCATTTCACTTGTCAAAGAACTGTACAGTGAAGCAAGCTGCCGTGTGAGACATGAGGGCATCCTGAGCAACGCTATTCGAGTTCGAACAGGAGTAAGACAGGGATGCGTGCTATCTTCGCTCTTATTTAATCTGGTACTAGACTTAGTGATGCGACAAGCCTCAGCGGCGAACAGAGGCATATCCTGGGGCCTGAGCGGCAACCTTGAGGACTTAGACTACGCTGACGATATTTGCCTGCTATCACACAAACACTCACATATGCAAGCAAAAATAGAGGCGGTGAGCGAATTCGCAGCGAGGGCTGGACTGAAAATAAACATTGCGAAGACAAAGATAATGCGCATCAACACCACCGATTCACATATCTTTCAGATACGCGGCACTAACATCGAAGCTGTAGATGAATTCTGCTACCTAGGCAGTGTAATAAATAAAAACGGCGGTTCAGCGGCTGACATACGTAACCGGATATCGAAAGCTCGCGTAGTGTTTGGCATGCTTGATAAAGTTTGGAGAGCAACGCATATAACGAGGCGCACGAAACTGAGAATCTTCGAGTCCAATGTGAAATCTGTCCTCTTGTATGCATGCGAAACGTGGAACGCGTCAACACGCGACATACAAGCAATGCAAGTATTCATCAACCGCAGCCTTCGCAAGATCACGCACATTTTTTGGCCTAACGTCATATCGAACTCCGATCTGTGGACTATAACGAAACAGATACCAGTCTATCTCGAAATTCGACGCCGCAAATGGAAATGGATCGGTCACACACTTCGAAAGCCATATGGTGATATCACTAGAGCAGCCCTGGATTGGAACCCCCAAGGCAGCCGCAGACCTGGCAGACCATCTAACACGTGGAGGCGACTAGTAGAAACAGAAGTGCAACAAGCAGGCCGCTCCCGGCGGCAAATAAAATTCCTAGCTTCTAATAGATTTAACTTTAATTGTTTATTGAGGCCCTTTGTTCCACCTAGGAACCACGGGAAAATATATATATATATATCAATCCTTAGTGGGACATAGGGCATCAAGAGGTGTATTGATTGTAAAAAAGAGGTTGTCTGTAAAGTCGGTTTACTGACGATAGTTTAACGTGATAACGTCATAAGAAAACACTGATTGAATGGTTGCATTTTTCAAAAGAAAATTTTAATTTTATTTGTTTGATAGATATTTTGTATGGATATAGAGAATGAGGTAACATTAACATAACATAATATACTCTAACATAACATAACATAACATAACATAACATAACATAATATAACATAACATAACATAACATAACATAACATAACATAACATAACATAACATAACATAACATAACATAACATAACATAACATAACATAACATAACATAACATAACATAACATAACATAACATAACATAACATAACATAACATAACATAACATAACATAACATAACATAACATGACATAACATAACATAACATAACATAACATAACATAACATAACATAACATAACATAACATAACATAACATAACATAACATGCCGGCTTGAAGTCTGGCACTGAACACTGGACCCCATAAGGGCCAGTGTCAACCCTCGCGTGGCCTCCCTGTTTACAAAGATAACCATGGGACTTACGGTAACTACGTACACGCGCTGAGATAGCGGCTGTGAGTTGGGGCCCATACAGCATGGACAACAAAAACATAAATAAAAACAAAAACAACGATGAAAACAGCACTGCCAAGATGGCAACAGGAGAAGCTATGGAGGCTTTCAGGAGGAGTTCCGTTATTGCAAGGACCCCTCCACAAGCAGCAGCAACAACAGACAACACAACGGAGAGCAGCCTGCCAACAACGGCTACCCAGCGGCGGACAGATGTATCAACACTGAAGATGAAAGGTCGAGAAGGCACGCCCGGGACGCCGACAACCCATATCATCAAAAAAGTCACTGACGCTCCCAAGCCGCAGCAAAACCCTACTTCCTGCAGCACTGATGCAAAACAAAGCAGGCAATGTGAATTGATCGACATCCTTGGAAAAGAAATTGATGCACTTATTCAATACGTGGAATCACGCCGTAATGTCCACGGTGACATAAGAAGAATGTGCAGTATTATCAAAAGAGCTCACACAGACGTTCTCATCGAAACGGATTCAATGGAACGTTGCATAAGAAAATTGTCTACCTCTAAACAGGTGCAAATTGTTTCGACAGCAGGGAAAAACACTCCTCAGACGGCTAAGAGAACTAGAGCCAAAGAAAGCCCAAGAGCTGCAACCCAGATTGCAACAAAGTCTCCAGTTGCTAAAAAGAGGAAAAGCGACTCTGATTCTTCCCGGCCACAAACTGTAAATCAACCCATACAGAGGGAAGAGTGGAAAAAGGTAGAGAAGAAAAAGAAATCGCTGAAAAACAGAAAAGGCACCATCAGGCCAATGTCGGACGCCATTATTATCGAGAAAAAGGCGGGCGGTACATCATATGCGGATATGCTGCGAGCAGTAAAGCACAGCGAAGAACTGAAGGACCTTAGCGAAAAAGTTAAGACGATGCGACCTACAAAAAAAGGTGGCCTTCTTATAGAATTTAAAAGGAGCAAGGATGTTGAGGCCAGTAGTTACCAAATGGCTATTGAAAAAGCGCTGGACGGTGTAACGTCGGTGAACCTGAAGACGCATACAGTCACAATCCAATGTAAAGGTCTTATCACTGACCTGAACACGGAGGAGGAGCTACTTGAAGCGATTACTAAGCAGGCGCAGGTGAAAAATCTAAAGATGTCGGCGATACGAAGCACACGCACCATTCCAGGAGGTACACAGTCAATGTATTTATCGTTGCGTGCAGATGATGCCAAAAAGGTGCTGGAGCTAGGACATCTCAAAGTAGGATGGGTAAGATGTCGAGTAACAGAAGTTACATCACCGAGACGGTGCTACAGATGCTGGGCATACGATCACGTAGCAACCGCGTGTAAAGAACCCGATCGCACCAAATTGTGCAGACGATGTGGAAAAGAAGGCCACCAAGCAGCAAGCTGCAAAAACGATGAAAAATGTGCGCTGTGTACCGGAGCACATGCAGCTGGCAGCGCAAAGTGCCCGCGCTACCAAGAGGCGGTGCGTCTTAGAAAAACATGAAAGTTCTTCAGCTTAACGCAAACCATTGCCAAGCAGCTCAGGACCTGCTATGGCAGACTGTAGCAGAACAAAGCATTGACATAGTTCTACTTTCTGAACCATTTGAAAACATTGACACTCACAATTGGCTTGCTGATAGTAACATGGGAGCGGCGGTTTGGCTGGTGGGCAATAAAACTCCCCAGTGTAAAATGTCGACAGTCCGCAACGGATTTACATGGATAAAAACGGACGATGTGTTCTATGTCAGTTGCTATGCACCACCACGATGGTCTATACAGGAGTTCGAGCAAATGATGCTAGAGCTGGAACTTGAATTAAGGGGAAAGAGGCCGATCCTGCTTGCAGGAGACTTCAACGCTTGGTCAAGAACTTGGGGCAGTACACATACCAATCAGAGGGGTCGGCTGGTTGAGAACACCGTCGCAGCGCTCGACCTTGTTCTTCTGAACACTCCTGGCGTATGTACGTACGACTGCAAAAAGGGAAACTCCATCATTGATCTTGCCTTTGCGGACCGGCTAACTGCGAATACAACCATCTGGACGGTAGATAAGGCCATCCATTCGCATAGCGACCATCTGGCTATTATGATACAAACGTACAGCATAGTACGTAGATACAAAACGAGTGTCCGCAAATGGAAAAAATCAGCTTTCAACACTGAAACTTTTAAAAATGCTTGGGAAAGTGTTCATAATGACGGAGTTAATGCAGAAATTCTGGCGGAACAAATTGCCTCTCAAATGGAAGCTTCCTGTGACGCAACCATGCCCAGGTGCGGAGTCGGTAGGCACAAACAAGCAGTCTACTGGTGGACCGATGAAATTGCATCAATCCGGAGTAAATGCCTAATGGCAAGAAGAAAGGCACAAAGAGCACGGCGCCGATCATCGTATGAAGATCTTTATGCATCCTATAAGGCTCGTAAACGCGATCTGAAGTTAGCAATCCAGCAAAGCAAAATCAGAAGTTTTAGAGAAATGGTAGACGCGGCAAATGTAGATCCATGGGGCTTAGCGTATAAAACTGTCATGCGGAAAGTGAAGGGACCGCAATCATCTCAACCAACGTGCCCACGGCTATTACAACAAGTGGTTGTAACGCTCTTTCCGCCGCAGAAAGACAGTGATAACTCAGGGGACAACTACGAGTTAGAGCCGAATATACCTTCAGTAACAACAGATGAAGTGCTAGGTACACTGAACCGCATTAAAGACAGAAAGGCCCCAGGACCAGATGGTATACCTAATGCTGCCTTTAAGACAGCTGTACAGACGAAACCACACCTTTTTGCGAGCTTGTACGAAAGTTGTCTTAGAGAGGGAACTTTCCCAAATAGATGGAAGATTCAACGACTTGTGCTGCTCCTCAAACCAGGAAAGCAACCTGATGAACCATCAGCGTACAGACCGCTGTGCATGCTCGATACGGTAGGAAAAGTATTCGAACGTATCATATGCGACCGACTACAAGCCTATCTCGAATGCCCATCTGGTCTATCGGACAATCAGTATGGTTTTCGAAGGGCGAGGTCAACGGTAGATGCAATCAGGACGGTGACAGACATTGCGCACGAAGCAATCAGCGGTGGGCACTTGCATATGAAGTACTGCGCTATCATCACATTGGACATCAAAAACGCGTTCAACTCTGCAAAGTGGAGCAATATTTTAATGTCTCTCAAAGAACTAAGAGTACCGGGTTATCTACTGTGCATAATCCGTAGCTACTTCACCAACAGAATTCTGCAATACGATACAGACGGTGGCCAAAAAACATATCAAATCACTGGCGGGGTCCCCCAAGGATCTGTCCTTGGTCCAACACTATGGAATGTCATGTACGACGGGGTCCTCAAACTAAAACTACCAGACGGTGCTACTATCGTAGGCTATGCAGATGATATTGCGCTTGTAGTTACGGATAGAAATATAGACCACCTGGAAGCAAAAAGCAATGACGCAGCAGCAAGGGTAAGGCTATGGTTGGCAAAATCCGGATTGGAATTGGCAGCCCAAAAAACCGAGGCGGTACTCATCAGTGGGCGGAGAAAAAAGGAGGAAATAAAAGTACGTATCGGCACCCATGAAATATCCTCTAAGGCGTCGATAAAGTATCTTGGCGTGATAATAGACAGGCGACTTAGCTACAAGCAGCACCTGTCTGCAGTAAGCGCAAGAGCTGATGCCATCAATGGAGCGCTAACACGAATGTTGCCTAATATTGGTGGCCCGCAAGGCAGCAGAAGGCGTGTCTTATCGACAGTGGTAGACTCCGTACTCTTTTACGCTGCCCCGATATGGGCAGGAGCTAAATCGTCCAGCATACATTATGCAGCACAGGTACTTCGCCGAAGTGCAATAAGGGTAGCTTGTGGCTACCGAACGGTCTCGAGAGACGCGATAGGCGTAATCGCGAGCAAACTACCAGCTGACATTCAGGCAAAGGAATTGAGCCGTCTCTATGGCAGGCGACGGGCTAAGCTGTCATTAGAAGAAAAAGCTGAAGAGAGACTTCATTCGATAGAAGAATGGCAAATCAGATGGGATTCGTCAACTAACGGACGTTGGACTCATAGGCTTATCTCAAATATTAGCCAATGGGTGACCAGGAAACACGGAGACGTTGACTATTATCTCACTCAAATACTGAGTGGCCACGGTTGTTTTTTGGAGTACCTCCATCGGTTTAATCTGGAGGACACCCCATTCTGCCCAAACTGCAACAACGCGATAGAAAATGCGGAACACGTATTCTTCTACTGCGATCGTTTCAGAGAGGAGCGCCTAACGCTTGAAGCATTTCTGCGTGGACATCTGCGCCCGGAAAATCTGATCACCAAGATGCTCGCATCAAATGCTTGGTGGAATGCAGTGACAAATTTTGCAACAATGATAGGGCTATATCTTCAACGCGCAGAGTGGCAACGCAGCATGCAGCGAAGAATTCACCAGCAGCTTTTGACCGGAGGTAGACTGCCTACGAACTGACGACAAATCACAGACGCCTGAGCTTAGTGCTCAAGACGGTATCAGACTACGACATGTCGGTAATACTTACGACACCTTTTCCGATGTTCCATTTGCTGCAGCACCACTTGTGATGTGAAAGCAATGGATATTATCGATAGCGTATAACCTCCATACGCCCATGAAAGAGGAACCTGGACGCAGGTACCTGTTGTGTCAATAGACATACACGCGGCTCCACCTTGACGTAATGTTACCACGGTCCCAGGGTGGAACTCAGCCGATAAGGAGGGTTGTTATAGTGTTAGTGGGAGCATGCCCCACATACCACTGGTGCGACGGCACCTGTGATGATGTTTCTGACATTTTGATTTTAACCTCCCTAAAAAAAAAAAAAAAAAAAAAAAAAAAAAAAAAAAAAAACATAACATAACATAACATAACATATCATAACATAACATAACATGCTGTTCAAGCAAGGTTACGACGCATGAGCAAGATAACGACGCATTTTTTGGTGCGTGCAGCCGGCTACATAGAATTATTAGACGTTATCACTCAAAAAATAATAATAACATTAAAACAACAGGTATTATTAACAAACTTGGTTTTATTTTAAATTCTTCAAGTAAATCAAATTAATAATAATCAATAAGAAGGCATATGCAAATACAAATACGTGAATTTATATATGTACATATGCGCATATACATACGCTCACTTAAGTAGGAGAGAGCAAGATGTCGAACGTTGCCGTTCGTTTGCTTTGTTTGCTTTGTCGTTCGTTCCGCGTTTTCGCTTGCAGTTCATTCAAGGTAACGGCAATGAGCAAGGTAACGACAAATGAGCAAGGTAACGACAAATGAGCAAGGTAACGACAAATGAGCAAGGTAACGACAAATAAGCAAGGTTACACTAATGAGCAAGGTAACGACACATTTTTTCGTGCGTGCAGCCGGCTAAATCGAATTATAAGACGTTATCACGTCAAAATAAGCCACAAAACTCCAGAAAATACTAAAGAAACCATACTGACATTTTTATAAACGGAGTAGCTTATCTAGTTACATAACCTCAAATATGGCAAATAAGTCGTGTCCTTATATTACGTTTCCACCAAAAGCAAACACCGTGTTTGCAGGAGTTGTGTTTGGGAGAACTGTCAACTGTTTCCACCGGAAGTTTGGGAGAAATTGTGTTTGAACTGTCTTTTGTTGACATTGTGAAATAAAAATTATAATAATTGATAGAATTATAAAATGGTGCATAAAATTCAATTTGTTATGTTGATTTTATCATTTTATTTTAAAATAATTGATAGTGAGTTGGTCACATATTATTTAAAAAAAAGGTTAAGGGAATATAAAATAATTTTAAGTGTTGCTGCCAATTTAATACGTTCGCAAAGTGTATGGTCTTTTGTATGGTAAACAGATTTATGATAAATTATTTGTGTATTATGTACATTTATATTTTAGGAACATTCCAGTACCTTTTGGGAAGTAGACTGCCAGAGTAATGGGGACAAGTTTTTCAAAGATAATTTCCGAATGGAAAGATCCTGCTTTGAAAAATTGTGCAGCAAACTTGAAAAAATAGCCAAAAGAAAAACTATCGAAACCCGGTTTCACTAAAAAAGCGCGTGGCAATTGTTCTGTATGCACTAGGATCTTCTAGTGAATACAGACCAATTGGACATTTGTTTGGAGTAGGCAAAGCAACTGTTTGCAAAATACTCATCGAGTTTTGCAATGAAGTTGGGACATCTTTGGCTCCAATATATTTGAAAAATTTTCCACTGACAAGGGCGCAAATTGAGAATGGAGTCGCAGATTTTAATGCAATGGGCTATCCACAATGTATTGGAGCAATAGGTAGGTTTATAAGTAATGCGATAAAAATAACGTTTAATCAAAAGCATCTTTATTATACAGATGGATGTCATATTGAAATTCATCCAAGAAAGGAAGAAGCCATTGATTACTCCAACTACAAAGGGTGGTATTCCGTAGTACTATTGGCTTTGGTAGACGCAAAATATAGATTTGTTTATATACATTGCGGCAGTCCTGGAAGATGCAACGACTCCGGAATTTTTGAAAAATCATCGCTAAAGTGCGAGTTGCAAAGTTGTGTACTTCTTGATGAATTGAGCTTGCAGTATGGATCCACAAAAATACCAGTCCATATTATAGGGGACTCTGCTTTTCGTCTCTCTCAGCATTTAAAGAAGCCATATCCGCATAGTGTGACCAACACACCCGAACAAAAAAAAATCAACTATAGATTGTCAAAGTGCCGGCGTGTTGTGGAAAATGCTTTTGGCCATTTAAAAGCCCGGTAAATACAACTTAGAGATTCTAATATTTTTAAAAATTGGTAATACAGGTTCTATTTTAGATTTAGGAGAATTGGAAAAGGCTTGGATAACCACATCAAAAATGTAAACACATTTGGATTTTTCCAAGGAATATTTTTATTTATTATTATAGGCCAATTTTAAGTGTATGTACATGCAATTACAGGCAATGCCCCACATCACTCCATCACCAGTGATCAACCGATCACGATACAAAAGAAACGAAGCGCTGTGGTCTTACAATCTGTCTGCCAGCGCGAGTGGTTTTGGTGGCTATTGGATGTGTAGCATCCCCATTCTTATTACTAATAGGTTGTTTTTCGTAACTTAAATCTAATGGCTGTACATTTTACATACATACATAATTGGCGCGTACACCCTTTTTGGGTGTTTGGCCGAGCTCCTCCTCCTATTTGTGGTGTGCGTCTTGATGTTATTCCACAAATGGAGGGACCTACAGTTTCAAGCCGACTCCGAACCGCAGATATTTTTATGAGGAGCTTTTTCATGGCAGAAATACACTCGTAGGTTTGCCATTGCCTGCCGAGGGCCGACCGCTACTAGAAAAATGTTTTTCTGAATTTTGGTGTTTTCACCGAGATTCGAACCGACGTTCTCTCTGTGAATTCCGAATGGTAGTCACGCACCAACCCATTCGGCTACGGCGGCCGCTGTACATTTTGCTTATGAGTAATTGTTGGTTGAGCCTCTTGATTTCTATTAATACTAGGAGGTAAATTTTGGTTAATAAAATTTGAGTCTAAGCATGCAGCCTTGGCTCTATCTGTGGTTACCGTCACCGATCTGCCTCGAATGTCAATGTCAAGGGTCTTATCCCCACGTTTAATGATTTTGTAAGGCCCGTCATAGGGACGTTTTAACGATTTGCGAACTGAATCGTCGCGTAAGAAAACGTGAGTGCAGTTGGCATGGTTGGACGACGCGATCGGACGTAACTGCTCAATGGTACTCCTCAATCCGCTCACGAATTCGGTCGAATACTCAGGTTCTTTGGAATACTCAAAAAAATCACCGGGGAGACGCAAGGTTGTACCGTAAACGAGCTCGGCCAGCGAGGTGTTTAAATCTGGCTTGTGTGAAGCGCGGAGGCCAAGCATCATGAGAGGAAGTGAATTGGACCAACTGGCATCGTTTTTGCACATGATCGCAGCTTTAAGCGTGCGGTGAAAACGTTCGATCATGCCATTCGCTTGTGGATGATACGCAGTCGTGTGATTGTGTTTGAATGCAAGAATTTTTGATAATTCCCTGAACAAAGCGGATTCAAACTGCCTACCTTGATCCGTTGTGATAACGCGTGGAACACCATAGTGAGAGATCCATCCGTTTAAGAGGGCATTTGCGACAGCCTCCGCCGACATATCCTGCAGTGGAATGGCCGTGGGCCATCGGGAGAATCTGTCAATGCAAGTGAGACAATAACGGAAACCATTTGAGACCGGCAGAGGACCAATCAAATCGATGTTGACATGGTGAAATCTACCGTCAGGAATTTTAAACTCAGCAGGAGTTGCTCGATTATGTCGAGAAATTTTACTTTTTTGGCAATCGAGACATTGACTTGTCCAACGCGTGGCGTCTTTTTTCATGTCTGGCCAGAAATAGCGTTCTGTGATAAGCTTGCTGGTAGCATGTTTGCCGGGATGACAAAGCTTGTGGAATGAAAGGGCGAACCCTCTCCTGGGAAATGTCGCAAAATAGGGGTAACTCGGAATCATGAATCGTGATTTTGTGAAGCTTGATATGAATGTTGGAATCTGGACTCAACAATGATGTCAGCTCCTCATCATTGCTTTGCAACTGAGCGATATCACGATGGCCAATTTCGCTTTTGGAAATGGATTCGATTCTTGATAGAGCGTCTGCCACAACGTTATCTTTGCCCGATATGTACCGGATGTTTGTGCAATATTGGCCAATCAAGTCAAGATGCCTTAATTGTCTGGGCGAAGCTTTTTCCGGTTTTTGCTTGAAAGCAAACGTAATGGGCTTGTGGTCGGTGAGAATGATGCATTCACGACCCTCGATCATGTATATATTATGCTTGACAGCCAATAATTCACGATCGTAGGTACTGTATTTCTTTTGGGTCTCAGACATTCGTTTGGAAAAAAACTTAGGGGTTGTAAATCATTACCCACTCGCTGTTGTAAAACTGCACCAACCGAAAAATTGCTGGCATCAACATTTAAAATCAGTTGGGCATTCGGCAAAGGATGTGCCAGCAGTGTGGCCTTAGCCAGATCAGACTTGCATTGTTCAAACGCCTGGGACGCCTCTTCAGTCCAGATCAATGGCGTTCTGTCTTTTTTTGTATTTCCGACAATGAGAGATTGTAGTTTACCCTACGTGTAAGCAGCATTAGCTAAAAAACGGCGATAATTATTGAGGAGTGCCAAGAAACGGCGCAACTCATGAGCTACTGTCGGCTTTTTGAACTGACAAATGGCCTCGGTTTTGGCCTTAGGAGGCGCGACGCCATCTGCCGTAATCGTGTGGCCGAGAAAAATTATTTCGGGCTGGCCGAGGGTGCATTTGGCGAGATTAATCTTCAAATTGTGAGCGCTTAATCTCTCGAAAACTATGCGAAGATGCTTCCGGTGTTCGGTTTCGTTAACCGAAGCCACGCAAATATCGTCTATGTAGACGAAAACGAAATCCAAATTCTTGAACAGCTTGTTCATGAACCTTTGGAATGTTTGAGAAGCATTTCTGAGACCAAATGTCATGACGTTAAATTCATATAGGCCAAATGGGGTGATTATGGCCGTTTTTTCCTTGTCAGCCCTATCAATTGGAATTTGGTTGTAAGCACTAACCAAATCAATGATCGCGAAAATTTTGCATCCAGCAAACTTTTGTGTAAAGTCATGGATATGAGGCAAGGGATAGCGATCTGGTACTGTAATGGCATTGAGACGCCGATAGTCACCGCAGAATCGCCAGCGCCCATCTTTTTTGGGAACCATGTGTAATGGACTTGCCCATGCACTTTTGCTTGGACGGCAGATGCCAGCATTGAGCATGGCTTCGAATTCTGTTTTGGCAATTTTAAGTCGCTCCGGGTTGAGACGACGTGCTGCCGAAAATATGGGCTGACCCGTGGTAATGATTTGATGAGTAATGTCATGAGATGGGACTAAATCCGTATTGCTAAAAATCGGTGGAAGCGTCAGAGCCTTGAATTCGCTAATGAGATCAGCCATATTGTTATTCCCGACATTGATGGTGGATAAACGTTCATATGGAGTCATAATGGAATTGCATTTAACCACCAGTTGGGTTTTTTCGTCAATAATTTTGCGCTTTTTGACATGAATAATGAGACCGTAGTAATTTAAAAAATCTATGCCGATGATTGGCTTATCTACCTCGGCAATTATGAATGGCCACGTGAAATTGCGCCTGAGGCCAATGTTCAGGCTAAGCTGATATTGGCCGAAAGTCTTAATGGGAGTGCCGTTTGCGGCAAATAAACGATATGAGGACGGGCCGGCCGATTTGTTACCGGAAATACGCGGTAGAATTGAGATACTGGAGCCGGTGTCAATGAGAAAATTCCTGCAGGTGTTTTTGTCCGTAATGAACAATCGACGACTGGTCATGACTTCCGCTTCGTCTGTCGTCCCTAAGGAAGCGGCTTTTAGTTTTCCGGCCTTTTATCATTAAATTTGCACGGGGGAACACATTTGAGTGCTGCGCCACCGAACTTGTAGTGGTATCGGCAAAACGGTTTGGCATTACCGTTGTCGTCGGAGCTTGAACGTGCATTCTGGTTGTTGTCACTTCGTGATCGGGACCGTGAACGATCACCGGTGGTGGTCAACTGGGTTGCCAAATTAGCAACTGCCTGTGTCAAAGCTTTAATATTGTTGAGGATTTCCTCAAATTGTTCATTTTTATGTGGTGTACTGGCACCAGCTTTCACTTCCATGACTTGTGAGGATGTGGATCCAAAAAAAGTCCATGATCGTATCGGCGCGTTTGGCGCATATGTCTAAATCTTCATCAAAAATTATTAAGCAAGCTCGAAGTGTAACAGGTAATCTTTCAATCCACCAGCTTTTTAAAATTGTTTCCGAAACTGAGCTTCCGGCCAGGTCACGCATGTGGCGCAAAAGCTGAGATGGTTTACGGTCACCAAGCTCAACGTCATTAAGTAACTTTCGAGTTTTTTTCGATTCGGAGTCCGCGAATTCCGCGATAATTCTATTTTTGAGACACTCGTATTTGTCCGTCTCGGGAGGATTGCGAAGAAAATCACTGACCAGTTCGAGAATTTGCGCGTCTAATGCGCCGACCACGTGGTCGTATTTTGTATCATCGCGAGAAATGTTAGCGCGTCGAAAAGACGTCTCTATTTGAATGAAAAATATATGAGGGCTACTTTTCAAGAAAACGGGTGGTTTAACCGCAATATGACTACTTTGTAAAGGCTGATCGGTGAAGGTACTCACATTTTCGCGAAATTCTTGTTGTAGTTGCCGTTGATAGGCTCCTGATGAGGTTCCAGGTGTGCAGTCTCCTTGGATCATTCTGGTAAATATTGATTGTAGGTTCCCTTGAATGGCTTCCAAAACCTCGATTGCTATTTGCTCTCTTGGTCGTAGATAAGGCTTCTCGTTGTTTGATGATATTCTCATTCGAAAAAATATTGCATCCAAAATGTTGTATTTGCACGTTGAATTACGTTTAAAGTTGCATTAATAGTACAATTGTTTGTATGGTTGCATAGAATTGTGAGTTAAATGCGGAAGGTAATTCCTACCAACCGCGTTGCATCAATACAAGCCCCTTTCTAATGTTTGTGTTAATTTTCGCCGTTAAGTTCCGAACTTTGGTTTAGTACCACAAGCGTTGGTTACACGTGGTGGAAAGTGCGGTTATGTTTGTATGCAGGTGCAGGTGAAATTTAGGTTATGGTCGGTGCACGCTCTCCGTATTAGAAAAGTCCACAATCTTCTCGGAAAACACTTTTTTATAAATATGTTCTTTGTTCGGGGTCACCAATTTGGATTTTTCCAAGGAATATTTTTATTTATTATTATAGGCCAATTTTAAGTGTATGTACATGCAATTACAGGCAATGCCCCACACACAGTTATTTCATGTGTATGTGTTTTACATAATTTTTTGATTGCTGAGAAGGATTTAATTTTGGAAAATTGCCTAGTGGAAATGCATTGCTATTCCAGGCGCAATATTCAATACGGCACAAATGCGTTAAAGGAATATTTCAGTGAGTAATATAACTTTTTTCATCTAGATTTTCCCATATGTTTTATTAAATTAACCATAATTTATTGGGTAAAAAGGTTATTTGGTTTAAACAATTTTATCTTCAATCCAAATATTTATTTAAATATTTCGACCTGCAAAAGCCACAAAGAGTCCAATTGGTTTGAATCTGAAAAACAACTTTTCATCAGAACAATAAAATTTCTAATACATAATTTTATAAAATAACATTTTATTCCTTTTTGAAAATAGATAGTAGTAGGCACTTAGTGCAACTTTAAAAGGCACAATTCATTAAAACTTAAATATCATTTCCCATATTAATTTTTAAGCACTTTCACAAGCAATATTTCAAAGGGTTTATAAATTTTAGTTAATTAATTTCTCTCCAAGAAACTATCCACAATTTCTGTCAATAATTCAATAGCAGCAACCTTTTTTTCTCGATATCAATTAACTCAGCAGTTAATTTATTGTTTTCCGTCAAAGCAGATTTAATAGTTTCATTTAATTCACTTACTTTCGCATTTTTTGTTTTTACTGCAGGAGCGGAAGCTTCTTTCAGTGCTGGAGACGATGGTGGCGAAAATGAAAATGAAGCAGACGGAGCAGCTGAAAGTGAGGAGCATGAAGGTGAATCCGACGATATTGGCGAAAGTGATGGAGCTGGCGAAGCAACCGAATTAGGCATGCCTACATATATAAATAGAAATTAACATTATAAAATTAGATGTAAATACAAATAAAATTACATATATAAATAAAAAAAATACCTGTTATACTATCCACAACGACCGCATCTACATTATTTATTCTATCGCTTCCTATTATCTGGTGTACCCTCTGGTAGTGCTTCCAAGAAACAGGAGAACATCCTGTCCCTTGCTCTGCTTTGCATTTCCTGCAAAGGAAATTTTGAGGCTTTAACAAAATTACTTTAATGAAATAATATATTATATGCCTTACCTATATTTCATTGTGAAATTGTGTATTTTGTATTTTATGTCAATTGGACGGACCTCATGTCCAAGAACTCCCAGCGACTGAGCCATCTCCGCATATATATGTGAGTTCTTTCGTGGACCTCGCAATTCAGCTGCCTTCTCACCCCATATATCCAGAAATGCTTCGTCCGCAGAAGGAAGCCAAATAGTTTTTGAGTTTTTATGGTTTTCCATTAAAATCAATAACTTTAATTTTATTTTTTCGGCGCACAAACGCTTACCACACGAAAAATATTAAACGTCAATCAAATGTCATATTGACAAATTGCAATCATTGCTGCCACGTTTCGATAAGAATGCAATAATAAATGAGGAAAATGAACAACATTGCCACCTCTTATATTAATAATTCAATTAGATGCAAACCCAACAAAACACACTTTGAAAAATGGGTTTAGGTATGGAGTTGTGTTTTAATTTTGTATGGGATTTGACAGGTGTTTTGTTTGGTGTTTGCGCTAAGAACACGATAGCGGCAGAGAACCCAAACTCCGGCTGCGGTGGAAACGTAATATTAGCCAAATAGTCTCGCTTAACAAAAAAAAACTCAAAAATTAAATTGTACATAAGCATAACACATTTATTAAAAAAAAACACACGTTCTAAAGACAATTTGTCACGCATACAAAGTACTTTAAGTGATTCAATAAACATTTGCTCTTTCATTTTCTTTAAATGGACATTTTAGTGCGTTTTTATATCCAAAGCTAGGCAACACTGCAGTAGCGAGAGAGAGATTTGACTGCCGAAAGCAGAAGAACACCGACAACACCTGCAATACCGGGCAATGCCACCAGATGTTAAAAAAAAGTAAAGCTAAATAAAAAAGAGTGAATTATTTAAATGATTATTAAAAAATGCATATTCTACAAAATTATAAACATTACATTTTCATTAGAACAGGCTAGAAAAGAACAGGCTACTGTATGCTCATGCGCGCACTTGACGCCCAGCAACTGCGGTTGTCGAGCATTTAGGAAGACATATTTACATTCATATGTATATTGAAGCATACATATGTACGGAGCCGCGATCATTCGACATGACAAAAATTCATGATTTACCAAATATTGGCAAATAATTCAACGCGAAATATTCCAATATTGACTATTTTCGAATGGTCGAGAAAATTGACATGTGGGCGGCTCGTTTTATGAATGAAAATGCTTTGCTCGTAGAAATATGAGCTCGAACTTATCAATGAATTTGTTTTTGTTGTGCTTTTTAGGGTTAAGCGCCGCCGCGTGTAAATAATCATGGCCGCTACAGCTGCGTCTATGAATGCATTTTGTTCTTGTAGTCGCTAGGCTTAGAATTTTGGTTTTGGAAACATATGCATGTAGAGGCATAAAGTGAGTGCGTGCGGTTATATGTACATACATATGTATGTATGTATATACGAATGTGCATTGTTTTGCTTAGAATAGAAGCATCTACGTACCTACATTGTCCCAAAATATGTATTCATATATGCATACAAGTTAACACAGTCAATATTCTCTGTTCATAAAAATGCAGAAACAGCAAAATCACATTTTGTGCGAACGGAAGTCATCGCGACAAAATATGAAGAACCTCACTTATATTCTCTGTTCATAAAAATGCAGAAACAGCAAAATCACATTTTGTGCGAACGGAAGTCATCGCGAAAAAATGTGAAGAACCTTACTTATATTCTCTGTTCATAAAAATGCAGAAACAGCAAAATCACATTTTGTGCGAACGGAAGTCATCGCGACAAAATGTGAAGAACCTTACTTATATTCTCTGTTCATAAAAATGCAGAAACAGCTAAATCACATTTTGTGCGAACGAAAGTGATCGCGACAAAATGTGAAGAACCTTACTTACCTGTTCCATTTGCAATTTGATGATTAGCCAATATTTACTTACATGCAATATTTAGCGGAAGCAATCGCAACGGAATATAAGCCGCCGCGACTTCCAACAACAACAATAATAATTATAAAATATTGAATTACGCAAATAACAATTTAGCAAGTAAGCAATTTCATTGTAAATTGTAGCAAAATAAGAATTTAGTAAGTAAGCAAATTGTATTAGTAAGTAAGCAAATTGTATTAGTAAGTAAGCAATTTTGTACTATATAAGACACTAGCAAACCCGGCCCCCTTCGCTGGGCACACTAAAATAGAATAGATATGGTTTAGAACAGAGAAGATATGGTTTTCATATCATTTATTTCTTTATTCTTTATTCAAGCGCTTTGGCATAAACAATATTTTTTGTTTTTCTATTTGTTTTTGAGTAAATATAAAATATAAATTGAAAATCAGGAAAAAAGAAGATTGCTTTTAAATTTGAAATCAACGCAAATGAATAACTAAGAAACAATCTTCTTTTTTCCTGATCATCCATGAATTTTTCGATTCAATTTATATGTTTTATTAAGCATTGGAGCTTTTTTAACCATTATCCATTTATATTTTTCAAAAAAAAAAACGAAAAAATTTTTTTTTTCACGAACACATAATTTCATTCGGATTTCACATTAAATTCTCAAATTTCGTAAGAAATTATTCACTGTTCCAAAATCCACTCCAAAAAAATTCACAAACAATTTTTACATGTTGCACTTACGTTTTTTCCTTATGGCATCCAAATCAGAAAGAAATATAGACCCATTGTAACTCACACTGTCAATTTGACAGTTCAGTTCCGCCCCAAGCGTTAAAAAAGTAAGCGACATTATGGCTGGTTCAAAAGCACGCTGTACCCGTTGCCAGTGCTCCGAATTACAACCAAACTTTACGAAACCCATTTTCATTACTTACTTAACAATGTGCGTAAGTTTGGTTTAATTCGGTGCAAAGACACGGCGGGTCCACGTTTTGGCATATATTTCGAGACCCTAGTCATCAATAGGTATGAAAATTACGCCGTATTAAAGCACTTATCAACAGCTTTCATTTGATACCCATATTGTACATACACAACCAAAGGTTAACCGGGTCCACGTTTTGACCTATATCTCGAGACCCCAGTCACGGAGCGGCATGAAAAATAATCTGTACTAAGGCATTCACCAACAGCTTCAATTTGATACCCATTTTGTACATACACGTCCGAAGGTTACCCGGGTCCACGTTTTGACCTATATCTCGAGACCCTATCTACCAATAGGTATTCAAACTATACGGAAATCATCTTCATTACCTACTTAACAATGTGTGTAAGTTTGGTTTAATTCGGTGCAAAGACACGGCGGGTCCACGTTTTGGCATATATTTTGAGACCCTAGTCATCAATAGGTATGAAAATTACCCCGTATTAAAGCACTTATCAACAGCTTTCATTTGATATCCATATTGTACAAACACATTCTAGGGTCCACGTTTTGGTCTCTATCTCGAGACCCTAGTCACGGGGAGGATGGAAATACTCTGAACTAAAGCATTCACCAACAGCTTCCATTTGATACCCATATTGTACATACACATCCGAAGGTTACCCGGGTCCACGTTTTGACCTATATCTCGAGACTCTATCTACCAATAGGTATCCAAACTATACGGAAACCATCTTCAATACCTCCTTAACAATGTGTGTAAGTTTGGTTTAATTCGGTGCAAAGACACGGCGGGTCCACGTTTTGGCATATATTTCCAGACCCTAGTCATCAATAGGTATGAAAATTACCCCGTATTAAAGCACTTATCAACAGCTTTCATTTGATACCCATATTGTACACACACAACCAAAGGTTACCCGGGTCCACGTTTTGACCTATATCTCGAGACCCCAGTCACGAAGCGGCATGAAAAATACTCTGTACTAAAGCATTCACCAACAGCTTCAATTTGATATCCATATTGTACAAACACATTCTAGGGTCCACGTTTTGGTCTCTATCCCGAGACCCTATCTACCAATAGGTATCCAAACTATACGGAAACCATCTTCAATACCTCCTTAACAATGTGTGTAAGTTTGGTTTAATTCGGTTCCAAGACACGGCGGGTCCACGTTTTGGCATATATTTCGAGACCCTAGTCATCAATAGGTATGAAAATTACGCCGTATTAAAGCACTTATCAACAGCTTTCATTTGATACCCATATTGTACATACACAACCAAAGGTTACCCGGGTCCACGTTTTGACCTATATCTCGAGACCCCAGTCACGGAGCGGCATGAAAAATAATCTGTACTAAGGCATTCACCAACAGCTTCAATTTGATACCCATTTTGTACATACACGTCCGAAGGTTACCCGGGTCCACGTTTTGACCTATATCTCGAGACCCTATCTACCAATTTGTATTCAAACTATACGGAAATCATCTTCATTACCTACTTAACAATGTGTTTTGGCATATATTTCGAGACCCTAGTCATCAATAGGTATGAAAATTACCCCGTATTAAAGCACTTATCAACAGCTTTCATTTGATATCCATATTGTACAAACACATTCTAGGGTCCACGTTTTGGTCTCTATCTCGAGACCCTAGTCACGGGGCGGATGGAAATACTCTGAACTAAAGCATTCACCAACAGCTTCCATTTGATACCCATATTGTACATACACATCCGAAGGTTACCCGGGTCCACGTTTTGACCTATATCTCGAGACCCTATCTACCAATAGGTATCCAAACTATACGGAAACCATCTTCAATACCTCCTTAACAATGTGTGTAAGTTTGGTTTAATTCGGTTCCAAGACACGGCGGGTCCACGTTTTGGCATATATTTCGAGACCCTAGTCATCAATAGGTATGAAAATTACGCCGTATTAAAGCACTTATCAACAGCTTTCATTTGATACCCATATTGTACATACACAACCAAAGGTTACCCGGGTCCACGTTTTGACCTATATCTCGAGACCCCAGTCACGGAGCGGCATGAAAAATACTCTGTACTAAAGCATTCACCAACAGCTTCAATTTGATACCCATATTGTACATACACATCCGAAGGTTACCCGGGTCCACATTTTGACCTATATCTCGAGCCCTATCCACCAATAGGTATCCAAACTATACGGAAACCATCTTCAATACCTTCTTAACAATGTGTGTAAGTTTGGTTTAATTCGGTGCAGACACGGCCGGTTAGCGAACACACACAAAAAGTTGACTTTATTTTATATATAAGTTTTTTTTTCAGTTTGGGTCCGAAAAATCCAAATATCTTACGGAACCCTATTTTTTTCCAAAATAAAATGTAATCCATGTTACTCTTGGATAATGTAGTTTTCTAATGGTGAAAGAATTTTTAAAATCGGTCCAGTAGTTTTTGAGCCTATTCGTTACAAACAAACAAACAAACAAACAAAGTTTTCCTCTTTATAATATTAGTATAGATTATCAAATAAAGCAAGCAGGTTCAGTTGAAACTTAAAATCATTTTTACGAGTCGTGGCCTGCAGTCGATAACTGGCGCCCAACATAAATTAAACCTTCAAAAAAGTGTGAAACGGATAAATCCTACAAGATTTTTATTTAAAAAACAAAAAAGGATACAACATTTTCTAGTTTATTGAGTGATTAATTAAGCTCTCAAAAAAAAGTGTGAAATAAAATCCTTAAACCACAAAAACTTTATTAAAAATCAGGATCAAATATCCTGGCTTTCAAAAAGTGTGAAACGGATAAATCCTACAAGATTTTTATTTAAAAAGGATACAAAATTTTCCGGGTTATTGAGTAATTAAGCTCTCAAAAAAGCGTGAAATAAAATCCTTAAACCATAAAAACTTTATTAAAAATCAGGATCAAATATCGATGAGACCGCATTGAAGTACAACCGCCTGCAGCCGCCTACTACCTTGTAACGTGACACCACCTGTACCCAAGTAAGGAAATAAACCTCCAAAAAAGGAAAAATCAGGACGTCCAAGTGATGACCAAAGTAACGCTGTTCCTCATATTATTGTAAGTTATTTATACATTAAGAAATTATCTTTATACAAAAAATCACAACTAAATTATTTTCAATTAAAAATAAAAAAATGGAAAGTATTGAAAATGCAATAACGCAGTTAACAGGCGCGCTCAATTTGCAAATCGAGCAGATGAGGGTTATGAGCAGTAGAATAGGTGAATTAGAAAATAGGATTAGTCCTCCTTCAACAAATACCCCCGTACCTATTGCGCCAGCAACAGAGGCGGAACTCAACGAAATGAGGAGGTTGCCAGACTGCGTGAAAGATCTGCAAATCTTTGACGGAAATCCGATTCAATATATTTCATGGATCTCTAGTGTAGAATCTATTTTAGAAGATTACGAGGTAGTTAAAACCAGACCCATCTTTCGTGCTATAATGCAGCATATTAGGAATAAAATAAGAGGACCGGCGGATACAGCCCTAATCTCTTACAACATATTTAACGATGACTGGGAAAAAATTAAGACCTGCCTCTCCTTATACTACGCAGACAAGCGTGATCTCAGAACTCTAGAATACGAACTAACAACATTAAGCCAGAGAAATTCTAGTGTAGACCACTTTTACGCCAGGATTAACTACCAACTCTCACTTACATATAATAAATAAGATTAAGGCTCAGGTACATTCAGAGGAAGCTATAAGCGCTCTGATAGATAGCTACAGGACTAGGGCACTCGATGTTTTCATTAGAGGAGTGCAAGGTGAGCTTTCGAGGATATTAATAATCCAAAAGCCGGAAACATTACCTGAAGCCTATGCTTCCTGCTTAGAAATTCAAAATATGAACTTAAAAAATCATTCGATTTACCCAAAAAGTTCCGGCAATGCGAACTACAAAAAAAAACAATTATTCCGCAATACCAAATTCATCAAACGAATTGAACGTTCGAGAAAAGAATGAAATGTATAATTTTAAAAACCAAAATAACGCTAGGCAAACTCAACTACAAGGACCACCTCCACGGCCTACACAGCCAAAACCACCTGTCCCAATGGAGGTTGATCCATCATTGCATTCTCAAAAGGTAAATTATATAAACAGACCAAACAATGCACACGCTACGAGGTCACAGAATACCTCAAATATACCAAGGAAACAACCAAAACTGTATAATATTGAGTCAGAAAACGAAGAAATTGATGAACAAGAGAATGGCGAAGAAATAAATTTTATGACGCCGATCAAGCCTTCCTTACATAAATTACCACATAAAAAACAATGGAATTCTAAAATTCCTAATTGATACTGGAGCTAACAAAAATTTCATTTCCGATAAAATTTCTGTAGGCTCCAAAAAGTTAGATAAACCATTTACCGTGCAATCTGCAGCCGGACAGGTACTGATAACCCACAAAGTAAGTGGTAAATTTTTCAAAAATTTGGGCATTATGACTAAACTCGACTTTTTCGTATTGCCAAATTTAAAATCTTTCGATGGCATAATAGGGGACGACACCTTAAAAAATTTAGGAGCTATAATTGATAGGAAAAATAATACGCTACGATTAAATGATACCGAAATTAAATTACAAGAAAAAACGGGTAGGCAAGTAAATACCCTAACCACTGCTACTAATGATATAGAAACTATTAAACGAAAATACGCAGAAATTTTTGGTCCTGTTTCGGACAGCGGCACTATTGACACGAGTGTCCGCGCAGAAATTAAAACAACAACAGAGGAACCCGTTTACACAAAATCATACCCCTACCCAGCGAATCTTAGGGAAGAGGTGGATAGACAGATAAAAAAGTTGCTAAAGGACGGCATAATTAGGCCTTCAAAAAGT
Organism: Anastrepha ludens; assembly: GCF_028408465.1. Lineage (NCBI taxonomy): Eukaryota > Metazoa > Arthropoda > Insecta > Diptera > Tephritidae > Anastrepha > Anastrepha ludens. The sequence continues at coordinate 89,459,546 of NC_071503.1, read as the reverse complement.
TCTTATAACTCTCCCTTGTGGGTAGTGCCGAAGAAGCCAGGGCCATCTGGGGAAAAAAGGTACAGGGTGGTTATAGATTTCAAACGATTAAATGCAGTAACCATTCCTGACACATATCCCATACCGGATATAAATAACACATTAGCAAGTTTAGGCAAATCCAAGTACTTCACCACACTAGATTTAACATCTGGATTTCACCAGATCAAAATGAAGGAAAAGGATATAAAGAAAACAGCGTTTTCAACGGCCAATGGTAAATACGAGTTTACCAGGCTACCGTTTGGACTTAGAAACGCGCCATCCATCTTTCAAAGGATGAATAATGATGTTCTGAAACCCTTAATCGGCAAAAGCTGTTACGTCTACATTGATGATATTATAATCGTAGGAAAGATATGGCAGAACATATAAAAAATTTAGAACTTGTGTTTGAATTACTTCAAAAATCAGGACTAAAAGTCAACTACGAAAAATCGAAATTCCTCAGGACACACGTAGAATTTTTAGGGCTTGTTGTCACACAGGATGGAGTCCTACCCGACCCTGAAAAAATTTCCTCCATAAAGAGGATATTGCCACCCAAAAATTTGAAGGAACTAAAAAGCTTCCTAGGTTTAGCTTCTTACTACAGAAGATTTATAAGGGATTTCGCGAAAGTTGCTAAGCCCCTTACAAACCTAATATAACAAGAGGTATTTACGCTCAAACAAAATCAAATCAATCGAAAAGGGTTAGCATTTCACTAAACAAAGAAGCTATGAAATCTTTTAATGACTTAAAAGAGTTACTTGTGTCTTCGGAGATCCTTACATTTCCGGACTTCACCAAAGCCTTCATCCTGACAACAGATGCTTCCAATGTAGCTATTGGAGCTGTCCTCTCTCAGGGCGAAATTGGCAAAGATAAGCCAATTACATACGTCTCCAGATCCCTTAATAAAACCGAGGAGAATTACTCAACGATTGAGAAGGAGATGCTCGCTATTATATGGGCACTCGACAAGCTTAGGACCTACCTTTACGGTGCTAAGGAAATAAAAATATTAACTGACCATCAACCCCTTACCTTCGCCTTAAGCAATAGCAATAACAATGCTAAACTAAAACGATGGAAGGCAAGAATAGAGGAATACAACTATAAATTATTATACAAACCTGGGAAAACTAACACGGTGGCCGATGCTCTATCGCGATTACCAATTGAAGTTAACGTTTTAACGTCTTCAGATAATAATTCCCAACATAGCGCAGAAGAGGACAATACAGATTTGATTCCTCATTGCGAGGCTCCTATTAATGTATTTAAGTCTCAGATAATCATTTCTGAAGGACAAGAACTAGAACATCATGAAGAGCCACACCAAAATTATCAAAGACACTACGTGTCAAAAAGAAGACTTAACAAGGAGGATATAAGAACAATATTAAAAAATAACCTCAGCCCAAATTTAGTCAATGGGGTCAAAATCCCAGAAAAACACATTCCCTTGTTACAAGAAATCTTCAAGGAATACTTTTCAAAATTTAGAATTAGAATCACCCAGAGGATAGTGAGCGATGTCTCTAGCGATGAAGAGAAGTTCCGCATCATTAAAGAAGAACACAAAAGAGCTCATCGGAACGGGAGAGAAAATAAAGAACAAATACTGAAAAAATTTTATTTCCCTCAAATGGCCAAATTAATCAAAGATTACACAAAATCGTGTGAAATTTGCCATTGTAACAAGTACGAACGCCGACCTCCCAAACCCGAAATCCAAGCCACACCCATTCCATCATATCCCACTGAGATTCTCCATATAGATATTCTCGAAATTGCAGGGGAAAAATATATAAACTGCTTAGATAAATTCTCAAAGTATGTGAAATTTTTCCGAATAAAAAATAAATCTGTTCTACATATCCGAGACAAGTTGATAAAACTTCTTCATTTCTACTCTGTCCCGAAAACGTTGGTAATGGATAATGAGGGCAGTTTTATTAGCCCAATCACAATATAAAACAGGGCACAGGAAAAACAGCAAACGGTTACTACAAAATCATACACGCCATCGACTTGGACGATTATGAACGTATTCTCAATGACATTAAACCCATTATACGCTATCAGACTAGCAGAACAAGTCCTCTAACTCCGCAACTCGACTACCAAATTTCGCAAATCGATAACCTTTTAGACCAGTTACGGACTAGAAACGTTAAAATGAACAAACGATCAATCAATTGGATTGGCTCAGCCTGGAAATGGCTCGCGGGTAATCCAGACGCAACCGACTGGGACGAAATCGTGACTACAACGAATGACCTCACAGGAAATAGTAACAAGCAGTACACGATCAATAACTACTTAATTAAAACGACTAATAAAATACTGGATAATTACAATAGAATACTCGACGAAATCGACGCAAACGATACAGTTAGATTCGAACAATTCTTATATATATTAATAAGCTAGGATTAATAAAATATGAAATCTCGCAAATAGTTTTAGCTACTCAACTTGCAAAAAAAGGTATAGTTCATTCTCATTTATTAAATAAAGCAGATATAGCCAATATAATTTCCCAAACCGAAACTCTACCTTTCAAAAATGAATTAGAAGCTCTCAGATACGCAGAACCGTCAATGATAGTCAAAAATTCGCTTCTCCTATACGTCATATCCTTGCCACAAACCGAAGATATTTTGTATAACAAAATTCTTATCCGGTCGACAGTAAAAAATAACAAACAAATTTATCTTCAATTTAGTAATTTTTTTATTGCACAGGAAGGAAAATACGGCATTCGTGAAAAATGCATGATCATAGACGATATAACAATTTGCAAAAGAAATCAATTAGAACCTTTGGATGAAAACCATTGTATTCCACAAATCCTTGCGGGAGGGAAAGCAACTTGCGACTATCAAGTTCGAAATGATCCTGTAATAGAATTAATCACAGATGGAACAGTCTTCATTTCTAACTTTATAGGAAATTTGACATACAATAATTTGACGCAGGTCTTAAACGGAGCCTTTATCATAAATTTTTATAACGAAACTATTACTATAGGCGGTATAAATTATACAAATTGGCAAAGCACGTCTCACCAAATCTTACCTCCTATACTCTCAAGCAACTTAACTGAAAAAGAGATAAAAATAGATTTAGAATACCTTCACCAACTCCATCTGACGAATGTAAAAAAATTAGATTACATCTCATCCAAGTTTATTATGTCAATAAGTTACAGTTTTTTAGCAATATTTCTTGGACTTGTATTATTTATAATACTCTATTTCCACACCAGATCAGCTTACCACAGGAAATTTGAATTCACTCCTCCAATAATAGATTTCAAACCAATCGCAATAAGTAAATGTTAGATTATATCATCTTTGTTTATTTTATCAGCGAGACGCTGATACTTAAAAAGGGGTGAGTTAACACAGTCAATATTCTCTGTTCATAAAAATGCAGAAACAGCAAAATCACATTTTGTGCGAACAGAAGTCATCGCGACAAAATGTGAAGAACCTTACTTATATTCTCTGTTCATAAAAATGCAGAAACAGCAAAATCACATTTTGTGCGAACGGAAGTCATCGCGACAAAATGTGAAGAACCTTACTTATATTCTCTGTTCATAAAAATGCAGAAACAGCTAAATCACATTTTGTGCGAACGAAAGTGATCGCGACAAAATGTGAAGAACCTTACTTACCTGTTCCATTTGCAATTTGATGATTAGCCAATATTTACTTACATGCAATATTTAGCGGAAGCAATCGCAACGGAATATAAGCCGCCGCGACTTCCAACAACAACAATAATAATTATAAAATATTGAATTACACAAATAACAATTTAGCAAGTAAGCAATTTCATTGTAAATTGTAGCAAAATAAGAATTTAGTAAGTAAGCAAATTGTATTAGTAAGTAAGCAAATTGTATTAGCAAGTAAGCAATTTTGTACTATATAAGACATTATCAAATAAAGCAAGCAGGTTCAGTTGAAACTTAAAATCATTTTTACGAGTCGTGGCCTGCAGTCGATAACTTACATACATACATATTAGGGTGGTCCAAAAATGCATGGGAAAAAATTTATATTAAAATTTTTATGCTGCCGCCCCCCATAATGGTAAAGAATGAAAAATAAAAAGACCCGTATTTTTTTTTTTTGTTTAATCAGACCATATTTAATGGTGCCGCCGGGGCTTTGAAATATCCCATGTATTTTGCATGGGAAAAAAATACTTTTTCGTAAATTTCATGTAAAAACCTGGAAAATGAATATATTTTAACCGGATAACTCAGTTTCTCTTCATAATTGGTCAGGGAATAACAACCAATTATGAAATAATTAATTTTTTTTGTATTAACTATTTTTTATAGAACCCCAAAAAGCCCCCATAAAACGAAAATCTAAGAAAAAATCGAAAAACAATATTTTATATTACTTTTATGATATTTTTTTGTGAGATTGGTTGTTATTCCCTGACCAATTATGAAGAGAAACTGAGGTATCCGGTTAAAATATATTCATTTTCCAGGTTTTTACATGAAATCTACGAAGATATAGGGAAAACGTACACAAAGCCTCGGATGAGAACTTCCAACACTGATGACGACCCCTGCAAACGAACTAAGGACTATGATTTGAGGGCATGCACCTGGAATGTCCGGTCCCTTAATGGGGAAGGTGCCTCTGCCCGGCTGGTTGATGTCCTCGTGAGAGTAAAGGCTGACATCACTGCCATCCAAGAGATGCGATGGACGGGGCAAGGTAAGAAAACCATAGAGCCTTGCGACGTCTACTACAGCTGCCATTTAAAGGAGCGCAAATTCGGTGTCGGATTTGTTGTGGTAGAGAGACTTCGTCGCCAAGTACTGTCGTTCACTCCGGTGGAGGAACGTCTTGCAATAATCCGCATCAAAGCGCGATTTTTTAACATCTCGCTAATTTGCGCCCACGCCCCGACGGAAGAGAAAGACGATGCGACCAAAGATTCCTTCTATGAGCGCTGCCCCCGCCATGACATAAAAATCGTGCGTGGCGACTTCAACGCCAGGGTGGGCAAGGAGGGAATTTTTGGTCCCACAGTCGGAAAATTCAGCCTGCACAACGAAACATCCGGTAACGGACAGAGGCTGATCGACCTCGCCGGGGCCCGAAACATGGTAGTCTGCAGCACCAGATTCCAGCATAAAAAGATACACCAAGCTACCTGGCTGTCTCCTGATCGAAAAACGCGAAACCAGATCGATCATGTTGGGATAGATGGAAGACACGTTTCTAGTGTATTAGATGTCCGTACGATCCGAGGACCCAACATCGACTCGCATCATTACCTTGTTGCAGCCAAACTGCGCACCCGCCTCTGTGCAACAAAAAACGTGCACCTACCGTTGCTGCAATCACAACAGACAGCCAGAAGATTCGCCACTCGACTCTCACTCCTGCTCTCGCAGAGCACTGCCCAACACACCGGCATGCGCGAGCAATGGAGCAACATTTCTCGTTCCCACGAGCCGCCGCCGAAGAAGAAATCGGATTCCGGCGAGCCCGAAAAAACAATTGGTACGACGAGGAATGTCATGCTGCCGCAGAAAGAAAGGATGCCGCCTATAGAGCCACGCTGCGATCGGGCGCAACGTGAGCCATGTGGGATCGCTACAGAGAGCTGAAAAAGGAAGAGAGACGTATTATCCGAAAGAAGAAACGAGAGGCCGAAATACGTGAGTGCGAGGAGCTTGAGATGCTGGCCAATAGGAACAACGCCCGAAAATTTTACCAGAAAGTTCGGCGGCTTACAGAAGGTTTTAAGACCGGGGCGTTGTCCTGTAAGAACAAAGACGGCGATCTGGTGACTGACGTACAGAGCAATCTTAAATTATGGAGGGAACACTTCTCGAACCTGTTAAACGGTGACAGCTGCGCATGTCATAGAGAATGTGAAGATCCCGATACCCCAATCGTTGACGACGGAATTGTCGTTCCGTTACCCGACCATGACGAGGTGAGAATAGCAATATCACGGCTAAAGAACAACAAAGCCACAGGCGCCGACGGACTGCCGGCTGAGCTATTCAAACATGGTGGCGAGGAGCTGGTAAGGTGCATGCATCAGCTCCTATGCAGAATATGGTCGGATGAAAGCATGCCTGCCGATTGGAATTTAAGTGTGCTCTGCCCAATCCATAAGAAGGGCGATCCTGCAATTTGTGCCAATTACCGCGGGATTAGTCTTCTAAATATCGCCTATAAGGTTCTAGCGAGCGTATTGTGTGAAAGGCTGAAGCCCACCGTCAACCAACTGATTGGACCTTATCAGTGTGGCTTCAGACCTGGAAAGTCTACCATCGACCAAATATTCACAATACGCCAAATCTTGGAAAAGACCCATGAAAGGAGAATCGACACACACCATCTTTTCGTCGACTTCAAAGCTGCATTCGACAGTACGGAAAGGAGTTACCTGTATGCCGCTATGTCTGAATTTGGTATCCCCGCAAAACTAATACGGCTATGTAAGATGACGTTGCTCAACACCAGCAGCGCCGTCAGAATTGGGAAGGACCTCTCCGAGCCGTTTGATACCAAACGAGGTTTCAGACAAGGTGACTCGCTGTCGTGTGACTTCTTTAACCTGATGTTGGAGAGCATCGTACGAGCCGCAGAACTTAATCGCTCAGGCACAATATTTTATAAGAGCGTACAATTGTTGGCGTTTGCCGATGATATCGATATCATCGGCCTTAACAACCGCGCTGTTAGTTCTGCCTTCTCCAAACTGGATAAAGAGGCAAAGCGAATGGGTTTGGTGGTGAACGAGAACAAAACGAAGTACCTCCTGTCTTCAAACAAACAGTCGGTGCACTCGCGTATCGGCACCCACGTCACTGTAGACAGTTATAATTTCGAGGTTGTAAAAGACTTCGTCTATTTAGGAGCCAGCATTAACACCGATAACAATGTCAGCCTTGAAATCCAAGGTAGAATCTCTTTTGACAACAAGTGCTACTTTGGACTAAGTAGGCAACTGAGCAGTAAAGTCCTCTCTCGACGAACAAAACTAACACTCTACGAGACTCTCATCATGCCCGTCCTAACGTATGGCGCAGAAGCGTGGACGATGACAGCATCCGATGAAGCGACGCTTGGAGTGTTCGAGAGAAAGATTCTGCGTAAGATTTTTGGACCTTTGCACGTTGGCAAAGGCGAATATCGCAGACGATGGGACGATGAGCTGTATGAGCTTTACGACGACATAGACATAGCGCAGCGAATAAGGACCCAGCGGCTACGTTGGCTGGGTCATGTCGTCCGAATGGATACAAACGCTCCGGCTTTGAAAGTATTCGATGCGGTACCAGCTGGTGGTAGCAGAGGAAGAGGAAGGCCTCCACTGCGTTGGAAAGATCAGGTGGAGAAGGACTTCGCTTCACTTGGTGTATCCAACTGGCGCCGGTTAGCACGAGAAAGAAACGACTGGCGCGCTTTGTTAATCTCGGCCAAAATCGCGTAAGCAGTTATCGCACCAATTAAGAAGAAGATATATATTTATTGTATATGAAGTGTATTATCAAAATTATTTCAAAATATCCACATAAAAATTAACTTTGTTAACCATTCATTTACATCAACAATATGTTGTACTTTTTAAATTATTATGTATGTATGTATGTTAATATATTATACTACAAATTGTTCAATACATAGTATAACATCTACCATCCATATTCATGTGGCCAAAACAAAATCTTGACCTGCCTCATAACACAGCTCATATGCATATCTACATATGGAAACATATTTCTAACTAGCAAACCCGGCCCCCTTCGCTGGGCACACTAAAATAGAATAGATATGGTTTAGAACAAAAAATATATGGTTTTCATATTATTTACTTCTTTATTCTTTATTCAAGCGCTTTGGCATAAACAATATTTTTTGTTTTTCTATTTGTTTTTGAGTAAATATAAAATATAAATTGAAAATCAGGAAAAAAAAAGATTGTTTTTAAATTTCAAATCATCGCAAATGAATAACTAAGAAACAATCGTCTTTTTTCCTGATCATCCATGAATTTTTCGTTTCAATTTATATATTTTATTAAGCATTGGAGCTTTTATAACCATTATCCATTTATATTTTTCAAAAAAAAAACACATAATTTCATTTGAACATTCGGATTTCACATTAAATTCTCAAATTTCGTAAGAAATTATTCACTGTTCCAAAATCCACTCCAAAAAAATTCACAAAAAATGTTTACACTTTGCACTTACGTCTTCTCCTTATGGCGTCCAAATCAGAAAGAAATATTGACACATTGTAACTCACACTGTCAATTTGACAGTTCAGTTCCGCCCCAAGCGTTAAAAAAGTAAACGGCATTATGGCTGGTTCAAAAGAACGCTGTACGCGTTGCCGGAGTTCTGAATTACAACCAAACTTTACGAAACCCATTTTCAATACTTACTTAACAATGTGCGTAAGTTTGGTTTAATTCGGTGCAAAGACACGGCGGGTCCACGTTTTGGCATATATTTCGAGACCTTAGACATCAATAGGCATGAAAATTACCCCGTATTAAAGCACTTATCAACAGCTTTCATTTGATATCCATATTGTACATACGCAACCAAAGGTTACCCGGGTCCACGTTTTGACCTATATCTCGAGACCCCAGTCACGAAGCGGCATGAAAAATACTCTGTACTAAAGCATTCACCAACAGCTTCAATTTGATATCCATATTGTACAAACACATTCTAGGGTCCACGTTTTGGTCTCTATCCCGAGACCCTATCTACCAATAGGTATCCAAACTATACGGAAACCATCTTCAATACCTCCTTAACAATGTGTGTAAGTTTGGTTTAATTCGGTTCCAAGACACGGCGGGTCCACGTTTTGGCATATATTTCGAGACCCTAGTCATCAATAGGTATGAAAATTACCCCGTGTTAAAGCACTTATCAACAACTTCAACTCGCAGAGTGTTAGTTTTGTTCGTCGAGAGAGGACTTTACTGCTCAGTTGCCTACTTAGTCCAAAGTAGCACTTGTTGTCAAAAGAGATTCTACCTTGGATTTCAAGGCTGACATTGTTATCGGTGTTAATGCTGGCTCCTAAATAGACGAAGTCTTTTACAACCTCGAAATTATAACTGTCTACAGTGACGTGGGTGCCGATACGCGAGTGCACCGACTGTTTGTTTGAAGACAGGAGGTACTTCGTTTTGTTCTCGTTCACCACCAAACCCATTCGCTTTGCCTCTTTATCCAGTTTGGAGAAGGCAGAACTAACAGCGCGGTTGTTAAGGCCGATGATATCGATATCATCGGCATACGCCAACAATTGTACGCTCTTATAAAATATTGTGCCTGAGCGATTAAGTTCTGCGGCTCGTACGATGCTCTCCAACATCAGGTTAAAGAAGTCACACGACAGCGAGTCACCTTGTCTGAAACCTCGTTTGGTATCAAACGGCTCGGAGAGGTCCTTCCCAATTCTGACGGCGCTGCTGGTGTTGAGCAACGTCATCTTACATAGCCGTATTAGTTTTGCGGGGATACCAAATTCAGACATAGCGGCATACAGGTAACTCCTTTCCGTACTGTCGAATGCAGCTTTGAAGTCGACGAAAAGATGGTGTGTGTCGATTCTCCTTTCATGGGTCTTTTCCAAGATTTGGCGTATTGTGAATATTTGGTCGATGGTAGACTTTCCAGGTCTGAAGCCACACTGATAAGGTCCAATCAGTTGGTTGACGGTGGGCTTCAGCCTTTCACACAATACGCTCGCTAGAACCTTATAGGCGATATTTAGAAGACTAATCCCGCGGTAATTGGCACAAATTGCAGGATCGCCCTTCTTATGGATTGGGCAGAGCACACTTAAATTCCAATCGGCAGGCATGCTTTCATCCGACCATATTCTGCATAGGAGCTGATGCATGCACCTTACCAGCTCCTCGCCACCATGTTTGAATAGCTCAGCCGGCAGTCCGTCGGCGCCTGTGGCTTTGTTGTTCTTTAGCCGTGATATTGCTATTCTCACCTCGTCATGGTCGGGTAACGGAACGACAATTCCGTCGTCAACGATTGGGGTATCGGGATCTTCACATTCTCTATGACATGCGCAGCTGTCACCGTTTAACAGGTTCGAGAAGTGTTCCCTCCATAATTTAAGATTGCTCTGTACGTCAGTCACCAGATCGCCGTCTTTGTTCTTACAGGACAACGCCCCGGTCTTAAAACCTTCTGTAAGCCGCCGAACTTTCTGGTAAAATTTTCGGGCGTTGTTCCTATTGGCCAGCATCTCAAGCTCCTCGCACTCACGTATTTCGGCCTCTCGTTTCTTCTTTCGGATAATACGTCTCTCTTCCTTTTTCAGCTCTCTGTAGCGATCCCACATGGCTCACGTTGCGCCCGATCGCAGCGTGGCTCTATAGGCGGCATCCTTTCTTTCTGCGGCAGCATGACATTCCTCGTCGTACCAATTGTTTTTTCGGGCTCGCCGGAATCCGATTTCTTCTTCGGCGGCGGCACGTGGGAACGAGAAATGTTGCTCCATTGCTCGCGCATGCCGGTGTGTTGGGCAGTGCTCTGCGAGAGCAGGAGTGAGAGTCGAGTGGCGAATCTTCTGGCTGTCTGTTGTGATTGCAGCAACGGTAGATGCACGTTTTTTGTTGCACAGAGGCGGGTGCGCAGTTTGGCTGCAACAAGGTAATGATGCGAGTCGATGTTGGGTCCTCGGATCGTACGGACATCTAATACACTAGAAACGTGTCTTCCATCTATCCCAACATGATCGATCTGGTTTCGCGTTTTTCGATCAGGAGACAGCCAGGTAGCTTGGTGTATCTTTTTATGCTGGAATCTGGTGCTGCAGACTACCATGTTTCGGGCCCCGGCGAGGTCGATCAGCCTCTGTCCGTTACCGGATGTTTCGTTGTGCAGGCTGAATTTTCCGACTGTGGGACCAAAAATTCCCTCCTTGCCCACCCTGGCGTTGAAGTCGCCACGCACGATTTTTATGTCATGGCGGGGGCAGCGCTCATAGAAGGAATCTTTGGTCGCATCGTCTTTCTCTTCCGTCGGGGCGTGGGCGCAAATTAGCGAGATGTTAAAAAATCGCGCTTTGATGCGGATTATTGCAAGACGTTCCTCCACCGGAGTGAACGACAGTACTTGGCGACGAAGTCTCTCTACCACAACAAATCCGACACCGAATTTGCGCTCCTTTAAATGGCAGCTGTAGTAGACGTCGCAAGGCTCTATGGTTTTCTTACCTTGCCCCGTCCATCGCATCTCTTGGATGGCAGTGATGTCAGCCTTTACTCTCACGAGGACATCAACCAGCCGGGCAGAGGCACCTTCCCCATTAAGGGACCGGACATTCCAGGTGCATGCCCTCAAATCATAGTCCTTAGTTCGTTTGCAGGGGTCGTCATCAGTGTTGGAAGTTCTCATCCGAGGCTTTGTGTACGTTTTCATTGGGGGGGATTTTTAAGTGGCGGGTCCCAAACCCAACGCACAACCAGCTAGCCTTCTCACGTTAGCTCACTCCCGAACGGGTGTTCGGAAGCTATCCAGAGGATACGTGGGCTAATCCCGGCCGTTGTGAGCTGCGTGAACCATATGTAGAAGAATCGTCCTGGCCACTCCCAAGTGAATGGCGATCAGTAACTTTCCCCACTTGCGTGGATTTCTACATATGGAACCATCCACCAATATAATAATAATCATAATAATCAATATATATAATACATATATATTTATATAATGGGCGCGTACTACCTTTTTGGGTGTTGGGCCGAGCTCCTCCTCCTATTTGTGGTGTGCGTCTTGATGTTGTTCCACAAATGGAGGGGCCTACAGTTTCAAGACGACTCCGAACGGCAGTTCTTTCTTATAAGGAGCTTTTCCATGGCAGATATACAGGGTTGGCCATATTAAACTGACCCATTGAGTAACCCTATAACTTTTTACTGTAATTTCAGATCAGCTAATGACATACCGCGTTGGAAGCGTCAGTCGAAGGAGATTTATACCATGAAACAGTACACCCCAATAGAACGCGCTGAAATTGTTCAGCTGTACATTCAAAATTCCTTCTCGATTGTAAAAACGCAACGTGCGTGGAGAAAAAAAAATAAAGTGAAAAGTGCGCCGTCAAAGAACGGAATCAAGCAAATGCACAAAAGATTTTTGTCTTCCGGCACCCTCAAATTATTGAAGAGGTACCTCTCCACGACCACGGATTTGACGCCACCGGACTTTTTTCTTTGGGGCTATTTGAAATCTAAGGTTTACGTCAACAAGCCAAAGACACTAGGCGCACTTAAGGCCAATATCCGACGGGAAATAGCCGCCATATCGGCCGAGACGCTGGCCAAAACTATGGAAAACGCCGAAAAACGGGCACATTACGCTATACGAGCTAAGGGCGACCACTTGCGCGATATCATATTCAAAAAGTGATGTAAACGAATCTCCTTGAACTAAATTAAATGTTTTTCACAATGAAACACAAAAAAATGTTTCTTTTTCCATATTTTTTTAATAATCACATGGGTCAGTTTAATATGGCCAACCCTGTACACTCGGAGGCTTGCCATTGCCTGCCGAGGGGCGACCGCTATTAGAAAAAACGTTTTCTTAATTTTTTGACCTTTCACCGGGATTCGAACCGACGTTCTCTCTCTGAATTCCGAATGGTAATCACGCACCAACCCATTCGGCCACGGCGGCCGTCAATACAATTTAGTTAATTAGATACTTAAAATTTCACATTCATGCATGCATACATATCAGAGACTGGCTTCGAATAGTCTCGAGCCGTCTCGAGCATCATACCCTAAATTTGGTACAAGTAAACACAACTGTCGCCAGCTATGCGGGCATGTAGAGTATAAACATTCATTACCAGATGGTAATTATCACAAACGATTTGATTAGAAACTAATTCCATTGTATCTGCTATCTCCATATGTACATATGTATGTATGTACGTAAGTTTATAATACACAGCAAAAGAAGAAGAAGTTGTTCAACTAGTGCATGCAAGGACAAACAATACTCGCAGATCGCGAGTGGCTCGCGCCACAAAACGCTACGAGCCTACCTGCCTCATTTACGCTAACGCCGCTTTAGTGGAAGAAGCGAGCATATTTATGTACATATGTATGTGTATTTTTGCTATTGTCTTACACAATGAGCTAACCGCGCAATAACTATGTACATACATATGTACTTTTACTTAAAAAGGATGTATCGCGTACGGGGAAACCAACTATCGGGATTTGCCCACTTTGCAGGCAATTTTGGTTTGGCGGGAATACGCAGTTTTTTCGCTGAATTTAGTATTTTATGATTATAAAAACGTCGAAGTAACCGAATATACATATGTTCCTTTTTAACCATAGCGAAACTTTTTCATGTCGGTGGAAACCTGCTGCTCCGCGCTCTATTGTGCGCTTTAATTCAAAAATGAAACAGTTAATTTCAAATCCGCAACATACATTAATACATACGAGTATGTATGTGGTTTTAATTCATATTAAATATTTATTACTATTATTGAAAAAAAAAATATTTCATGAGATCCATCATTTTCGGTTAGTACTAAGAATCCTTAAATTCTATGAGTTAAAGCTATGGAAAAACATTTCATTATACTTAATTAATGTAGTTTCAAAAAGTCTTATGAGCTACGGATGTAAACTGCGTACTACAGTTACAAATTTCATCTTTTCAAAATTCTTAAAATATAAAAAATTTTAAAATAAAGAACACATTTAATGATATTAAATATATTTTGGCATTGATTTTTACGACACTCAAATTTTTTTTTAGTTAAGCTTTTTTGAACATGCGTACAAATTTTTAGCATTAAAAAAATCAGAAACATTTGCTAAATTTTCCTTAAATTTCTCAAACGCTTTTGAATTAAAAAAAAAAGATTTCAAATTATTTTCATCCTTAATAAATTGCAAATTTCTAAGCGTTAAAGTTTTTAAAGTAGGAATTTAAAAATAGTAAGCTATCTACCGAGCCTGGTGCTAACCGGTTCCTTTTTTCTGAAATGATATTGCCAGCCAGTGAAAAAGACCTCTCAGCAGCTGCACTGCTAGCTGGCAGTGAATGAATTTGCAGCGCTAGTTTTGATAAGTGAGGAAACTTTTTTTCATTTTCTTTCCACCACTCAATCACGTTGAAGTTTTCGGTAATTCCAACAGTTTCCTTACTATATCTCTCCACTTCATCTTCAGGTATTTCTATTATAAGTGAAGGTCGTCTAAACAGGTGAGGAAAAAAGAACTGGGCATCGTTGTTAGGAGACAAAATAGAACTAGTGAAATCTGCAATACTCTCATCTGAGGTATTTTGATTAGCTAAATGCTGCGATGCTGAGGGAGGTGGAGTGGTCAAGCTTGTAGGCTCATGATCAATAAATTGCGCAGAAGTGGGTTCAGAAATAAGAGCTTCTCTGTTAAGGCGAGTAATGCAGAAATCCTTTATAGCACTTAAATCATTTTGCTGCATATTTATAGCTGGTGGGTATAGGAAGCATGCAGCTTTGTTCCATAAACTTAAATTGGCTACCCATATTTCATCAATATTTTGATTTACCCGTTCTTTCAAAATTAAAATTGGAGCCATATCTTCACTGCTCGGCTCACAAAGACTCTTAATTTTCAACACTGAAGGCAAAACAAAGCATAATGATGGAGAATTAGAAAGTTGTAATTTTTTAAAAACAATTTCAAAACCCTTACATAGTTCCACGAGTACTCTAATAATCGATATATTTATATCTAATAATCTATGGCCTTGTTCATTTCCATCAAGAACCCTGATAATTTCAACCCAATTATCACAAATAGATTTGAGCATTACATAATTTGAATTCCATCGAGTAGGGCATTGGCTTTTCAAAGACGTAGGTAAAAGATGCTGCAGGTTGGCTTTTTTAAAATATTTCACTATTTTTTTGCAAGACTCTAAGATGTGTGTCAACTCAGCTGTTTCAGCAAACGACTTATCTAGTACATTGGAGAGTAAATGGCTACTGCAGTTAAGACGTGCATTATGTTCTAAAGCCTTAACAATATTTTTACCTCTGTCTGTTACAAACTTAATTAAACTGATGTCTTCCACACCAAATTCATTAAATAAAGTCTTAAGTTTTCTTGCTATATTGTCCCCGGTTGACTTTTCAAAATCCATGGATTTCATTCCTAATACAATATCAAACAATTTGTAATCCTTCGCATAGTGAAATGTCACACCTAAAAAATTTCGTTTTACGTAATTGTCCGTCCACATGTCAATTGTAGCCGAAGCTCTCCCGCTGCTTACAATGTCCTTTATTTCTTCACGCAGTTCTTGTTTTTTTTCCTTTGCAAACTTTTTCGCATTACGAGAGATTGTTGTCGCATCTGGCAGTAAGTTCGCCACATCGACGTGTTCGCCATACGTTGCGCCGATCTAATAAAGAAACTTCGCCAATTTGGCAAAGCCAGTACCATTTACTGCCGAAAAGGGCAGGCTATCTTCAATTACCCAAAACGTACATTTCTCAATGCCTTCATTTTTGTCCAATAATGTGACAGGTTTCAAAACTTGCGACTCCTTACTATTTTTGCAGCACTTGTGTCGATTCAAATTTGATGTTTGGCTTCTGGTATACCTCAGCACCTTGCAGCAAGTGCGGCAGTAAACAAAACCTGCCACTATATTATCATCGGGTTTTAATATTTCAGCAACTACATTCCAAACAAAGCTTTTCCCCTTTCGACGGCTGCTTAAATGGTAATTGCCATTTGCAATTTGTTCAGAAACAAATTCTATTGTATCAGCCATATCACGATATCAAACAAGAATTAATGGTTGCTCAAAATGAAACTTTAAAAATTATGAAACGCACTCAATGATCGCTGTTTAACTAATGCATGCAAAAAAACCATACTCGCACATCGCGAGTGGCTCGCGCCATGGCTGTGGTGACGCGAGCCTGTGTGATACATACAACATTTCTATACTCGTTCATGCTATCAACACTGTGGTAGAAGACACGAGTATCAATTTGTTACCGCAACCGTCGTGCACAAACAGCTAACGGCTCATTATTTGCTACTGAACATAAACGCCTGATCATACAATGCACTAGTAAAAGATCGCGTATACACACAATCTAGGTATCCGTCGCAGCTCCCTGATACATATATGTACTTAAAATTAATTTATTTATCTCACAAGAAAAAATCCATTTGCGCATGCAAAATGCCGACGGCAAATAAGCATGAAAGAAAAATGTACAAGTCTGCTGTTATTTTCTTTTGCCTAACACCAAATCATGGCATTTTACATTTCAATGCAAACGCTATATTTAATTCTGTTGACTACGCCCCGCTATGTTAACTCTCTTCTGTTAACTTTTTCAAGGCCGTGGTGAAATAATAAAAATTTCTTACCCACGTTTTGTTAGCATTTGACATTTAACTTGCTCATTCGTTCCTGAGCCTTCTCTATCAATTTACGTTCTCTGCCATATCTATGGTATCTATCAAGGCGAATTGAGTAGCTTAGGTGGCGGCTCTAGAAAATAGTTACTCTATTTTCCGCGATTTTGACAAGTCCGACGTCAGCTCCCTTCCTGACAAAAAACAGACGAACAGAACAAACAAAAGGAGCAGAAAATGTACATCTTTGTGAAAATTCAGTGAATGGCTTGTAATATTGTTATTTGTGAGATTAGAACTAAACAAACTAATGCAAACGATGTGCCGCGAGTTAAATTGTTAAAGTACAAATGAATATAAAGCTTCCAAATGCAGTTTTTTACGTTTTCATGTGGAAAACCCTGAGTCTAGAACGTATGGGTGTGTGCGTATAGTTTCTTGTGTTTGGCTTGCTTTATGCTGTTAACTTTTGGTGAAAAATGTTTATGTAATGATTAGTCTTCGGGGGACGAGTACTCCTCAAAATTCCATGCGTTCCAGTCATTAAGACTTCTCCATACATTATCGTTCTCTGTAATACATGCCCAAGAATGGTAGAGAAGAAGATTGCGCCTTCCGAATTAGCCTTGTCGCAAGAGTCCACCTATAAACAAACAAAAGGAAGGAGAACTATTTGTTTGTGAAGAAGAAGAGTAGGCGAAATCAATGGAAACAACCAAACATAAGAAATTGTACGCCCATACACATACTTTCCAGCCACGGCGTCTTCCGCATAAAAACGCAAAAAACTGTTTTCGAAGGTGTTGGGAACCCCTGATTAGTTGTAAAAATATTGGGAACTCCTGATTACTTGTAAAAATGTTGGGAACTCTTGATTAGTTGTAAAATTATTTGTTGTACTATATACTTTATGTATTTGATTCCCGCTAGTTCTGTGAATGCGTGTTTGTACACAGGAGTATGTCCGCACAATAGGTAACGGTCAATGCAGAGTTCCTATTTCGTTGTTCCTTGTTCGCGTACATATGTACAAACGCGCATATATAGAATTAGCGCTAATTTGCATATGAAAACCGCAGTGTGTCCTTCGTCGAATTTGCCGCTGCGTTAATGACTGGTTCAATTTAAAAAATCAGTCGTTAGCCAGCGGAGGGAGTGGACACACTGCGAAATAAACGCCCGGCAAGTTCAATTCGCAAGCGTAAATTTGATTCCCTCAATTTTTCACAAAACTTTATTTCGCTGCCGTTCGAAAATCCATTGTTCGCCACTTGTTCCAGCCAGGACCTAATTTAACCATGGCGACACCAGTTTCAAAGGCCACTACACCTGCATCAGTAGCCGACCAGCAAAGGGTGTCGGATGCTGGCACTGCCGTTGGTGTAGTGGATTTGTCAAGTGCCCCCGTTGCCGAGGGAGTCACCACTCGTGCTTCATCTGCCGCCCGCCAAGAAGTGATGTTTCAGGCTATGCAAAAACGCATCGCCGCGCTTGAACGCAGCCTGAAAGTTGCCCAAGAAAAAATAAGGGAACACGAGTTAACGAACGAAGCCCAGCGCGCTGATGCGCAAAGCACAGCCAGTGCACCCAGCGACAGTTCCGCCAACGAATCTGCCTTGCCGTCATCAAGCCTGCCGATGACACAGATCCAGTTGCTTCAGCCGCAATCGCCGTTAGTAACATGTGCTGCTACCTGTGTGCATACGGTGCAGCCGCCGCCGCCACCTCAGAACGCTACACGTTATCAGATGTACACTGCTACTCGTTCCTCACCTCTTATTTACACATCCTCATTTAATGGGACGTACAGCAGCTCGACTTTGCCCCCGTGCGACACATTTGTTAGCAGTCTTCCGTCAACGGTGCCAATTTCCGCTAATGTGGGCTCCGTACCCTTACAGTTTTCAACCCAGCCAAGGAAATTGCAAGATTTGCCGGAGTTTAGCGGGAAACCGGAGGACTGGCCGATATTTTTTACTGCCTACACTGAGTCAACCGCTGTCTATGGGTACAGTTGCTTTGAAAACAACTTACGCCTGCAGAAGTGCTTAAAGGGTGAAGCCCGAGAAGCTGTTAAATCGCTACTAATCCATCCAAACAACGTGGCGAATATCATAGAGCAACTTAAGTTCCGATTCGGTCGCCCAGAGCAATTAATTCGAAGCCAGCTAGCCCATGTTCGAGAAATTGCTCCGATAGCGGAAAGCTCAGTGGTAAAGTTGATACCATTTACGACGAAGATTAGCAACGTTTGTGCATTTTTACGTTCTGCGTGTGGCGGAGAGCAGTATTTAGTGAATCCAACACTCCTCGATGAGCTTGTCGGAAAGTTACCCATGAGCAAGCGTATCGCATGGGCAGTCTTTGCGTCATCTTTACAGCCTTTCAGCATTTTAGCGATTGGCTCACTCAACTTGCCAATGTCATCTGCACGGTATACGATGGGGAAGCAACGAAAGATTCGAGTGTGTTGCATGCTGCCGAATCTCAACGTCATTCAGCCTGCCCTATTTGCCAGGGCCAACATAAGCCAGCCGATTGTACGCAGTTTAGCAAACTTACAGTGCCGGAAAAACTATGTTCAACTGACGGGTGCAAACGGTGACATCATAAATTGTTGCACGATATTGGGAAAACTATCGATGGGCCATCAAACCAGTCACCGCGGCCTCGAGATCGCCAACGACGTACTTTCATTGCCGATCTTCATACAGGTATTAGTACGAGGACGCATCCAGCGTCTCGTATTGAACAGCAAGGTGATGCGGGTGCAGCGGTCTTTAGTTGCAGTACAGATAACAATAGCAATTTATTATTTCGGATTCTGCCGGTCGTGTTGTATGAGAACCAAAAGCGCGTTGAGACGTACGCACTTTTAGATGAAGGTTCGTCAATAACAATGATTGATAGCACACTGATTGAAGAGCTCGGCTTACGTGGTCGGACTGAACGCTTGAACCTACAGTGGTTCGGAGGACGTGCCGCTCAGGAGTCGGCCATGGTGGTAGATCTACTCGTGAGTGGTGCCGGTATGCAAAAGAGACATAAGTTACGAAGGTTATGGTGTTTCAAACTTGCAGCTGCCTTCTCAGAGTCTGAGTAAAGCCGATTTGCGTTTCCATGAAAGGCAATTGAATAAGCTGGCAGTTGAACCGTACGCACAAGTCAAGCCAAAGCTGCTAATCGGACTCGCCCACTGCCACCTCGGTTTGCCGTCAACTACAATGCAGCTAAACAAGTGTGGGCCATTCGCTGCGAATACTGAGCTAGGATGGGTTGTATTTGGGCCAACAATGAACTCTCATCCATCATTGCCATCATGCTTATTCGTTAACTGCCACACTGATCAATCTCTACATAATATGGTTGCTGAATACTTCGAGACGGAAAGCTTTGGGGTTCGAGCTGCGCCTATCATGGAGAGTGAAGCTGACGTCCGTGCTCGGGAAATCTTGAAGTCTACTACATGCCGTGTTGAAGGAAGGTACGAGACTGGTCTGCTCTGGAAACGTTCCGACATACAGCTACCTGCCAGCTATTCTATGGCTTTGAAAAGATTAGCGAGTGTTGAAGCAAAAATGAGGCGCGATACAGACTTTGCCGCTGAATATAACCGCATCATAAGTTCTTACGTCATGAAGGACTACGCACAAAAGCTGTCGCCAGAAGAAGCCGCTTTATCTTGCAATAGAACATGGTACCTGCCTCATTTTGCCGTGAGAATCCAAATAAGCCAGGCAAGTTACGCATGGTGTTCGACGCAGCTGCTGAGGTGGACGGTGTGTCTCTTAATTCACAGCTCATGAAGGGTCCGCAAGAGTATCGGTCTTTGCCTGCTATACTATTCCACTTTCGGGAAGGAGTAACGGGCGTGTGTGGGGTCATCAAAGAGATGTTTCACCAGGTGCTGGTTCAAGGTGACGACAGATGTGCGCAACGATTTCTTTGGCGCCAAGGTGATACTACCAGACAGCCCGAGGTGTATGAGATGCGCGTAATGACCTTTGGAGCAGCATGTTCGCCTTGCGCCGCCAATTATGTGAAGACGATCAATGCGTTGGAGTATTGCAACAAAGTCAAGGGTGCTACCGGAGCCGTGAAATCGATACTGGACTACCATTGTGTCGATGACTATGTCGATAGCTTTGACACAGAGGAAGAAGCAGCTGACATAACGAAACAAGTTCGAGCAATACATAAGATGACCGGTTTCGATCTTTGCAATTTCGCGTCAAACTCGTTAAGAGTGACAGAAGCACTTAATGGTGACGGGAATATCCGTCAAATAGCAAATAAAGAAGGAGTACTGGTGGACAGAGTCCTCGGTTTGTTTTGGCAGGCATCAACCGACACTTTTGGGTTTAAACTAAGATTCAACAACGTAGATTCCAACGTTTTGGACGGAGGGCGCCGTCCGACGAAGCGAGAACTTCTCAGTGTGGTCATGTCGATCTTCGACCCGCTGGGCTTTCTTAGCAACTGTGTAGTGAGCGCCAAGATCCTCATGCGGGAAGTGTGGAAGAATGACATCCGGTGAGACGAGCCACTGCCAAACAACGTAAACACCGCATGGGAAGGATGGCGCAAACAACTGCCAATGGTCGCCGAATATACCGTCCCTCGATACTATTATCGAAATGGGAAGCCTAAAGTTTTGCAGCTCCATGTTTTCGTCGACGCCAGCGAGGATGCCTTTGCCGCGGTAGCCTACTGGAGGTCAACTAATGCTGAGGGTGAGGTTGAAGTCGCATTTATATCTGCAAAAACTAAATGCGCGGCGATGAAGTCATTGACGGTCCCTCGATTGGAGCTTCAGGCAGCTGTATTGGGTACGCGTTTGATGAATTGCCTACGAGAGGAGCACTCCTTGCACATCGATGACTGCGTCATTTGGAGTGACTCCAAAACAGTGATCCAGTGGCTTCGCAGTGAACATCGGCGCTATAAGCCATTTGTGCAGCATCGGATCGCCGAGATATTAGCCACAACTACTACTGCAAATAGGAGATGGCTACCTACCGAGCACAATGTCGCTGATGAGGCTACTCGAGCTAATAACTTTGTCGACTTTAGCTCATCCACCCGTTGGTCCTGCGGCCCACCATTTTTGTTACGAGAAGAGGAGTATTGGCCGACAGAGAGCTCTACATGCAATCATCATGAGGAAGCTGACAAGGAACTACGTCCTAAATTCGCCCTTGCAATCGTAAGCTGTACGTTTCTATATTATAACCGATTCTCTTCATTCAAAAAACTGGTGAGAACGACAGCATGGGTCCTGCGATTTATTGACGTTTGCCGCCGCCGTAAACCGCCAGACCGATGCTATGGGTTGACTGCCAAAGAAGTTGAGACTGCTAAGCTTTGCTTGTGCCGTCTCGTTCAACGCAGTGAATACGCCGAAGAGTTTCAGCACATCGAAAGCGGTCGCAACCTGCCACACAACAGTTCGCTCATTCAACTTTCGCCTTATATAGACGAAGATGGTGTTCTTCGTGTACGAGGACGCATAGAAGCTGCCAGCTGGCTCCCAATAAGCGCGAGACGCCCTATCATACTACCGCCAAAACATTGTTTCTCAAATCTGGTCGCCATACACTACCACGTCAAAATGCATCATCAAAATCTAGAAGCCACTATTTGTGAGATACGTCGCCTTTATTGGGTACCACGTCTCAGGAGTTTGCTGCGCAGTATAGTCGCCAATAGCGCCATTTGCCGCTTAAGAAAAATCCATGCCGTATCGCCATTGATGGGCCCTCTTCCGATTGATAGATTAACTCCTTATGTCAGGCCATTCAGCTATACGGGCCTTGATTACTTTGGACCGATAACAGTAACTGTTCGCCGCGCCAACGAAAAAAGATGGGTGGCGTTATTTACGTGCCTGACAGTCAGGGCTGTGCAGCTGGAGTTGGCTCATGACCTCAGCACTGACTCATGTATAATCGTATTGCGCAACTTTATAAATCGTCGCGGCGTTCCCGTACGAGTGAGGTCCGATAATGGGAAGAACTTCGTCGGTGCTGACATGGAAGCAAAGCGCTTCAGTGAAGCCTTCGATTGCAATCGCCTGCAGGGTGAGCTGTCGCAAAGGGGCGTAGAGTGGATCCTTAACTCGCCTTTCAACCCGGCAGAGGGGGGCGCTTGGGAACGATTGGTGCAGTGCGTCAAGAGAGTACTACGATGCACTTTGAAGGAAACGTCGCCACGGGAGCACACGCTCAACTGCTTCCTAATCGAGGCGGAAAATATTGTGAATTCTCGGCCGTTGACGCACTTGCCCATCTATGTCAACCAGGAGCAGCCGCTGACTCCAAATGACTTCCTTCTGGGTGAAGCCAACACACCGCGAACTCCGATTGCCAGCGAAGTTCTGGAAACCAAATGCTTTCTTCGACAACAGTGGCGTCTTGCTCGACAACTAAGGGACCATTTTTGGAAACGATGGATAGCGGAATACCTTCCGACATTGACACGCCGGGTGAAGAGGTGCCAACGAACAAAACCTCTGCAGATAGATGACCTCGTCTTCATATGCGACGCCAATATATCTCGTTGGGACTGGTGTCGAGGCAAGGTGGAACGCTTGTATGCAGGAGCGGATAGTGAGGTCAGACGATCTGACGTACGCACTTCGAGTGGATTAAAGCGCCGTGCCGTCTCCAAATTGGCAGTTCTGGACGTTGAGGATGGTGAATCGGGTTGATTCACGGAGGGGGAATGTTGGGAACACCTGATTACTTGTAAAAATATTGGGAACCCCTGATTACTTGTAAAAATGTTGGGAACCCCTGATTAGTTGTAAAATTATTTGTTGTATTGTACTATATACTTTATGTATTTGATTCCCGCTAGTTCTGTGTATGCGTGTTTGTACACACGAGTATGTCCGCACAATAGGTAACGGTCAATGCAGAGTTCCTATTTCGTTGTTTCTTGTTCGCGTACATATGTACAAACGCGCATATATAGAATTAGCGCTAATTTGCATATGAAAACCGCAGTGTGTCCTTCGTCGAATTTGCCGCTGCGTTAATGACTGGTTCAATTTAAAAAATCAGTCGTTAGCCAGCGGAGGGAGTGGACACACTGCGAAATAAACGCCCGGCAAGTTCAATTCGCAAGCGTAAATTTGATTCCCTCAATTTTTCACAGAAGGCTTTATATTCAATCCTACTTTAAACATTTAACACGCGGCAGCTCGTTTGCCTTTGGTTGTTTAGTTTTGATCTTATAAATCACCACATTACCAAGCCATTCACTGAATTTTCCCAAATATGTAATATCTCCTACTTTTGTTTGTTTTGTTCGTATGCATTGTATTGCGAAGGGAGCTGACGTCATACTAGTCAAAACTACAAAAAATAAAGTAACCCTTTTCTTAATGAACGTATTTTGTTTTTGTAGTCGCTTGGCATAGAATTTTAGCTTTGGACGACATACGAATTTAGAGGCAAGAATGATAGCGAAACAGATTGCGCCTTCCGAATTCGCCGTATCCTAAGAGCCTGAATAAACAAGCAAAAGGAAGGCGGATTGCTGGTTTGTGAAGAAGAAGAGTAGGAGAAAGCGATGGATAAGACCAAACGCAAGAAATTATACGCAAACACACATACTTTCCGTCTTCCGCATAAAGCCCCAGAAATCGCATTTAGAGGCATTATATTAATTTGTACTCTCACAACGAATATATGAAACTCCTCAGCATGCTCTGTTAGAATGTTCTAGTTTTAATGGGGAGCGAAGCAGGTGGCGCCCAAATATTGGCAAGAGCATGACAGCTGCTAGCTTAGTACAATATATGTCTGCTAGAATCTCAAGGATGATAGAGTACGTGAATACGCCTTCCGAATTCGCTGTGTCATAAGAGCCCATGAATAATCAAACGAAAAGAAGGGAAATTACTTGTGAGTGAGTAGGTGAATCAATAAAAACAACCAAACGCAATACATTATACGCACACACTCATACTTCCTTGCCATGGCGTCTTCCGCATAAAAACAAAAACAAATTGCATTTAGAGGCTTTATATTAATTTGCGCTTCACAATTTAACACATGGCACTTCGTTTTCATTAGTTTGTTTAGTTAAAATCCCAAAAATCACTATAGTATCAAACCATTCACAAAAATCTATATTTTCTACCCCTTTTGTTTGTTTTGTTGTGTATTGGAAAGGGAACTGACGTCAGACTTTTCAAAATCGCGTAAAATAAAGTAACTGTTTTAGCACAAGGCGTATTGAGTACCTTAGGTGGCCCCTGTAAAAAACAGTTCCTTTATTGTTCGCGATTTTGACGAGTCTGACGTCTTCCCAATAGAAAACGAGCGAACAAAATAAACAGAAATTACATGTTTGGGTAAATTCAATAAATAGCTCTGTAATATTGTGATTTGTGTGACTAAACAAACTAATGAAAACGAAGTGCCGTGTGTTAAATCCTGAATTTCTTGTATTTGGTTGCCCACTCTTCCTCTTCACATACAAGTAATTCCCCTTCCTTTTGTTTGTTTATTCGTGGACTCTTACGACACAACGAGTTCGGAAGGCGCAATCTATACCTCTATCATTCATGGTTTTGGCAAAGCACCCCCTCAGTTAATTCAATTCATCTTGCGAATAAATGAGAAAGTGATTCACTAAAACAAGCAATTGTGTTGCCATTAATTTGTGGTTTTTATTTGACAATCTAGTGATTGAATTCAAAGGAATTGTTGTACGAGATTTATTTAGATTTTAAACGTAGGAAAATTCGTAACAATTGGTGTCCAAAGTGGGATAGTTGAATAAAGTCCGAAGAAAAGGATCGTGAAAATGGCAAAGTTGAGCTCAAGGTTCAGCAGCTTAAGAAAGAGTTGGAATAGCGTGGCTTTTTAACTATTAGGAACATAGCAGAGTTACAAGTAAGGCTGTTCACGGCTATGCAAGCAGAGGGCGTCGATGTGTATGCGTTCCAGCTAGTAATGGAAGGGAAGGCATAACCTACGGAACCTTCACCAGGAATAGACATGGAAGGGATTATGGCTGCATTATCGTAAATGTCATCCCACAGGGAATCGTAAATGCCGCAGATGTCTTTGCAAATATCATCGTAAAATGTCACAAGTGTGATCAAAAATATTGTCGCAAGTAGCAGCGGAAATGTCTTCGCACATGTCACAAATGCCAGCGGATTTCTCGTTGAAGTTAGATGCGCGACTGGATCAACATGATACCCGTAAATCCAAGTTAGAAGCTGAGAAGACACGTATTACGTCGCAATTAGAAACGATTGAAGCTGAGGTAGATGCTGTGAAGACACATTTGACATCACAACTGGAAATGATTGAAGCTAAGGTAGATGCAGTAAAGACTCGCCCCTCTGAATTGTACTTGAATTGTCCAAATATGTTAACCAGTGGTCTGAAAGTAAAAGCACTATCATTCAACGGCAAGAAGATGTAGTGCCAGGAATTGATAAGAGATATATGAGATCCGGACACGAAACAGGCACCATACCAGGTATATACCTATGAAGTGAGACTTTCAGCTATTAGTCCATAGATGTCGCTGGATGTAGGAGTATTTTTAAACCTTCCCAAATGTCTTGTTTTTTTCGTCTGGCATCTGTCAACAATATTCAGTTCATTGTTTGTTACGTTTCAAACAACAATGCATTTTTGTCGCTCCTAAAAATGTCGAATTTCGTGATTTCAAATTACGATTTGCCGACATCGTTGATTTTCTGTTATCAATTGAAGAAAAACGCCTTTCCCGGTTCAAAAGGAAGTCTTTTTTGCATTGAATCGTTACGGGTGATGAAAAATGGGTGTATGTCTCCAATCCCAAGCGTAAATGATCGTATGGTCCGCCCGGCCACAAGCCAAAAACAACGGCCAAACGAAATCGCTCCGGCCGCGAGGCAATGCTGTGTGTTTTCTGGGATCAGCGTGTACGATTTGGGACGAGATATTAAAACCAGGTGAAACAGTTGACGGTGCACGCTACCAACGACAATTGGCCGATTTGAACAACGCTATACACCGAAAACGCCCAGAATATGCCGATCGGCGTCACCAAGTAATTTTTCTTAATGACAATGCACCGCCACATGCAACGCCACATCGAACAAGAGTGACCCGGGAATTGATGGAGACGTACGATTGGGAACCGCTGGTGCATGCGGCTTACTCACTAGACTTGGCGTCTTCCGATTATCTTCTGTTTGCATTGATTGGCCACGCACTTTCCGTGCAGCGCTTCAATTCTCACGAAGAAGCCAAAAAATGGCTCGATGATTGGTTTGCGGCCAAAGACGGCCAATTTTTTTGGCGCGGTATCCCCAAATTACCTGAGAGATGGGAAAAATGTGTCGCTAACGATGGCTATTATTTTGAAGATTAAATTTGTAACTTTTTTTTGTTAATAAACGTTTGAAATCGAAAGAAACGTTTTCATTTCATAGGTATACACCTGGTACTTAACACCGAAGGAGACGTTTGCTAAAACATTGCCATTGCATTTGCTTGTGCACAAAGTTCATCGGCTTGATGTTGAAAAGTCTATTTTGCTGGCAGAAGCAATCAGCAGAATCATGAAAGATTACTTTCTTCACTTTCCTCACACGACTCAGAAGCTTGAAGATAAAGTGCTACAACTGCCATAAGGCTCGATATATTGCACGAAGTTGTAGAATAAGGTAAGGTAAGATAAGGCTGATTCAGTACTGCGGCGACCTGGCGATATCAAGTGTAAGGGTTGTCCCGAGGCCGATAGATCGGAGCGGATAGTTAACATCAATTTAATGCACTTGGAAGCCGATGATGATGAGTGGGAACCAAGTACGATAAGGAAAAGTAAACAGAATGATGCTGACCTAAAAAGGTCATGGACGCGAAAGTCGCTGTAAAGAGACCATCCAAAACTGAAATGGCGAAAGAAAGTCCCGTGGCTAAGGCTAAATTAGTACAAAGGAATAGCCTTAAAGTCATTGATGAAATTCTGCGCCCTGTATGGGAAAGCGAAGACGGAAATCATTTGCGTATTCTGATTATATGTATTTCCTAAATCCAGAATTGTATCTATTTCGGAGGAATTCCACAATGAGAAAAGTGCCGCTCCTGCAATAGACGAAGGTAGTCATTGGGATACACTACAAGCTGACATGAATGAATTACACCATCATTTAAGAGAACATACCCAGATAGGGAGGAACAAGATGAAGGATGGATTTAACCGTGCTGTGAACTCCGAAGGATTTAGCGAAAGTAGTTTGGTACTTCTTTATAATCAGCAAAGAAAGAAAAGGATTTCTCAAAAATTTCAAGCATCCTGGGAAGGTCCATACAAGGTGAATGAAAGAGTTAATGATGAAATGCAAACCTGGACAGGGAAAAGTCAAAGTAGTGCATCTGGAAAGATTGGCCCCATTTGGGTCGAAGGATTTGGTGTCTAGTCGAGACGATCAGACTTAAGCGGAGGGTAGAGCTGCCAATGGTGAATTTTCGTGAGCCGACTGCCAAAAAAAGCGAGCGATAACGAGATGCTAAAACAAAAAACATGAATTAGCCTTGATGGCGATAGCAGATAGTGAGACAGGGCACGCTTTATGGGTCTACCGTTAGATAAGTTAGACGAAGACGACAAGTGACTACATTGCACAGACAGGGCCTAGTAAGCTGCTAGAAGATACGAGCTGCCAGATCTAGAAATGATGATAGTTATTAATCACATTCACATACATAAGAGGAGATGCATGCACATAGGGTGTTCAGTCTTAAGTTAGAGGTGTCTTAAGTAGAGGAGCGAATAAACGAAAAGTAATAAAATTTGGCTGCCGTAGCCGAGTGACTTGGTGCGTGACTACCATTCGCTGTACGTTAGTTCTAATCTCCGTGAAACACCAAAATGAAGAACAACTTTTTTCTAATAGCGGTCGCCCCTCGGCAGGCAATGGTAAACCATCGAGTGTATTTCTCACATGAAAAATATCTGCCATTCGAAGTAGGTTTAAAACTGAAGGTGATTCACTCAAGGAAGTAAGTGTGTTGCCA
This sequence comes from Anastrepha ludens, assembly GCF_028408465.1. Taxonomy (NCBI): domain Eukaryota; kingdom Metazoa; phylum Arthropoda; class Insecta; order Diptera; family Tephritidae; genus Anastrepha; species Anastrepha ludens. The sequence continues at coordinate 89,431,041 of NC_071503.1, read as the reverse complement.
TTAATTTGTGACTTTTATTTAACAATCTAATTGATTACACAGCAATTATTGTGAGAGATGTATTTGAATTTTGACGTAAGAAACAATATTATGAAATGAATGCTTATTGAAGCAAAAGAGGGTTTTAATAGAATTTATGGTGGTCGTAGACGGTGGGTACGACCATAACTTCGAGATCGGGAAGCACATTAATTTCGAAGGACAATTTGGTTAAGACTAGCTCTTTCTCTACTCTTTCAAGCGTTTATTAAAAAGATATTTGTGGAATTTGAACTGACTCAACCGTTTATTTTTTGCATTTAATTTGATATAATAAAAAACACCATCGATAAAAAAGTTCCGCGATACAAAAGTGTTTTTCTTTAAGCTCCATTACTTATGTTCTGTTCCAGTTTCAAAATATTGTAACAATTGCCTAATATAATAGAATAGATCTATAAAATCGTTAAAACTTGTTAAAATCATGCGTATAAGAGAAATATTAATTTTAATGGAAGTAAAAAACAATAAAATACACGTATTTAACAAGTTTTATTAATCAAATGTTAGTTTGTTTTGAATGGGCAAATGCCTTGTTCGGATTACAATGTTCACAGAGGCTGTTCTGTATATTTATATATATTTTTCTTTGTGGATGAGGGGCTTAAAGTTTCTAATGCATCATTAAAGCTGCCGTCGCAGCAATGGTATGTCCGGAGACTAAACAAATTCTTCTCATTTGAAACCGTCGTTCATTTGGAACCGCTTTCGCATTACTTCAGAGTGGCGTTCCATCTTCCTCATTACAACATGTATGCTTGTGTGCCCACGCCCAGGTCGCGCCGTTTTAGCTGGAGAATCCTTTCCACGAAACCACTGAGGATTTCCTACGTTTCCTCGCTGCTTATCATCTTGTTGATCACATTTTCAGTGGTAGTGTGGCCGATTCCATTCTTCAGCGTTCCAGGTTCTTCCTCTCAATGCATGCATTGGAGAAAGGTGTGTTCAGCGTCATCTTCGGCACCATCACCGTATATGCATGTAGGGTATTCATTTTTCCTTATTTTCAGGCGATATATTTGGAAATACCTGTGCCCCGAAAGCATTTGGGTTGTTTAAAAATTGACTTCACTGAGAGTTGTGTCCACGTACCTCATAGTATCAAGGCCAGCTGTTCAAGTAACAAGCGGTTCAATACCGATAGACTTACTAGCTTTGAAAAGAAAAAGTTATGGGCGTTAAAGAAAGAGGGAATGGAAGAAAGAGTAAGCAAACCTGCAGCGTGCGAACTAAGGGATGAAACCTATGTCAAGACTGCTGGATTAACGAAACATGCGGCAGATGAACGATGCTTTGCGTTGTATCGATGCTAAGAGCTTACGTCAGTGATTGATCTTTGGCGCATTTGCCCACAGTTCAGCTCCGTATAAGAGAACGAAGAGCGTGGTAGCCATCATTATTTCTCGTTTCCTTTGGGTTGGACCCCCTATATTTGCCATCAATCTACTGAGTAGGGATGCCATCTTAGCGACTTTCTCTGTTGCGTGTTTTATTTGGGCCCAGAAGGCTAGTCTTGAGTCCAGTCTTATGCCTAGGTACTTTAGAACCTTTTTTGTGGTTAGCGTGTTTGAGCAAGTTTGCACGCTAAATTCTAACGGAATGTGCTTCTTGGTTAGAAGCATAAGCTACGTTTTCTCTGCGGCTTTACATCTCAAGTGGCAAGGAGAACTACGATTCTGGATTAAATACTGCCCTGTTGTGCTGCTCTTGTACTGTATATGCCAGTTTCGATTGTAGACTTTTCGCGTCTAAAACCCTGCTCTCCCTCTCTTAGACAGGCCTTGTACATGTCTAGTAAGACTTGTAATATCTTTTTCGCGTTCTCCTTGAGGACTTCTGCGGGTATTTCATCCGATCCTGGTGCTTTGTTGTTTTTGAGCTTCTTCGCAGCTGAATGGAGATCCTCACTGGTGAATATTGGATGCTATTCTATCATGTTTATTTGACACTCAATGCCTTCTCTGATTTCGTGGCTTGGAAAGAGTTCTTTTACAATGTATTTCATTGCGCTCGAGCTTAGTTCCGGTGTAGGTAGCCTGGCTCCCAGTTTCTTCACCACAATATTGTATCCAAGACCCCAGGGATCCCTATTTAGATTTGTCTGGAGTTGCTCTAATTTTTTTTCTTGCCATTTGCAATAGCGACCTTTAGCTCTTTCAACTCTTGCATGCTTCTGCGTCCACAGTGGCTTGCCCGATTCGTCTGGCTGTGGTGTATTTCCTTCTGAGGCGAGGGCAGTCACGTCTCAGTTCGGTTATTTCATTTGTCCACCTATAAATAGAGCTGTTAGGTTTTTTTTTTTCGTCAGAGTCAACATCGCTTTATTACAAGCTTGTTTCGTGAGAAGAATTTGTGCTCTAATTACTTGTGAGGCGCTTTTAAGGTTGTGTCTCCGTCTGAATGTGGATACCCTCAGTGGAAATGTGGATACCCGCTTGTTCTTATATTCGCTCCTGGTGCTTCTTTATGTTATACTCTCAGCGTAAATTATTGGTGGTCGCTGCTTGTGAAGCTTTCGCTGATCTTCCATATATTGATTAGTCCAGCAATGCGATCAGATACGGGCGTGATAGCTGTTGTTGTTTCTTTGCAAGTGGGTCTTCTAAAAGTGGTTACCACTCCTGTGTCCATGACCCCATCATGTTAGTCCCCTTTCCGCAGGGATGAGGGTAGCCATACATCTGCTTTACGGCGACATTGGGAGCCATCCAAACACTATGCGAAGATCACCGTACCGATGAAGGTCGCTCTCGTTGCCCACTTCTTAATCGAGGGTGTTATGCGACACCGTGCCCATTGGATGGTTTGCAGCCAGGGGGCTTACCAGACCGGCTTTGTCGTAACGGCGCTTCCCTACCACCGGGTCACCTTAGGGAGTAACTGTGGTCTTGCCATGGCATGGGGTGCTACCGTGGTGGACCATTTGAATTCTCCTTAAACCACATAGGCCACTGCGTTTGCCTTGTCGAGCAGATGGTCGTACGAAAAAGACGAATTCAAATATTGACTCAAGCGACCAAGCTTTTACTGTAACGCAGGTTACAGTGGTGGTAGTGCTACTGTCAAACATTTGAAAAACGCTATGCAACGTACTGATGCCAAAGTCTTCGAAGACTCGTACCTGGTAAGGGTTGCAAGCGTGAACACAAACGAGGAAGAAGCTTTACTTCGCACTCCGGCGAAGCTTGATGGTGCCAGTTCTGTGAGTAAGAAAGGGCCTAGCGCTAAGCCAACCAAGGGGGGGATGAAAGCGAAAGCACGTTGAAAGGGTGCGGTCAAAATCTGCGACCGGTTTAGAGGCATGACAAATCTGACGCAAACTGAAGCGGAACGATTGGCTAGGCTAAACAGGAAGTGGAAAAGGTCGTGCTCACTTTGCAAATCGCGCTGGGTGTGTACATCAAACCCGAAGTGCGCCAAAAAGGTTGAGGAGAAATATGATATTGCCAAAAGCACTTGAATGTGGCACTTATTGATCGTGGTAACCTGCTGGGGCAATTGTCGCAGGAGCAGTGGAAATGAAGCTGTTGGACGCTCTCTTTACCAGAATGACGCGGATCTGAATCGCGGATCTATCCCTACATTTGATGGAGCAGTATGGTTCAGCTGCGTCAAAGTCATAAAGTGCAAGGACGACTCGTCTCTCACATGGGTTAAGTAAGCTGTGAAGAAGCTTAAAGGTCTATGGGGAGGTGCCGCAATTGAAATAGAAGATTGCAGCTGTGTACCGTCGATACCAAAGGCGAAGGTGTTAATACCGCGCACGGTAAACGCGGGGCATGCACTGCGTCTGCTACAAATGCAGAATAAAGATGGTCCTACCGACGACTGGAAGGGGTTGAAAGTGCATAAATCAGCGAACGCAGAACATCCTCCAGATAAATAAAACAGCGGAGGACATTTTGTACGAAAACGAAAACGAGAAGGATCTCGGCATTGAATACATCCTCGTAACCTCTCTTAACATCTTGGACAAGAAGGTGGGTGAGCTGAAGCAGATATCCAACCCCGTGAAGGAATCAAAGCCTGATGCTGAAGGTCCTTCAAATTAACCTTCACAAAAGCAAAGAAGGCTCAGTTGAGCTCCTTAAAAATTAAGAGGGGTCAAATACGACGTGGGAGCCATGGATCGGTTCGGGAAACGTGGTATCTGGACTGGACTCACCAAACTATAATACATACTTCCCGAACGCAACGAATAGGTATGAGCAGTAATACTTGTTAAGAAAAGTGTATGTTTCTACTTTAATACCAATCTCTCCACAGATGACCTGACAGTGGTGACTATTCAGGGCTGCTGAAATTAAATATTACTTCTTGGGTCCTGCTAATTAGTATGTTACACGAAAGGGAAGTACCGCCAGATGAGCTTCGTAGGGTAGTTAAGGAAGTCGAGTGGAGGAAGCTAGTTGTAGTCTCCGATGCTAACTCTCATCACACTCTCTCGCTCTGGAGGAGCGCCGACAAAAACGATAGAGGTGAATACCTACTCAACTTTATTTTACAAAGTAGCCTATAAATAACAAACCACGGTGAGGAACCAACCTTTTTTGGACCCACCTCCAAAAATGTTCTAGACTTAACTCTTTTTTCGAATAACTCTACGATTGTGGAAAATTGGAGAGTATTAAAAACGCTATCTTTCTCTGACCACAAATTCATACAATTCAAAATAACATTCTCGCCCAAGCTAAAGACCAAAACCTTCAGAAATGCTAGAAAAACAAACTGGGATCTGTTTAGGAAAGTGCTAATGCAAAAACCATTGAGACGTCGCAGGTTCAGCTGATGTGTTCGACTGGAAGAAAGTTAGAACGGTAATAAGGGCACTTATTAAAGCATATCACGCACCATACACTCTCCTCCGCTTAAAACACAGATCAAAGCCACCTTGGTGGAACAAGGAGTGACCCCCCCAAAAGGCGGAGCGTAATAGAATTCTACAAACTGGCTCCAGTAGCCGATAATGAATCCTGCTGGGAAGAGTATAATGATCTACGAGAAAGATCAAAGAGAGAGTCATGAAAAGACGTATGTGGCAGTATAAAAACACCAACGAAGTGGCTAGGCTGAGGAAACTGTTATCAATACACTGGATCGGACAGTGTACAGATAGACCATAAACGACATTCATCGGGAGACTCTCACCACTATCTTAAGCTCCCGTCCCCAAATGCCGTTATCGGAGTTCAACCACCCCCCATCGCAGACGAAGAGCTCCGAAATCCCCGAGAGTCCCGCGTAACCTTGCCACAATTACGTTCTGGATATTGTAGCAGGTTAAACTCCTACTTATCCAGAATCGACCCCGACATACTAAGCATATGTCCAGCATGTGAAGGCACTCCACACGACTAACCACATTTTCACATGCCCCATTAACACAGCTAGATTCCTGGGCCTACCGTTAGATGAGCAAGACGAAGACGACCGGTGATTACGCTACACTGGCAGGGCAAAGGTACTGCTGCAACAACTACGCCCAACTTAATACGTAAGTCCAACGGAGACTGGAGTGATAGTTGTGAAGAATCACTACAAGATCTAATTAGTACGCATTTTTCATGATTTATAGACTACATAAGTCAGAAGCCTGTAAGAAATAACGTAGTTAACTTCCCGAGAGACATTATTACAACGCAAAAAAAGGACAATAAACACTTTTGATCCATTTAAATCACCAGATTTAGACGGAATTTTTCCCGCAATGATCTAAAGAATGGGCAATCTATTAGTACCATGGCTAAAAGCGATATACACAGGATTCCTGAGGTTTAACTGTGTGCCAATACTCTGAAGAGAAGCAAGGGTTGTGTTTATATCGAAAGCAGGTAAAAGCAACCCCTCACTCACAAAGGAATATAGGCCCATTAGTTTGACCTCATTCCTTCTGAAAACGCTTGAAAACAACTTGGACGCACACATTAGAGAAAATAGGATGTCAGACCTTATGTCTAGGGCACAATACGCGTATACTAAAGGTAGATCCACAGATACTGCATTACACTCACTAGTGTTAGTTTTAGAGAAAGTTCTAGAGTATAAGGAATACGCTTCAGGAGTATTTCTAGACATTAGTGGTGTATTCAAAAATGGGTCGAGGGAAGCAATTCTAAGGGGCTTAGATACAACAAATATAGAACCCGCTGTTTATTCATGGATAAAGAACCTTTTAGGTTGTAGAATAATACGTGCGGAATTGAACGAAGCTAAACTCACTAAACGGTATTGTGACGGTATGTCACAAGGTGCCATTCTATCGACACTTCTCTGGTTATTTGCAGCTAATGACGAAACGAAATTTGAAGGCACGGCATCTAAACTAATAGCATATGCAGATTTCATAGCCATAGTAGTGACAGGCAAATACTTAGATACCGTGAGCGACGTAATGAATAATACATTCGCAACAGTGCATCAATGGGCAAGTCGGTCAGGCTTGAGCACAAACGTCGATCAAACGGATATGATACTTTTTACTAGAAGGTACAAGATCCCGAATTCAAACATAATATATACGTTGACAGTCAAGCGGTAATAAAGGCAATAAGCTCATATGAAATTTCATCTAAAAACGTTCTTAGGACCAGGGAGGGTATAGAGAGACTAGCCGCAGACAGAAGGTTATACATCTATTGGGTACCCGGGCATAAGGGCATTGCAGAAAACGAAATTGTAGATGAGATTGGCAAAGCACTGTTTACATACAATTCGAATAAGAAAACGACATACTGAAACCTTTAAATACGGTACATAATACATGTCCTTTAAATACGGTGCGGACATGAAAACACGAGCAGAATAATCTATCCACTTGCAAAACCACGAAAATCATGTGTACACAGAATGCAGATAAATACGTCAGATTCGTAGTAGCCCTGTTTAGAAAGGACAGCAGAACTATCGTAGGTATACTGAAAGGCCACAATTTGTTAGCGATACACGCATACAAGATAGGGATTACAAACAATGATAGCTGCAGATTTTGCAATGAACTAGAAGAGAGGAAAACTCTAGAACAACTTCTATGTTCGTACCCTGCATTAACTAGAACCCGAATGAAATGTTTAGGAGCTCTACAACATGAGAGGTTAGAATATCTCTCTGGCCTAGAGCTTCAGAGCTTACTTAGATGGACAAAATACGCAGGCTTATTACAAGAAGCCTTCTACAAGGAAACGTAAGGCTCAATCTCCATTTGGTACCACTAAGGACCAATAGGTCTATGTGACTACTTTCAGGCAGCCAGGTCAACCTAACCTAACCTAACCACCTGCACCTTCTTCGCCAGGGACACAGAATTGACTTTTACTGGGTCAAATCTCACATCGGTATTGAAGGAAACGAGCGCGCAGGTGAGCAGGCAAAATAAGCTGCAAATCAAGGAGTTGATCGAGTACACACTGCATTTCCTTTAAGCTACGCTATACGGCAAACTCGTCTTAAAATATTCGAGTCATGGCAACAGGAGTATGCCGACGATACCACTGGCTCCATTACGAAGACTTTCTTCCCAATTCTTGAAGATACGCAACTATACCGACAACTCTTTGGGATATCATTCGAATTGACACAGCTGTTTACTGGCCATGGTTTCAATAAGGCATACTAGAAGCGATTCAAAATTATTGACGAAGACTGGTGCCCGTGTGACCAACTCACTGTGCAGAGTAAGCATCATCTTCTGCACGACTGCCTACGCTTTCACAATGCACGACAGAGACACGAAACATTCTGTGTAATCAATATTTTTTTAAACTTTTTTTTTTATTTTGAAGATTGGACATTGTCATTTATGAATGAAAAATAATATCGTTCAAATGACTGCCACGACTGGCTTAACAGTAGGCCATTCGATCGACCCAATTTTTAAGCACATGTTCGATGGTTTGGGCTCCAATTTCATGAATGGCAAATTCGATTTTGTGTTTTAAAGCATCAATCGTCTCTGGATGGTTCGCATAGCATTTGTCCTTAACGGCTCTCCACAAAAAATAGTCCAACGGGCTTAAATCACAGCTCCCAGGCGGCCAATTGATATCGGAATTCAAAAACGGTAGCCAAAAGTTCGAGTGTAACTTTGGCAGTGTGACAAGTTGCACCGTCCTGTTGAAACCAAATGTCGTCCATGTCATCCTCTTCAATTTTTGGAAACAAAAACTCGTTGAGCATGTCACGGTAACGCTATCCATCTTTGGCATCACAGTTAGCGGCCTAACGTACCGATGAGCGTTATTGCAGAAGCGTGCTAGGATTGTGCGGTCTGAGATTGGCTTCCAAGAATGTTACACATTTCGCTAGAAATTTTTAGGCCAACGCCGCTTTCAGCTCTGTCATCTTTTCCGTTGTGCAGTATTGTGTTGCCATACGCTGATGTGCTTTCACCGCTGCCGTTCCATCTCATTTTGCTTACGCCGAGTATGTCGATGTTGCAGAAAACTCTGGATATGATTGACACTTGGTGCTGTGCGAATGGGCTATCGGCAAACCCCACCAAAACCGATATTGTTCACTTTACCAGAAGGAGGAAGCTTGATGGAGTCACAATCCAGCTGTCCAAAGAAATCAAATATCTTGGAGTAATCCTCGATAATAAACTTCTTTGGAAGTCACACGCTGAAACAAAGACATCCAAAGCACTGTCAGCTTTCTGGCATCAGTTTTAAACCTACTTTGAATAGCAGACATTCTCCATGGGAGAAATACACTCGAAGGTTTACCATTACCAGCCGAGGGGCGACCGCTACTAGAAAAAAGTTTTTCTTCATTTTGGTGTTTCACGGTTATTAGAACTAACCTACATCGAATGGTAGTCACGCACCATCCCATTCGGCTACGGCAGCCAAACTTTATTACTTTTCGTTTTTTCGCTCCTCTACTGAAGACACCTCTAACTTAAGACTGAACACCCTATGTGCATGCACCTCTGCTTAGATGTGTGCATGTGATTAATATATATATCTTCTTCTTCTTAATTGGCGCGATAACCGCTTACGCGATTTTGGCCGAGCTTAACAAAGCGCGCCAGTCGTTTCTTTCTCGTGCTAACCGGCGCCAGTTGGACACACCAAGTGAAGCCAAGTCCTTCTCCACCTGATCTTTCCAACGCAGAGGAGGCCTTCCTCTTCCTCTGCTACCGCCAGCTGGTACCGCATCGAATACTTTCAAAGCCGGAGCGTTTGTATCCATTCGGACGACATGACCCAGCCAACGTAGCCGCTGGGTCCTTATTCGCTGCGCTATGTCTATGTCGTCGTAAAGCTCATACAGCTCATCGTCCCATCGTCTGCGATATTCGCCTTTGCCAACGTGCAAAGGTCCAAAAATCTTACGCAGAATCTTTCTCTCGAACACTCCAAGCGTCGCTTCATCGGATGCTGTCATCGTCCACGCTTCTGCGCCATACGTTAGGACGGGCATGATGAGAGTCTTGTAGAGTGTTAGTTTTGTTCGTCGAGAGAGGACTTTACTGCTCAGTTGCCTACTTAGTCCAAAGTAGCACTTGTTGGCAAGAGAGATTCTACGTTGGATTTCAAGGCTGACATTGTTATCGGTGTTAATGCTGGTTCCTAAATAAACGAAGTCTTTTACAACCTCGAAATTATAACTGTCTACAGTGACGTGAGTGCCGATACGCGAATGCGCCGACTGTTTGTTTGAAGACAGGAGGTACTTCGTTTTGTCCTCGTTCACCACCAAACCCATTCGCTTTGCCTCTTTATCCAGTTTGGAGAAGGCAGAACTAACAGCGCGGTTGTTAAGGCCGATGATATCAATATCATCGGCATACGCCAACAATTGTACGCTCTTATAAAATATTGTGCCTGAGCGATTAAGTTCTGCGGCTCGTACGATGCTCTCCAACATCAGGTTAAAGAAGTCACACGACAGCGAGTCACCCTGTCTGAAACCTCGTTTGGTATCAAACGGCTCGGAGAGGTCCTTCCCAATTCTGACGGCGCTGCTGGTGTTGAGCAACGTCATCTTACATAGCCGTATTAGTTTTGCGGGGATACCAAATTCAGACATAGCGGCATACAGGTAACTCCTTTCCGTACTGTCGAATGCAGCTTTGAAGTCGACGAAAAGATGGTGTGTGTCGATTCTCCTTTCATGGGTCTTTTCCAAGATTTGGCGTATTGAGAATATTTGGTCGATGGTAGACTTTCCAGGTCTGAAGCCACACTGATAAGGTCCAATCAGTTGGTTGACGGTGGGCTTCAGCCTTTCACACAATACGCTCGCTAGAACCTTATAGGCGATATTTAGAAGACTAATCCCGCGGTAATTGGCACAAATTGCAGGATCGCCCTTCTTATGGATTGGGCAGAGCACACTTAAATTCCAATCGGCAGGCATGCTTTCATCCGACCATATTTTGCATAGGAGCTGATGCATGCACCTTACCAGCTCCTCGCCACCATGTTTGAATAGCTCAGCCGGCAGTCCGTCGGCGCCCGCGGCTTTGTTGTTCTTTAGCCGTGATATTGCTATTCTCACCTCGTCATGGTCGGGTAACGGAACAATAATTCCGTCGTCAACGATTGGGGTATCGGGATCTTCACTTTCTCTATGACATGCGCAGCTGTCACTGTTTAACAGGTTCGAGAAGTGTTCCCTCCATAATTTAAGATTGCTCTGTACGTCAGTCACCAGATCGCCGTCTTTGTTATTACAGGAAAAACGCCCCGGTCTTAAAACCTTCTGTAAGCCGCCGAACTTTCTGGTAGAATTTTCGGGCGTTGTTCCTATTGGCCAGCATCTCAAGCTCCTCGCACTCACGTATTTCGGCCTCACGTTTCTTCTTTCGGATAATACGTCTCTCTTCCTTTTTCAGCTCTCTGTAGCGATCCCACATGGCTCGCGTTGCGCCCGATCGCAGCGTGGCTCTATAGGCGGCATCTTTTCTTTCGGCGGCAGCATGACATTCCTCGTCGTACCAATTGTTTTTTCGGGCTCGCCGGAATCCGATTTCTTCTTCGGCGGCGGTACGTAGGGAACGAGAAATGTTGCTCCATTGCTCGCGCATGCCGGTGTGTTGGGCAGTGCTCTCCGAGAGCAGGAGTGAGAGTCGAGTGGCGAATCTTCTGGCTGTCTGTTGTGATTGCAGCTTTTCGATGTCGAACATTCTTTGCGTAGGTAGATGTACGTTTTTTGCTGCACAGAGGCGTGTGCGCAATTTGGCTGCAACAAGGTAATGATGCGAGTCGATGTTGGCTCCTCGGATCGTACGTACATCTAATACACTAGAAGCGTGTCTTCCATCTATCACAACATGATCGATCTGGTTTCGCGTTTTTCGATCAGGGGACAGTCAGGTAGCTTGGTGTATCTTTTTATGCTGGAATCTGGTGCTGTAGACTACCATGTTTCGGGCCCCGGCGAAGTCGATCAGCCTCTGTCCGTTACCGGATGTTTCGTTGTGCAGGCTGAATTTTCCGACTGTGGGACCAAAAATTCCCTCCTTGCCCACCCTGGCGTTGAAGTCGCCACGCACGATTTTTATGTCGTGGCGGGGGCAGCGCTCATAGGAACGTTCCAAGCGCTCATAGAAAGAATCCTTTTTCGCATCGTCCTTCTCTTCCGTCGGGGCGTGGGCGCAAATTAGCGAGATGTTAAAAAATCGCGCTTTGATGCGGATTATTGCGAGACGCTCGTCCACCGGAGTGAACGACAGTACTTGGCGACGAAGTCTCTCTCCCACAACAAATCCGACACCGAATTTGCGCTCCTTTACATGGCAGCTGTAGTAGACGTCGCAAGGTCCTAGGTTTTTCTTACCTTGCCCCGTCCATCGCATCTCTTGGATGGCAGTGATGTCAGCCTTTACTCTCACGAGGACATCAACCAGCCGGGCAGAGGCACCTTCCCCATTAAGGGACCGGACATTCCAGGTGCATGCCCTCAAATCATAGTCCTTAGTTCGTTTGCAGGGGTCGTCATCAGTGTTGGAAGTTCTCATCCGAGGCTTTGTGTACGTTTTCATTGGGGGGGCTTTTTAAGTGGCGGGTCCCAAACCCAGCGCCCAACCAGCTATGCTGGGATGCTTCGCCTTCTCACGTTAGCTCACTCCCGAACGGGTGTTCGGAAGCTAACCAGAGGATACGTGGGCTAATCCCGGACGTTGTGAGCTGCTTGAACCATATGTAGAAGAATCGTCCTGGCCACTCCCAAGTGAATGGCGATCAGTAACTTTCCCCACTTGCGTGGACTTCTACACATGGAACCATCCTCCTTCGACATACAATACATGTATTTATTTTACTAATATACGTTCTATATATAATAAACTTATGACTTATAGTGATTATACTTATGCATAACTACATCCATGATCACACCTATCAATCGTAACAAAATTTTTTGCAGTCATAATGGCAAATCACAAGCGACTTAAAAAAATAACAAAACAGTAGTAGTACATTATTATTTAAATAAAATATCGGCAGATGAAAAGAGCATATTTAATGAGAAGGTTGACATTCTGACTCATCGATCATTTTTTTAATATTTGCAGAATAATTTGATACAGTCATTCGAATACAGTTATCCAAATGTATATCTGTAAGCCGATTGCGGTATTTATTTTTAATAAATTTCATATTGGAAAAAGAAGATTCACACAAGTAAGTTGAATTGAATAACGCTTTCACTTTCAATGCAACACGACATAAAACTGAATACTTATCTTTACTTACTAAAGTCCATATACATTTTGTATTTGAACCTAAAGATTTTAAATTCAAGTCACTTTGAAAACAATCAGTTCCATTTCTGTCACAGCAATGTCTTCGCCAAAGTTGTTCATAGCACAAGTTGCAAACTGTTGTATATCAATGAAGGGTGAAACAACAAATTGCGTCACTAAAGCAATTTTGCTGAAATCCTTGAAACGATTTTTGAAGTTTTCCTTCAAATTGGAAACTATTTCCATATGATATTTACTGTCATAGGGCTCTAATAGATTTTTGGATATCCTTTCGGAAAGAATAGGAAAATGCTTAGTATCGCGTTTTTTTAGGTTTTGTTCCCAAAATTCAAGTTTTGTAATAAATGCATTTATATCAGAAATCATTTCCGCTAATTCCTTATCCCTGCCTTGAAGCTGCAAGTTAAGCTCATTTAATTTCTCTGTAATGTCCACAAGAAAACCAAAATCTCTGAGCCAAGTCGAATTTTCCAGTTCAGGAATCGGTTCATCGCGTTCTTTGTAAAATTGGAGTATAGCAGGCAGGACATCATTTGAGCACTCGTTCTCTGCTTAACCATCGCACTTCAGAGTGAAGAAGTAGCTCTCCGTATTGACAGTAAATTTCATTAGCCAAGGTTTTAAATAATCTTCTTTGTAACGCTTGAGCTCTAATCTTGTTCACAATCTTCCCCACCAGTTCCATAACGTTGTTCAAGTTTAGAAAATTTCCACATAATGCTTGCTGATGTATAATACAGTGATAACTAAGAAATTGTGGAAAACTTTCATCCTTATGACAAAGCGCCACGAGCCCCTTATCACAACCCACCATAGCTGGAGTACCGTCAGTTGTCAGGCCTACCATTTTTGATATTGGAATTTTCTCAGAAGAGATGAGATTTTTTAAATGAGAAACAGCTCTAGCCCAGTAGTATGTCCTTTGAGTGGAATAAACTTCAAAACATCTTCTTTAATTGTAAAATCACTAAAAGCCATCCTGACAAATATGGCCATCTGTGAGGTGTCAACTACATCTGTTGATTCATCCAGTTGCAGTGAAAGATAAATACAGTTATCTAAGTCACTTCTTAACTGTAAAAAAATATCATTGCTCATTACTTCTACTCGCCCCATCACTGTATTAGCAGAAAGTTGCATAGATTTTATAGCAGACACTATTTCGACTTTATTTCTAAAGTTTGCGAATAAATAATCTGCAGCTTCCAAAAATGCTTGTTTTATGATTTCCCCGTCTTCATAAGGTTTTTTCTTTTGTGCAATTATCTGGGAAACACGGTAAGATGCTTCAGTTGCAGCCTTATTTTTGTCGATTGTTTTCAAAAATATTGACTGTTGTCCAATTAACTGGATTTTCGAACGTACAGTTTTATGATGCCTCTTAATATTTCCTTTTTTAGGAACTGACACAGATGAATTACATAACAAATAAACACTTTTGCCTTTAACTTCTGTGAAGAAGTATTGTTCTTCCCATTCCGAATGGAAATGGTATGTCTTCGCCTTCTTACTACTGCTTGCCATAATGTTTCGAACTCTAACCCAACCGCTGCACGCAGAACGTTGATAATGCCGTTCAGTATTAAACTGAGCGCAATGTCGACGTGCATTGCGTATATATAAAGCCAAAAAATTCTCGAACACGCTAATCGGTTCCAGCCGATTCTAGAACGGAGACGCGACTTCGCCTCGTGTTTGTCGGCGCGAAATCGCTTACCGCAGTGTTGCCGCTGTTTATCTATTTATTATGAAAATTTCTGAAATTTGCTAATACTGGTATGATTTTCAGATCTTTGGATTTTTTGCAACGTGAGCAGCGCGAGCTACCGGTAGCTCGCGATCGACGGGTTGGCGACCACTGCTGTAGACCAATGACTTCACATAACCCCAAAACGGGACGGCTTGTTAAATGGACCGTAAAATGGCCGTAATGCTCTTAAAGTAGCAGCAACAGAACGATTATTTTCATAAAAAATTTGCACGATTTGCAATCGTTGCTTAAGTGTGTAGCGTTCCATGATGAAATGTATACTAATGAAGTTTACAAATGACAAGCGAAAAATAAAAAATATTGCGTCGTTCGCCCTCCCTATCGGAAAAAAGTTGAAGCGCACCTATTGAATAACCCTATATATATATATATATGTATATGTATTGTAAATTGTAACATTGTAAATCACTACATATTATAAAACAAAGTCGCTTTTTCTGTCCCTATGTCCCCTTGAATGCTTAAATCTTTAACCCTCGAGAAGGCGCGCCTTAATAAGTTACACGAATTGGCGCACGTGAGCATTTTGCTCACACCACTTTCACATAAACATATTATGGTCCTAGGTTAGGTAGATTAGTAAGATAAAGTGTTTTTTTATAGGTTAATGGTTTATTTTAATTAAGATATATGCATTATTGAGTTTTAAAATCTTAGAAATTATTTTTGATAACATAAAAAGATAAAACGAAAATTCAATACATTTTTTTTCACTAGCACCAAAAAAAAAAAATTTTAATTAGTAGCAATACATATTAATAAAAATTCAATATTGAGCCAGATCTTTGTTAAAGGAGCAATCGAAACAAGTTGGACATATAGTTCTTGCGTGCTCGGTGCAGAGTAGTTTGTTGAACAAAAACATCCTTTTTTGGTGCGTCTATTTTTTCGCCTGGGACACAATGCGCAAAATCCATTATTTTCAGAGGCTTCTAAATGTTCATTGCTTGGCACTATATGAGATATAATTTCTTTTAATGAGCTTGGAAGTGTTTTGATAGTCTGACGACGTACAATATTTGGCTTTATAAGCTCCAAAGCAATTTCTTTCAAAAATAACCTTCGCTGTGTCATGATTTAGGTATTGCATTTATAAATAATCTGGGCGTTTATACCAGCAATATTAATAATTGTAAAAAATAGTCGCATGGGCCACCTGCGAGTAGTTCTGGATACCGAATAAGTTTCCTTCATCTGGTCCACAGTATCTACTCCACCCTTTGTGTGGTTATAAAATGTTATAATTTCGGGTTTGATTTTGTCACCCGTTTCATCATCTATTCCGTCGTCGGTATGAAAAGAAGATAACAACAGTACAATTTTTTTATCCTTCTTTTTTGGAATATGCGAGACAATAGTTTTGTTTTCACCAAAACCAAATAGGTTATGAGGTACTGGTCTTCCTCTTGTCGAAATGAATTGACGAGGAATTTCCTTCTTATTTTTTCTTAGTGTACCAACAGCTGTCGTCCTGTAGTTTTTGTAAAGATCATCAACCAGGGGTATGGACATAAAGTAATTGTCCATTGTTAAATTTCTGCCGGTATTTAATATTGGAGCAGCAATTCTTTTGACGATACTAGCAGGTGAATTATCTAACTGATAAGGTCCAGGTGGCTGTTTTCCGCAGTATATTTCCATTTTATAAGTGCAAAACGTCCTTGAATCAACCAATGCGTTGATTTTTAATCCGTACTTAGCTGGCTTATTAGGCATATAAATTCGGAACTTACACCTTCCTCGAAAAGATTCCAGCATTTCGTCAATGGTGCAGTATTCTCCAGGAATAAAATGTTCAGAACAATAGCCATTAAATTCTTCAAATATTTCTCTGAACGCTGCAAGATTATCTAATTGGGATCTGGCTAAACGAGACGAAGTTTCATCGAAACGAATCACACGGACTAGGAATAAAAAACGCTTGATCGACATTGTTGCTCTGAAAATATCTGGAGCAGTTCCATGATCTAGCCAAAGCTCCTTTAAATTTGAATGGTTAAATTTTTTTAATCCAGCCATATACAAAATTCCAATAAATGCTTTCATCTCCGCCAAATCTGTTTCCTTGCAATCCCTGTCTCTTTGGTACAAATCAGTCACTTTTTGAATGTACATATTTGTGTATGTTACAAATTTTTCAAGTAAAGTATCTTTCAAAAATAGTGCGAGGCATTGTGAAGGGGTTATAGCGTCTTTCGCTGTGCCCTTAACTCCTGGAAGATGTGTAACTATGTTACAGCGTCTAGTACCGTGCCGCCTTCCTCGCGGCATTTCGACGTTTTCATCTTGATCAAAACCTGCGTCGGTATCAGAAGATTGTTCTGTGTCACTTTGGTGATCAGTGTGTTCACTTTCACAATCACTTTCCTCAAAATCTTTTTCCACGTCGTCCTCGTCATCCAAAATTTCGTCCAACCAAGATGCAATTTGTGAGGTGTCAGACGACGACGTTTGCTATTAGTTTCCATTATTTTGTTAAAAAATTTAGTTAAATAATTATAAAGAGAAATTATACGCGTTTATTGCAAAAAAAAAATATATATTAAAATACTTACGTATTGTAGTTAGGCGCGCAATGAGCAAAATGCCGCACATATAAAGTAAACCAATATCTTCGATCTCTATTCGAACACTACACACTTCGAATGCTTCTTATTGCAAAGACAAATCATTTACTTAGAGGTACTGAACGCCGTTATTCTATGACTAACGGTAAACATTGAAAATTTGGCAATTTTAAAATTGCGTGAGCAAATTGCTCATAGCGCGCCTTCTGAAGGGTTAAAACTACGCAACGGATTTTGTGCGGTTTTTTTTAAAGATAGATTGATTGAAGAGGAAGGTTTATATCAATATAATGTGAAGAAATATATAAAGGGGGCCTGGCAATCAGTCAAAATGTGGCAAAAAAACATATTTTTTTTGTTTTCACGGCCATAAATCATAAACGAATCAACCAATTAAAATGAAACTTTCTTGAAGTTTAACTTTGAAATATTTACTTTCGTTCCGCATCAAAAAAAATAATTGATTTATTTGTTATTTAACCAAAATTGTTTAGCAGCTCTTTTTCCAAAAAAAGCTGTTTGTGTGTTTGTTCGCTGTCAACCGAATGAAGCAACAGGCGTTAAGCGAAAATCTCACCACACCTCATTAATGTTGAATTACATCGTATGGTGACGTATGTATGTATGTATTTACGAATCGCTCGCATTATTTCATTTCGGACGTATGCACATATGTATGTACTGAATTCCATGTAATTATATGTACATACAATTTTACAGCGAAATAAACCGCTATTTTCACGTTCTATATTAGTAAATCGCACATAATTAAAATACAGTTTTTGAATAGTTTTTATTGATTCGGAGCGCGTTAAGTTTGCTATCGATTCCATACAATAACATTTTTTGTCATTTACATTTTACGACAACTAATAGCTTATTTTCGAAGCGATTTCAACAAATAGGTACAGCATTAATCCTTATCCAATTAAATACCTTAAATACATTGTTGTTTTAATATAGATCTATGTATATGGCTCTTTACAGCATATAATTAAAAATAATATTTTTCAAGATATTACATCAGTAACACTGTGTGACAAAAAAAAAAAAAATTAAATACACTTTTATGGAGACCTAGCACAACTTATGGCTATAGAAAAACTAAACAAAATGGTATAGGAGAAATTTCCAATACACCCCCAAAATCTCATTTTATGGCCATAAAACCGTTTTTCAGTAGGTTGATGTGAAGAATCACTTCTAACTTCACGAATTTCCATCCGATTTCGAATTTGTTTTTTTAATTCGAAAGAACAAAAACAAGCCTTTTTGACAGTGTGTTGACAATTTTTCTGAAATGACAGCTGACGATACTCTAGACGGAAGTATTTGGAATTTTTTTATTTTGTCACTATTTTTTCAACTTTGACATAATTTTTACGATATTATCCAATATTGAGGATTTTTTTTAGTACACTACTGTTATAGTAAATTTAATTTTGCGTCGAATGAGCTATATTTGATTGTAATTGAATTAAAATTAATAGAGTTGTGTGAGTTTTAAGATTTTATTTTTTTTTACTAATTTGGTATGTAGGCATCGAAGCATGAAAATGATAACAAGTGTCATTATAAACACATAATATTTATTGGAGTATTGTGCAGTGCAGCACTGTCTAGAGTATTGTCAACACACTGTCAAAAAGGCTTGTTTTTGTTCTTTCGAATTAAAAAAACAAATTCGAAATCGGATGGAAATTCGCGAAGTTAGAAGTGATTCTTCACATCAACCTACTGAAAAACGGTTTTATGGCCATAAAATGAGATTTTGGGGGTGTATTGGAAATTTCTCCTATACCATTTTGTTTAGTTTTTCTATAGCCATAAGTTGTGCTAGGTCTCCATAAAAGTGTATTTAATTTAATTTTTTTTTGTCATACAGTGTAATTAGTAATTGAGGTCTACCGGAAAAATTTCGTTAGCTGTTGCGTCATCCGGCATTGCCGCTACTCTTTTGAAAGGAGGCCGAACCGCACACTCTACAATCAAGCTCCCGCTGAAAATCGCCACCGATGATGATAACAGCGTCTGTAGTGTTTCTAAACAGAGCAATACAGGAAAATTGATGCGTGACTGCTCATTAATAGCCTGGGACGAAGCTACCATGTCAAACAAGACGCCTTCTTACTACTGCTTGCCATAATGTTTCGAACTCTAACCCAACCGCTGCACGCAGAACGTTGATAATGTCGTTCAGTATTAAACTGAGCGCAATGTCGACGTGCATTGCGTATATATAAAGCCAAAAAATTCTCGAACACGCTAATCGGTTCCAGCCGATTCTAGAACGGAGACGCGACTTCGCCTCGTGTTTGTCGGCGCGAAATCGCTTACCGCAGTGTTGCCGCTGTTTATCTATTTATTATGAAAATTTCTGAAATTTGCTAATACTGGTATGATTTTCAGATCTTTGGATTTTTTGCAACGTGAGCAGCGCGAGCTACCGGTAGCTCGCGATCGACGGGTTGGGGACCACTGCTGTAGACCAATGACTTCACATAACCCCAAAACGGGACGGCTTATTAAATGGACCGTAAAATGGCCGTAATGCTCTTAAAGTAGCAGCAACAGAACGATTATTTTCATAAAAAATTTGCACGATTTGCAATCGTTGCTTAAGTGTGTAGCGTTCCATGATGAAATGTATACTAATGAAGTTTACAAATGACAAGCGAAAAATAAAAAATATTGCGTCGTTCGCCCTCCCTCTCGGAAAAAAGTTGAAGCGCACCTATTGAATAACCCTATATATATATATATGTATATGTATTGTAAATTGTAACATTGTAAATCACTACATATTATAAAACAAAGTCGCTTTTTCTGTCCCTATGTCCCCTTGAATGCTTAAATCTTTAACCCTCGAGAAGGCGCGCCTTAATAAGTTACACGAATTGGCGCACGTGAGCATTTTGCTCACACCACTTTCACATAAACATATTATGGTCCTAGGTTAGGTAGATAGTAAGATAAAGTGTTTTTTTGTAGGTTAATGGTTTATTTTAATTAAGATATATGCATTATTGAGTTTTAAACTCTTAGAAATTATTTTTGATAACATAAAAAGATAAAACGAAAATTCAATACATTTTTTTTCACTAGCACCAAAAAAAAAAAATTTTAATTAGTAGCAATACATATTAATAAAAATTCAATATTGAGCCAGATCTTTGTTAAAGGAGCAATCGAAACAAGTTGGACATATAGTTCTTGCGTGCTCGGTGCAGAGTAGTTTGTTGAACAAAAACATCCTTTTTTGGTGCGTCTATTTTTTCGCCTGGGACACAATGCGCAAAATCCATTATTTTCAGAGGCTTCTAAATGTTCATTGCTTGGCACTATATGAGATATAATTTCTTTTAATGAGCTTGGAAGTGTTTTGATAGTCTGACGACGTACAATATTTGGCTTTATAAGCTCCAAAGCAATTTCTTTTAAAAATAACCTTCGCTGTGTCATGATTTAGGTATTGCATTTATAAATAATCTGGGCGTTTATACCAGCAATATTAATAATTGTAAAAAATAGTCGCATGGGCCACCTGCGAGTAGTTCTGGATACCGAATAAGTTTCCTTCATCTGGTCCACAGTATCTACTCCACCCTTTGTGTGGTTATAAAATGTTATAATTTCGGGTTTGATTTTGTCACCCGTTTCATCATCTATTCCGTCGTCGGTATGAAAAGAAGATAACAACAGTACAATTTTTTTATCTTTCTTTTTTGGAATATGCGAGACAATGGTTTTGTTTTCACCAAAACCAAATAGGTTATGAGGTACTGGTCTTCCTCTTGTCGAAATGAATTGACGAGGAATTTCCTTCTTATTTTTTCTTAGTGTACCAACAGCTGTCGTCCTGTAGTTTTTGTAAAGATCATCAACCAGGGGTATGGACATAAAGTAATTGTCCATTGTTAAATTTCTGCCGGTATTTAATATTGGAGCAGCAATTCTTTTGACGATACTAGCAGGTGAATTATCTAACTGATAAGGTCCAGGTGGCTGTTTTCCGCAGTATATTTCCATTTTATAAGTGCAAAACGTCCTTGAATCAACCAATGCGTTGATTTTTAATCCGTACTTAGCTGGCTTATTAGGCATATAAATTCGGAACTTACACCTTCCTCGAAAAGATTCCAGCATTTCGTCAATGGTGCAGTATTCTCCAGGAATAAAATGTTCAGAACAATAGCCATTAAATTCTTCAAATATTTCTCTGAACGCTGCAAGATTATCTAATTGGGATCTGGCTAAACGAGACGAAGTTTCATCGAAACGAATCACACGGACTAGGAATAAAAAACGTTTGATCGATATTGTTGCTCTGAAAATATCTGGAGCAGTTCCATGATCTAGCCAAAGCTCCTTTAAATTTGAATGGTTAAATTTTTTTAATCCAGCCATATACAAAATTCCAATAAATGCTTTCATCTCCGCCAAATCTGTTTCCTTGCAATCCCTGTCTCTTTGGTACAAATCAGTCACTTTTTGAATGTACATATTTGTGTATGTTACAAATTTTTCAAGTAAAGTATCTTTCAAAACATGGAGTGCGAGGCATTGTGAAGGGGTTATAGCGTCTTTCGCTGTGCCCTTAACTCCTGGAAGATGTGTAACTATGTTACAGCGTCTAGTACCGTGCCGCCTTCCTCGCGGCATTTCGACGTTTTCATCTTGATCAAAATCTGCGTCGGTATCAGAAGATTGTTCTGTGTCACTTTGGTGATCAGTGTGTTCACTTTCACAATCACTTTCCTCAAAATCTTTTTCCACGTCGTCCTCGTCATCCAAAATTTCGTCCAACCAAGATGCAATTTGTGAGGTGTCAGACGACGACGTTTGCTATTAGTTTCCATTATTTTGTTAAAAAATTTAGTTAAATAATTATAAAGAGAAATTATACGCGTTTATTGCAAAAAAAAAATATATATTAAAATACTTACGTATTGTAGTTAGGCGCGCAATGAGCAAAATGCCGCACATATAAAGTAAACCAATATCTTCGATCTCTATTCGAACACTACACACTTCGAATGCTTCTTATTGCAAAGACAAATCATTTACTTAGAGGTACTGAACGCCGTTATTCTATGACTAACGGTAAACATTGAAAATTTGGCAATTTTAAAATTGCGTGAGCAAATTGCTCATAGCGCGCCTTCTGAAGGGTTAAAACTACGCAACGGATTTTGTGCGGTTTTTTTTTAAAGATAGATTGATTGAAGAGGAAGGTTTATATCAATATAATGTGAAGAAATATATAAAGGGGGCCTGGCAATCAGTCAAAATGTGGCAAAAAAACATATTTTTTTTGTTTTCACGGCCATAAATCATAAACGAATCAACCAATTAAAATGAAACTTTCTTGAAGATTAACTTTGAAATATTTACTTTCGTTCCGCATAAAAAAAAATAATTGATTTATTTGTTATTTAACCAAAATTGTTTAGCAGCTCTTTTTCCAAAAAAAGCTGTTTGTGTGTTTGTTCGCTGTCAACCGAATGAAGCAACAGGCGTTAAGCGAAAATCTCACCACACCTCATTAATGTTGAATTACATCGTATGGTGACGTATGTATGTATGTATTTACGAATCGCTCGCATTATTTCATTTCGGACGTATGTACATATGTATGTACTGAATTCCATGTAATTATATGTACATACAATTTTACAGCGAAATAAACCGCTATTTTCACGTTCTATATTAGTAAATCGCACATAATTAAAATACAGTTTTTGAATAGTTTTTATTGATTCGGAGCGCGTTAAGTTTGCTATCGATTCCATACAATAACATTTTTTGTCATTTACATTTTACGACAACTAATAGCTTATTTTCGAAGCGATTTCAACAAATAGGTACAGCATTAATCCTTATCCAATTAAATACCTTAAATACATTGTTGTTTTAATATAGATCTATGTATATGGCTCTTTACAGCATATAATTAAAAATAATATTTTTCAAGATATTACATCAGTAACACTGTGTGACAAAAAAAAAAAAAATTAAATACACTTTTATGGAGACCTAGCACAACTTATGGCTATAGAAAAACTAAACAAAATGGTATAGGAGAAATTTCCAATACACCCCCAAAATCTCATTTTATGGCCATAAAACCGTTTTTCAGTAGGTTGATGTGAAGAATCACTTCTAACTTCGCGAATTTCCATCCGATTTCGAATTTGTTTTTTTAATTCGAAAGAACAAAAACAAGCCTTTTTGACAGTGTGTTGACAATTTTTCTGAAATGACAGCTGACGATACTCTAGACGGAAGTATTTGGAATTTTTTTATTTTGTCTCTATTTTTTCAA
Organism: Anastrepha ludens; assembly: GCF_028408465.1. Classification (NCBI taxonomy): domain Eukaryota; kingdom Metazoa; phylum Arthropoda; class Insecta; order Diptera; family Tephritidae; genus Anastrepha; species Anastrepha ludens. Next base: position 89,407,630 of record NC_071503.1, on the reverse strand, counting down.
CTTTGACATAATTTTTACGATATTATCCAATATTGAGGATTTTTTTTAGTACACTACTGTTATAGTAAATTTAATTTTGCGTCGAATGAGCTATATTTGACTGTAATTGAATTAAAATTAATAGAGTTGTGTGAGTTTTAAGATTTTTTTTTTTTTTTACTAATTTGGTATGTAGGCATCGAAGCATGAAAATGATAACAAGTGTCATTATAAACACATAATATTTATTGGAGTATTGTGCAGTGCAGCACTGTCTAGAGTATTGTCAACACACTGTCAAAAAGGCTTGTTTTTGTTCTTTCGAATTAAAGAAACAAATTCGAAATCGGATGGAAATACGCGAAGTTAGAAGTGATTCTTCACATCAACCTACTGAAAAACGGTTTTATGGCCATAAAATGAGATTTTGGGGGTGTATTGGAAATTTCTCCTATACCATTTTGTTTAGTTTTTCTATAGCCATAAGTTGTGCTAGGTCTCCATAAAAGTTTATTTAATTTTTTTTTGTCACACAGTGTAATTAGTAATTGAGGTCTACCGGAAAAATTTCGTTAGCTGTTGCGTCATCCGGCATTGCCGCTACTCTTTTGAAAGGAGGCCGAACCGCACACTCTACAATCAAGCTCCCGCTGAAAATCGCCACCGATGATGATAACAGCGTCTGTAGTGTTTCTAAACAGAGAAATACAGGAAAATTGATGCGTGACTGCTCATTAATAGCCTGGGACGAAGCTACCATGTCAAATAAGACGCCTTCTTACTACTGCTTGCCATAATGTTTCGAACTCTAACCCAACCGCTGCACGCAGAACGTTGATAATGTCGTTCAGTATTAAACTGAGCGCAATGTCGACGTGCATTGCGTATATATAAAGCCAAAAAATTCTCGAACACGCTAATCGGTTCCAGCCGATTCTAGAACGGAGACGCGACTTCGCCTCGTGTTTGTCGGCGCGAAATCGCTTACCGCAGTGTTGCCGTTGTTTATCTATTTATTATGAAAATTTCTGAAATTTGCTAATACTGGTATGATTTTCAGATCTTTGGATTTTTTGCAACGTGAGCAGCGCGAGCTACCGGTAGCTCGCGATCGACGGGTTGGGGACCACTGCTGTAGACCAATGACTTCACATAACCCCAAAACGGGACGGCTTGTTAAATGGACCGTAAAATGGCCGTAATGCTCTTAAAGTAGCAGCAACAGAACGATTATTTTCATAAAAAATTTGCACGATTTGCAATCGTTGCTTAAGTGTGTAGCGTTCCATGATGAAATGTATACTAATGAAGTTTACAAATGACAAGCGAAAAATAAAAAATATTGCGTCGTTCGCCCTCCCTATCGGAAAAAAGTTGAAGCGCACCTATTGAATAACCCTATATATATATATATATGTATATGTATTGTAAATTGTAACATTGTAAATCACTACATATTATAAAACAAAGTCGCTTTTTCTGTCCCTATGTCCCCTTGAATGCTTAAATCTTTAACCCTCGAGAAGGCGCGCCTTAATAAGTTACACGAATTGGCGCACGTGAGCATTTTGCTCACACCACTTTCACATAAACATATTATGGTCCTAGGTTAGGTAGATTAGTAAGATAAAGTGTGGATATACACGGCACTTATCAGACCAATCATCACTTACGCTTCTGTGGTCTGGTGGCGACGGAGCATGGTTAAGTCCACAATCCGGGAACTATACAGGCTGCAAAGAAGTGTATGTTTATGCATCACGGGTGCCATGAGTACAACCTCTGGTGATGCCCTAAATGCTATGCTTAATTTGCTCCCCCTGGATCTTAAGATACAACAGGAAGCAATAAAAGCAATGTGTAGACTCCATAAATATGGTTTCTGGCACGAAGATGGAACTTCGGGACACAGAGAAATCTTTAAGTTGCTGTCGGAGCAGTATCCACTGTTTTTGGCACCTAAAGATGACCTGATACCCACAGTTTCGTTCGGAAGGAAATTTGATGTCAGATTTCCATTGCGTGAGCAATGGAGCAATCCAGAATGCATGCAGGGAGGTTTGACGGATATTTTCTTTACCGATGGGTCCAAGACTGAAATAGGGTCTGGAGCCGGATGGTACTTAAACGATAGTAATAAGTATCACTATGCTATGGGGGGAATGGCAACTGTTTTTCAAACAGAAGTTTTTGCCATACTAAAAGTAGCCGAATGGATAATCGAGAGGAGATGGAGCGGGAAACAGATTGGAGTCTTCAGTGACAGTCAGGCTGCATTGAAGGCCCTGGAGAACGCGAAGCAAACCTCGAAGATTGTTCAAGAATGTAAGAAGAAGCTTAATTCTGTCGCAAGACAAAACAGGCTTGTACTTATATGGGTTCCGGGACACTCCGGTGTTCAAGGAAACGAAATTGCCGACGAATTGGCCAACCGTGGATCAGCGGTGCCCCCACAGGGGCCAGAGCCAATAATCGGAATCAGTCCCGCAGGAATCAAGAATTGGATCAACGATTATGTAGGCAATCTACATAAAGAGCGATGGTCCGGTCTAGAACGCTGCAGAACTGCAAAGTGTTTTGTGACAAGTCCGAACAGAAAACTGTCAAACTTTCTACTAAAACTTAGAAGGAAAGACATTCGGTTGATGGTCGGCATCATTACAGGACACAACCCATGGGGTCAGCATATGACCACCATTGGAATCATCGAGGACCCGGTATGCCTGTCCTGCTTGGAGGAGGCGGATAGCACTGAGCACTTTCTCTGTGAGTGTCCTGCCTTTGCTAGAGCGCGACTACGGGTATTGGGTTCCGATGTCATGGGAATGAGTAATATTCGTTCTCTAAAACTGGAGGATATTTACAGATTCGCCAAAGAATCTGGAAAATTCTCACAGGACTAACTATCTCTATCTCTGTCTCTATTCTTTCCTATCTCTTTCTCTGATACTTTTCTCCCTCCCTCCTTAACTATCTACCCCCTTTCCAGAGCTTTAAATACAATGGGCTTTTTAGCCTGAGTGTTTTAGGAGCCACCAAATCTCATGGTGCTCCTTGGCTCGACCTCTTCAAATTCAATTCAATTCAATTCAAGATAAAGTGTTTTTTTATAGGTTAATGGTTTATTTTAATTAAGATATATGCATTATTGAGTTTTAAAATCTTAGAAATTATTTTTGATAACATAAAAAGATAAAACGAAAATTCAATACATTTTTTTTCACTAGCACCAAAAAAAAAAATTTTAATTAGTAGCAATACATATTAATAAAAATTCAATATTGAGCCAGATCTTTGTTAAAGGAGCAATCGAAACAAGTTGGACATATAGTTCTTGCGTGCTCGGTGCAGAGTAGTTTGTTGAACAAAAACATCCTTTTTTGGTGCGTCTATTTTTTCGCCTGGGACACAATGCGCAAAATCCATTATTTTCAGAGGCTTCTAAATGTTCATTGCTTGGCACTATATGAGATATAATTTCTTTTAATGAGCTTGGAAGTGTTTTGATAGTCTGACGACGTACAATATTTGGCTTTATAAGCTCCAAAGCAATTTCTTTCAAAAATAACCTTCGCTGTGTCATGATTTAGGTATTGCATTTATAAATAATCTGGGCGTTTATACCAGCAATATTAATAATTGTAAAAAATAGTCGCATGGGCCACCTGCGAGTAGTTCTGGATACCGAATAAGTTTCCTTCATCTGGTCCACAGTATCTACTCCACCCTTTGTGTGGTTATAAAATGTTATAATTTCGGGTTTGATTTTGTCACCCGTTTCATCATCTATTCCGTCGTCGGTATGAAAAGAAGATAACAACAGTACAATTTTTTTATCTTTCTTTTTTGGAATATGCGAGACAATAGTTTTGTTTTCACCAAAACCAAATAGGTTATGAGGTACTGGTCTTCCTCTTGTCGAAATGAATTGACGAGGAATTTCCTTCTTATTTTTTCTTAGTGTACCAACAGCTGTCGTCCTGTAGTTTTTGTAAAGATCATCAACCAGGGGTATGGACATAAAGTAATTGTCCATTGTTAAATTTCTGCCGGTATTTAATATTGGAGCAGCAATTCTTTTGACGATACTAGCAGGTGAATTATCTAACTGATAAGGTCCAGGTGGCTGTTTTCCGCAGTATATTTCCATTTTATAAGTGCAAAACGTCCTTGAATCAACCAATGCGTTGATTTTTAATCCGTACTTAGCTGGCTTATTAGGCATATAAATTCGGAACTTACACCTTCCTCGAAAAGATTCCAGCATTTCGTCAATGGTGCAGTATTCTCCAGGAATAAAATGTTCAGAACAATAGCCATTAAATTCTTCAAATATTTCTCTGAACGCTGCAAGATTATCTAATTGGGATCTGGCTAAACGAGACGAAGTTTCATCGAAACGAATCACACGGACTAGGAATAAAAAACGTTTGATCGACATTGTTGCTCTGAAAATATCTGGAGCAGTTCCATGATCTAGCCAAAGCTCCTTTAAATTTGAATGGTTAAATTTTTTTAATCCAGCCATATACAAAATTCCAATAAATGCTTTCATCTCCGCCAAATCTGTTTCCTTGCAATCCCTGTCTCTTTGGTACAAATCAGTCACTTTTTGAATGTACATATTTGTGTATGTTACAAATTTTTCAAGTAAAGTATCTTTCAAAAATAGTGCGAGGCATTGTGAAGGGGTTATAGCGTCTTTCGCTGTGCCCTTAACTCCTGGAAGATGTGTAACTATGTTACAGCGTCTAGTACCGTGCCGCCTTCCTCGCGGCATTTCGACGTTTTCATCTTGATCAAAATCTGCGTCGGTATCAGAAGATTGTTCTGTGTCACTTTGGTGATCAGTGTGTTCACTTTCACAATCACTTTCCTCAAAATCTTTTTCCACGTCGTCCTCGTCATCCAAAATTTCGTCCAACCAAGATGCAATTTGTGAGGTGTCAGACGACGACGTTTGCTATTAGTTTCCATTATTTTGTTAAAAAATTTAGTTAAATAATTATAAAGAGAAATTATACGCGTTTATTGCAAAAAAAAAATATATATTAAAATACTTACGTATTGTAGTTAGGCGCGCAATGAGCAAAATGCCGCACATATAAAGTAAACCAATATCTTCGATCTCTATTCGAACACTACACACTTCGAATGCTTCTTATTGCAAAGACAAATCATTTACTTAGAGGTACTGAACGCCGTTATTCTATGACTAACGGTAAACATTGAAAATTTGGCAATTTTAAAATTGCGTGAGCAAATTGCTCATAGCGCGCCTTCTGAAGGGTTAAAACTACGCAACGGATTTTGTGCGGTTTTTTTTTAAAGATAGATTGATTGAAGAGGAAGGTTTATATCAATATAATGTGAAGAAATATATAAAGGGGGCCTGGCAATCAGTCAAAATGTGGCAAAAAAACATATTTTTTTTGTTTTCACGGCCATAAATCATAAACGAATCAACCAATTAAAATGAAACTTTCTTGAAGATTAACTTTGAAATATTTACTTTCGTTCCGCATAAAAAAAAATAATTGATTTATTTGTTATTTAACCAAAATTGTTTAGCAGCTCTTTTTCCAAAAAAAGCTGTTTGTGTGTTTGTTCGCTGTCAACCGAATGAAGCAACAGGCGTTAAGCGAAAATCTCACCACACCTCATTAATGTTGAATTACATCGTATGGTGACGTATGTATGTATGTATTTACGAATCGCTCGCATTATTTCATTTCGGACGTATGTACATATGTATGTACTGAATTCCATGTAATTATATGTACATACAATTTTACAGCGAAATAAACCGCTATTTTCACGTTCTATATTAGTAAATCGCACATAATTAAAATACAGGTTTTGAATAGTTTTTATTGATTCGGAGCGCGTTAAGTTTGCTATCGATTCCATACAATAACATTTTTTGTCATTTACATTTTACGACAACTAATAGCTTATTTTCGAAGCGATTTCAACAAATAGGTACAGCATTAATCCTTATCCAATTAAATACCTTAAATACATTGTTGTTTTAATATAGATCTATGTATATGGCTCTTTACAGCATATAATTAAAAATAATATTTTTCAAGATATTACATCAGTAACACTGTGTGACAAAAAAAAAAAAAAATTAAATACACTTTTATGGAGACCTAGCACAACTTATGGCTATAGAAAAACTAAACAAAATGGTATAGGAGAAATTTCCAATACACCCCCAAAATCTCATTTTATGGCCATAAAACCGTTTTTCAGTAGGTTGATGTGAAGAATCACTTCTAACTTCACGAATTTCCATCCGATTTCGAATTTGTTTTTTTAATTCGAAAGAACAAAAACAAGCCTTTTTGACAGTGTGTTGACAATTTTTCTGAAATGACAGCTGACGATACTCTAGACGGAAGTATTTGGAGTTTTTTTATTTTGTCACTATTTTTTCAACTTTGACATAATTTTTACGATATTATCCAATATTGAGGATTTTTTTTAGTACACTACTGTTATAGTAAATTTAATTTTGCGTCGAATGAGCTATATTTGATTGTAATTGAATTAAAATTAATAGAGTTGTGTGAGTTTTAAGATTTTATTTTTTTTTACTAATTTGGTATGTAGGCATCGAAGCATGAAAATGATAACAAGTGTCATTATAAACACATAATATTTATTGGAGTATTGTGCAGTGCAGCACTGTCTAGAGTATTGTCAACACACTGTCAAAAAGGCTTGTTTTTGTTCTTTCGAATTAAAAAAACAAATTCGAAATCGGATGGAAATTCGCGAAGTTAGAAGTGATTCTTCACATCAACCTACTGAAAAACGGTTTTATGGCCATAAAATGAGATTTTGGGGGTGTATTGGAAATTTCTCCTATACCATTTTGTTTAGTTTTTCTATAGCCATAAGTTGTGCTAGGTCTCCATAATAGTTTATTTAATTTTTTTTTGTCACACAGTGTAATTAGTAATTGAGGTCTACCGGAAAAATTTCGTTAGCTGTTGCGTCATCCGGCATTGCCGCTACTCTTTTGAAAGGAGGCCGAACCGCACACTCTACAATCAAGCTCCCGCTGAAAATCGCCACCGATGATGATAACAGCGTCTGTAGTGTTTCTAAACAGAGCAATACAGGAAAATTGATGCGTGACTGCTCATTAATAGCCTGGGACGAAGCTACCATGTCAAACAAGACGCCTTCTTACTACTGCTTGCCATAATGTTTCGAACTCTAACCCAACCGCTGCACGCAGAACGTTGATAATGTCGTTCAGTATTAAACTGAGCGCAATGTCGACGTGCATTGCGTATATATAAAGCCAAAAAATTCTCGAACACGCTAATCGGTTCCAGCCGATTCTAGAACGGAGACGCGACTTCGCCTCGTGTTTGTCGGCGCGAAATCGCTTACCGCAGTGTTGCCGCTGTTTATCTATTTATTATGAAAATTTCTGAAATTTGCTAATACTGGTATGATTTTCAGATCTTTGGATTTTTTGCAACGTGAGCAGCGCGAGCTACCGGTAGCTCGCGATCGACGGGTTGGCGACCACTGCTGTAGACCAATGACTTCACATAACCCCAAAACGGGACGGCTTATTAAATGGACCGTAAAATGGCCGTAATGCTCTTAAAGTAGCAGCAACAGAACGATTATTTTCATAAAAAATTTGCACGATTTGCAATCGTTGCTTAAGTGTGTAGCGTTCCATGATGAAATGTATACTAATGAAGTTTACAAATGACAAGCGAAAAATAAAAAATATTGCGTCGTTCGCCCTCCCTATCGGAAAAAAGTTGAAGCGCACCTATTGAATAACCCTATATATATATATATGTATATGTATTGTAAATTGTAACATTGTAAATCACTACATATTATAAAACAAAGTCGCTTTTTCTGTCCCTATGTCCCCTTGAATGCTTAAATCTTTAACCCTCGAGAAGGCGCGCCTTAATAAGTTACACGAATTGGCGCACGTGAGCATTTTGCTCACACCACTTTCACATAAACATATTATGGTCCTAGGTTAGGTAGATAGTAAGATAAAGTGTTTTTTTGTAGGTTAATGGTTTATTTTAATTAAGATATATGCATTATTGAGTTTTAAACTCTTAGAAATTATTTTTGATAACATAAAAAGATAAAACGAAAATTCAATACATTTTTTTTCACTAGCACCAAAAAAAAAAAATTTTAATTAGTAGCAATACATATTAATAAAAATTCAATATTGAGCCAGATCTTTGTTAAAGGAGCAATCGAAACAAGTTGGACATATAGTTCTTGCGTGCTCGGTGCAGAGTAGTTTGTTGAACAAAAACATCCTTTTTTGGTGCGTCTATTTTTTCGCCTGGGACACAATGCGCAAAATCCATTATTTTCAGAGGCTTCTAAATGTTCATTGCTTGGCACTATATGAGATATAATTTCTTTTAATGAGCTTGGAAGTGTTTTGATAGTCTGACGACGTACAATATTTGGCTTTATAAGCTCCAAAGCAATTTCTTTTAAAAATACCCTCCCCTGTGTCATGATTTAGGTATTGCATTTATAAATAATCTGGGCGTTTATACCAGCAATATTAATAATTGTAAAAAATAGTCGCATGGGCCACCTGCGAGTAGTTCTGGATACCGAATAAGTTTCCTTCATCTGGTCCACAGTATCTACTCCACCCTTTGTGTGGTTATAAAATGTTATAATTTCGGGTTTGATTTTGTCACCCGTTTCATCATCTATTCCGTCGTCGGTATGAAAAGAAGATAACAACAGTACAATTTTTTTATCTTTCTTTTTTGGAATATGCGAGACAATAGTTTTGTTTTCACCAAAACCAAATAGGTTATGAGGTACTGGTCTTCCTCTTGTCGAAATGAATTGACGAGGAATTTCCTTCTTATTTTTTCTTAGTGTACCAACAGCTGTCGTCCTGTAGTTTTTGTAAAGATCATCAACCAGGGGTATGGACATAAAGTAATTGTCCATTGTTAAATTTCTGCCGGTATTTAATATTGGAGCAGCAATTCTTTTGACGATACTAGCAGGTGAATTATCTAACTGATAAGGTCCAGGTGGCTGTTTTCCGCAGTATATTTCCATTTTATAAGTGCAAAACGTCCTTGAATCAACCAATGCGTTGATTTTTAATCCGTACTTAGCTGGCTTATTAGGCATATAAATTCGGAACTTACACCTTCCTCGAAAAGATTCCAGCATTTCGTCAATGGTGCAGTATTCTCCAGGAATAAAATGTTCAGAACAATAGCCATTAAATTCTTCAAATATTTCTCTGAACGCTGCAAGATTATCTAATTGGGATCTGGCTAAACGAGACGAAGTTTCATCGAAACGAATCACACGGACTAGGAATAAAAAACGTTTGATCGATATTGTTGCTCTGAAAATATCTGGAGCAGTTCCATGATCTAGCCAAAGCTCCTTTAAATTTGAATGGTTCAATTTTTTTAATCCAGCCATATACAAAATTCCAATAAATGCTTTCATCTCCGCCAAATCTGTTTCCTTGCAATCCCTGTCTCTTTGGTACAAATCAGTCACTTTTTGAATGTACATATTTGTGTATGTTACACATTTTTCAAGTAAAGTATCTTTCAAAAATAGTGCGAGGCATTGTGAAGGGGTTATAGCGTCTTTCGCTGTGCCCTTAACTCCTGGAAGATGTGTAACTATGTTACAGCGTCTAGTACCGTGCCGCCTTCCTCGCGGCATTTCGACGTTTTCATCTTGATCAAAATCTGCGTCGGTATCAGAAGATTGTTCTGTGTCACTTTGGTGATCAGTGTGTTCACTTTCACAATCACTTTCCTCAAAATCTTTTTCCACGTCGTCCTCGTCATCCAAAATTTCGTCCAACCAAGATGCAATTTGTGAGGTGTCAGACGACGACGTTTGCTATTAGTTTCCATTATTTTGTTAAAAAATTTAGTTAAATAATTATAAAGAGAAATTATACGCGTTTATTGCAAAAAAAAAATATATATTAAAATACTTACGTATTGTAGTTAGGCGCGCAATGAGCAAAATGCCGCACATATAAAGTAAACCAATATCTTCGATCTCTATTCGAACACTACACACTTCGAATGCTTCTTATTGCAAAGACAAATCATTTACTTAGAGGTACTGAACGCCGTTATTCTATGACTAACGGTAAACATTGAAAATTTGGCAATTTTAAAATTGCGTGAGCAAATTGCTCATAGCGCGCCTTCTGAAGGGTTAAAACTACGCAACGGATTTTGTGCGGTTTTTTTTTAAAGATAGATTGATTGAAGAGGAAGGTTTATATCAATATAATGTGAAGAAATATATAAAGGGGGCCTGGCAATCAGTCAAAATGTGGCAAAAAAACATATTTTTTTTGTTTTCACGGCCATAAATCATAAACGAATCAACCAATTAAAATGAAACTTTCTTGAAGATTAACTTTGAAATATTTACTTTCGTTCCGCATAAAAAAAAATAATTGATTTATTTGTTATTTAACCAAAATTGTTTAGCAGCTCTTTTTCCAAAAAAAGCTGTTTGTGTGTTTGTTCGCTGTCAACCGAATGAAGCAACAGGCGTTAAGCGAAAATCTCACCACACCTCATTAATGTTGAATTACATCGTATGGTGACGTATGTATGTATGTATTTACGAATCGCTCGCATTATTTCATTTCGGACGTATGTACATATGTATGTACTGAATTCCATGTAATTATATGTACATACAATTTTACAGCGAAATAAACCGCTATTTTCACGTTCTATATTAGTAAATCGCACATAATTAAAATACAGGTTTTGAATAGTTTTTATTGATTCGGAGCGCGTTAAGTTTGCTATCGATTCCATACAATAACATTTTTTGTCATTTACATTTTACGACAACTAATAGCTTATTTTCGAAGCGATTTCAACAAATAGGTACAGCATTAATCCTTATCCAATTAAATACCTTAAATACATTGTTGTTTTAATATAGATCTATGTATATGGCTCTTTACAGCATATAATTAAAAATAATATTTTTCAAGATATTACATCAGTAACACTGTGTGACAAAAAAAAAAAAAAATTAAATACACTTTTATGGAGACCTAGCACAACTTATGGCTATAGAAAAACTAAACAAAATGGTATAGGAGAAATTTCCAATACACCCCCAAAATCTCATTTTATGGCCATAAAACCGTTTTTCAGTAGGTTGATGTGAAGAATCACTTCTAACTTCGCGAATTTCCATCCGATTTCGAATTTGTTTTTTTAATTCGAAAGAACAAAAACAAGCCTTTTTGACAGTGTGTTGACAATTTTTCTGAAATGACAGCTGACGATACTCTAGACGGAAGTATTTGGAATTTTTTTATTTTGTCTCTATTTTTTCAACTTTGACATAATTTTTACGATATTATCCAATATTGAGGATTTTTTTTAGTACACTACTGTTATAGTAAATTTAATTTTGCGTCGAATGAGCTATATTTGACTGTAATTGAATTAAAATTAATAGAGTTGTGTGAGTTTTAAGATTTTTTTTTTTTTTTACTAATTTGGTATGTAGGCATCGAAGCATGAAAATGATAACAAGTGTCATTATAAACACATAATATTTATTGGAGTATTGTGCAGTGCAGCACTGTCTAGAGTATTGTCAACACACTGTCAAAAAGGCTTGTTTTTGTTCTTTCGAATTAAAGAAACAAATTCGAAATCGGATGGAAATTCGCGAAGTTAGAAGTGATTCTTCACATCAACCTACTGAAAAACGGTTTTATGGCCATAAAATGAGATTTTGGGGGTGTATTGGAAATTTCTCCTATACCATTTTGTTTAGTTTTTCTATAGCCATAAGTTGTGCTAGGTCTCCATAAAAGTTTATTTAATTTTTTTTTGTCACACAGTGTAATTAGTAATTGAGGTCTACCGGAAAAATTTCGTTAGCTGTTGCGTCATCCGGCATTGCCGCTACTCTTTTGAAAGGAGGCCGAACCGCACACTCTACAATCAAGCTCCCGCTGAAAATCGCCACCGATGATGATAACAGCGTCTGTAGTGTTTCTAAACAGAGAAATACAGGAAAATTGATGCGTGACTGCTCATTAATAGCCTGGGACGAAGCTACCATGTCAAATAAGACGCCTTCTTACTACTGCTTGCCATAATGTTTCGAACTCTAACCCAACCGCTGCACGCAGAACGTTGATAATGCCGTTCAGTATTAAACTGAGCGCAATGTCGACGTGCATTGCGTATATATAAAGCCAAAAAATTCTCGAACACGCTAATCGGTTCCAGCCGATTCTAGAACGGAGACGCGACTTCGCCTCGTGTTTGTCGGCGCGAAATCGCTTACCGCAGTGTTGCCGTTGTTTATCTATTTATTATGAAAATTTCTGAAATTTGCTAATACTGGTATGATTTTCAGATCTTTGGATTTTTTGCAACGTGAGCAGCGCGAGCTACCGGTAGCTCGCGATCGACGGGTTGGCGACCACTGCTGTAGACCAATGACTTCACATAACCCCAAAACGGGACGGCTTGTTAAATGGACCGTAAAATGGCCGTAATGCTCTTAAAGTAGCAGCAACAGAACGATTATTTTCATAAAAAATTTGCACGATTTGCAATCGTTGCTTAAGTGTGTAGCGTTCCATGATGAAATGTATACTAATGAAGTTTACAAATGACAAGCGAAAAATAAAAAATATTGCGTCGTTCGCCCTCCCTATCGGAAAAAAGTTGAAGCGCACCTATTGAATAACCCTATATATATATATGTATATGTATTGTAAATTGTAACATTGTAAATCACTACATATTATAAAACAAAGTCGCTTTTTCTGTCCCTATGTCCCCTTGAATGCTTAAATCTTTAACCCTCGAGAAGGCGCGCCTTAATAAGTTACACGAATTGGCGCACGTGAGCATTTTGCTCACACCACTTTCACATAAACATATTATGGTCCTAGGTTAGGTAGATAGTAAGATAAAGTGTTTTTTTGTAGGTTAATGGTTTATTTTAATTAAGATATATGCATTATTGAGTTTTAAACTCTTAGAAATTATTTTTGATAACATAAAAAGATAAAACGAAAATTCAATACATTTTTTTTCACTAGCACCAAAAAAAAAAAATTTTAATTAGTAGCAATACATATTAATAAAAATTCAATATTGAGCCAGATCTTTGTTAAAGGAGCAATCGAAACAAGTTGGACATATAGTTCTTGCGTGCTCGGTGCAGAGTAGTTTGTTGAACAAAAACATCCTTTTTTGGTGCGTCTATTTTTTCGCCTGGGACACAATGCGCAAAATCCATTATTTTCAGAGGCTTCTAAGTGTTCATTGCTTGGCACTATATGAGATATAATTTCTTTTAATGAGCTTGGAAGTGTTTTGATAGTCTGACGACGTACAATATTTGGCTTTATAAGTTCCAAAGCAATTTCTTTCAAAAATAACCTTCGCTGTGTCATGATTTAGGTATTGCATTTATAAATAATCTGGGCGTTTATACCAGCAATATTAATAATTGTAAAAAATAGTCGCATGGGCCACCTGCGAGTAGTTCTGGATACCGAATAAGTTTCCTTCATCTGGTCCACAGTATCTACTCCACCCTTTGTGTGGTTATAAAATGTTATAATTTCGGGTTTGATTTTGTCACCCGTTTCACCATCTATTCCGTCGTCGGTATGAAAAGAAGATAACAACAGTACAATTTTTTTATCTTTCTTTTTTGGAATATGCGAGACAATAGTTTTGTTTTCACCAAAACCAAATAGGTTATGAGGTACTGGTCTTCCTCTTGTCGAAATGAATTGACGAGGAATTTCCTTCTTATTTTTTCTTAGTGTACCAACAGCTGTCGTCCTGTAGTTTTTGTAAAGATCATCAACCAGGGGTATGGACATAAAGTAATTGTCCATTGTTAAATTTCTGCCGGTATTTAATATTGGAGCAGCAATTCTTTTGACGATACTAGCAGGTGAATTATCTAACTGATAAGGTCCAGGTGGCTGTTTTCCGCAGTATATTTCCATTTTATAAGTGCAAAACGTCCTTGAATCAACCAATGCGTTGATTTTTAATCCGTACTTAGCTGGCTTATTAGGCATATAAATTCGGAACTTACACCTTCCTCGAAAAGATTCCAGCATTTCGTCAATGGTGCAGTATTCTCCAGGAATAAAATGTTCAGAACAATAGCCATTAAATTCTTCAAATATTTCTCTGAACGCTGCAAGATTATCTAATTGGGATCTGGCTAAACGAGACGAAGTTTCATCGAAACGAATCACACGGACTAGGAATAAAAAACGCTTGATCGACATTGTTGCTCTGAAAATATCTGGAGCAGTTCCATGATCTAGCCAAAGCTCCTTTAAATTTGAATGGTTAAATTTTTTTAATCCAGCCATATACAAAATTGGCGGCCGCCGTAGCCGAATGGGTTGGTGCGTGATTACCATTCGGAATTCGCCGAGAGGTCGTTAGTTCGAATCTCGGTGAAGGCAAAATTAATAAAAACATTTTTCTAATAGCGGTCGCCCCTCGGCAGGCAATGGCAAACCTCCGAGTGTATTTCTGCCATGAAAAAGCTCCTCATAAAAATATCTGCCGTTCGGAGTCGGCTTGAAACTGTAGGGCCCTCCATTTGTGGAACAACATCAAGACGCACACCACAAATAGGAGGAGGAGCTCGGCCAAACACCTAACAGAAGTGTACGCGCCAATTATTTATTTATTTTTTTTTTTTATATACAAAATTCCAATAAATGCTTTCATCTCCGCCAAATCTGTTTCCTTGCAATCCCTGTCTCTTTGGTACAAATCAGTCACTTTTTGAATGTACATATTTGTGTATGTTACAAATTTTTCAAGTAAAGTATCTTTCAAAAATAGTGCGAGGCATTGTGAAGGGGTTATAGCGTCTTTCGCTGTGCCCTTAACTCCTGGAAGATGTGTAACTATGTTACAGCGTCTAGTACCGTGCCGCCTTCCTCGCGGCATTTCGACGTTTTCATCTTGATCAAAACCTGCGTCGGTATCAGAAGATTGTTCTGTGTCACTTTGGTGATCAGTGTGTTCACTTTCACAATCACTTTCCTCAAAATCTTTTTCCACGTCGTCCTCGTCATCCAAAATTTCGTCCAACCAAGATGCAATTTGTGAGGTGTCAGACGACGACGTTTGCTATTAGTTTCCATTATTTTGTTAAAAAATTTAGTTAAATAATTATAAAGAGAAATTATACGCGTTTATTGCAAAAAAAAAATATATATTAAAATACTTACGTATTGTAGTTAGGCGCGCAATGAGCAAAATGCCGCACATATAAAGTAAACCAATATCTTCGATCTCTATTCGAACACTACACACTTCGAATGCTTCTTATTGCAAAGACAAATCATTTACTTAGAGGTACTGAACGCCGTTATTCTATGACTAACGGTAAACATTGAAAATTTGGCAATTTTAAAATTGCGTGAGCAAATTGCTCATAGCGCGCCTTCTGAAGGGTTAAAACTACGCAACGGATTTTGTGCGGTTTTTTTTAAAGATAGATTGATTGAAGAGGAAGGTTTATATCAATATAATGTGAAGAAATATATAAAGGGGGCCTGGCAATCAGTCAAAATGTGGCAAAAAAACATATTTTTTTTGTTTTCACGGCCATAAATCATAAACGAATCAACCAATTAAAATGAAACTTTCTTGAAGATTAACTTTGAAATATTTACTTTCGTTCCGCATAAAAAAAAATAATTGATTTATTTGTTATTTAACCAAAATTGTTTAGCAGCTTTTTTTCCAAAAAAAGCTGTTTGTGTGTTTGTTCGCTGTCAACCGAATGAAGCAACAGGCGTTAAGCGAAAATCTCACCACACCTCATTAATGTTGAATTACATCGTATGGTGACGTATGTATGTATGTATTTACGAATCGCTCGCATTATTTCATTTCGGACGTATGTACATATGTATGTACTGAATTCCATGTAATTATATGTACATACAATTTTACAGCGAAATAAACCGCTATTTTCACGTTCTATATTAGTAAATCGCACATAATTAAAATACAGTTTTTGAATAGTTTTTATTGATTCGGAGCGCGTTAAGTTTGCTATCGATTCCATACAATAACATTTTTTGTCATTTACATTTTACGACAACTAATAGCTTATTTTCGAAGCGATTTCAACAAATAGGTACAGCATTAATCCTTATCCAATTAAATACCTTAAATACATTGTTGTTTTAATATAGATCTATGTATATGGCTCTTTACAGCATATAATTAAAAATAATATTTTTCAAGATATTACATCAGTAACACTGTGTGACAAAAAAAAAAAAAATTAAATACACTTTTATGGAGACCTAGCACAACTTATGGCTATAGAAAAACTAAACAAAATGGTATAGGAGAAATTTCCGATACACCCCCAAAATCTCATTTTATGGCCATTAAACCGTTTTTCAGTAGGTTGATGTGAAGAATCACTTCTAACTTCGCGAATTTCCATCCGATTTCGAATTTGTTTTTTTAATTCGAAAGAACAAAAACAAGCCTTTTTGACAGTGTGTTGACAATTTTTCTGAAATGACAGCTGACGATACTCTAGACGGAAGTATTTGGAATTTTTTTATTTTGTCTCTATTTTTTCAACTTTGACATAATTTTTACGATATTATCCAATATTGAGGATTTTTTTTAGTACACTACTGTTATAGTAAATTTAATTTTGTGTCGAATGAGCTATATTTGACTGTAATTGAATTAAAATTAATAGAGTTGTGTGAGTTTTAAGATTTTATTTTTTTTTTACTAATTTGGTATGTAGGCATCGAAGCATGAAAATGATAACAAGTGTCATTATAAACACATAATATTTATTGGAGTATTGTGCAGTGCAGCACTGTCTAGAGTATTGTCAACACACTGTCAAAAAGGCTTGTTTTTGTTCTTTCGAATTAAAGAAACAAATTCGAAATCGGATGGAAATTCGCGAAGTTAGAAGTGATTCTTCACATCAACCTACTGAAAAACGGTTTTATGGCCATAAAATGAGATTTTGGGGGTGTATTGGAAATTTCTCCTATACCATTTTGTTTAGTTTTTCTATAGCCATAAGTTGTGCTAGGTCTCCATAAAAGTTTATTTAATTTTTTTTTGTCACACAGTGTAATTAGTAATTGAGGTCTACCGGAAAAATTTCGTTAGCTGTTGCGTCATCCGGCATTGCCGCTACTCTTTTGAAAGGAGGCCGAACCGCACACTCTACAATCAAGCTCCCGCTGAAAATCGCCACCGATGATGATAACAGCGTCTGTAGTGTTTCTAAACAGAGAAATACAGGAAAATTGATGCGTGACTGCTCATTAATAGCCTGGGACGAAGCTACCATGTCAAATAAGACGCCTTCTTACTACTGCTTGCCATAATGTTTCGAACTCTAACCCAACCGCTGCACGCAGAACGTTGATAATGCCGTTCAGTATTAAACTGAGCGCAATGTCGACGTGCATTGCGTATATATAAAGCCAAAAAATTCTCGAACACGCTAATCGGTTCCAGCCGATTCTAGAACGGAGACGCGACTTCGCCTCGTGTTTGTCGGCGCGAAATCGCTTACCGCAGTGTTGCCGTTGTTTATCTATTTATTATGAAAATTTCTGAAATTTGCTAATACTGGTATGATTTTCAGATCTTTGGATTTTTTGCAACGTGAGCAGCGCGAGCTACCGGTAGCTCGCGATCGACGGGTTGGCGACCACTGCTGTAGACCAATGACTTCACATAACCCCAAAACGGGACGGCTTGTTAAATGGACCGTAAAATGGCCGTAATGCTCTTAAAGTAGCAGCAACAGAACGATTATTTTCATAAAAAATTTGCACGATTTGCAATCGTTGCTTAAGTGTGTAGCGTTCCATGATGAAATGTATACTAATGAAGTTTACAAATGACAAGCGAAAAATAAAAAATATTGCGTCGTTCGCCCTCCCTATCGGAAAAAAGTTGAAGCGCACCTATTGAATAACCCTATATATATATTTATATATATGTATATGTATTGTAAATTGTAACATTGTAAATCACTACATATTATAAAACAAAGTCGCTTTTTCTGTCCCTATGTCCCCTTGAATGCTTAAATCTTTAACCCTCGAGAAGGCGCGCCTTAATAAGTTACACGAATTGGCGCACGTGAGCATTTTGCTCACACCACTTTCACATAAACATATTATGGTCCTAGGTTAGGTAGATTAGTAAGATAAAGTGTTTTTTTATAGGTTAATGGTTTATTTTAATTAAGATATATGCATTATTGAGTTTTAAACTCTTAGAAATTCTTTTTGATAACATAAAAAAAATTTAATTAGTAGCAATACATATTAATAAAAATTCAATATTGAGCCAGATCTTTGTTAAAGGAGCAATCGAAACAAGTTGGACATATAGTTCTTGCGTGCTCGGTGCAGAGTAGTTTGTTGAACAAAAACATCCTTTTTTGGTGCGTCTATTTTTTCGCCTGGGACACAATGCGCAAAATCCATTATTTTCAGAGGCTTCTAAATGTTCATTGCTTGGCACTATATGAGATATAATTTCTTTTAATGAGCTTGGAAGTGTTTTGATAGTCTGACGACGTACAATATTTGGCTTTATAAGCTCCAAAGCAATTTCTTTCAAAAATAACCTTCGCTGTGTCATGATTTAGGTATTGCATTTATAAATAATCTGGGCGTTTATACCAGCAATATTAATAATTGTAAAAAATAGTCGCATGGGCCACCTGCGAGTAGTTCTGGATACCGAATAAGTTTCCTTCATCTGGTCCACAGTATCTACTCCACCCTTTGTGTGGTTATAAAATGTTATAATTTCGGGTTTGATTTTGTCACCCGTTTCATCATCTATTCCGTCGTCGGTATGAAAAGAAGATAACAACAGTACAATTTGTTTATCTTTCTTTTTTGGAATATGCGAGACAATAGTTTTGTTTTCACCAAAACCAAATAGGTTATGAGGTACTGGTCTTCCTCTTGTCGAAATGAATTGACGAGGAATTTCCTTCTTATTTTTTCTTAGTGTACCAACAGCTGTCGTCCTGTAGTTTTTGTAAAGATCATCAACCAGGGGTATGGACATAAAGTAATTGTCCATTGTTAAATTTCTGCCGGTATTTAATATTGGAGCAGCAATTCTTTTGACGATACTAGCAGGTGAATTATCTAACTGATAAGGTCCAGGTGGCTGTTTTCCGCAGTATATTTCCATTTTGTAAGTGCAAAACGTCCTTGAATCAACCAATGCGTTGATTTTTAATCCGTACTTAGCTGGCTTATTAGGCATATAAATTCGGAACTTACACCTTCCTCGAAAAGATTCCAGCATTTCGTCAATGGTGCAGTATTCTCCAGGAATAAAATGTTCAGAACAATAGCCATTAAATTCTTCAAATATTTCTCTGAACGCTGCAAGATTATCTAATTGGGATCTGGCTAAACGAGACGAAGTTTCATCGAAACGAATCACACGGACTAGGAATAAAAAACGCTTGATCGACATTGTTGCTCTGAAAATATCTGGAGCAGTTCCATGATCTAGCCAAAGCTCCTTTAAATTTGAATGGTTAAATTTTTTTAATCCAGCCATATACAAAATTCCAATAAATGCTTTCATCTCCGCCAAATCTGTTTCCTTGCAATCCCTGTCTCTTTGGTACAAATCAGTCACTTTTTGAATGTACATATTTGTGTATGTTACAAATTTTTCAAGTAAAGTATCTTTCAAAACATGGAGTGCGAGGCATTGTGAAGGGGTTATAGCGTCTTTCGCTGTGCCCTTAACTCCTGGAAGATGTGTAACTATGTTACAGCGTCTAGTACCGTGCCGCCTTCCTCGCGGCATTTCGACGTTTTCATCTTGATCAAAATCTGCGTCGGTATCAGAAGATTGTTCTGTGTCACTTTGGTGATCAGTGTGTTCACTTTCACAATCACTTTCCTCAAAATCTTTTTCCACGTCGTCCTCGTCATCCAAAATTTCGTCCAACCAAGATGCAATTTGTGAGGTGTCAGACGACGACGTTTGCTATTAGTTTCCATTATTTTGTTAAAAAATTTAGTTAAATAATTATAAAGAGAAATTATACGCGTTTATTGCAAAAAAAAAATATATATTAAAATACTTACGTATTGTAGTTAGGCGCGCAATGAGCAAAATGCCGCACATATAAAGTAAACCAATATCTTCGATCTCTATTCGAACACTACACACTTCGAATGCTTCTTATTGCAAAGACAAATCATTTACTTAGAGGTACTGAACGCCGTTATTCTATGACTAACGGTAAACATTGAAAATTTGGCAATTTTAAAATTGCGTGAGCAAATTGCTCATAGCGCGCCTTCTGAAGGGTTAAAACTACGCAACGGATTTTGTGCGGTTTTTTTTTAAAGATAGATTGATTGAAGAGGAAGGTTTATATCAATATAATGTGAAGAAATATATAAAGGGGGCCTGGCAATCAGTCAAAATGTGGCAAAAAAACATATTTTTTTTGTTTTCACGGCCATAAATCATAAACGAATCAACCAATTAAAATGAAACTTTCTTGAAGATTAACTTTGAAATATTTACTTTCGTTCCGCATAAAAAAAAATAATTGATTTATTTGTTATTTAACCAAAATTGTTTAGCAGCTCTTTTTCCAAAAAAAGCTGTTTGTGTGTTTGTTCGCTGTCAACCGAATGAAGCAACAGGCGTTAAGCGAAAATCTCACCACACCTCATTAATGTTGAATTACATCGTATGGTGACGTATGTATGTATGTATTTACGAATCGCTCGCATTATTTCATTTCGGACGTATGTACATATGTATGTACTGAATTCCATGTAATTATATGTACATACAATTTTACAGCGAAATAAACCGCTATTTTCACGTTCTATATTAGTAAATCGCACATAATTAAAATACAGGTTTTGAATAGTTTTTATTGATTCGGAGCGCGTTAAGTTTGCTATCGATTCCATACAATAACATTTTTTGTCATTTACATTTTACGACAACTAATAGCTTATTTTCGAAGCGATTTCAACAAATAGGTACAGCATTAATCCTTATCCAATTAAATACCTTAAATACATTGTTGTTTTAATATAGATCTATGTATATGGCTCTTTACAGCATATAATTAAAAATAATATTTTTCAAGATATTACATCAGTAACACTGTGTGACAAAAAAAAAAAAAATTAAATACACTTTTATGGAGACCTAGCACAACTTATGGCTATAGAAAAACTAAACAAAATGGTATAGGAGAAATTTCCAATACACCCCCAAAATCTCATTTTATGGCCATAAAACCGTTTTTCAGTAGGTTGATGTGAAGAATCACTTCTAACTTCGCGAATTTCCATCCGATTTCGAATTTGTTTTTTTAATTCGAAAGAACAAAAACAAGCCTTTTTGACAGTGTGTTGACAATTTTTCTGAAATGACAGCTGACGATACTCTAGACGGAAGTATTTGGAATTTTTTTATTTTGTCTCTATTTTTTCAACTTTGACATAATTTTTACGATATTATCCAATATTGAGGATTTTTTTTAGTACACTACTGTTATAGTAAATTTAATTTTGCGTCGAATGAGCTATATTTGACTGTAATTGAATTAAAATTAATAGAGTTGTGTGAGTTTTAAGATTTTTTTTTTTTTTTACTAATTTGGTATGTAGGCATCGAAGCATGAAAATGATAACAAGTGTCATTATAAACACATAATATTTATTGGAGTATTGTGCAGTGCAGCACTGTCTAGAGTATTGTCAACACACTGTCAAAAAGGCTTGTTTTTGTTCTTTCGAATTAAAGAAACAAATTCGAAATCGGATGGAAATACGCGAAGTTAGAAGTGATTCTTCACATCAACCTACTGAAAAACGGTTTTATGGCCATAAAATGAGATTTTGGGGGTGTATTGGAAATTTCTCCTATACCATTTTGTTTAGTTTTTCTATAGCCATAAGTTGTGCTAGGTCTCCATAAAAGTTTATTTAATTTTTTTTTGTCACACAGTGTAATTAGTAATTGAGGTCTACCGGAAAAATTTCGTTAGCTGTTGCGTCATCCGGCATTGCCGCTACTCTTTTGAAAGGAGGCCGAACCGCACACTCTACAATCAAGCTCCCGCTGAAAATCGCCACCGATGATGATAACAGCGTCTGTAGTGTTTCTAAACAGAGAAATACAGGAAAATTGATGCGTGACTGCTCATTAATAGCCTGGGACGAAGCTACCATGTCAAATAAGACGCCTTCTTACTACTGCTTGCCATAATGTTTCGAACTCTAACCCAACCGCTGCACGCAGAACGTTGATAATGTCGTTCAGTATTAAACTGAGCGCAATGTCGACGTGCATTGCGTATATATAAAGCCAAAAAATTCTCGAACACGCTAATCGGTTCCAGCCGATTCTAGGACGGAGACGCGACTTCGCCTCGTGTTTGTCGGCGCGAAATCGCTTACCGCAGTGTTGCCGTTGTTTATCTATTTATTATGAAAATTTCTGAAATTTGCTAATACTGGTATGATTTTCAGATCTTTGGATTTTTTGCAACGTGAGCAGCGCGAGCTACCGGTAGCTCGCGATCGACGGGTTGGGGACCACTGCTGTAGACCAATGACTTCACATAACCCCAAAACGGGACGGCTTGTTAAATGGACCGTAAAATGGCCGTAATGCTCTTAAAGTAGCAGCAACAGAACGATTATTTTCATAAAAAATTTGCACGATTTGCAATCGTTGCTTAAGTGTGTAGCGTTCCATGATGAAATGTATACTAATGAAGTTTACAAATGACAAGCGAAAAATAAAAAATATTGCGTCGTTCGCCCTCCCTATCGGAAAAAAGTTGAAGCGCACCTATTGAATAACCCTATATATATATTTATATATATGTATATGTATTGTAAATTGTAACATTGTAAATCACTACATATTATAAAACAAAGTCGCTTTTTCTGTCCCTATGTCCCCTTGAATGCTTAAATCTTTAACCCTCGAGAAGGCGCGCCTTAATAAGTTACACGAATTGGCGCACGTGAGCATTTTGCTCACACCACTTTCACATAAACATATTATGGTCCTAGGTTAGGTAGATTAGTAAGATAAAGTGTGGATATACACGGCACTTATCAGACCAATCATCACTTACGCTTCTGTGGTCTGGTGGCGACGGAGCATGGTTAAGTCCACAATCCGGGAACTATACAGGCTGCAAAGAAGTGTATGTTTATGCATCACGGGTGCCATGAGTACAACCTCTGGTGATGCCCTAAATGCTATGCTTAATTTGCTCCCCCTGGATCTTAAGATACAACAGGAAGCAATAAAAGCAATGTGTAGACTCCATAAATATGGTTTCTGGCACGAAGATGGAACTTCGGGACACAGAGAAATCTTTAAGTTGCTGTCGGAGCAGTATCCACTGTTTTTGGCACCTAAAGATGACCTGATACCCACAGTTTCGTTCGGAAGGAAATTTGATGTCAGATTTCCATTGCGTGAGCAATGGAGCAATCCAGAATGCATGCAGGGAGGTTTGACGGATATTTTCTTTACCGATGGGTCCAAGACTGAAATAGGGTCTGGAGCCGGATGGTACTTAAACGATAGTAATAAGTATCACTATGCTATGGGGGGAATGGCAACTGTTTTTCAAACAGAAGTTTTTGCCATACTAAAAGTAGCCGAATGGATAATCGAGAGGAGATGGAGCAGGAAACAGATTGGAGTCTTCAGTGACAGTCAGGCTGCATTGAAGGCCCTGGAGAACGCGAAGCAAACCTCGAAGATTGTTCAAGAATGTAAGAAGAAGCTTAATTCTGTCGCAAGACAAAACAGGCTTGTACTTATATGGGTTCCGGGACACTCCGGTGTTCAAGGAAACGAAATTGCCGACGAATTGGCCAACCGTGGATCAGCGGTGCCCCCACAGGGGCCAGAGCCAATAATCGGAATCAGTCCCGCAGGAATCAAGAATTGGATCAACGATTATGTAGGCAATCTACATAAAGAGCGATGGTCCGGTCTAGAACGCTGCAGAACTGCAAAGTGTTTTGTGACAAGTCCGAACAGAAAACTGTCAAACTTTCTACTAAAACTTAGAAGGAAAGACATTCGGTTGATGGTCGGCATCATTACAGGACACAACCCATGGGGTCAGCATATGACCACCATTGGAATCATCGAGGACCCGGTATGCCTGTCCTGCTTGGAGGAGGCGGATAGCACTGAGCACTTTCTCTGTGAGTGTCCTGCCTTTGCTAGAGCGCGACTACGGGTATTGGGTTCCGATGTCATGGGAATGAGTAATATTCGTTCTCTAAAACTGGAGGATATTTACAGATTCGCCAAAGAATCTGGAAAATTCTCACAGGACTAACTATCTCTATCTCTGTCTCTATTCTTTCCTATCTCTTTCTCTGATACTTTTCTCCCTCCCTCCTTAACTATCTACCCCCTTTCCAGAGCTTTAAATACAATGGGCTTTTTAGCCTGAGTGTTTTAGGAGCCACCAAATCTCATGGTGCTCCTTGGCTCGACCTCTTCAAATTCAATTCAATTCAATTCAAGATAAAGTGTTTTTTTATAGGTTAATGGTTTATTTTAATTAAGATATATGCATTATTGAGTTTTAAAATCTTAGAAATTATTTTTGATAACATAAAAAGATAAAACGAAAATTCAATACATTTTTTTTCACTAGCACCAAAAAAAAAAATTTTAATTAGTAGCAATACATATTAATAAAAATTCAATATTGAGCCAGATCTTTGTTAAAGGAGCAATCGAAACAAGTTGGACATATAGTTCTTGCGTGCTCGGTGCAGAGTAGTTTGTTGAACAAAAACATCCTTTTTTGGTGCGTCTATTTTTTCGCCTGGGACACAATGCGCAAAATCCATTATTTTCAGAGGCTTCTAAATGTTCATTGCTTGGCACTATATGAGATATAATTTCTTTTAATGAGCTTGGAAGTGTTTTGATAGTCTGACGACGTACAATATTTGGCTTTATAAGCTCCAAAGCAATTTCTTTCAAAAATAACCTTCGCTGTGTCATGATTTAGGTATTGCATTTATAAATAATCTGGGCGTTTATACCAGCAATATTAATAATTGTAAAAAATAGTCGCATGGGCCACCTGCGAGTAGTTCTGGATACCGAATAAGTTTCCTTCATCTGGTCCACAGTATCTACTCCACCCTTTGTGTGGTTATAAAATGTTATAATTTCGGGTTTGATTTTGTCACCCGTTTCATCATCTATTCCGTCGTCGGTATGAAAAGAAGATAACAACAGTACAATTTTTTTATCTTTCTTTTTTGGAATATGCGAGACAATAGTTTTGTTTTCACCAAAACCAAATAGGTTATGAGGTACTGGTCTTCCTCTTGTCGAAATGAATTGACGAGGAATTTCCTTCTTATTTTTTCTTAGTGTACCAACAGCTGTCGTCCTGTAGTTTTTGTAAAGATCATCAACCAGGGGTATGGACATAAAGTAATTGTCCATTGTTAAATTTCTGCCGGTATTTAATATTGGAGCAGCAATTCTTTTGACGATACTAGCAGGTGAATTATCTAACTGATAAGGTCCAGGTGGCTGTTTTCCGCAGTATATTTCCATTTTATAAGTGCAAAACGTCCTTGAATCAACCAATGCGTTGATTTTTAATCCGTACTTAGCTGGCTTATTAGGCATATAAATTCGGAACTTACACCTTCCTCGAAAAGATTCCAGCATTTCGTCAATGGTGCAGTATTCTCCAGGAATAAAATGTTCAGAACAATAGCCATTAAATTCTTCAAATATTTCTCTGAACGCTGCAAGATTATCTAATTGGGATCTGGCTAAACGAGACGAAGTTTCATCGAAACGAATCACACGGACTAGGAATAAAAAACGTTTGATCGACATTGTTGCTCTGAAAATATCTGGAGCAGTTCCATGATCTAGCCAAAGCTCCTTTAAATTTGAATGGTTCAATTTTTTTAATCCAGCCATATACAAAATTCCAATAAATGCTTTCATCTCCGCCAAATCTGTTTCCTTGCAATCCCTGTCTCTTTGGTACAAATCAGTCACTTTTTGAATGTACATATTTGTGTATGTTACAAATTTTTCAAGTAAAGTATCTTTCAAAAATAGTGCGAGGCATTGTGAAGGGGTTATAGCGTCTTTCGCTGTGCCCTTAACTCCTGGAAGATGTGTAACTATGTTACAGCGTCTAGTACCGTGCCGCCTTCCTCGCGGCATTTCGACGTTTTCATCTTGATCAAAATCTGCGTCGGTATCAGAAGATTGTTCTGTGTCACTTTGGTGATCAGTGTGTTCACTTTCACAATCACTTTCCTCAAAATCTTTTTCCACGTCGTCCTCGTCATCCAAAATTTCGTCCAACCAAGATGCAATTTGTGAGGTGTCAGACGACGACGTTTGCTATTAGTTTCCATTATTTTGTTAAAAAATTTAGTTAAATAATTATAAAGAGAAATTATACGCGTTTATTGCAAAAAAAAAATATATATTAAAATACTTACGTATTGTAGTTAGGCGCGCAATGAGCAAAATGCCGCACATATAAAGTAAACCAATATCTTCGATCTCTATTCGAACACTACACACTTCGAATGCTTCTTATTGCAAAGACAAATCATTTACTTAGAGGTACTGAACGCCGTTATTCTATGACTAACGGTAAACATTGAAAATTTGGCAATTTTAAAATTGCGTGAGCAAATTGCTCATAGCGCGCCTTCTGAAGGGTTAAAACTACGCAACGGATTTTCTGCGGTTTTTTTTTAAAGATAGATTGATTGAAGAGGAAGGTTTATATCAATATAATGTGAAGAAATATATAAAGGGGGCCTGGCAATCAGTCAAAATGTGGCAAAAAAACATATTTTTTTTGTTTTCACGGCCATAAATCATAAACGAATCAACCAATTAAAATGAAACTTTCTTGAAGATTAACTTTGAAATATTTACTTTCGTTCCGCATAAAAAAAAATAATTGATTTATTTGTTATTTAACCAAAATTGTTTAGCAGCTCTTTTTCCAAAAAAAGCTGTTTGTGTGTTTGTTCGCTGTCAACCGAATGAAGCAACAGGCGTTAAGCGAAAATCTCACCACACCTCATTAATGTTGAATTACATCGTATGGTGACGTATGTATGTATGTATTTACGAATCGCTCGCATTATTTCATTTCGGACGTATGTACATATGTATGTACTGAATTCCATGTAATTATATGTACATACAATTTTACAGCGAAATAAACCGCTATTTTCACGTTCTATATTAGTAAATCGCACATAATTAAAATACAGGTTTTGAATAGTTTTTATTGATTCGGAGCGCGTTAAGTTTGCTATCGATTCCATACAATAACATTTTTTGTCATTTACATTTTACGACAACTAATAGCTTATTTTCGAAGCGATTTCAACAAATAGGTACAGCATTAATCCTT